>NC_134578.1:20075000-21275000 GCF_050947875.1 Dermacentor variabilis | reverse complement strand
GTATTAACCGGTGATGCGGAATTTGCAGTAATCGAGTGCACGACACGAAGCCCACTCCTGCGCTATTCGATGCATTCACTTGGGACGCATTGTGAGACACGAACGCAATGCCTCTGATTCTTCTCCTTTGATGTTTTCCCTTGCTCAGCTTCTTTCCCGCTGAAGCCTTTGCGCTTCTTTTCTCCCGCCCTCCCTCCCCCTTCCGACTTCTATCTTGTGGAATGCTCCCTGTCGACCGTGTCTTTATGCCATTTAAAATATTTCACGACCCTTCAATTGTTCAGTAAACTCAAATACGTTTTCAGATCTCGGAAGTCGCGTCAATTTGCACAATATGAGCATGCGTGAAGACATAGCAGTTGGCGCCTACATCTAATAGTGCCATTGGAAGGCTCACACGGGCAGGAATCAAATACGCTATACGTGCAGGAAAAAATACAAATAAATACGCGGTTCCGTTTTACCCGACGCTTGTAATTCGATTAAAAGCCCTCAGAAACGTTATACGATTGTTTTCAAGGTTGTTCAAAAACTTGATCACTCCAGAAGTTTGTATTTTGAAGAAGTGTGCAGAACGAAAGGGGCAATAATCATTAGAATCTTCCGGCTTTTGTATGAATTGGATATTAAATGAAAATTGCTAAGACCTCGTTTCTTGTTCCTTTCGAAGCCTCATTATGAAACGCGTACAGTTTCCCCACTTCCGAAATCAGATCCGCAAGCGGGAACCCAAAGATTGTGCTTTTACCTAAATTTAATGACATGCAGATCGTCTGAAGCCATACCTCAAGCATACTCATGTATCTTTGCAGTTTTTCGTATAGAGAGTAAATGTCACGGTCAGCCGCAAAGAATGCAATGTAATCTGCACACACATAAACTTGCACGTCCTGACAAGTGGGGATAGAACTCATTAATGTATTAAATAATTTCGAAGACTAGACTGCTGATTGAGAAACGCCACGAGTCTGAAGTTTGACGAGGAACAGCCATCTCTGAAGCAGTAAAATGCGCTTGATCGCAACAATTCTGCCAACCAAGCAATAATATAATTTGGGGAATTATGTACTTGCAGAATATTCAGTAAATTTAATGTTATACACTGCCATATGTTTTAGGTATACCTAATGTCACTAAAACAGAATATTGAGATCCCTTTTCCGAACAAGTTGGATGCGGCTCTCTAAAACAGCATGGGCACACCATACTGCGCAATCAACTCTGAAGCCTATTTGATTTACACTTGCTATTAAATTATCCATCATGCAGGCAGCAATCCTGCAATGTCATACTCCCCCTATGAGGTTGACCATATTAGAAGTAAGAGAAATAGGGGTGATATTTTATATTTTATAACGTACTCCTTGTTCTTTAGGTATGGGGATCGCTTTAGCTATTTTTCAATCGTAATGTATCCAGGCTTTGTTTAATGAATAGTTTAGAATATAACGTTCAGAAGGTCACAAGGAGATAGATCGAATAAAATGTTTATAATGTGAACGCCAACTCCATCAGGATCAGGGGCTGACATAGGTAAGTTACGAATTACTTGAGCTAATTCAGCCAATGTAACTTCAGTAGACACTCATAATGGGGCTCGTTGTTGCAAATTGTAGGACATCGATGACGCGAATCTAGTCTCGAAACCTTTAGCAATGAGTTCTAGAAATTTTCTCACGTTATCGGAGGACAGATTTACATATTCAATATTAATTGGTGATAGCAGAATTCTGCGTTATCTCATATATCTAAACGACGCCTTTCTGTTTTTATTTTAGGAAAGCAATCATAGTATTTCCTATCATAATCTTTAGCTCGAGCGAGTGTGCGTTTAAATACAGCAGCGTGAAATATGTAAGACCAATTTGGGGGAATGGTTATAAAGAAGCTGCTTCCAAGCTGCTAGTCGGCGTCGGTGGTCTTGCATGCAGTCTGCATTCCACCAAGGGCTATAAGATGTTTGCTTTGCAGATGTAACACTGAATTAAGCTTTTTTTATGTTCTCTTGAGAACGACACACAGTTACATAGCTTTGGTGTCTGCACGCTCATCAGAACGGGAAACCAAAGGTACCTTAGGATCGGATTTATATTTATTATAATTTACAAATACGCTCACCTGTGAGCATGATGGCATTATCGGGCAAGCAATTTCAAACATTATTGGAAACTAGTCCCTGTTGGTGGCAGAGTCCGAGGCTGTCCAGGATGAGCTAGGGAGAGATGAACATACGAAACTTAAATTCAAGGCTGAGCGGGACTGGTTACAAATAAATGTAGGAATTCTAGGTATTAGACCACACAGATTATCTATTGTCCAATCCCACAAGCGTTTGCCACGATGGCCAGCTCGAAAGTTTCAGCACGAGTGGTGGCAGTTGAAATCTCCAACGAGGACGTTGCCTTTACACCATGAAATCACAGTGCAATCCAAACATTGAGTGTTCTGCACACCCGCAGGAAAGCCTGCATTTACCAACGAGAATGGTGGGCACCCTGGTAGTTTTATCTAAGGCAAACATTTTACTTTTGGTAGGCATTTGTTTATATGAAATCTTTGCCTTTAGACTAACTATATTAGTGAGAAAGAATTCCAAACATCCACCTTTTGAAGGACGATCCAATCAGAAATATCAGTAGTTCCTTTACTGAAAAGATTGTTGCCCTGAAGGCCATGTTTCTTCCAGCGCAATAATATCCGTGGATAATTTCGATTATAAATACAACAAATCTGCTATTGCAGAGTGAATTGATCATCAATTCCAATGAATAATCTTAAGAGATCCTACGGTTGCGAAAGAATTAACTCAGCAACTTTCTTACTTAAAAGGCTTTCCTATAAGTAATTTCCTTTGTAAGGCTATCTTTCAGATATTTTTTTGGTCTTTGAGTGAATTAGCGTAGCTACTTTACTTACAAAGAAAATCTACGTCGTTATAACGATCTAGGATCCATGTCCATTTCATCTGAGCCCTGTGTGTTATCATTGATGCCTTCACATTGACTCTGGTTGAGATCGACAGATTAGCCTGCAATTCGGGCATCTTGGGACGTGAAATTGGGAGTTACTTGTTCATTTACGGGGAGGACACGTGGGCAGTCAGTTGTTTGAGAATGTATACCAATAGCTGTTGTTGCACCGAATATCTGTACTATCTGGTTAGTTTGGATTTGTGTCAAGGACTCGCAAAAATTTCCAACTAGGCGCTCCACGGATTTTTTCATTGCCCTTTCGACAGCATCAGCAATAGAAAGTGAAAGAAACGCGTCCGTTGCTGCCTTCTGAGGGGCTGTGACACCGGCGTATTCCTGTATCCTGGCCTGAATTTCAGCTATGGCTTCTCTACGGGAACAACGTCTTCGTTCAACGATTTCTAGGATTCGCATTTTCCGTGCCTTCGCTGCACAATCAGAATAATCAGCAGAGTGCGCGTCATTGCAGAGGCAGAACCTTTCCTCCTTGCTTTTTCCCTCGTCAGAATTGTGCTCCTCACCACATATTCGGTACCTGGGGGCAGACCTACATGCTTTCAAGGTGTGTCCATAACGCCAGCACCTTACACGTTGGAGGAGACGAGGGAAAAGTGGTTAGACTCTGTAGATTAGGGGCCATGCATGCCTGAAGGTTTTATGCCTCTCAGCTGAGTGATCAAGGCTTCTGTGTGGAAGCCGAATGGTTTAAGGATAATTAGACAATTCCACTTTGGTCGGCGTTCTGTTTTTATTCCTATGATGCCAGATCTTGCAAACTTGAATCGTGGCCCGGAAGGGATGGCACAAAAGTTCCCCTCCGTCGTATTAGACCGCTTTGGGCAGTATGGGCCCGTTAAAGGTCAGGGTAGCATTCTTGGTGCGCCTGTGTACTGTAGGAGTTATACTCCACGCGTGCGCACCCGCGCGCTAGCAAGCAGTGTTTCGGGCGGGACGTGTTGCGGAATTCCGTGAACCACCCTTCTTAGCACGTCTTTTCCGGCGGCGGCTGCAAACGCTTTGACGGCGTTTGCGTGACCGTTGCAGGTTAGGATTCGCATACCTCCAGTGTCCTCTGCCACCTCCTGGTGCGTGGTGAAAAATATAGCTATGTTGGAGCCTAGCTCCATTCGTAGGATGAATTTGTCTCCAGAGAACTGGTGTTGGCGATCTTATGATGATATTAAAGTGATCTTTCGGAAAGGGTGGGAGTTTAGGGAACTTCTTTGCTCTCGGTCGTCTCGTGGTACTGATTTGGGAGCTGTCTTCAGCTGCCGCGTTGTCGCGTTTGCGTTCCGATGCTTGTTGTTGGCAATGATGCAATGTCGTCAATAAAGATGTCTCAGGCCCGAAAGATAGTCTCCACTGAATCCCCGCAACTTCACGGTTCCGTCGGTGTGGGTTGTCGATGGGTCATGATGAGGTTCACGACCGCAGCGTCGAAAGAATCGCGTCGAACAGTTTATACTGGCTCGCGACGCGAGCCAGTCTAAACTGTTCGGTGCCTTTCTTAGTCCCATTCTATATATAATAACACAATCTAACACAACCTGCTACATAAAGAGCTATGTAGCTCACACTTCACAAATTGATTCTTTTTTCCAATACATTTGCATGTCAATGCACGATTAGGTTGAACAATAGAAAAGCATTGCTTTTTGTATCTACACCTTTTTCACCATTAGCCTTCCACGATTGGTGAAAATGTTCTTGAGCCAAGCCAGCTTCACCTGTCTGCCAGGCGACGTCACAAAACCGCGGAAACACACCTCGTCCAAGTGACGCGCACGCACTAAAAGTGCATTTGTATGCCAAACAAAATAGTACTTTTCTACCTTTCTTTTTTTTTGTTTTTGAACAGGCCGAGGATGCCTCGTTTCAAAAGGAATGGGAGATGGCTGCCCGACGATCGTTTAGGCGCTGGGTACTCGGAGTTTCCGGCGTGAAGTAATATCTTAGCGCATAACAAAATTTTGCTCGACAGTATAACGTTGCCGAGCCCTTTTGTCACGTATACGCCATCGCTCTGCCAAACCATCAGAGCATCCGCATTGACGGCATTTTTAACGCCCCCTTGCACGGCGAAGTGATCGTCAAAAAGCCACCGCAAGCCAAGGAAGAGGAAAGAGCTCATTCGGAGACGCGGGCACCACTATCCTCACGTGGTCGTCTACTTTGACTGCGCTAGGTCGGTCCCACCGAATCCCTTTCCTCTTCTGCGCGCTCCTCCTCGCCTATCGCCAGCTAGTGAGATTAGCACAACTTGCCACTCTTGGCAATGCTATTCGCTTAGATACCAAAGAAATTTGACCTCCTGTAAACAAGGAGAGAGTTTAATTCTGCTGTTGTAACAACATCGCGGATAAGAGCCCCGTGCTAGCATCGACGCTTACGTTAGTTTGCATTTCCAAGTGTGATTTTCTTCTGAATGAATTGAGAATGGAATAACTCCATGTTACAGGCGCCCCTAGCCTCCTTCCAATTTTTATAACTTGAACGAGGCATGTACTTGCCTTTTCCCCGGTCTTTCGGGTGGACTATGTGAGGCACATTTTTGATATTTTGATGAAGCCGTACGAACGCTGTGAGTAACGGAACGGAAAATGTCTATTCGGTGTAGTTTGATTACAGCCTTTGCCGAAAATTATTTTTTCAAGCGTTCCAGAATCTCATATACTGCCGTTATCCACAATGTTTCTCTGATTTCTAAAAAAAACTGCACACGACACCAGTTTTCGAAGAAAATGAGAGAAATGTCAAGCATAATGAGTTGTGGAACATTCATGTTCCTGACCCAATCAGAGAAATTGTGAGTAATTACAGATTGCTAGATTCTGTCGCTGTTTTCATGCGTCAAACGAGCTTCGTAGTTCCATTCAGCTAGGTGTCCTCGCTCAACCTTATCTATATTTATAGACAAATAAGGGGCGAATTATGGGTAATTGATTAACAAAGTTCGAACAGTGTATGAAATACGGCCTTTGAAATAGATTATGTATTGAAGCTCGCGCAGTTGTGAGGAAACAGAACCATTTCTACTGTCAGCCGTGCCCACCAGTTAGATTCTGCTACACCTGCCGCCACATGGCTGGTAAAGAATAGGATGACGTTGACACCTCATCCTGTTCACGATATAGCTGATTAGAAGCTCGGCATCCCATCTCGGAGCCAATGGAACACTTGGCCCTTTTTCTTTGACTGCCGCGTGGTGTCGTGCGCGACACAGGGCATTTGTTCCGGGGCTATAGTGCAGACACAACGCAAAAATAATTCGCCACTGCCACCGCATGTATAAGCAAATGACACAAATATCAAGATGTTTTGGCTACAACTATGACGACCAACGCTCGTCGTCGCCTCACGAATGCGCTTCTTCAGCGTCCAAAACCTTTCTTACGGCTGCTGGGGTTCATCGTCAGCCTGTTCGTTATGGGACACAGCTTCTTTCGGAGCATGTCGTAAGCGGAGTGGCGCTCCACTGTTGCGCCTCGACTGTACGAGTTCCACAGGTGCAGGGCGTAGCTATCGGATGTGGCCCGCAACACCGCCGCCGTCGCGTTTCTCTGAAATGGTTTCTGCCACTCCAGGTAGTTGATGGGATAAAAGGCAGTGCCTGGGAGCACCGTCACGCCGGTGCACTCGACGAGTGGGAGTTTCCTGAGAAGGTTCCGCGGACAGAACCAGGGCAGCACGCGTTCCAGGAGCCGGGGTCCGTTGTGGGCCCACTTGCGAGATCTGCAATAACCATTCATAATCGTCGTTATCATCACTACGATCAACATCATTGTCATCATCATTATTGTCATCCTCGTTGTTTGTCGTCATCATCATTTTCATAAACCTAATGTGTCCACTGCCGTCTGAAGACCTTTCCCAGCGTTTTTTTTTTCTATTGTCCCTGTCTTCCACCAGCTCACTTCGTCGTATGTCACGCTTCTCACAGGTTGGTGTATATCAGATAGATTTGAAATTGAAGTTTTCTTTCATGCCGCTATACGCCAAACATAGACGTTCTGTGCGGTTCCAGGAACGCGCACCTACGGCTGAGCTTAGTAAGTTAGCATTTTCATGGTGAACCGCGCACAAAGATTTCAAAATTACAGCTATATGAAAGGGCTTTAAAATAATTACCGTCACCCTCTGGCAGCCCTAACTGCAGTGTACTGGAAGCCTTGCGCCTTACTGGTCCATTCGGTTACCAAACTACCAAGTACAGGATTTACGCCTAATTGAAGTTGATGACGAGAAAACGACAAACGGGCAGTAGTGCTTCTGCGGCGTTTTCGGTGTAGTGATATACCGCGGAAGTGCCTTTTTTTATTCTCGCTGTAGCGCATCTTGTTCCCTTCGCCGTTCTGTTTCAAAAAATTTCACACGCACAATCAACAGTTTCCGCGCTCTCGACCGAGAACTCTAGCTTCTAAAGGTGCGTCTTCTGGGTGTGCTTCCCTCCTGAACATGGAACAGCCGAGTTTTAACTTTAAGATGCAAAACCAGAGATGGTGTAGCGACCATCAAAGAAAAGTATATGAACTGCGAGATATTATATACGAAAAAAACTCTTATATTACAGCAGTGAAGTCGCAGTCATATAAATAGAACAATAGGAACACGATGTTTTAGCAATGACAAATACAATAGCACACTTCGAAAATGTATGTCTTTAGAAAAGGTTGGGAAAAGCACGACGAAATAGTATCGTCCAAATGACGGGTCTGCTGAGTAACGAGCAATTTCAAGGAACGGGTACAAACTTACTTGTACGTTCTGCTGAACTCTTCAAGGCAACGGAGGAGGAAGGGATGCCCTCTGTCGAACACCAGGACGCTGTTGCCGACGTCGGGGAAGAGCTCTCGGGCGACGACGTTTCGCAGTTCGCTGAAGCTCTTTAGGGTGAGCACGTCCATGTCAGCATAGATGCCACCGTACTTCCACAGAACCAGCAGCCTCAAGGCGTCGCTAAGGTGGTTTACACGGAAAGGACTGTGGTTCCAGTCGTCTTTTATATACCAGTGCACGAGGACACTGTCTTTGACCATTGAGTTTAGGTCAATGTTGAGCAGTCGGAAGTTTGGTATCTGTAGCAAGTTCTTGAGAGGCCTGTGTAGAAGGTGCGACGTTCGTATAACTCTTTTTGAGCCTCATTGCACTTGTTGAGGGATAACTGTTAGGCCTCAGCCTTCGGCACTTGTTCAACCTCTGTTACGCTTAATTACAGGCTCGTTTTGCGTTCGTTCAATTTTTATAGTGTCCGCAGTGTTCTAAACTATATCTGGAGTGGCGTAGCTATTCGTGTGACAGTAGCTTAGGTAAGATAATATCTTGTGTAAGATTAATCACTCGTGCCCAGTCCAGGGTTTGTTGGGGCGATACGCCGTATACCATCAGTCAAGAGATATATTACTTTAATTTTACCATTTAACTGTGGTACTGGAAATGGCAAAAATGTGCTGAGGGAAAATCTACAATTAGTATTAGTAGCTATCGCTTTGCAAAACATATATTGGCAAGTTAACCACTTATACATCATTCAGCAGTCCACTCCACAGGAAGTACACGAACATAAATCAAACTGCATCACATAATTCACTCTGGCGCTACAAAAATATGTTGTTTTTCATTAGCTTCAAGGAACAGAGTTCCCATAAACAGCACCCACAAACTTAATATAGGCCAACAACCTCTGCTTGCAACAGACTGTGTTCTATGCATGGGTCATGCAGCCACCTCTAATCTTTTGCAGGGTAAGCTCCCTGTAATGTCCGAAGGCTGCTTCGGTAAAGTGAAGTCGAAAATGCACCGCAGCTGAAACGAAACGCCAAGAAAAAAATTCTACTTAAATCTGGCCTCGTGAAAAAAACGTGACCAGGGCGCTTGTGAGCATGTGTGTGTGCGTGCATGCGCGTGTGTGCGTCTGAGCTGCGGTATAGATGGATCGTTACAAATAGGTCGTGTGTGACTCTGTACCCTCTAAGTACCCCGTTTCTGCAATGACTGGCTTCTCAATGCTACACTGCTGCGAGCATGTGCTAGATCTGCTAAGAAGACGTGCATGACATGCCATGGCATACGTGTATGACATACTATGCATCCTGCCCCGGAATATTGTGGATTTCACGGAGTATAAAATAGAGTAGCATATGCAGAAAAGCCGGTCTGCTTGTTTTGTTTAAGGTTTCAGACGCTGTATATATACAGCAAAGCCATTGACAGCGACGTTGAAGTGCAATATCAGTGTAACATAATGAGTCGAACCTGCATCCCACAATGAAGCATAAGGAGCAGCAAGTTTACACACAAGGTTCCTGGGTATTATCATATATTTACAGCAGTCAGCTTCGCCACGTCTTTAACAGTTCAGCTAACGCCTTTCGCGGCTTATTACCTGCAATCCTGCATGTCCAGTATGGTCAGAAGCCACACAGTGTAGTACGGATGCCGAAGAGCTGCCGACTCGATTGAGCAAGCAGATCGCTCGCTGATGCACGACGCGCCAGCAGTCTCGAGGAAGAAGATGTTCTTCGCCGATTCGTTTAGGTCGACGTGAGGCTCGACGCCATTCCGATTTTCTTGTTGTCCTGAATGTATGGCGACAATGGCATTTTACTTGCTGATAAGGACAGACAAAGCTCAAGGCAGGAGCGACCAACCGGGAAAACAATGAGTAGTGCTACTGCTACGAATAATGCATAATAATGCAATCACCATGCCACTTTACGATCCGTCCAACATGCCACACATGTCAGTATAAGCGTTTGTGTCCATCTCTGGAAGTTAGAAGAGAGGAGGCGAGAAACAAACCCACTATTGCACGACGACGTTCCGACTACCTCTGCAGCGTGCAATGGTAATTAAAACAACTATGAGCATTCTAGGTGCAGGCAGAAAACTAGCCTCTGCCGAGATTGACGCTGGTTCGTGGGAGGCACTGCTTACATTACAAAAGCGCATAATGGTTACGATACAAAAAATATTTCGTCTATATCCCGGGCACTGTGGGAATTGCTGCGAGCAAAGCTTCGGTAAACCGGCGAAACTAAGCGGTTCATGTAGATACGAGACGCCCACTGAACTCGGGTGACGAACAAGCGCGCCGACTGCCAGCCAAGGCGGTGGATAAATGCCAAGCTGCGCTAACTACGACCGGCCTGAGCATGGAAACCTTCATATGCCACAAAGGTCTCGCGCAATAGCCCGTGCGTGCAATAAAAAAACAGCCGGGCGCTTGTTTTCTTGCGGGCTCCCGCCCTCGCTCACACGGTGTACGAGAAGTTGGGCAAATGCCAAGCATGTCAGCGAGCTACAAGACGTTGTCACGAGAGATGTGTGCGTGCTTCTGTGGCTTAGTGCTCTTGTAGCTTAGCATCTGGCTGCAGGGACTGGGAGACCGAGCTGTGATCCCACCACCACACTGGGAATCATTTAATTAATTCGTGTGTGAGCTATTTGATAAGACAGAAGTCGCCACAATCCATGAAGCCTGGCAATATTTGCCATAATAAACGTTCGCTTCAGAAACAATTTTCACGAGAGATCGATGGGGACAGTTTTCCGTAGAGCACACTGATTAGAATAAACGTAACTGCAAGAGTAAGGAATCTTGAATCCACAATAGTGATAAAGTAAAATACTAGTCCATATAAAGAAAGCTAGGAGGACTAAATGGGCATCGCTTTCGTTTCTCACGGCTTTCCGACCAATAAATACTTTTCGGCGGCTTTCGGGTAAATTAAAGGCGGAAGCGTGGTATTTAACCTGTATAATGTTCATGTATTTGTCCTCGTCCTCTGAACAACATGCCTAAACGCGTGCTACCGAATTTAATTCTCCCGTCACGATCGTTCAGGTCTAGAAAAAATTTGTGGGTTGATGTGGACCAAGTGCACTTCGTTGAGCGAAAATCATGTTTCCTGTGTTCTTTTGAATCATGTTGTATTTGTAAACTTAAGCGAAAGGTAACGCAAAATTTAAGATGTGATCGTTCGTTATGTACGTACACAAGTAAGGTAAAGGCCCTCACGACCAGCTTGTAAATTCACTGTTCGTCCGTCACCTCGTCGTACACCTCCTCGGTGGTGAATGACGTCATGTTGGCTTTTATTACTGCGTTTCTGAAGATCTACGTTAATTAAAATTAACTCCGCAAATTAGGCACACTTTTAGTTACTTGGCAGCGAAGCTTAGCGATAAATTAGGGAGATTCTTGGTCTCAATTTAGCGACAAATTTCTAAAAAATATGGCAACACTGAAATGTGTTGCTACTTTTGAGATTCAGAACAAATGCTGCCTATGCGTAACTTGGACGCAATGTTTGTTGGGCTTATATAATTACCTGCCTATATGAGTGGAGCATGGCAATATTCTTACTTGTGTGGCCACATTTCTTAATAAATGTCGGCTTGCAGTTCAACGTTGTTACTATATCGACCTCGCCTTGTGGTGACTCTTATCTTTCTCTTGTGTTTCAGTAAAACTTCCCTCACTGAAACACTTTCTAAAAAGTTGCAGCTATATTGCCGAAAACTTCCGGTGCGTTTATTTATTGTCCCTTCGCGAACTTTTCTTTTTCTTCTGCGCAGAGCTGCACACCTTTTTACGAGAAATCAAACTTAATAGTTTATTCAAACCCCCAAAATAATTACACAGACTAGCTAAAATAACAGGTCTTACCAAAGCATTCCTGGCAGAAAGCACCAGATGCACTGGACAGGAGCGCACGGGGGCCGTAGCCAAGGTGCCTCGCGCTAACTGGGTTATAGATGGGCGAAACAGAAGAAATAGGAGGTTTTGGTGAGGCAAGCGGTACTTCAGGATAACGGGAGAAAATGGAGTAAGAACTGTTCCTATCCCAACGCATTGTTGGAATCTAAACCACTCGAAGCTTCTTTGATTAGCCAACGGTGCAAGACGGATGACAGGCACATGGCGTTGTCCCCACAAGCTATTTCGCGCTCTCTGACCCAAAGACTTAGCAGACGTATGGCACTTGGTGAGGGAAAAAATGGGGATTATAGGTTATAGGTGCATGCACAGAAAAGTAGGACACATGTTTAGGTACATATGTAAGCATGGAACAAAATTTCACTTGGCCTAAATTGTTTATAGATAAGTTATAAAAATCTATACTGTTAATTAAATCGTGGCAAAGCTGCAGGGCCGACGTTTCTCTTGTGTTCCTAGAGCAGTCTTTAAGTAGCACCTAAGCAAATGGCGCCTGCAGCTGGTGGCTAGTGGTTGCAATGTAATGCGAGCACGTCGCATCCTTAATTTTTAAGCACGGCGCGGGTGGCACAACCCTTGAAGGCCATGCCACGGTACACTTCATTGTGGGTTATGCGTAATTTCCAGCGAGCGGTAATGCGGGCACTTTCTGAAGTCTCCGCAACAAAAACGGCTATTTTTGTCAGTTTTTCTTGACGCATTCACCCGTATTTCAACCCTAAGATTTCGCAATGAGGCTCCTCCTCTCTACACTGTCCGGAACTGGGTCGTTTTGGGTGCGGCAAATTTCTGCTGGCTTAGGTTTAAGATATATACACTTCTTACGACGCAGGGGCACGTACCTATTCGGGAGAATTGACCAAGCATGCGCACATTAGACACCCTGCGGCAGATGTGCAGTAAATCAAGAATGGGGCAGACCAAAAATGAGAAATATGAGAAAAATAATGAAATTGTTGAATATCAAGTAGTATTCCAATGAGAGGTTTACGTGCTTTAGAGCTGCCCATGAACCGACAAGTTTTATGTCGGAATGTGTTCTCTGATTATGCAGGACACAGGTGCGCGTTCACTGGCCCTGTTTTATGGGTGTAAATACCGCGTTTTATAAACCAGAGCATCCGGTGGCAAATACCCAGTTGAAAGGAAGCTTCGCCTTATCTAGCAAATTGAGTGGAAATCGACGAAGTGCAGTGCAGTTTATAAAAGGTTTATTACAATATAGAAGGAAGTTGCAAAGAAAACCAACGTGGAGAATGTACTTATCCATCATAAGGCTTTAGATTTGAAGAAAATGTTCGTTTCCCAGTTCTAGAAGAGGAATCCATTATGTTTTACGATAGTCCTCGGCTTGAGCTGGTTGACTAGTACATTCCGGAAAATCAGATGACACTCATCTTGAGAAGGCGTGAGGACTGTGTCGCAACGTGTTGTCTCTCGTCCGTCTTCTCAAAATAAGCGTCTCTGATTTCTCGGTGCGTACTGATGCTTTCGAGCTGCGTCGCTCTTGCGAATTAAATCACAATTATTCCTTCATGAGACCTTCTCCGCCTAGGAAATTTCCTCATAACTCATTTGTTGATTCAGTGCTCATGCACTTCAAGCTATCCACTAATACGGCTAGGAAAAGAGTCAATGAAAAATAGTTGGTCATGGGTTTGATCCTTGGACAGGGAGGAATTTTTCTGCAACGGCAACGCTGTCTTCCTCAGAAACTTGCATAGGATTACTTTGTAGCTTCGTGCTATACCTTCAGGTGAATGGCAACATAATCTTTCGCATTGCGCAAGAAGGTGTCACGCTGCAGAGAATGAGGTCATGGGAATTTTGTAACCAGCGTTCTCCGGATGGTTTGCACAAAAAGCTAACTGATTGGGTGTTGCTCCGCTGCGTATGTGGACGCTATACGCGCAACGACTTGCCCTTCATGTTATTTCGCACAGAGAGGCGAATGTTTCCCTCCAGTTGGTTTCTTTGTGGTGAGCCTAGCCTGGGAAAATAGTCTTTACAACAGTTTGAGAATATGCGCCAACGTTTCTCAGTTTACGGAATACCAGACCGATTGGGGAGGGGGGGGGGCGCCTATCTTACGGCGCGAAGGCCAACCAGAGCTCCCCAAATTACTGAAGCAACGACCGTGGCCCATCTGCTTTTAACAAAGGCGTTGCCAGCAAGAATAACTATAGTATACTGGAGTTTTCCTTCGATCTTTCAGCGAGGGCCACGGCGTACGCTACACAAAAATACCTCGAACATAGTGTGTTTGAAGAAAGTGTCACGATATTGCTCTCCCAGCGTCATTGCTCCAGTCGACGTCTGTGATGCTCGAACGTACCGTAAACGCTAGCAGAGTGCCTTGTAATAAATACTCTTGCCCGAAGCCTCGTCCTTCTGCGCATCACCACACTTCTCAAAACTCGTATTAGCAACCACAGCAATCACATGAAATGCATTTCCCCGCTCTCTTTCTGCAACATGGCGCCGCGCCAGAGCGTTCATTTCATTCTCCTCTTTTGTTCCCTTTTCATTTTGGGGTAACATCGTGGTAAACCCAACCGCGACAGCATCTAAACGAAACCACTGATGATATTACTACTTATGGCGGCTGTGTGAGCATAAGAAAGATCCCTACCGCACAAACTATAAACGTCAAAGAACAGATCGTAAAACGAGAGAACGGCTATTTGTATCACAGATGTGAAGGCGTACATCAAGTCTGGAAACCGTGACGAGCTTCACCGTAACAATAAGCAATGTGACATCGAGTTATCGATCAATACGACCATTTTCAGTAGAGAATGCGAAGGTTCAGAGAGAAAGGTACAAAAATAATCGACAGTAATTGCAAAAAAAAAGGTAAGTTTCAAAATAAACAACTCTAGAAGCAAAAGCTGTCATGTCCCAGTACGCTAAAGAATCACCACAAAGTAAGAGAGCTCGCCAGCACAATCACACTCTGCGTTGTTTTAGAGGGCCAGCAGAACAATCATGTACAACCCTGGTAATGTGCCTAAAGCACCCTAAATGCGATGACAAATGGCATTCAATGGTTAAGGTTAGTAAAATGAAAACTGGTGCAACTTACGAGTGACAGTTAGCAATACAAAGAAAACCACCGTAATCAGTGCTGTCAAGTCGGAGCTTCTGTGGTGCTGACTCGTTCCCTGCTCAATATCATTAAAGAAAGAAAAAAAGAGCACGGTATAATGTCAGGCTAAGGTAAAATAAAAAATATTGCTCCTCCGGGAATATTTGCAGTAATAGGTATAAGTAATAATGTCTTAAAAGGAATCTTTAGCGCTGAGCCAACTCCAACATTGAAATTCAAACCCATGTCATGCTCAGAAATACTTTTATCGGGCAACCGCTAGAGAAAGTTGGAATAAATTTGTTCCATGTTAGAAAAAAAATTACGTTCTAGTGATTCTAGGGAGCGCAATTTTTACTTAGTGCCTGGAACTTGTTGCGAAAGTTCCGGAAAACTGGTAACCTGAAAAATAATTTCAAGCACGAAGTTTACATATTTAACACAGCGCCAAGGACCGATATCGTAGTTATGTAAACAATATCTGTTATAGCACCTCAAGTGTACAAATTGAGTTTAAACGGACGAACTTTCAACGTAAGTTTCCAGCTTACGTGCTGTTTTTACGATGTTTGCAAGTACTTTGCCACAGTCCTAGTGACAAACTAGTAGCATATTTAATAGCGCTGTGCAATATATCAATTTGGCCAACTTTAGATGTCATATTAGGCGTGGTTTGTGAACTTGTGTTATATTGCTGAGTTAGAGTTATAAACTTGGTATAGGACATTTAAATCAGAATCAGAAACAATTATTTTCCTCAAGGAAAAATGGACCCCAGAAAAAGAGCTGCTCATTGAGCAGCTTGACGAGGCCTGGCGCCCTACAGGATGCGGAGACAGCGGCAAAACAGCAGTGTATGGCGTACACCTGTACGAGAAAAAAAAAAGCAAGACCAGAAACAAAAAAAAAAGAAAGAAGCTCCTTGCTCCAAGCTGCGAAGAACGAGAAAAAAATTACATATACATACACCAATACGAAACTATATTTTACACTGGCATGTTATATTCCCACGCACACGCGGAAAAACGTGCGTGTATATATAGTGACTATATTTAAGAATTTCCTCATGAAATTCCCGATCTAAATAAAGTGTCCTTCATAGAGTGACTACATTTTAGCTTTTTTTATGTGCATTAAACCTCATCAAAATTGGTTCCGTGGTTGTCACGAAAAAACAATTTGTCCAAAATTATTTTAAGTGCTATCACGGTCGATGACTGATGTCGTAGCACTAAATGTAGGAAAACAACTACTTGAATAATTCTGCAAGAGCCAGAAGCTAATACCGTACTACCCGTTATTATTCAGATGCTAGAACAGCCGCATTTTGTGTTTGTTCATTTGTTTGGTTTGTTTCCTTCCTTTTGCGTTTATTTCAATCCGGCAAGTAAATATTAAATCCGACTTCAGCTTTACTGTGTCAGTTATCGGACGTTTCATGATTCTGAACAGTCATCTCCATTAATAGGAAATCCTGAAGCTAACATTGCAGCTCGTGGATAACCGTCCGCAATATCTTGTGCTCCGTAACATATTGGTATTTAAGAAAGCGCATTTTCACTGCGTAAAAGAACTAAATATTATGTGTAAGGTCGATCTATCTAGTCGCACTGTATAATGAATGTATGCTACATGAATATCGTAAAACTTGTGGCTGACGACATCGACAACTTGGGACAAACGCAAGGAAATCAAGAACTCCGAACCATGCAGATATACGATCCCGCTTAGCCTTGGAAGTGTTGGGTGCTTCAAGCTGAGTCGTGTAGTATCGTGCCCACAGCGCGAATATATTGCCTAGAACTAATTAATTATGCCACCTTGAAGCACTAATAGAATAAATATACTATGTTGCGCATGTGCACTGCTGTTATACACATTTAATTATAGGAAGTCCCACTACACTGTTTTACTCTAGGACAACTGTCTGCAGGATACCTGCACCATCTTGCCTACGTGGCCTCATAGTTAATAAATGTTCAACTTCGACAGCGCAGAACATCAACAGGTTATGAGGTTTCTTGGCGTTGAAAATACGCTGGCTGTTGACGCGGGAGAGGGAGAGAGACAGAAATAATTGGAAGAAAAGTGGAGAGTTTGGCCTGGGTTAAAAGTCTTCTAGACAACTGCTGTGCTTAAGAGGAATGGGTACAGTGTAAAGGAATTTACACCCCTCAGCGTGCATAAAGGTATAAATTGGTCCATAACTCACATTCTTACACCTTCTTTGAGAGTAAGCGCGTGAGTTATAGACCGATGTACACCCGTATACTAAGGTGTAAGATGACACAAAAAGTTCGCAGATGTATGCCAACCTTGCCAACCTGAGAGACTTCTCTATCAAAGACAGCGAAGCTGCTCATAACCAAGTCCTGGCACCGTTTGGAAGCACTAAGGGATCTTTTTGTACCAAGTGGCATAAAACGATTAAATGTATAAATGTAGCCTGGTTTCGGCGATGTACTGCATGAGTAGTGCACCATGGCTGGTCCCATGGAGGCAAGAATCACAGTCCGGTGGTCTCGTGCGATGAAGGCCGACTGTTTGCAGGTCGCGGAATGAGATCTGGTTTAGGCCAGGGCACGTCTTACAACAGGCGTTTGATTGTAGCAGCGGACGCTGGAGCCATGTATTTTGGCAGGTACCCTGCAAACGCTTTAGTATATCCCATGTCATTCCGTCGCTGTACCCTAGACTTTTCTAACGCTCTGCTACATCGAAGCTCAATACTTGTATAGTCTACATATATTAGTTTCATACAATTATTACTAGAACGCTCTTGCTAGTATCTACGGGAGCTGCAAGCAGGGCGGTTTTAACCCAGCATGGGAGTGGGTGCACTATACATGAATTTGCCTAAATTTGGTCCTTCTGGCTTCAAATGGCTTCGTAACTTTGTAAACTCATGATTTTCAACAAAGCACTATGTAATAAGCAATTCAATAAACATTATTAAAATGCTGCGACGGTAAGATTCGAACACCGGAACACTAGCACAGAACCCTGACATCCGCACCGGTTGCCCCGATGACGCGGCATAATCGCATACCAACAGAAAATTTTTGCAGCCTAGCGCCCGCAGTATCAGTGATTCCACGTACTGCGAGCAGCTTAGAAACATCTCCAGAGTTACGCAGGGTCAGGAAATATGACGACAAATAAATTGTCTTTTTTGGATTACTTCAGGCAACCGCAGTCTTAAGTATCGTTTGCGGCTTTTTAAAGTATTGTTAATTTGTAAGGAGGCCTTTGCGCTATCACATGTTTTAGGTGTCCAGTACCTGTTGCACATGTTAGTTTTAATAATAAATACTGTAAACATGACAGTTCGCAACAATTACACTTCGTCTGAGGCGGTAGGCCGTAGCTGCTTGAGACGGTAGCTGATAAAGCATCTGTTCACAACGAGCTCGTGATCCATCTTTAGTATCTATAATCAGTCTTTTCCCGCCGAAAATGTCACATGATTACGCACTGTAAACTGTGAAGGTACTCACCATGACGTCCAAGCACGAGATGTCATTTCACGCAAGTTTTAGACGTAGGAGCAAAAACAATTTCTCCGCCATTCGCGATTAGTTCTCCATCGAGCTCTCATCACCACCATCAAGCGGCCGTAGTCGCTGCTTGGCGCAGATCTCAAGCTCCATATCACAACGGCGTTAGCCACATCGTTTACCGTGCTATGTGGAGCGGCCCAAAAGTACGTACAGACGCCAAAACGAAGACTACTTTCATGCTCTTTACCTCTCCTCCGGCCCCCTCACCCCACGGTCTTCCCTTTGTTTCCTTACAGGAAAATGCCGGCAACACGTCGTGCATGGAAACTAAAAACACATGGAAAAAAGCACGGAACATTTAGCCGTTAAGCGTCACAAAAAAAAAGTGGTGATGACAAATAAATGAACAAGCAACAAAGACTAGACTATTCAGTGAGAAACGCAGCGGACGCAAAGAAAAAAAAGAGGGCTGGTAACAAAACCGAGTTGTTGCGAAAGCGGCAGGAATCTGACAAAAGGAAACAAAACGAGAGAAACTAGTGACAATTAGACGTGGAGGTGGGACGAACATAACCAGCCGGACACTCCCAGAACGTGCTCGTTGTTTTGGGCGCTGGCGCGTGGTGACAGGCCGGTGTGGGAGTTCCGTCGTCCGCCTTTGTGCAACAGGAATCGGACTCTCCGTCACGCTCGTCTACTGCACAATGGCGGACTGGCGTTCCGTAACCAAGCGCGCGACAAACGCGCTTCCGCTGCTAGCACGCGACGGCTTTGTTTCGCGTTTTCCTCCCTCTATCTGCGAGGCATGCGCGTGCCGAATAGAGCCGCATTTGTAGGCAGGCTTTCTATAGCTTTCGTGTGACTTGTCTAAAAGTCACCGCTAAACTGAAGCATTTCAGGTCTTCTTGTGACTTGCCTAAAAGTCTCAACCAAACGGAGGATCTGATAGTTTCAGTAAACGGTTTCTTTAACAAGAATAACAACTATGTCATTCTTCACTCGTTATCCGAGGTTTCAAGCCCTTATCTATATTTACACTTGCAACCTGTCATTTCCGACCGTGTTCTCGGCATTTCAACTGCAGGTCCACACCTTGCGAGTATTGTAGTATGTAAGATTATTTTTGGACATTCGTACTCACAGGTGCAACTCAAAGCTCGGTCACGATCGCTCCAGCTAAGCGAAAAGAAATGTAAGCCGTTTTACTGTAGTAGCTGAATCCTACAAAAGCGCCTATTTTGAACTTGCCGGGAACAAAACTTCACGGTTCAAGCAAGTACGTGCTGGCCTAGGACAAATCCTTTTATCTTGGTGGTCGCTCTACCATGAAAGATGTATGTGTGTCAGCGTGAAACAGAGAGTGGCGAGATACAAGCGCTATGCTTGCATCTGATATTTAATAAATTGTTGCGAACAACTTTCGCAGAGATGTATGAAAAAATAGAAAGAAATATCTTATTCTGAGATTTCCCTTAAATTTAGGAGCAACACCTCAAACCTAAAATCAAGCGTATAACCAGAGATTGCGTAAACTCACCGTGTGTTATACAACCGAGCAAGTCCAACAAGCATCTAGTAAGTGTGAGTGAGTGAGTGAGTGAGTGAGTGAGTGAGTGAGTGAGTGAGTGAGTGAGTGAGTGAGTGAGTGAGTGAGGGAGTGAGTGAGTGAGTGAAAACTTTATTGAGCTCTAGTAATTGTGTTCTTCTGCGGCTGGGGCGCATTTTTAAGGGGAGTCTTCCTCCTTGCGTCTTCCCCGGAGGTCTTCACCCACTGCTTCGTCCGTCCTCAATCGCAATGGTCGGCTACCCTCAGTCCAGGGCTCCGTTGGGTTCTGCTGTCCCTCGTGCACACCGTACTAGACCTAGCTGGTCTTCCAAACGGTCACTGCACAGCAGTTCCACCCATTGCTTCGCACTTGGGTGTGACATGAGAGGGACTACATCAATTTGTTGACATGCCCATGTTATGTGGTATAACGCAGGTTTCTCATAGCACCATGGACATTTGTCCTTATATAGTGTGGGATGCATTTTGCTTAGCATGTTAAGGTTAGAGTACGACCCTGTTTGTAGTCTCCATGCGACAGCTTCTTCCCTACTACGTAACTTGTGAAAAAGAAATTGAGATAAGCGCAGTGTCACGCAATTGCAAGAAGACATCACTACACGCTAGCAAGTTAGGAAAGTTCTTTCTCAGACAAAAGTACTAAAGTCCCCATGCTAACGGAGCCACCGCGTAAACGCGTGATCGCCGCTGTTGGCAAGAGCAGCGATCAGCAGCGATCAAAGACATCTCGATATCTTGAAGACAGCCGATATCGTGAGTTCCTGCAACGGCTTTTACCAACGAAGGAATTTTCCTATCTGCTAGCGGGAGAGATTGTCTTTTTACTATTCTTTTTGTCAGTTCTTCTTATTCACACTTACTAGTAGGTCTAAAAATTCAAATCTGCGTTCTTGCCTGCCGAAATCACGGTATCATTACGAGGCACGTCGGAGGGGGGGGGAAGATTCGGGACTAATTTTGACCCCCTTGGTTTCCGTAACGTGCACGTAAATCTGAGTATTGCAAAAACTTACTTAGCAAGGCAGTTTGTGCATTTCGCTTTCATCGAAATGAAGTCGCCGCTATTGCGATTGAACCCACAACTTCGAGCTCTGGAGCACAAAACCGTAGCCATTGACTGGGATATCGCGGCGCGTTACTTGTATAGCTTGTTCAATGCTTTCGTTTGAGCGTATCTGCTATCCCGTGTTTCCCGTTTAACTCCTCTGTTTTCATTCATGCTAAGTGAAATTTCAGTGTAAGAATATTACTTTATTTTCACACACCTCCACAGGAATTGTGACACCTGTATAAACATCACTTGGAAGAAGTACTGCGTGTATGTCTTGTCCCTTTCTATTTTGTGCTGACGTACATTAACACTCCAGTGACAATTTGCCCTAACCTTGCCGAACTGTCCGAGATAACCTGGTGGCCAGGAGACCCCCTGGGCTTTCTTAACATGCACATAAAGGTCGGCACATGAACCTTTCTTTCTACTTTCCATTTTCGCCACGTCGGAATCCGGTAACCGTAGTCAGGAATCAAGCACGTGCTAAGCAGCAAGTTGACGTAGACATTGAGCCACCTCGGGCGATGCTGGACAAAGTGAATACTTAGCCGATGCACTCAATAGCTGTCGGCGACGTAAGCTTGTGGAAAAATATTTTAATACATCAGATGGAACCTTCCTAAGACTGCCTTAAAGTAAATATCACCAGCGCCTGCTGCAAAGTGCACAGGCTCATACTGAGTCGTAAAATAGCGTTTGTAAGTCTGTCTTGATTCTTTTTTTTTGTTTTAGCATCAAAGCAGGAATCAATAACGGCGCAGCCTTTGTATGTGGTTTTCCAAAGCGCCCACTCTTAAGCAAACGAGAATATCTTTCAAAAATTATTCATTTAGAAAATGAACGTTCAACTTTTTTTTACGGCTTATGGTTAACCAGTCCCAACTCAGGCATACACTTCGATGCAAGCACAAATGTTAGCATGGCGGACACACTGTTGTTGCTTATTAGAGGCACAAAGAAAGTACAGATCAATTTGCAGCAGCATAAAAAAATGCACAAAGAACAGAAAGTTCCTTGATTGAAAAATACAGAACTGTAACACATCTTCGGTAACTTGAAACATGTTTGTGAGGCCGTAGCGTCACTGACATCGACGGAAATTCAAGTTAAACGCTGCCAACTCGCGTAACGCGTAATTCGACAGTATTTTCGAAACCACAAGGAACATATAATCAGCGCTGATTGGTTCATGTTTCTACGGAAAAGGTGACATCCTCAAACGTAGAGTCAAGCACAATCCTATAGAAGCAATAACATGAAAGACGAACACGAGCAGGTAGGGTAGGAAAACAGGCACTCCAAATCATGTGTACAGAAGATAAATAAACATCGTAGCAATATAAAAGTAAGGAATCTAGCAATTCATTTCGGGCAAGTTCTGGCACCCAAACGCGTCGGCGAAGCGCGGGACTGTCATGGCGACCACGTTGCACGTCGTCTGCAATTCTCCGCTATCGCTAGCGTCGTCTCTGTCCGCCAGAGCACAGCACGTGTGCACCAGTCGAAGAAAAAACAGTCTCAGGAGAACACCGCTGACGTGAAATGGAGCGTGGCGAGTCACTGCCGCTCGCAGCGCCGCCTGGGCTGCCCACCTTCGTTCGATCAGTTGCCGCCATTGCTTCCGGGGTGGCTCGGCGCTTAGGCGGGCGTGTGCGTACCTCGCCATGCACGAGCCGTACTCCGACGCGTTCCAGTTCTTCGGCAGCTCCGCTTGGAGGGTCTGCTCGCCGAGGAAGTAGCCCACGGTGGCGTAGTTCACGGCCACTTCCGTGGCCTCGGGATGATAAAAGTCGGGAACCAAGAGCCGGATGAAGGTCTCCCGGTCGGTCCACTCCATGATGAGCGACTCGCGGGTTATAAACGGCTCGCATCTGCTTCTCCTTCCGTACGACGACTTCTGTGAGAAGAATATCACGTTCGACACGAAGTCGTCGCTGTACTCTGACGGCAAGGCAGCGAGCTCGCCTGATTGCTGCGACGAAGGAATCGTGGAACCAGGGTAACCTGTTGTGTGAGGTGAAAGAACAAAGATTTCGTGTCCGCAGAAATTAATGAAAGAATGGAAAGGTTCGCCCAAACAACGTAAAGTGAAAAGATGGATGTGGCGCATATTACTTCTTGAAAAAGAAGCGAAATGAAAGCAAGATAGGGTCAGAAAGTGCCAATGTTAAAGACGACAAAGCATAAATACATGGTTGTTCAAATGACTCGATAATGAATGCTTGAGGATATACGTTTTTTCTTTGTTTTGCACTGTTCAATCTTCCCTCATTTGATCTTTTACTCGTATCGTATTCTACGCGTAATTCTGTGCAGCTTGTCTTGTTTAGCGTGGACACGTGGTTGACCATTCCTTTTTTTTCAGCTCTTGACAGTCTGGAATAGGCCCCCTCGCCTCGTTTTTATTGTTCCCCTTTCACGGTACTGCGCGGCATAGCCGAGTGTTTGCCGATTCCTCAAAACACACGCCCAAGGCTCGGATAACGCATTCGCGTGACTGGCGGCTGTCCTCTCTATCTGCTTCTCCAACCCAGCTTTCCTCTTTCTCTGGATGATGATGAAGTTTCTAGGCATACCTTTTGAAACGAGAGGGGGGGGGGGACATATAATCACCTAGCCTGTTCAATTTCCTCCGGTTTTAGTACATCTATTGCCATCTCACCTTTTCCGTATCTGATTTCCATCTTGACTTTGTGTTTAAAGGATGTGTCCCTTTCTTGTACCGTCCCCTACACTTGCAATAACTCCATTTCTGTCAGTTTCTTCCCTGCTTTTTTTTCACAGATGCTCTAAACGTCTCCTACTTATCTAGAATGCTGACAAGTTAATCACTCACCTTCTTTGAATCCCAACATTTCTGTAATGTCCACGTTCCCTACGGGGCTCTCTAGATATCTCGGCATCCATTAAAATGTGTCGAGTCGTTCCCGGGCTTTTCTAGCCGCACGTCCACGCCTCATTCCGTGGCGCATATTTGCTCCGGTATGTCTTTGCCCTCAGGTAGCCCGCTCGGGCCTCAAATAGGAAAGCACTTTACTAATTCGTAAACTAATCTTGTAATTCGTAAACTACTGACTTTACTCAATCGTAATCATATCCTTAGTCGCAGACTGCTGCTAGATGTTCTCGGCGTGGTGCGGAATCATTTGTTACCATTTCGATGTTCGTACGACATGTACAAGTCACATAACGGACCGTTTTCTTTGGAAGTGGATTCAAGATAACGAGATCCCAGACACGCCAACCCTGTGTCAAGTCAGTCAAGAAGACATTGCCTTCTAAAATCGGTACGCCACTGTAGCGTGCAAGTTGGAAAACCGCACGCCACGAATATCTTCAGACAGGTCATCGCCAAGAGCCAAGCACTTCATCATCGAGACTCCAACATATTGAAATCGTTTCCTGATATGCGCCACTCGGAGCTATAACGATGCCAATGCTCCAATAGTATATTTTTTTCTTGGAATGCACACTCTAATGTATACTATGAAGTGACACGAACCGAAATAAAATTGGCAGTGGCTTAGCTCGGCTATGCCAGGATATGCGTTGCGAAAGCCAAGGCATAACATGGTTAGCCTTGGTTAATCTTGAATGTAAGTCCAGGTTGATCTGGTTGTCTAGTTATGTAGTTATGTTGCGGCGTTTAGCCAGTCGTTCGGCGCGCTGTTCGTCTGTTTCCTGGGCGATTCGTTTCCTCTTCATCACGTTCCGATGTCGATTCCAAGCCTCCTCCCGCTTATCATAATTGCCGCCGCCCATACTGGCGCCTCAAGTCTGGTTGTTGCGCACGCGAGCTCTCCTTTTCAATCCTTCGATATGATATCAGGCATGCGACGCGGCTGGCAAAGAGAGCTGAGGAGAACGCAACCACGAGGAACGCGGTGTGACGAGGAACGCGGTGTGATATCATGTGACTCCTCGGAGCGCGGCCACGGCGAAATCGCAAGTTCGCGGCCAGTGAAGCTTTCGCTTTAAAAACTATAAAAGGAACTAGCAGGAGCACGCCCCATCCGCGTAATTTTCATAATGTTCAGTTACCGACCAAGTTTAGCGACTACATATTCAAAACAGGCGAAGAGTGCTTTATGACACCAATTTCACATCGCCATTTGGAATGAGCGGAAATTGTTATTTTTCATAACCAGGAAATGAAGTATTAACACGTCGTATATATCTAAGGAAAGAACTGTCCCTGACATCGGAGCGAAGGTTTAAAAAAGAAAATAGCTGAACTGTTGAACTGTGTAATAGCAAGCAATGAAATAACATTGTATGGAGGAAACACGGTCGCAAGACAAAACGTAGTATTCTAACGAACAGGTGGCAATGTTTTACTATACCTTGAATTTTGTTTAAAGAAACTTCAACTGCCAATTTGATGTGGAAAGAATGGGTTACGTACTGATAAGGCGATGTGGAACTAGCCCCCCCCCCCAAAAAAAATATAAAGAAAGAAAGAAATTTTGGATCTTAGCTCCTAGGCAGGCAAGAATAATAAGGCAGGAAGAGAAAGCGGAAAAAGAAGAAATAGCGTCCACACGCTCCTGTCAAAGTACTAGTCCTATAAGTGCTCTTCACACGTTCTCTAGTGCATTCATAATTCGAGCAGCAAACGCATCCGAAAGTGTGGATGGTCCGAAAGTATGCGTGCTTTAAGGCAGTTACACGGCGCGCAAATAATGGTATTGACGGTAAAATTCACAGGGCAGGCGCCTCGATGCCTTGATATCGAGCGGTAAACATGACATCTACGCGCAAAGCACTTAGGATGACACCCGGATGGAAACACCCCGAATGCAATCTCAGAAAGCACGAAGGAAAGGCTGTCACGAGAACACTCACTCGCTCCATATCCAGTAGGCGGCGCTGACATATCATGGTATTCCGTAGGAATGTTCCTCAGAGACTGGATTAGGGTGCGTGTCGCTTGCATAACATCCTCCCGAATGCGGTGCACGTCGGCGGCGGTGCCAGGCCTGTGCACGTGCGTAGAGACCCACAGTCGGTAGCGATACCCGAAAAGCAGCTCCAGCGCGCGCACGCAGGTCTCGTACTTCGCAGCATTTTCGCCAGCGTCGTCGACAACCGCAAGTTTCCCGTGCTGGACGTCGTCCTCAAGCACGAAGAACTGTGACATGGGAACCAGCATCAGGTAAATTTTGAGGTCCGGCAGACTTGACTTCGCCAGCAGATCCAGAATGACACGGACGTCGGGCAGATTGCTGACGCGTGCGCTTGAAGGTGGTTCGTTCCCACCGGTCAGCCTCGCGTATTCGCCGACGATGCGCGACCAGTTCGTTGTGGGAGTGTCCAGTTCCCTCAAGCTCATCTCGGTGACCTCTGTTTGGGAACACGTGGACGAGGACGCAGCCAAGGCGTCGTCGATGCCTTCCAGCGCATCTATCTCGTCAGTCGAGGAGCCGTTCGTGATTATGGGCAAGGCACGGTTGATAAAAGACCTCCGTAAGAAACTTCCCATGTGCTGCACCATTGACATACCGGGAGCTATCTCGAGAGTTCCGTAAGAAGAAACGTTGCTGGGATCACGTGCCCAGCGTATGTCTATAGCGGTCGTCATGTTATAGAACAGCGCGTGCTTTACAGCGACTGCGAAGAGGTCTTCGAAGGTCGTGACGGCGGTCCAGAATGGGAGGCGAATTCCAGACGCACGCAGGGTCTCGCGTAAGTTCACCGGTTCTTCGTCAAAGAAATTCAGGCAGGACCTGCAAGTTTATTTCAATGTGATGCATTAGGCGTTTTCAACGTAACTGCAAAAGTATTTCTGCCCCGGACATCTAACTGCTAGACATTAACTGCTTAGTAAACGCTTGAATTGGGTGTACTTTGGTATTGAACTTTGGGTTTACTTGGAATCAAAGCTAACGAAATGCATCTGTCGATTAATGTACTCGATACTTGATTATCAAATTCCGGAGTTTTACGTTCCAAAGCCACCATTTGATGATGAGGCACGCTATAATTTTGACATGGGGATCACTAACGTGCTCCCAATGAACTAATCACAGAACTTTCTGCATTTGTCCCCCATGGAAATGTGGCCTCCACGGCCTGGATCTGATCCCGCGAGCCCATCGCAGTACCTTAGCAGGGCAACACTCGCGTAAAACAATCACGCGAAAAGCTATTACTGCTGCTTCGTTTGCTAGCGCACTAGCTAGCGTCGCAATTTATTCGGAATCGAACGAATCGTCTTTTCGACGATTCGGCTCGTTTTCTACAGTCATACAATGTACGAGTAGGTTGTGGCTAAAGGTGCCTGCGACGTATGCTTTCAACTTTCTTTTTCATATATATTAGACAGATCGGCAGCCTTATTTCTTTATGTAAGCACACTCCGGTGACGTCGTTGGTTTTGGCATGTTTCACGATACGATATGCCAGGCGAAAGCGCGCGTAAAAACTGAGTACGCACTTCTTTCGCGTCAACGTTTCTGCTGTGTGTGTTGCGTTAAAGCGCGCCTGAGGGGAGGGGGCAGCCGGCGAAAACCGGCGTGTGCATCACTGCTGCAACAATTGCATTAGCAGTGTCGCTTTTGTTGCCACAGCGTTTACGCGCCCTTTCACCGCATGAAAAACGTGTCCTATTCGGTGCCTCTCTATGGGACACTATCCATATTCTTTTCACAAACGGACCAAATACTGAGTCACTGCATCGTCTTCGGTCTAATAGTTTAGAACGTTGGGCTGAGCTGAGGGAACTGGGTTCGAAACCAACCGTCGGGCCAACTTGGGTTGCTGGGTATGTGCCACTGGGTACGTACATCTTATTAACCAATTTGACGTCAACTAGGGACACTGCGTGCATGCAACAGCGCATGCGCCACTCTTCAACGACGATAAAGAAGATTCTTACGAATTTCTAGCGTGTTGGGACGAATTCAAACGGCGTCATATAGTGTGTGACGCGTGTGTGAATGTATATTATTCAGACACATATTTGTCTTAATATTCTTTCGGACACGCGTCAAACACGCGCTTTGTGGCGGCGCCGCCAGGTGGCGCAAAGCCCTTAAATGGAAGGGCTTGTATAGCACGCCTGATTGGCTCAAGCAGGCTAGGTGAGCATTTTTCACTGCTTCGTTTCAAAGGAAAATGCCCGTAACTCATCGTCGTCGTCGAGGCGCGAGAGAGGAGCCCCGTTGCATACATGCCTCGTACATGACGGGTTTCGGCAGCTGCACAGCCGGTTGTGTCGCTGCATCTCTTCATTGCTAATTCCATTAACTTCGTCGTTTATTGTGAGATGGGTTCTGCTGGAGTTTTTTGGCTATAGCCGGTGATGCGTGCTTACAATGTGGTTATTCGACATTACTGCAGGCCATTTGTTTGCGGGATTCCTGCCACTCCTATTTCACACAGTAATTGTAGTTGCACCCTACACTACTGGTATGCCTGTGAAGTTTCGTCCCGACACATATTTCTGTTCTCTCTATTCTCTTCTCTCCAACTATCGGCATAGACACCAGGCGGTCACCACAGCGGGAAGAATGAACAAAGACATGAATGCCGTTTCTCTAAACTCGTAAGCGCAGCTCGCCGGAAACGGATTCGCGAGTGCTGCCTCAGTGATTTTTACCTGTAAAGTGCACGCACCCTGTAGACTGTGTCTGCATACTGACCTGTAGACTCTCACCATGTGCTGCGCCGTGCTGTTGAACAGCATCGACGAACCAGGTCTGCTCATCTTGAGCAAACTGGCGTTCACTGCAGCGACGTAGGCACGACGTTGAATTGCCATGTAGTTGTGGCGCCTAGCGTCGTCCCCAGCGGCATATGACGCGTTTGCCCATCGGCCGCACGCGAAGCCGTAGAAATCCTTGCAAGGGTCAGCAAACACGTCGATGGAGGCGCTCACTTCCCACACGGCGTTCTGACAGTCCACGGTGGCGCAGGCGTTGGCCAGCTGCTCGATCCACAGCGCATGCTTCGCGTGACGACCCTTTGGTTGGGCGCGCATAAGCAGCAGTGCAATGATGCCAATGACCACACACGGAATCAAGAGGGCGGTGAACAGCGTCGTGCGACTTGCCCTGGACAAGCGACTGTCGTCGACGGATGTGGCAGGACTTGCAGTCGCAGGACGTCTCCCTGACTTCTGCCATCCTGTCAGGGGTAACAAATCAGAAGGATAGATGTGACCACTGGACAAAGCGACCGCTGTCAAATACCACTGCCACGCAGGAGTTACCGTTTCTGGCCGCTGCAACGCTCTCTGCGCAGAGTACTAAACTGGTTTAAACCGGCGGGCCAAAAATTGCATGCTTTACGAAAAAAATAAGCGCTAATTTGGAAAGGTTGTGCTCGATCAGCTGTTCTGTGATTTTTATGTATATTGTAGCGAGATACTGCGTCTAATGTAAATTTGTAAACGTTATACATTTTTGTACGAATTTTGCGAAAGACCTTTAGTGCAGACTCATGCACAGTGTTTGTTGCTTCCTTTGCGTCTTTAAAGGTGGTAGACCCAGTGAAGCTGTCATAATGCAGCTTTTCTCACATTATCATTGGAACGAAAGTACAGTACTGCAACCTACCGGTGTGGTACCATAAGCTGGAAACGTGAAATTCAGGTATTGATATACTGAGGTGGCTATTTACTTTATTTAACCTAAACACCTAGGATGCATCATAGGACGAGGATTATTGCGGAGTACATGGTTACCTACAATGACCATCCTAACGCAAGCGGGGTCAAAAATAGATTACGTACTAGCAGTAAAAACATAGGGAATTTAGACACTCATTTTGCGTAATCGGAGAAATATACAACTTCCAATACAAGGTTATGCTATTGCCAATCGACAGACACGCCGGTAGCACTATATTTTGACACAATGATTCAGACAGGTTCGGTTTTTTTTTTCGGTAAGCCATATTCAATCCGTTTGTTCGATGTTACAGGAGGAGAGCTGCTAACCAGGGGCGTAGCCAGAAATCTCGTTCGGGGGGGGGAGGGGGGGGGGCTCACGTTGGAGCTTGGCCTCCTCACAGAATTTGTCGAGGGATGAAATACATGAATAGTAACTGCATTGCAATTGCCAACGATGCTGCAAACAAATTCTTGAACTCCTCGCACTGTCAAGACAAGTAAAATATGTATTTTTTCATGAATGAATATATTCTTATGTCCTAAATATTGTGCCAAAAATAACTGATATCAATGTTTCCATGTTGTTTGTCTATTTATTAAGAAAGAAAATATCACACGAACTTTAGAACTACATCAGTGCGAAACTAGCAAAGCAGTGCATGCTGGTGATATGATATATGTAAAGGCCGTGAAATGAACAAGTTGAGGACAAATATGTTAATGATACTTTGTCATTCGAAAGCCTTGTTTACATTTTTGTACATATGCAACGGCCAGGGGAAAATATCAGTGACACTGCCCTTCATTTCAATGTACTGCGCAGGAGCGGCTGTCACCGGTTGCGTATTGTAATTGGACCGAAATCGTAGTCGCAACAGAGATCAGATATAAAAAGCAGCAGTTCGGCAAAATATACCTTAGAAATTCGAAGGACAATGAAATACACAAATGCCAAGATAAAGATTGTTAAAAAGCAAAAAAGTGTCTGGAAACAAAGTTCACTGCATGTATCCACAAGACCTCGCAACAAGATACATAAATATACGTATAAGTAACCAATAAATCTACGTATCTAAGCAAAAGTCACCTTATAGAGGGTGTTTCAGCTAATTTTAGCCTGATTTTAAAGATATGCCCATAACTCTAAGACAACGTGGCCAAGTGCATGTTGCTCACTTTTGTACGTAGTGTGTCAAGCGACATTTTGTATTTTGCTTAATTATTAGTCAAGATTAATAAACCAACTTCTGAAGTAACGAAGTTAGGAAAAAAATTCCATTTAGAAAATTGCAGAGCGGTTTGCAAAGCGTCTGAATAAACAGTTTCTGTCTTTCTATATATGTATTAGGTATTAGTGTATTTCTGCTTACTGATGACGCCCGCGAACTGCAAAACTAGTGACATGCCCGCTTGCGCGTCGTGATTGCACTGCTCCCCAACGTTCATCGCATATACAGCCATAGGCGCGCTACCACTTAAAGGGCGACAGGGCAACCACGGAGGCGTCGGCTGTGCCGTTTATGCCAGCGATGCGCTCCCCTCGTTAAACTTCGTTATAGCGATAAGCAGACGCAGCGGTTATCGCTTGTGCTGCCGGAAGCAACAGGTCCGTCATTTCGCGATGGCTGTAAGCAAATTCAACATCCCTCAATAAAAAAAACTCAGTTTTCAGAAGGCTGAAAATGGTGTAATAAGAGTATCATTAATGACCAGGCCAGTCTTTAATTGAATTTACGTTTATTTTCATGCGCTTTTACAGCAAGCGCTCTAAGAAGTCACCTTCTGCAGCGATACAACACTGGGACCTTCTGAGAACGCTTGCTGTCGCTGCCTTGAGCACCGTCAGTGAAATGCTGTAGCAGACTTCAATTATCTTCCCCTGTAAAGCTTCTGTAGTCGTCGTTTCCGTCGTGTATACGTGATACTTAATATAGCCCCAGAAGAAAAATTCATGAGGGTTGATGTCGGATGACATTGCCGGCCATAGCACAGGCCCGTTTCTCTCTATACATTGCCCTGGGAAAGTAACATCAAGGTTTGCTCGTGCTTGACGGTCGTGCTTGACTCGCCCCGTCGTGCTGACACCACATTGCGTCAAGCTGGGCTAGTGGCATGTTGCAGCAGAAGTCTTCAACCTGCCCTTTGAGGAACTGACATACCTCTCGCCGGTCAGAGTGCTGTTAAAAACATTGGACCAATGACTGTGCTGTCATATATTCCGCACCAAACGTTAAAAGACCACTGATATTGGTGGCGGGATATTCCTAGCCAGTGGGGATTTCGCTCACTTCTATAGTGTGCGTCGTGGATATTTATTTGGCAATTTCAGGAAAAGTTCATCTCGTCAGTCCGGATACCTTGGTGAGAAAGTCAGAATCCTGCTCCTCCTGAATCAAAATCCAATTCGCAAAGTTGAGCCTCTTTTGAAGATCCCTTGACTCCAGGGATCTTCAAAATGCAACTGCAGGTGATAAGGGTGCAGTCCATCTGTATTCAAAATCATCCAGGCAGTTGAGTTCGACACACCGAGCTGTGCGCTCACGCTGCGCGTGCTAGCGTGTGGATTAGCTGCCATGAAAGACAAAACGTTGGAGGGAACCTCATTATTTCTGACTCAAACTCTCTGCCTCTTTCTTGTGAAGCTGCCGGTTTGCTTCAGCGACTCGTAGGTGTTGAATATTCGAATCGGGCTCAGTCGCGTACCCGGGTGCCAACTTCGAAATATTCTCGCAGCCTGCTGTCTCTGTCTGCTTGCAGCTACTACGGCAAGGATCATGTTTGCTTTTTCCTCGTTGGAAAAAGGTATCACGAAATGGCTCGCGCTTTAGCGGCCGATGCACTATAGTCTGTTTATCGCTGTTTGGAATTACCACCTACCGCTACAACCCTGTCCATCAGTCGCTTTACACAGCACAGGAGATAACGGTTGCTAGCTTAAATCGAACAGCCAACGCTTGCGTCGCTGCTCTGTCGCTTTTTAAGTGGCAGCTAGTCCATCTATAGCTGTTTGTGCGCGGAAAGCTCGGGAGCAGTGCAATCACGACATGCAAGCGGGCATGTCACGTTGTGTTTCTTGTATTTCGCAGGAATCCGCAGTGCGCTGAAAACCACTAATACTTAATAGATAGAAAGACAGAAACTGTTTATTCGGACGCTTTTCAAAGCGCTCTGAAACTTTCTAATTGGAATTTTTTCCTAGCTTCGTTGTTTCGGAGGTTAGTTAATTAATCTTAACTAATTATCTAATTAAGCAAAATACAAGAATAGCACAGAATGCATACAAAAGTGAGCAACATGCATTTGGTCGCGTCGTCTTAGAGTGCACCGGCATATTTTTAAACTCTGGCTAAAGTTAGCTAAAGAACCCTGTATAATGCGTCAAACAAGGCAAATAAACATGTTGCGCAATCGCAGATTCACAGATCACAAAATCCTAAGGCCCGCACCCCCCCTCCCTCCACTCCCCCGATACATGGCGCGCGAGGGAAGGCGGCGTGCTTCCTTCCCGCTTTTCTGCGTTGCTCACACAAGACTGATCTACCATCGTCGGTGTCCCCCTCCACCCCCTCCCCCGCTACGCTTTCACTCGCACATGCAGCATGCGGCGCGCACTGACGAAGTTATCGCCCTTGGACTTCATACGGAACATGACGGCGACGACAGAAATGCGCCTTGAGTGTCCACCTAATTGCTATCACAATAATATAGTAAGAGTATCCGGCAAGTGAAGAGTCCCATGGCCCATTACTTTTCGCAGAAGTAGTAACGAACTCGAACTTACAACAAGCGACAATTCGCTGCGCGGTAACGATGTCTTTTTGTGTGTGTGTGTGTGGGTGAGGGGGGCACTTAAATGAAGAAACGCAAAGGAAAGCATCTTGGCCGCAATCGAATGCCTACTTGGAGCACCTAATGTAGCTACCTAAGGAATATCCAAAAAAAAAACGTGAGACGCTTGGTCCACAGAGAACCAAATGCATGCTGCTCGTTATCCTACACTGGCGAGATAAGACTTTCCGTAGACGTTGCGATAACATCGAAACGATGGCGATGCCATCAAGCGAACGCGTTGCAATCTCTCGAGTCCCCAAAGTGGTGACGGCGAGCGACCATTGCTTCTTTTTCTCGTCTGCTAGCCAGAAAGCGTCCAAAACTCTCTGAGGCCAAAATCCGCCCGGCCAGAAAAAAATGAATGCGCACCGCAGTGCGCCGCGCGATTGTCAGGGCAACACACAAAAAATGCATGACCTCTAGCTGGCTCTGTTAGCCCGCGGGTAGCGAGAACAAAAAATTGGAGAGGCTCAATGTGTCCTCGCGAATAAGATTCAAAGTAGAAAAAATAAATAAGAATGCAGTTACCTTTGCTGGCTTTAGTGTCTTGACATGCATGGATGCTTGGGCGCAGGTGAAAAAGATGTTGATATTCTTTTCTGTGACATGATGGCAAATATGAACCATCACAACGCTTCGTCTCATCGGACCTCGCTGCGTGCTTTGCTAACTTGTCTGATAGTGTATTGATTTGGCTTGTTTCGTTGTATGGTCCGATGTACGACTTTAGAAAAGTAAATGCAGCTTTCGCATCAAATGTTAATAAGAATAATAAACCATCAAAAATCCGGAAATGAAAATCTAAAGCACGACTTTGGAAATATCAATGCACCTTTCGCCTCAAAACATTATGTGATCTTTATACCTCTAAAGTTTCTTAACTGAAATCCATGCACTCCGTAGATTCTGCGGCCTCTGCGAGATGCCGCGGCGGGCACGCTCGCCATCAAAGCGACCTTGAAACTTTGTGCTCGGATGGGGATCTTTGCGTTATGCGACTACAGGTGCATGGGCGTCGCCACGAAATCCAGCCCGAGTTCACAATGTTCGCGCCAAAATGTTTTTTCGGGCGCAAAAAATACGTTCTAGGGAAAAATCAGAATGATTTCCGGCGCCGTGGGTTGTTTTGGCTGGCGGTGCGTCACAGCACGAAAAAATTCGGGGGGGGGGGGGGCTGAAGCCCCATAAGCAACACCCCCACCCCAGGCTACGCCCTTGCTGCTAAATAAATATTGAAATGCTGGAAATTATGTCAAAACACGATCTGCTACTACTGGAGGAGTGACAAAACGACATATTAGAAACTGGGGTTCATCTAGGCGTACGAAGGATATTATTGTGGCGGTAAGAACGAACTTTTGCAGAGGCGAATGCTGAACACGAAACATCGGCTGCAGATCCTACCAGGCATGTTTGTCACATGAGCGATTAGGATTGGCGAAAAGTTAAGTTGGCCGGACACCTTTCCATCGCACACTTCATCACTATCACCACGAACACCATATTCTGCTCAGTAGGGTGAAGGCCACATCAAGAGAGTCTATATTTACCTCTTTGCCCTAACTCAGCCAAAGCTACCGTGCCACATTCTCCAATCTTATCTCTCCATCGAATCGTCTACCTCCCTCGAATCTGTTGTCTTCGTGAGCACAGCGATATCGCACAGTAATGTTACGAGGGAATAATGAGCGAACGCTCCCATTGCCACCATGCGACCATGCAGTTGTTACTGCTTTAGGTTGCACTAACTTCGAGATCGACTCAGGAGAACGGTCAGAAAGTCACACGAAAGTCGCGGTTAGTTCTCAAGAAAACCTAATTGCTTTCACATGTCCCTGAAAACGCGAACTTTGTTCCGCTCAACAAAATGGGCAGAAAACCTCCACACGCTCCTACGCCTGCACCACGTAAGCATCGTTGACGGACACAAAGCGAAAGGCGTGGTCGGTAAAGCTGTCGACGGCAGGAACGACAACTTTTCTTCATGTCTTAACTAATTTCGTATTTCATCACAGGAATATGGGCGAAAAATTTTGCCAGTTTTACCCGAAGGGCGAAGCATTCACCGCAGAAAGTCAAGGCATATTTACGTGGATGAATGCGAAATCATTGACCGAATTTCGATGGGGGCGAAATGCGAAAACACCCGTGTACTTAGATATAGGTGCACGTTAAAGAACCCCAGGTGGTCGAAATTTCCGGAGTCCTCCACTACGGCGAGCCTCATAATCAGAAAGTGGTTTTGGCACGTAAAACCCCATAATTTAATTTTTTTTGCGATATCATTGAGGCGTCTTTCCAATGACGACTCGTTTTAAGAAACGTAATTGTATTTTTTTTCACGGCACCTTGTATCATTTCCGGCATCACGTGCTTCGGCCTCGTTCTCGTACTTGCGTGGACGCTCAAAGAAGCTGGCTACTGGCTCAGAAGTCGAAGTTAGAGTCTCGTCTATCGTGGTGCGCAACAAAACTCGCCGAAATCACCGCACCAGCTGGCAGCGCCGCAACGCGCGACACTATATATGGACTGGCCGGCCGGGAATTCTATCTCTCTGAGCACGTGAAATTTTGTACCACCTCCGTCAAAACTTCGTCTACTGTAGTGCACGCCGTAACTCACCGAAATCGCCGCACCGACTGGCAGTGGGCCAGTGCCGGCAGCAGCCTTGCAGAAAGCTGGCATGACGAGTGGCATTGCAGCCAGCCGTGTACGGAGAAGACGACGAACGCGCGAGCGGTGGCACGAGCTTGTCCCGGTGACCACGTGACCTTATGCACATTCTCCGGCCACGCCGCTGGATTTTCATGAGCCAAACGACGCTGTCGCATTAAAATAGGTAGATTTATCTTTGAGCTTCAATTACTCGGATGGCGTTCTAACTATACGTGGGTGCAGCATGTTGGCGTAAGGCAGCACGCCAGGCAACTCCTTTTGAGCGAAAGGAAAAGCGCCCTGGCAAGTTGCCAGGCGACTTACAACGCTGGCGTGCTGAGGAGTAGCGCCAGCTGGCGTGACAGACATCGCACCTTGGTGGTGAACGAGATGAGGACGATGGAAAACTTTCGTCATTAGTCAGCGCGCAGAGAAATATTAGATAACGTTAGCTAGACGTTTATTGTCTGTTGCGCTCAAACCGTTGCATACACACAGCCGTTCACCAGAAACGCTAGTGGACCCATTTTCTGCGTGCGCGAAACGCTCACGCCAGCAGCGCAATGCAGAACTCTGTCCAGTGCCCGCCACCGAGGTGATTGAGCAGAGGGGTGGCAGTGCGTCCTCTTGCGCATCGGTTTTTTTTTTTTTTTGCAGCCAGACGCACTCCGCGTCTGTAGAGAACCTTTAATCCTACGCGTGTGGCAGGTGCATGCGCCGTCAATAGTAGGACAGCATGACGACTGAAGCTCCAATGGTAAGGACACAACTCCATTTCACTCATCCGTGTAAATGTTATCACAATAAAATTGGCCGTCATGTTTAATTTCAGTGAACCAACGCTCTAGAAGAACCTCTGGAGGCACAAGCACATGGTGATGCAGGCGACCTGCTAAGCGTGTACGTGCCTGCGTGCACCTCACAATGGCATCCTAAACCCTGTCTTTCCTGACTGCAGCCCTGACTTGTCACACGTGATGCATTGAGTTTGTGTGTAGTCCTTTAGTTATGTAGGTCTAACAGATTAGAGACATTACTCACGTGGAGAATCGGCGGTGTAACCTTCGGAGCTTCCCAGCCTCCAGAAGAACAGGAATGACTTTGACTTCGAGATCTCTTCCGGGCTGCCAATGTCCATGAAGACGCTTCGTCTTCGTGAAGCACTACGAGTCCTTGTCAAAGGTAGGGGCCTTTCAGGAGGGTTTGCTCTGCTTGCCTCCACACGATTAGACACGATGTCACCGCTAATCAACTCGGTGAGAGAACTTTCCGGTTTAGAAAATTGTCGGCCGCATCCCGAATCCCACAATACACTGGGAGACGTTGAATCAGGAACATGACGGTTATGAGCAAACGCCGCCCTGGAACAGCCTGGGATCCGGTGGACATCCTTGAGATCAAGAGGTTCGCATTCTCTGCATGGAGAGAGTGTCTCGGAGCCAGGTGTCTGTTTTGTGGGGCTCACCGATGATTCTGCATAATCATCCGCTCGAAAAGTTTTGTTATTGATCGAGGTTATATGGCTACTATTTAAATAACGAGGCTGGAATCCTTTACGCAGTAAGATTAGATCAGTAACTGGCGATTTGTCCACGTGGCTTACCGATGAATTCGTCCGGGGTTCCACGTTAGTTGCCGTGGGATAGTCAGGGAGTACGAGGCTAATACTTGGACTGCGACTGGGCCCTGGTTGGGATGGCGAATCGGTCTTAAAGCTCTGCTCTTTGGTTTCCGACGTCACTTGAGGAATGGTGCTGGAAGTCTGTTGCGTCGCTTCCGGTTCGATGGTTCCTGCATGATCGACGTCCACTCCAGGAGCTCTGCGGCGGGCTCGTTTCCTCCTTGAAGCCCTGTGTGAATCTCTACGCTTTGCAGCCGCCTTCTTAACTGCACTCCTGCCCGTGTAATGCTCCGCTTCCTTAGGACTGTCAAGAGGAGATTTCTTTGGGAGTGCTTCCGCTTGTTTTCCGTCAACTTTTTCGGAACTTGACATGTTATTACTGGTGGCCTTGCGTAACACAGTTTGCAGAAACGAGGATTCTTTCTTCTTCTTCTTCTTCTAATTGAAAGCTGGCGCGCTTCAATGAAAATCATTATGAATGTTGCAACAATTCATTTTAAGGAAATGAACAATTCACCATGTCCTTTCGTGGTTCTCGTTCTATCGCTTGCGGTCGTTTTCAATATTATCCTGAGGCTGACCTTTCCCATTAACAGAACATTCAACATTTCCTTTCCGAAGGCGTTCTTGAAAAGGCGCTTTAAAACGTCCACCTGTGCCCCCTCAGGCATCGTACAGCTTTCAATGTATGCGAGTATTAGAGCTTCATTAATTTATTCAAGTTTGCATTTTTTTACTTCGTGCTCTGGACATCTCGAACTGATGATAATGAAGTTATAAACCCTCTCCCAAGAGTACAAAGGCTGTAGAACTGTGTGCGGGAGATTTCGCTGCTTCTGCTTCATTTTGTTGCTGTTGTTGCGACCAGTTTGGGATCCACACACAAAAAGAAACATTTCAATATTGGAAAAAAATACAGAGAAAATTGGTTAGGCTTGTGTATAAAAAAAGATGCAGTCCGCAGGCATCACCTACAGCTCTCTTAGGAAACGCTAAGCTTGAAAAAGTATAAGTTAGGCGAAAGCGCTGGAGAATTAATTTTTTTATCTATTTTACCCCGGACAATTAGGTATTAGGCAGGATAGATATCCAAGCGACGGGAAATCGATGACCCACTGAAAGCTCAGTTACCCACAAAAGTAACCCAGCTTTCTTGTAACACCAGTTTGTTCCGATATTCCTTTTTCCCAAGAACTATTACCAAATGTAATTCGCTTACAGCAGCTGCAGTCGAATGTACGACGGTATCATCTTATTTACATGCTTTCTATTCCATAACACATAACTCTGATATACGTCGGCTTCGATGTTAATTTTCTTTCGTCTCCTTGTATATATATTGTTTGCTTGTAGCTTTGTCGTACAGTGTTCTCACGAAGTAAGCTTCTTCTTGACATTACTTATTTGTTGTATCTATTGGTACGTGTTAACTTTTTATCTTTTGCATGTATGCAAACATAGTAACTCCCCCTTGCCTCAGATCTGAACCTAGACCGGCAGTACTGAAATAAACAAAATAAATTACCGGCCCTGAAAATTGTTGAGCTCTCTCTTTTTGTTTCCTTTATTGAAATATGACCTTAGTGTTGCATTATTTGCCTAGAACCCGCAGCGTATTTTGCATTATCTCTTGCAGTCAGTACGACTCCATTAGGTAAAATATCTTTTTGTCACAATAACAACGTCATTCAAATGGGACGTTCTCATCAATGACGCATGTGCGCATGCATTTAAACAACTCAAACTTCAAAGTAGAAACAAATGAAGCAAACTAATCTGTTAATTTAAGATATTTGTGCGACTTTCCAAAGTGACGCATTCTAGACCGCAAATAATGACACAAGTTGCCATGATGAGACATTGATGAAAAATAATTGCATATCCGATGCGATTTATTTATAGACGCTAATGGATAATGTATTCGATACGCTGCTACGAATGTTCACTGAAAGTATTTCAATTGCCGAAGAATGCAGATGGTGTAGCCAAATGGCCGCCTCCATCGACACACCCCTCACTCACTGTTAGCTATTCCTTTCCACCCTTCTGGTTTGAAGCTTTACGCTCGGGCGTTTTATATATAGGAACGCATATGAATGGTTCTAAGTCATGAAAAGAAATGTTAAGAAGCTCAAAGATGCACTGCAGCTGTCTTTGATGCATTTCCACCAGCATATGCAGTAGTTTCTGCGTCCTTGTCTTCTTCTGAACGCCATAGAGGAGAAATATAAAATATAGCGAAAGGTGAAGAAGACGATATTGGCAGTACCCACGCTTTTGATCATATTGAACGCAGTACCTCTTGCCTCAGTAACGATCATAATTTTATGAGTTGTTTCTAACAGTCTAAGGGGTATATGCAGGTCGTAAAATTTTGCCTTTCATTTGCGCATAACCCGCAGCATGTCACGATCTGCATGTCCTAAATATAGGAAACCAGGGTTTAATGGGGGTCAAGGGCTATGCATCTGCTGAATATAGATTGATGGTGTTGTTGCTTGTGACAGCTTCCCATTTCTGTTTTTATTGTTCTAGAGCTAATAAATCAGCCTGAATTGGCAAGCGGACTCAATGGCAGGGACTCTTATAGCGAAAGACCCTGATTGAAAGACTCAAATACGCTGACTGTCTATGGGAAGGGTGCATGTAGAAGACGATGACGATGAAGAGAAGGATGAACACCTCGATTCAAGGCCGATCCCCTGCTGGGGCTTGAGCCATATCCATAAGCGCTAAACCAAACCAAACCTTACATTTGCAGACGTGGCGAACAGTAATTGGTGCGCAGTTGGAGAGAAATAAGCCCCCTCCGCTCAGTGATTAAAATAAATTCTACGATGTACCCTGTTGAAAATGACAACAGAGGTTGTGTTCAGTACTACAGAAATTTCTGTTGTACAACAGGATTTTTCTGTAGTAACTACAGATTCCTGATGCAGCGACAGACTTTTCTGATGTACAACAGACATTTCTTGTTGTGACTACAGAAGTACAGTCTGTCGTATGTCTGTTGCTACAACAGAAAGCTGAAGCTCTACAACAGATTTTTGTAGTACTACAGAAAAATTTGTCATCACTACAGGCACCCTGTTGTCCCAACAGAAATGTTCCTGAAGTAACCCGAAAAACTTCTGTAGTGCTACAGAGAGCTGTTGAAATACTACAGAAACCTATTGTGGCAACAGGCCCCCATTTTGTCACAACAGAAGTGTTCCTGAAGTAATGCGACCAACTTCTGGTGTACTACAGAAAAATGTTGTTGTACGACAGAAACCTATCATTGCAACAGGCCCCCAGTTGTCATAACAGAAGTGTTCCTGAAGTAATGGACAAACTTCTGTTGTACTACAGAGAACTGTTCCACAACGGAAACCTATCGTCGCAACATGTACCCAATGATGACAACAGAAGTGCACTGAAATTGTGCGATGCGACAAGCTTCTGTAGTGCCCAGTTGAAAAAGACAAGAGGAATTCCTGTCGCAACTACAGAAATTCTGTTGTACGACAGCAGTTCTTGACATTTCTTAATTGAGTGACATTTCTGACGTTACGACAGAAATTCTGATGTCGCAACAGAAGCATTCTGTCGCGACAACAAGAGTTCTGAAGTCGGAACAACAGCTTTATATCCTGACAGCGACTCCGACGTTACGACACCAATTCTAACGTCGCAGCAGAAGCATTCGGTCGCGACGGCCAAGAGTTCCGAAGTCGCAACAGAAGCGCTTTCCGTCGCGGCTCTTTAAAATTGTATGTTAGTTTCGCATCGGTGGTGTACACTGTACTTTTCTCTTGCGCGGTATTAAATCCCGCTTTTCTGAAGCCGGCAATGCTGATGGCACCAACACCGGTATTAAAGTCGACGTGGCGAATAGTTATAATTGTGCCGTGACGACGCGGCACCAGCAACGCCCTACCGGCCTCCTCAAGATCGGCCGCTGATCAAAATCATACCATCTGCAGGAATGGCTGCGTATCCGTTTTATTTTTTTGGTAAGATGTGGCACACAGGCCTGTGGACTTACATGTGCTGTTACACTGACACATTAGTTAATTTCCCAGGAATATTTCACAAGCTTATGCGAAGCGGAAAAGAAGATTTGGGTTGTTCCACAAAGTTGCGTGAATAGCTGTCTCGCTCGGGTCTCATTAATCTGGTACAGTGCTGCCATGAGAAGCCAGTATGCTGTCAGAAAGAACTCTCATCCACGAATGTTTATGTAGCTATTTTGCATTGAACACACGAATTATATGCGCGCTCAAAAGTGTAAAGAACGAGAGACAACTGTCGAAACTAGCAGTAATAACCCTAAAAGTCAACGTTGTCTATTTCTGAATTTCTTATTTAATATGGATATCGGTCATCAAAATCGATGTTCTAGCACTCCACGATGTACCTGTCGATGGTACGAACACCCTTGCTCTTCTAGAGATGCGGCACTTGACGCGGTGGAGTGATAGCGGATCTTGGCTCTTGGATGTAAACATCAGCGCATCAGCACGTCGTACTATTGACATGGCCAAAATGCACACTCGAACAGCATGTCAGGACTGGTGCAGTGGTAAGATGCCGGGCTCGGAATCGTGAGGTCGTAAGTTCGAATCCTGGGCGGCGACGGTTTTTTTTTTTCATTTGTTTTTACTTTTATATTTTTCTTTTTTTGTACTAACAAATTTACATCGCCTTAAGGAGGTCTCTGTCAATTTTTTATGAAATATTGATCAAGAACTACAGAACTTTCTACTACAGGACGTCACACTACAGAACAACAGAACTACAGACAACAGAACTACAGGCAACAGAACTACAGGCAACAGAACTACAGAAACAACGTCCCAAAATACGACAGACTGTGAAAATTTCCTGTTGTGTTTTTCAACTGGGTAACCATGAAGTAGACAGAAGCCATTGCACTGCAATGAGTAGCTGTGTATAATGATCACATATAATCGTTTTATGGCTTTTCACGTGCAAAAACAATACTCCGATTACCATCATGAAAGATCTACAACACCTAGTTGTGTCAAGGAGCTCAGAATAAATTGCGATTTCAATATACTTCATATTGCTCTTACAAACCTCAAGGCTTTGTGTCCTATTTACAGGGTGTTTCACGTAATTCCAGAATTCGAGCTTCTGCCTAATTACATAACTACGCAGAAAAAGAACAATCTGAGTACCTCCAAGCGACGCAAAAGAACATTACCTTGGTTCCGTCCAGCTACATGGCCTATGCATATTTTTAAGCGTTGGCTTAAGTTAGGAAAGAAACTCATATCTTATGCTCTAATACGAAAAATATTTTTGAGTTGCTTAAGCAGTAGTAAAGGTATACAAAGCGAAAGAGAATTCTGCTTGCTAAAAGAATTCAGAGCTGAAAGCTTTAAGAGTAACCACTTTAGCGTCGTCACGATATCAGCACGATTATGATCACCAGTATCATCCTTCCTTCTCGATGGCAGATCACGGATAGGCAGCTTTGTCTAGTTTTGCTGCGTTAACCAGCTCATGTAGATCTCGAAAACGCACAGGCGCTTTAGGTGCTGAGAGATAAGAGCAGCTGTGTTCCACATAAGGATGCAATGACATAATAAAGTTAAGGCAGTGCTCAAGTTGTCTCAAAAAATTTTATGTACGCGGTACACATCGAACGTAGTAATCTCGGAAAATCTCGCATATTTTATTTAGTTCCTGGGTTTTTCAGTTTCAAGCGTACTTGGACACGAACTGTATCATTGGTTCGTGCACGATGCCCGTGGCGTTGGAGCCCAGAACAAAGTCAAGGTGCTGGAAGGTCTGCTGCGGAACGTAGTAGTTGAGGGAAACCACTTTGCCTATCCGCTTCACCAGGTCGTCGATGTCCGTTGGATCGGCCAGCCTATCGGACGGCCCTCGGAAAAGGCCTATACGAGAGCGAATGTTTTCGAGTGGAAACTGCGGAGGCGTGGCCTGCAAGATCGAGAGTGCGTGCACGAAACAGCGGGTAAATAAGTAATACAAACAATTCCGTTTACCTTCGGACGGACGGACGGACGGACGGACGGACGGACGGACGGACGGACGGACGGACGGACGGACGGACGACAGACAGACAGACAGACAGACAGACGGACGGACGGACGGACGGACGGACGGACGGACGGACGGACGGACGGACGGACGGACGGACGGACGGACGACAGACAGACAGACAGACAGACAGACAGACAGACAGACAGACAGACAGACAGACGGACGGACGGACGGACGGACGGACGGACGGACGACAGACAGACAGACAGACAGACAGACAGACAGACAGACAGACAGACAGACAGACAGACAGACAGACAGACAGACGGACGGACGGACGGCAATGGGACCGTTGGCATCTTGTGCCGCCAGCGGTCCTCGAACATTTTGTTTAATACGTGCGGACTCATACGACAATATACAGAAAAATAAAAAAAGAATTTTTGAAGAGTGTGTCAGCTGCTGTCACTCTTGAAATAGTACCATAAACACGGCAACACTGAACGATCGACATCATAAATGAAGTGAAACTTCAAATGGGAACTTTAGTGTCTCTTTCATTTTTAGCACGTAAAAAAATTGACTTATAAATTTCGCTGTGATCCCTTGTCACGCAAGAGAATTATTTGTCGTGATATAGATGGCCACCAAGGCCGTGGTATATTCTACTTTCGCATGCATTTATGTTGATTTAAGAACTAGCTTGTTCTAGACCAACCGCCCTTTCGGCCATTCATACTTTAAGAATTTTACTGCAGGAGCTTTTATCCAAACACAGTGAGAGATTTTATCTAAACCGACATTCATTTCATCGTATTTGATTAGGTTTGTAGCATTTAGTACAAAAGAATAAAATCTACCCACTGTGCCGAACAGATTTTTTATGCAGGTAATCATTTATTGACGAGCACTGTTGGTTATAAAGTTTTAAAATCAGAAGCATGAAGTGGACAACTCTAAAACTCAGTAACAAACATAAAACTCTATAATGAGCAATTATTAAGTCATTTAAAGTATGGAAAGATACTGCATTTTACACCTATCTAAAACACATCATGAATTTGCATGTAAGACTCTTAAGAAATCAATGTCGAACGATGTAAAAGCATTTTGTACACTGTGATAGTTTATATAGGTTACGGGTTCGTCTCCTGGCCGTGGCGGCCGCATTTCTTTGGGGCTGAAATGCAAGAACACTCGCGTGATTAGATTTAGGTGCACGTTAAAGGAACCTTCATCTGCAGCACCTGACTATGACCTGCGTCTTAGCCATATCGGGGTTGTTACGCGTAAAACCCCAGAGCTAGCCAGCTAGCTGTGAATATATATGTTACATTTGTCATATTCAGCAGTTCTGACAGGTGCATTTGACAGCGCTGCGATATCTCTTTTTAGTGCGCAGTTGCCTTTTCGTAAACTAGAAGCTTCAATTTTCTTAAACGCATATTTCTGGCATTAATTTTTAGAACCAAATCACCCTTGATGAAACTTGTGCTCCCTACAGCCTGGAGAATTCCGCTCTGTCTCGCAAATGCAACAAATATCAATGAAATGGGTGGCATAATTATCTAATAACAGCAGTTCTGCTTTTCGCATATGTTTGAATTGGAAAACTGCAGTTCTACCGAAGGTAAAGCCTCCTTCAAATGCGTTTTGTGTGCGTTTGAAATTACACAATGCGTACTCTGGTTCAAAATTTACTATTTGCACAACTCACAACTGGGTGCCTTACCTGGCCATAACGCTTCAGGTTTTCCAGAAAGCCGTAGTCGTAGCGGTTGAAGTTCTTTGCTCTGTAATTCTTGATATGGAACAAAGGTACGGAAATTAACGTCAACATACATTAGGTGAAGCTCTAACATAAGACAAAGATTGGCAAGGACTGAGGGTGCCTCATGTGGTGAAAATAAATTTCTGGTTAGTAGCATCGTTCTAAGGGCCATTGCCTTATATAAAAAAATCTGAACAATGGATCTGCACGCTGTTGGTGTGAAACTTCCTCCTGCATTTTCCTTTGCATATACTGTTGTTCAAAGAAAGATCATAAGCAACTAAATAAAAACCTGTGATTTCAGAACTTCCGGACTCCTCGCGGTTTTTCATACCTTGGCGTAGTGAACAATGTTTTTCGTTGACGTGCCTGCTGGTTGATGTGCAATATAGACGGGAATTCTCGTCTGAAAAAGGCAATGATTTAATGGGTTAGGAAAAGAAAAAAAAAAGAAACCGTAAGCACTGGTGATGTTAGGTGTCTGTGCATCATATGACGCAGCCGAAGAGAAAGAGAAGGAAGGAAAGGCCGGGAGCTTTTATTGAGGTAATTATTTATAATAACCTAAAGGTACATGTGAGCACAATATAGAGGGAAGATGCGATGAAAAACAAAACAAGTGACTAAAACGATAAATATATGACATAAACAAAAATTCATATTTAGAAACGCCAGAGTATGCAACAAAATGGAAAAATTAATGCGATGCATAAAAACACACATCACATGGTGAAAAGAGCAATGCATCATTTCAAATTAAAAATAAAAATAAAATAAACCTATGCAATAACAAAGGCAAAATTGGAGTGCTACATGTGCTAGTCAATGTATTTGTTGTTCACTAAATTATATTGTATGTTCGTTAGATTTATGTGCGCGCGATTTTCGGCTCTTAGGGTAAATAAATGAAATGAACTTAAATTTTAATCAAGAAGGGGGTCTCGAATGTTATTTACTCATGTGGTTAGATTATTCTGTTCATTGGATGCTGACGGAAAGACAGATTGCGAACAAGTGGCGGTGTTTTTCGAGGTATGTTGACCTTAAGCTCGTGGTCCCGACGGGCTGAAAGAAATGGAGCTGGATGGATCCATATGGAGGGACAAGCTGTGTTATTATAGTCTATCATGTGGAAAAGAGAAATGTGCGATTTCTTGCGAAGAAAACAAAGTAATGAAACACCAAGAGGGTCTTTAATTTCGGTGTCACTCCCATTTCAGTAGTAATTTGACATGAAGTGAACGTTTTTGTACTGCTTTAAGTGAGTGTTTTAATGTCACCTGACGTTCCTCCCACAAAGAGGAAGCATGTTCCAGTTGTGGACTGGCGCATGCAGCGCATAGGTTGACTAGACGTTGCCCACGTTTTTACCCTAGACGTGCAAAAGGGGATAGGGGAAAAGAGGAAGCATGTTCCAGTTGTGGACTGACGCATGCAGCGCATAGGTTGACTAGACGTTGCCCACGTTTTTACCCTAGACGTGAAAAAGGGGATAGGGGAGTGAGAGCGTGAGGGAGAAAGAGGAAACAGGAGTCTAGACACCACTTTCACATGTCCTGAGCCAGGTCATGTGTATGTATAGTCGGACACTCAAGCCAGTCGCCTTCAGGCGCAAGCCATGCAGCCGTGATCGAGACATTTGGTAGCGATGCTACATCGCTGAATCAAACGAGCTTCGCATCATTTTAAGTCCCACATTGTATTGCAGCTGCGTGATTTTTTTGTCTGGGAACATTTAAAGATGTCCGGCGCTTTCTATACTTAGCACCTTTAGCCGTTCCATTTGCACACGCTTTATTTAGGGGCTTCAAGGCTTGATGAGCATTAATTTTTGTGTGTGTGATTTTTCATACTACAGTCGCGTCTTCGACAGGCTCGTGCGCACGCATAGTGTTTCTGTGCATACAAAATATGTGTAGTAGTTCGTCACCTTGTCTTCTTGTCACGGGCATTGCGCATGCGCGACTCGCCAGAGAAATAAAAGCGAAAGGGAAGACCGACACATCAATCAGACCTACGTCCTGTTTGCTACCAAGCGCAGAAAAAGCTGGAGGGAGGCATGGGAAGAAAGAAAGCGAACAATGAGGGCGCATCTATGCGGAGTTGCGCATACAAGCTAGTTTATACAAAGGTCTGTCGACTAGTCTATAATAAGGACTGTCGAATGTAGTCTTTAAAGTACACCAAGGACTATCGACTACAGGAACTGCAGCGGTGCACATGTCCCTTTCTGAGCATCCGACGCATGTGGCCACGATTTGAGGACCTTTGCCACCGAGAATGATATTGGGTCTAGGTGTTCTAACGCTGTACGAATATAGAGACGCTGGTGGTCGTAGGAGAGTCAGACGCAGAGGAGATGGTTCTATAGTCGACTTCGCACCCGAGATTATGGCATTAAAGGGCTCTCGCATGCTCAGAAATTCAGTACGTTAGGCGCCTGACGTCCCTAGGTAAGTTTCAAGGTAGCGCCATTCTCCGTTTATTGTTCCCTTCGTCCTCTAATGCTCCTCCTATATACAGCGCCGAAGATCCCTCAAAGGTGAGGTGATCAGAAGTGCCGATTTAGACGGGACACATCCGACTTTTATCTCCATGCTCCCGCAGTACCACGGCTTACGTTTGGGACAGTGTTTTGTTCCGATTTAGCCCGTCCGGACCACGCATTGTTCCAAAATGCCTCCCCCGTGCCGCTCTATCGGCTGCGCACTTTCTCGGGTATGGTGGCACCACCTTCAAAGAGACTCGACAGGCAGGTGGCACAGCTAAACACACTCGAAAGTGACGCAGCAGTACCTACGGTGCGATCTCATCATGCCTTGGAGAGCAAACTGTTCGCTTGCCATCGCGTGATTGCTCCGAAAGGCCTTAAATTTTGGCAGCAAAAGCACCATCTTCACCAGTAGCGCGAGAGCAAGCGAACGGCTCGCTTTGCGAATCGCTATACGATCACGCGCACGACCACTTACGGCTCCAAGGTTTCTCCATCCAGCTACTATGGACTTCACAATGCGTTGGCTAACTAGTCACAGTCAAGCCAAAGCAATCCGACCGCGCCGCGTTCAACTCGTTTTGTTTGTCCCCTATGTGTTGCGGGAAGCACTTGGCATAATGCCGAAACTCAAGGGGACATGAGCTCAACAGCTTAGAAAACACCTTCCCTTCAAATCAACGAAAGTTGTAATAAATGTTGAATATCGTTTCTCTCTCTCTCTCTCTCTCTCTCTATCTGGCACATCTCTCCCCCGTCTCACGTCACGCTTTGGAATCCGTGGAGTCTAGTCACACTACCTAAAAAGTTCCAAACCTCTCAACATGTGTTGGAAAAGAAATAGATTCTAGGCTTTGTCATGCTACATTTGTTATCAAAGCTAGTTCCGAAGCTATCTTTCCTACAGTATGTCCGTTTTCATGCGTGCGATGACATAAACCATGCTTCGTGAAAAATTTTGGAATCTTTTGAGTGCGCAATAGTGATCAGTGTGGTCAACTTGAAATGCCGCGGCACCGCAGTCAGCCAATCACGGGCACTGGCGGGGGTTGGAAAGCACGATGATGGGGAGAATGGCTGCTAGGTGAAATAGCGCTACCTAAAAACTTGAAGACGCCTAGCGCCTTCACTTGGTAGCACATTGTATGTGCACCGTTGGATGGGCGCCACGGTTGAAGCATCGAATCTCTCCAATATAGGCTGTAATCAATTATAATTTGATTTAAATTTATGACTTATATTTTGACTTTTTTATTTATGAGCATCATCGGGCAGTTTCTGCTATGTGGCAATAAAGCTTTAGTTCCTGAGCTGTTGAAAAATTTCAATGGGACATCATCGAAGTAAACTGCCCCAAACTCATTCAGGAGCCTCCGAGACTCTCTGTATTCCAGAAGTGTAAATTCATAATGGGAAGCACCTAGCCATCTCACCCTGTTCAACTGCTCACTGCTTGCGCCCACGGCAATTTGGATGGGTAGGAAGCAAGCTCCACGAAAAGGGGTGTTGCAGAACACGCCGATGAAAGTTTGGGTAAGCTCGCTGGACGTTAGCAGTGCTCCCATTGTAATGACATCGATGCCAGCCTGTAATGGAAGAGAAAAAATAAAAGGTTCACGAGTTAATAGTAAAGACATGGCTGTGTTATTACCATCACTAAATGACTAATTTGCCGGCGCCGTGGACGAGCAGTAAGAAAGCTGGCAGTGACACGTAGTGATGTTTTGTCGAACTAAGCTTGTACACGTTAAAGAAAAAAAGTAACCGAATACACTTACAATTGCTTATATCAAAAATGCAACTGAATGCAGTTACCAATTACAGTCGCACGAAAGTATTTGAACAATAAAATGTAATCGACTACATTACCGTTACTTTATATCATACTTTTATTAACATTGCACAAATACAGTAAATAAAACGAGCTGGACTGGATCGTTCAAGGCGACCTCTGTAGCCCTTCAAAAGATGTTTATCTTCACTAAGAGTTCACTCTCAAAATTCTCTTCGCTTCAAACAAATTCTCTTCGCTTCAAAAACACGTCCACGAGAGATAGAGGTGAACAGGTGATCGAGGCGTAGCGGCAAGACGCTGATTATGAAAAGGCGGTAACCTATGTACGTGTTTTCAACACTTTCAACACTGTAGCTTCCGTCAACCTTGAGTGCTCTAAGCTCAAAACTGTAGCATCGTTACGTGTAATTGGTTATTGAAAATGTAATTGAATTACAGTGAGCGTTACCATGTAAACCATGTGATCGTTGAACTACAACATAAACAAAAGGTGTGATTGATTACGGGTATTTAATTAGATGTAATCCCTTAGGTACGATTCTTGTGCAAATGCGATGTCTAAGAAAATTTCTGTTTTTGTCGGGTTATTGTTGTTGTGAAAACAATGATTAAACTACGGCAGGTTTACAATTATGTCGCTACCAACACGTTTGACTAGCAGCGATAAATTATATTTAGGTCACTGCAGTATTGATTTTGTCTGCTCTCTGGAAAGACACTACGTCAATCGAGGTCGCAAGCAGCGTTGTTGACGCCTTTTACCTCTCCAAGAAGCCGGAATCCCCCAAACTGCACTACATTTACGGACACACTAAAACTGGCTGTAGCAAAGCTGTTGGCGACGGCTTGTGATGATTTGTCCAATGATTTATTAATAACCATTTGTTAAGGAGAAAATGTAAGTCACTGCTGCAGTTTCAGTTTCGCGTGCTGGCAGGTTAGACGGTGCATTACCAGAGGTTGTTGCGGCCTACATGTCGCCGGCAACGTGGTGTTCCACTAACGCTAACATGTGCGCGGGCAAGGTAAAAGTCTTAATGCCAGTCTGATAAAAGGATACGCGATATTGCACACAGCCGACGTGATCAATTCAGTGTATTTGAGGAAATTAAAATATATCGCAGTGCACTGTAAATGGAGAAAAACGCGCACGCAATAATATTCCACCAGCACTGAGTCCAGCTTGGTCCGTTGTTCGGTTAACTGATCAGGTGTGTTACTCAAACGCATTCCAACCGCTTATGAAACAGGAGAGTTTTGAACGTATTTGTGGTAAAAAAAGAACCTTAACTTGTGGAAATATATATTGACGAACACTTGGTTATATTTAGCCGTATACTGCCGAATTCCGTAAACCTGCAGCGCTGCTATGAGTAAAACACCAAGATCCTTACACAGAGAAGTAAAATAACTGCGTATTTGCAATATGCGAGAATACGGTACACACTTAAATATAGTTGACAAGTGCTTTTGAGGAAGAACGCCTACAACTACGCCTAATTAACCCAACATCCATTAACTAGTTTTCGATGTGGTGGGTCATATTAGCACTATTATAAGCACGGACATATAAGGAAAAGAGTTGCGTCTTACCTTAATTAGCTCTGCAGCCGGAGCTAATAGAGTCAACGGCGTTTCGATGTGCGTGATGTAGGCGACTGGGGCGTAACCAGCAACAACAGTGACCTGTGATGTAATATGTATATTGTACACAGAGCCCGCTTCGTTTGATAAGCGATCAAAAAAGTTTCACCGCTTTGGTGGATTAGTAGAAGCTGCATTGCGATTGACTTGTCGAAAGCTTTAGACCACGGGATTATAGCGTAGAGAAGATGAGAAGTAGAAAGGGTGCTTCGTGTTTTAAAAGACCCGACAGCATGGAAACAAGCCTACTATTTCTTATGGAATACGGCGCATTCAAGAGATTCTGGCAAACCACTGTAATTACGTGGTCGACAGCTATATGATAAAGCAAAAAAGCTATCTATCCATGTTTGTGAGGCGCTGTACACTTGGCAGTGTTCTTAAACGAATATGGGGAAGATGTGTTGAGCTACTGCAGTAGCGTGAACGCAGAGAATCCCCAGAAACCTAGAGGATGGGGGAAGGGAAAGGGAGCAGACTTGCACCTCCTCTGTGTCTCGTGATTTCGTAAAGGTTTTCTTACCTGGTTGCGTTTCTCAAGCAGTGATAGAGACAATGGACCTATGTTCAAGGCCTGTCTTAGAACAACTTGCTGTTAGGCTAGTTGGCAACTGTGTCGATGAGGGCCTGTGTCTGGAGGGACGTTTTGGTGTGATTGCTTGTGTGGGTGAGGGTGTGTTTCAGGTGTGTTCTTTCGCTATAATTTTCATCATCATCATCATCATCATTAGCCTATTTTTATGTATACTGCAGGATGATAGCCACTCCCAGCGATCTGTAATTACTCCTGTCTTGCGCAGCTGATTCAAACTTGCGCCTGCATATTTCCTAATTTCATAACCCCAACTAATCTTCTGCCGTCCTCGACTGCGCTTCTCTTCCCTCGTTACCCATTCTGTAACTCTAATCTTATACCATTGATCTACCCTATGCACTACATGGTCTGCCCAGCTCCATTTGTTTCTCTTATTGTCAGTTAGAATGTCGGCTATCCCCATTTGCTCTCTACTCAAAACCGCTGTCTTCCTGTTTGTTAACGTTATGCCAAATATTTTTCGTTACGTTGCTCTTTCATCGGTCTTTAACTTCTTCTCGAGCCCCTTTATCAAGTATTCTTGTTTCCTTACCAGACGCCATCGAACATTACCTTTCTTTACTACGAATTAATCTTCAATCAAACGGTCATACTATCTTGGCTAAGGTTCTGAACCGATTGTTTCAATTCATTCTCAATGTTGCCAAAGAGGATGATGTCATCTTTGAACCGAAATTCTTTTGTGATATTTGCCATTTATCCTCCCTCTTTCCAGCCTTCCCAGTCTAGAAACTTGAGTACTTCTTCTAAGCGTGCAGCGAATAGCATTAGAGAATCTGCGTCTCCTTGCCTGACTGCTTTACCGACAGGTAATTTTCTACTTTTCTTGTGGAGAGCCAAGGTAGCCATGGAATGTGCGTAGATATTGTCGATTTGATATAGACTGATTTTGTTATTTAACGCAAATGACTTCCTTCTCCCCGTTACGTCCAAGTAGTCAGTGCCTGAGCGATTGGTGGCAGCGTTGTTTTATGCCTTACAGAACAGAGCAATTTTGGGCTATACGTAAAAAAAAAGGTCAGTTCAATTCGGCCTAATAATGAGTATTCAATGCGTACACGTCCCATGACGTGGCGAGTTTCCGCGGTTTTGTGACACTGCGTGACCTACAGATAAATTGGGCAAAGCTTTCATTTTATTTGGCCATAATGCAAGTCCTGTGAACGCAAACTTTTGGACCTCGTATACTGGTTGCCGTAGGCTTAGTCGTGCTATTTATTCCCCATTTTCACTTCCGCTTGGTTTGCTCTCCCTTCCTATTCTAGAAATAAGCAACCACTATTACCTTGTTATTGTATTCGGGCCGTAAGGAAAGAAGTACGAGGACTTCAGTGAAGCCCTGTGACCAGGCAAGGATGCTGAGGTTCGACCGGCCAGTATTATTCAGGACGAGGTCGACTGAGGCTGCAACGTCGTAATAGCCGATGTCTTCAAAACTATAAATGCAACAAGATAGGCAAAGTGCAATAAGAACTTCGGCGCCCAAGATTTTGTTGATGTAGATAGAGCGCATCATCATCGTCATCATCAGCCTGTTTTATGTCCACTATAGGACGAAGCTTTCTCGATGCAATCTCCAATTTCCCCTGTTCTGTGCCAACCGATTCTAACTAGCACCCACGAATTTCCTAACTTCATAACTCCAGCTTGTCTTCTGCCGTCCTCTACTGCGTTTCCCTACTCTTGATATCCATTCTGTAACCCTAATAGTCCAACGGTTACATAACCGGCGCATTACATGACCTGCCCAGCTCCATTCTTTTTCTCCTCTTAGTCTTACTTGACTTACGTACTCACCTACGCCGAGCCGCGTTATAATAATTTCTATATATGTTGAAACTATGTGAAGCAATGTATTCTAGCAGTGCTTTAAGGAAGACACAAGTTATGTCCCAAGGAAATTCAGGCCGCATTCTAAATAAGCGCTTAAGCTTGAATAATTTGCAAGAGAAGATTCTAGACAATGCTGGTCATATAGGTGAAGGTGACCAGGCCATGAAAGAGTATCTACGAGTGAAAAGCTTTGTGAATTCAGCCCCTCGCGTATTACTGCCACAAAAGTGCCTGCTGCCTATCATATCCTACTGATACTACAGCTCAGGTGGAACATGCCGTCGTTATTGTGAAATAACGATTTGCTGTGTAGTCGCGCAACAAGCGTGCACTCACAATGGCTGCCAAGGAAGATTGTAACTCCATCACGGGATGAACCTCATAACGAGTGTAATTGCATCACCCAAAAAATGGCGGCGGACATGGCGTTTGCGGCGCAACGCGACTCGTCGTCTGTGCCCCGTGGTCCGAGAAATACGTTGTACGCGTTCAGAGAGAGCACAGGCAGCAGCCGGAGCAAATAATCGCCACCTTAAATTCCACAAACAACTAGCGATGCTGCCACCACTTTGACGACGTCTCAAGCAAGCACGACTTGCCTCCCAGAAGAGCTGGCATTGCCCGCACATGCGCATGGTACGCAGACTATAGAGGCGGACAACCTCCATGCCGCTTGGCATGTATGCTCAGCTGCGCTGGCCACTGACAGAGCTTTGCCAACTACACGCATTACGACAGCTCCCCCAGGACAGCCGAGTTCGCCTGCTGTCGACCCCACCTTAAGCCCGCAAGAGTCCAACCGGAGAGCTGCAGTAGTGGCGACTGCGATGGCTACCAAGATGACGATCTGCGAAGTGCGCGCGCAAAAACATTACCTGCCAACTCTCCTGAATTTTTCGTACAGCTTACGAACTTGGGCTATCTTTACAATTTTACGAATGATGCATCAAGTTTCACACAAAAAATAAATTCTGTTCTCGAATATTATTCCCTCGTTGGTCTCCCAATCTTCCATCCCAAGTCTTCTAATGATGAAAGAATGCAACAGAAGCATTCGCTTCTAGCAAGTTCATAAAGCTATTCTTGAAACCATTCAAATCGGCGACAGCAATGTTGTTCAAAGAATCACTCTGATCCGAAAATTTAATTTTATTTATATTTCTAGTGCTGTTCCTTGTCAATATATCAAGCAAAGTTGGTGGCTGCTCGTGTGCAGTGTTTAAAGGTCAATCATCATTAACAAACTGCGTCTCTACTCCAGAAAATACGTGTTCTCTACGCAACTTTAAAACGATTGTTGCCTCCTCCCTCACTTCCGAATTCCCCACCTCGTGTCGTGTTCGCACTATTTTACGAATTTCAAAGTTCATAGGTTGGCAGGTATGTGAGATTGCTCAAAGTTACCGGGCATGCTGTAAGCTATCGCTGTCGGGCCAGATAACGGGACAGTCTCGGGAAGCATGGCTCACATCTACAGGCCGTCTGGGCATAAATGTTTTCTAGGGCATCTGCGCGATATACTTCCATGGTTCATTTTTCTCTTTATTGGTCGAACTTGTGCCAAGAAAAGCAAGCAACACTGAAATCACGACGGCATTGACCACTGTCCTCTGTTGTCGAATCCAAAACCAAGGGGTCAAGTTCGTCCGCAGTTTATACTGTAGGTGCATGTCTTACCATTAATTCCAGGATAATCGCTACTGCTTGCGTGCACTTTAGAGCGTCACATCACATCCCACGTTCTTCCTTTGCTATATAATTGACAGCGTTCAAGAAATATTGGTTCATGTAGGCACGTCTTCCGTCAAATGATTAATAACAGCAATAACTCGATAAAAGCTGAAACCGGCTAAATTTAAAACAACAACGCTTGGAAATACAGCGCTCACTCGTAAATAGATGCTCCCTTACGCTCTCCATCGAAATTTCGAAGGAACGTGGCTTGACAAGTACAGCTCGTTTAAAAGCAGCACATCGCGAAAAATTAGTGTTCCATATGCAGGAGAAAAAAGCTATATGGCTGTTGGCCTGACATGTGTACGTGATGCAAAATATAAAGAAACGTATATGTGAAATATTGAAACTGCTACTTCAATGTTTGGGTTGGTGCTCTTTAGGCGCCTGGAGTTAAAGAAGCGGCTGTATTTATTCGGGACAAGCCAAAATTCCGCAATGAAACAGAAGAGTATTCAAGATTATTTTTGCAAAAAGCGGGAGGCTGATCAAGCGTGAAATTCCATCATAGCCGTCCTAATTAAAGAGGAAATTATTCTCAGCCTCTTTCAGCAGAGAAGATTACAAATAATGATCTGCTCAAGCTCATTTATGTGGAATTTTCATAGCAGCAAATCACGCAAGAATAGTCTAGGATCTCTCATGTTTCTTTTTAAATCTAGTGTCCTGCAGTAGTGCAGCAGTTGCTTCCGCACCAACACTGTTCCTACTACTATGTACATTGGCAAGTCATCGTGTCAAATTTATTGAATGAAACTAAGATGTATCTTAACCTATCTGCACTTTACTATCTCTCTGCAAATCTATCTGCACGTCATGCAAGAAATGTCGTAGCCAGTGCTCACGGTGTGTTTTTCTACTTTCTTCTTTTTGTATCTGTGTGGGCAGATATTAATATTATCTTTAAGAAGCCGTGTGATCAACAAATTTCCCTTGCCTCCAGTCCCAAAACTGACGGTCTTTCGTAGTCAGGTTCACGTGGTAGTTGGAGTAAGGTACACCTCTGGCATTGATGAGCCAGACGTCGTACCCCTGGTCAGCCATCAAGAAACCTGACAGCAGGAAAATCAGTGTACATTGTGTCAGTCAGTCAGTCACAGTCAATCAGCCAAGCCAGTCAGCCAAGCCAATCAGCCAAGCCAGCCAGCCTGCCAGCCAGCCACAGCCAGCTACAGCCAGCTACAGCCAGCCACAGCCAGCCACAGCCAGCCACAGCCAGTCAGCCAGCTTGCATGATCAGCTTGCATGACCTTGCTGAAGAATTTCTATATGATGCTTCGCAATGATACTAAGAGCTTTCAGTGCAAAAGGAGCATTCCGTGTAAACCGTGCGCTCGGCAACGTTTACCTGCGAGTGATAAGTGATTGATTATTTTTCTTTTTTGGTGCAAAAGGATCTGATGGTCCAATGCTTCTATTTAAACTTGTTCGTCGGCAGAAGTACTTGAAACGTGCTCGATAACAGGTTACCCATTTATTCCTTGCCGTTAAACGCAGTGTAATAAAGACGTCATGCGTCAGCGTTTCCTCCGGCTCTGAAAATTCGCACGTAATAACAATCCGTCGTATCCTACAAGCATTTCCTGCCTTCAGTTGTTTATCATGGGAAAACAATCAGCAACGCACTAGCAAGCCTGGTATGGTATGAACCGAATCTCAATGTAAGACCCCCTAATCGGACCCTCATCAGAACCAATGAAGGGTGTTAGTTGGTTAAGACAACACGACGGCTGCCATAAAAGTCTGACTCCTCTAAGGAGCATGCAAATCGCGTGCCGAGATAACTAGGCCCGAAAATTGGTGGTACTACAGCGTTGCACCTGTCCATGGCCGTCGCCGGTACTGAAGCTCGAAACGTGCCAGTGCTGAGCCGCGGCGAGTAAAACTGCTCTGGACCTTTTAAGACTACGTCACAGGAGACAGGAGATAAAGGTGCACTAATCCCCTAATTCCTGGCGTGGCCCTTTTTCTTTTCGACCTAGCTGTTCATTCAGCCTGGCAGTGCTTGGTATTCGTCCAAGCATGTTTAGATTACAGGTGCTCCTAAACTTTGGCAGCCTGCTTCCTTTCTCTGCGTACGCCAGACTGCTCCGTAGTCCCTTATTCAGATCTGACAAAAGTGCACCTTGCTACGGGTTGTTGTAAAATATTTCCACTGCCTTCGTACCTTAAGGCACATACAATGATATCCCGCATAACTGGACTTAATAGGAGCACAGAGTATTGATGGTTAAATTAATTTTTGCCCAAGGCTGGCGTCGGATAAGCAGTTCATTCTGAACTGGTTCCACCTGTGAAGTTCATCCGCAATATACTGGTGGAATGCCGAGTACATGTTAACCTTGACTTCATCGTCACTAGAAGAAAATACTAAAGATGCAGCTCGAAACCAACTCCTTTTCAACACCAACCAAAAAGGGCTTTTTTGTACGACAAACCTGTAGTACGTTCTGAGCACTGAAGTCTCATGCATTCCACGTGCCAATATGTGCGGTTCTGAGTGTCAAACTCTAAGTACGCACAAAAAGTAATAAATATAAGTCACAGAAGACATTTTGAAAGTCGCGAAAAGAATGTTTGTACTTCTGAGCTCTATCCCAGGCTAAAACTCACTAAGTTTATGAGCTTAGTTCCATTAAACTGTGTCGCTGCATCCATGAGAGGACATCATACAATTTAGTTCAAATGAATACATCAATGAAAACAGCCTTTCCTTTTTTATGACATGGTGAGTTACTGAACGTCTTCTTGAAGTGAAGTTCACACATCAAACTCTTACCCGCACTAAGGTTAGGTTTGTTTATAACCCAGTCTGCAGCTGAGGACACGACGCCGTGGACCATGAGCACGGGAGGCCGCGAGCTTCCATTGGTGCTGCTGTCTGACCGACCTCGTGGCATCCTGTCCACTTCAAGGATGTAGCCGTCGTCGGTGGTCACCTTATACACCTCCACCAGGTAGCCATTCTTCTTCATTAGCCCGACCTAAGGATCGGGATCCCAGGTTGCGAACTCACGTTGCGATGTGCATGTGCGCGTGATAATGCGGGTAAGTTGGGGCATCCGACTGGCATGTTTCTTAAAAAGCTAGGACACGATGAGAACCCGTCTTGTGTAGAGCAGTCACTCTTTCACAGTGATCGGGTTTCTGCTTACCCAGAATGTAAAATGCTGTTTTTGTTCTGTCTTGAATGTGACAATATGCCTTTAATAAAACAAGCATTTTAAATAATCGAAGGTTGGGCTAAGTTGTTTACTAATGCCAAAAATTAAGGTACATCTTTATTAACAGGTTAAAGTTACATCTTTATTTTCGTCAATAAGGCACTTGTAAGTAGCACCGTCCTGAATCCTGTACTCTTTCTTGTGACTGTGTCAACTCGAGCTTCTTTCGTCCAGCTAAGGAATTCAAAGATTGACGACACTGGCTTATCTTTGAATAGGCATCTCTCTGTGTGTCAGTCATCGACCAGCAGTTAGAAGTTATCCCAGTTGGCAACACCATGCTTTCGGTGCCAACATAACTTTGTGAAGAATAATTCTACTGTGATAAGAGATCCTACGTGACGAGGATCACTACGTCGCTAAGGGTACAAGTATGTGCCTGTGCGAGCCATCGACATAAGCTGTCACCAAAGAAGTCTCTTAAAAAAATTTCACAATTTTTTCGAGTGCTTCCTGCTTATTTGGGACGAATTTGAAAGAGAGGTTGCACCTTTTCTTCGCGTTGGCTACCCGTCTTTGCATAGCTAACAAAACTAAAAGCAAGAACACAACCGAAAAACACTGAGGAGAGTCAAATATCGTAAACATTTCAGGAGTTTCAAGCAGGAGTAAAGTAAGACATAGAAAAGAGTACAATGACTAAGAGGCTCACTCAGTTAAGTAAAAAAAAGCGAAAGCGAACAAGTATGTCCGAGAACAAACACAAAGGTTGACAGTCTTGCAAATAAGACGGCTGTCGTACTCAGACAGCTATATACAAAACACAAAACCACGAATGAAAAAAGAAATCCCGAAGTAAAGATATGCGGCCTCAGATAGTTAAAGAATTGCAATAGTAGGCTCACATGTGAACATTCTCTATGAACATATATAATTTGTACTTGCCGAAGAGACCTTTAAACTACGAGGGCTTATTTCTTTAGCTCCGTTGTTGGCCAAAGGCCAAGTATTTTTTTTTTCTTCGGTGATAACAGTCGACGGTGTCACAAGATTGTTTGAGCCTTTAGTTTACACTTCGCAGTTCCCTGCAGTAGTGCTTGAGAAGGATGGGTTGTCCATCTTCGTCAGCGTGACCACGACTGCCTTGCAGGCTAGTAATGCGTTCAATTGTGTCTAAACAGTGACGGATGTGCGTTGCGCCAAGTCGTAAACGGTGCATCGAATTGACGAACTTTTTCTTGTCGCTGAACTTTAAGGAATTAATACTTTAGTCGAAGGGCCTATGAAGAAGAATTTTTAAAATTTCGATCTCTGTTGAAGCCATGCATTTTGATAAATTTTGCAGTATATCTGTCGCATCAATAGGTGGTTTTCATTACGAGTCATCGTCAGGTATACTGTATATTCATGTTTTCGTGACTGTTCTTATGCACCCCTGCTGCAGTGTTTCCAGGAATTCCAGGTTGTCCTGTTATCCCCTGATAAGTTAAATTGTGATTTTTGGTTTCTGTGGGTTTTGTGTGCTCTTTGAGGGTTTCACATTCTAATCATGTACTTAACATGTTTCAGTTTTGTGCCGTGAGGACCGCTAGAGAGTCGCTAAAAATAACCCGTGCTTGTGCAATCTCTACTGACTGTATGAAACACAAGGCAGAGAGGATGGTGATTTCTTGTACCGTATACATCGCGTTCTTGATTAACAGTTCCTAGCCGATACTCAGCACTGCGTCCTCTATTACCAAGATGTGTGCGTGTTGCTGTCCTACCGCGATGACTCCAGTACGCATAAAAGTTGTATATCCTGCTGTTAGCAACAGCACTCACTATGACTGATCCGTGGTTCATGAAGGACAGTAGGTCATGTATATTATTACTAGAAATAGATTTAGGAGACTTCATAGCACCTGTCCTGGTTGGGAGCCTTTAAGGAAGGAGCTAGGCGAAGTTTACGCAGCCCTTGCAAGTTTGGTAATCGTTAAGTGTTTGCCGAAGCAAAGCAATGTAAACAAATATGGCTGCTCCGGAGCATTCTGATTTCATTACGCCCTATTTATAAAAACGAAAGAGACAAAGGTGACGAAAATACAATTAAAGTAAGCGACCAGTAAAGTTAATGCACTGCACTGAATTGATTTAAATGCGTAAGCATTTCTATGCCGACCCAACGAGGGAGCTCGTTCCTCCTTCCGTCTGTCCGTCCTTCTGTCACGTAAGAAGAATCGCTATATCAAAAAATTACGTATAACACATAACAAAAATCGAAAGGAAAAAAGTTGGAGTTTCGAAAATACCACCCCACACTTAGGAGCCGAGTGCCTTGCCCACCTGACTAAACACCCATTTGTTTTTTTTTATTGCGTGAATTTATGAATAGTTTCATGTGAAAATTAGTTTATTTACATTTAGACACGCGTGAAAAACAAATGCCCACATGCTGTGCAGTCCAATGAAAGTTCAAAATTCTGCCAAACAAACACAAGCGTCCAGATGCGAAATCCACTCAAGAACGGGATCAAAGGTTACAACCACACTACGCACTGTAGCAGCCTCTTCTTTTCATGTCTTTAGATCATGCGGCTTCTCCATAATCAGTTAAGTCCTAATACCATAAACAAATCATGTGGTCTATTACTGATTGTCTTTTTAAAAGGGAGGAACAGGACACCGTAATGTATCAGAGGAAGTTCTTTTTTGATGGTTCTTGCAGAGCGCTTGCAGAGAATGAATATAGCTGAACCATATGGATGTGCTGAACCAGCTGTTCAAAACGAATCTCACAGAACAGTCTCTATGAAGGTTTTGTTGAAATATTTGATGATGGCGGAATAAAAGCAACCTCTAGGACCACATGTAAAACCGACTTGGCGAATTGCAGAGATAGGGAAGATTCCCATTCTACGAATAGTTAACGCAAAACACGCCACATCCCCGATGCACTTCGGTGGTCGCGGGATATGCCTTCTGTGGGGTCGGTCCTTTCCCGACTCAAATGTCACGACCTCTGAGGCTTCATGCGCTTCATGTCGCGCAACACACACATATAAGCAGTCAATGAGTTGGTAAGGAGTGATGAAGTGTTATAAGGATCTCATCATGATTGAAAATGGTTCGACACGGACAAGGTATTAAAGAGCGATAAAGACTTGTAATGGTCGGAGCGATTCTGATAAGGTTAGTGAGAACCGGTAAGAGTTGATAAGGGTCTGTCAAGTCCGATAAGGTTGACAGACTGACAAGAGTTGACAAGGGTAGGTTCGTATACGATAAGATTTATAAAGAATGATAAGGATTGCATCGTTTCCGATCAGGTTGATACCGGCCGATAATGGTTAATAAGGTATCGCGTACGATAATGTTAATAACAACCGATAAGGGTCGGATCTATTCGATAAGGTTGATAACGATCGATAAGGTTTGATAACGGTTTGTACTGACCGTATCAAGTTTCATAACATTGATAATGACACCGGACGTGGAGATGAGCAAGTGGCACAATGCTTATGCATTTTTAAATAGCTCCCAGAGAAGTTCTGCGTGAACTTTTCGGTGTCGTGTACGGCTACCGAACTAGCCATATTCCCCCTCCCTGTTATTATCATTTGGCACTTTGCATGCTTTCTGCATCGACATTCTCTGCCGCGTTATGTTTTGTCACTACGTATTTCCTTTATTAACTCAATTTACTGCAAGGTAGTGCAAATAATCTATTTCTTTTTAATTTGACGATTTCCATAAGCGATCAACCAAACAACATCAAAGGTGATTAACAAATGCTTGGGCAGGTATAGCGCATCTTCCTTCCATGAAATGCGTCCTAGAAAAAAGACAGCATTAACCACCCAAAAGGCAAAATTCGCTACAATGCTCTTCAAGACAGCGAAAAGAGAAGTACCTGCTTACGTAATAGCTCCACCCAAATTTCTACAAAACATTGTTTTTTAGATAATATTTCTAAATGTTTCTAGCCTGTTTGCTTGTTTTGCTGTGTTATGCTTCTTTTAATGTCTTCCAATCATATTTATTTTTCTTCCTGAATTACTCTATTTCATATCTGCCGATAAAATTTCTGAAAAGGGATACGAGACCACGGAAATTTTTCTTTATGCAACGTTCTATTAGTTGCTTTTTGATTTTGCGCTAAAGCGGCGGTAGTATGAAGGGGTGGGATATTCAAGAGGAAAGGTAATTATCGACTATAAGAGAATTAAATGCGAGCTGTAATTACTGTTTAATAGTTGCATACAAATGGGTACGTATAGGCACGATATAGCCAGTAATTCCAGGGCAGAGTTAATCAACCAAAGATTCATCTTTCCTATATAACACTCACCAGCATCTGCACAACAGGTCTGCATAAAAAAACACGTAAGCTTATAGAAAAAGATGCAGAACGAATGACCTAAATGCACCCGCTTCAATACCTTGTGTCCACTCTGCTACAAAAAAAAAATCATTAAACACGCACACAGAAATGCATTGTTCTAGTAGTCCTCGGAGTCGGCACTCGATGTGAATAGAGCTTACATTATTGCGCAATCAAAACAATCGGCGTGCTGTCAATAAGGAAATCCCTAAAGGCTGTCAAAGCACATATCTATTAAGCGGGGCTCGTATATATATAAGTTTTTATTGCCAGAATGCCGATTACTGGCGTTTGCGTTCATACTAGCCCATCACGCAAACATTTCTACACATTTGTCGCTGTCGTACAACGCAAGCAACGTGCAAATCGTATCAAGCGCAACTTACCGGACTAAGCTTCGCGTCTTCCGTGACGTCATCGCCGGCAGCAAGATTGGCGCTGACTATGAAAACGAAAAATAAGACCACGCTTACCACGCATCCGGCAAGGACAGACCGAAAAATTGGCGCGATCATGTTTTTGGAACACTTCGTAGGCTTCTCTGGCGCGACGATGTTTTGCCGCTAGATTTTGTCGTAAGTGTACGTGTGATCACCGTGTTTTTTTTTTTCTTATTGCTATGCGTACTATATTTCTGCCTCATCAGCTGGAACTGCGAAGCAGGAGAGCCCACCAAGCAAACATGTAAAACAGTTCGTAAAGTTACAATCTCTCGCTTCGCGTCACTTGACTGCAGTCCTCTTAATAGCGATGGTAAGAGAGAGTGTTTGTACCAATCATGGGAAGCCCCTAAGTTTGAAGTAAACATGTGTAACGATTTCCTGCCCGCTGCGCACATGTATGCGGCAAAAATAGGAACTTTCTTCAAAAATAGGGCGAGCCCGTATCCGTGGCAAAGATGGGATGTCTGGCATTAACAAATAAATGACAAATGGGAAATTCGTGTTTCATCGTATGGCTGTTTATTGGGAAAGCTAAAAACGAGATGCAGGTGCGGTTTTGTGCAGCCGTACACGAGCCTTCTAGGCCATTCGGATTCATTTTTCACATATTTATTATGACTTTCGAAGGCCCACGCTGGTGATTCAGAATATCGTGCGGAAAGGAAAGAGAGAAAGAGAAAAAAAAAGAAAGAAAGGCAGGGAGTTCAACCAGAAGAGTGCCATGTTTGCTACCCTTCACTTGAGGTGGGGGAAAGGGGAATAGAAAGAGGGGAAAGGGAGAGAGTGAGCACTGAGTGCGTGTGGGAGGGTCACTATACACGGGGACACTATAAACGGTCTCTTAAGCCGGTGCGCTTGAATAATAATAATAATAATATTTGGGGCTTTACGTGCCAAAACCACTTTCTGATTATGAGGCACGCCGTAGTGGAGGACTCCGGAAATTTTGACCACCTGGGGTTCTTTAACGTGCGCCTAAATCTAAGCACACGGGTGTTTTCGCATTTCGCCCCCATCGAAATGCGGCCGCCGTGGCCGGGATTCGATCCCGCGACCTCGTGCTCAGCAGCCCAACACCATAGCCACTGAGCAACCACGGCGGGTCGGTGCACTTGAAGTATTGTACTAATACACCAATCGCTTGTCGTGCCAGTGACGGGTCTGACCACCGTCCGAGTATCTTTGTCTCGGTGAAAGGTCTCGAGTTCAGTCGGTGTGAAGTTGCCCGCAGAGAGAGACGTCGCGCATCGTAGCGAGGGTAGGTACACAATAGGCGTTCGATGATTTGCTCGCACCCACAGGCGTCGCTCCTCGGGCACTGCCAGGGAATGTGCAGTTCCCTGGCAGCGTCCGACCTCGCCAAACGTGCTGGACGCGTCTGGGTATCTTCGGGGGCAGACCGGGCAGCTTTGTCAGCTAGGTTGTTGCAGACGATGCCACAGTGAGCAGGAATCCATTGAAATATAATGTTGTGACCTCTTTCCAGAGCATGGTGGTGCATTCCCTTGATGTCAGATAACATCTGCTCGTAAGTTCTGTGATCTAATGCAGACTTGATACTGTGAAGAACTGCCTTAGAATTGCAAAATGCGACCCATCTCAATGTTGGCTCTTAAGGGAAAATACGAGGCAGAAGGAAAATGACATGCACAAGCGCTAGCTTCCAACTAAAGGTTTGTTTCTGATGCCCTAAAATTTATGCGTGAAAAGGCATGTGCATGAGCCACATTACAATCGTATCAAGAGGCGGAAGAAAAAATACAAAAACCGCCACCACGTTTCGAAAACGAAAAAGACGAAAGTTCAAGTCACGCGCCAAAATCTGTTTGTCAGCTATCGCCTATACGCAGGTAACACGTAGGTAGCGCAATTCCTTGTCTGACAAGGCGAAAGATGACATACCAACGCATTGAGGGTGCCCCCTAACCATTCTTTAATGACGCAAACACTAGGCACAACTTTCATCAGCCGGGACCGTGGAGCCGCCGTGGCGTCAGTGAAGCATGCTCGTCTCTACCCCGCAGACCCTGATCCGATTCGCACCAAGAACAGAACTGTACCAAATTTTCTTTTCGAATCAATCAATTTACTATATTTATAGGAACTTCATAGAGAAATCTGACGTCAGTCCGAGCACTTCTGGACGCGTTTTTACTCTTTGCGCTGTCAATATTTTTCCTACCATCACTCGATCACGCTGGATTTCCTGCCTCACGTCACATTTGTAGCTTTCGCATTTATAAGCTGAGCTGCGTATCACAGCTTCAGCACGTGCGTGGCCATGTCATTCAGGGTCGGAGAAGTGGCTGCTCCAAAACTGGGCGCCCAAAACGGGTCACTGCGTAGACGGGCGTATAACCGCATCAACAAGCACGTGATGGTGCCCGTCAGAGTCGCATATGTAGTTGTTTGAAAGATGTGCCAAGGCCGAATCAGCGCGGATGCAAAGCAATACAGTACAATACACTGCAATATAAGTTTATTTTTCTTCGTGGTATACCAAGGTCGATTCAAATAGGTCGCGAAGCTTCGGGCGAAAAGCGGTTCAGTACAGATTGTCACCGACATCAGCATGGGGGTTATGGGAGCAGCGATTAAAGCGCGACTATGTTTGGAGGGAACAAACATTGGGAAAGAAAAACGCGTTTTTTAATTCAAGCGAGACACAGTTAGGCTCATTCAACGAAAATAAATTCCTTGTCAATTTTATATAATCGTGACGAGTTAAGAAAATACAAGTTTATTTAATTTTATTATTATTAATAAATGCATTTCTTTTCAGCGCCCATCGCTACAGGGGGCGTTGATGTCATTATCACTCGCAATGCAATGCACGTCATTAAATGGGCAGAAAGGCGCACTCGTAAAGCTCACCTGCTGAAATACGCCCCCCTCACGGTTAGCGCTTTCTTGCTTGTCGAAGCTTGTCTGAATTTGGTGACGCGGGTAGCTTCATCGCTTCATAATCTGTTCAGTCAAAAGTAGCGAGTTACGACCGCCAGATAATTGTGTAGTTGTTTTCGTGCGACTGCGCTGGCCGACGGGCTTGGCATCCGACAATAGGATCAGCACTCTACACCTAAAGCTTTCGTCGGCCTCCAAAGAAAGTATGTTCTGTGCAGGGATGCGATTTCGACAACCGTACAGCTGGCCTTTTCCTGCATCGCCTTTTACGCTGAAAGCTCGAAACGTCCATCAAGTTCCACCAAGTCGAATGACGGGGCATTTGAATATATAGCTCCAAAGGCAGGACAACAAAACAAATTTCGCGCCTTCGAAAACAAAATGACGTCACTTCTGCTTTTAACGGACATGGCGTCGCATTATTTTTTCTTCCGCCGGAAGTGTTCCCACCACATACAGATGGCGTTAAGCCCCATGAACCGCCTATGGACCGCCATGTTTTGAACGTATGGGCGCCTATGGAAGCTTCGCTACCAGGTATATTTACCTTGGGTATACTTTGAACATCACAAAGAGCGGGTGCCAAGCAAGAAGGTCCTCTCTGCAGCTTGAGAAGCGCGCTGCGCCCGCAGGTGACAAGTCATTCGGGCAGATGCATTGTACACAAAAATGGAGAACAGCAATGCCATCGGTGCTTAAGAGGAAAATTCAATGAAGCCTGCTTACTTTCGTCGGTGAAAATCAATGTAATTACAATATAAAGCACTTATTTAACAAAGACATTTCCACTTAAACATACTATACTAACAGTAGGCCAATAATAATAACCTCCGGATTAGAACCTCAACTAGCAGGTTGCCCTATCCGTCGGGGTCACAGATATAGCTGCTTCGAAAAGTGCGCCGAAACCAGACCACAACTTCCAACAGATATAAAGAATATAAAGCTGCACTGCGTGTTTAGTGAACAACAGATTGGAATAAATGACGGTGTATGGCTGATGAAAACCTGAAGCACTTGAAAAAGAAATGATGTTGTCTTCGAGTTGGCTGTGCGAAACATACACGGAACAATGTTAACGAAAGAAATGAACAGGCGAGTGTATAACACCATGCACAAGAGCAAAGCGAATCCTAGTTTATTCCAGTGAGAAAGAAACACGGAGTTTTCGAGGTTGTGCGTGATAATTATATAAAACTCGCGTGGAAAAAACATAGTTGCTGAAGTGCACGACCATATTACGCATGTAATATCTTGGTTTTGCGAGCGAGCACAGCTCATCGACAACAATTTATAAACAGCGTCGTGCACCTCACTGAGACCGCACCACATTATGTGCCTAATGGTGTTTTGCCTTTCCTAACAAATCATTTGAAAGAAATTCAGTGGTGTCAGACACTGCTGGCAGTGTCTTCCATTGGCGCTAAAACTGCCTTACTCTAGATTTTAAGAAATTTAGTTGTACGTCTGCTGCAATACATGCGGAGAGAACAGGGCACGAGAAAAGAGGAAGGCACAGGGACATGGAATTACACAAGCATTTCAATTAGCACAAAACGTACAATGCTACAGAATGTAGCAAGGAACCTTCTGCAATGGGATCGCGACGCCCCAGTTGGTAAGTAAGTCCATGTCATGTCATGCCATGCCATGTCCACGCGATTGCTTTGTCCTCATAGATTTTCTTTACGTTAATTCCTCGTTTCTTTCCGTGTGTGTGTATGTTGTGTGCACTTGTTTGTGCGTGAGGTGTTTATGGAGAAGACAAGGTCCGTGCTTAATAGTTTTCAGTTTGCCTATAATTAGTGTCCTGCCCTGTTTCAACATTTCCTGCTGCTTGTGAATTTTGACAATATGCTGGCTTGGTTGTAGCAATTGGATTATTCGCACTAAAGGATTATTAGCAATTCAAACGGCGAATTCAAATGACGTCATGTAGTGAAAGTGACGCGTGTGTGAATGTATATTCAGACATCTTTTTTTTTTGTCTGAATATACTTTCACACACGCGTCACACGCGGACTTCGTGGCGGCGGCGCCAGATGGCGCAAGGTCCTTACATGGAAGGGCTTGTATAGCACACCTGATTGGCTCAAGCAGGCTGGGTGAACATTTGTCACTGCCTCGCCTCAAAGGGAATGCCTGTAACTCATCGTCATCATAGAAGCGCGAGAGAGGAGTCCCGTTGCGTGCTTGTTTCATACATGACGCGTTCCGGCAGCTGCACCGTGGTTGTTTCGCCGCATCTCTTCATTGCTAATTCCATTAACTTCGTCGCTTATTGTGAGATGGGTTCTGCTGGAGTTGTTTGGCTATAGCCGGTGATGCGTGCTTACAGTGTGGTTATTCGACTTTACTGCAGGCCATTTGTTTGCGGGATTCCTGCCACTTCTATTTCACACAGTAACTGTAGTTGCGCCCTACACTATTGGTATGCCTGTGAAGTTTCGTCCCTACACATATTTCTGTTTTCCCTATTCTGTTCTCTCCAACTATCGGCATAGACACCAGGCGGTCACCAGAGCGGGAAGAATGAACAAAGGCATGAATGCCGTTGCTCTAAACAAGTAAGCGCAGCTCGCCGGAAACGGAGTCGCGAGTGCCTCGTCCTCGTACTTGCGTGGACGCTCAAAGAAGCTGGGCTCCGCTACTGGCTGAGAAGTTGAAGTTGGAGTCTCGTCTACCGCGGTGCGCAACAAAACTCGCCGAAATCACCGCACCAGCTGGCAGCGCCGCAACGCGCGACACTATATATGCACTGGCCGGCCGGGAATTCTATCTCTCTGAGCACGTGAAATTTTGTACCACCTCCGTCAAAACTTCGTCCACCGTAGTGCACGCCGTAACTCACCGAAATCGCCGCACCGACTGGCAGTGGGCCAGTGCCGGCAGCAGCCTTGCAGAAAGCTGGCTTGACGAGCGGTATTGCAGCCAGCCGTGTACGGAGAAGACGACGAACGCGCGAGCAGTGGCACGAGCTTGCCCCGGTGACCACGTGACTTTATGCACATTCTCCGGCCACGCCGCTGGATTTTCATGAGCCAAAAGATGCTGTCGCATTAAAATAGGTAGATTTATCTTTGTGCTTCTATTACTCGGATGGCGTTCTAACTATACGTGGGTGCAGCAGGTTGGCGTAAGGCAGCACGCCAGGCAACTCCTTTTGAGCGAAAAGAAAAGCGCCCTGGCAAGTTGCCAGGCGACTTACAACGCTGGCGTGCTGAGGAGTAGCGCCAGCTGGCGTGACAGACATCGCACCTTGGTGGTGAACGAGATGAGGACGATGGAAAACTTTCGTCATTAGTCAGCGCGCAGAGAAATATTAGATAACGTTAGCTTGACGTTTATTGTCTGTTGCGCTCAAACCGTTGCATACACACAGCAGTTCACCAGAAACACTAGTGGACCCATTTTCTGCGTGCGCGCAACGCTCACGCCAGCAGCGCAAAGCAGAACTGTGTCCAGTGTCCGCCACCGAGGTGATTGAGCAGAGGGGTGGCAGTGCGTCCTCTTGCGCATCGGTTTTTTTTTTTGCAGCCAGACGCACTCCGCGTCTGTAGAGAACCTTTAATCCTACGCGTGTGGCAGGTGCATGCGCTATCAATAGCAGGACAGCATGACGACTGAAGCTCCAATGGTAAGGACACAACTCCATTTCACTCATCCGTGTAAATGTTATCACAATAAAATTGGCTGTCATGTTTAATTTCAGTGAACCAACGCTCTAGAAGAACCTCTGGAGGCACAAGCACATGGTGATGCAGGCGACCTGCTAAGCGTGTACGTGCCTGCGTGCACCTCACAATGGCATCCTAAACCCTGTCTTTCCTGACTGCAGCCCTGACTTGTCACACGTGATGCATTGAGTTTGTGTGTAGTCCTTTAGTTATGTAGGTCTAACAGATTAGAGACATTACTCACGTGGAGAATCGGCGGTGTAACCTTCGGAGCTTCCCAGCCTCCAGAAGAACAGGAATGACTTTGACTTCGAGAGTTGCGTCTCTTCCGGGCTGCCAATGTCCATGAAGACCATAATGGTTAATAAGGCTCGAATCGAGTCTGGTAACCTTTATAACAACCGATAAGGGTCGGATCTAGTCGGATAACGTTGATAACGGTCGATGAGCGTTGATAATGATTTATACTGACCGCATCAAATTTCATAAGATTGATAATGATATCGGGCTGCGTGGAGACGAGCAAGGTCCCCAGTGCTTATGTATTCTTAATCAACTCCCACAGGAGTTTCTGCGTGAATTTTGTTGTGTCGTGTACGATAACAGAACTAGATATATTCCCCCTCCCTGTTATTAGCACATGGCGATTTGCAAGGTTTGTGCATCGACATTCCCTGCCTTGTTATGTTTTATCACTATGTATTTCCTTTATTAAGCCAATCTCTTGCAAAGTAATGTAAACAATCTATTTCTTTTTAAGCTGACGGTTTTTATAAGCCATCAACCAAACAACATTAAAGGTGATTAACAAATGATTGTGCAGGTATAGTGCATCTTCCTTCCATAAATTGCGTCCTAGAAAAAAACTAGCACTAACCACCCGAAAGGCAAAATTTACTTTCACGCTTTTCAAGACAGAACGCGAAAAAAGAAGTGCCTGTTCCACACAATAACTCCACCGAGATTTCTAGGAAGTATTGCTTTTAGATACTAATTCTAAGTAGTTCTTGTCAATTTCCTTGTTTTGCTGGGTTATGCGGATTTTCTTTAGTTTATTCCAATCATCATTACCATTTCTTGTTAAGTTACTCCAATCCATGTCGGCCGATAAAATTTCTAAAAAGGAATGTGAGACCACTGAAGTTTTTTTTATTCGGTGTTACATTATTTTCTTTCGATTTTGTGCTTAAGGGGAAGCTTTAGATCGGGTGCTCCTATCTAAATACATGTTAAAGGAGAATTCGTTTTTCTCGGCAACCATTGCACCTAATTTGACGAGGTTTGTTGCATTTAAAAGAAAAAACTTAAAATCTAATGACTGTTGGTCTCGAATCTTCGAGTTAGGTTAATTTTTATTTTGATTAAAGATTGGATTAAAAATTTTGATTAAAGATTGGCAAAAATTAAAAATTTTCAAAAAACGATACTACCAAGTTTACAACTCTGTAACTCAACAACGAAAAATGATAATACAATTCTGTGAATTGTATCTAATAGTACATCTAAAGCGGACAAAATTAATGTGTTACATATGAACATAAAGAAAATTACTCATAGGGAAATACAACGTTTGCAGGACCCTTGTTACCAACGTAACAATTCACGTAAGATGTGAAATGACATATCGAATTTGTACGCTTTGAGTTATCTAATGGATGCCGTTTATAGAACCGCGATATCAGTTCTTGATGCAGAGCTATGAATTTGTAAACTTACTGCTTGTATTTGTTTTTCAGACGGTCAAATATCTGAAAATCTTTTTAAGAAAGTTCAAGCCCTCAATCGAAATTTCGCTTGCAACAGTCACCCGAATTTAGCTTTCTCTTTCAAATGCAACAAATTTCATTAAAATCGGCTCAGGGGTTATCTCATAAAAACGTTTTTGCGTTTTACCTGCATTTCAATTAATAGGCCGCGTTGGAGTTGGGCCCGAACTAAAGCTTCCTCTTAAGCAGCGGAAGCATGAAGGGGCGCATTATTAAACAGGAAAGGCAGCTTTCAAATATAAGGGATTAATTGTGAGCTGTAATTGTGGTTTAATAGTTGTATACAAATTTGTAGGTAGGCTACTATACAGCCTGTTATCCCAAGGCAGTGTTATGGAATTGAGGATTCTTCTTTCCTACATAACACTCACGCGCATGCATAGGTCTGTATAAAAACACGTAGCCTTATAGTTAAACATGAAGAACGAACGACTTAAATGCATCCGCTTCACTACCTTCTGTCCACTGCGCTATAAAACCTCATTAAACACGCACACAAAAATGCATTGTTGGTGTAGTCTTGGAAGTCAGCAAGCTATGTGAATAGAGTTCCCATTACTGCGCAGATCAAAACAATGAGCGTGGTATACATAAGGAAATCACTCAAGGCTATCGAAGCACATATCTATTAAGCGGGGCTTGAATATATACAAGTTTTCATTGCCAGAATGCCGATTACTGGCGTTTGCTTTCATACTAGCCCATCATGCAAACATTTCTACACATATGTCGCTGTCGTACACCACGCAAGTAACGTGCAAATCGTATCAAGCGCATCTTACCGGACTAAGCTCCGCGTCTTCGGTAACGTCATCGCCGGCAGCAAGATTGGCGCTGCCTATGAAAACGAAAAATAAGACCACGTTTACCACGCATGTCGCAAAGACTGACCGAACAATTGGCGCGATCATGTTCTAGGAACTGTTTGTAGGCTTCTCTGGCGCGACGATCTTCTGACGCTAAATTTTGTCGTCGGTGAAGCCTACGTGCGGTCGCAGTGTTTTCTGTTATCACTGCGCATATTATAACTCTCTCTCAACAGCTGCAATAGTAAGCCAGGAGAGTCAACCAAGCGAACATGTAGAACAGTTGGTAAAGTTACAGTCACTCCCTTCGCGTCACTTGACTATAATCCTGTATGTAGCGATGGCAAGAGAGAGTGTTTCTACCAATCATATGAAGCCCCTAGGTTTGAAGTAAAAATTAGCAAGTGTTTTCTTCCCGCAGGCCACTTGCATGCGGCAAAGGTATGGAAGTTTTTAGAAAATATGGCCAGACCGGATCCGTGGTTAACATGTGTTGTCTTTATGGTATGGCTGCTTATAGTGTAAATTGAAAAAAAAAAGATGCAGGGGTGGCTTTGTGCAGCCATACACGTGCCTTCTAGGCCCTTTGGATTCATTTTTTACATACTCATCATGGCTCTCAAAGCTCCATGTTATTTATTCAGAATATCGTGCGGGAAAGCAAGAAAAATATATATTTAACAGTGTCGGATGTCCCGCTATTTGCTATTCTATTACGTACCTTCATAGCACAGACGAAAATACGAGGCAGAAGGAAAATGACATGAACAAGCGCTAAGTTCCAACTCAAGGTTTGTATCCGGTACACTACAATTTATGCATGAAAAAGCATGTGCATGAGTCACATTACAATCGTATCAAGAGACGACAAAAAAATACAAGAAGCGCCACTATGTTAGAAAAACGAAAAAGATAAAAGTCCATGTAACTTGCCAGAATCTGTTTGTCAGCTTTCGCTTATAAGCAGGTAACACGTAGGTAGCGCCATTCCTTGTTTGACAATGCGAAAGATGGCATACCCAAGCATTGACGGTCCCCGCTAGCCATTTTGTAATGACTCAAACACTAGGCACAACTTTAGTAAGCCGGGATCGTGGAGCCACCGTGGCGTCAGGGAAGCATGCTCGTCCCTACCCCGGAGACCCTGATTCATTCCAGACCAAGAACCCAAATGCACCAAATTTTCTTTTCGAATCCATCAATTTACCATAATTACAGGAACTTCCTTGAGAAATCTGACGCCAGTCCGAGCACTTCTTGACGTGTTTTTACTCTTTGCGCTGTCAATCTTTGTCCTAAGATCACTCGATCACGCTGGATTTCCTGCGTCATGTGACATATCAAGCTTTCGCATTGAAAAGCTGCGTATCACAGCCTCAGCACGTGCGTGACCCTGTGATTCAGGGTCGCAGAAGTAGCTGCTCCAAAGCTGTGCGCCCAAACCGGTTGACTGCGTAGACCGGCGTACAACAGCGTGAACAAGCACGTGATCGTGCCCGTCAGAGTCGCAGATGTAGTTGTTTTGAAAGATGCGCCAAGGGCGGATCAGCGTGGATACATTACAATACAACAGAATACACTAAAATGCAAATTTAATTCTCTTCGTGCTATCCTTTCAACATCACAAAGAGCGGATGCCGAGCGAGAAGCTCCCGTATGCAGCTTGAGAAACGCGCTGCGCTCGCAGGTCACAAGTCATTCGGGCAGATGCATTCCACACACAAAATGAAGAACAGCAATGCCAACGGCTGCTTATAAGACAATTTAAAATTCACTGAAACCTACTTACTTTCGTCGGTCAAAACCACAATGTAAATACGATACAAAGCACTTATGTTACATAGACACTTCCACTTAAACATACTAGTATTTGGCAACAGAGGCTGCGCGAAGGAAGGACGTCTCACATTTTCCTGCTTGATTTTTCAGGTGTGCCGAAAGCAAACCGTCACAGATGAATACTAACAAGCATAGCGTGACCACTGCTCAAGTGGTTGCAGCCAAGCCGTCCGGTTATCAGCTGATCCTGCTGAACCTTGCTGGATCACGGAGAGCTTGTCGTCACCGGAGCCTGGGATAAAATGCGCTCGCGTTGAAGAAGCACCGTTTGGCAACAGAGTCAGCGCGAAGGAAGGACGTCTCCCATTTCCCTGCTTTATTTTCCAGGTTTGAGACTTTACCTTATAGCTAAACTTATCTGTTTGTTAGCTTGTTGCCTCTGTTGCCAAACCACTGTCGTCTTTGACTGCATTTCATGACGGCAACCGAAGTGTGAAATTTAGCGCGTGAGCTGTGCATGGGAATAAGGGAGCTTAAAAATAGTCTTGAGTTTATCAACAAAGAGTTCGAAACACTCAAGCAGGACTGCGCTGAAGTGAAAGCGGAAAATATAGCTCTCAAAACATCGCGACAGGCACTTACGCAGGAAGTCGAAGCACTCAAAAAACAATTGCATGGAACATCGCTCAAGGTCACTGCTCAAGACCAGTACCCTCGGAACAAAAACATCGAAATTAAGGGAATTGAGCATGAGTAAGCTGAAAATCGCAGATCGCTTTCAAGATAGGGCCCGTGAGGCAGTGCCATATACACCAGCCGCCGAAGTTGAACGCCCCCACCTTTTCGTGCGATAGAAGACGGCACGCTGCCTCCTCGCTGTCCTCTCTTCTGGGCGCGAGATTAAGCCTCCATCTTCTGGTCACCCGGGCACGCTTTCACTCGCGCGTACAGCATACGGCGTGTGACGACGATGTTATTCCTCTCGGATTTGTACAGAACATCATGGTGACGCTGACGGCAGAAATGCACTGGAGTGTCCGTATAATTTGCCAAGGTTGAAGACTGGGCGTGTTGGTTGAGCATATTAGAGGTTGGTTTGCGCAACGTTTTGACGAGGCACACAGAAGAGAAACACACACCACAAAGCGCTACTTGCAACTATCATTTCATTGCCTTGTGAATGGAATAAATACAGGAAGATACTAGGGAGGGCGGGAGAGCAGGGAGCGAAAAAAACAAATAAAAAAATTTACAAACACGGCCAACTACGAATGCCAAGCCGTCTTTGTCATGTGATCATTTTTGCTGCACTCGACATCGCAAAAAAGGAACAGGATACAAAATTTCAGATTAGCTATGAGGAAATCATTTCGTTTGCACTAAGAGAGACTGGAGGCATGCTCACGCGCATACTTCCCAAACGCGCAATCTCTGCGGCTTCGATTATCTCTCGCGTCATTTGGTTGCCATCTTTGCTCACAATCTTGCATTTCTTAAAGAATGGCCGACATCCGCAATCTCTACAATGTATCCCAAGGTGTCCGGCAACTGCTTTTGAAACGTTATAATCATGCTCCTTTAATCTCTCGTTCAAACATCGTCCAGTCTGTGCGATGTACATTCTGCCGCACTGAAGTGGAATAGAATATACCACTCCCTCAGTGCAGTCGACGAACTTTTTTCTGGGTTGTGCTTCACAGCCTTGTTTCTGTGTGGCACCTGGGTTTACCTTTGCACACATGCTCAGTAATTTTTCCGGTGCACAAAACACCAGTTTCACATCAGATCTTTAACACTTTTCTTTACTCGGTGCGCGATCGATTGAATGTACGGCATCACCGCTATTTTTTTTTCTCTTGACACGCCGTTGACACACCTAGAAAGAATTTTCGGAGAGGGGCTAGATCCATTGGTGATCACAAGTGAAGAGCCAGACGGTGGATCGATTAGGTTTCTTGACTTAAAACTACGTCTGGGCTCCAGCCATTGTTGCTGGCAATACGAACGGCGTGCAAATAAACGTCTTTTGCCCTTCGAATCTGCGCATTCGAAAGTCGTAAAACGAGCCATAGTTAAATCATGTTACAAAAACTCGTTGTAAAAATCGTGCCATCATAGCATTGCTGAAAGCTTTCGGGAGCAAAAACGTAGGCTCACGGAGGCAGGTTATCCTTTCCATGTATTAGTATCTGTGGCACAATGTTTGCTCAAGGAAATCGGAACTATGGCATCATTATCTTGGAAGGAGCCTTGCGGTCCAAGCACAAGAGAAAATATAGTGGTGGTGCCGTGCATTCATTCGATCGCGCGCTGAGTAAAGAAAATTGGTAAAAGATGTGATGTAAAAGTGGTGTTTACCGCAACGGAAAAATTGCCGAGCATGCGTGCAAAGGTAAACCCAGGTGCCACACTGAAACAAGGCTGTGAAGCACAACACAGAAAAAAGTTCGTGGACTGCACTCTGGGAATGGTATATTCTATTCCACTTCAGTGCGGCAGAATGTACATCGCACAGACTGGACGATGTTTGAACGAAAGATTAAAGTAGCATGATTAAAACGTTTCGAAAGCAGTCGCCGGATACCTTGGGATACATTGTAGAGATTGCGGATGTCGGCCATTCTTTAAGAAATGCAAGATCGTGAGCAAAGATTGCGAGACGCGAGAGATAATCGAAGCCGCTGTAATTGCGCGTTTGGGAAGTATGTGCGTGAGCATGCCATCAGTCTCCCTTAGTGCAAACAAAATAGATTTCCTCAAGCCCTAATATGAAATTTTGTATCCTGTTCCTTTTTGCGATGTCGAGTGCAGCAAGAATGATCACATGACAAAGCTTGCGTGGCATTCATAGATGGTCATGTTTGTAAAGAATTTTTTGTTTATTTGTTTTTTGTCGCTCCCTGCCCCCCCCCCTCCCCAGTATGGCATGCACGTGACCGCCATGGTGAAAAACACGGTGCACTAGGCGAATAGTTTTAGGTCATATAGGTAATCATCTCACATTTTCGAATGTGCGCAACCCGAGAGCAATACTGGTACGTTTCATGTTAAAAGAGTGACACACTTGGATAAGGGATATTCGCAGTCGATTGAATGCCATGGCCTCCTCATTGCGCCGATTCTTGCAAGTTGTTCTACAATTATTTTAGTTGTTTCGTGGGTAAAAGAGCGATTACGTTTGTACATTTGTTCCGCTTTTTTTTAGCACTGCAACTATGAGGCCTTCACAGCATTATTCTTTTCCTTCCGCCCCAGTGAACAAGAGGAGAGCACGTAAACATGTTTGTCACACTCAAGCGACAGTTGTGTACTGTGAGATCAAATCCATCATGTGGCTGTGGAGAATAGCTGTGGTGTTAAATCGCATGAGGAAGTCTAAAGGCCCAAAGTCTGGGTCCTGGATCATATACTTCAGCACCAGCACATGCTTCAGCCGCTCGCTCAGGTCATCCATGTCCTGGGGCACGGCGAAGTTGTCGCCTTGTCCCTGGTAGATTGCCACATGGACTTGGATTTGTTCCAGGGGATAAGCTGGCGGCTTCACCTGAATTAGGCGTCGAATTTTAAAGTCTTCATTTTCACATTTGAGCAGCAACAGCTTTCTTTTGCTTTATGAGAAGGGAAGATGATGTAACAGCACGATTTCTAATTGAATCGAGAAGATATACTGTAGAAGCAACGTAGCAGCAGATGCTGGGGTATGATTGCTTTAATAGCGCGAGGAAGACGACGACAGTAGAGAAGACGTTTACTTCTCGGGCTGTCTTCGCCTTTATTGACCTACAAGGCACTCATGGATTCGCACTCACTCCCTCAACCCCCGGTTCATATTGGAAACGGTAGAAGTAGTAGCGTAACCCACCACTGCGGCTTTGCGGCTATCGTGTTGCGCTGCTCGACACGAGGTCGTGGTATCGAATTCCGGCCCCGGCGGACGCATTTTCACGGGAGCAAAGTGCGCAAATGCCGGCGTACTGTGCATGGAGGTACGTTGAAGGTATCCATTTTCCGGACTCCCCCACAACGGCGCGCCTCATAATCATATCGTGGTTGTGGTACGCAAAACCTCAGAATTAAATTTTTTAGTAGTAGTAGAAGCGCTAGTTGATGGTAGCAGTAGCAGCAGTAGTGGTGGTAGTAAGACGAGAAGGAGGAGGGTGTTCAGTTCATCGTATACTATTGGTACGTATATATATTATATATATATATATATATATATATATCTGTGTGTGTGGGGGGATTTAGGGAATTCGACGCGCCATTGATTGCGCGGGCACATTTCACCCATGTTCTGCAATCCTTAAGCCACGCCGTCCTCGCTCCGAGCCAGTTGTCAGCGGTGGCGCCCCACTCGCGATGGTTCGCGGTGAGGGCGGAGCTAGTGACGTCACGAAGCGGCCCCTGGTGGCTACTGCCATGACGGTAGCGGCGCTCTTGCTCCTTGGGACTGCGCCCGGTACGTACACGCTTCCTCTTGTCCGCCGACACCTTTGTGACTAGGACTTGACTAGGACTGAGCTCACGCACGGTGTCTTTGCCCGGGCGTGGAGCACGTACCTCGTGTTGATCCTATCCCGACGCTAAGCCAAAGAACGGGTGCCTAGTGCCCACGCGAGGTCGTACCACGCCGAGCCGCACTTATCGGAGGCCCAAGCCGAAGGAGATTGCCCGAGCTATGGGGAGTTGGCCGATCGGTTATCGCGAGAGCAAGTAGCATAGCCGCCGCGACTATTCCTAGCGGCTTGTCCCTACTTGAGCCTGTGCTCTTGCAGCGACGTGCTACAGGCGCCCCTAACTGTATTATCCGCCCTAAGTGCGGGACCCCTTTGGTTCCTCCCCGTCCCGGGCGGGCGTTTGTGCAGTGTCGGGTGCCGTCGGACACAAACTGTTTCCGTCAACTTAGGGCAATACTGTGTTCTTGCGTGCGTCGCTCGGTAGCCCCTTCTGGCCTGAGCTCATGCGAAGCGGCGCTAGAGGCTGACGGTTGACGCGGCCCTGTGGCTCGCTAAGCTCGAACCCGCGGTGGTCGGTACTCCTGTGAGACCACTGTGCGCGTGCGCGTGCGCGCGCGCGCGCGCGCGCGCGCGTGTGTGTGTGTGTGTGTGTGTGTGTGTGCGTGCGTGTGCGTGCGTGTGCGTGTGTGTGTGTGTGTGTGTGTGCGCGTGTGTGTGTGTGCGTGTGCGCGTGTGTGCGCGCGTGTGTGTGTGTGTGTGTGTGGCCACCAAATTATTGTTTATTTGTACTTTATAACAGGAGGCCGGCTGTCGGGGTTATAAAGTGCAAAGTCTGGGATTAAGTTCATTATAGCGGCTACTGGCTAGTAGCTTTTGCTAATATAATGCATACCCAAGTAAATTGCGCTGGATGAAACTGTATATGGCATCAGTAGACAGCTCTGAAGAATTTTCTCATTTGCATTTTAGTCGGTAGGGAGTAAATTAAATAAAACAGTGGTATACTGCATACTATCATTGAGCATACAGTACTTATCCCATACCCCTGTATGCCCTGAGCCATTAACCCTCGCATTAAAAAAAGTACGTATGGGCTGGTGTTCAGCTAGTCCTATTTGTCTAGAGCGCAGAATTTTCAAGCAACAAAGCACGAGATTTTAGACGGCCTTTTCGTTCCTGAAACTAACGCATTGACTTAAAAAGTTTTGATCGCATGATGTATGTTGGACTGGGCAACACAGCTTAGAAAATTTTTTTTCCGTCCACAAAGTACTTGTCCTGATGCACACAGAAAAATAGTTAGAAATATAACAGTTATCATAATGTTAAAGGCACACCTGAAGTGTTTACACTGAAGCGTTTAAAATTTCATTTTTCCCCAGAACCATAAGCCAATAGAACAAGCTACCATCCGATGTCGCAACGATTCTCTCCTCTATACGCCCCCTGAAGTAAAATAGTGTTTTTGTGTATATGTGCGAGTATGAAAGTGTTCCGGGTACATGTTTTGTTTTGCTGCTTTATTAATTGGTTCTTTGCTTCCTTCTCCACCCGCTGTAATACTGATAAATGAATAAATAAATAAATAAATACAAAGAGTAAAACAAGACGCGTATCGTACTTTGGGTGCAATGTAAAGAATCCTGAAGAGGGTCAAAATTAACCAGCGATATTTTAATACGGAGTCTTTCATAACAAGTGTTGTGTAGGTTAGGATCGTTGAACAGCAAATATTTTGTCAGTGGGCTGTATACCCAAAACCTCAACTAGAATCAAAACACTAAAGAAAAGAAGGAAAATAAGTAGGAAAGTGGCATTACCGTCAACAGTTCTGCCAGTGGAAATAGTAGCCTCAGTGGAGTAGTGAAGTGCGTTATGTTTGCAACGGGAGCGTAAGCGACAAAGATGTTTACCTGAAAAAAAGAATAAAAATGACTGTCTACTTAACCTGGCAGACTAGGCTGGCGAACTAAATCAACAAGCGCTTCTACACAGATAGGCCTGCTAAATTCGAGGTGCACCAGGTACTTTTGAGCGGCGTGGGAGATAAGGTAAACAGAAGTGCACTTTGTATGCACACCATCTGTGGCCTCTACAAAAAAAAGAAGCCTTCCTTTTTCCCGAGAAGCTCCAGGACGTTAAAGGGCATAAGATTCGGCGACGAAATAAAAAGCGTGAGAATTTAATGAAGAAATCAGTTGACAGTGCAGTTACCTCCTCGTCTGTATCGTTCCTTTATGTGTCCATGTTGTACAATTTCTCCTGTTACAATCCTTACAACGGTGCCGAAAAATTGCATCACCAGTGACGTAAAATACACCTGGTTACTGCAATATCAACTGTGTTTGTATGGTTATTCGAGCTCTGCGCCAGCAGGTGGCTGCACCACGCAGAAATACTTTAACTCGAAGTGGAGGGAAAGAACTATGAAGTTCACCAGAAAGTATGCGACCCGCATAAGTAAACAAATTAACATGGCAACAAAGAACGTCAAATGCGGTCAGAGAGACGGAAACGATCTCATGGGTGGCGGCAATAGAAAATAAGCGTGCTATGAGTAATTACATAAGATGAAAAAGCAAAATCAGGAAAGACACAATTTAACTTCAATGCAAGCTTCTTGCTTTGGATCAGGATGCCTTAGAACATGTAGTTATAAAGCGAGGTACACCAAGGAAGAATAAGCTTGTGCTTGCTGCGATGAAGCTAAAGAAACGATAAAGCATGTTTTATTACCTAGGTATACTTTGTGGCGCAAAATATATTTCTTGAAAAGGGACAGAAGAAAGGAAGACAGTGAGGCGCCAAACTACCAACTGTTTAATGACAGCCTGAACAAACGTGTAGAAGAAAAGACAACTTTAAGAGTGATCACGTTTGCTGGGCGTACCTCCCTCGAGGTAAAAAAGAATTGCTACAATATGACTCAGCGCACTCTAAGATTTTGAAGCGTGGAATCGCCTTACTTTGCCTGGAATCGGCTCTGTGCAAGTCATGTGTGCATGTGATGCAGGCGAGTTTCTGCTATCAACTTGAGAGACTTCTAAAAGCAGGCTACCCTCAGTCTGTCTTAAATGCCGTGATCGAGTCCCTCCTACAGAAGTTAAAGAACTACCGCTGCGAGTGGGAAAACGTACTCGAAAAAAAGGGAGCGAGTAAAATCAGAAGTAGTACCTTATGTGCACCGTGTGAGTCATAACTTCAAGGAGGTAGCTACCAGATATGGCATGCCGGTTGTCTTTTCGGCTCCCAACAAGTTATCTCAATTGTGCCCCCGGATCACACGCGAGGGGCCGCGCGGCTGCCAGAAACAGCACGCCAAACGATTCAGGGACTGTGTTGAAGGGGTGGTCTACGAGATACCCCTAGATTGCGGCAAGGCATACGTTGGACAAACGGGACATTGTATTAATGACAGACTGAGGGAGACCTGGAGAGGCAAAGCCAAAGGGTGGGTCTAAAAATTAATCTGCAGGAAACTAAAGTAATGTTTAAATGTCAGAACAGCAGTTTAGGATAGGTAGTGAGGCACTGGAAATGGTAAGGGAATACATCTACTTAGGACAGGTAGTGACTGCGGATCCGAGTCATGAGACTGAAATAATCAGAAGAATAAGAATGGGCTGGGGTGCGTTTGGCAGGCATTCTCAGATCATGAACAGCAGCTTGCCATTATCCCTCAAGAGAAAAGTTTATAACATCTGTGTCTTACCAGTACTCACGTACGGGGCCGAAACCTGGAGGCTTACGAAAAGGGTTCTACTTAAATTGAGGACGACGCAATGAGTTATGGAAAGGAGAATGATATCTGTAACGTTAAGGGATAAGAAAAGGGCAGATTGGATGAGGGAGCAAACGCGAGTTAATGATATCTTAGTTGAAATCAAGAAAAAGAAATAGGGCATGGGCAGGACACGTAATGAGGAGGGAAGATAACCGATGGTCATTAAGAGTTGCTGAATGGATTCCAAGAAAAGGGAAGCGTAGTAGAGGGCAGCAGAAAGTTAGGTGGGCGGATGAGATTAAGAAGTTTGCATGGACAACATGGCCACAATTAGCACATGACCGGGTTATTTGAACTATGGGAGAGGCCTTTGCCCTGCAGTGGGCGTAACCAGGCTGATGACGATGATGATGATGATGATGATGAGGGAGCACGCTAATAGTATCGGTAAGTGTGACAAGGCGCATCTCCCTGCGCACTGTAAAGCCTGTCGTTGTACGCCATGCTTTAAACAAGTATTGATCCTTGGCAAAAGTAGGGACCAAACTGCAAGAGAGTTGTTGGAAGCGTTTTATATTAAAAAGAAAGGGTCTGATTGTGTGAGCGATACATCTATCGTATTATATTCCGCAGAAATGTGCTTTATCCAAAGTATGTTATCATGACCATGTTGTTCTGTCACACCTTGGATCCCTACGCATGAGCGGAAGTTGTCTTTTCTTCTATATGTTTGTTCAGGCTGTCATTAAACAGCTGGTAGTTTGGCGCTTCACGGTCTTCCTTTCTTCGGTCCCTTTTCGAGAAATGTATCTTGCGCCACAAAGTATACCTAGGAAATCTAAGCACCAACTTGCCCAAGAAGAAGTCCTTTTGGAACATGTTTTATTAGAATGTGAAGATATCTATCCAGCTGTCGCTTTAGGCTCCCCTGGACTCATTGAATCCTTTGGCTTCTGCGATAGCAGGGGGAAAGTAAACATTTCGGGCAATAGAGATTAGTAAGAGGCGATTGGAGATCTGGTGGCAGGACAGCAGGGAGACCACAAACAACGGAGGCGTACAAAAACAAAGTTCTCAATAGTGGTCCAGAAAGTTTGATGCTGGGAATTTTTTGGGTGTTTGTCTTTTAGTTTAAATATAGGTAGGACATTAGGCAAAATAAGAACAAGAGTTTGGTGGCCCAACCCACCACACCGTTTCATAAGGGGAGCTCATAGCATTCACCCATCCATCCAACATAGCGGTAGGCGAGGTGGACATCGAAGCACCCTAGGCCGCTCACGTTTGCACCTCCGCTCATGCAGCAAAACGCCCAGTCCACTTTCGTTTACCCGAACACCGGACACGCCAAAGCTCCCCAACGTACGGGAAAGCCGAAATGTAGTTTGCGCTGCTCGTGACTTTCTAATCAACTTGTCTTCCTGTTGTACTCGGGCAGCATTGAGAGAAACACCAAGGCATCGATAGCGCCCAGTGAAATCCCCAGCAGGCACAGCTTGGAGAATCCCGTCAAGTCCAAGATGTAGTCGACTACAGCGGGAAGGTCGTACCTGCCAATCTCGTCGAAACTGCGTGAAGAGTGCATCGCGCGATGTTATTCAGAATTTCGCGTAAATATGCGCGACAGGTGTAGGTAGTCCTCCATATTAAATTGCTGGCTCTCCAGCATGAAAAACGTTTCATAGATGCCGCAATAAGTGACGTATTTTGTTAAATGAAATAAATATGAGAGTAGCTTTCCTCACTTAAATTCTCAGCACTATTAAAACATTATGTAGCATAACAGGACACAGACAAGGCTCCTCTATAGGTGAATATACCGGCACATTTCATTACATAACGATAACAATAAAACATTCTGAAAGCCTAGACAACACGCAATCAGCATGTCTAGAGAATATGTCGATATACATGTCGAACAGGAATCAAGTCGATATTCATTATGCAACGAAAATATGTTGAAAAAAGGAAGTACGCTGAAAGTAACCAAGCAACACGTGATATTTACATATTGTCACGTTGGTGTAGTGCCAGTGAATAAGCACACAGTTCCAAAATGAGACACGAACTTGACTTTGCATTGGCTGAACTTGTGTCCCCCTCCGCCAGCATCATGATTTCCATTGGCGCAGGAGTAGCCGGAGACACGGAATCCATCGCCGAGAACTACCGTGAAATTGGTGATGCAAGGGTACTCTTCCTATTTGACGGACTCCAAGCGCAGGTAATAGTGGCGAGCTTCACCCGGAGCCTCGATCGGGGCAGGCATGGTGACTGCACGGACGCCATTGTGCGCCATTTTGGCTCGCTGACTGCTACTTTTCTTTAATTTAAGTTGACGCCAAGAAGCTGAAGCATTGCAAAAAAAGCATCTCTGCGTTTACAAGAAAATGAAACTCTACGTAAAGCTGTGCACTTAAATGTAGAACACTCTTCTGCGGTCTATGTAAGTATGTTGCGATGTTAGCACTCTAAAAAATTAATGGTAGTGAGCACAAGCCTGCGCAATGCATCGTCAATTTCGTAAATAGGTTGCGGCTTCCTGAGAAGGGCACCATTAAAGTTGCTGTATAGGCTAGGTAGCCTATACAGTAACTCTAGCCGCCAGGCCTTGGAGAACAAGTCAGCTTGTCGTTTGGCTGAAGAAATATCACGAGAGTAGCGTCACAGGAAGGGCCCCTTCGTCAACTTCAATTTCACTTTGGGGTACAACGATCCGTTCGATATATGCTAATGAACTCTAGTGTCTACGGGAGCTGCAAGCAGAGTGGTTCAGCCAGCATGGTAATAATTTCTAGTATATGGATTTGCGTAAATTTGATCCTTCCGGCTTTAAATGGTTTCCTGACTTAGCAAAGGGATCATTTTTAAGAAAATAGTAGGTTTTAAACAATTCAAACAACATTATTACAATTGTCCGACGCCAGGATTCCAACACCGGACCTCTAGCACAGAGGCCCTATATCAATATCATTATGCGGGACCACTGCAATTAAGAGCAATTATGCGTGCTTCCAGAGTCTCAGTACCATGTTCTGCATTAAATAAAGTATAACTTACTTTGAAATTTAGACCACTTCAAGCTTAGATAAGGCGTAATAAATCAAGCTACAAGAACATCTGTTGCCCCAAACAGGAACGCCAGAGAATTTCATGTACTACCCATCATTCCTGTGGTGGATGAACTATCGCAGCGCCAGAGTTCTCTATAGGGGCTTATTGGCTGTCGACAGATCACGTGTTTTAAAATTTGTGCCGGGAAGCGGAAGTTCTCCTAAATGCAATTTTGCGTTTTCATCAAGACGACGAGACGAGACGCTGAGCTGCAAATATTACCGACAAATACATTTTTCTGGTCCTCGGCCGCTATATTGCAACGTTAGCGCTTCAAAAAAGAAAGTGAGCAGTAGCGTGCACAAGCCAGTGCAATGCATTTGCAATTCCGCGAATGTGTGGCAGCGATCCAAAATAGCCTCCATGTCAGCTTGCTGATTAGCTGAAGGAATACACCATGAGGACCGTCACAGGAACGACCGTTTCGTAAAGGTCAATTTGAAGTAGCTTGACATTGCGCTGGGCCGCCATTCCAGAGGTTCTCCGTCATAATTTGTGGTGCGACGAGCCACGCAAATTATGCTGATGTGCGGCCATATGCAATAGCGGCAGAGAGGCTTGCATATCTCTGTGGTTCCCCCGTCGTTTGGGGCCATGACAATCACCTCGCTGATATTATACCGCATCCCAGCCAGCTGAGTTAGGCTGAGTTACTTGCGTTTCAGAAGATAACAATACCGCGGCCTGGAATGTGCGTTCCTCCCTACTGGCCGGTTGCTTACGCTATCTCAAGACAGAAAAAAAAGCACGTAATTATATAGGACGACTTGTTCCGTTTGCCGGAGACAGTCAACATGGATAATGTACCGGACGACGCAAGTGAGATGAGCTTCTTGGCGGAATAGTTGTGTGCGTTGAGCAGGCCACTCGGCTAAATTTACTGAGGAGAAAGACTGCCTTGATTTATCAGGAACGTTACAATGACTGCTTCCATTTAGAGTTTCTTAGGCAAAACGCCTCGATATCGCGTCGTATTGCGAAAGAAAATCGGCAGCTTACGTTTGCCATCAAGGCCATTTTGCGTGCCTGTGTCGCACCTTCAAGAAGATGTGGTAGAAGGTCCGATATAGCGCCTCAGAAACTGACTCGGACGCGTCAACAGAAGCATGACAATCGCATACAGCGCAAAAGTGTCGGCAGTTAACCACGTGTTGGCCCCATGAGATTCTACCGCACTGCACTTTGACAGTTCCAGTTTATGAAGCAGCTTTCGATAATGATCAGTCTTCCGAGGAATTTTACTGAAGTACTAAAGCGCGAAAAAGACGACACAAGAAGACATACGGATGAGTCAAGTATGTCAAGCGCTCGTCCGTGCCTCTTCTTGTGTCGTCTGTTAGGCGCTTTAGTACTTCAGTAGCATGCACCAACTAGCCGAGCAAAAAGTTCTGCTTCCGAGGCATTAAGAGGAACAGCTCAAAGGCCTGCGCTAATGTTACAAGGACTGCTTCTTTTGTCATTAAAGATTCGAAGGTGGACGAGTTAACTAGCTGCTATCGTTGGGCTCGGAGTTTCACTGATACTTCCAAACACAAGTGCGTCCAGTAGAGTTAGATTCGTAACTGTTTTGGCTCTGTCTGGTTTTTTGCCTTCACTACAACTGACATGTGGTTATTGCTACGCGTATCTTACGCCGAGAATGCATGCATTTAGCGAGTCCGGTATTCCAGCAAACGTGGGCAGTAACCAATGTTATTCTACTCTTGTGATGGTGCAAATTTTTCGGCAGCGGCGCAATTCTGAGCACGATTAAGCTGACGCTCATCCTACAAACCACCCGTGCTCGATGGAGTACCGTACGCACTAAAACTCTCGAATAACTAGGTGCAGGTGGACACAATTCGATGTGAATTAGGACAGGCATTCTTTTATAGTGAGAAAAGTAGCAACAAAAAAGGAAATTCGAAAGGCCATAAATTTAAACAAAATGATCTATGTAAAAGAAAGGGCTTGAGGACATATTTGAGGATATAGGCAAGGGTTACGACAGCTTCAACGAGAATGGTAGGTCATTCCAAGCGTAATAGCTCGAAATCTGTGCTGTGCAGTGGTTGCCCCTTTCCTCTTGAATAAATCGCAATTGTGCAATTCTGCGTCGGCACAGGAACGGATAAAAAAAATTTTATGGGCTGTCCAGAGGGCCCACGATGCGGCGGTCGGCATGGCCTGACTGTCTCAACGTAGGAGCGGCCCGCAGCGCGCTGAGTCGCGTACCTCAGGACCTTTATTAAAGTTTTGCAACCATCCATCCATCCATCTTAGTAAAAATGGCAGTGAGCCGCCTGTCCCGTTACCTAAGGAGGAAACACGGTTCACACTAGGTATCGCTGGCACACCGGCCGACGACACCGCCATGGCCCTTGCGAGACGAAAAATTTAAATTTATTATTCGCCTTCTAGGAAGACCTTGTTGCGGGAAACGCCTACTTTCGATTTATTCTGAGCCAAGTATATTGAGTAAATAACCGAAGCGCGAGTATGAGCAGTGTAAGCCACGAAATCTTACGTTTGTTTCAAAGCTGATGACGTATACGGCGAAGCATTTTAGAGTGAAGAGTCCTTTATGTCGGTCTGTTTATACATGAACATATTATACACCGTAGACGGATTAGCATTTGGGCAAAGAAACAATGCATCACATTCTGTGCGAGGAGACCCCTAAAGCAGTATAAAGAAAACAAAGCCAATGCCGTCGTCATATTACATTTCTAAGACCTCAACAACCAACAAGCATTGTGAGAGAAAGAGATACAGAAGAAAAGGGAAAAGCAGGAATGTTAACCAGGCGAGAAAATCCGGTTTGCTACCCTACTCAGGGGGCAAACAAGTGTCGAATTTTTTATAGGTACAACCAATGCCTCCAGCAGCTGGGAGCTTGAAGCAAGCACTGAAAAGTAGTCTATCCTGAATGTGTCGTCACCAAGGCCGTGAGCTCCCTGTGGCGCTTAAGAAATAGATTCTACAAGCGCATAGCCTCAGATAGCCTCACTGCGATGACGTTTTATTGTGTAAGAATAACAGAGATCCAAACCGCTTGCTTCGATACGTTTGCACTATGAGATCTAGTTGAAATTATCAATTTTTACGTAGGCAAAGAACGACTTACGCAAGAAATATTTGGTGAAGTGGAGGTGCTAAAATGTTGTGGAAGTGAGGACATATAAATATATGTATGTTCTGGTGCGAGAATCAAACTCGGGAGCTTTGTAACTTCGTGCTACAATTGTCGCGTGAATATCAATTTTCTCTTTCATGGAGAGATAATTATAAGAAGCCGAACCGAAGTGACGGTAACTTGCCACCTGCCTGACGCTCAAGAGGCCCAAAGAGACTCCTGAAGCTAACAAAAGCACGACATCTCCAGCCTTTCATCTTGGGGAACAAAAGACCCCTTTAGCAGCCGAAACGTCTTCTAAGCACTTTAAATCATGTGCGCACGGATTTTGTCGGCGATCTCTCTGTCTGTCCTGAATTTGCTCCCCGACACGAAGAGATGTCGTCCATATATACAGCTAATCGATTTCGAGGTGAAATGATCTCGGTTTCCTTTAACAGCCTGTCGAGTTTCCAGCAGCCTCACATGTTATCTCTGGCAGTCAAGACAGCATGCGACGTGCTTGCTGCACCCTTCTGCAGAACAAAATGCGTTTTGAGATAAACGCAGGCGCTTGAGAAAGGAAAAGATCGAAGCAGCCGAGATGGTGGTGCAGCACCTCAGTATACGCGCGCGCAGTAAGTTGGAGAGCCAGTAAAGCGCTAGACTGTAAAGATGCGATGCTGTGTTAAGTGCAGCTCATGAATAAGAGACATTTGAAAAAAAACAAGGTTGCTGTGACCACAAAAGGGAAAACAATGGAACACACGAACTGTACTCACTGTATCTTCTTTCTTTCTTTTTTGTTCATCATAGCTTACAGGCTCCTATATGAAGCATCGAGTATGGGGGGGGGGGAACTTCTCGCGACGAAAGATTAAATGGTTACGCAAGCACACTAACATCAATAATTATTGGAGGAGTAATTGCACTAATGACGAAAAAGATTTCCAAAACTTTAAAAAAAAACTGTAACCTTTACTTCCAACACTTTCTTCTTAGAAAAAGCCCACAAACGTTACTGGAATCGCGGCACAAAAGATTGATAACAGAACCAGGCGGACATTATTTGCACGAAACACCGAAGCAATCAATTCAGTAAATGAAGTAACAAAAGAACCAGTGTGTTCTGCACTCTGCGGTGAAACCTTCTTACTAGATATGGATGCTGACTACGTAACCACATATTACGTGTACCGTATCGTTTATATCGCAGTCGTGTTATAATATATGCATTTACGCATTATTATGTGTGCGTATTACTAAATAAAAAAAATTCACGCTAGCAAGCGGTGCTGCCGTCGCGGCAACGAGTGGAACAGGAGAACCGTGAACTGTGGTGTACGTCCCTCATTGCATGACTGCCCGCACGAGCACTTTTGCGCGCGTGCGAGCTTGAATTGTGCATCTGTGGTGACTCTTTTAGACACAAATCGCCATCGACTAATCGTGCCGTAAACGGGTACCAGCACTACTGGCACGTATATTCTCGCACTTCGTCCCATTGGCACCGTTGAACCGCTATCGCATTCAGCTATCGCTTTCTCCAGAATGTTTCCGGCGGATACTACATCATAAAAGCAGTTGAAACTGCCGATAGAAAAATTCTGAGAAAGAAATTATTCCACGACGTTTCCGGCGTTGCCGCTGTTGAGATTGCGCATTTTTACACCGTGAGCTTTGCGTTGTGGTAAGAAAACAGGTGCCATAAAATTTAATTGTCGGTCTATTAAAACTTCAGTACACTTCCAAGCTTTTCTTTTTAATTTTACCTCTCTTCTTGGGCCCTACTAGCTCGTCTAACAGCTGCAAACATTCCACTGCAGGCTGAATAGAGTCTGGGTATCTGTCTGCTGGCCGCTTGGGTGACGGGTGAGCACGTGATCATGATGCTCGTCGCAGCAGTGAAATCCTGTGGCATTATATGGTGCACAGGAACCATCAGGACTTGTGTTGGGAACAACGCGAGGAACGAGAACTGAGACGCACATGGCACGAGCGCTGGCTATCAAATGGGATCTATTGGACGAACGGAAACATATACTAGGAAAAAAAGACGGCAAGCAAGGAACGATAGTCAACGTCACAAGGAGACAAAAAATGTTACGACTGCGGGTTTATCAGGTACGCACCTAAAAAGGCAGGAGTTATGGCAGCCCTGAAACTATCACACGGTCATTCTAGAGGCGCTGGTAGACAAATGCAAAAAAAAAACAATAAAGATTAAGACAACGCTTGTAAACAGTTGACATGCACAGAATACCCCTTCCTGAAGCCAGCGGTGGTTGATTGAATGAATTTCGGGGCATTACGTGCAAAAAACACTCTTTGATTACGAGGCACGCCGTAGTGGGGGACTCCATATTAATTGGGACCACCAGAGTATTGATAAAAACTAAGAGCGCTGAAAACACGAATGACGTAGAAAAACAAATGCGCCACACGGCTCATCAGTTGTGAGCGCGTGTGTGTTTTTTTTTTCTACGTGCTTCGTGTTTTTAGCGCTCCAAGTTTTTATTAACGTGCGTTACCAACTAGCCCACCTATCCATCCACCAGAGTATCTGTCACGTTCCCCAATGCATGATACACGGGCGCTTTTGCATTTCGCCCCCATCGGAATGCAGCCGCCGCGGCCAGGATTTGATCCCGCTACCTCGTTCTTGGCAGCCCAACACCATAACCGCTAAGCCACCGCTGTGGGTCTTGGTTGATTGAATTCAAGGGCTGCCCTGATTCTGTTGGAAATTACATTGGTGAATGTTTTATGCAGTATTGAGTGCAATCTAATTTATTTATAATTATTCAAATCTATAAAGTCTGACATTTTTAACGTCTCTGCTCCTATAGCTTAGCATAGTGTTGGCACTCTTCCAACTCTATGGAACAATTAAAGTCGTTAGGCATCGCGTATAAAGGGTTGCAATCTTTGGAAGTATATTATTCCCTCATCTTTGGTTAAATCGACTGTTTTGATTAAATCGATTATTTCAAAACGCGTAATCTGAGAAATCTAACAACAGAAATTATTATATCTGTAAGTTGGAAATGGTCCAGTATTCGGTCACCGCAACTTTCGAAATGCGATAGTATTTATTTATCTGCTAACCACCAGGTTCAGGGCATGCACTCACTCGTAGGCGTATTTCATTATTTCTAGAGCTGGAGATGTCAAACACTGCAGTACCGGATGGTAGACTAACGAGGCTTGCGTTGGAGCTACATCGAATAGCGTAATTAGAACACAGCGCTAGCTGCAGAGTTAAGAGGAAGCTTTAGCTCGCGTTTTCCTATCTAAATACATGTAAAAGCAGAATTTGTTTTTTTTTTCAGCAACCAGAGTACCAAATTTGACGAGGTTTGTCGTACCTAAAATAGAAACTTAAAATCTAGTGACTGCTGGTTTCGAATTTTTTATTTAGATTGTCAATTTTTTATTAAACATGGGCAATAATCAAAATTTCCATAAAACGAAACTATCCAGTTTACAACTCTGTAACTCAGCAATGGTAAATGATATCACAATTCTGTGAATTGCACCTCATACCACATCTAAAGCGGAGAAACTTGATATGTTACACATAAATCTCAAAAGATTTTGTAATGTGTAAATACAGCTTTTGTAGAACCTTTGTGCAGAACGTAACAAATTCACGTAAGATAAAAATTGACATATCGAATTTGTCCGCTTTGAATGATCTAATGGACGCGGTTTACAGAACCGCAATATCTGTTCTTGATGCAGAGCTATTCGTTAATAAGCTTCATGCGTCTATTTATTTCGAACACGAGAATTTTTTTAAATTCTTTGAACATAATTCAGGCCCTGTTAGTAGAAAGGTGAGGGTTACGGATAAATACGGATAAATACAGCTGTCAAGAGGCTAATGTGGCGACGTCCAGGGAGTTCCAGAGAGCATTGCGCACATTCGGCGCCGTGCAAATGTCCAAATGAGTTTCTCGCGTCTCCCATCCTCACTCCCTAGCTCCTGTCGTGTATGCACACGCTCTGAACAACCCCCGACGCGGCATGCAAGACAGCCGCATCAGCAGCAGCAATGGCAAAGTATTGTGGAAAAATAAATGAAGTTTATTATTATGCACATGCAGCATTTTTCACTCGGAAGCTTAGTAAGAAAAGAAATTAGGTGCATGACACTGGAACCTGCGAACCTCTAGAGCTTTGGCTACAATAACGTTATAGCGTGACAGTCGTTATACTTATCGATAATTGGATGCGGATATGCCTACCACGAATGTATTTTTTAATAACAGTATAGCCAGTACTTGCACTTAGCGACCACAGAATGGCGAATTATCTTTACCTCTTTAAACATAAATCCGTTCAATATAATTCTATAAGGATCTTTAATACCCGCTGCGCTAAAGAGTGGCTACATCATTTTGCCTCTGAGTCCCAGGTCGGGGACCGCGTCGTGTTACAATCAGCAGCATTAACTTCTGAGGTAGCCTCTTGCTGCAGATAACCTATACGGAGCCACGTGCGCCTCTCCGCGCATGCGTCGATGGTCCCCCTTTCCTTCTTCCTCTCTTTTCTCTTCTATATATATTTCCGAGCTGGAAAGAAAGCGTCTTTTTGATCTGCGAATCGGCCTGGATTTCATCGCGCAGCTGCCGGCCTTTGGCCGGTAGAACGTAACAGTGGCGATGAGGATTCTGCTGCAGCAAGGAAGCCAAGCAGAAGGAGCCCACCACCGACCATGGCACACAGACTACCGGAATTTGAAGATGAAAAAGATAAGTGGCAGGCATACCTAGTCAAGCTTGAAGCCTATTTCGAAGCGAATGATGTGAAGGACGATGCTAAGCCAATAGCCCTGCTGGTAGCTGCGCTTGGAACAAGGACAATAGAAATTTTGAACGGAAAGGTAGCCCCGCGAAAGCCTAACGCCCTGACCTACAAAGAAGTTGTGCAGACGTTAAACAGCTACTACGACCCGGTACCGAATGAAATTTCTGAACGTTTCAAGTTCTTCCCCTCGTTGCCAGCAAGAAGGGGAATCTGTACATGCATTCATAGTGGCAATACGGCAGATGGCATACAACTGAAATTTTGGAACTATGCTGGCCAGAATGATAAGGGACCGTATTGTGTGCGGCGTCAGATCCAAGAATGTGCAGAAGCAGCTGCTAGCTAAGAAAGATCTGAATCTTGAAGAAGCCGAGGCTCTTGCCCTTGCCGCAGAGAGCGCTGAACGCGATTCGCAAAGTATTGTTACGGACCAAGAAAAAGCAAGATTGCTAAAGCTCTCTGGTCAATACGAATCGCGCGGGAAGTCGCAAGGCGTGGAACAATGCAAATGTTGCGGTAAGCGTGGTCACAAGACCAATGCTTGTTGACTAATCAAGCGCAACTGTTACAAGTGTGCACGGCCAGGGCATTTAGCGAGAATGTGTGCGGCAAATGAAACAATCAAAATGCTAGCAGTAACTGCTCAGGCGACAGAAACCGAAGAGAATGATAGCAGCACGTCACAAATCTGGTCCTTGACCACCACGCGCTCTCTCATACCGCCCATCAGGAAATCGTTTGCGTGGAATGGCATCGAAATAATGATGGACATCGATACTAGCTCCCCGGTTTGTGTCATTCCCAGGAGCATTTACAAATTGCACTCTCGCCGATGGCCGCAGCTACAAAAGGCGGAAGTACAGCTTTCATGCTATCTCGGAAAGTTGCCGCTTCTGGGTGCACTGACAATGCCAGTTTCATATGAAGGTACAACAGTGCAGTGCAGCCTGACACTTTTAGACTGCAATGGCACTAGTCTATGCGGTCGGGACCTGCTGAAAAAATTAACAGACGAACGCATTCAGGTGCTGAGCGTGTATTCGACGGCTCCTGTGCCAAAACAAGCCTTGGAGGACGTGCCGACGCTGCTCCAGCAACACTCCGACCTTTTCACTGAAGGCGCTGGTCTCGTGAAAGGCCCGCCAGCCCGACTGCACATCAAGGCCGGAGCAAACCCCAAGTTCTTCAAGGCAAGGAAAATTCCTTTTGCACTTCGTGAAAAAGTGTCTAAGGAGCTTGACAGATTAGTCTCAGGTGGTATAATATCTCCAGTCCCTCATTCCGAATGGGCAACGCCCATCGTGCCAGTTTTGAAGAAGAACGGAACAGTGCGCATTTTCGGGGACTTCAAGGTTACACTAAACCCTGTGTGCGATGTTGAGCAGTACCCCTTGCCTGTCATAGACGGTATTTTTGCAAACCTGTGTGGAAGAAAAAAATTCAGTATTTTAGACCTTCGCGATGCCTACAATCAGGTCGAGCTAGATGAAGACTCGCGGAAATTAGCAGTGATAAACACACAAAAGGGGCTCTTTTGCTGCAACAGGTTACCGTTTGGCATCGCATCAGCTCCAGCGATATTCGAACGGAAAATTGAATCTGTGCTGCAAAGACTAAAAGGGACCCAGGCTTATCGAAACGACGTCCTGATAGCCGAGAGCAGCGATGCTGAAAACGTAAACCTGCAAGCTGTGCTACAGCGTTTCCGCGAGAACGGTATCAAGCTTCGTTCCGACAAGTGCAAGTTTGGTGAACAATCAGTGACATATCTTGGCCATCGTATCGATGCTGAAGGGCTACACCCACTTGAGAAACACGTGGATGCAATCAGGCTAGCCCCTTCACCGCGAAATGTTGCTGAGTTGCGATCCTTTGTGGGAATGGTTACATTTTACAATAAGTTTTCGCCAAATCTTTCCACTATACTTGCACCTTTGTACAGCCTTCTTCAAAAAGGTGCAAAATAAGTTTGGCACGAAAAAGACGCGGCATTTCAGAAGGCCAGGGATGCTTTGTGTTCAGCCCCAGTGCTAACGTACTTTTAATCCGCAGCTGGAGTTGATGTTAGAATGCGACGCGTCGCCTTACGGTGTCGGTGCTGCCCTTTTCCATCGAATAAATGGTGAAGACAAGCCCATTGGTTTCCGATCACGAACGCTCACCTCAGCAGAGAGAAAATACTCCCAAATTGAGCGCGAGGCTTTAGCCCTGGTATTTGGCGTGAGACGGGTCCGCGATTACCTTTTGGGACGGGAGTTCACGCTTGTAACGGACCACCGCCCCTTGTTGTGCCTTCTCAGACAGGATCGTCAAAGTTCTGTCGTGGCTGCCGCCCGAATTCAGCAATGGGCGCTCTTGCTCGGGGCATACCAGTACAAGCTGATCTGTAAACCTGGCAAACAGATGCTAATTTCTGACGCTCTAAGCCGTTTGCCTCAATCGCTGCAGGAGCCGCTAACGGAGAACGAAGATCTGTCGAAAATGGTGCTTATCATAGACGAATGGGACCTGCCAGAGGTTTCCTACTAAGAGATTCAAGCACTCGCAGCAGCTGACGGTTTTTTGCAAACGATATGCAGGTACGTGACTGAAAGGTGGCCCTCCGTCGTAGAAGATGACAGCAGAGAAATGGCGGAATTCTGCAAAAGGCGACGCGAGTTGGCTGTAGAGAAGGGGCTGTTGTACTGGGGCTATCGTGCGGTGATACCAAATGAGGCGCGTGAGAAACTGTTGAAGATGCTGCACGAGTCTCATCAGGGGGCGTCTACCATGAAGACAAGGGCGAGGACTAGATTTTGGTGGCCAGGTCTAGATCGAGACAGTTGTAGAATGGTCTCAGACTGTCGAAGCTGCGTGCAGGCTCTGCCCATGCCACCTGCATGGAACCCCGTTAGCTGGCGGATTTCACGAGAGAGGTGGTCACGGCTGCATACCGACTACGGAGGGCCCATTGCAAAGAAGATTTTGTTGGTAATCGTCGACGCACTCAGCCATTGGTTAGAAGCCATTCCAGTATCTCCAGCAACCGCTAATGCAACTGCCGATTGCATGCGAACCTTGTTTAGCAGGTTTGGTCGCCCCGCACCATAGTTACGGATAACGGTACGCCCTTTACCGGTTCAGAGTTGGCTGTTTTTGTGCAGAAAAATGGAATTGAGCATATTCGTACCCCGCCTTATCACCCTCAAAACAATGGTCTCGCCGAACGGGCCGTGAGAACTACCAAGGAGGGCTTGAAGAGAATGCCTGGTGTGGAGTTGGAAACTGCTTTGGCTAGAATTCTTTGTAACTACAGAAATTCGCAACAGGCTTCAGGGTTTTCATCGTCTGAACTTCTTCTTGGGTACCGTTTGCGTACAAGACTAGATATGTCTTCCTCCCAGGAGCCACGAAAAGCCCAAGAATCCAGCGGCTGATTCTGCCAGTTGGTACTTCGCCCCTGGAGATGCCGTCTATGTGCGCAACTACGGCATAGGAGAAAAGTGGACACCAGGCAAAGTAAAATCGACGAGTGGTGCCCGTTTAGTCACTGTGGCTACCGAGGACGGTGTCGTTCGACGCCATGTCGACCATATCCGGAAACGTTCATCAGACACAGACGGAAGCATAGAAATGTCACGTCCCGAAGAATCGCCTCCGACGACCTTAGGGGCACCGAAATACGAGGCTCAAGACCTTCCCGAAGGGCCTGTTCCTGACCTACGTCGGTCCACAAGAACCAGAAAGCCAGTGGAGCGCTACGGCTACTAGGGGAAAGGAATGCTGCAGATAACCCATTCAGAGCCACGTGCGCCTCTCTGCGCATGCGTCGATGGTCCCTCTTTCCTTCTTTCTCTCTATTCTTTTCTATATATATTTCCGAGCTGGAAATAAAGCGTCTTCTTTTCGCTCTGCGAATGGGCCTAGATTTCATCGCGGAGCTGCCGGCCTTTGGCCGGTAGAACGTAACACCTCTGTACAGCGGCAAACGTCGCAAAGCACATAAACGTCCGCTAGAATTGGATGACAGAACATTTTAACGCATGTGTGCGTTGTACGTGCAACACTGTACCGTTCTGGACTTGCGATTTCTTGAGCCGTTGACTGCTGGTTGCCTGCGTGAGATCCTAAGTCCTCAAATGTAGCCTTCGTTTGCAGTGACGCTTTTTTTCGCTTGTGCGGCTCTCCCCTCACTTCAGGGCTTCTTGGCACCTGTGAAGGAAAGAAGGAAATCAACTTCATTCAAGGTCCTGCATGCAACGATAGCTTTGGAGCTCTCATGGAGTGGGCGTCTGCCATGACGGAACCGGGAGGTTGAGTTTCCTGGCGGAGGCGTGGACCGGCTGGACGGCCCAGAGTTGGGGAGCGAGTTCTTCGCTCCGCAGCCAAACACTTGCTGACGTCGATTTACGCGATGAATAAACGGATATGAACACAATGATTTTTCCGGAAGGAAAAAGGTAAGTCTGTAGCCCATTAAAAGGTCAGCACAGCCAGGTCCAGCCACTTCTCAGGAAAGCGTCGGTTCGGCCGATGCGTCACTCTCCAAGCTAATGCACTTGCTCACGTCGATTTACGCGATGAATAAACGGATGTGAGCAGATTGGTTTTTCCGAAGGAAAAAAGGTAAGTATAAAGCTCATTACAATGTCAGCGCAGCCAGGCCCAACCACTCCTCTGGAAAGCGTCGATTAGGCGGATACATCACTCTCCATGCTAATGAACTTGCTGAAGTCGATTTATGCGATGAATAAACGCATATTCACAGGTGGGCTTTTCCGAATGAAAAAGGTAAGCCTATAGCCCATTACAATGTCAGCATAGCAAAGTGCAACCACAACTCTGGAAATCCCTGATTCTCCGGATACATCACTCGCCAGGTTAACTCTTACCACGCCAACGAGCTTTGGGAGAGAGCCCTGGCCAGCACCGACCTCGAGAATCAGCAACGGCTGATTGCGAGGGCCCAGGACGCGGCCCGAGCTCAAGGCGTTCTGGAATGAGGACGCCTCTCCAAAGTTGCATTCACAAAATAAAAATGTTTATTCTCTCTCTCTCTCCATAGTTATGCACCTGCTGAAGTTGATTTCCGCGATGAACAAACGCATATGCAAAGATGGGCTTTGCCGAATGAAAAGTGTAAGCCTATAGCCCATTACACTGTCAGCATAGAGAAGTGCACCCACATCTCTGGAAAGAGCTGATTCGGCGGATACATCACTTTCATGTTTATGCATGTACTGACGTCGATTGAAGCGATTAATAAACGATATGCACAGACATGCCTTTCCCAAAAGAAAAAGGTGAGCTTAGAGCCCATTACAATTTCCTATGCAGCCAAGTCCACCCAATTCTGTGGAAAGCGCTGGTTCGGCGTATACATCCCTCCCCACGCTAATGCACATGGTAAATAGGCGCAGAATAATTTTGTCAAATCAATGAAAAAAACTAAAATATCGTTTTAGAAAGGCAAAATAAATTTACTCGGAAGTGCATCTCTAAGCGAACTCGCTACGCACTATCACCGTGGTAGGAGGACTTCTCCTCCCTCTCATTGCAAACTGGCTAGACCTCTGGCGTCCACATTACGCATGCTTCAGACTAAGTGCTATCCAAAGCTGGTGCTTTTCCATACGATTACTGTGGGGCTGTTAGCAATCTCGCACACATGTTCTTGCAATGCCTCTCGTTACAGGGACCCAATCGCATCACGGAAGAAGAATGGAACTCTGCCATCCAGAGCTCAGAACTTTCACGACAAACTTGGGCTGTCCAGAGAGCCCACGATGCGGCGGTTAGGCTCGGCCAACCAGGCCCAACGAGGGATCAGCCCCCAGCTCTGTCCTAGAGCAAAGCTTCCCAGGAACTTGTAAATAAAGTTCTTTGTCTTTCTGTCGAAAGCGCAGATTATTCGCAGAGAGGACTTATCCCGCCGATTCAGGGGCTAAATAAGCGAAAAGGCATAGAATAATATTGTCGGAAAAATTGAAGAACAAGCCCATGAAAATGTCCTTTCGTAGAGGAAACAAATTTACTCGGAAGTGCGGATTATTCACAGAGAGGACTCCCCCCGCACGCGTTGACTACTATTTAGGCGGCAAATACGCGAATAGGCCAAGAATGATTTTCCCCCGAAAATAGAAAAAACGGTAAGCCAGCCCATTAAATATCATTTTTGAGACGAAAAATAAAGTGGCTCGAAAGCGCCGGTACTCGGCATATATCAGTCCCTCGGCATGCGTAGAAGCCATTTAACGCGATTAGTAAACGATCAGGCAAAGAATAATTTTCCCCCGAAAATGGAAAAATCACTAAGCCTATAGCCCATGAAAATATAATTTTTGAGACGAAAAATAAAATGGCTCGAAAGCGCCGGTACTCGGCATATATCAGTCCCTGGGAATGCGTAGAAGCCATTTAACGCGATTAGTAATTGATCAGGCAAAGAATAATTTTCCCCCGAAAATGGAAAAAACACTAAGCCGATAGCCCATGAAAATATCATTTTTGAGACGAAAAATAAAATGGCTCGAAAGCGCCGGTACTCGGCTATATCAATCCCTGGGCATGCGTAGAAGCCATTTAACGCGATTAGTAAACGATCAGGCAAAGAATAATTTTCCCCCGAAAATGGAAAAAACACTAAGCCTATAAACCCATGAAAATATCATTTTTGAGACGAAAAATAAAATGGCTCGAAAGCGCCGGTACTCGGCATATATCAGTCCCTGGGCATGCGTAGAAGCCATTTAACGCGATTAGTAAACGATCAGGCAAAGAATAATTTTCCCCCGAAAATGGAAAAAAACACTAAGCCTATAGCCCATGAAAATATCATTTTTGAGACGAAAAATAAAGTGGCTCGAAAGCGCCGGTACTCGGCATATATCAGTCCCTGGGCATGCGTAGAAGCCGTTTAACGCGATTAGTAAACGATCAGGCAAAGAATAATTTTCCCCCGGAAATGGAAAAAACACTAAGCCTATAGCCCATGAAAATATCATTTTTGAGACGAAAAATAATATGGCTCGAAAGCGCCGGTACTCGGCATATATCAGTCCCTGGGCATGCGTAGAAGCCATTTAACGCGATTAGTAAACGATCAGGCAAAGAATAATTTTCCCCCGAAAATGGAAAAAACACTAAGCCTATAGCCCATGAAAATATCATTTTTGAGACGAAAAATAAAGTGGCTCGAAAGCGCCGGTACTCGGCATATATCAGTCCCTGGGCATGCGTAGAAGCCATTTAACGCGATTAGTAAATGATCAGGCAAAGAATAATTTTCCCCCGAAAATGGAAAAAACACTAAGCCTATAGCCCATGACAATATCATTTTTGAGACGAAAAATAAAATGGCTCGAAAGCGCCGGTACTCGGCATATATCAGTCCCTGGGCATGCGTACAAGCCATTTAACGCGATTACTAAACGATCAGGCAAAGAATAATTTTCCCCCGAAAATGGAAAAAACACTAAGCCTATAGCCCATGAAAATATCATTTTTGAGACGAAAAATAAAGTGGCTCGAAAGCACCGGTACTCGGCATATATCAGTCCCTGGGCATGCGTAGAAGCCATTTAACGCGATTAGTAAATGATCAGGCAAAGAATAATTTTCCCCCGAAAATGGAAAAAACACTAAGCCTATAGCCCATGACAATATCATTTTTGAGACGAAAAATAAAATGGCTCGAAAGCGCCGGTACTCGGCATATATCAGTCCCTGGGCATGCGTAGAAGCCGTTTAACGCGATTAGTAAACGATCAGGCAAAGAATAGTTTTCCCCCGAAAATGGAAAAAACACTAAGCCTATAGCCCATGAAAATATCATTTTTGAGACGAAAAATAAAGTGGCTCGAAAGCGCCGGTACTCGGCATATATCAGTCCCTGGGCATGCGTAGAAGCCATTTAACGCGATTAGTAAATGATCAGGCAAAGAATAATTTTCCCCCGAAAATGGAAAAAACACTAAGCCTATAGCCCATGAAAATATCATTTTTGAGACGAAAAATAAAATGGCTCGAAAGCGCCGGTACTCGGCATATATCAGTCCCTGGGCATGCGTAGAAGCCGTTTAACGCGATTAGTAAACGATCAGGCAAAGAATAGTTTTCCCCCGAAAATGGAAAAAACACTAAGCCTATAGCCCATGAAAATATCATTTTTGAGACGAAAAATAAAGTGGCTCGAAAGCGCCGGTACTCGGCATATATCAGTCCCTGGGCATGCGTAGAAGCCATTTAACGCGATTAGTAAATGATCAGGCAAAGAATAATTTTCCCCCGAAAATGGAAAAAACACTAAGCCTATAGCCCATGACAATATCATTTTTGAGACGAAAAATAAAATGGCTCGAAAGCGCCGGTACTCGGCATATATCAGTCCCTGGGCATGCGTAGAAGCCGTTTAACGCGATTAGTAAACGATCAGGCAAAGAATAGTTTTCCCCCGAAAATGGAAAAAACACTAAGCCTATAGCCCATGAAAATATCATTTTTGAGACGAAAAATAAAGTGGCTCGAAAGCGCCGGTACTCGGCATATATCAGTCCCTGGGCATGCGTAGAAGCCATTTAACGCGATTAGTAAATGATCAGGCAAAGAATAATTTTCCCCCGAAAATGGAAAAAACACTAAGCCTATAGCCCATGAAAATATCATTTTTGAGACGAAAAATAAAATGGCTCGAAAGCGCCGGTACTCGGCATATATCAGTCCCTGGGCATGCGTAGAAGCCGTTTAACGCGATTAGTAAACGATCAGGTAAAGAATAATTTCCCCCGAAAATGGAAAAAACACTAAGCCTATAGCCCATGAAAATATCATTTTTGAGACGAAAAATAAAGTGGCTCGAAAGCGCCGGTACTCGGCATATATCAGTCCCTGGGCATGCGTAGAAGCCATTTAACGCGATTAGTAAACGATCAGGCAAAGAATAATTTTCCCCCGAAAATGGAAAAAAAACACTAAGCCTATAGCCCATGAAAATATCATTTTTGAGACGAAAAATAAAGTGGCTCGAAAGCGCCGGTACTCGGCATATATCACTCCCTGGGCATGCGTAGAAGCCGTTTAACGCGATTAGTAAACGATCAGGCAAAGAATAATTTTCCCCCGAAAATGGAAAAAACACTAAGCCTATAGCCCATGAAAATATCATTTTTGAGACGAAAAATAATATGGCTCGAAAGCGCCGGTACTCGGCATATATCAGTCCCTGGGCATGCGTAGAAGCCATTTAACGCGATTAGTAAACGATCAGGCAAAGAATAATTTTCCCCCGAAAATGGAAAAAACACTAAGCCTATAGCCCATGAAAATATCATTTTTGAGACGAAAAATAAAGTGGCTCGAAAGCGCCGGTACTCGGCATATATCAGTCCCTGGGCATGCGTAGAAGCCATTTAACGCGATTAGTAAATGATCAGGCAAAGAATAATTTTCCCCCGAAAATGGAAAAAACATTAAGCCTATAGCCCATGAAAATATCATTTTTGAGACGAAAAATAAAATGGCTCGAAAGCGCCGGTACTCGGCATATATCAGTCCCTGGGCATGCGTAGAAGCCGTTTAACGCGATTAGTAAACGATCAGGTAAAGAATAGTTTCCCCCGAAAATGGAAAAAACACTAAGCCTATAGCCCATGAAAATATCATTTTTGAGACGAAAAATAAAGTGGCTCGAAAGCGCCGGTACTCGGCATATATCAGTCCCTGGGCATGCGTAGAACCCATTTAACGCGATTAGTAAATGATCAGGCAAAGAATAATTTTCCCCCGAAAATGGAAAAAACACTAAGCCTATAGCCCATGAAAATATCATTTTTGAGACGAAAAATAATATAGCTCGAAAGCGCCGGTACTCGGCATATATCAGTCCCTGGGCATGCGTAGAAGCCATGTAACGCGATTAGTAAAGGATCAGGCAAAGAATAATTTTCCCCCGAAAATGGAAAAAACACTAAGCCTATAGCCCATGAAAATATCATTTTTGAGACGAAAAATAAAATGGCTCGAAAGCGCCGGTACTCGGCATATATAAGTCCCTGGGCATGCGTAGAAGCCGTTTAACGCGATTAGTAAACGATCAGGTAAAGAATAATTTTCCCCCGAAAATGGAAAGAACACTAAGCCTATAGCCCATGAAAATATCATTTTTGAGACGAAAAATAAAATGGCTCGAAAGCGCCTGTACTCGGCATATATCAGTCCCTGGGCATGCGTAGAAGCCGTTTAACGCGATTAGTAAACGATCAGGCAAAGAATAATTTTCCCCCGAAAATGGACAAAACACTAAGCCTATAGCCCATGAAAATATCATTTTTGAGACGAAAAATAAAATGGCTCGAAAGCGCCGGTACTCGGCATATATCAGTCCCTGGGCATGCGTAGAAGCCATTTAACGCGATTAGTAAACGATCAGGCAAAGAATAATTTTCACCCGAAAATGGAAAAAACACTAAGCCTATAGCCCATGAAAATATCATTTTTGAGACGAAAAATAAAGTGGCTCGAAAGCGCCGGTACTCGGCATATATCAGTCCCTGGGCATGCGTAGAAGCCATTTAACGCGATTAGTAAATGATCAGGCAAAGAATAATTTTCCCCCGAAAATGGAAAAAACACTAAGCCTATAGCCCATGAAAATATCATTTTTGAGACGAAAAATAAAATGGCTCGAAAGCGCCGGTACTCGGCATATATCAGTCCCTGGGCATGCGTAGAAGCCGTTTAACGCGATTAGTAAACGATCAGGCAAAGAATAGTTTTCCCCCGAAAATGGAAAAAACACTAAGCCTATAGCCCATGAAAATATCATTTTTGAGACGAAAAATAAAGTGGCTCGAAAGCGCCGGTACTCGGCATATATCATTCCCTGGGCATGCGTAGAAGCCATTTAACGCGATTAGTAAATGATCAGGCAAAGAATAATTTTCCCCCGAAAATGGAAAAAACACTAAGCCTATAGCCCATGAAAATATCATTTTTGAGACGAAAAATAAAATGGCTCGAAAGCGCCGGTACTCGGCTTATATCAGTCCCTGGGCATGCGTAGAAGCCGTTTAACGCGATTAGTAAACGATCAGGTAAAGAATAATTTCCCCCGAAAATGGAAAAAACACTAAGCCTATAGCCCATGAAAATATCATTTTTGAGACGAAAAATAAAGTGGCTCGAAAGCGCCGGTACTCGGCATATATCAGTCCCTGGGCATGCGTAGAAGCCATTTAACGCGATTAGTAAACGATCAGGCAAAGAATAATTTTCCCCCGAAAATGGAAAAAAAACACTAAGCCTATAGCCCATGAAAATATCATTTTTGAGACGAAAAATAAAGTGGCTCGAAAGCGCCGGTACTCGGCATATATCAGTCCCTGGGCATGCGTAGAAGCCGTTTAACGCGATTAGTAAACGATCAGGCAAAGAATAATTTTCCCCCGAAAATGGAAAAAACACTAAGCCTATAGCCCATGAAAATATCATTTTTGAGACGAAAAATAAAGTGGCTCGAAAGCGCCGGTACTCGGCATATATCAGTCCCTGGGCATGCGTAGAAGCCATTTAACGCGATTAGTAAATGATCAGGCAAAGAATAATTTTCCCCCGAAAATGGAAAAAACACTAAGCCTATAGCCCATGAAAATATCATTTTTGAGACGAAAAATAATATAGCTCGAAAGCGCCGGTACGCGGCATATATCAGTCCCTGGGCATGTGTAGAAGCCATGTAACGCGATTAGTAAAGGATCAGGCAAAGAATAATTTTCCCCCGAAAATGGAAAAAACACTAAGCCTATAGCCCATGAAAATATCATTTTTGAGACGAAAAATAAAATGGCTCGAAAGCGCCGGTACTCGGCATATATAAGTCCCTGGGCATGCGTAGAAGCCGTTTAACGCGATTAGTAAACGATCAGGTAAAGAATAATTTTCCCCCGAAAATGGAAAAAACACTAAGCCTATAGCCCATGAAAATATCATTTTTGAGACGAAAAATAAAATGGCTCGAAAGCGCCTGTACTCGGCATATATCAGTCCCTGGGCATGCGTAGAAGCCGTTTAACGCGATTAGTAAACGATCAGGCAAAGAATAATTTTCCCCCGAAAATGGACAAAACACTAAGCCTATAGCCCATGAAAATATCATTTTTGAGACGAAAAATAAAATGGCTCGAAAGCGCCGGTACTCGGCATATATCAGTCCCTGGGCATGCGTAGAAGCCATTTAACGCGATTAGTAAACGATCAGGCAAAGAATAATTTTCACCCGAAAATGGAAAAAACACTAAGCCTATAGCCCATGAAAATATCATTTTTGAGACGAAAAATAAAGTGGCTCGAAAGCGCCGGTACTCGGCATATATCAGTCCCTGGGCATGCGTAGAAGCCATTTAACGCGATTAGTAAATGATCAGGCAAAGAATAATTTTCCCCCGAAAATGGAAAAAACACTAAGCCTATAGCCCATGAAAATATCATTTTTGAGACGAAAAATAAAATGGCTCGAAAGCGCCGGTACTCGGCATATATCAGTCTCTGGGCATGCGTAGAAGCCGTTTAACGCGATTAGTAAACGATCAGGTAAAGAATAATTTCCCCCGAAAATGGAAAAAACACTAAGCCTATAGCCCATGAAAATATCATTTTTGAGACGAAAAATAAAGTGGCTCGAAAGCGCCGGTACTCGGCATATATCAGTCCCTGGGCATGCGTAGAAGCCATTTAACGCGATTAGTAAATGATCAGGCAAAGAATAATTTTCCCCCGAAAATGGAAAAAACACTAAGCCTATAGCCCATGAAAATATCATTTTTGAGACGAAAAATAATATAGCTCGAAAGCGCCGGTACTCGGCATATATCAGTCCCTGGGCATGCGTAGAAGCCATGTAACGCGATTAGTAAAGGATCAGGCAAAGAATAATTTTCCCCCGAAAATGGAAAAAACACTAAGCCTATAGCCCATGAAAATATCATTTTTGAGACGAAAAATAAAATGGCTCGAAAGCGCCGGTACTCGGCATATATAAGTCCCTGGGCATGCGTAGAAGCCGTTTAACGCGATTAGTAAACGATCAGGTAAAGAATAATTTTCCCCCGAAAATGGAAAAAACACTAAGCCTATAGCCCATGAAAATATCATTTTTGAGACGAAAAATAAAATGGCTCGAAAGCGCCTGTACTCGGCATATATCAGTCCCTGGGCATGCGTAGAAGCCGTTTAACGCGATTAGTAAACGATCAGGCAAAGAATAATTTTCCCCCGAAAATGGACAAAACACTGAGCCTATAGCCCATGAAAATATCATTTTTGAGACGAAAAATAAAATGGCTCGAAAGCGCCGGTACTCGGCATATATCAGTCCCTGGGCATGCGTAGAAGCCGTTTAACGCGATTAGTAAATGATCAGGCAAAGAATAGTTTTCCCCCGAAAATGGAAAAAACACTAAGCCTATAGCCCATGAAAATATCATTTTTGAGACGAAAAATAAAGTGGCTCGAAAGCGCCGGTACTCGGCATATATCAGTCCCTGGGCATGCGTAGAAGCCATTTAACGCGATTAGTAAATGATCAGGCAAAGAATAATTTTCCCCCGAAAATGGAAAAAACACTAAGCCTATAGCCCATGAAAATATCATTTTTGAGACGAAAAATAAAGTGGCTCGAAAGCGCCGGTACTCGGCATATATCAGTCCCTGGGCATGCGTAGAAGCCATTTAACGCGATTAGTAAATGATCAGGCAAAGAATAATTTTCCCCCGAAAATGGAAAAAAACACTAAGCCTATACCCATGAAAATATCATTTTTGAGACGAAAAATAAAATGGCTCGAAAGCGCCGGTACTCGGCATATATCAGTCCCTGGGCATGCGTAGAAGCCGTTTAACGCGATTAGTAAACGATCAGGTAAAGAATAATTTCCCCCGAAAATGGAAAAAACACTAAGCCTATAACCCATGAAAATATCATTTTTGAGACGAAAAATAAAGTGGCTCGAAAGCGCCGGTACTCGGCATATATCAGTCCCTGGGCATGCGTAGAAGCCATTTAACGCGATTAGTAAATGATCAGGCAAAGAATAATTTTCCCCCGAAAATGGAAAAAACACTAAGCCTATAGCCCATGAAAATATCATTTTTGAGACGAAAAATAATATAGCTCGAAAGCGCCGGTACTCGGCATATATCAGTCCCTGGGCATGCGTAGAAGCCATGTAACGCGATTAGTAAAGGATCAGGCAAAGAATAATTTTCCCCCGAAAATGGAAAAAACACTAAGCCTATAGCCCATGAAAATATCATTTTTGAGACGAAAAATAAAATGGCTCGAAAGCGCCGGTACTCGGCATATATAAGTCCCTGGGCATGCGTAGAAGCCGTTTAACGCGATTAGTAAACGATCAGGTAAAGAATAATTTTCCCCCGAAAATGGAAAAAACACTAAGCCTATAGCCCATGAAAATATCATTTTTGAGACGAAAAATAAAATGGCTCGAAAGCGCCTGTACTCGGCATATATCAGTCCCTGGGCATGCGTAGAAGCCGTTTAACGCGATTAGTAAACGATCAGGCAAAGAATAATTTTCCCCCGAAAATGGACAAAACACTAAGCCTATAGCCCATGAAAATATCATTTTTGAGACGAAAAATAAAATGGCTCGAAAGCGCCGGTACTCGGCATATATCAGTCCCTGGGCATGCGTAGAAGCCGTTTAACGCGATTAGTAAACGATCAGGCAAAGAATAGTTTTCCCCCGAAAATGGAAAAAACACTAAGCCTATAGCCCATGAAAATATCATTTTTGAGACGAAAAATAAAGTGGCTCGAAAGCGCCGGTACTCGGCATATATCAGTCCCTGGGCATGCGTAGAAGCCATTTAACGCGATTAGTAAATGATCAGGCAAAGAATAATTTTCCCCCGAAAATGGAAAAAACACTAAGCCTATAGCCCATGAAAATATCATTTTTGAGACGAAAAATAAAATGGCTCGAAAGCGCCGGTACTCGGCATATATCAGTCCCTGGGCATGCGTAGAAGCCGTTTAACGCGATTAGTAAACGATCAGGTAAAGAATAATTTCCCCCGAAAATGGAAAAAACACTAAGCCTATAGCCCATGAAAATATCATTTTTGAGACGAAAAATAAAGTGGCTCGAAAGCGCCGGTACTCGGCATATATCAGTCCCTGGGCATGCGTAGAAGCCATTTAACGCGATTAGTAAACGATCAGGCAAAGAATAATTTTCCCCCGAAAATGGAAAAAAAACACTAAGCCTATAGCCCATGAAAATATCATTTTTGAGACGAAAAATAAAGTGGCTCGAAAGCGCCGGTACTCGGCATATATCAGTCCCTGGGCATGCGTAGAAGCCGTTTAACGCGATTAGTAAACGATCAGGCAAAGAATAATTTTCCCCCGAAAATGGAAAAAACACTAAGCCTATAGCCCATGAAAATATCATTTTTGAGACGAAAAATAATATGGCTCGAAAGCGCCGGTACTCGGCATATATCAGTCACTGGGCATGCGTAGAAGCCATTTAACGCGATTAGTAAACGATCAGGCAAAGAATAATTTTCCCCCGAAAATGGAAAAAACACTAAGCCTATAGCCCATGAAAATATCATTTTTGAGACGAAAAATAAAGTGGCTCGAAAGCGCCGGTACTCGGCATATATCAGTCCCTGGGCATGCGTAGAAGCCATTTAACGCGATTAGTAAATGATCAGGCAAAGAATAATTTTCCCCCGAAAATGGAAAAAACACTAAGCCTATAGCCCATGAAAATATCATTTTTGAGACGAAAAATAAAATGGCTCGAAAGCGCCGGTACTCGGCATATATCAGTCCCTGGGCATGCGTAGAAGCCGTTTAACGCGATTAGTAAACGATCAGGTAAAGAATAATTTCCCCCGAAAATGGAAAAAACACTAAGCCTATAGCCCATGAAAATATCATTTTTGAGACGAAAAATAAAGTGGCTCGAAAGCGCCGGTACTCGGCATATATCAGTCCCTGGGCATGCGTAGAAGCCATTTAACGCGATTAGTAAATGATCAGGCAAAGAATAATTTTCCCCCGAAAATGGAAAAAACACTAAGCCTATAGCCCATGAAAATATCATTTTTGAGACGAAAAATAATATAGCTCGAAAGCGCCGGTACTCGGCATATATCAGTCCCTGGGCATGCGTAGAAGGCATGTAACGCGATTAGTAAAGGATCAGGCAAAGAATAATTTTCCCCCGAAAATGGAAAAAACACTAAGCCTATAGCCCATGAAAATATCATTTTTGAGACGAAAAATAAAATGGCTCGAAAGCGCCTGTACTCGGCATATATCAGTCCCTGGGCATGCGTAGAAGCCGTTTAACGCGATTAGTAAACGATCAGGTAAAGAATAATTTCCCCCGAAAATGGAAAAAACACTAAGCCTATTGCCCATGAAAATATCATTTTTGAGACGAAAAATAAAGTGGCTCGAAAGCGCCGGTACTCGGCATATATCAGTCCCTGGGCATGCGTAGAAGCCATTTAACGCGATTAGTAAATGATCAGGCAAAGAATAATTTTCCCCCGAAAATGGAAAAAACACTAAGCCTATAGCCCATGAAAATATCATTTTTGAGACGAAAAATAATATAGCTCGAAAGCGCCGGTACTCGGCATATATCAGTCCCTGGGGATGCGTAGAAGCCATGTAACGCGATTAGTAAAGGATCAGGCAAAGAATAATTTTCCCCCGAAAATGGAAAAAACACTAAGCCTATAGCCCATGAAAATATCATTTTTGAGACGAAAAATAAAATGGCTCGAAAGCGCCGGTACTCGGCATATATAAGTCCCTGGGCATGCGTAGAAGCCGTTTAACGCGATTAGTAAACGATCAGGTAAAGAATAATTTTCCCCCGAAAATGGAAAAAACACTAAGCCTATAGCCCATGAAAATATCATTTTTGAGACGAAAAATAAAATGGCTCGAAAGCGCCTGTACTCGGCATATATCAGTCCCTGGGCATGCGTAGAAGCCGTTTAACGCGATTAGTAAACGATCAGGCAAAGAATAATTTTCCCCCGAAAATGGACAAAACACTAAGCCTATAGCCCATGAAAATATCATTTTTGAGACGAAAAATAAAATGGCTCGAAAGCGCCGGTACTCGGCATGTATCAGTCCCTGGGCATGCGTAGAAGCCGTTTAACGCGATTAGTAAACGATCAGGCAAAGAATAGTTTTCCCCCGAAAATGGAAAAAACACTAAGCCTATAGCCCATGAAAATATCATTTTTGAGACGAAAAATAAAGTGGCTCGAAAGCGTCGGTACTCGGCATATATCAGTCCCTGGGCATGCGTAGAAGCCATTTAACGCGATTAGTAAATGATCAGGCAAAGAATAATTTTCCCCCGAAAATGGAAAAAACACTAAGCCTATAGCCCATGAAAATATCATTTTTGAGACGAAAAATAAAATGGCTCGAAAGCGCCGGTACTCGGCATATATCAGTCCCTGGGCATGCGTAGAAGCCGTTTAACGCGATTAGTAAACGATCAGGTAAAGAATAATTTCCCCCGAAAATGGAAAAAACACTAAGCCTATAGCCCATGAAAATATCATTTTTGAGACGAAAAATAAAGTGGCTCGAAAGCGCCGGTACCTGGCATATATCAGTCCCTGGGCATGCGTAGAAGCCATTTAACGCGATTAGTAAATGATCAGGCAAAGAATAATTTTCCCCCGAAAATGGAAAAAAAACACTAAGCCTATAGCCCATGAAAATATCATTTTTGAGACGAAAAATAAAGTGGCTCGAAAGCGCCGGTACTCAGCATATATCAGTCCCTGGGCATGCGTAGAAGCCGTTTAACGCGATTAGTAAACGATCAGGCAAAGAATAATTTTCCCCCGAAAATGGAAAAAACACTAAGCCTATAGCCCATGAAAATATCATTTTTGAGACGAAAAATAATATGGCTCGAAAGCGCCGGTACTCGGCATATATCAGTCCCTGGGCATGCGTAGAAGCCATTTAACGCGATTAGTAAACGATCAGGCAAAGAATAATTTTCCCCCGAAAATGGAAAAAACACTAAGCCTATATAGCCCATGAAAATATCATTTTTGAGACGAAAAATAAAGTGGCTCGAAAGCGCCGGTACTCGGCATATATCAGTCCCTGGGCATGCGTAGAAGCCATTTAACGCGATTAGTAAATGATCAGGCAAAGAATAATTTTCCCCCGAAAATGGAAAAAACACTAAGCCTATAGCCCATGAAAATATCATTTTTGAGACGAAAAATAAAATGGCTCGAAAGCGCCGGTACTCGGCATATATCAGTCCCTGGGCATGCGTAGAAGCCGTTTAACGCGATTAGTAAACGATCAGGTAAAGAATAATTTCCCCCGAAAATGGAAAAAACACTAAGCCTATAGCCCATGAAAATATCATTTTTGAGACGAAAAATAAAGTGGCTCGAAAGCGCCGGTACTCGGCATATATCAGTCCCTGGGCATGCGTAGAAGCCATTTAACGCGATTAGTAAACGATCAGGCAAAGAATAATTTTCCCCCGAAAATGGAAAAAAAACACTAAGCCTATAGCCCATGAAAATATCATTTTTGAGACGAAAAATAAAGTGGCTCGAAAGCGCCGGTACTCGGCATATATCAGTCCCTGGGCATGCGTAGAAGCCGTTTAACGCGATTAGTAAACGATCAGGCAAAGAATAATTTTCCCCCGAAAATGGAAAAAACACTAAGCCTATAGCCCATGAAAATATCATTTTTGAGACGAAAAATAATATGGCTCGAAAGCGCCGGTACTCGGCATATATCAGTCACTGGGCATGCGTAGAAGCCATTTAACGCGATTAGTAAATGATCAGGCAAAGAATAATTTTCCCCCGAAAATGGAAAAAACACTAAGCCTATAGCCCATGAAAATATCATTTTTGAGACGAAAAATAATATAGCTCGAAAGCGCCGGTACTCGGCATATATCAGTCCCTGGGCATGCGTAGAAGCCATTTAACGCGATTAGTAAATGATCAGGCAAAGAATAATTTTCCCCCGAAAATGGAAAAAAAACACTAAGCCTATAGCCCATGAAAATATCATTTTTGAGACGAAAAATAAAATGGCTCGAAAGCGCCGGTACTCGGCATATATCAGTCCCTGGGCATGCGTAGAAGCCGTTTAACGCGATTAGTAAACGATCAGGTAAAGAATAATTTTCCCCCGAAAATGGAAAAAAAACACTAAGCCTATAGCCCATGAAAATATCATTTTTGAGACGAAAAATAAAGTGGCTCGAAAGCGCCGGTACTCGGCATATATCAGTCCCTGGGCATGCGTAGAAGCCGTTTAACGCGATTAGTAAACGATCAGGCAAAGAATAGTTTTCCCCCGAAAATGGAAAAAACACTAAGCCTATAGCCCATGAAAATATCATTTTTGAGACGAAAAATAAAGTGGCTCGAAAGCGTCGGTACTCGGCATATATCAGTCCCTGGGCATGCGTAGAAGCCATTTAACGCGATTAGTAAATGATCAGGCAAAGAATAATTTTCCCCCGAAAATGGAAAAAACACTAAGCCTATAGCCCATGAAAATATCATTTTTGAGACGAAAAATAAAATGGCTCGAAAGCGCCGGTACTCGGCATATATCAGTCCCTGGGCATGCGTAGAAGCCGTTTAACGCGATTAGTAAACGATCAGGTAAAGAATAATTTCCCCCGAAAATGGAAAAAACACTAAGCCTATAGCCCATGAAAATATCATTTTTGAGACGAAAAATAAAGTGGCTCGAAAGCGCCGGTACCTGGCATATATCAGTCCCTGGGCATGCGTAGAAGCCATTTAACGCGATTAGTAAATGATCAGGCAAAGAATAATTTTCCCCCGAAAATGGAAAAAAAACACTAAGCCTATAGCCCATGAAAATATCATTTCTGAGACGAAAAATAAAGTGGCTCGAAAGCGCCGGTACTCGGCATATATCAGTCCCTGGGCATGCGTAGAAGCCGTTTAACGCGATTAGTAAACGATCAGGCAAAGAATAATTTTCCCCCGAAAATGGAAAAAACAGTAAGCCTATAGCCCATGAAAATATCATTTTTGAGACGAAAAATAATATGGCTCGAAAGCGCCGGTACTCGGCATATATCAGTCCCTGGGCATGCGTAGAAGCCATTTAACGCGATTAGTAAACGATCAGGCAAAGAATAATTTTCCCCCGAAAATGGAAAAAACACTAAGCCTATATAGCCCATGAAAATATCATTTTTGAGACGAAAAATAAAGTGGCTCGAAAGCGCCGGTACTCGGCATATATCAGTCCCTGGGCATGCGTAGAAGCCATTTAACGCGATTAGTAAATGATCAGGCAAAGAATAATTTTCCCCCGAAAATGGAAAAAACACTAAGCCTATAGCCCATGAAAATATCATTTTTGAGACGAAAAATAAAATGGCTCGAAAGCGCCGGTACTCGGCATATATCAGTCCCTGGGCATGCGTAGAAGCCGTTTAACGCGATTAGTAAACGATCAGGTAAAGAATAATTTCCCCCGAAAATGGAAAAAACACTAAGCCTATAGCCCATGAAAATATCATTTTTGAGACGAAAAATAAAGTGGCTCGAAAGCGCCGGTACTCGGCATATATCAGTCCCTGGGCATGCGTAGAAGCCATTTAACGCGATTAGTAAACGATCAGGCAAAGAATAATTTTCACCCGAAAATGGAAAAAACACTAAGCCTATAATAGCCCATGAAAATATCATTTTTGAGACGAAAAATAAAGTGGCTCGAAAGCGCCGGTACTCGGCATATATCAGTCCCAGGGCATGCGTAGAAGCCATTTAACGCGATTAGTAAATGATCAGGCAAAGAATAATTTTCCCCCGAAAATGGAAAAAACACTAAGCCTATAGCCCATGAAAATATCATTTTTGAGACGAAAAATAAAATGGCTCGAAAGCGCCGGTACTCGGCATATATCAGTCCCTGGGCATGCGTAGAAGCCGTTTAACGCGATTAGTAAACGATCAGGTAAAGAATAATTTCCCCCGAAAATGGAAAAAACACTAAGCCTATAGCCCATGAAAATATCATTTTTGAGACGAAAAATAAAGTGGCTCGAAAGCGCCGGTACTCGGCATATATCAGTCCCTGGGCATGCGTAGAAGCCATTTAACGTGATTAGTAAATGATCAGGCAAAGAATAATTTTCCCCCGAAAATGGAAAAAACACTAAGCCTATAGCCCATGAAAATATCATTTTTGAGACGAAAAATAATATAGCTCGAAAGCGCCTTTACTCGGCATATATCAGTCCCTGGGCATGCGTAGAAGCCATGTAACGCGATTAGTAAAGGATCAGGCAAAGAATAATTTTCCCCCGAAAATGGAAAAAACACTAAGCCTATAGCCCATGAAAATATCATTTTTGAGACGAAAAATAAAATGGCTCGAAAGCGCCGGTACTCGGCATATATAAGTCCCTGGGCATGCGTAGAAGCCGTTTAACGCGATTAGTAAACGATCAGGTAAAGAATAATTTTCCCCCGAAAATGGAAAAAACACTAAGCCTATAGCCCATGAAAATATCATTTTTGAGACGAAAAATAAAATGGCTCGAAAGCGCCTGTACTCGGCATATATCAGTCCCTGGGCATGCGTAAAAGCCGTTTAACGCGATTAGTAAACGATCAGGCAAAGAATAATTTTCCCCCGAAAATGGACAAAACACTAAGCCTATAGCCCATGAAAATATCATTTTTGAGACGAAAAATAAAATGGCTCGAAAGCGCCGGTACTCGGCATATATCAGTCCCTGGGCATGCGTAGAAGCCATTTAACGCGATTAGTAAACGATCAGGCAAAGAATAATTTTCACCCGAAAATGGAAAAAACACTAAGCCTATAGCCCATGAAAATATCATTTTTGAGACGAAAAATAAAATGGCTCGAAAGCGCCGGTACTCGGCATATATCAGTCCCTGGGCATGCGTAGAAGCCATTTAACGCGATTAGTAAACGATCAGGCAAAGAATAATTTTCCCCCGAAAATGGAAAAAACACTAAGCCTATAGCCCATGAAAATATCATTTTTGAGACGAAAAATAAAGTGGCTCGAAAGCGCCGGTACTCGGCTTATATCAGTCCCTGGGCATGCGTAGAAGCCATTTAACGCGATTAGTAAACGATCAGGCAAAGAATAGTTTTCCCCCGAAAATGGAAAAAACACTAAGCCTAAAGCCCATGAAAATATCATATTTGAGACGAAAAATAATATGGCTCGAAAGCGCCGGTACTCGGCATATATCAGTCCCTGGGCATGCGTAGAAGCCGTTTAACGCGATTAGTAAACGATCAGGTAAAGAATAATTTCCCCCGAAAATGGAAAAAACACTAAGCCTATAGCCCATGAAAATATCATTTTTTAGACGAAAAATAAAGTGGCTCGAAAGCGCCGGTACTCGGCATATATCAGTCCCTGGGCATGCGTAGAAGCCGTTTAACGCGATTAGTAAACGATCAGGCAGAGAATAATTTTCCCCGAAAATGGAAAAAACACTAAGCCTATAGCCCATGAAAATATCATTTTTGAGACGAAAAATAAAATGGCTCGAAAGCGCCGGTACTCGGCATATATCAGTCCCTGGGCATGCGTAGAAGCCATTTACGCGATTAGTAAACGATCAGGCAAAGAGTAATTTTCCCCGAAAATGGAAAAAACACTAAGCCTATAGCCCATGAAAATATCATTTTTGAGACGAAAAATAAAATGGCTCGAAAGCGCCGGTACTCGGCATATATCAGTCCCTGGGCATGCGTAGAAGCCATTTAACGCGATTAGTAAACGATCAGGCAAAGAGTAATTTTCCCCCGAAAATGGAAAAAACACTAAGCCTATAGCCCATGAAAATATAATTTTTGAGACGAAAAATAAAATGGCTCGAAAGCGCCGGTACTCGGCATATATCAGTCCCTGGGCATGCGTAGAAGCCGTTTAACGCGATTAGTAAACGATCAGGCAAAGAATAATTTTCCCCCGAAAATGGAAAAAACACTAAGCCTATAGCCCATGAAAATATCATTTTTGAGACGAAAAATAAAATGGCTCGAAAGCGCCGGTACTCGGCATATATCAATCCCTGGGCATGCGTAGAAGCCATTTAACGCGATTAGTAAACGATCAGGCAAAGAGTAATTTTCCCCGAAAATGGAAAAAACACTAAGCCTATAGCCCATGAAAATACCATTTTTGAGACGAAAAATAAAATGGCTCGAAAGCGCCGGTACTCGGCATATATCAGTCCCTGGGCATGCGTAGAAGCCATTTAACGCGATTAGTAAACGATCAGGCAAAAAATAATTTTCCCCCTGAAAATGGGAAAAACACTAAGCCTATAGCCCATGAAAATATCATTTTGAGACGAAAAATAAAATGGCTCGAAAGCGCCGGTACTCGGCATATATCAGTCCCTGGGCATGCGTAGAAGCCATTTAACGCGATTAGTAAACGATCAGGCAAAGAGTAATTTTCCCCCGAAAATGGAAAAAACACTAAGCCTATAGCCCATGAAAATATCATTTTTGAGACGAAAAATAAAATGGCTCGAAAGCGCCGGTACTCGGCATATATCAGTCCCTGGGCATGCGTAGAAGCCGTTTAACGCGATTAGTAAAAGATCAGGCAAAGAATAATTTTCCCCCGAAAATGGAAAAAACACTAAGCCTATAGCCCATGAAAATATCATTTTTGAGACGAAAAATAAAATGGCTCGAAAGCGCCGGTACTCGGCATATATCAGTCCCTGGGCATGCGTAGAAGCCATTTAACGCGATTAGTAAACGATCAGGCAAAGAGTAATTTTCCCCGAAAATGGAAAAAACACTAAGCCTATAGCCCATGAAAATATCATTTTTGAGACGAAAAATAAAATGGCTCGAAAGCGCCGGTACTCGGCATATATCAGTCCCTGGGCATGCGTAGAAGCCATTTAACGCGATTAGTAAACGATCAGGCAAAGAGTAATTTTCCCCCGAAAATGGAAAAAACACTAAGCCTATAGCCCATGAAAATATAATTTTTGAGACGAAAAATAAAATGGCTCGAAAGCGCCGGTACTCGGCATATATCAGTCCCTGGGCATGCGTAGAAGCCGTTTAACGCGATTAGTAAACGATCAGGCAAAGAATAATTTTCCCCCGAAAATGGAAAAAACACTAAGCCTATATAGCCCATGAAAATATCATTTTTGAGACGAAAAATAAAATGGCTCGAAAGCGCCGGTACTCGGCATATATCAGTCCCTGGGCATGCGTAGAAGCCATTTAACGCGATTAGTAAACGATCAGGCAAAAAATAATTTTCCCCCTGAAAATGGGAAAACACTAAGCCTATAGCCCATGAAAATATCATTTTGAGACGAAAAATAAAATGGCTCGAAAGCGCCGGTACTCGGCATATATCAGTCCCTGGGCATGCGTAGAAGCCATTTAACGCGATTAGTAAACGATCAGGCAAAGAGTAATTTTCCCCCGAAAATGGAAAAAACACTAAGCCTATAGCCCATGAAAATATAATTTTTGAGACGAAAAATAAAATGGCTCGATAGCGCCGGTACTCGGCATATATCAGTCCCTGGGCATGCGTAGAAGCCATTTAACGCGATTAGTAAACGATCAGGCAAAGAGTAATTTTCCCCCGAAAATGGAAAAAACACTAAGCCTATAGCCCATGAAAATATCATTTTTGAGACGAAAAATAAAATGGCTCGAAAGCGCCGGTACTCGGCATATATCAGTCCCTGGGCATGCGTAGAAGCCATTTAACGCGATTAGTAAACGATCAGGCAAAGAGTAATTTTCCCCGAAAATGGAAAAAACACTAAGCCTATAGCCCATGAAAATATCATTTTTGAGACGAAAAATAAAATGGCTCGAAAGCGCCGGTACTCGGCATATATCAGTCCCTGGGCATGCGTAGAAGCCATTTAACGCGATTAGTAAACGATCAGGCAAAGAGTAATTTTCCCCCGAAAATGGAAAAAACACTAAGCCTATAGCCCATGAAAATATAATTTTTGAGACGAAAAATAAAATGGCTCGAAAGCGCCGGTACTCGGCATATATCAGTCCCTGGGCATGCGTAGAAGCCGTTTAACGCGATTAGTAAACGATCAGGCAAAGAATAATTTTCCCCCGAAAATGGAAAAAACACTAAGCCTATAGCCCATGAAAATATTATTTTTGAGACGAAAAATAAAATGGCTCGAAAGCGCCGGTACTCGGCATATATCAGTCCCTGGGCATGCGTAGAAGCCATTTAACGCGATTAGTAAACGATCAGTCAAAAAATAATTTTCCCCCTGAAAATGGGAAAAACACTAAGCCTATAGCCCATGAAAATATCATTTTGAGACGAAAAATAAAATGGCTCGAAAGCGCCGGTACTCGGCATATATCAGTCCCTGGGCATGCGTAGAAGCCATTTAACGCGATTAGTAAACGATCAGGCAAAGAGTAATTTTCCCCCGAAAATGGAAAAAACAATAAGCCTATAGCCCATGAAAATATAACTTTTGAGACGAAAAATAAAATGGCTCGAAAGCGCCGGTACTCGGCATATATCAGTCCCTGGGCATGCGTAGAAGCCATTTAACGCGATTAGTAAACGATCAGGCAAAGAGTAATTTTCCCCCGAAAATGGAAAAAACACTAAGCCTATAGCCCATGAAAATATCATTTTTGAGACGAAAAATAAAATGGCTCGAAAGCGCCGGTACTCGGCATATATCAGTCCCTGGGCATGCGTAGAAGCCATTTAACGCGATTAGTAAACGATCAGGCAAAGAGTAATTTTCCCCGAAAATGGAAAAAACACTAAGCCTATAGCCCATGAAAATATCATTTTTGAGACGAAAAATAAAATGGCTCGAAAGCGCCGGTACTCGGCATATATCAGTCCCTGGGCATGCGTAGAAGCCATTTAACGCGATTATTAAACGATCAGGCAAAGAGTAATTTTCCCCCGAAAATGGAAAAAACACTAAGCCTATAGCCCATGAAAATATAATTTTTGAGACGAAAAATAAAATGGCTCGAAAGCGCCGGTACTCGGCATATATCAGTCCCTGGGCATGCGTAGAAGCCGTTTAACGCGATTAGTAAACGATCAGGCAAAGAATAATTTTCCCCCGAAAATGGAAAAAACACTAAGCCTATAGCCCATGAAAATATCATTTTTGAGACGAAAAATAAAATGGCTCGAAAGCGCCGGTACTCGGCATATATCAGTCCCTGGGCATGCGTAGAAGCCATTTAACGCGATTAGTAAACGATCAGGCAAAAAATAATTTTCCCCCTGAAAATGGGAAAAACACTAAGCCTATAGCCCATGAAAATATCATTTTGAGACGAAAAATAAAATGGCTCGAAAGCGCCGGTACTCGGCATATATCAGTCCCTGGGCATGCGTAGAAGCCATTTAACGCGATTAGTAAACGATCAGGCAAAGAGTAATTTTCCCCCGAAAATGGAAAAAACACTAAGCCTATAGCCCATGAAAATATAATTTTTGAGACGAAAAATAAAATGGCTCGAAAGCGCCGGTACTCGGCATATATCAGTCCCTGGGCATGCGTAGAAGCCATTTAACGCGATTAGTAAACGATCAGGCAAAGAGTAATTTTCCCCCGAAAATGGAAAAAACACTAAGCCTATAGCCCATGAAAATATAATTTTTGAGACGAAAAATAAAATGGCTCGAAAGCGCCGGTACTCGGCATATATCAGTCCCTGGGCATGCGTAGAAGCCATTTAACGCGATTAGTAAACGATCAGGCAAAGAGTAATTTTCCCCGAAAATGGAAAAAACACTAAGCCTATAGCCCATGAAAATATCATTTTTGAGACGAAAAATAAAATGGCTCGAAAGCGCCGGTACTCGGCATATATCAGTCCCTGGGCATGCGTAGAAGCCATTTAACGCGATTAGTAAACGATCAGGCAAAGAGTAATTTTCCCCCGAAAATGGAAAAAACACTAAGCCTATAGCCCATGAAAATATCATTTTTGAGACGAAAAATAAAATGGCTCGAAAGCGCCGGTACTCGGCATATATCAGTCCCTGGGCATGCGTAGAAGCCGTTTAACGCGATTAGTAAACGATCAGGCAAAGAATAATTTTCCCCCGAAAATGGAAAAAACACTAAGCCTATAGCCCATGAAAATATCATTTTTGAGACGAAAAATAAAATGGCTCGAAAGCGCCGGTACTCGGCATATATCAGTCCCTGGGCATGCGTAGAAGCCATTTAACGCGATTAGTAAACGATCAGGCAAAAAATAATTTTCCCCCTGAAAATGGGAAAAACACTAAGCCTATAGCCCATGAAAATATCATTTTGAGACGAAAAATAAAATGGCTCGAAAGCGCCGGTACTCGGCATATATCAGTCCCTGGGCATGCGTAGAAGCCATTTAACGCGATTAGTAAACGATCAGGCAAAGAGTAATTTTCCCCCGAAAATGGAAAAAACACTAAGCCTATATAGCCCATGAAAATATCATTTTTGAGACGAAAAATAAAAAGGCTCGAAAGCGCCGGTACTCGGCATATATCAGTCCCTGGGCATGCGTAGAAGCCATTTAACGCGATTAGTAAACGATCAGGCAAAAAATAATTTTCCCCCTGAAAATGGGAAAAACACTAAGCCTATAGCCCATGAAAATATAATTTTTGAGACGAAAAATAAAATGGCTCGAAAGCGCCGGTACTCGGCATATATCAGTCCCTGGGCATGCGTAGAAGCCGTTTAACGCGATTAGTAAAAGATCAGGCAAAGAATAATTTTCCCCCGAAAATGGAAAAAACACTAAGCCTATAGCCCATGAAAATATCATTTTTGAGACGAAAAATAAAATGGCTCGAAAGCGCCGGTACTCGGCATATATCAGTCCCTGGGCATGCGTAGAAGCCATTTAACGCGATTAGTAAACGATCAGGCAAAAAATAATTTTCCCCCCGAAAATGGAAAAAACACTAAGCCTATAGCCCATGAAAATATAATTTTTGAGACGAAAAATAAAATGGCTCGAAAGCGCCGGTACTCGGCATATATCAGTCCCTGGGCATGCGTAGAAGCCATTTAACGCGATTAGTAAACGATCAGGCAAAGAGTAATTTTCCCCCGAAAATGGAAAAAACACTAAGCCTATAGCCCATGAAAATATAATTTTTGAGACGAAAAATAAAATGGCTCGAAAGCGCCGGTACTCGGCATATATCAGTCCCTGGGCATGCGTAGAAGCCGTTTAACGCGATTAGTAAACGATCAGGCAAAGAATAATTTTCCCCCGAAAATGGAAAAAACACTAAGCCTATAGCCCATGAAAATATTATTTTTGAGACGAAAAATAAAATGGCTCGAAAGCGCCGGTACTCGGCATATATCAGTCCCTGGGCATGCGTAGAAGCCATTTAACGCGATTAGTAAACGATCAGGCAAAAAATAATTTTCCCCCTGAAAATGGGAAAAACACTAAGCCTATAGCCCATGAAAATATCATTTTGAGACGAAAAATAAAATGGCTCGAAAGCGCCGGTACTCGGCATATATCAGTCCCTGGGCATGCGTAGAAGCCATTTAACGCGATTAGTAAACGATCAGGCAAAGAGTAATTTTCCCCCGAAAATGGAAAAAACACTAAGCCTATAGCCCATGAAAATATAATTTTTGAGACGAAAAATAAAATGGCTCGAAAGCGCCGGTACTCGGCATATATCAGTCCCTGGGCATGCGTAGAAGCCATTTAACGCGATTAGTAAACGATCAGGCAAAGAGTAATTTTCCCCCGAAAATGGAAAAAACACTAAGCCTATAGCCCATGAAAATATCATTTTTGAGACGAAAAATAAAATGGCTCGAAAGCGCCGGTACTCGGCATATATCAGTCCCTGGGCATGCGTAGAAGCCATTTAACGCGATTAGTAAACGATCAGGCAAAGAGTAATTTTCCCCGAAAATGGAAAAAACACTAAGCCTATAGCCCATGAAAATATCATTTTTGAGACGAAAAATAAAATGGCTCGAAAGCGCCGGTACTCGGCATATATCAGTCCCTGGGCATGCGTAGAAGCCATTTAACGCGATTATTAAACGATCAGGCAAAGAGTAATTTTCCCCCGAAAATGGAAAAAACACTAAGCCTATAGCCCATGAAAATATAATTTTTGAGACGAAAAATAAAATGGCTCGAAAGCGCCGGTACTCGGCATATATCAGTCCCTGGGCATGCGTAGAAGCCGTTTAACGCGATTAGTAAACGATCAGGCAAAGAATAATTTTCCCCCGAAAATGGAAAAAACACTAAGCCTATAGCCCATGAAAATATCATTTTTGAGACGAAAAATAAAATGGCTCGAAAGCGCCGGTACTCGGCATATATCAGTCCCTGGGCATGCGTAGAAGCCATTTAACGCGATTAGTAAACGATCAGGCAAAAAATAATTTTCCCCCTGAAAATGGGAAAAACACTAAGCCTATAGCCCATGAAAATATCATTTTGAGACGAAAAATAAAATGGCTCGAAAGCGCCGGTACTCGGCATATATCAGTCCCTGGGCATGCGTAGAAGCCATTTAACGCGATTAGTAAACGATCAGGCAAAGAGTAATTTTCCCCCGAAAATGGAAAAAACACTAAGCCTATAGCCCATGAAAATATAATTTTTGAGACGAAAAATAAAATGGCTCGAAAGCGCCGGTACTCGGCATATATCAGTCCCTGGGCATGCGTAGAAGCCATTTAACGCGATTAGTAAACGATCAGGCAAAGAGTAATTTTCCCCCGAAAATGGAAAAAACACTAAGCCTATAGCCCATGAAAATATAATTTTTGAGACGAAAAATAAAATGGCTCGAAAGCGCCGGTACTCGGCATATATCAGTCCCTGGGCATGCGTAGAAGCCATTTAACGCGATTAGTAAACGATCAGGCAAAGAGTAATTTTCCCCGAAAATGGAAAAAACACTAAGCCTATAGCCCATGAAAATATCATTTTTGAGACGAAAAATAAAATGGCTCGAAAGCGCCGGTACTCGGCATATATCAGTCCCTGGGCATGCGTAGAAGCCATTTAACGCGATTAGTAAACGATCAGGCAAAGAGTAATTTTCCCCCGAAAATGGAAAAAACACTAAGCCTATAGCCCATGAAAATATAATTTTTGAGACGAAAAATAAAATGGCTCGAAAGCGCCGGTACTCGGCATATATCAGTCCCTGGGCATGCGTAGAAGCCGTTTAACGCGATTAGTAAACGATCAGGCAAAGAATAATTTTCCCCCGAAAATGGAAAAAACACTAAGCCTATAGCCCATGAAAATATCATTTTTGAGACGAAAAATAAAATGGCTCGAAAGCGCCGGTACTCGGCATATATCAGTCCCTGGGCATGCGTAGAAGCCATTTAACGCGATTAGTAAACGATCAGGCAAAAAATAATTTTCCCCCTGAAAATGGGAAAAACACTAAGCCTATAGCCCATGAAAATATCATTTTGAGACGAAAAATAAAATGGCTCGAAAGCGCCGGTACTCGGCATATATCAGTCCCTGGGCATGCGTAGAAGCCATTTAACGCGATTAGTAAACGATCAGGCAAAGAGTAATTTTCCCCCGAAAATGGAAAAAACACTAAGCCTATAGCCCATGAAAATATCATTTTTGAGACGAAAAATAAAATGGCTCGAAAGCGCCGGTACTCGGCATATATCAGTCCCTGGGCATGCGTAGAAGCCATTTAACGCGATTAGTAAACGATCAGGCAAAAAATAATTTTCCCCCTGAAAATGGGAAAAACACTAAGCCTATAGCCCATGAAAATATAATTTTTGAGACGAAAAATAAAATGGCTCGAAAGCGCCGGTACTCGGCATATATCAGTCCCTGGGCATGCGTAGAAGCCGTTTAACGCGATTAGTAAAAGATCAGGCAAAGAATAATTTTCCCCCGAAAATGGAAAAAACACTAAGCCTATAGCCCATGAAAATATCATTTTTGAGACGAAAAATAAAATGGCTCGAAAGCGCCGGTACTCGGCATATATCAGTCCCTGGGCATGCGTAGAAGCCATTTAACGCGATTAGTAAACGATCAGGCAAAAAATAATTTTCCCCCCGAAAATGGAAAAAACACTAAGCCTATAGCCCATGAAAATATAATTTTTGAGACGAAAAATAAAATGGCTCGAAAGCGCCGGTACTCGGCATATATCAGTCCCTGGGCATGCGTAGAAGCCATTTAACGCGATTAGTAAACGATCAGGCAAAGAGTAATTTTCCCCGAAAATGGAAAAAACACTAAGCCTATAGCCCATGAAAATATCATTTTTGAGACGAAAAATAAAATGGCTCGAAAGCGCCGGTACTCGGCATATATCAGTCCCTGGGCATGCGTAGAAGCCATTTAACGCGATTAGTAAACGATCAGGCAAAGAGTAATTTTCCCCCGAAAATGGAAAAAACACTAAGCCTATAGCCCATGAAAATATAATTTTTGAGACGAAAAATAAAATGGCTCGAAAGCGCCGGTACTCGGCATATATCAATCCCTGGGCATGCGTAGAAGCCATTTAACGCGATTAGTAAATGATCAGGCAAAGAATAATTTTCCCCCGAAAATGGAAAAAACACTAAGCCTTATAGCCCATGAAAATATCATTTTTGAGACGAAAAATAAGATGGCTCGAAAGCGCCGGTACTCGGCATATATCAGTCCCTGGGCATGCGTAGAAGCCATTTAACGCGATTAGTAAACGATCAGGCAAAGAGTAATTTTCCCCCGAAAATGGAAAAAACACTAAGCCTATATAGCCCATGAAAATATAATTTTTGAGACGAAAAATAAAATGGCTCGAAAGCGCCGGTACTCGGCATATATCAGTCCCTGGGCATGCGTAGAAGCCATTTAACGCGATTAGTAAATGATCAGGCAAAGAATAATTTTCCCCCGAAAATGGAAAAAACACTAAGCCTATAGCCCATGAAAATATCATTTTTGAGACGAAAAATAAGATGGCTCGAAAGCGCCGGTACTCGGCATATATCAGTCCCTGGGCATGCGTAGAAGCCATTTAACGCGATTAGTAAACGATCAGGCAAAGAGTAATTTTCCCCCGAAAATGGAAAAAACACTAAGCCCATAGCCCATGAAAATATAATTTTTGAGACGAAAAATAAAATGGCTCGAAAGCGCCGGTACTCGGCATTTATCAGTCCCTGGGCATGCGTAGAAGCCATTTAACGCGATTAGTAAACGATCAGGCAAAGAATAATTGTCCCCGAAAATGGAAAAAACACTAAGCCTATATAGCCCATGAAAATATCATTTTTGAGACGAAAAATAAAATGGCTCGAAAGCGCCGGTACTCGGCATATATCAGTCCCTGGGCATGCGTAGAAGCCATTTAACGCGATTAGTAAACGATCAGGCAAAAAATAATTTTCCCCCTGAAAATGGGAAAAACACTAAGCCTATAGCCCATGAAAATATCATTTAGAGACGAAAAATAAAATGGCTCGAAAGCGCCGGTACTCGGCATATATCAATCCCTGGGCATGCGTAGAAGCCATTTAACGCGATTAGTAAACGATCAGGCAAAGAGTAATTTTCCCCCGAAAATGGAAAAAACACTAAGCCTATAGCCCATGAAAATATAATTTTTGAGACGAAAAATAAAATGGCTCGTAAGCGCCGGTACTCGGCATATATCAGTCCCTGGGCATGCGTAGAAGCCATTTAACGCGATTAGTAAACGATCAGGGTAAGAGTAATTTTCCCCGAAAATGGAAAAAACACTAAGCCTATAGCCCATGAAAATATCATTTTTGAGACGAAAAATAAAATGGCTCGAAAGCGCCGGTACTCGGCATATATCAGTCCCTGGGCATGCGTAGAAGCCATTTAACGCGATTAGTAAACGATCAGGCAAAGAGTAATTTTCCCCCGAAAATGGAAAAAACACTAAGCCTATAGCCCATGAAAATATAATTTTTGAGACGAAAAATAAAATGGCTCGAAAGCGCCGGTACTCGGCATATATCAGTCCCTGGGCATGCGTAGAAGCCATTTAACGCGATTAGTAAACGATCAGGCAAAGAGTAATTTTCCCCCGAAAATGGAAAAAACACTAAGCCTATAGCCCATGAAAATATAATTTTTGAAACGAAAAATAAAATGGCTCGAAAGCGCCTGTACTCGGCATATATCAGTCCCTGGGCATGCGTAGAAGCCATTTAACGCGATTAGTAAACGATCAGGCAAAGAATAATTGTCCCCCGAAAATGGAAAAAACACTAAGCCTATAGCCCATGAAAATATCATTTTTGAGACGAAAAATAAAATGGCTCGAAAGCGCCGGTACTCGGCATATATCAGTCCCTGGGCATGCGTAGAAGCCATTTAACGCGATTAGTAAACGATCAGGCAAAGAATAGTTTTCCCCCGAAAATGGAAAAAACACTAAGCCTAAAGCCCATGAAAATATCATATTTGAGACGAAAAATAATATGGCTCGAAAGCGCCGGTACTCGGCATATATCAGTCCCTGGGCATGCGTAGAAGCCGTTTAACGCGATTAGTAAACGATCAGGTAAAGAATAATTTTCCCCCGAAAATGGAAAAAACACTAAGCCTATAGCCCATGAAAATATCATTTTTGAGACGAAAAATAAAGTGGCTCGAAAGCGCCGGTACTCGGCATATATCAGTCCCTGGGCATGCGTAGAAGCCGTTTAACGCGATTAGTAAACGATCAGGCAAAGAATAATTTTCCCCCGAAAATGGACAAAACACTGAGCCTATAGCCCATGAAAATATCATTTTTGAGACGAAAAATAAAATGGCTCGAAAGCGCCGGTACTCGGCATATATCAGTCCCTGGGCATGCGTAGAAGCCGTTTAACGCGATTAGTAAACGATCAGGCAAAGAATAGTTTTCCCCCGAAAATGGAAAAAACACTAAGCCTATAGCCCATGAAAATATCATTTTTGAGACGAAAAATAAAGTGGCTCGAAAGCGCCGGTACTCGGCATATATCAGTCCCTGGGCATGCGTAGAAGCCATTTAACGCGATTAGTAAATGATCAGGCAAAGAATAATTTTCCCCCGAAAATGGAAAAAACACTAAGCCTATAGCCCATGAAAATATCATTTTTGAGACGAAAAATAAAGTGGCTCGAAAGCGCCGGTACTCGGCATATATCAGTCCCTGGGCATGCGTAGAAGCCATTTAACGCGATTAGTAAATGATCAGGCAAAGAATAGTTTTCCCCCGAAAATGGAAAAAAACACTAAGCCTATACCCATGAAAATATCATTTTTGAGACGAAAAATAAAATGGCTCGAAAGCGCCGGTACTCGGCATATATCAGTCCCTGGGCATGCGTAGAAGCCGTTTAACGCGATTAGTAAACGATCAGGTAAAGAATAATTTCCCCCGAAAATGGAAAAAACACTAAGCCTACCCATGAAAATATCATTTTTGAGACGAAAAATAAAGTGGCTCGAAAGCGCCGGTACTCGGCATATATCAGTCCCTGGGCATGCGTAGAAGCCATTTAACGCGATTAGTAAATGATCAGGCAAAGAATAATTTTCCCCCGAAAATGGAAAAAACACTAAGCCTATAGCCCATGAAAATATCATTTTTGAGACGAAAAATAATATAGCTCGAAAGCGCCGGTACTCGGCATATATCAGTCCCTGGGCATGCGTAGAAGCCATGTAACGCGATTAGTAAAGGATCAGGCAAAGAATAATTTTCCCCCGAAAATGGAAAAAACACTAAGCCTATAGCCCATGAAAATATCATTTTTGAGACGAAAAATAAAATGGCTCGAAAGCGCCGGTACTCGGCATATATAAGTCCCTGGGCATGCGTAGAAGCCGTTTAACGCGATTAGTAAACGATCAGGTAAAGAATAATTTTCCCCCGAAAATGGAAAAAACACTAAGCCTATAGCCCATGAAAATATCATTTTTGAGACGAAAAATAAAGTGGCTCGAAAGCGCCGGTACTCGGCATATATCAGTCCCTGGGCATGCGTAGAAGCCATTTAACGCGATTAGTAAATGATCAGGCAAAGAATAATTTTCCCCCGAAAATGGAAAAAACACTAAGCCTATAGCCCATGAAAATATCATTTTTGAGACGAAAAATAAAATGGCTCGAAAGCGCCGGTACTCGGCATATATCAGTCCCTGGGCATGCGTAGAAGCCATTTAACGCGATTAGTAAACGATCAGGCAAAGAGTAATTTTCCCCCGAAAATGGAAAAAACACTAAGCCTATAGCCCATGAAAATATAATTTTTGAGACGAAAAATAAAATGGCTCGAAAGCGCCGGTACTCGGCATATATCAATCCCTGGGCATGCGTAGAAGCCATTTAACGCGATTAGTAAATGATCAGGCAAAGAATAATTTTCCCCCGAAAATGGAAAAAACACTAAGCCTTATAGCCCATGAAAATATCATTTTTGAGACGAAAAATAAGATGGCTCGAAAGCGCCGGTACTCGGCATATATCAGTCCCTGGGCATGCGTAGAAGCCATTTAACGCGATTAGTAAACGATCAGGCAAAGAGTAATTTTCCCCCGAAAATGGAAAAAACACTAAGCCTATAGCCCATGAAAATATAATTTTTGAGACGAAAAATAAAATGGCTCGAAAGCGCCGGTACTCGGCATATATCAGTCCCTGGGCATGCGTAGAAGCCATTTAACGCGATTAGTAAATGATCAGGCAAAGAATAATTTTCCCCCGAAAATGGAAAAAACACTAAGCCTATAGCCCATGAAAATATCATTTTTGAGACGAAAAATAAGATGGCTCGAAAGCGCCGGTACTCGGCATATATCAGTCCCTGGGCATGCGTAGAAGCCATTTAACGCGATTAGTAAACGATCAGGCAAAGAGTAATTTTCCCCCGAAAATGGAAAAAACACTAAGCCCATAGCCCATGAAAATATAATTTTTGAGACGAAAAATAAAATGGCTCGAAAGCGCCGGTACTCGGCATATATCAGTCCCTGGGCATGCGTAGAAGCCATTTAACGCGATTAGTAAACGATCAGGCAAAGAATAATTGTCCCCGAAAATGGAAAAAACACTAAGCCTATATAGCCCATGAAAATATCATTTTTGAGACGAAAAATAAAATGGCTCGAAAGCGCCGGTACTCGGCATTTATCAGTCCCTGGGCATGCGTAGAAGCCATTTAACGCGATTAGTAAACGATCAGGCAAAAAATAATTTTCCCCCTGAAAATGGGAAAAACACTAAGCCTATAGCCCATGAAAATATCATTTTGAGACGAAAAATAAAATGGCTCGAAAGCGCCGGTACTCGGCATATATCAATCCCTGGGCATGCGTAGAAGCCATTTAACGCGATTAGTAAACGATCAGGCAAAGAGTAATTTTCCCCCGAAAATGGAAAAAACACTAAGCCTATAGCCCATGAAAATATAATTTTTGAGACGAAAAATAAAATGGCTCGAAAGCGCCGGTACTCGGCATATATCAGTCCCTGGGCATGCGTAGAAGCCATTTAACGCGATTAGTAAACGATCAGGGTAAGAGTAATTTTCCCCGAAAATGGAAAAAACACTAAGCCTATAGCCCATGAAAATATCATTTTTGAGACGAAAAATAAAATGGCTCGAAAGCGCCGGTACTCGGCATATATCAGTCCCTGGGCATGCGTAGAAGCCATTTAACGCGATTAGTAAACGATCAGGCAAAGAGTAATTTTCCCCCGAAAATGGAAAAAACACTAAGCCTATAGCCCATGAAAATATAATTTTTGAAACGAAAAATAAAATGGCTCGAAAGCGCCTGTACTCGGCATATATCAGTCCCTGGGCATGCGTAGAAGCCATTTAACGCGATTAGTAAACGATCAGGCAAAGAATAATTGTCCCCCGAAAATGGAAAAAACACTAAGCCTATAGCCCATGAAAATATCATTTTTGAGACGAAAAATAAAATGGCTCGAAAGCGCCGGTACTCGGCATATATCAGTCCCTGGGCATGCGTAGAAGCCATTTAACGCGATTAGTAAACGATCAGGCAAAGAATAGTTTTCCCCCGAAAATGGAAAAAACACTAAGCCTAAAGCCCATGAAAATATCATATTTGAGACGAAAAATAATATGGCTCGAAAGCGCCGGTACTCGGCATATATCAGTCCCTGGGCATGCGTAGAAGCCGTTTAACGCGATTAGTAAACGATCAGGTAAAGAATAATTTTCCCCCGAAAATGGAAAAAACACTAAGCCTATAGCCCATGAAAATATCATTTTTGAGACGAAAAATAAAGTGGCTCGAAAGCGCCGGTACTCGGCATATATCAGTCCCTGGGCATGCGTAGAAGCCGTTTAACGCGATTAGTAAACGATCAGGCAAAGAATAATTTTCCCCCGAAAATGGACAAAACACTGAGCCTATAGCCCATGAAAATATCATTTTTGAGACGAAAAATAAAATGGCTCGAAAGCGCCGGTACTCGGCATATATCAGTCCCTGGGCATGCGTAGAAGCCGTTTAACGCGATTAGTAAACGATCAGGCAAAGAATAGTTTTCCCCCGAAAATGGAAAAAACACTAAGCCTATAGCCCATGAAAATATCATTTTTGAGACGAAAAATAAAGTGGCTCGAAAGCGCCGGTACTCGGCATATATCAGTCCCTGGGCATGCGTAGAAGCCATTTAACGCGATTAGTAAATGATCAGGCAAAGAATAATTTTCCCCCGAAAATGGAAAAAACACTAAGCCTATAGCCCATGAAAATATCATTTTTGAGACGAAAAATAAAGTGGCTCGAAAGCGCCGGTACTCGGCATATATCAGTCCCTGGGCATGCGTAGAAGCCATTTAACGCGATTAGTAAATGATCAGGCAAAGAATAATTTTCCCCCGAAAATGGAAAAAAACACTAAGCCTATACCCATGAAAATATCATTTTTGAGACGAAAAATAAAATGGCTCGAAAGCGCCGGTACTCGGCATATATCAGTCCCTGGGCATGCGTAGAAGCCGTTTAACGCGATTAGTAAACGATCAGGTAAAGAATAATTTCCCCCGAAAATGGAAAAAACACTAAGCCTTATAGCCCATGAAAATATCATTTTTGAGACGAAAAATAAGATGGCTCGAAAGCGCCGGTACTCGGCATATATCAGTCCCTGGGCATGCGTAGAAGCCATTTAACGCGATTAGTAAACGATCAGGCAAAGAGTAATTTTCCCCCGAAAATGGAAAAAACACTAAGCCTATAGCCCATGAAAATATCATTTTTGAGACGAAAAATAAGATGGCTCGAAAGCACCGGTACTCGGCATATATCAGTCCCTGGGCATGCGTAGAAGCCATTTAACGCGATTAGTAAACGATCAGGCAAAGAGTAATTTTCCCCCGAAAATGGAAAAAACACTAAGCCCATAGCCCATGAAAATATAATTTTTGAGACGAAAAATAAAATGGCTCGAAAGCGCCGGTACTCGGCATATATCAGTCCCTGGGCATGCGTAGAAGCCATTTAACGCGATTAGTAAACGATCAGGCAAAGAATAATTGTCCCCGAAAATGGAAAAAACACTAAGCCTATATAGCCCATGAAAATATCATTTTTGAGACGAAAAATAAAGTGGCTCGAAAGCGCCGGTACTCGGCATATATCAGTCCCTGGGCATGCGTAGAAGCCATTTAACGCGATTAGTAAATGATCAGGCAAAGAATAATTTTCCCCCGAAAATGGAAAAAACACTAAGCCTATAGCCCATGAAAATATCATTTTTGAGACGAAAAATAAAATGGCTCGAAAGCGCCGGTACTCGGCATATATCAGTCCCTGGGCATGCGTAGAAGCCGTTTAACGCGATTAGTAAACGATCAGGTAAAGAATAATTTCCCCCGAAAATGGAAAAAACACTAAGCCTATAGCCCATGAAAATATCATTTTTGAGACGAAAAATAAAGTGGCTCGAAAGCGCCGGTACTCGGCATATATCAGTCCCTGGGCATGCGTAGAAGCCATTTAACGCGATTAGTAAACGATCAGGCAAAGAATAATTTTCACCCGAAAATGGAAAAAACACTAAGCCTATAATAGCCCATGAAAATATCATTTTTGAGACGAAAAATAAAGTGGCTCGAAAGCGCCGGTACTCGGCATATATCAGTCCCAGGGCATGCGTAGAAGCCATTTAACGCGATTAGTAAATGATCAGGCAAAGAATAATTTTCCCCCGAAAATGGAAAAAACACTAAGCCTATAGCCCATGAAAATATCATTTTTGAGACGAAAAATAAAATGGCTCGAAAGCGCCGGTACTCGGCATATATCAGTCCCTGGGCATGCGTAGAAGCCGTTTAACGCGATTAGTAAACGATCAGGTAAAGAATAATTTCCCCCGAAAATGGAAAAAACACTAAGCCTATAGCCCATGAAAATATCATTTTTGAGACGAAAAATAAAGTGGCTCGAAAGCGCCGGTACTCGGCATATATCAGTCCCTGGGCATGCGTAGAAGCCATTTAACGCGATTAGTAAATGATCAGGCAAAGAATAATTTTCCCCCGAAAATGGAAAAAACACTAAGCCTATAGCCCATGAAAATATCATTTTTGAGACGAAAAATAATATAGCTCGAAAGCGCCTTTACTCGGCATATATCAGTCCCTGGGCATGCGTAGAAGCCATGTAACGCGATTAGTAAAGGATCAGGCAAAGAATAATTTTCCCCCGAAAATGGAAAAAACACTAAGCCTATAGCCCATGAAAATATCATTTTTGAGACGAAAAATAAAATGGCTCGAAAGCGCCGGTACTCGGCATATATAAGTCCCTGGGCATGCGTAGAAGCCGTTTAACGCGATTAGTAAACGATCAGGTAAAGAATAATTTTCCCCCGAAAATGGAAAAAACACTAAGCCTATAGCCCATGAAAATATCATTTTTGAGACGAAAAATAAAATGGCTCGAAAGCGCCTGTACTCGGCATATATCAGTCCCTGGGCATGCGTAAAAGCCGTTTAACGCGATTAGTAAACGATCAGGCAAAGAATAATTTTCCCCCGAAAATGGACAAAACACTAAGCCTATAGCCCATGAAAATATCATTTTTGAGACGAAAAATAAAATGGCTCGAAAGCGCCGGTACTCGGCATATATAAGTCCCTGGGCATGCGTAGAAGCCGTTTAACGCGATTAGTAAACGATCAGGTAAAGAATAATTTTCCCCCGAAAATGGAAAAAACACTAAGCCTATAGCCCATGAAAATATCATTTTTGAGACGAAAAATAAAATGGCTCGAAAGCGCCTGTACTCGGCATATATCAGTCCCTGGGCATGCGTAAAAGCCGTTTAACGCGATTAGTAAACGATCAGGCAAAGAATAATTTTCCCCCGAAAATGGACAAAACACTAAGCCTATAGCCCATGAAAATATAATTTTTGAGACGAAAAATACAATGGCTCGAAAGCGCCGGTACTCGGCATATATCAGTCCCTGGGCATGCGTAGAAGCCATTTAACGCGATTAGTAAACGATCAGGCAAAGAGTAATTTTCCCCGAAAATGGAAAAAACACTAAGCCTATAGCCCATGAAAATATCATTTTTGAGACGAAAAATAAAATGGCTCGAAAGCGCCGGTACTCGGCATATATCAGTCCCTGGGCATGCGTAGAAGCCATTTAACGCGATTAGTAAACGATCAGGCAAAGAGTAATTTTCCCCCGAAAATGGAAAAAACACTAAGCCTATAGCCCATGAAAATATAATTTTTGAGACGAAAAATAAAATGGCTCGAAAGCGCCGGTACTCGGCATATATCAGTCCCTGGGCATGCGTAGAAGCCGTTTAACGCGATTAGTAAACGATCAGGCAAAGAATAATTTTCCCCCGAAAATGGAAAAAACACTAAGCCTATAGCCCATGAAAATATCATTTTTGAGACGAAAAATAAAATGGCTCGAAAGCGCCGGTACTCGGCATATATCAGTCCCTGGGCATGCGTAGAAGCCATTTAACGCGATTAGTAAACGATCAGGCAAAAAATAATTTTCCCCCTGAAAATGGGAAAAACACTAAGCCTATAGCCCATGAAAATATCATTTTGAGACGAAAAATAAAATGGCTCGAAAGCGCCGGTACTCGGCATATATCAGTCCCTGGGCATGCGTAGAAGCCATTTAACGCGATTAGTAAACGATCAGGCAAAGAGTAATTTTCCCCCGAAAATGGAAAAAACACTAAGCCTATAGCCCATGAAAATATCATTTTTGAGACGAAAAATAAAATGGCTCGAAAGCGCCGGTACTCGGCATATATCAGTCCCTGGGCATGCGTAGAAGCCATTTAACGCGATTAGTAAACGATCAGGCAAAAAATAATTTTCCCCCTGAAAATGGGAAAAACACTAAGCCTATAGCCCATGAAAATATAATTTTTGAGACGAAAAATAAAATGGCTCGAAAGCGCCGGTACTCGGCATATATCAGTCCCTGGGCATGCGTAGAAGCCGTTTAACGCGATTAGTAAAAGATCAGGCAAAGAATAATTTTCCCCCGAAAATGGAAAAAACACTAAGCCTATAGCCCATGAAAATATCATTTTTGAGACAAAAAATAAAATGGCTCGAAAGCGCCGGTACTCGGCATATATCAGTCCCTGGGCATGCGTAGAAGCCATTTAACGCGATTAGTAAACGATCAGGCAAAAAATAATTTTCCCCCCGAAAATGGAAAAAACACTAAGCCTATAGCCCATGAAAATATAATTTTTGAGACGAAAAATAAAATGGCTCGAAAGCGCCGGTACTCGGCATATATCAGTCCCTGGGCATGCGTAGAAGCCATTTAACGCGATTAGTAAACGATCAGGCAAAGAGTAATTTTCCCCGAAAATGGAAAAAACACTAAGCCTATAGCCCATGAAAATATCATTTTTGAGACGAAAAATAAAATGGCTCGAAAGCGCCGGTACTCGGCATATATCAGTCCCTGGGCATGCGTAGAAGCCATTTAACGCGATTAGTAAACGATCAGGCAAAGAGTAATTTTCCCCCGAAAATGGAAAAAACACTAAGCCTATAGCCCATGAAAATATAATTTTTGAGACGAAAAATAAAATGGCTCGAAAGCGCCGGTACTCGGCATATATCAATCCCTGGGCATGCGTAGAAGCCATTTAACGCGATTAGTAAATGATCAGGCAAAGAATAATTTTCCCCCGAAAATGGAAAAAACACTAAGCCTTATAGCCCATGAAAATATCATTTTTGAGACGAAAAATAAGATGGCTCGAAAGCGCCGGTACTCGGCATATATCAGTCCCTGGGCATGCGTAGAAGCCATTTAACGCGATTAGTAAACGATCAGGCAAAGAGTAATTTTCCCCCGAAAATGGAAAAAACACTAAGCCTATAGCCCATGAAAATATAATTTTTGAGACGAAAAATAAAATGGCTCGAAAGCGCCGGTACTCGGCATATATCAGTCCCTGGGCATGCGTAGAAGCCATTTAACGCGATTAGTAAATGATCAGGCAAAGAATAATTTTCCCCCGAAAATGGAAAAAACACTAAGCCTATAGCCCATGAAAATATCATTTTTGAGACGAAAAATAAGATGGCTCGAAAGCGCCGGTACTCGGCATATATCAGTCCCTGGGCATGCGTAGAAGCCATTTAACGCGATTAGTAAACGATCAGGCAAAGAGTAATTTTCCCCCGAAAATGGAAAAAACACTAAGCCCATAGCCCATGAAAATATAATTTTTGAGACGAAAAATAAAATGGCTCGAAAGCGCCGGTACTCGGCATATATCAGTCCCTGGGCATGCGTAGAAGCCATTTAACGCGATTAGTAAACGATCAGGCAAAGAATAATTGTCCCCGAAAATGGAAAAAACACTAAGCCTATATAGCCCATGAAAATATCATTTTTGAGACGAAAAATAAAATGGCTCGAAAGCGCCGGTACTCGGCATATATCAGTCCCTGGGCATGCGTAGAAGCCATTTAACGCGATTAGTAAACGATCAGGCAAAAAATAATTTTCCCCCTGAAAATGGGAAAAACACTAAGCCTATAGCCCATGAAAATATCATTTTGAGACGAAAAATAAAATGGCTCGAAAGCGCCGGTACTCGGCATATATCAATCCCTGGGCATGCGTAGAAGCCATTTAACGCGATTAGTAAACGATCAGGCAAAGAGTAATTTTCCCCCGAAAATGGAAAAAACACTAAGCCTATAGCCCATGAAAATATAATTTTTGAGACGAAAAATAAAATGGCTCGAAAGCGCCGGTACTCGGCATATATCAGTCCCTGGGCATGCGTAGAAGCCATTTAACGCGATTAGTAAACGATCAGGGTAAGAGTAATTTTCCCCGAAAATGGGAAAAACACTAAGCCTATAGCCCATGAAAATATCATTTTTGAGACGAAAAATAAAATGGCTCGAAAGCGCCGGTGCTCGGCATATATCAGTCCCTGGGCATGCGTAGAAGCCATTTAACGCGATTAGTAAACGATCAGGCAAAGAGTAATTTTCCCCCGAAAATGGAAAAAACACTAAGCCTATAGCCCATGAAAATATAATTTTTGAGACGAAAAATAAAATGGCTCGAAAGCGCCGGTACTCGGCATATATCAGTCCCTGGGCATGCGTAGAAGCCATTTAACGCGATTAGTAAACGATCAGGCAAAGAGTAATTTTCCCCCGAAAATGGAAAAAACACTAAGCCTATAGCCCATGAAAATATAATTTTTGAAACGAAAAATAAAATGGCTCGAAAGCGCCTGTACTCGGCATATATCAGTCCCTGGGCATGCGTAGAAGCCATTTAACGCGATTAGTAAACGATCAGGCAAAGAATAATTGTCCCCCGAAAATGGAAAAAACACTAAGCCTATAGCCCATGAAAATATAATTTTTGAAACGAAAAATAAAATGGCTCGAAAGCGCCTGTACTCGGCATATATCAGTCCCTGGGCATGCGTAGAAGCCATTTAACGCGATTAGTAAACGATCAGGCAAAGAATAATTGTCCCCCGAAAATGGAAAAAACACTAAGCCTATAGCCCATGAAAATATCATTTTTGAGACGAAAAATAAAATGGCTCGAAAGCGCCGGTACTCGGCATATATCAGTCCCTGGGCATGCGTAGAAGCCATTTAACGCGATTAGTAAACGATCAGGCAAAGAATAGTTTTCCCCCGAAAATGGAAAAAACACTAAGCCTAAAGCCCATGAAAATATCATATTTGAGACGAAAAATAATATGGCTCGAAAGCGCCGGTACTCGGCATATATCAGTCCCTGGGCATGCGTAGAAGCCGTTTAACGCGATTAGTAAACGATCAGGTAAAGAATAATTTTCCCCCGAAAATGGAAAAAACACTAAGCCTATAGCCCATGAAAATATCATTTTTGAGACGAAAAATAAAGTGGCTCGAAAGCGCCGGTACTCGGCATATATCAGTCCCTGGGCATGCGTAGAAGCCGTTTAACGCGATTAGTAAACGATCAGGCAAAGAATAATTTTCCCCCGAAAATGGACAAAACACTGAGCCTATAGCCCATGAAAATATCATTTTTGAGACGAAAAATAAAATGGCTCGAAAGCGCCGGTACTCGGCATATATCAGTCCCTGGGCATGCGTAGAAGCCGTTTAACGCGATTAGTAAACGATCAGGCAAAGAATAGTTTTCCCCCGAAAATGGAAAAAACACTAAGCCTATAGCCCATGAAAATATCATTTTTGAGACGAAAAATAAAGTGGCTCGAAAGCGCCGGTACTCGGCATATATCAGTCCCTGGGCATGCGTAGAAGCCATTTAACGCGATTAGTAAATGATCAGGCAAAGAATAATTTTCCCCCGAAAATGGAAAAAACACTAAGCCTATAGCCCATGAAAATATCATTTTTGAGACGAAAAATAAAGTGGCTCGAAAGCGCCGGTACTCGGCATATATCAGTCCCTGGGCATGCGTAGAAGCCATTTAACGCGATTAGTAAATGATCAGGCAAAGAATAATTTTCCCCCGAAAATGGAAAAAAACACTAAGCCTATACCCATGAAAATATCATTTTTGAGACGAAAAATAAAATGGCTCGAAAGCGCCGGTACTCGGCATATATCAGTCCCTGGGCATGCGTAGAAGCCGTTTAACGCGATTAGTAAACGATCAGGTAAAGAATAATTTCCCCCGAAAATGGAAAAAACACTAAGCCTTATAGCCCATGAAAATATCATTTTTGAGACGAAAAATAAGATGGCTCGAAAGCGCCGGTACTCGGCATATATCAGTCCCTGGGCATGCGTAGAAGCCATTTAACGCGATTAGTAAACGATCAGGCAAAGAGTAATTTTCCCCCGAAAATGGAAAAAACACTAAGCCTATAGCCCATGAAAATATAATTTTTGAGACGAAAAATAAAATGGCTCGAAAGCGCCGGTACTCGGCATATATCAGTCCCTGGGCATGCGTAGAAGCCATTTAACGCGATTAGTAAATGATCAGGCAAAGAATAATTTTCCCCCGAAAATGGAAAAAACACTAAGCCTATAGCCCATGAAAATATCATTTTTGAGACGAAAAATAAGATGGCTCGAAAGCGCCGGTACTCGGCATATATCAGTCCCTGGGCATGCGTAGAAGCCATTTAACGCGATTAGTAAACGATCAGGCAAAGAGTAATTTTCCCCCGAAAATGGAAAAAACACTAAGCCCATAGCCCATGAAAATATCATTTTTGAGACGAAAAATAAAATGGCTCGAAAGCGCCGGTACTCGGCATATATCAGTCCCTGGGCATGCGTAGAAGCCATTTAACGCGATTAGTAAACGATCAGGCAAAGAATAATTGTCCCCGAAAATGGAAAAAACACTAAGCCTATATAGCCCATGAAAATATCATTTTTGAGACGAAAAATAAAGTGGCTCGAAAGCGCCGGTACTCGGCATATATCAGTCCCTGGGCATGCGTAGAAGCCATTTAACGCGATTAGTAAACGATCAGGCAAAGAATAATTTTCACCCGAAAATGGAAAAAACACTAAGCCTATAATAGCCCATGAAAATATCATTTTTGAGACGAAAAATAAAGTGGCTCGAAAGCGCCGGTACTCGGCATGTATCAGTCCCAGGGCATGCGTAGAAGCCATTTAACGCGATTAGTAAATGATCAGGCAAAGAATAATTTTCCCCCGAAAATGGAAAAAACACTAAGCCTATAGCCCATGAAAATATCATTTTTGAGACGAAAAATAAAATGGCTCGAAAGCGCCGGTACTCGGCATATATCAGTCCCTGGGCATGCGTAGAAGCCGTTTAACGCGATTAGTAAACGATCAGGTAAAGAATAATTTCCCCCGAAAATGGAAAAAACACTAAGCCTATAGCCCATGAAAATATCATTTTTGAGACGAAAAATAAAGTGGCTCGAAAGCGCCGGTACTCGGCATATATCAGTCCCTGGGCATGCGTAGAAGCCATTTAACGCGATTAGTAAATGATCAGGCAAAGAATAATTTTCCCCCGAAAATGGAAAAAACACTAAGCCTATAGCCCATGAAAATATCATTTTTGAGACGAAAAATAATATAGCTCGAAAGCGCCTTTACTCGGCATATATCAGTCCCTGGGCATGCGTAGAAGCCATGTAACGCGATTAGTAAAGGATCAGGCAAAGAATAATTTTCCCCCGAAAATGGAAAAAACACTAAGCCTATAGCCCATGAAAATATCATTTTTGAGACGAAAAATAAAATGGCTCGAAAGCGCCGGTACTCGGCATATATAAGTCCCTGGGCATGCGTAGAAGCCGTTTAACGCGATTAGTAAACGATCAGGTAAAGAATAATTTTCCCCCGAAAATGGAAAAAACACTAAGCCTATAGCCCATGAAAATATCATTTTTGAGACGAAAAATAAAATGGCTCGAAAGCGCCTGTACTCGGCATATATCAGTCCCTGGGCATGCGTAAAAGCCGTTTAACGCGATTAGTAAACGATCAGGCAAAGAATAATTTTCCCCCGAAAATGGACAAAACACTAAGCCTATAGCCCATGAAAATATCATTTTTGAGACGAAAAATAAAATGGCTCGAAAGCGCCGGTACTCGGCATATATCAGTCCCTGGGCATGCGTAGAAGCCATTTAGCGCGATTAGTAAACGATCAGGCAAAGAGTAATTTTCCCCCGAAAATGGAAAAAACACTAAGCCTATAGCCCATGAAAATATAATTTTTGAGACGAAAAATAAAATGGCTCGAAAGCGCCGGTACTCGGCATATATCAGTCCCTGGGCATGCGTAGAAGCCATTTAACGCGATTAGTAAACGATCAGGCAAAGAGTAATTTTCCCCCGAAAATGGAAAAAACACTAAGCCTATAGCCCATGAAAATATAATTTTTGAGACGAAAAATAAAATGGCTCGAAAGCGCCGGTATCGGCATATATCAGTCCCTGGGCATGCGTAGAAGCCATTTAACGCGATTAGTAAACGATCAGGCAAAGAGTAATTTTCCCCGAAAATGGAAAAAACACTAAGCCTATAGCCCATGAAAATATAATTTTTGAGACGAAAAATAAAATGGCTCGAAAGCGCCGGTACTCGGCATATATCAGTCCCTGGGCATGCGTAGAAGCCATTTAACGCGATTAGTAAACGATCAGGCAAAGAGTAATTTTCCCCGAAAATGGAAAAAACACTAAGCCTATAGCCCATGAAAATATCATTTTTGAGACGAAAAATAAAATGGCTCGAAAGCGCCGGTACTCGGCATATATCAGTCCCTGGGCATGCGTAGAAGCCATTTAACGCGATTAGTAAACGATCAGGCAAAGAGTAATTTTCCCCCGAAAATGGAAAAAACACTAAGCCTATAGCCCATGAAAATATAATTTTTGAGACGAAAAATAAAATGGCTCGAAAGCGCCGGTACTCGGCATATATCAATCCCTGGGCATGCGTAGAAGCCATTTAACGCGATTAGTAAATGATCAGGCAAAGAATAATTTTCCCCCGAAAATGGAAAAAACACTAAGCCTTATAGCCCATGAAAATATCATTTTTGAGACGAAAAATAAGATGGCTCGAAAGCGCCGGTACTCGGCATATATCAGTCCCTGGGCATGCGTAGAAGCCATTTAACGCGATTAGTAAACGATCAGGCAAAGAGTAATTTTCCCCCGAAAATGGAAAAAACACTAAGCCTATAGCCCATGAAAATATAATTTTTGAGACGAAAAATAAAATGGCTCGAAAGCGCCGGTACTCGGCATATATCAGTCCCTGGGCATGCGTAAAAGCCGTTTAACGCGATTAGTAAACGATCAGGCAAAGAATGATTTTCCCCCGAAAATGGACAAAACACTAAGCCTATAGCCCATGAAAATATCATTTTTGAGACGAAAAATAAAATGGCTCGAAAGCGCCGGTACTCGGCATATATCAGTCCCTGGGCATGCGTAGAAGCCATTTAGCGCGATTAGTAAACGATCAGGCAAAGAGTAATTTTCCCCCGAAAATGGAAAAAACACTAAGCCTATAGCCCATGAAAATATAATTTTTGAGACGAAAAATAAAATGGCTCGAAAGCGCCGGTACTCGGCATATATCAGTCCCTGGGCATGCGTAGAAGCCATTTAACGCGATTAGTAAACGATCAGGCAAAGAGTAATTTTCCCCCGAAAATGGAAAAAACACTAAGCCTATAGCCCATGAAAATATAATTTTTGAGACGAAAAATAAAATGGCTCGAAAGCGCCGGTATCGGCATATATCAGTCCCTGGGCATGCGTAGAAGCCATTTAACGCGATTAGTAAACGATCAGGCAAAAAATAATTTTCCCCCCGAAAATGGAAAAAACACTAAGCCTATAGCCCATGAAAATATAATTTTTGAGACGAAAAATAAAATGGCTCGAAAGCGCCGGTATCGGCATATATCAGTCCCTGGGCATGCGTAGAAGCCATTTAACGCGATTAGTAAACGATCAGGCAAAGAGTAATTTTCCCCGAAAATGGAAAAAACACTAAGCCTATAGCCCATGAAAATATAATTTTTGAGACGAAAAATAAAATGGCTCGAAAGCGCCGGTACTCGGCATATATCAGTCCCTGGGCATGCGTAGAAGCCATTTAACGCGATTAGTAAACGATCAGGCAAAGAGTAATTTTCCCCGAAAATGGAAAAAACACTAAGCCTATAGCCCATGAAAATATCATTTTTGAGACGAAAAATAAAATGGCTCGAAAGCGCCGGTACTCGGCATATATCAGTCCCTGGGCATGCGTAGAAGCCATTTAACGCGATTAGTAAACGATCAGGCAAAGAGTAATTTTCCCCCGAATATGGAAAAAACACTAAGCCTATAGCCCATGAAAATATAATTTTTGAGACGAAAAATAAAATGGCTCGAAAGCGCCGGTACTCGGCATATATCAATCCCTGGGCATGCGTAGAAGCCATTTAACGCGATTAGTAAATGATCAGGCAAAGAATAATTTTCCCCCGAAAATGGAAAAAACACTAAGCCTTATAGCCCATGAAAATATCATTTTTGAGACGAAAAATAAGATGGCTCGAAAGCGCCGGTACTCGGCATATATCAGTCCCTGGGCATGCGTAGAAGCCATTTAACGCGATTAGTAAACGATCAGGCAAAGAGTAATTTTCCCCCGAAAATGGAAAAAACACTAAGCCCATAGCCCATGAAAATATAATTTTTGAGACGAAAAATAAAATGGCTCGAAAGCGCCGGTACTCGGCATATATCAGTCCCTGGGCATGCGTAGAAGCCATTTAACGCGATTAGTAAACGATCAGGCAAAGAATAATTGTCCCCGAAAATGGAAAAAACACTAAGCCTATATAGCCCATGAAAATATCATTTTTGAGACGAAAAATAAAATGGCTCGAAAGCGCCGGTACTCGGCATATATCAGTCCCTGGGCATGCGTAGAAGCCATTTAACGCGATTAGTAAACGATCAGGCAAAAAATAATTTTCCCCCTGAAAATGGGAAAAACACTAAGCCTATAGCCCATGAAAATATCATTTTGAGACGAAAAATAAAATGGCTCGAAAGCGCCGGTACTCGGCATATATCAATCCCTGGGCATGCGTAGAAGCCATTTAACGCGATTAGTAAACGATCAGGCAAAGAGTAATTTTCCCCCGAAAATGGAAAAAACACTAAGCCTATAGCCCATGAAAATATAATTTTTGAGACGAAAAATAAAATGGCTCGAAAGCGCCGGTACTCGGCATATATCAGTCCCTGGGCATGCGTAGAAGCCATTTAACGCGATTAGTAAACGATCAGGGTAAGAGTAATTTTCCCCGAAAATGGAAAAAACACTAAGCCTATAGCCCATGAAAATATCATTTTTGAGACGAAAAATAAAATGGCTCGAAAGCGCCGGTACTCGGCATATATCAGTCCCTGGGCATGCGTAGAAGCCATTTAACGCGATTAGTAAACGATCAGGCAAAGAGTAATTTTCCCCCGAAAATGGAAAAAACACTAAGCCTATAGCCCATGAAAATATAATTTTTGAGACGAAAAATAAAATGGCTCGAAAGCGCCGGTACTCGGCATATATCAGTCCCTGGGCATGCGTAGAAGCCATTTAACGCGATTAGTAAACGATCAGGCAAAGAGTAATTTTCCCCCGAAAATGGAAAAAACACTAAGCCTATAGCCCATGAAAATATAATTTTTGAAACGAAAAATAAAATGGCTCGAAAGCGCCTGTACTCGGCATATATCAGTCCCTGGGCATGCGTAGAAGCCATTTAACGCGATTAGTAAACGATCAGGCAAAGAATAATTGTCCCCCGAAAATGGAAAAAACACTAAGCCTATAGCCCATGAAAATATAATTTTTGAAACGAAAAATAAAATGGCTCGAAAGCGCCTGTACTCGGCATATATCAGTCCCTGGGCATGCGTAGAAGCCATTTAACGCGATTAGTAAACGATCAGGCAAAGAATAATTGTCCCCCGAAAATGGAAAAAACACTAAGCCTATAGCCCATGAAAATATCATTTTTGAGACGAAAAATAAAATGGCTCGAAAGCGCCGGTACTCGGCATATATCAGTCCCTGGGCATGCGTAGAAGCCATTTAACGCGATTAGTAAACGATCAGGCAAAGAATAGTTTTCCCCCGAAAATGGAAAAAACACTAAGCCTAAAGCCCATGAAAATATCATATTTGAGACGAAAAATAATATGGCTCGAAAGCGCCGGTACTCGGCATATATCAGTCCCTGGGCATGCGTAGAAGCCGTTTAACGCGATTAGTAAACGATCAGGTAAAGAATAATTTTCCCCCGAAAATGGAAAAAACACTAAGCCTATAGCCCATGAAAATATCATTTTTGAGACGAAAAATAAAGTGGCTCGAAAGCGCCGGTACTCGGCATATATCAGTCCCTGGGCATGCGTAGAAGCCGTTTAACGCGATTAGCAAACGATCAGGCAAAGAATAATTTTCCCCCGAAAATGGACAAAACACTGAGCCTATAGCCCATGAAAATATCATTTTTGAGACGAAAAATAAAATGGCTCGAAAGCGCCGGTACTCGGCATATATCAGTCCCTGGGCATGCGTAGAAGCCGTTTAACGCGATTAGTAAACGATCAGGCAAAGAATAGTTTTCCCCCGAAAATGGAAAAAACACTAAGCCTATAGCCCATGAAAATATCATTTTTGAGACGAAAAATAAAGTGGCTCGAAAGCGCCGGTACTCGGCATATATCAGTCCCTGGGCATGCGTAGAAGCCATTTAACGCGATTAGTAAATGATCAGGCAAAGAATAATTTTCCCCCGAAAATGGAAAAAACACTAAGCCTATAGCCCATGAAAATATCATTTTTGAGACGAAAAATAAAGTGGCTCGAAAGCGCCGGTACTCGGCATATATCAGTCCCTGGGCATGCGTAGAAGCCATTTAACGCGATTAGTAAATGATCAGGCAAAGAATAATTTTCCCCCGAAAATGGAAAAAAACACTAAGCCTATACCCATGAAAATATCATTTTTGAGACGAAAAATAAAATGGCTCGAAAGCGCCGGTACTCGGCATATATCAGTCCCTGGGCATGCGTAGAAGCCGTTTAACGCGATTAGTAAACGATCAGGTAAAGAATAATTTCCCCCGAAAATGGAAAAAACACTAAGCCTTATAGCCCATGAAAATATCATTTTTGAGACGAAAAATAAGATGGCTCGAAAGCGCCGGTACTCGGCATATATCAGTCCCTGGGCATGCGTAGAAGCCATTTAACGCGATTAGTAAACGATCAGGCAAAGAGTAATTTTCCCCCGAAAATGGAAAAAACACTAAGCCTATAGCCCATGAAAATATAATTTTTGAGACGAAAAATAAAATGGCTCGAAAGCGCCGGTACTCGGCATATATCAGTCCCTGGGCATGCGTAGAAGCCATTTAACGCGATTAGTAAATGATCAGGCAAAGAATAATTTTCCCCCGAAAATGGAAAAAACACTAAGCCTATAGCCCATGAAAATATCATTTTTGAGACGAAAAATAAGATGGCTCGAAAGCGCCGGTACTCGGCATATATCAGTCCCTGGGCATGCGTAGAAGCCATTTAACGCGATTAGTAAACGATCAGGCAAAGAGTAATTTTCCCCCGAAAATGGAAAAAACACTAAGCCCATAGCCCATGAAAATATAATTTTTGAGACGAAAAATAAAATGGCTCGAAAGCGCCGGTACTCGGCATATATCAGTCCCTGGGCATGCGTAGAAGCCATTTAACGCGATTAGTAAACGATCAGGCAAAGAATAATTGTCCCCGAAAATGGAAAAAACACTAAGCCTATATAGCCCATGAAAATATCATTTTTGAGACGAAAAATAAAGTGGCTCGAAAGCGCCGGTACTCGGCATATATCAGTCCCTGGGCATGCGTAGAAGCCATTTAACGCGATTAGTAAATGATCAGGCAAAGAATAATTTTCCCCCGAAAATGGAAAAAACACTAAGCCTATAGCCCATGAAAATATCATTTTTGAGACGAAAAATCAAATGGCTCGAAAGCGCCGGTACTCGGCATATATCAGTCCCTGGGCATGCGTAGAAGCCGTTTAACGCGATTAGTAAACGATCAGGTAAAGAATAATTTCCCCCGAAAATGGAAAAAACACTAAGCCTATAGCCCATGAAAATATCATTTTTGAGACGAAAAATAAAGTGGCTCGAAAGCGCCGGTACTCGGCATATATCAGTCCCTGGGCATGCGTAGAAGCCATTTAACGCGATTAGTAAACGATCAGGCAAAGAATAATTTTCACCCGAAAATGGAAAAAACACTAAGCCTATAATAGCCCATGAAAATATCATTTTTGAGACGAAAAATAAAGTGGCTCGAAAGCGCCGGTACTCGGCATATATCAGTCCCAGGGCATGCGTAGAAGCCATTTAACGCGATTAGTAAATGATCAGGCAAAGAATAATTTTCCCCCGAAAATGGAAAAAACACTAAGCCTATAGCCCATGAAAATATCATTTTTGAGACGAAAATTAAAATGGCTCGAAAGCGCCGGTACTCGGCATATATCAGTCCCTGGGCATGCGTAGAAGCCGTTTAACGCGATTAGTAAACGATCAGGTAAAGAATAATTTCCCCCGAAAATGGAAAAAACACTAAGCCTATAGCCCATGAAAATATCATTTTTGAGACGAAAAATAAAGTGGCTCGAAAGCGCCGGTACTCGGCATATATCAGTCCCTGGGCATGCGTAGAAGCCATTTAACGCGATTAGTAAATGATCAGGCAAAGAATAATTTTCCCCCGAAAATGGAAAAAACACTAAGCCTATAGCCCATGAAAATATCATTTTTGAGACGAAAAATAATATAGCTCGAAAGCGCCTTTACTCGGCATATATCAGTCCCTGGGCATGCGTAGAAGCCATGTAACGCGATTAGTAAAGGATCAGGCAAAGAATAATTTTCCCCCGAAAATGGAAAAAACACTAAGCCTATAGCCCATGAAAATATCATTTTTGAGACGAAAAATAAAATGGCTCGAAAGCGCCGGTACTCGGCATATATAAGTCCCTGGGCATGCGTAGAAGCCGTTTAACGCGATTAGTAAACGATCAGGTAAAGAATAATTTTCCCCCGAAAATGGAAAAAACACTAAGCCTATAGCCCATGAAAATATCATTTTTGAGACGAAAAATAAAATGGCTCGAAAGCGCCTGTACTCGGCATATATCAGTCCCTGGGCATGCGTAAAAGCCGTTTAACGCGATTAGTAAACGATCAGGCAAAGAATAATTTTCCCCCGAAAATGGACAAAACACTAAGCCTATAGCCCATGAAAATATCATTTTTGAGACGAAAAATAAAATGGCTCGAAAGCGCCGGTACTCGGCATATATCAGTCCCTGGGCATGCGTAGAAGCCATTTAACGCGATTAGTAAACGATCAGGCAAAGAGTAATTTTCCCCCGAAAATGGAAAAAACACTAAGCCTATAGCCCATGAAAATATAATTTTTGAGACGAAAAATAAAATGGCTCGAAAGCGCCGGTACTCGGCATATATCAGTCCCTGGGCATGCGTAGAAGCCATTTAACGCGATTAGTAAACGATCAGGCAAAGAGTAATTTTCCCCCGAAAATGGAAAAAACACTAAGCCTATAGCCCATGAAAATATAATTTTTGAGACGAAAAATAAAATGGCTCGAAAGCGCCGGTACTCGGCATATATCAGTCCCTGGGCATGCGTAGAAGCCATTTAACGCGATTAGTAAACGATCAGGCAAAGAGTAATTTTCCCCGAAAATGGAAAAAACACTAAGCCTATAGCCCATGAAAATATCATTTTTGAGACGAAAAATAAAATGGCTCGAAAGCGCCGGTACTCGGCATATATCAGTCCCTGGGCATGCGTAGAAGCCATTTAACGCGATTAGTAAACGATCAGGCAAAGAGTAATTTTCCCCCGAAAATGGAAAAAACACTAAGCCTATAGCCCATGAAAATATAATTTTTGAGACGAAAAATAAAATGGCTCGAAAGCGCCGGTACTCGGCATATATCAGTCCCTGGGCATGCGTAGAAGCCGTTTAACGCGATTAGTAAACGATCAGGCAAAGAATAATTTTCCCCCGAAAATGGAAAAAACACTAAGCCTATAGCCCATGAAAATATCATTTTTGAGACGAAAAATAAAATGGCTCGAAAGCGCCGGTACTCGGCATATATCATGCCCTGGGCATGCGTAGAAGCCATTTAACGCGATTAGTAAACGATCAGGCAAAAAATAATTTTCCCCCTGAAAATGGGAAAAACACTAAGCCTATATATAGCCCATGAAAATATCATTTTGAGACGAAAAATAAAATGGCTCGAAAGCGCCGGTACTCGGCATATATCAGTCCCTGGGCATGCGTAGAAGCCATTTAACGCGATTAGTAAACGATCAGGCAAAGAGTAATTTTCCCCCGAAAATGGAAAAAACACTAAGCCTATAGCCCATGAAAATATCATTTTTGAGACGAAAAATAAAATGGCTCGAAAGCGCCGGTACTCGGCATATATCAGTCCCTGGGCATGCGTAGAAGCCATTTAACGCGATTAGTAAACGATCAGGCAAAAAATAATTTTCCCCCTGAAAATGGGAAAAACACTAAGCCTATAGCCCATGAAAATATAATTTTTGAGACGAAAAATAAAATGGCTCGAAAGCGCCGGTACTCGGCATATATCAGTCCCTGGGCATGCGTAGAAGCCGTTTAACGCGATTAGTAAAAGATCAGGCAAAGAATAATTTTCCCCCGAAAATGGAAAAAACACTAAGCCTATAGCCCATGAAAATATCATTTTTGAGACGAAAAATAAAATGGCTCGAAAGCGCCGGTACTCGGCATATATCAGTCCCTGGGCATGCGTAGAAGCCATTTAACGCGATTAGTAAACGATCAGGCAAAAAATAATTTTCCCCCCGAAAATGGAAAAAACACTAAGCCTATAGCCCATGAAAATATAATTTTTGAGACGAAAAATAAAATGGCTCGAAAGCGCCGGTACTCGGCATATATCAGTCCCTGGGCATGCGTAGAAGCCATTTAACGCGATTAGTAAACGATCAGGCAAAGAGTAATTTTCCCCGAAAATGGAAAAAACACTAAGCCTATAGCCCATGAAAATATCATTTTTGAGACGAAAAATAAAATGGCTCGAAAGCGCCGGTACTCGGCATATATCAGTCCCTGGGCATGCGTAGAAGCCATTTAACGCGATTAGTAAACGATCAGGCAAAGAGTAATTTTCCCCCGAAAATGGAAAAAACACTAAGCCTATAGCCCATGAAAATATAATTTTTGAGACGAAAAATAAAATGGCTCGAAAGCGCCGGTACTCGGCATATATCAATCCCTGGGCATGCGTAGAAGCCATTTAACGCGATTAGTAAATGATCAGGCAAAGAATAATTTTCCCCCGAAAATGGAAAAAACACTAAGCCTTATAGCCCATGAAAATATCATTTTTGAGACGAAAAATAAGATGGCTCGAAAGCGCCGGTACTCGGCATATATCAGTCCCTGGGCATGCGTAGAAGCCATTTAACGCGATTAGTAAACGATCAGGCAAAGAGTAATTTTCCCCCGAAAATGGAAAAAACACTAAGCCTATAGCCCATGAAAATATAATTTTTGAGACGAAAAATAAAATGGCTCGAAAGCGCCGGTACTCGGCATATATCAGTCCCTGGGCATGCGTAGAAGCCATTTAACGCGATTAGTAAATGATCAGGCAAAGAATAATTTTCCCCCGAAAATGGAAAAAACACTAAGCCTATAGCCCATGAAAATATCATTTTTGAGACGAAAAATAAGATGGCTCGAAAGCGCCGGTACTCGGCATATATCAGTCCCTGGGCATGCGTAGAAGCCATTTAACGCGATTAGTAAACGATCAGGCAAAGAGTAATTTTCCCCCGAAAATGGAAAAAACACTAAGCCCATAGCCCATGAAAATATAATTTTTGAGACGAAAAATAAAATGGCTCGAAAGCGCCGGTACTCGGCATATATCAGTCCCTGGGCATGCGTAGAAGCCATTTAACGCGATTAGTAAACGATCAGGCAAAGAATAATTGTCCCCGAAAATGGAAAAAACACTAAGCCTATATAGCCCATGAAAATATCATTTTTGAGACGAAAAATAAAATGGCTCGAAAGCGCCGGTACTCGGCATATATCAGTCCCTGGGCATGCGTAGAAGCCATTTAACGCGATTAGTAAACGATCAGGCAAAAAATAATTTTCCCCCTGAAAATGGGAAAAACACTAAGCCTATAGCCCATGAAAATATCATTTTGAGACGAAAAATAAAATGGCTCGAAAGCGCCGGTACTCGGCATATATCAATCCCTGGGCATGCGTAGAAGCCATTTAACGCGATTAGTAAACGATCAGGCAAAGAGTAATTTTCCCCCGAAAATGGAAAAAACACTAAGCCTATAGCCCATGAAAATATAATTTTTGAGACGAAAAATAAAATGGCTCGAAAGCGCCGGTACTCGGCATATATCAGTCCCTGGGCATGCGTAGAAGCCATTTAACGCGATTAGTAAACGATCAGGGTAAGAGTAATTTTCCCCGAAAATGGAAAAAACACTAAGCCTATAGCCCATGAAAATATCATTTTTGAGACGAAAAATAAAATGGCTCGAAAGCGCCGGTACTCGGCATATATCAGTCCCTGGGCATGCGTAGAAGCCATTTAACGCGATTAGTAAACGATCAGGCAAAGAGTAATTTTCCCCCGAAAATGGAAAAAACACTAAGCCTATAGCCCATGAAAATATAATTTTTGAGACGAAAAATAAAATGGCTCGAAAGCGCCGGTACTCGGCATATATCAGTCCCTGGGCATGCATAGAAGCCATTTAACGCGATTAGTAAACGATCAGGCAAAGAGTAATTTTCCCCCGAAAATGGAAAAAACACTAAGCCTATAGCCCATGAAAATATAATTTTTGAAACGAAAAATAAAATGGCTCGAAAGCGCCTGTACTCGGCATATATCAGTCCCTGGGCATGCGTAGAAGCCATTTAACGCGATTAGTAAACGATCAGGCAAAGAATAATTGTCCCCCGAAAATGGAAAAAACACTAAGCCTATAGCCCATGAAAATATCATTTTTGAGACGAAAAATAAAATGGCTCGAAAGCGCCGGTACTCGGCATATATCAGTCCCTGGGCATGCGTAGAAGCCATTTAACGCGATTAGTAAACGATCAGGCAAAGAATAGTTTTCCCCCGAAAATGGAAAAAACACTAAGCCTAAAGCCCATGAAAATATCATATTTGAGACGAAAAATAATATGGCTCGAAAGCGCCGGTACTCGGCATATATCAGTCCCTGGGCATGCGTAGAAGCCGTTTAACGCGATTAGTAAACGATCAGGTAAAGAATAATTTCCCCCGAAAATGGAAAAAACACTAAGCCTATAACCCATGAAAATATCATTTTTGAGACGAAAAATAACGTGGCTCGAAAGCGCCGGTACTCGGCATATATCAGTCCCTGGGCATGCGTAGAAGCCATTTAACGCGATTAGTAAATGATCAGGCAAAGAATAATTTTCCCCCGAAAATGGAAAAAACACTAAGCCTATAGCCCATGAAAATATCATTTTTGAGACGAAAAATAATATAGCTCGAAAGCGCCGGTACTCGGCATATATCAGTCCCTGGGCATGCGTAGAAGCCATGTAACGCGATTAGTAAAGGATCAGGCAAAGAATAATTTTCCCCCGAAAATGGAAAAAACACTAAGCCTATAGCCCATGAAAATATCATTTTTGAGACGAAAAATAAAGTGGCTCGAAAGCGCCGGTACTCGGCATATATCAGTCCCTGGGCATGCGTAGAAGCCATTTAACGCGATTAGTAAATGATCAGGCAAAGAATAATTTTCCCCCGAAAATGGAAAAAACACTAAGCCTATAGCCCATGAAAATATCATTTTTGAGACGAAAAATAAAATGGCTCGAAAGCGCCGGTACTCGGCATATATCAGTCCCTGGGCATGCGTAGAAGCCGTTTAACGCGATTAGTAAACGATCAGGTAAAGAATAATTTCCCCCGAAAATGGAAAAAACACTAAGCCTATAGCCCATGAAAATATCATTTTTGAGACGAAAAATAAAGTGGCTCGAAAGCGCCGGTACTCGGCATATATCAGTCCCTGGGCATGCGTAGAAGCCATTTAACGCGATTAGTAAATGATCAGGCAAAGAATAATTTTCCCCCGAAAATGGAAAAAACACTAATCCTATAGCCCATGAAAATATCATTTTTGAGACGAAAAATAATATAGCTCGAAAGCGCCGGTACTCGGCATATATCAGTCCCTGGGCATGCGTAGAAGCCATGTAACGCGATTAGTAAAGGATCAGGCAAAGAATAATTTTCCCCCGAAAATGGAAAAAACACTAAGCCTATAGCCCATGAAAATATCATTTTTGAGACGAAAAATAAAATGGCTCGAAAGCGCCGGTACTCGGCATATATAAGTCCCTGGGCATGCGTAGAAGCCGTTTAACGCGATTAGTAAACGATCAGGTAAAGAATAATTTTCCCCCGAAAATGGAAAAAACACTAAGCCTATAGCCCATGAAAATATCATTTTTGAGACGAAAAATAAAATGGCTCGAAAGCGCCTGTACTCGGCATATATCAGTCCCTGGGCATGCGTAGAAGCCGTTTAACGCGATTAGTAAACGATCAGGCAAAGAATAATTTTCCCCCGAAAATGGACAAAACACTAAGCCTATAGCCCATGAAAATATCATTTTTGAGACGAAAAATAAAATGGCTCGAAAGCGCCGGTACTCGGCATATATCAGTCCCTGGGCATGCGTAGAAGCCATTTAACGCGATTAGTAAACGATCAGGCAAAGAATAATTTTCACCCGAAAATGGAAAAAACACTAAGCCTATAGCCCATGAAAATATAATTTTTGAAACGAAAAATAAAATGGCTCGAAAGCGCCTGTACTCGGCATATATCAGTCCCTGGGCATGCGTAGAAGCCATTTAACGCGATTAGTAAACGATCAGGCAAAGAATAATTGTCCCCCGAAAATGGAAAAAACACTAAGCCTATAGCCCATGAAAATATCATTTTTGAGACGAAAAATAAAATGGCTCGAAAGCGCCGGTACTCGGCATATATCAGTCCCTGGGCATGCGTAGAAGCCATTTAACGCGATTAGTAAACGATCAGGCAAAGAATAGTTTTCCCCCGAAAATGGAAAAAACACTAAGCCTAAAGCCCATGAAAATATCATATTTGAGACGAAAAATAATATGGCTCGAAAGCGCCGGTACTCGGCATATATCAGTCCCTGGGCATGCGTAGAAGCCGTTTAACGCGATTAGTAAACGATCAGGTAAAGAATAATTTCCCCCGAAAATGGAAAAAACACTAAGCCTATAACCCATGAAAATATCATTTTTGAGACGAAAAATAACGTGGCTCGAAAGCGCCGGTACTCGGCATATATCAGTCCCTGGGCATGCGTAGAAGCCATTTAACGCGATTAGTAAATGATCAGGCAAAGAATAATTTCCCCCCGAAAATGGAAAAAACACTAAGCCTATAGCCCATGAAAATATCATTTTTGAGACGAAAAATAATATAGCTCGAAAGCGCCGGTACTCGGCATATATCAGTCCCTGGGCATGCGTAGAAGCCATGTAACGCGATTAGTAAAGGATCAGGCAAAGAATAATTTTCCCCCGAAAATGGAAAAAACACTAAGCCTATAGCCCATGAAAATATCATTTTTGAGACGAAAAATAAAATGGCTCGAAAGCGCCGGTACTCGGCATATATAAGTCCCTGGGCATGCGTAGAAGCCGTTTAACGCGATTAGTAAACGATCAGGTAAAGAATAATTTTCCCCCGAAAATGGAAAAAACACTAAGCCTATAGCCCATGAAAATATCATTTTTGAGACGAAAAATAAAATGGCTCGAAAGCGCCTGTACTCGGCATATATCAGTCCCTGGGCATGCGTAGAAGCCGTTTAACGCGATTAGTAAACGATCAGGCAAAGAATAATTTTCCCCCGAAAATGGACAAAACACTAAGCCTATAGCCCATGAAAATATCATTTTTGAGACGAAAAATAAAATGGCTCGAAAGCGCCGGTACTCGGCATATATCAGTCCCTGGGCATGCGTAGAAGCCATTTAACGCGATTAGTAAACGATCAGGCAAAGAATAATTTTCACCCGAAAATGGAAAAAACACTAAGCCTATAGCCCATGAAAATATAATTTTTGAAACGAAAAATAAAATGGCTCGAAAGCGCCTGTACTCGGCATATATCAGTCCCTGGGCATGCGTAGAAGCCATTTAACGCGATTAGTAAACGATCAGGCAAAGAATAATTGTCCCCCGAAAATGGAAAAAACACTAAGCCTATAGCCCATGAAAATATCATTTTTGAGACGAAAAATAAAATGGCTCGAAAGCGCCGGTACTCGGCATATATCAGTCCCTGGGCATGCGTAGAAGCCATTTAACGCGATTAGTAAACGATCAGGCAAAGAATAGTTTTCCCCCGAAAATGGAAAAAACACTAAGCCTAAAGCCCATGAAAATATCATATTTGAGACGAAAAATAATATGGCTCGAAAGCGCCGGTACTCGGCATATATCAGTCCCTGGGCATGCGTAGAAGCCGTTTAACGCGATTAGTAAACGATCAGGTAAAGAATAATTTCCCCCGAAAATGGAAAAAACACTAAGCCTATAACCCATGAAAATATCATTTTTGAGACGAAAAATAACGTGGCTCGAAAGCGCCGGTACTCGGCATATATCAGTCCCTGGGCATGCGTAGAAGCCATTTAACGCGATTAGTAAATGATCAGGCAAAGAATAATTTTCCCCCGAAAATGGAAAAAACACTAAGCCTATAGCCCATGAAAATATCATTTTTGAGACGAAAAATAATATAGCTCGAAAGCGCCGGTACTCGGCATATATCAGTCCCTGGGCATGCGTAGAAGCCATGTAACGCGATTAGTAAAGGATCAGGCAAAGAATAATTTTCCCCCGAAAATGGAAAAAACACTAAGCCTATAGCCCATGAAAATATCATTTTTGAGACGAAAAATAAAGTGGCTCGAAAGCGCCGGTACTCGGCATATATCAGTCCCTGGGCATGCGTAGAAGCCATTTAACGCGATTAGTAAATGATCAGGCAAAGAATAATTTTCCCACGAAAATGGAAAAAACACTAAGCCTATAGCCCATGAAAATATCATTTTTGAGACGAAAAATAAAATGGCTCGAAAGCGCCGGTACTCGGCATATATCAGTCCCTGGGCATGCGTAGAAGCCGTTTAACGCGATTAGTAAACGATCAGGTAAAGAATAATTTCCCCCGAAAATGGAAAAAACACTAAGCCTATAGCCCATGAAAATATCATTTTTGAGACGAAAAATAAAGTGGCTCGAAAGCGCCGGTACTCGGCATATATCAGTCCCTGGGCATGCGTAGAAGCCATTTAACGCGATTAGTAAATGATCAGGCAAAGAATAATTTTCCCCCGAAAATGGAAAAAACACTAAGCCTATAGCCCATGAAAATATCATTTTTGAGACGAAAAATAATATAGCTCGAAAGCGCCGGTACTCGGCATATATCAGTCCCTGGGCATGCGTAGAAGCCATGTAACGCGATTAGTAAAGGATCAGGCAAAGAATAATTTTCCCCCGAAAATGGAAAAAACACTAAGCCTATAGCCCATGAAAATATCATTTTTGAGACGAAAAATAAAATGGCTCGAAAGCGCCGGTACTCGGCATATATAAGTCCCTGGGCATGCGTAGAAGCCGTTTAACGCGATTAGTAAACGATCAGGTAAAGAATAATTTTCCCCCGAAAATGGAAAAAACACTAAGCCTATAGCCCATGAAAATATCATTTTTGAGACGAAAAATAAAATGGCTCGAAAGCGCCTGTACTCGGCATATATCAGTCCCTGGGCATGCGTAGAAGCCGTTTAACGCGATTAGTAAACGATCAGGCAAAGAATAATTTTCCCCCGAAAATGGACAAAACACTAAGCCTATAGCCCATGAAAATATCATTTTTGAGACGAAAAATAAAATGGCTCGAAAGCGCCGGTACTCGGCATATATCAGTCCCTGGGCATGCGTAGAAGCCATTTAACGCGATTAGTAAACGATCAGTCAAAGAATAATTTTCACCCGAAAATGGAAAAAACACTAAGCCTATAGCCCATGAAAATATCATTTTTGAGACGAAAAATAAAATGGCTCGAAAGCGCCGGTACTCGGCATATATCAGTCCCTGGGCATGCGTAGAAGCCATTTAACGCGATTAGTAAACGATCAGGCAAAGAATAATTTTCCCCCGAAAATGGAAAAAACACTAAGCCTATAGCCCATGAAAATGTCATTTTTGAGACGAAAAATAAAGTGGCTCGAAAGCGCCGGTACTCGGCTTATATCAGTCCCTGGGCATGCGTAGAAGCCATTTAACGCGATTAGTAAATGATCAGGCAAAGAATAATTTTCCCCCGAAAATGGAAAAAACACTAAGCCTATAGCCCATGAAAATATCATTTTTGAGACGAAAAATAAGATGGCTCGAAAGCGCCGGTACTCGGCATATATCAGTCCCTGGGCATGCGTAGAAGCCATTTAACGCGATTAGTAAACGATCAGGCAAAGAGTAATTTTCCCCCGAAAATGGAAAAAACACTAAGCCCATAGCCCATGAAAATATAATTTTTGAGACGAAAAATAAAATGGCTCGAAAGCGCCGGTACTCGGCATATATCAGTCCCTGGGCATGCGTAGAAGCCATTTAACGCGATTAGTAAACGATCAGGCAAAGAATAATTGTCCCCGAAAATGGAAAAAACACTAAGCCTATATAGCCCATGAAAATATCATTTTTGAGACGAAAAATAAAATGGCTCGAAAGCGCCGGTACTCGGCATATATCAGTCCCTGGGCATGCGTAGAAGCCATTTAACGCGATTAGTAAACGATCAGGCAAAAAATAATTTTCCCCCTGAAAATGGGAAAAACACTAAGCCTATAGCCCATGAAAATATCATTTTGAGACGAAAAATAAAATGGCTCGAAAGCGCCGGTACTCGGCATATATCAATCCCTGGGCATGCGTAGAAGCCATTTAACGCGATTAGTAAACGATCAGGCAAAGAGTAATTTTCCCCCGAAAATGGAAAAAACACTAAGCCTATAGCCCATGAAAATATAATTTTTGAGACGAAAAATAAAATGGCTCGAAAGCGCCGGTACTCGGCATATATCAGTCCCTGGGCATGCGTAGAAGCCATTTAACGCGATTAGTAAACGATCAGGGTAAGAGTAATTTTCCCCGAAAATGGAAAAAACACTAAGCCTATAGCCCATGAAAATATCATTTTTGAGACGAAAAATAAAATGGCTCGAAAGCGCCGGTACTCGGCATATATCAGTCCCTGGGCATGCGTAGAAGCCATTTAACGCGATTAGTAAACGATCAGGCAAAGAGTAATTTTCCCCCGAAAATGGAAAAAACACTAAGCCTATAGCCCATGAAAATATAATTTTTGAGACGAAAAATAAAATGGCTCGAAAGCGCCGGTACTCGGCATATATCAGTCCCTGGGCATGCGTAGAAGCCATTTAACGCGATTAGTAAACGATCAGGCAAAGAGTAATTTTCCCCCGAAAATGGAAAAAACACTAAGCCTATAGCCCATGAAAATATAATTTTTGAAACGAAAAATAAAATGGCTCGAAAGCGCCTGTACTCGGCATATATCAGTCCCTGGGCATGCGTAGAAGCCATTTAACGCGATTAGTAAACGATCAGGCAAAGAATAATTGTCCCCCGAAAATGGAAAAAACACTAAGCCTATAGCCCATGAAAATATCATTTTTGAGACGAAAAATAAAATGGCTCGAAAGCGCCGGTACTCGGCATATATCAGTCCCTGGGCATGCGTAGAAGCCATTTAACGCGATTAGTAAACGATCAGGCAAAGAATAGTTTTCCCCCGAAAATGGAAAAAACACTAAGCCTAAAGCCCATGAAAATATCATATTTGAGACGAAAAATAATATGGCTCGAAAGCGCCGGTACTCGGCATATATCAGTCCCTGGGCATGCGTAGAAGCCGTTTAACGCGATTAGTAAACGATCAGGTAAAGAATAATTTTCCCCCGAAAATGGAAAAAACACTAAGCCTATAGCCCATGAAAATATCATTTTTGAGACGAAAAATAAAGTGGCTCGAAAGCGCCGGTACTCGGCATATATCAGTCCCTGGGCATGCGTAGAAGCCGTTTAACGCGATTAGTAAACGATCAGGCAAAGAATAATTTTCCCCCTTAAATGGACAAAACACTGAGCCTATAGCCCATGAAAATATCATTTTTGAGACGAAAAATAAAATGGCTCGAAAGCGCCGGTACTCGGCATATATCAGTCCCTGGGCATGCGTAGAAGCCGTTTAACGCGATTAGTAAACGATCAGGCAAAGAATAGTTTTCCCCCGAAAATGGAAAAAACACTAAGCCTATAGCCCATGAAAATATCATTTTTGAGACGAAAAATAAAGTGGCTCGAAAGCGCCGGTACTCGGCATATATCAGTCCCTGGGCATGCGTAGAAGCCATTTAACGCGATTAGTAAATGATCAGGCAAAGAATAATTTTCCCCCGAAAATGGAAAAAACACTAAGCCTATAGCCCATGAAAATATCATTTTTGAGACGAAAAATAAAGTGGCTCGAAAGCGCCGGTACTCGGCATATATCAGTCCCTGGGCATGCGTAGAAGCCATTTAACGCGATTAGTAAATGATCAGGCAAAGAATAATTTTCCCCCGAAAATGGAAAAAAACACTAAGCCTATACCCATGAAAATATCATTTTTGAGACGAAAAATAAAATGGCTCGAAAGCGCCGGTACTCGGCATATATCAGTCCCTGGGCATGCGTAGAAGCCGTTTAACGCGATTAGTAAACGATCAGGTAAAGAATAATTTCCCCCGAAAATGGAAAAAACACTAAGCCTATAACCCATGAAAATATCATTTTTGAGACGAAAAATAAAGTGGCTCGAAAGCGCCGGTACTCGGCATATATCAGTCCCTGGGCATGCGTAGAAGCCATTTAACGCGATTAGTAAATGATCAGGCAAAGAATAATTTTCCCCCGAAAATGGAAAAAACACTAAGCCTATAGCCCATGAAAATATCATTTTTGAGACGAAAAATAATATAGCTCGAAAGCGCCGGTACTCGGCATATATCAGTCCCTGGGCATGCGTAGAAGCCATGTAACGCGATTAGTAAAGGATCAGGCAAAGAATAATTTTCCCCCGAAAATGGAAAAAACACTAAGCCTATAGCCCATGAAAATATCATTTTTGAGACGAAAAATAAAATGGCTCGAAAGCGCCGGTACTCGGCATATATAAGTCCCTGGGCATGCGTAGAAGCCGTTTAACGCGATTAGTAAACGATCAGGTAAAGAATAATTTTCCCCCGAAAATGGAAAAAACACTAAGCCTATAGCCCATGAAAATATCATTTTTGAGACGAAAAATAAAGTGGCTCGAAAGCGCCGGTACTCGGCATATATCAGTCCCTGGGCATGCGTAGAAGCCATTTAACGCGATTAGTAAATGATCAGGCAAAGAATAATTTTCCCCCGAAAATGGAAAAAACACTAAGCCTATAGCCCATGAAAATATCATTTTTGAGACGAAAAATAAAATGGCTCGAAAGCGCCGGTACTCGGCATATATCAGTCCCTGGGCATGCGTAGAAGCCGTTTAACGCGATTAGTAAACGATCAGGTAAAGAATAATTTCCCCCGAAAATGGAAAAAACACTAAGCCTAAAGCCCATGAAAATATCATATTTGAGACGAAAAATAATATGGCTCGAAAGCGCCGGTACTCGGCATATATCAGTCCCTGGGCATGCGTAGAAGCCGTTTAACGCGATTAGTAAACGATCAGGTAAAGAATAATTTCCCCCGAAAATGGAAAAAACACTAAGCCTATAACCCATGAAAATATCATTTTTGAGACGAAAAATAACGTGGCTCGAAAGCGCCGGTACTCGGCATATATCAGTCCCTGGGCATGCGTAGAAGCCATTTAACGCGATTAGTAAATGATCAGGCAAAGAATAATTTTCCCCCGAAAATGGAAAAAACACTAAGCCTATAGCCCATGAAAATATCATTTTTGAGACGAAAAATAATATAGCTCGAAAGCGCCGGTACTCGGCATATATCAGTCCCTGGGCATGCGTAGAAGCCATGTAACGCGATTAGTAAAGGATCAGGCAAAGAATAATTTTCCCCCGAAAATGGAAAAAACACTAAGCCTATAGCCCATGAAAATATCATTTTTGAGACGAAAAATAAAGTGGCTCGAAAGCGCCGGTACTCGGCATATATCAGTCCCTGGGCATGCGTAGAAGCCATTTAACGCGATTAGTAAATGATCAGGCAAAGAATAATTTTCCCCCGAAAATGGAAAAAACACTAAGCCTATAGCCCATGAAAATATCATTTTTGAGACGAAAAATAAAATGGCTCGAAAGCGCCGGTACTCGGCATATATCAGTCCCTGGGCATGCGTAGAAGCCGTTTAACGCGATTAGTAAACGATCAGGTAAAGAATAATTTCCCCCGAAAATGGAAAAAACACTAAGCCTATAGCCCATGAAAATATCATTTTTGAGACGAAAAATAAAGTGGCTCGAAAGCGCCGGTACTCGGCATATATCAGTCCCTGGGCATGCGTAGAAGCCATTTAACGCGATTAGTAAATGATCAGGCAAAGAATAATTTTCCCCCGAAAATGGAAAAAACACTAAGCCTATAGCCCATGAAAATATCATTTTTGAGACGAAAAATAATATAGCTCGAAAGCGCCGGTACTCGGCATATATCAGTCCCTGGGCATGCGTAGAAGCCATGTAACGCGATTAGTAAAGGATCAGGCAAAGAATAATTTTCCCCCGAAAATGGAAAAAACACTAAGCCTATAGCCCATGAAAATATCATTTTTGAGACGAAAAATAAAATGGCTCGAAAGCGCCGGTACTCGGCATATATAAGTCCCTGGGCATGCGTAGAAGCCGTTTAACGCGATTAGTATACGATCAGGTAAAGAATAATTTTCCCCCGAAAATGGAAAAAACACTAAGCCTATAGCCCATGAAAATATCATTTTTGAGACGAAAAATAAAATGGCTCGAAAGCGCCTGTACTCGGCATATATCAGTCCCTGGGCATGCGTAGAAGCCGTTTAACGCGATTAGTAAACGATCAGGCAAAGAATAATTTTCCCCCGAAAATGGACAAAACACTAAGCCTATAGCCCATGAAAATATCATTTTTGAGACGAAAAATAAAATGGCTCGAAAGCGCCGGTACTCGGCATATATCAGTCCCTGGGCATGCGTAGAAGCCATTTAACGCGATTAGTAAACGATCAGTCAAAGAATAATTTTCACCCGAAAATGGAAAAAACACTAAGCCTATAGCCCATGAAAATATCATTTTTGAGACGAAAAATAAAATGGCTCGAAAGCGCCGGTACTCGGCATATATCAGTCCCTGGGCATGCGTAGAAGCCATTTAACGCGATTAGTAAACGATCAGGCAAAGAATAATTTTCCCCCGAAAATGGAAAAAACACTAAGCCTATAGCCCATGAAAATGTCATTTTTGAGACGAAAAATAAAGTGGCTCGAAAGCGCCGGTACTCGGCTTATATCAGTCCCTGGGCATGCGTAGAAGCCATTTAACGCGATTAGTAAATGATCAGGCAAAGAATAATTTTCCCCCGAAAATGGAAAAAACACTAAGCCTATAGCCCATGAAAATATCATTTTTGAGACGAAAAATAAGATGGCTCGAAAGCGCCGGTACTCGGCATATATCAGTCCCTGGGCATGCGTAGAAGCCATTTAACGCGATTAGTAAACGATCAGGCAAAGAGTAATTTTCCCCCGAAAATGGAAAAAACACTAAGCCCATAGCCCATGAAAATATAATTTTTGAGACGAAAAATAAAATGGCTCGAAAGCGCCGGTACTCGGCATATATCAGTCCCTGGGCATGCGTAGAAGCCATTTAACGCGATTAGTAAACGATCAGGCAAAGAATAATTGTCCCCGAAAATGGAAAAAACACTAAGCCTATATAGCCCATGAAAATATCATTTTTGAGACGAAAAATAAAATGGCTCGAAAGCGCCGGTACTCGGCATATATCAGTCCCTGGGCATGCGTAGAAGCCATTTAACGCGATTAGTAAACGATCAGGCAAAAAATAATTTTCCCCCTGAAAATGGGAAAAACACTAAGCCTATAGCCCATGAAAATATCATTTTGAGACGAAAAATAAAATGGCTCGAAAGCGCCGGTACTCGGCATATATCAATCCCTGGGCATGCGTAGAAGCCATTTAACGCGATTAGTAAACGATCAGGCAAAGAGTAATTTTCCCCCGAAAATGGAAAAAACACTAAGCCTATAGCCCATGAAAATATAATTTTTGAGACGAAAAATAAAATGGCTCGAAAGCGCCGGTACTCGGCATATATCAGTCCCTGGGCATGCGTAGAAGCCATTTAACGCGATTAGTAAACGATCAGGGTAAGAGTAATTTTCCCCGAAAATGGAAAAAACACTAAGCCTATAGCCCATGAAAATATCATTTTTGAGACGAAAAATAAAATGGCTCGAAAGCGCCGGTACTCGGCATATATCAGTCCCTGGGCATGCGTAGAAGCCATTTAACGCGATTAGTAAACGATCAGGCAAAGAGTAATTTTCCCCCGAAAATGGAAAAAACACTAAGCCTATAGCCCATGAAAATATAATTTTTGAGACGAAAAATAAAATGGCTCGAAAGCGCCGGTACTCGGCATATATCAGTCCCTGGGCATGCGTAGAAGCCATTTAACGCGATTAGTAAACGATCAGGCAAAGAGTAATTTTCCCCCGAAAATGGAAAAAACACTAAGCCTATAGCCCATGAAAATATAATTTTTGAAACGAAAAATAAAATGGCTCGAAAGCGCCTGTACTCGGCATATATCAGTCCCTGGGCATGCGTAGAAGCCATTTAACGCGATTAGTAAACGATCAGGCAAAGAATAATTGTCCCCCGAAAATGGAAAAAACACTAAGCCTATAGCCCATGAAAATATCATTTTTGAGACGAAAAATAAAATGGCTCGAAAGCGCCGGTACTCGGCATATATCAGTCCCTGGGCATGCGTAGAAGCCATTTAACGCGATTAGTAAACGATCAGGCAAAGAATAGTTTTCCCCCGAAAATGGAAAAAACACTAAGCCTAAAGCCCATGAAAATATCATATTTGAGACGAAAAATAATATGGCTCGAAAGCGCCGGTACTCGGCATATATCAGTCCCTGGGCATGCGTAGAAGCCGTTTAACGCGATTAGTAAACGATCAGGTAAAGAATAATTTTCCCCCGAAAATGGAAAAAACACTAAGCCTATAGCCCATGAAAATATCATTTTTGAGACGAAAAATAAAGTGGCTCGAAAGCGCCGGTACTCGGCATATATCAGTCCCTGGGCATGCGTAGAAGCCGTTTAACGCGATTAGTAAACGATCAGGCAAAGAATAATTTTCCCCCTTAAATGGACAAAACACTGAGCCTATAGCCCATGAAAATATCATTTTTGAGACGAAAAATAAAATGGCTCGAAAGCGCCGGTACTCGGCATATATCAGTCCCTGGGCATGCGTAGAAGCCGTTTAACGCGATTAGTAAACGATCAGGCAAAGAATAGTTTTCCCCCGAAAATGGAAAAAACACTAAGCCTATAGCCCATGAAAATATCATTTTTGAGACGAAAAATAAAGTGGCTCGAAAGCGCCGGTACTCGGCATATATCAGTCCCTGGGCATGCGTAGAAGCCATTTAACGCGATTAGTAAATGATCAGGCAAAGAATAATTTTCCCCCGAAAATGGAAAAAACACTAAGCCTATAGCCCATGAAAATATCATTTTTGAGACGAAAAATAAAGTGGCTCGAAAGCGCCGGTACTCGGCATATATCAGTCCCTGGGCATGCGTAGAAGCCATTTAACGCGATTAGTAAATGATCAGGCAAAGAATAATTTTCCCCCGAAAATGGAAAAAAACACTAAGCCTATACCCATGAAAATATCATTTTTGAGACGAAAAATAAAATGGCTCGAAAGCGCCGGTACTCGGCATATATCAGTCCCTGGGCATGCGTAGAAGCCGTTTAACGCGATTAGTAAACGATCAGGTAAAGAATAATTTCCCCCGAAAATGGAAAAAACACTAAGCCTATAACCCATGAAAATATCATTTTTGAGACGAAAAATAAAGTGGCTCGAAAGCGCCGGTACTCGGCATATATCAGTCCCTGGGCATGCGTAGAAGCCATTTAACGCGATTAGTAAATGATCAGGCAAAGAATAATTTTCCCCCGAAAATGGAAAAAACACTAAGCCTATAGCCCATGAAAATATCATTTTTGAGACGAAAAATAATATAGCTCGAAAGCGCCGGTACTCGGCATATATCAGTCCCTGGGCATGCGTAGAAGCCATGTAACGCGATTAGTAAAGGATCAGGCAAAGAATAATTTTCCCCGAAAATGGAAAAAACACTAAGCCTATAGCCCATGAAAATATCATTTTTGAGACGAAAAATAAAATGGCTCGAAAGCGCCGGTACTCGGCATATATAAGTCCCTGGGCATGCGTAGAAGCCGTTTAACGCGATTAGTAAACGATCAGGTAAAGAATAATTTTCCCCCGAAAATGGAAAAAACACTAAGCCTATAGCCCATGAAAATATCATTTTTGAGACGAAAAATAAAGTGGCTCGAAAGCGCCGGTACTCGGCATATATCAGTCCCTGGGCATGCGTAGAAGCCATTTAACGCGATTAGTAAATGATCAGGCAAAGAATAATTTTCCCCCGAAAATGGAAAAAACACTAAGCCTATAGCCCATGAAAATATCATTTTTGAGACGAAAAATAAAATGGCTCGAAAGCGCCGGTACTCGGCATATATCAGTCCCTGGGCATGCGTAGAAGCCGTTTAACGCGATTAGTAAACGATCAGGTAAAGAATAATTTCCCCCGAAAATGGAAAAAACACTAAGCCTATAGCCCATGAAAATATCATTTTTGAGACGAAAAATAAAGTGGCTCGAAAGCGCCGGTACTCGGCATATATCAGTCCCTGGGCATGCGTAGAAGCCGTTTAACGCGATTAGTAAACGATCAGGTAAAGAATAATTTCCCCCGAAAATGGAAAAAACACTAAGCCTATAGCCCATGAAAATATCATTTTTGAGACGAAAAATAAAGTGGCTCGAAAGCGCCGGTACTCGGCATATATCAGTCCCTGGGCATGCGTAGAAGCCATTTAACGCGATTAGTAAACGATCAGGCAAAGAATAATTTTCACCCGAAAATGGAAAAAACACTAAGCCTATAATAGCCCATGAAAATATCATTTTTGAGACGAAAAATAAAGTGGCTCGAAAGCGCCGGTACTCGGCATATATCAGTCCCAGGGCATGCGTAGAAGCCATTTAACGCGATTAGTAAATGATCAGGCAAAGAATAATTTTCCCCCGAAAATGGAAAAAACACTAAGCCTATAGCCCATGAAAATATCATTTTTGAGACGAAAAATAAAATGGCTCGAAAGCGCCGGTACTCGGCATATATCAGTCCCTGGGCATGCGTAGAAGCCGTTTAACGCGATTAGTAAACGATCAGGCAAAGAATAATTTTCCCCCTTAAATGGACAAAACACTGAGCCTATAGCCCATGAAAATATCATTTTTGAGACGAAAAATAAAATGGCTCGAAAGCGCCGGTACTCGGCATATATCAGTCCCTGGGCATGCGTAGAAGCCGTTTAACGCGATTAGTAAACGATCAGGCAAAGAATAGTTTTCCCCCGAAAATGGAAAAAACACTAAGCCTATAGCCCATGAAAATATCATTTTTGAGACGAAAAATAAAGTGGCTCGAAAGCGCCGGTACTCGGCATATATCAGTCCCTGGGCATGCGTAGAAGCCATTTAACGCGATTAGTAAATGATCAGGCAAAGAATAATTTTCCCCCGAAAATGGAAAAAACACTAAGCCTATAGCCCATGAAAATATCATTTTTGAGACGAAAAATAAAGTGGCTCGAAAGCGCCGGTACTCGGCATATATCAGTCCCTGGGCATGCGTAGAAGCCATTTAACGCGATTAGTAAATGATCAGGCAAAGAATAATTTTCCCCCGAAAATGGAAAAAAACACTAAGCCTATACCCATGAAAATATCATTTTTGAGACGAAAAATAAAATGGCTCGAAAGCGCCGGTACTCGGCATATATCAGTCCCTGGGCATGCGTAGAAGCCGTTTAACGCGATTAGTAAACGATCAGGTAAAGAATAATTTCCCCCGAAAATGGAAAAAACACTAAGCCTATAACCCATGAAAATATCATTTTTGAGACGAAAAATAAAGTGGCTCGAAAGCGCCGGTACTCGGCATATATCAGTCCCTGGGCATGCGTAGAAGCCATTTAACGCGATTAGTAAATGATCAGGCAAAGAATAATTTTCCCCCGAAAATGGAAAAAACACTAAGCCTATAGCCCATGAAAATATCATTTTTGAGACGAAAAATAATATAGCTCGAAAGCGCCGGTACTCGGCATATATCAGTCCCTGGGCATGCGTAGAAGCCATGTAACGCGATTAGTAAAGGATCAGGCAAAGAATAATTTTCCCCCGAAAATGGAAAAAAACACTAAGCCTATAGCCCATGAAAATATCATTTTTGAGACGAAAAATAAAATGGCTCGAAAGCGCCGGTACTCGGCATATATAAGTCCCTGGGCATGCGTAGAAGCCGTTTAACGCGATTAGTAAACGATCAGGTAAAGAATAATTTTCCCCCGAAAATGGAAAAAACACTAAGCCTATAGCCCATGAAAATATCATTTTTGAGACGAAAAATAAAGTGGCTCGAAAGCGCCGGTACTCGGCATATATCAGTCCCTGGGCATGCGTAGAAGCCATTTAACGCGATTAGTAAATGATCAGGCAAAGAATAATTTTCCCCCGAAAATGGAAAAAACACTAAGCCTATAGCCCATGAAAATATCATTTTTGAGACGAAAAATAAAATGGCTCGAAAGCGCCGGTACTCGGCATATATCAGTCCCTGGGCATGCGTAGAAGCCGTTTAACGCGATTAGTAAACGATCAGGTAAAGAATAATTTCCCCCGAAAATGGAAAAAACACTAAGCCTATAGCCCATGAAAATATCATTTTTGAGACGAAAAATAAAGTGGCTCGAAAGCGCCGGTACTCGGCATATATCAGTCCCTGGGCATGCGTAGAAGCCATTTAACGCGATTAGTAAACGATCAGGCAAAGAATAATTTTCACCCGAAAATGGAAAAAACACTAAGCCTATAGCCCATGAAAATATCATTTTTGAGACGAAAAATAAAATGGCTCGAAAGCGCCGGGACTCGGCATATATCAGTCCCTGGGCATGCGTAGAAGCCGTTTAACGCGATTAGTAAACGATCAGGTAAAGAATAATTTCCCCCGAAAATGGAAAAAACACTAAGCCTATAGCCCATGAAAATATCATTTTTGAGACGAAAAATAAAGTGGCTCGAAAGCGCCGGTACTCGGCATATATCAGTCCCTGGGCATGCGTAGAAGCCATTTAACGCGATTAGTAAATGATCAGGCAAAGAATAATTTTCCCCCGAAAATGGAAAAAACACTAAGCCTATAGCCCATGAAAATATCATTTTTGAGACGAAAAATAATATAGCTCGAAAGCGCCTTTACTCGGCATATATCAGTCCCTGGGCATGCGTAGAAGCCATGTAACGCGATTAGTAAAGGATCAGGCAAAGAATAATTTTCCCCCTAAAATGGAAAAAACACTAAGCCTATAGCCCATGAAAATATCATTTTTGAGACGAAAAATAAAATGGCTCGAAAGCGCCGGTACTCGGCATATATAAGTCCCTGGGCATGCGTAGAAGCCGTTTAACGCGTTTAGTAAACGATCAGGTAAAGAATAATTTTCCCCCGAAAATGGAAAAAACACTAAGCCTATAGCCCATGAAAATATCATTTTTGAGACGAAAAATAAAATGGCTCGAAAGCGCCTGTACTCGGCATATATCAGTCCCTGGGCATGCGTAAAAGCCGTTTAACGCGATTAGTAAACGATCAGGCAAAGAATAATTTTCCCCCGAAAATGGACAAAACACTAAGCCTATAGCCCATGAAAATATCATTTTTGAGACGAAAAATAAAATGGCTCGAAAGCGCCGGTACTCGGCATATATCAGTCCCTGGGCATGCGTAGAAGCCATTTAACGCGATTAGTAAACGATCAGGCAAAGAATAATTTTCACCCGAAAATGGAAAAAACACTAAGCCTATAGCCCATGAAAATATCATTTTTGAGACGAAAAATAAAATGGCTCGAAAGCGCCGGTACTCGGCATATATCAGTCCCTGGGCATGCGTAGAAGCCATTTAACGCGATTAGTAAACGATCAGGCAAAGAATAATTTTCCCCCGAAAATGGAAAAAACACTAAGCCTATAGCCCATGAAAATATCATTTTTGAGACGAAAAATAAAGTGGCTCGAAAGCGCCGGTACTCGGCTTATATCAGTCCCTGGGCATGCGTAGAAGCCATTTAACGCGATTAGTAAACGATCAGGCAAAGAATAGTTTTCCCCCGAAAATGGAAAAAACACTAAGCCTAAAGCCCATGAAAATATCATATTTGAGACGAAAAATAATATGGCTCGAAAGCGCCGGTACTCGGCATATATCAGTCCCTGGGCATGCGTAGAAGCCGTTTAACGCGATTAGTAAACGATCAGGTAAAGAATAATTTCCCCCGAAAATGGAAAAAACACTAAGCCTATAGCCCATGAAAATATCATTTTTTAGACGAAAAATAAAGTGGCTCGAAAGCGCCGGTACTCGGCATATATCAGTCCCTGGGCATGCGTAGAAGCCGTTTAACGCGATTAGTAAACGATCAGGTAAAGAATAATTTCCCCCGAAAATGGAAAAAACACTAAGCCTATAGCCCATGAAAATATCATTTTTTAGACGAAAAATAAAGTGGCTCGAAAGCGCCGGTACTCGGCATATATCAGTCCCTGGGCATGCGTAGAAGCCGTTTAACGCGATTAGTAAACGATCAGGCAGAGAATAATTTTCCCCGAAAATGGAAAAAACACTAAGCCTATAGCCCATGAAAATATCATTTTTGAGACGAAAAATAAAATGGCTCGAAAGCGCCGGTACTCGGCATATATCAGTCCCTGGGCATGCGTAGAAGCCATTTAACGCGATTAGTAAACGATCAGGCAAAGAGTAATTTTCCCCGAAAATGGAAAAAACACTAAGCCTATAGCCCATGAAAATATCATTTTTGAGACGAAAAATAAAATGGCTCGAAAGCGCCGGTACTCGGCATATATCAGTCCCTGGGCATGCGTAGAAGCCATTTAACGCGATTAGTAAACGATCAGGCAAAGAGTAATTTTCCCCCGAAAATGGAAAAAACACTAAGCCTATAGCCCATGAAAATATAATTTTTGAGACGAAAAATAAAATGGCTCGAAAGCGCCGGTACTCGGCATATATCAGTCCCTGGGCATGCGTAGAAGCCGTTTAACGCGATTAGTAAACGATCAGGCAAAGAATAATTTTCCCCCGAAAATGGAAAAAACACTAAGCCTATAGCCCATGAAAATATCATTTTTGAGACGAAAAATAAAATGGCTCGAAAGCGCCGGTACTCGGCATATATCAATCCCTGGGCATGCGTAGAAGCCATTTAACGCGATTAGTAAACGATCAGGCAAAGAGTAATTTTCCCCGAAAATGGAAAAAACACTAAGCCTATAGCCCATGAAAATACCATTTTTGAGACGAAAAATAAAATGGCTCGAAAGCGCCGGTACTCGGCATATATCAGTCCCTGGGCATGCGTAGAAGCCATTTAACGCGATTAGTAAACGATCAGGCAAAAAATAATTTTCCCCCTGAAAATGGGAAAAACACTAAGCCTATAGCCCATGAAAATATCATTTTGAGACGAAAAATAAAATGGCTCGAAAGCGCCGGTACTCGGCATATATCAGTCCCTGGGCATGCGTAGAAGCCATTTAACGCGATTAGTAAACGATCAGGCAAAGAGTAATTTTCCCCCGAAAATGGAAAAAACACTAAGCCTATAGCCCATGAAAATATCATTTTTGAGACGAAAAATAAAATGGCTCGAAAGCGCCGGTACTCGGCATATATCAGTCCCTGGGCATGCGTAGAAGCCGTTTAACGCGATTAGTAAAAGATCAGGCAAAGAATAATTTTCCCCCGAAAATGGAAAAAACACTAAGCCTATAGCCCATGAAAATATCATTTTTGAGACGAAAAATAAAATGGCTCGAAAGCGCCGGTACTCGGCATATATCAGTCCCTGGGCATGCGTAGAAGCCATTTAACGCGATTAGTAAACGATCAGGCAAAGAGTAATTTTCCCCGAAAATGGAAAAAACACTAAGCCTAAACCCCATGAAAATATCATTTTTGAGACGAAAAATAAAATGGCTCGATAGCGCCGGTACTCGGCATATATCAGTCCCTGGGCATGCGTAGAAGCCATTTAACGCGATTAGTAAACGATCAGGCAAAGAGTAATTTTCCCCCGAAAATGGAAAAAACACTAAGCCTATAGCCCATGAAAATATCATTTTTGAGACGAAAAATAAAATGGCTCGAAAGTGCCGGTACTCGGCATATATCAGTCCCTGGGCATGCGTAGAAGCCATTTAACGCGATTAGTAAACGATCAGGCAAAGAGTAATTTTCCCCGAAAATGGAAAAAACACTAAGCCTATAGCCCATGAAAATATCATTTTTGAGACGAAAAATAAAATGGCTCGAAAGCGCCGGTACTCGGCATATATCAGTCCCTGGGCATGCGTAGAAGCCATTTAACGCGATTAGTAAACGATCAGGCAAAGAGTAATTTTCCCCTGAAAATGGAAAAAACACTAAGCCTATAGCCCATGAAAATATAATTTTTGAGACGAAAAATAAAATGGCTCGAAAGCGCCGGTACTCGGCATATATCAGTCCCTGGGCATGCGTAGAAGCCATTTAACGCGATTAGTAAACGATCAGGCAAAGAGTAATTTTCCCCCGAAAATGGAAAAAACACTAAGCCTATAGCCCATGAAAATATAATTTTTGAAACGAAAAATAAAATGGCTCGAAAGCGCCTGTACTCGGCATATATCAGTCCCTGGGCATGCGTAGAAGCCATTTAACGCGATTAGTAAACGATCAGGCAAAGAATAATTGTCCCCCGAAAATGGAAAAAACACTAAGCCTATAGCCCATGAAAATATCATTTTTGAGACGAAAAATAAAATGGCTCGAAAGCGCCTGTACTCGGCATATATCAGTCCCTGGGCATGCGTAGAAGCCGTTTAACGCGATTAGTAAACGATCAGGTAAAGAATAATTTCCCCCGAAAATGGAAAAAACACTAAGCCTATTGCCCATGAAAATATCATTTTTGAGACGAAAAATAAAGTGGCTCGAAAGCGCCGGTACTCGGCATATATCAGTCCCTGGGCATGCGTAGAAGCCATTTAACGCGATTAGTAAATGATCAGGCAAAGAATAATTTTCCCCCGAAAATGGAAAAAACACTAAGCCTATAGCCCATGAAAATATCATTTTTGAGACGAAAAATAATATAGCTCGAAAGCGCCGGTACTCGGCATATATCAGTCCCTGGGCATGCGTAGAAGCCATGTAACGCGATTAGTAAAGGATCAGGCAAAGAATAATTTTCCCCCGAAAATGGAAAAAACACTAAGCCTATAGCCCATGAAAATATCATTTTTGAGACGAAAAATAAAATGGCTCGAAAGCGCCGGTACTCGGCATATATAAGTCCCTGGGCATGCGTAGAAGCCGTTTAACGCGATTAGTAAACGATCAGGTAAAGAATAATTTTCCCCCGAAAATGGAAAAAACACTAAGCCTATAGCCCATGAAAATATCATTTTTGAGACGAAAAATAAAATGGCTCGAAAGCGCCTGTACTCGGCATATATCAGTCCCTGGGCATGCGTAGAAGCCGTTTAACGCGATTAGTAAACGATCAGGCAAAGAATAATTTTCCCCCGAAAATGGACAAAACACTAAGCCTATAGCCCATGAAAATATCATTTTTGAGACGAAAAATAAAATGGCTCGAAAGCGCCGGTACTCGGCATATATCAGTCCCTGGGCATGCGTAGAAGCCGTTTAACGCGATTAGTAAACGATCAGGCAAAGAATAGTTTTCCCCCGAAAATGGAAAAAACACTAAGCCTATAGCCCATGAAAATATCATTTTTGAGACGAAAAATAAAGTGGCTCGAAAGCGTCGGTACTCGGCATATATCAGTCCCTGGGCATGCGTAGAAGCCATTTAACGCGATTAGTAAATGATCAGGCAAAGAATAATTTTCCCCCGAAAATGGAAAAAACACTAAGCCTATAGCCCATGAAAATATCATTTTTGAGACGAAAAATAAAATGGCTCGAAAGCGCCGGTACTCGGCATATATCAGTCCCTGGGCATGCGTAGAAGCCGTTTAACGCGATTAGTAAACGATCAGGTAAAGAATAATTTCCCCCGAAAATGGAAAAAACACTAAGCCTATAGCCCATGAAAATATCATTTTTGAGACGAAAAATAAAGTGGCTCGAAAGCGCCGGTACTCGGCATATATCAGTCCCTGGGCATGCGTAGAAGCCATTTAACGCGATTAGTAAATGATCAGGCAAAGAATAATTTTCCCCCGAAAATGGAAAAAAAACACTAAGCCTATAGCCCATGAAAATATCATTTTTGAGACGAAAAATAAACTGGCTCGAAAGCGCCGGTACTCGGCATATATCAGTCCCTGGGCATGCGTAGAAGCCGTTTAACGCGATTAGTAAACGATCAGGCAAAGAATAATTTTCCCCCGAAAATGGAAAAAACACTAAGCCTATAGCCCATGAAAATATCATTTTTGAGACGAAAAATAATATGGCTCGAAAGCGCCGGTACTCGGCATATATCAGTCCCTGGGCATGCGTAGAAGCCATTTAACGCGATTAGTAAACGATCAGGCAAAGAATAATTTTCCCCCGAAAATGGAAAAAACACTAAGCCTATATAGCCCATGAAAATATCATTTTTGAGACGAAAAATAAAGTGGCTCGAAAGCGCCGGTACTCGGCATATATCAGTCCCTGGGCATGCGTAGAAGCCATTTAACGCGATTAGTAAATGATCAGGCAAAGAATAATTTTCCCCCGAAAATGGAAAAAACACTAAGCCTATAGCCCATGAAAATATCATTTTTGAGACGAAAAATAAAATGGCTCGAAAGCGCCGGTACTCGGCATATATCAGTCCCTGGGCATGCGTAGAAGCCGTTTAACGCGATTAGTAAACGATCAGGTAAAGAATAATTTCCCCCGAAAATGGAAAAAACACTAAGCCTATAGCCCATGAAAATATCATTTTTGAGACGAAAAATAAAGTGGCTCGAAAGCGCCGGTACTCGGCATATATCAGTCCCTGGGCATGCGTAGAAGCCATTTAACGCGATTAGTAAACGATCAGGCAAAGAATAATTTTCACCCGAAAATGGAAAAAACACTAAGCCTATAATAGCCCATGAAAATATCATTTTTGAGACGAAAAATAAAGTGGCTAGAAAGCGCCGGTACTCGGCATATATCAGTCCCAGGGCATGCGTAGAAGCCATTTAACGCGATTAGTAAATGATCAGGCAAAGAATAATTTTCCCCCGAAAATGGAAAAAACACTAAGCCTATAGCCCATGAAAATATCATTTTTGAGACGAAAAATAAAATGGCTCGAAAGCGCCGGTACTCGGCATATATCAGTCCCTGGGCATGCGTAGAAGCCGTTTAACGCGATTAGTAAACGATCAGGTAAAGAATAATTTCCCCCGAAAATGGAAAAAACACTAAGCCTATAGCCCATGAAAATATCATTTTTGAGACGAAAAATAAAGTGGCTCGAAAGCGCCGGTACTCGGCATATATCAGTCCCTGGGCATGCGTAGAAGCCATTTAACGCGATTAGTAAATGATCAGGCAAAGAATAATTTTCCCCCGAAAATGGAAAAAACACTAAGCCTATAGCCCATGAAAATATCATTTTTGAGACGAAAAATAATATAGCTCGAAAGCGCCTTTACTCGGCATATATCAGTCCCTGGGCATGCGTAGAAGCCATGTAACGCGATTAGTAAAGGATCAGGCAAAGAATAATTTTCCCCCGAAAATGGAAAAAACACTAAGCCTATAGCCCATGAAAATATCATTTTTGAGACGAAAAATAAAATGGCTCGAAAGCGCCGGTACTCGGCATATATAAGTCCCTGGGCATGCGTAGAAGCCGTTTAACGCGATTAGTAAACGATCAGGTAAAGAATAATTTTCCCCCGAAAATTGAAAAAACACTAAGCCTATAGCCCATGAAAATATCATTTTTGAGACGAAAAATAAAATGGCTCGAAAGCGCCTGTACTCGGCATATATCAGTCCCTGGGCATGCGTAAAAGCCGTTTAACGCGATTAGTAAACGATCAGGCAAAGAATAATTTTCCCCCGAAAATGGACAAAACACTAAGCCTATAGCCCATGAAAATATCATTTTTGAGACGAAAAATAAAATGGCTCGAAAGCGCCGGTACTCGGCATATATCAGTCCCTGGGCATGCGTAGAAGCCATTTAACGCGATTAGTAAACGATCAGGCAAAGAATAATTTTCACCCGAAAATGGAAAAAACACTAAGCCTATAGCCCATGAAAATATCATTTTTGAGACGAAAAATAAAATGGCTCGAAAGCGCCGGTACTCGGCATATATCAGTCCCTGGGCATGCGTAGAAGCCATTTAACGCGATTAGTAAACGATCAGGCAAAGAATAATTTTCCCCCGAAAATGGAAAAAACACTAAGCCTATAGCCCATGAAAATATCATTTTTGAGACGAAAAATAAAGTGGCTCGAAAGCGCCGGTACTCGGCTTATATCAGTCCCTGGGCATGCGTAGAAGCCATTTAACGCGATTAGTAAACGATCAGGCAAAGAATAGTTTTCCCCCGAAAATGGAAAAAACACTAAGCCTAAAGCCCATGAAAATATCATATTTGAGACGAAAAATAATATGGCTCGAAAGCGCCGGTACTCGGCATATATCAGTCCCTGGGCATGCGTAGAAGCCGTTTAACGCGATTAGTAAACGATCAGGTAAAGAATAATTTCCCCCGAAAATGGAAAAAACACTAAGCCTATAGCCCATGAAAATATCATTTTTTAGACGAAAAATAAAGTGGCTCGAAAGCGCCGGTACTCGGCATATATCAGTCCCTGGGCATGCGTAGAAGCCGTTTAACGCGATTAGTAAACGATCAGGCAGAGAATAATTTTCCCCGAAAATGGAAAAAACACTAAGCCTATAGCCCATGAAAATATCATTTTTGAGACGAAAAATAAAATGGCTCGAAAGCGCCGGTACTCGGCATATATCAGTCCCTGGGCATGCGTAGAAGCCATTTAACGCGATTAGTAAACGATCAGGCAAAGAGTAATTTTCCCCGAAAATGGAAAAAACACTAAGCCTATAGCCCATGAAAATATCATTTTTGAGACGAAAAATAAAATGGCTCGAAAGCGCCGGTACTCGGCATATATCAGTCCCTGGGCATGCGTAGAAGCCATTTAACGCGATTAGTAAACGATCAGGCAAAGAGTAATTTTCCCCCGAAAATGGAAAAAACACTAAGCCTATAGCCCATGAAAATATAATTTTTGAGAAGAAAAATAAAATGGCTCGAAAGCGCCGGTACTCGGCATATATCAGTCCCTGGGCATGCGTAGAAGCCGTTTAACGCGATTAGTAAACGATCAGGCAAAGAATAATTTTCCCCCGAAAATGGAAAAAACACTAAGCCTATAGCCCATGAAAATATCATTTTTGAGACGAAAAATAAAATGGCTCGAAAGCGCCGGTACTCGGCATATATCAATCCCTGGGCATGCGTAGAAGCCATTTAACGCGATTAGTAAACGATCAGGCAAAGAGTAATTTTCCCCGAAAATGGAAAAAACACTAAGCCTATAGCCCATGAAAATACCATTTTTGAGACGAAAAATAAAATGGCTCGAAAGCGCCGGTACTCGGCATATATCAGTCCCTGGGCATGCGTAGAAGCCATTTAACGCGATTAGTAAACGATCAGGCAAAAAATAATTTTCCCCCTGAAAATGGGAAAAACACTAAGCCTATAGCCCATGAAAATATCATTTTGAGACGAAAAATAAAATGGCTCGAAAGCGCCGGTACTCGGCATATATCAGTCCCTGGGCATGCGTAGAAGCCGTTTAACGCGATTAGTAAACGATCAGGCAAAGAATAATTTTCCCCCGAAAATGGAAAAAACACTAAGCCTATAGCCCATGAAAATATCATTTTTGAGACGAAAAATAAAATGGCTCGAAAGCGCCGGTACTCGGCATATATCAGTCCCTGGGCATGCGTAGAAGCCATTTAACGCGATTAGTAAACGATCAGGCAAAAAATAATTTTCCCCCTGAAAATGGGAAAACACTAAGCCTATAGCCCATGAAAATATCATTTTGAGACGAAAAATAAAATGGCTCGAAAGCGCCGGTACTCGGCATATATCAGTCCCTGGGCATGCGTAGAAGCCATTTAACGCGATTAGTAAACGATCAGGCAAAGAGTAATTTTCCCCCGAAAATGGAAAAAACACTAAGCCTATAGCCCATGAAAATATAATTTTTGAGACGAAAAATAAAATGGCTCGATAGCGCCGGTACTCGGCATATATCAGTCCCTGGGCATGCGTAGAAGCCATTTAACGCGATTAGTAAACGATCAGGCAAAGAGTAATTTTCCCCCGAAAATGGAAAAAACACTAAGCCTATAGCCCATGAAAATATCATTTTTGAGACGAAAAATAAAATGGCTCGAAAGCGCCGGTACTCGGCATATATCAGTCCCTGGGCATGCGTAGAAGCCATTTAACGCGATTAGTAAACGATCAGGCAAAGAGTAATTTTCCCCCGAAAATGGAAAAAACACTAAGCCTATAGCCCATGAAAATATAATTTTTGAGACGAAAAATAAAATGGCTCGAAAGCGCCGGTACTCGGCATATATCAGTCCCTGGGCATGCGTAGAAGCCATTTAACGCGATTAGTAAACGATCAGGCAAAGAGTAATTTTCCCCCGAAAATGGAAAAAACACTAAGCCTATAGCCCATGAAAATATAATTTTTGAGAAGAAAAATAAAATGGCTCGAAAGCGCCGGTACTCGGCATATATCAGTCCCTGGGCATGCGTAGAAGCCGTTTAACGCGATTAGTAAACGATCAGGCAAAGAATAATTTTCCCCCGAAAATGGAAAAAACACTAAGCCTATAGCCCATGAAAATATCATTTTTGAGACGAAAAATAAAATGGCTCGAAAGCGCCGGTACTCGGCATATATCAATCCCTGGGCATGCGTAGAAGCCATTTAACGCGATTAGTAAACGATCAGGCAAAGAGTAATTTTCCCCGAAAATGGAAAAAACACTAAGCCTATAGCCCATGAAAATACCATTTTTGAGACGAAAAATAAAATGGCTCGAAAGCGCCGGTACTCGGCATATATCAGTCCCTGGGCATGCGTAGAAGCCATTTAACGCGATTAGTAAACGATCAGGCAAAAAATAATTTTCCCCCTGAAAATGGGAAAAACACTAAGCCTATAGCCCATGAAAATATCATTTTGAGACGAAAAATAAAATGGCTCGAAAGCGCCGGTACTCGGCATATATCAGTCCCTGGGCATGCGTAGAAGCCGTTTAACGCGATTAGTAAACGATCAGGCAAAGAATAATTTTCCCCCGAAAATGGAAAAAACACTAAGCCTATAGCCCATGAAAATATCATTTTTGAGACGAAAAATAAAATGGCTCGAAAGCGCCGGTACTCGGCATATATCAGTCCCTGGGCATGCGTAGAAGCCATTTAACGCGATTAGTAAACGATCAGGCAAAAAATAATTTTCCCCCTGAAAATGGGAAAACACTAAGCCTATAGCCCATGAAAATATCATTTTGAGACGAAAAATAAAATGGCTCGAAAGCGCCGGTACTCGGCATATATCAGTCCCTGGGCATGCGTAGAAGCCATTTAACGCGATTAGTAAACGATCAGGCAAAGAGTAATTTTCCCCCGAAAATGGAAAAAACACTAAGCCTATAGCCCATGAAAATATAATTTTTGAGACGAAAAATAAAATGGCTCGATAGCGCCGGTACTCGGCATATATCAGTCCCTGGGCATGCGTAGAAGCCATTTAACGCGATTAGTAAACGATCAGGCAAAGAGTAATTTTCCCCCGAAAATGGAAAAAACACTAAGCCTATAGCCCATGAAAATATCATTTTTGAGACGAAAAATAAAATGGCTCGAAAGCGCCGGTACTCGGCATATATCAGTCCCTGGGCATGCGTAGAAGCCATTTAACGCGATTAGTAAACGATCAGGCAAAGAGTAATTTTCCCCCGAAAATGGAAAAAACACTAAGCCTATAGCCCATGAAAATATAATTTTTGAGACGAAAAATAAAATGGCTCGAAAGCGCCGGTACTCGGCATATATCAGTCCCTGGGCATGCGTAGAAGCCGTTTAACGCGATTAGTAAACGATCAGGCAAAGAATAATTTTCCCCCGAAAATGGAAAAAACACTAAGCCTATAGCCCATGAAAATATCATTTTTGAGACGAAAAATAAAATGGCTCGAAAGCGCCGGTACTCGGCATATATCAGTCCCTGGGCATGCGTAGAAGCCATTTAACGCGATTAGTAAACGATCAGGCAAAAAATAATTTTCCCCCTGAAAATGGGAAAAACACTCAGCCTATAGCCCATGAAAATATCATTTTGAGACGAAAAATAAAATGGCTCGAAAGCGCCGGTACTCGGCATATATCAGTCCCTGGGCATGCGTAGAAGCCATTTAACGCGATTAGTAAACGATCAGGCAAAGAGTAATTTTCCCCCGAAAATGGAAAAAACACTAAGCCTATAGCCCATGAAAATATAATTTTTGAGACGAAAAATAAAATGGCTCGAAAGCGCCGGTACTCGGCATATATCAGTCCCTGGGCATGCGTAGAAGCCGTTTAACGCGATTAGTAAAAGATCAGGCAAAGAATAATTTTCCCCCGAAAATGGAAAAAACACTAAGCCTATAGCCCATGAAAATATCATTTTTGAGACGAAAAATAAAATGGCTCGAAAGCGCCGGTACTCGGCATATATCAGTCCCTGGGCATGCGTAGAAGCCATTTAACGCGATTAGTAAACGATCAGGCAAAAAATAATTTTCCCCCTGAAAATGGAAAAAACACTAAGCCTATAGCCCATGAAAATATAATTTTTGAGACGAAAAATAAAATGGCTCGAAAGCGCCGGTACTCGGCATATATCAGTCCCTGGGCATGCGTAGAAGCCGTTTAACGCGATTAGTAAACGATCAGGCAAAGAATAATTTTCCCCCGAAAATGGAAAAAACACTAAGCCTATAGCCCATGAAAATATTATTTTTGAGACGAAAAATAAAATGGCTCGAAAGCGCCGGTACTCGGCATATATCAGTCCCTGGGCATGCGTAGAAGCCATTTAACGCGATTAGTAAACGATCAGGCAAAGAATAATTTTCCCCCGAAAATGGAAAAAACACTAAGCCTATAGCCCATGAAAATATCATTTTTGAGACGAAAAACAAAGTGGCTCGAAAGCGCCGGTACTCGGCTTATATCAGTCCCTGGGCATGCGTAGAAGCCATTTAACGCGATTAGTAAACGATCAGGCAAAGAATAGTTTTCCCCCGAAAATGGAAAAAACACTAAGCCTAAAGCCCATGAAAATATCATATTTGAGACGAAAAATAATATGGCTCGAAAGCGCCGGTACTCGGCATATATCAGTCCCTGGGCATGCGTAGAAGCCGTTTAACGCGATTAGTAAACGATCAGGTAAAGAATAATTTCCCCCGAAAATGGAAAAAACACTAAGCCTATAGCCCATGAAAATATCATTTTTTAGACGAAAAATAAAGTGGCTCGAAAGCGCCGGTACTCGGCATATATCAGTCCCTGGGCATGCGTAGAAGCCGTTTAACGCGATTAGTAAACGATCAGGCAGAGAATAATTTTCCCCGAAAATGGAAAAAACACTAAGCCCATAGCCCATGAAAATATAATTTTTGAGACGAAAAATAAAATGGCTCGAAAGCGCCGGTACTCGGCATATATCAGTCCCTGGGCATGCGTAGAAGCCATTTAACGCGATTAGTAAACGATCAGGCAAAGAATAATTGTCCCCGAAAATGGAAAAAACACTAAGCCTATATAGCCCATGAAAATATCATTTTTGAGACGAAAAATAAAATGGCTCGAAAGCGCCGGTACTCGGCATATATCAGTCCCTGGGCATGCGTAGAAGCCATTTAACGCGATTAGTAAACGATCAGGCAAAAAATAATTTTCCCCCTGAAAATGGGAAAAACACTAAGCCTATAGCCCATGAAAATATCATTTTGAGACGAAAAATAAAATGGCTCGAAAGCGCCGGTACTCGGCATATATCAGTCCCTGGGCATGCGTAGAAGCCGTTTAACGCGATTAGTAAACGATCAGGCAAAGAATAATTTTCCCCCGAAAATGGAAAAAACACTAAGCTTATAGCCCATGAAAATATAATTTTTGAGACGAAAAATAAAATGGCTCGAAAGCGCCGGTACTCGGCATATATCAGTCCCTGGGCATGCGTAGAAGCCATTTAACGCGATTAGTAAACGATCAGGGTAAGAGTAATTTTCCCCGAAAATGGAAAAAACACTAAGCCTATAGCCCATGAAAATATCATTTTTGAGACGAAAAATAAAATGGCTCGAAAGCGCCGGTACTCGGCATATATCAGTCCCTGGGCATGCGTAGAAGCCATTTAACGCGATTAGTAAACGATCAGGCAAAAAATAATTTTCCCCCTGAAAATGGGAAAAACACTAAGCCTATAGCCCATGAAAATATCATTTTGAGACGAAAAATAAAATGGCTCGAAAGCGCCGGTACTCGGCATATATCAGTCCCTGGGCATGCGTAGAAGCCGTTTAACGCGATTAGTAAACGATCAGGCAAAGAATAATTTTCCCCCGAAAATGGAAAAAACACTAAGCCTATAGCCCATGAAAATATCATTTTTGAGACGAAAAATAAAATGGCTCGAAAGCGCCGGTACTCGGCATATATCAGTCCCTGGGCATGCGTAGAAGCCATTTAACGCGATTAGTAAACGGTCAGGCAAAAAATAATTTTCCCCCTGAAAATGGGAAAACACTAAGCCTATAGCCCATGAAAATATCATTTTGAGACGAAAAATAAAATGGCTCGAAAGCGCCGGTACTCGGCATATATCAGTCCCTGGGCATGCGTAGAAGCCATTTAACGCGATTAGTAAACGATCAGGCAAAGAGTAATTTTCCCCCGAAAATGGAAAAAACACTAAGCCTATAGCCCATGAAAATATAATTTTTGAGACGAAAAATAAAATGGCTCGATAGCGCCGGTACTCGGCATATATCAGTCCCTGGGCATGCGTAGAAGCCATTTAACGCGATTAGTAAACGATCAGGCAAAGAGTAATTTTCCCCCGAAAATGGAAAAAACACTAAGCCTATAGCCCATGAAAATATCATTTTGAGACGAAAAATAAAATGGCTCGAAAGCGCCGGTACTCGGCATATATCAGTCCCTGGGCATGCGTAGAAGCCATTTAACGCGATTAGTAAACGATCAGGCAAAGAGTAATTTTCCCCCGAAAATGGAAAAAACACTAAGCCTATAGCCCATGAAAATATAATTTTTGAGACGAAAAATAAAATGGCTCGAAAGCGCCGGTACTCGGCATATATCAGTCCCTGGGCATGCGTAGAAGCCGTTTAACGCGATTAGTAAAAGATCAGGCAAAGAATAATTTTCCCCCGAAAATGGAAAAAACACTAAGCCTATAGCCCATGAAAATATCATTTTTGAGACGAAAAATAAAATGGCTCGAAAGCGCCGGTACTCGGCATATATCAGTCCCTGGGCATGCGTAGAAGCCATTTAACGCGATTAGTAAACGATCAGGCAAAAAATAATTTTCCCCCTGAAAATGGAAAAAACACTAAGCCTATAGCCCATGAAAATTAATTTTTGAGACGAAAAATAAAATGGCTCGAAAGCGCCGGTACTCGGCATATATCAGTCCCTGGGCATGCGTAGAAGCCGTTTAACGCGATTAGTAAACGATCAGGCAAAGAATAATTTTCCCCCGAAAATGGAAAAAACACTAAGCCTATAGCCCATGAAAATATTATTTTTGAGACGAAAAATAAAATGGCTCGAAAGCGCCGGTACTCGGCATATATCAGTCCCTGGGCATGCGTAGAAGCCATTTAACGCGATTAGTAAACGATCAGGCAAAAAATAATTTTCCCCCTGAAAATGGGAAAAACACTAAGCCTATAGCCCATGAAAATATCATTTTGAGACGAAAAATAAAATGGCTCGAAAGCGCCGGTACTCGGCATATATCAGTCCCTGGGCATGCGTAGAAGCCATTTAACGCGATTAGTAAACGATCAGGCAAAGAGTAATTTTCCCCCGAAAATGGAAAAAACACTAAGCCTATAGCCCATGAAAATATAATTTTTGAGACGAAAAATAAAATGGCTCGAAAGCGCCGGTACTCGGCATATATCAGTCCCTGGGCATGCGTAGAAGCCATTTAACGCGATTAGTAAACGATCAGGCAAAGAGTAATTTTCCCCCGAAAATGGAAGAAACACTAAGCCTATAGCCCATGAAAATATCATTTTTGAGAAGAAAAATAAAATGGCTCGAAAGCGCCGGTACTCGGCATATATCAGTCCCTGGGCATGCGTAGAAGCCATTTAACGCGATTAGTAAACGATCAGGCAAAGAGTAATTTTCCCCGAAAATGGAAAAAACACTAAGCCTATAGCCCATGAAAATATCATTTTTGAGACGAAAAATAAAATGGCTCGAAAGCGCCGGTACTCGGCATATATCAGTCCCTGGGCATGCGTAGAAGCCATTTAACGCGATTATTAAACGATCAGGCAAAGAGTAATTTTCCCCCGAAAATGGAAAAAACACTAAGCCTATAGCCCATGAAAATATAATTTTTGAGACGAAAAATAAAATGGCTCGAAAGCGCCGGTACTCGGCATATATCAGTCCCTGGGCATGCGTAGAAGCCGTTTAACGCGATTAGTAAACGATCAGGCAAAGAATAATTTTCCCCCGAAAATGGAAAAAACACTAAGCCTATAGCCCATGAAAATATCATTTTTGAGACGAAAAATAAAATGGCTCGAAAGCGCCGGTACTCGGCATATATCAGTCCCTGGGCATGCGTAGAAGCCATTTAACGCGATTAGTAAACGATCAGGCAAAAAATAATTTTCCCCCGAAAATGGAAAAAACACTAAGCCTATAGCCCATGAAAATATAATTTTTGAGACGAAAAATAAAATGGCTCGAAAGCGCCGGTACTCGGCATATATCAGTCCCTGGGCATGCGTAGAAGCCATTTAACGCGATTAGTAAACGATCACGCAAAGAGTAATTTTCCCCCGAAAATGGAAAAAACACTAAGCCTATAGCCCATGAAAATATAATTTTTGAGACGAAAAATAAAATGGCTCGAAAGCGCCGGTACTCGGCATATATCAGTCCCTGGGCATGCGTAGAAGCCATTTAACGCGATTAGTAAACGATCAGGCAAAGAGTAATTTTCCCCGAAAATGGAAAAAACACTAAGCCTATAGCCCATGAAAATATCATTTTTGAGACGAAAAATAAAATGGCTCGAAAGCGCCGGTACTCGGCATATATCAGTCCCTGGGCATGCGTAGAAGCCATTTAACGCGATTAGTAAACGATCAGGCAAAGAGTAATTTTCCCCCGAAAATGGAAAAAACACTAAGCCTATAGCCCATGAAAATATAATTTTTGAGACGAAAAATAAAATGGCTCGAAAGCGCCGGTACTCGGCATATATCAGTCCCTGGGCATGCGTAGAAGCCGTTTAACGCGATTAGTAAACGATCAGGCAAAGAATAATTTTCCCCCGAAAATGGAAAAAACACTAAGCCTATAGCCCATGAAAATATCATTTTTGAGACGAAAAATAAAATGGCTCGAAAGCGCCGGTACTCGGCATATATCAGTCCCTGGGCATGCGTAGAAGCCATTTAACGCGATTAGTAAACGATCAGGCAAAAAATAATTTTCCCCCTGAAAATGGGAAAAACACTAAGCCTATAGCCCATGAAAATATCATTTTGAGACGAAAAATAAAATGGCTCGAAAGCGCCGGTACTCGGCATATATCAGTCCCTGGGCATGCGTAGAAGCCATTTAACGCGATTAGTAAACGATCAGGCAAAGAGTAATTTTCCCCCGAAAATGGAAAAAACACTAAGCCTATAGCCCATGAAAATATCATTTTTGAGACGAAAAATAAAATGGCTCGAAAGCGCCGGTACTCGGCATATATCAGTCCCTGGGCATCCGTAGAAGCCATTTAACGCGATTAGTAAACGATCAGGCAAAAAATAATTTTCCCCCTGAAAATGGGAAAAACACTAAGCCTATAGCCCATGAAAATATAATTTTTGAGACGAAAAATAAAATGGCTCGAAAGCGCCGGTACTCGGCATATATCAGTCCCTGGGCATGCGTAGAAGCCGTTTAACGCGATTAGTAAAAGATCAGGCAAAGAATAATTTTCCCCCGAAAATGGAAAAAACACTAAGCCTATAGCCCATGAAAATATCATTTTTGAGACGAAAAATAAAATGGCTCGAAAGCGCCGGTACTCGGCATATATCAGTCCCTGGGCATGCGTAGAAGCCATTTAACGCGATTAGTAAACGATCAGGCAAAAAATAATTTTCCCCCCGAAAATGGAAAAAACACTAAGCCTATAGCCCATGAAAATATAATTTTTGAGACGAAAAATAAAATGGCTCGAAAGCGCCGGTACTCGGCATATATCAGTCCCTGGGCATGCGTAGAAGCCATTTAACGCGATTAGTAAACGATCAGGCAAAGAGTAATTTTCCCCGAAAATGGAAAAAACACTAAGCCTATAGCCCATGAAAATATCATTTTTGAGACGAAAAATAAAATGGCTCGAAAGCGCCGGTACTCGGCATATATCAGTCCCTGGGCATGCGTAGAAGCCATTTAACGCGATTAGTAAACGATCAGGCAAAGAGTAATTTTCCCCCGAAAATGGAAAAAACACTAAGCCTATAGCCCATGAAAATATAATTTTTGAGACGAAAAATAAAATGGCTCGAAAGCGCCGGTACTCGGCATATATCAATCCCTGGGCATGCGTAGAAGCCATTTAACGCGATTAGTAAATGATCAGGCAAAGAATAATTTTCCCCCGAAAATGGAAAAAACACTAAGCCTTATAGCCCATGAAAATATCATTTTTGAGACGAAAAATAAGATGGCTCGAAAGCGCCGGTACTCGGCATATATCAGTCCCTGGGCATGCGTAGAAGCCATTTAACGCGATTAGTAAACGATCAGGCAAAGAGTAATTTTCCCCCGAAAATGGAAAAAACACTAAGCCTATAGCCCATGAAAATATAATTTTTGAGACGAAAAATAAAATGGCTCGAAAGCGCCGGTACTCGGCATATATCAGTCCCTGGGCATGCGTAGAAGCCATTTAACGCGATTAGTAAATGATCAGGCAAAGAATAATTTTCCCCCGAAAATGGAAAAAACACTAAGCCTATAGCCCATGAAAATATCATTTTTGAGACGAAAAATAAGATGGCTCGAAAGCGCCGGTACTCGGCATATATCAGTCCCTGGGCATGCGTAGAAGCCATTTAACGCGATTAGTAAACGATCAGGCAAAGAGTAATTTTCCCCCGAAAATGGAAAAAACACTAAGCCCATAGCCCATGAAAATATAATTTTTGAGACGAAAAATAAAATGGCTCGAAAGCGCCGGTACTCGGCATATATCAGTCCCTGGGCATGCGTAGAAGCCGTTTAACGCGATTAGTAAAAGATCAGGCAAAGAATAATTGTCCCCGAAAATGGAAAAAACACTAAGCCTATATAGCCCATGAAAATATCATTTTTGAGACGAAAAATAAAATGGCTCGAAAGCGCCGGTACTCGGCATATATCAGTCCCTGGGCATGCGTAGAAGCCATTTAACGCGATTAGTAAACGATCAGGCAAAGAGTAATTTTCCCCGAAAATGGAAAAAACACTAAGCCTATAGCCCATGAAAATATCATTTTTGAGACGAAAAATAAAATGGCTCGATAGCGCCGGTACTCGGCATATATCAGTCCCTGGGCATGCGTAGAAGCCATTTAACGCGATTAGTAAACGATCAGGCAAAGAGTAATTTTCCCCCGAAAATGGAAAAAACGCTAAGCCTATAGCCCATGAAAATATCATTTTTGAGACGAAAAATAAAATGGCTCGAAAGCGCCGGTACTCGGCATATATCAGTCCCTGGGCATGCGTAGAAGCCATTTAACGCGATTAGTAAACGATCAGGCAAAGAGTAATTTTCCCCGAAAATGGAAAAAACACTAAGCCTATAGCCCATGAAAATATCATTTTTGAGACGAAAAATAAAATGGCTCGAAAGCGCCGGTACTCGGCATATATCAGTCCCTGGGCATGCGTAGAAGCCATTTAACGCGATTAGTAAACGATCAGGCAAAGAGTAATTTTCCCCTGAAAATGGAAAAAACACTAAGCCTATAGCCCATGAAAATATAATTTTTGAGACGAAAAATAAAATGGCTCGAAAGCGCCGGTACTCGGCATATATCAGTCCCTGGGCATGCGTAGAAGCCATTTAACGCGATTAGTAAACGATCAGGCAAAGAGTAATTTTCCCCCGAAAATGGAAAAAACACTAAGCCTATAGCCCATGAAAATATAATTTTTGAAACGAAAAATAAAATGGCTCGAAAGCGCCTGTACTCGGCATATATCAGTCCCTGGGCATGCGTAGAAGCCATTTAACGCGATTAGTAAACGATCAGGCAAAGAATAATTGTCCCCCGAAAATGGAAAAAACACTAAGCCTATAGCCCATGAAAATATCATTTTTGAGACGAAAAATAAAATGGCTCGAAAGCGCCTGTACTCGGCATATATCAGTCCCTGGGCATGCGTAGAAGCCGTTTAACGCGATTAGTAAACGATCAGGTAAAGAATAATTTCCCCCGAAAATGGAAAAAACACTAAGCCTATTGCCCATGAAAATATCATTTTTGAGACGAAAAATAAAGTGGCTCGAAAGCGCCGGTACTCGGCATATATCAGTCCCTGGGCATGCGTAGAAGCCATTTAACGCGATTAGTAAATGATCAGGCAAAGAATAATTTTCCCCCGAAAATGGAAAAAACACTAAGCCTATAGCCCATGAAAATATCATTTTTGAGACGAAAAATAATATAGCTCGAAAGCGCCGGTACTCGGCATATATCAGTCCCTGGGCATGCGTAGAAGCCATGTAACGCGATTAGTAAAGGATCAGGCAAAGAATAATTTTCCCCCGAAAATGGAAAAAACACTAAGCCTATAGCCCATGAAAATATCATTTTTGAGACGAAAAATAAAATGGCTCGAAAGCGCCGGTACTCGGCATATATAAGTCCCTGGGCATGCGTAGAAGCCGTTTAACGCGATTAGTAAACGATCAGGTAAAGAATAATTTTCCCCCGAAAATGGAAAAAACACTAAGCCTATAGCCCATGAAAATATCATTTTTGAGACGAAAAATAAAATGGCTCGAAAGCGCCTGTACTCGGCATATATCAGTCCCTGGGCATGCGTAGAAGCCGTTTAACGCGATTAGTAAACGATCAGGCAAAGAATAATTTTCCCCCGAAAATGGACAAAACACTAAGCCTATAGCCCATGAAAATATCATTTTTGAGACGAAAAATAAAATGGCTCGAAAGCGCCGGTACTCGGCATATATCAGTCCCTGGGCATGCGTAGAAGCCGTTTAACGCGATTAGTAAACGATCAGGCAAAGAATAGTTTTCCCCCGAAAATGGAAAAAACACTAAGCCTATAGCCCATGAAAATATCATTTTTGAGACGAAAAATAAAGTGGCTCGAAAGCGTCGGTACTCGGCATATATCAGTCCCTGGGCATGCGTAGAAGCCATTTAACGCGATTAGTAAATGATCAGGCAAAGAATAATTTTCCCCCGAAAATGGAAAAAACACTAAGCCTATAGCCCATGAAAATATCATTTTTGAGACGAAAAATAAAATGGCTCGAAAGCGCCGGTACTCGGCATATATCAGTCCCTGGGCATGCGTAGAAGCCGTTTAACGCGATTAGTAAACGATCAGGTAAAGAATAATTTCCCCCGAAAATGGAAAAAACACTAAGCCTATAGCCCATGAAAATATCATTTTTGAGACGAAAAATAAAGTGGCTCGAAAGCGCCGGTACTCGGCATATATCAGTCCCTGGGCATGCGTAGAAGCCATTTAACGCGATTAGTAAATGATCAGGCAAAGAATAATTTTCCCCCGAAAATGGAAAAAAAAACACTAAGCCTATAGCCCATGAAAATATCATTTTTGAGACGAAAAATAAACTGGCTCGAAAGCGCCGGTACTCGGCATATATCAGTCCCTGGGCATGCGTAGAAGCCGTTTAACGCGATTAGTAAACGATCAGGCAAAGAATAATTTTCCCCCGAAAATGGAAAAAACACTAAGCCTATAGCCCATGAAAATATCATTTTTGAGACGAAAAATAATATGGCTCGAAAGCGCCGGTACTCGGCATATATCAGTCCCTGGGCATGCGTAGAAGCCATTTAACGCGATTAGTAAACGATCAGGCAAAGAATAATTTTCCCCCGAAAATGGAAAAAACACTAAGCCTATATAGCCCATGAAAATATCATTTTTGAGACGAAAAATAAAGTGGCTCGAAAGCGCCGGTACTCGGCATATATCAGTCCCTGGGCATGCGTAGAAGCCATTTAACGCGATTAGTAAATGATCAGGCAAAGAATAATTTTCCCCCGAAAATGGAAAAAACACTAAGCCTATAGCCCATGAAAATATCATTTTTGAGACGAAAAATAAAGTGGCTCGAAAGCGCCGGTACTCGGCATATATCAGTCCCTGGGCATGCGTAGAAGCCATTTAACGCGATTAGTAAATGATCAGGCAAAGAATAATTTTCCCCCGAAAATGGAAAAAACACTAAGCCTATAGCCCATGAAAATATCATTTTTGAGACGAAAAATAATATAGCTCGAAAGCGCCTTTACTCGGCATATATCAGTCCCTGGGCATGCGTAGAAGCCATGTAACGCGATTAGTAAAGGATCAGGCAAAGAATAATTTTCCCCCGAAAATGGAAAAAACACTAAGCCTATAGCCCATGAAAATATCATTTTTGAGACGAAAAATAAAATGGCTCGAAAGCGCCGGTACTCGGCATATATAAGTCCCTGGGCATGCGTAGAAGCCGTTTAACGCGATTAGTAAACGATCAGGTAAAGAATAATTTTCCCCCGAAAATGGAAAAAACACTAAGCGCCCATGAAAATATCATTTTTGAGACGAAAAATAAAATGGCTCGAAAGCGCCTGTACTCGGCATATATCAGTCCCTGGGCATGCATAAAAGCCGTTTAACGCGATTAGTAAACGATCAGGCAAAGAATAATTTTCCCCCGAAAATGGACAAAACACTAAGCCTATAGCCCATGAAAATATCATTTTTGAGACGAAAAATAAAATGGCTCGAAAGCGCCGGTACTCGGCATATATCAGTCCCTGGGCATGCGTAGAAGCCATTTAACGCGATTAGTAAACGATCAGGCAAAGAATAATTTTCACCCGAAAATGGAAAAAACACTAAGCCTATAGCCCATGAAAATATCATTTTTGAGACGAAAAATAAAATGGCTCGAAAGCGCCGGTACTCGGCATATATCAGTCCCTGGGCATGCGTAGAAGCCATTTAACGCGATTAGTAAACGATCAGGCAAAGAATAATTTTCCCCCGAAAATGGAAAAAACACTAAGCCTATAGCCCATGAAAATATCATTTTTGAGACGAAAAATAAAGTGGCTCGAAAGCGCCGGTACTCGGCTTATATCAGTCCCTGGGCATGCGTAGAAGCCATTTAACGCGATTAGTAAACGATCAGGCAAAGAATAGTTTTCCCCCGAAAATGGAAAAAACACTAAGCCTAAAGCCCATGAAAATATCATATTTGAGACGAAAAATAATATGGCTCGAAAGCGCCGGTACTCGGCATATATCAGTCCCTGGGCATGCGTAGAAGCCGTTTAACGCGATTAGTAAACGATCAGGTAAAGAATAATTTCCCCCGAAAATGGAAAAAACACTAAGCCTATAGCCCATGAAAATATCATTTTTTAGACGAAAAATAAAGTGGCTCGAAAGCGCCGGTACTCGGCATATATCAGTCCCTGGGCATGCGTAGAAGCCGTTTAACGCGATTAGTAAACGATCAGGCAGAGAATAATTTTCCCCGAAAATGGAAAAAACACTAAGCCTATAGCCCATGAAAATATCATTTTTGAGACGAAAAATAAAATGGCTCGAAAGCGCCGGTACTCGGCATATATCAGTCCCTGGGCATGCGTAGAAGCCATTTAACGCGATTAGTAAACGATCAGGCAAAGAGTAATTTTCCCCGAAAATGGAAAAAACACTAAGCCTATAGCCCATGAAAATATCATTTTTGAGACGAAAAATAAAATGGCTCGAAAGCGCCGGTACTCGGCATATATCAGTCCCTGGGCATGCGTAGAAGCCATTTAACGCGATTAGTAAACGATCAGGCAAAGAGTAATTTTCCCCCGAAAATGGAAAAAACACTAAGCCTATAGCCCATGAAAATATAATTTTTGAGAAGAAAAATAAAATGGCTCGAAAGCGCCGGTACTCGGCATATATCAGTCCCTGGGCATGCGTAGAAGCCGTTTAACGCGATTAGTAAACGATCAGGCAAAGAATAATTTTCCCCCGAAAATGGAAAAAACACTAAGCCTATAGCCCATGAAAATATCATTTTTGAGACGAAAAATAAAATGGCTCGAAAGCGCCGGTACTCGGCATATATCAATCCCTGGGCATGCGTAGAAGCCATTTAACGCGATTAGTAAACGATCAGGCAAAGAGTAATTTTCCCCGAAAATGGAAAAAACACTAAGCCTATAGCCCATGAAAATACCATTTTTGAGACGAAAAATAAAATGGCTCGAAAGCGCCGGTACTCGGCATATATCAGTCCCTGGGCATGCGTAGAAGCCATTTAACGCGATTAGTAAACGATCAGGCAAAAAATAATTTTCCCCCTGAAAATGGGAAAAACACTAAGCCTATAGCCCATGAAAATATCATTTTGAGACGAAAAATAAAATGGCTCGAAAGCGCCGGTACTCGGCATATATCAGTCCCTGGGCATGCGTAGAAGCCGTTTAACGCGATTAGTAAACGATCAGGCAAAGAATAATTTTCCCCCGAAAATGGAAAAAACACTAAGCCTATAGCCCATGAAAATATCATTTTTGAGACGAAAAATAAAATGGCTCGAAAGCGCCGGTACTCGGCATATATCAGTCCCTGGGCATGCGTAGAAGCCATTTAACGCGATTAGTAAACGATCAGGCAAAAAATAATTTTCCCCCTGAAAATGGGAAAACACTAAGCCTATAGCCCATGAAAATATCATTTTGAGACGAAAAAAAAAATGGCTCGAAAGCGCCGGTACTCGGCATATATCAGTCCCTGGGCATGCGTAGAAGCCATTTAACGCGATTAGTAAACGATCAGGCAAAGAGTAATTTTCCCCCGAAAATGGAAAAAACACTAAGCCTATAGCCCATGAAAATATAATTTTTGAGACGAAAAATAAAATGGCTCGATAGCGCCGGTACTCGGCATATATCAGTCCCTGGGCATGCGTAGAAGCCATTTAACGCGATTAGTAAACGATCAGGCAAAGAGTAATTTTCCCCCGAAAATGGAAAAAACACTAAGCCTATAGCCCATGAAAATATCATTTTTGAGACGAAAAATAAAATGGCTCGAAAGCGCCGGTACTCGGCATATATCAGTCCCTGGGCATGCGTAGAAGCCATTTAACGCGATTAGTAAACGATCAGGCAAAGAGTAATTTTCCCCCGAAAATGGAAAAAACACTAAGCCTATAGCCCATGAAAATATAATTTTTGAGACGAAAAATAAAATGGCTCGAAAGCGCCGGTACTCGGCATATATCAGTCCCTGGGCATGCGTAGAAGCCGTTTAACGCGATTAGTAAACGATCAGGCAAAGAATAATTTTCCCCCGAAAATGGAAAAAACACTAAGCCTATAGCCCATGAAAATATCATTTTTGAGACGAAAAATAAAATGGCTCGAAAGCGCCGGTACTCGGCATATATCAGTCCCTGGGCATGCGTAGAAGCCATTTAACGCGATTAGTAAACGATCAGGCAAAAAATAATTTTCCCCCTGAAAATGGGAAAAACACTCAGCCTATAGCCCATGAAAATATCATTTTGAGACGAAAAATAAAATGGCTCGAAAGCGCCGGTACTCGGCATATATCAGTCCCTGGGCATGCGTAGAAGCCATTTAACGCGATTAGTAAACGATCAGGCAAAGAGTAATTTTCCCCCGAAAATGGAAAAAACACTAAGCCTATAGCCCATGAAAATATAATTTTTGAGACGAAAAATAAAATGGCTCGAAAGCGCCGGTACTCGGCATATATCAGTCCCTGGGCATGCGTAGAAGCCGTTTAACGCGATTAGTAAAAGATCAGGCAAAGAATAATTTTCCCCCGAAAATGGAAAAAACACTAAGCCTATAGCCCATGAAAATATCATTTTTGAGACGAAAAATAAAATGGCTCGAAAGCGCCGGTACTCGGCATATATCAGTCCCTGGGCATGCGTAGAAGCCATTTAACGCGATTAGTAAACGATCAGGCAAAAAATAATTTTCCCCCTGAAAATGGAAAAAACACTAAGCCTATAGCCCATGAAAATATAATTTTTGAGACGAAAAATAAAATGGCTCGAAAGCGCCGGTACTCGGCATATATCAGTCCCTGGGCATGCGTAGAAGCCGTTTAACGCGATTAGTAAACGATCAGGCAAAGAATAATTTTCCCCCGAAAATGGAAAAAACACTAAGCCTATAGCCCATGAAAATATTATTTTTGAGACGAAAAATAAAATGGCTCGAAAGCGCCGGTACTCGGCATATATCAGTCCCTGGGCATGCGTAGAAGCCATTTAACGCGATTAGTAAACGATCAGGCAAAAAATAATTTTCCCCCTGAAAATGGGAAAAACACTAAGCCTATAGCCCATGAAAATATCATTTTGAGACGAAAAATAAAATGGCTCGAAAGCGCCGGTACTCGGCATATATCAGTCCCTGGGCATGCGTAGAAGCCATTTAACGCGATTAGTAAACGATCAGGCAAAGAGTAATTTTCCCCCGAAAATGGAAAAAACACTAAGCCTATAGCCCATGAAAATATAATTTTTGAGACGAAAAATAAAATGGCTCGAAAGCGCCGGTACTCGGCATATATCAGTCCCTGGGCATGCGTAGAAGCCATTTAACGCGATTAGTAAACGATCAGGCAAAGAGTAATTTTCCCCCGAAAATGGAAAAAACACTAAGCCTATAGCCCATGAAAATATCATTTTTGAGACGAAAAATAAAATGGCTCGAAAGCGCCGGTACTCGGCATATATCAGTCCCTGGGCATGCGTAGAAGCCATTTAACGCGATTAGTAAACGATCAGGCAAAGAGTAATTTTCCCCGAAAATGGAAAAAACACTAAGCCTATAGCCCATGAAAATATCATTTTTGAGACGAAAAATAAAATGGCTCGAAAGCGCCGGTACTCGGCATATATCAGTCCCTGGGCATGCGTAGAAGCCATTTAACGCGATTATTAAACGATCAGGCAAAGAGTAGTTTTCCCCCGAAAATGGAAAAAACACTAAGCCTATAGCCCATGAAAATATAATTTTTGAGACGAAAAATAAAATGGCTCGAAAGCGCCGGTACTCGGCATATATCAGTCCCTGGGCATGCGTAGAAGCCGTTTAACGCGATTAGTAAACGATCAGGCAAAGAATAATTTTCCCCCGAAAATGGAAAAAACACTAAGCCTATAGCCCATGAAAATATCATTTTTGAGACGAAAAATAAAATGGCTCGAAAGCGCCGGTACTCGGCATATATCAGTCCCTGGGCATGCGTAGAAGCCATTTAACGCGATTAGTAAACGATCAGGCAAAAAATAATTTTCCCCCGAAAATGGAAAAAACACTAAGCCCATAGCCCATGAAAATATAATTTTTGAGACGAAAAATAAAATGGCTCGAAAGCGCCGGTACTCGGCATATATCAGTCCCTGGGCATGCGTAGAAGCCATTTAACGCGATTAGTAAACGATCAGGCAAAGAGTAATTTTCCCCCGAAAATGGAAAAAACACTAAGCCTATAGCCCATGAAAATATAATTTTTGAGACGAAAAATAAAATGGCTCGAAAGCGCCGGTACTCGGCATATATCAGTCCCTGGGCATGCGTAGAAGCCATTTAACGCGATTAGTAAACGATCAGGCAAAGAGTAATTTTCCCCGAAAATGGAAAAAACACTAAGCCTATAGCCCATGAAAATATCATTTTTGAGACGAAAAATAAAATGGCTCGAAAGCGCCGGTACTCGGCATATATCAGTCCCTGGGCATGCGTAGAAGCCATTTAACGCGATTAGTAAACGATCAGGCAAAGAGTAATTTTCCCCCGAAAATGGAAAAAACACTAAGCCTATAGCCCATGAAAATATAATTTTTGAGACGAAAAATAAAATGGCTCGAAAGCGCCGGTACTCGGCATATATCAGTCCCTGGGCATGCGTTGAAGCCGTTTAACGCGATTAGTAAACGATCAGGCAAAGAATAATTTTCCCCCGAAAATGGAAAAAACACTAAGCCTCTAGCCCATGAAAATATCATTTTTGAGACGAAAAATAAAATGGCTCGAAAGCGCCGGTACTCGGCATATATCAGTCCCTGGGCATGCGTAGAAGCCATTTAACGCGATTAGTAAACGATCAGGCAAAAAATAATTTTCCCCCTGAAAATGGGAAAAACACTAAGCCTATAGCCCATGAAAATATCATTTTGAGACGAAAAATAAAATGGCTCGAAAGCGCCGGTACTCGGCATATATCAGTCCCTGGGCATGCGTAGAAGCCATTTAACGCGATTAGTAAACGATCAGGCAAAGAGTAATTTTCCCCCGAAAATGGAAAAAACACTAAGCCTATAGCCCATGAAAATATCATTTTTGAGACGAAAAATAAAATGGCTCGAAAGCGCCGGTACTCGGCATATATCAGTCCCTGGGCATGCGTAGAAGCCATTTAACGCGATTAGTAAACGATCAGGCAAAAAATAATTTTCCCCCTGAAAATGGGAAAAACACTAAGCCTATAGCCCATGAAAATATAATTTTTGAGACGAAAAATAAAATGGCTCGAAAGCGCCGGTACTCGGCATATATCAGTCCCTGGGCATGCGTAGAAGCCGTTTAACGCGATTAGTAAAAGATCAGGCAAAGAATAATTTTCCCCCGAAAATGGAAAAAACACTAAGCCTATAGCCCATGAAAATATCATTTTTGAGACGAAAAATAAAATGGCTCGAAAGCGCCGGTACTCGGCATATATCAGTCCCTGGGCATGCGTAGAAGCCATTTAACGCGATTAGTAAACGATCAGGCAAAAAATAATTTTCCCCCCGAAAATGGAAAAAACACTAAGCCTATAGCCCATGAAAATATAATTTTTGAGACGAAAAATAAAATGGCTCGAAAGCGCCGGTACTCGGCATATATCAGTCCCTGGGCATGCGTAGAAGCCATTTAACGCGATTAGTAAACGATCAGGCAAAGAGTAATTTTCCCCGAAAATGGAAAAAACACTAAGCCTATAGCCCATGAAAATATCATTTTTGAGACGAAAAATAAAATGGCTCGAAAGCGCCGGTACTCGGCATATATCAGTCCCTGGGCATGCGTAGAAGCCATTTAACGCGATCAGTAAACGATCAGGCAAAGAGTAATTTTCCCCCGAAAATGGAAAAAACACTAAGCCTATAGCCCATGAAAATATAATTTTTGAGACGAAAAATAAAATGGCTCGAAAGCGCCGGTACTCGGCATATATCAATCCCTGGGCATGCGTAGAAGCCATTTAACGCGATTAGTAAATGATCAGGCAAAGAATAATTTTCCCCCGAAAATGGAAAAAACACTAAGCCTTATAGCCCATGAAAATATCATTTTTGAGACGAAAAATAAGATGGCTCGAAAGCGCCGGTACTCGGCATATATCAGTCCCTGGGCATGCGTAGAAGCCATTTAACGCGATTAGTAAACGATCAGGCAAAGAGTAATTTTCCCCCGAAAATGGAAAAAACACTAAGCCTATAGCCCATGAAAATATAATTTTTGAGACGAAAAATAAAATGGCTCGAAAGCGCCGGTACTCGGCATATATCAGTCCCTGGGCATGCGTAGAAGCCATTTAACGCGATTAGTAAATGATCAGGCAAAGAATATTTTTCCCCCGAAAATGGAAAAAACACTAAGCCTATAGCCCATGAAAATATCATTTTTGAGACGAAAAATAAGATGGCTCGAAAGCGCCGGTACTCGGCATATATCAGTCCCTGGGCATGCGTAGAAGCCATTTAACGCGATTAGTAAACGATCAGGCAAAGAGTAATTTTCCCCCGAAAATGGAAAAAACACTAAGCCCATAGCCCATGAAAATATAATTTTTGAGACGAAAAATAAAATGGCTCGAAAGCGCCGGTACTCGGCATATATCAGTCCCTGGGCATGCGTAGAAGCCATTTAACGCGATTAGTAAACGATCAGGCAAAGAATAATTGTCCCCGAAAATGGAAAAAACACTAAGCCTATATAGCCCATGAAAATATCATTTTTGAGACGAAAAATAAAATGGCTCGAAAGCGCCGGTACTCGGCATATATCAGTCCCTGGGCATGCGTAGAAGCCATTTAACGCGATTAGTAAACGATCAGGCAAAAAATAATTTTCCCCCTGAAAATGGGAAAAACACTAAGCCTATAGCCCATGAAAATATCATTTTGAGACGAAAAATAAAATGGCTCGAAAGCGCCGGTACTCGGCATATATCAATCCCTGGGCATGCGTAGAAGCCATTTAACGCGATTAGTAAACGATCAGGCAAAGAGTAATTTTCCCCCGAAAATGGAAAAAACACTAAGCCTATAGCCCATGAAAATATAATTTTTGAGACGAAAAATAAAATGGCTCGAAAGCGCCGGTACTCGGCATATATCAGTCCCTGGGCATGCGTAGAAGCCATTTAACGCGATTAGTAAACGATCAGGGTAAGAGTAATTTTCCCCGAAAATGGAAAAAACACTAAGCCTATAGCCCATGAAAATATCATTTTTGAGACGAAAAATAAAATGGCTCGAAAGCGCCGGTACTCGGCATATATCAGTCCCTGGGCATGCGTAGAAGCCATTTAACGCGATTAGTAAACGATCAGGCAAAGAGTAATTTTCCCCCGAAAATGGAAAAAACACTAAGCCTATAGCCCATGAAAATATAATTTTTGAGACGAAAAATAAAATGGCTCGAAAGCGCCGGTACTCGGCATATATCAGTCCCTGGGCATGCGTAGAAGCCATTTAACGCGATTAGTAAACGATCAGGCAAAGAGTAATTTTCCCCCGAAAATGGAAAAAACACTAAGCCTATAGCCCATGAAAATATAATTTTTGAAACGAAAAATAAAATGGCTCGAAAGCGCCTGTACTCGGCATATATCAGTCCCTGGGCATGCGTAGAAGCCATTTAACGCGATTAGTAAACGATCAGGCAAAGAATAATTGTCCCCCGAAAATGGAAAAAACACTAAGCCTATAGCCCATGAAAATATCATTTTTGAGACGAAAAATAAAATGGCTCGAAAGCGCCGGTACTCGGCATATATCAGTCCCTGGGCATGCGTAGAAGCCATTTAACGCGATTAGTAAACGATCAGGCAAAGAATAGTTTTCCCCCGAAAATGGAAAAAACACTAAGCCTAAAGCCCATGAAAATATCATATTTGAGACGAAAAATAATATGGCTCGAAAGCGCCGGTACTCGGCATATATCAGTCCCTGGGCATGCGTAGAAGCCGTTTAACGCGATTAGTAAACGATCAGGTAAAGAATAATTTTCCCCCGAAAATGGAAAAAACACTAAGCCTATAGCCCATGAAAATATCATTTTTGAGACGAAAAATAAAGTGGCTCGAAAGCGCCGGTACTCGGCATATATCAGTCCCTGGGCATGCGTAGAAGCCGTTTAACGCGATTAGTAAACGATCAGGCAGAGAATAATTTTCCCCCGAAAATGGAAAAAACACTAAGCCTATAGCCCATGAAAATATCATTTTTGAGACGAAAAATAAAATGGCTCAAAAGCGCCGGTACTCGGCATATATCAGTCCCTGGGCATGCGTAGAAGCCATTTAACGCGATTAGTAAACGATCAGGCAAAGAATAATTTCCCCCCGAAAATGGAGAAAACACTAAGCCTATATAGCCCATGAAAATATCATTTTTGAGACGAAAAATAAAATGGCTCGAAAGCGCCGGTACTCGGCATATATCAGTCCCTGGGCATGCGTAGAAGCCGTTTAACGCGATTATAAACGATCAGGCAAAGAATAATTTTCCCCCGAAAATGGAAAAAAACACTAAGCCTAAGCCCATGAAAATATCATTTTTGAGACGAAAAATAAAGTGGCTCGAAAGCGCCGGTACTCGGCATATATCAGTCCCTGGGCATGCGTAGAAGCCATTTAACGCGATTTGTAAACGATCAGGCAAAGAATAATTTTCCCTCGAAAATGGAAAAAACACTAAGCCTATAGCCCATGAAAATATCATTTTTGAGACGAAAAATAAAGTGGCTCGAAAGCGCCGGTACTCGGCATATATCAGTCCCTGGGCATGCGTAGAAGCCATTTAACGCGATTAGTAAACGATCAGGCAAAGAATAATTGTCCCCGAAAATGGAAAAAACACTAAGCCTATATAGCCCATGAAAATATCATTTTTGAGACGAAAAATAAAATGGCTCGAAAGCGCCGGTACTCGGCATATATCAGTCCCTGGGCATGCGTAGAAGCCATTTAACGCGATTAGTAAACGATCAGGCAAAAAATAATTTTCCCCCTGAAAATGGGAAAAACACTAAGCCTATAGCCCATGAAAATATCATTTTGAGACGAAAAATAAAATGGCTCGAAAGCGCCGGTACTCGGCATATATCAATCCCTGGGCATGCGTAGAAGCCATTTAACGCGATTAGTAAACGATCAGGCAAAGAGTAATTTTCCCCCGAAAATGGAAAAAACACTAAGCCTATAGCCCATGAAAATATAATTTTTGAGACGAAAAATAAAATGGCTCGAAAGCGCCGGTACTCGGCATATATCAGTCCCTGGGCATGCGTAGAAGCCATTTAACGCGATTAGTAAACGATCAGGGTAAGAGTAATTTTCCCCGAAAATGGAAAAAACACTAAGCCTATAGCCCATGAAAATATCATTTTTGAGACGAAAAATAAAATGGCTCGAAAGCGCCGGTACTCGGCATATATCAGTCCCTGGGCATGCGTAGAAGCCATTTAACGCGATTAGTAAACGATCAGGCAAAGAGTAATTTTCCCCCGAAAATGGAAAAAACACTAAGCCTATAGCCCATGAAAATATAATTTTTGAGACGAAAAATAAAATGGCTCGAAAGCGCCGGTACTCGGCATATATCAGTCCCTGGGCATGCGTAGAAGCCATTTAACGCGATTAGTAAACGATCAGGCAAAGAGTAATTTTCCCCCGAAAATGGAAAAAACACTAAGCCTATAGCCCATGAAAATATAATTTTTGAAACGAAAAATAAAATGGCTCGAAAGCGCCTGTACTCGGCATATATCAGTCCCTGGGCATGCGTAGAAGCCATTTAACGCGATTAGTAAACGATCAGGCAAAGAATAATTGTCCCCCGAAAATGGAAAAAACACTAAGCCTATAGCCCATGAAAATATCATTTTTGAGACGAAAAATAAAATGGCTCGAAAGCGCCGGTACTCGGCATATATCAGTCCCTGGGCATGCGTAGAAGCCATTTAACGCGATTAGTAAACGATCAGGCAAAGAATAGTTTTCCCCCGAAAATGGAAAAAACACTAAGCCTAAAGCCCATGAAAATATCATATTTGAGACGAAAAATAATATGGCTCGAAAGCGCCGGTACTCGGCATATATCAGTCCCTGAGCATGCGTAGAAGCCGTTTAACGCGATTAGTAAACGATCAGGTAAAGAATAATTTTCCCCCGAAAATGGAAAAAACACTAAGCCTATAGCCCATGAAAATATCATTTTTGAGACGAAAAATAAAGTGGCTCGAAAGCGCCGGTACTCGGCATATATCAGTCCCTGGGCATGCGTAGAAGCCGTTTAACGCGATTAGTAAACGATCAGGCAGAGAATAATTTTCCCCCGAAAATGGAAAAAACACTAAGCCTATAGCCCATGAAAATATCATTTTTGAGACGAAAAATAAAATGGCTCAAAAGCGCCGGTACTCGGCATATATCAGTCCCTGGGCATGCGTAGAAGCCATTTAACGCGATTAGTAAACGATCAGGCAAAGAATAATTTCCCCCCGAAAATGGAGAAAACACTAAGCCTATAGCCCATGAAAATATCATTTTTGAGACGAAAAATAAAATGGCTCGAAAGCTCCGGTACTCGGCATATATCAGTCCCTGGGCATGCGTAGAAGCCGTTTAACGCGATTATAAACGATCAGGCAAAGAATAATTTTCCCCCGAAAATGGAAAAAAACACTAAGCCTAAGCCCATGAAAATATCATTTTTGAGACGAAAAATAAAGTGGCTCGAAAGCGCCGGTACTCGGCATATATCAGTCCCTGGGCATGCGTAGAAGCCATTTAACGCGATTAGTAAACGATCAGGCAAAGAATAATTTTCCCCCGAAAATGGAAAAAACACTAAGCCTATAGCCCATGAAAATATCATTTTTGAGACGAAAAATAAAATGGCTCGAAAGCGCCGGTACTCGGCATATATCAGTCCCTGGGCATGCGTAGAAGCCGTTTAACGCGATTAGTAAACGATCAGGTAAAGAATAATTTTCCCCCGAAAATGGAAAAAAGACTAAGCCTATAGCCCATGAAAATATCATTTTTGAGACGAAAAATAAAATGGCTTGAAAGCGCCGGTACTCGGCATATATCAGTCCCTGGGCATGCGTAGAAGCCATTTAACGCGATTAGTAAACGATCAGGCAAAGAATAATTTTCCCCCGAAAATGGAAAAAACACTAAGCCTATAGCCCATGAAAATATCATTTTTGAGAAGAAAAATAAAGTGGCTCGAAAGCGCCGGTACTCGGCATATATCAGTCCCTGGGCATGCGTAGAAGCCGTTTAACGCGATTATAAACGATCAGGCAAAGAATAATTTTCCCCCGAAAATGGAAAAAAACACTAAGCCTAAGCCCATTAAAATATCATTTTTGAGACGAAAAATAAAGTGGCTCGAAAGCGCCGGTACTCGGCATATATCAGTCCCTGGGCATGCGTAGAAGCCATTTAACGCGATTAGTAAACGATCAGGCAAAGAATAATTTTCCCCCGAAAATGGAAAAAACACTAAGCCTATAGCCCATGAAAATATCATTTTTGAGACGAAAAATAACATGGCTCGAAAGCGCCGGTACTCGGCATATATCAGTCCCTGGGCATGCGTAGAAGCCATTTAACGCGATTAGTAAACGATCAGGCAAAGAATAATTTTCCCCCGAAAATGGAAAAAACACTAAGCCTATAGCCCATGAAAATATCATTTTTGAGAAGAAAAATAAAGTGGCTCGAAAGCGCCGGTACTCGGCATATATCAGTCCCTGGGCATGCGTAGAAGCCGTTTAACGCGATTAGTAAACGATCAGGCAGAGAATAATTTTCCCCCGAAAATGGAAAAAACACTAAGCCTATATAGCCCATGAAAATATCATTTTTGAGACGAAAAATAAAATGGCTCGAAAGCGCCGGTACACGGCATATATCAGTCCCTGGGCATGCGTAGAAGCCATTTAACGCGATTAGTAAACGATCAGGCAAAGAATAATTTTCCCCCGAAAATGGAAAAAACACTAAGCCTATAGCCCATGAAAATATCATTTTTGAGACGAAAAATAAAATGGCTCGAAAGCGCCGGTACTCGGCATATATCAGTCCCTGGGCATGCGTAGAAGCCATTTAACGCGATTAGTAAACGATCAGGCAAAGAATAATTTTCCCCCGAAAATGGAAAAAACACTAAGCCTATATAGCCCATGAAAATATCATTTTTGAGACGAAAAATAAAGTGGCTCGAAAGCGCCGGTACTCGGCATATATCAGTCCCTGGGCATGCGTAGAAGCCATTTAACGCGATTAGTAAACGATCAGGCAAAGAATAATTTTCCCCCGAAAATGGAAAAAACACTAAGCCTATAGCCCATGAAAATATCATTTTTGAGACGAAAAATAAAATGGCTCGAAAGCGCCGGTACTCGGCATATATCAGTCCCTGGGCATGCGTAGAAGCCATTTAACGCGATTAGTAAACGATCAGGCAAAGAATAATTTTCCCCCGAAAATGGAAAAAACACTAAGCCTATAGCCCATGAAAATATCATTTTTGAGAAGAAAAATAAAGTGGCTCGAAAGCGCCGGTACTCGGCATATATCAGTCCCTGGGCATGCGTAGAAGCCGTTTAACGCGATTAGTAAACGATCAGGCAAAGAATAATTTCCCCCCGAAAATGGAGAAAACACTAAGCCTATAGCCCATGAAAATATCATTTTTGAGACGAAAAATAAAATGGCTCGAAAGCTCCGGTACTCGGCATATATCAGTCCCTGGGCATGCGTAGAAGCCGTTTAACGCGATTATAAACGATCAGGCAAAGAATAATTTTCCCCCGAAAATGGAAAAAAACACTAAGCCTAAGCCCATGAAAATATCATTTTTGAGACGAAAAATAAAGTGGCTCGAAAGCGCCGGTACTCGGCATATATCAGTCCCTGGGCATGCGTAGAAGCCATTTAACGCGATTAGTAAACGATCAGGCAAAGAATAATTTTCCCCCGAAAATGGAAAAAACACTAAGCCTATAGCCCATGAAAATATCATTTTTGAGACGAAAAATAAAATGGCTCGAAAGCGCCGGTACTCGGCATATATCAGTCCCTGGGCATGCGTAGAAGCCGTTTAACGCGATTAGTAAACGATCAGGTAAAGAATAATTTTCCCCCGAAAATGGAAAAAAGACTAAGCCTATAGCCCATGAAAATATCATTTTTGAGACGAAAAATAAAATGGCTTGAAAGCGCCGGTACTCGGCATATATCAGTCCCTGGGCATGCGTAGAAGCCATTTAACGCGATTAGTAAACGATCAGGCAAAGAATAATTTTCCCCCGAAAATGGAAAAAACACTAAGCCTATAGCCCATGAAAATATCATTTTTGAGAAGAAAAATAAAGTGGCTCGAAAGCGCCGGTACTCGGCATATATCAGTCCCTGGGCATGCGTAGAAGCCGTTTAACGCGATTATAAACGATCAGGCAAAGAATAATTTTCCCCCGAAAATGGAAAAAAACACTAAGCCTAAGCCCATTAAAATATCATTTTTGAGACGAAAAATAAAGTGGCTCGAAAGCGCCGGTACTCGGCATATATCAGTCCCTGGGCATGCGTAGAAGCCATTTAACGCGATTAGTAAACGATCAGGCAAAGAATAATTTTCCCCCGAAAATGGAAAAAACACTAAGCCTATAGCCCATGAAAATATCATTTTTGAGACGAAAAATAACATGGCTCGAAAGCGCCGGTACTCGGCATATATCAGTCCCTGGGCATGCGTAGAAGCCATTTAACGCGATTAGTAAACGATCAGGCAAAGAATAATTTTCCCCCGAAAATGGAAAAAACACTAAGCCTATAGCCCATGAAAATATCATTTTTGAGAAGAAAAATAAAGTGGCTCGAAAGCGCCGGTACTCGGCATATATCAGTCCCTGGGCATGCGTAGAAGCCGTTTAACGCGATTAGTAAACGATCAGGCAGAGAATAATTTTCCCCCGAAAATGGAAAAAACACTAAGCCTATATAGCCCATGAAAATATCATTTTTGAGACGAAAAATAAAATGGCTCGAAAGCGCCGGTACACGGCATATATCAGTCCCTGGGCATGCGTAGAAGCCATTTAACGCGATTAGTAAACGATCAGGCAAAGAATAATTTTCCCCCGAAAATGGAAAAAACACTAAGCCTATAGCCCATGAAAATATCATTTTTGAGACGAAAAATAAAATGGCTCGAAAGCGCCGGTACTCGGCATATATCAGTCCCTGGGCATGCGTAGAAGCCATTTAACGCGATTAGTAAACGATCAGGCAAAGAATAATTTTCCCCCGAAAATGGAAAAAACACTAAGCCTATATAGCCCATGAAAATATCATTTTTGAGACGAAAAATAAAGTGGCTCGAAAGCGCCGGTACTCGGCATATATCAGTCCCTGGGCATGCGTAGAAGCCATTTAACGCGATTAGTAAACGATCAGGCAAAGAATAATTTTCCCCCGAAAATGGAAAAAACACTAAGCCTATAGCCCATGAAAATATCATTTTTGAGACGAAAAATAAAATGGCTCGAAAGCGCCGGTACTCGGCATATATCAGTCCCTGGGCATGCGTAGAAGCCATTTAACGCGATTAGTAAACGATCAGGCAAAGAATAATTTTCCCCCGAAAATGGAAAAAACACTAAGCCTATAGCCCATGAAAATATCATTTTTGAGAAGAAAAATAAAGTGGCTCGAAAGCGCCGGTACTCGGCATATATCAGTCCCTGGGCATGCGTAGAAGCCGTTTAACGCGATTAGTAAACGATCAGGCAGAGAATAATTTTCCCCCGAAAATGGAAAAAACACTAAGCCTATATAGCCCATGAAAATATCATTTTTGAGACGAAAAATAAAATGGCTCGAAAGCGCCGGTACACGGCATATATCAGTCCCTGGGCATGCGTAGAAGCCATTTAACGCGATTAGTAAATGATCAGGCAAAGAATAATTTTCCCCCGAAAATGGAAAAAACACTAAGCCTATAGCCCATGAAAATATCATTTTTGAGACGAAAAATAATATAGCTCGAAAGCGCCGGTACTCGGCATATATCAGTCCCTGGGCATGCGTAGAAGCCATGTAACGCGATTAGTAAAGGATCAGGCAAAGAATAATTTTCCCCCGAAAATGGAAAAAACACTAAGCCTATAGCCCATGAAAATATCATTTTTGAGACGAAAAATAAAATGGCTCGAAAGCGCCGGTACTCGGCATATATAAGTCCCTGGGCATGCGTAGAAGCCGTTTAACGCGATTAGTAAACGATCAGGTAAAGAATAATTTTCCCCCGAAAATGGAAAAAACACTAAGCCTATAGCCCATGAAAATATCATTTTTGAGACGAAAAATAAAATGGCTCGAAAGCGCCTGTACTCGGCATATATCAGTCCCTGGGCATGCGTAGAAGCCGTTTAACGCGATTAGTAAACGATCAGGCAAAGAATAATTTTCCCCCGAAAATGGACAAAACACTAAGCCTATAGCCCATGAAAATATCATTTTTGAGACGAAAAATAAAATGGCTCGAAAGCGCCGGTACTCGGCATATATCAGTCCCTGGGCATGCGTAGAAGCCGTTTAACGCGATTAGTAAACGATCAGGCAAAGAATAGTTTTCCCCCGAAAATGGAAAAAACACTAAGCCTATAGCCCATGAAAATATCATTTTTGAGACGAAAAATAAAGTGGCTCGAAAGCGTCGGTACTCGGCATATATCAGTCCCTGGGCATGCGTAGAAGCCATTTAACGCGATTAGTAAATGATCAGGCAAAGAATAATTTTCCCCCGAAAATGGAAAAAACACTAAGCCTATAGCCCATGAAAATATCATTTTTGAGACGAAAAATAAAATGGCTCGAAAGCGCCGGTACTCGGCATATATCAGTCCCTGGGCATGCTTAGAAGCCGTTTAACGCGATTAGTAAACGATCAGGTAAAGAATAATTTCCCCCGAAAATGGAAAAAACACTAAGCCTATAGCCCATGAAAATATCATTTTTGAGACGAAAAATAAAGTGGCTCGAAAGCGCCGGTACTCGGCATATATCAGTCCCTGGGCATGCGTAGAAGCCATTTAACGCGATTAGTAAATGATCAGGCAAAGAATAATTTTCCCCCGAAAATGAAAAAAAAACACTAAGCCTATAGCCCATGAAAATATCATTTTTGAGACGAAAAATAAACTGGCTCGAAAGCGCCGGTACTCGGCATATATCAGTCCCTGGGCATGCGTAGAAGCCGTTTAACGCGATTAGTAAACGATCAGGCAAAGAATAATTTTCCCCCGAAAATGGAAAAAACACTAAGCCTATAGCCCATGAAAATATCATTTTTGAGACGAAAAATAATATGGCTCGAAAGCGCCGGTACTCGGCATATATCAGTCCCTGGGCATGCGTAGAAGCCATTTAACGCGATTAGTAAACGATCAGGCAAAGAATAATTTTCCCCCGAAAATGGAAAAAACACTAAGCCTATATAGCCCATGAAAATATCATTTTTGAGACGAAAAATAAAGTGGCTCGAAAGCGCCGGTACTCGGCATATATCAGTCCCTGGGCATGCGTAGAAGCCATTTAACGCGATTAGTAAATGATCAGGCAAAGAATAATTTTCCCCCGAAAATGGAAAAAACACTAAGCCTATAGCCCATGAAAATATCATTTTTGAGACGAAAAATAAAGTGGCTCGAAAGCGCCGGTACTCGGCATATATCAGTCCCTGGGCATGCGTAGAAGCCATTTAACGCGATTAGTAAATGATCAGGCAAAGAATAATTTTCCCCCGAAAATGGAAAAAACACTAAGCCTATAGCCCATGAAAATATCATTTTTGAGACGAAAAATAATATAGCTCGAAAGCGCCTTTACTCGGCATATATCAGTCCCTGGGCATGCGTAGAAGCCATGTAACGCGATTAGTAAAGGATCAGGCAAAGAATAATTTTCCCCCGAAAATGGAAAAAACACTAAGCCTATAGCCCATGAAAATATCATTTTTGAGACGAAAAATAAAATGGCTCGAAAGCGCCGGTACTCGGCATATATAAGTCCCTGGGCATGCGTAGAAGCCGTTTAACGCGATTAGTAAACGATCAGGTAAAGAATAATTTTCCCCCGAAAATGGAAAAAACACTAAGCGCCCATGAAAATATCATTTTTGAGACGAAAAATAAAATGGCTCGAAAGCGCCTGTACTCGGCATATATCAGTCCCTGGGCATGCGTAAAAGCCGTTTAACGCGATTAGTAAACGATCAGGCAAAGAATAATTTTCCCCCGAAAATGGACAAAACACTAAGCCTATAGCCCATGAAAATATCATTTTTGAGACGAAAAATAAAATGGCTCGAAAGCGCCGGTACTCGGCATATATCAGTCCCTGGGCATGCGTAGAAGCCATTTAACGCGATTAGTAAACGATCAGGCAAAGAATAATTTTCACCCGAAAATGGAAAAAACACTAAGCCTATAGCCCATGAAAATATCATTTTTGAGACGAAAAATAAAATGGCTCGAAAGCGCCGGTACTCGGCATATATCAGTCCCTGGGCATGCGTAGAAGCCATTTAACGCGATTAGTAAACGATCAGGCAAAGAATAATTTTCCCCCGAAAATGGAAAAAACACTAAGCCTATAGCCCATGAAAATATCATTTTTGAGACGAAAAATAAAGTGGCTCGAAAGCGCCGGTACTCGGCTTATATCAGTCCCTGGGCATGCGTAGAAGCCATTTAACGCGATTAGTAAACGATCAGGCAAAGAATAGTTTTCCCCCGAAAATGGAAAAAACACTAAGCCTAAAGCCCATGAAAATATCATATTTGAGACGAAAAATAATATGGCTCGAAAGCGCCGGTACTCGGCATATATCAGTCCCTGGGCATGCGTAGAAGCCGTTTAACGCGATTAGTAAACGATCAGGTAAAGAATAATTTCCCCCGAAAATGGAAAAAACACTAAGCCTATAGCCCATGAAAATATCATTTTTTAGACGAAAAATAAAGTGGCTCGAAAGCGCCGGTACTCGGCATATATCAGTCCCTGGGCATGCGTAGAAGCCGTTTAACGCGATTAGTAAACGATCAGGCAGAGAATAATTTTCCCCGAAAATGGAAAAAACACTAAGCCTATAGCCCATGAAAATATCATTTTTGAGACGAAAAATAAAATGGCTCGAAAGCGCCGGTACTCGGCATATATCAGTCCCTGGGCATGCGTAGAAGCCATTTAACGCGATTAGTAAACGATCAGGCAAAGAGTAATTTTCCCCGAAAATGGAAAAAACACTAAGCCTATAGCCCATGAAAATATCATTTTTGAGACGAAAAATAAAATGGCTCGAAAGCGCCGGTACTCGGCATATATCAGTCCCTGGGCATGCGTAGAAGCCATTTAACGCGATTAGTAAACGATCAGGCAAAGAGTAATTTTCCCCCGAAAATGGAAAAAACACTAAGCCTATAGCCCATGAAAATATAATTTTTGAGAAGAAAAATAAAATGGCTCGAAAGCGCCGGTACTCGGCATATATCAGTCCCTGGGCATGCGTAGAAGCCGTTTAACGCGATTAGTAAACGATCAGGCAAAGAATAATTTTCCCCCGAAAATGGAAAAAACACTAAGCCTATAGCCCATGAAAATATCATTTTTGAGACGAAAAATAAAATGGCTCGAAAGCGCCGGTACTCGGCATATATCAATCCCTGGGCATGCGTAGAAGCCATTTAACGCGATTAGTAAACGATCAGGCAAAGAGTAATTTTCCCCGAAAATGGAAAAAACACTAAGCCTATAGCCCATGAAAATACCATTTTTGAGACGAAAAATAAAATGGCTCGAAAGCGCCGGTACTCGGCATATATCAGTCCCTGGGCATGCGTAGAAGCCATTTAACGCGATTAGTAAACGATCAGGCAAAAAATAATTTTCCCCCTGAAAATGGGAAAAACACTAAGCCTATAGCCCATGAAAATATCATTTTGAGACGAAAAATAAAATGGCTCGAAAGCGCCGGTACTCGGCATATATCAGTCCCTGGGCATGCGTAGAAGCCGTTTAACGCGATTAGTAAACGATCAGGCAAAGAATAATTTTCCCCCGAAAATGGAAAAAACACTAAGCCTATAGCCCATGAAAATATCATTTTTGAGACGAAAAATAAAATGGCTCGAAAGCGCCGGTACTCGGCATATATCAGTCCCTGGGCATGCGTAGAAGCCATTTAACGCGATTAGTAAACGATCAGGCAAAAAATAATTTTCCCCCTGAAAATGGGAAAACACTAAGCCTATAGCCCATGAAAATATCATTTTGAGACGAAAAAAAAAATGGCTCGAAAGCGCCGGTACTCGGCATATATCAGTCCCTGGGCATGCGTAGAAGCCATTTAACGCGATTAGTAAACGATCAGGCAAAGAGTAATTTTCCCCCGAAAATGGAAAAAACACTAAGCCTATAGCCCATGAAAATATAATTTTTGAGACGAAAAATAAAATGGCTCGATAGCGCCGGTACTCGGCATATATCAGTCCCTGGGCATGCGTAGAAGCCATTTAACGCGATTAGTAAACGATCAGGCAAAGAGTAATTTTCCCCCGAAAATGGAAAAAACACTAAGCCTATAGCCCATGAAAATATCATTTTTGAGACGAAAAATAAAATGGCTCGAAAGCGCCGGTACTCGGCATATATCAGTCCCTGGGCATGCGTAGAAGCCATTTAACGCGATTAGTAAACGATCAGGCAAAGAGTAATTTTCCCCCGAAAATGGAAAAAACACTAAGCCTATAGCCCATGAAAATATAATTTTTGAGACGAAAAATAAAATGGCTCGAAAGCGCCGGTACTCGGCATATATCAGTCCCTGGGCATGCGTAGAAGCCGTTTAACGCGATTAGTAAACGATCAGGCAAAGAATAATTTTCCCCCGAAAATGGAAAAAACACTAAGCCTATAGCCCATGAAAATATCATTTTTGAGACGAAAAATAAAATGGCTCGAAAGCGCCGGTACTCGGCATATATCAGTCCCTGGGCATGCGTAGAAGCCATTTAACGCGATTAGTAAACGATCAGGCAAAAAATAATTTTCCCCCTGAAAATGGGAAAAACACTCAGCCTATAGCCCATGAAAATATCATTTTGAGACGAAAAATAAAATGGCTCGAAAGCGCCGGTACTCGGCATATATCAGTCCCTGGGCATGCGTAGAAGCCATTTAACGCGATTAGTAAACGATCAGGCAAAGAGTAATTTTCCCCCGAAAATGGAAAAAACACTAAGCCTATAGCCCATGAAAATATAATTTTTGAGACGAAAAATAAAATGGCTCGAAAGCGCCGGTACTCGGCATATATCAGTCCCTGGGCATGCGTAGAAGCCGTTTAACGCGATTAGTAAAAGATCAGGCAAAGAATAATTTTCCCCCGAAAATGGAAAAAACACTAAGCCTATAGCCCATGAAAATATCATTTTTGAGACGAAAAATAAAATGGCTCGAAAGCGCCGGTACTCGGCATATATCAGTCCCTGGGCATGCGTAGAAGCCATTTAACGCGATTAGTAAACGATCAGGCAAAAAATAATTTTCCCCCTGAAAATGGAAAAAACACTAAGCCTATAGCCCATGAAAATATAATTTTTGAGACGAAAAATAAAATGGCTCGAAAGCGCCGGTACTCGGCATATATCAGTCCCTGGGCATGCGTAGAAGCCGTTTAACGCGATTAGTAAACGATCAGGCAAAGAATAATTTTCCCCCGAAAATGGAAAAAACACTAAGCCTATAGCCCATGAAAATATTATTTTTGAGACGAAAAATAAAATGGCTCGAAAGCGCCGGTACTCGGCATATATCAGTCCCTGGGCATGCGTAGAAGCCATTTAACGCGATTAGTAAACGATCAGGCAAAAAATAATTTTCCCCCTGAAAATGGGAAAAACACTAAGCCTATAGCCCATGAAAATATCATTTTGAGACGAAAAATAAAATGGCTCGAAAGCGCCGGTACTCGGCATATATCAGTCCCTGGGCATGCGTAGAAGCCATTTAACGCGATTAGTAAACGATCAGGCAAAGAGTAATTTTCCCCCGAAAATGGAAAAAACACTAAGCCTATAGCCCATGAAAATATAATTTTTGAGACGAAAAATAAAATGGCTCGAAAGCGCCGGTACTCGGCATATATCAGTCCCTGGGCATGCGTAGAAGCCATTTAACGCGATTAGTAAACGATCAGGCAAAGAGTAATTTTCCCCCGAAAATGGAAAAAACACTAAGCCTATAGCCCATGAAAATATCATTTTTGAGACGAAAAATAAAATGGCTCGAAAGCGCCGGTACTCGGCATATATCAGTCCCTGGGCATGCGTAGAAGCCATTTAACGCGATTAGTAAACGATCAGGCAAAGAGTAATTTTCCCCGAAAATGGAAAAAACACTAAGCCTATAGCCCATGAAAATATCATTTTTGAGACGAAAAATAAAATGGCTCGAAAGCGCCGGTACTCGGCATATATCAGTCCCTGGGCATGCGTAGAAGCCATTTAACGCGATTATTAAACGATCAGGCAAAGAGTAGTTTTCCCCCGAAAATGGAAAAAACACTAAGCCTATAGCCCATGAAAATATAATTTTTGAGACGAAAAATAAAATGGCTCGAAAGCGCCGGTACTCGGCATATATCAGTCCCTGGGCATGCGTAGAAGCCGTTTAACGCGATTAGTAAACGATCAGGCAAAGAATAATTTTCCCCCGAAAATGGAAAAAACACTAAGCCTATAGCCCATGAAAATATCATTTTTGAGACGAAAAATAAAATGGCTCGAAAGCGCCGGTACTCGGCATATATCAGTCCCTGGGCATGCGTAGAAGCCATTTAACGCGATTAGTAAACGATCAGGCAAAAAATAATTTTCCCCCGAAAATGGAAAAAACACTAAGCCCATAGCCCATGAAAATATAATTTTTGAGACGAAAAATAAAATGGCTCGAAAGCGCCGGTACTCGGCATATATCAGTCCCTGGGCATGCGTAGAAGCCATTTAACGCGATTAGTAAACGATCAGGCAAAGAGTAATTTTCCCCCGAAAATGGAAAAAACACTAAGCCTATAGCCCATGAAAATATAATTTTTGAGACGAAAAATAAAATGGCTCGAAAGCGCCGGTACTCGGCATATATCAGTCCCTGGGCATGCGTAGAAGCCATTTAACGCGATTAGTAAACGATCAGGCAAAGAGTAATTTTCCCCGAAAATGGAAAAAACACTAAGCCTATAGCCCATGAAAATATCATTTTTGAGACGAAAAATAAAATGGCTCGAAAGCGCCGGTACTCGGCATATATCAGTCCCTGGGCATGCGTAGAAGCCATTTAACGCGATTAGTAAACGATCAGGCAAAGAGTAATTTTCCCCCGAAAATGGAAAAAACACTAAGCCTATAGCCCATGAAAATATAATTTTTGAGACGAAAAATAAAATGGCTCGAAAGCGCCGGTACTCGGCATATATCAGTCCCTGGGCATGCGTTGAAGCCGTTTAACGCGATTAGTAAACGATCAGGCAAAGAATAATTTTCCCCCGAAAATGGAAAAAACACTAAGCCTCTAGCCCATGAAAATATCATTTTTGAGACGAAAAATAAAATGGCTCGAAAGCGCCGGTACTCGGCATATATCAGTCCCTGGGCATGCGTAGAAGCCATTTAACGCGATTAGTAAACGATCAGGCAAAAAATAATTTTCCCCCTGAAAATGGGAAAAACACTAAGCCTATAGCCCATGAAAATATCATTTTGAGACGAAAAATAAAATGGCTCGAAAGCGCCGGTACTCGGCATATATCAGTCCCTGGGCATGCGTAGAAGCCATTTAACGCGATTAGTAAACGATCAGGCAAAGAGTAATTTTCCCCCGAAAATGGAAAAAACACTAAGCCTATAGCCCATGAAAATATCATTTTTGAGACGAAAAATAAAATGGCTCGAAAGCGCCGGTACTCGGCATATATCAGTCCCTGGGCATGCGTAGAAGCCATTTAACGCGATTAGTAAACGATCAGGCAAAAAATAATTTTCCCCCTGAAAATGGGAAAAACACTAAGCCTATAGCCCATGAAAATATAATTTTTGAGACGAAAAATAAAATGGCTCGAAAGCGCCGGTACTCGGCATATATCAGTCCCTGGGCATGCGTAGAAGCCGTTTAACGCGATTAGTAAAAGATCAGGCAAAGAATAATTTTCCCCCGAAAATGGAAAAAACACTAAGCCTATAGCCCATGAAAATATCATTTTTGAGACGAAAAATAAAATGGCTCGAAAGCGCCGGTACTCGGCATATATCAGTCCCTGGGCATGCGTAGAAGCCATTTAACGCGATTAGTAAACGATCAGGCAAAAAATAATTTTCCCCCCGAAAATGGAAAAAACACTAAGCCTATAGCCCATGAAAATATAATTTTTGAGACGAAAAATAAAATGGCTCGAAAGCGCCGGTACTCGGCATATATCAGTCCCTGGGCATGCGTAGAAGCCATTTAACGCGATTAGTAAACGATCAGGCAAAGAGTAATTTTCCCCGAAAATGGAAAAAACACTAAGCCTATAGCCCATGAAAATATCATTTTTGAGACGAAAAATAAAATGGCTCGAAAGCGCCGGTACTCGGCATATATCAGTCCCTGGGCATGCGTAGAAGCCATTTAACGCGATCAGTAAACGATCAGGCAAAGAGTAATTTTCCCCCGAAAATGGAAAAAACACTAAGCCTATAGCCCATGAAAATATAATTTTTGAGACGAAAAATAAAATGGCTCGAAAGCGCCGGTACTCGGCATATATCAATCCCTGGGCATGCGTAGAAGCCATTTAACGCGATTAGTAAATGATCAGGCAAAGAATAATTTTCCCCCGAAAATGGAAAAAACACTAAGCCTTATAGCCCATGAAAATATCATTTTTGAGACGAAAAATAAGATGGCTCGAAAGCGCCGGTACTCGGCATATATCAGTCCCTGGGCATGCGTAGAAGCCATTTAACGCGATTAGTAAACGATCAGGCAAAGAGTAATTTTCCCCCGAAAATGGAAAAAACACTAAGCCTATAGCCCATGAAAATATAATTTTTGAGACGAAAAATAAAATGGCTCGAAAGCGCCGGTACTCGGCATATATCAGTCCCTGGGCATGCGTAGAAGCCATTTAACGCGATTAGTAAATGATCAGGCAAAGAATATTTTTCCCCCGAAAATGGAAAAAACACTAAGCCTATAGCCCATGAAAATATCATTTTTGAGACGAAAAATAAGATGGCTCGAAAGCGCCGGTACTCGGCATATATCAGTCCCTGGGCATGCGTAGAAGCCATTTAACGCGATTAGTAAACGATCAGGCAAAGAGTAATTTTCCCCCGAAAATGGAAAAAACACTAAGCCCATAGCCCATGAAAATATAATTTTTGAGACGAAAAATAAAATGGCTCGAAAGCGCCGGTACTCGGCATATATCAGTCCCTGGGCATGCGTAGAAGCCATTTAACGCGATTAGTAAACGATCAGGCAAAGAATAATTGTCCCCGAAAATGGAAAAAACACTAAGCCTATATAGCCCATGAAAATATCATTTTTGAGACGAAAAATAAAATGGCTCGAAAGCGCCGGTACTCGGCATATATCAGTCCCTGGGCATGCGTAGAAGCCATTTAACGCGATTAGTAAACGATCAGGCAAAAAATAATTTTCCCCCTGAAAATGGGAAAAACACTAAGCCTATAGCCCATGAAAATATCATTTTGAGACGAAAAATAAAATGGCTCGAAAGCGCCGGTACTCGGCATATATCAATCCCTGGGCATGCGTAGAAGCCATTTAACGCGATTAGTAAACGATCAGGCAAAGAGTAATTTTCCCCCGAAAATGGAAAAAACACTAAGCCTATAGCCCATGAAAATATAATTTTTGAGACGAAAAATAAAATGGCTCGAAAGCGCCGGTACTCGGCATATATCAGTCCCTGGGCATGCGTAGAAGCCATTTAACGCGATTAGTAAACGATCAGGGTAAGAGTAATTTTCCCCGAAAATGGAAAAAACACTAAGCCTATAGCCCATGAAAATATCATTTTTGAGACGAAAAATAAAATGGCTCGAAAGCGCCGGTACTCGGCATATATCAGTCCCTGGGCATGCGTAGAAGCCATTTAACGCGATTAGTAAACGATCAGGCAAAGAGTAATTTTCCCCCGAAAATGGAAAAAACACTAAGCCCATGAAAATATAATTTTTGAGACGAAAAATAAAATGGCTCGAAAGCGCCGGTACTCGGCATATATCAGTCCCTGGGCATGCGTAGAAGCCATTTAACGCGATTAGTAAACGATCAGGCAAAGAGTAATTTTCCCCCGAAAATGGAAAAAACACTAAGCCTATAGCCCATGAAAATATAATTTTTGAAACGAAAAATAAAATGGCTCGAAAGCGCCTGTACTCGGCATATATCAGTCCCTGGGCATGCGTAGAAGCCATTTAACGCGATTAGTAAACGATCAGGCAAAGAATAATTGTCCCCCGAAAATGGAAAAAACACTAAGCCTATAGCCCATGAAAATATCATTTTTGAGACGAAAAATAAAATGGCTCGAAAGCGCCGGTACTCGGCATATATCAGTCCCTGGGCATGCGTAGAAGCCATTTAACGCGATTAGTAAACGATCAGGCAAAGAATAGTTTTCCCCCGAAAATGGAAAAAACACTAAGCCTAAAGCCCATGAAAATATCATATTTGAGACGAAAAATAATATGGCTCGAAAGCGCCGGTACTCGGCATATATCAGTCCCTGGGCATGCGTAGAAGCCGTTTAACGCGATTAGTAAACGATCAGGTAAAGAATAATTTTCCCCCGAAAATGGAAAAAACACTAAGCCTATAGCCCATGAAAATATCATTTTTGAGACGAAAAATAAAGTGGCTCGAAAGCGCCGGTACTCGGCATATATCAGTCCCTGGGCATGCGTAGAAGCCGTTTAACGCGATTAGTAAACGATCAGGCAGAGAATAATTTTCCCCCGAAAATGGAAAAAACACTAAGCCTATAGCCCATGAAAATATCATTTTTGAGACGAAAAATAAAATGGCTCAAAAGCGCCGGTACTCGGCATATATCAGTCCCTGGGCATGCGTAGAAGCCATTTAACGCGATTAGTAAACGATCAGGCAAAGAATAATTTCCCCCCGAAAATGGAGAAAACACTAAGCCTATATAGCCCATGAAAATATCATTTTTGAGACGAAAAATAAAATGGCTCGAAAGCGCCGGTACTCGGCATATATCAGTCCCTGGGCATGCGTAGAAGCCGTTTAACGCGATTATAAACGATCAGGCAAAGAATAATTTTCCCCCGAAAATGGAAAAAAACACTAAGCCTAAGCCCATGAAAATATCATTTTTGAGACGAAAAATAAAGTGGCTCGAAAGCGCCGGTACTCGGCATATATCAGTCCCTGGGCATGCGTAGAAGCCATTTAACGCGATTTGTAAACGATCAGGCAAAGAATAATTTTCCCTCGAAAATGGAAAAAACACTAAGCCTATAGCCCATGAAAATATCATTTTTGAGACGAAAAATAAAGTGGCTCGAAAGCGCCGGTACTCGGCATATATCAGTCCCTGGGCATGCGTAGAAGCCATTTAACGCGATTAGTAAACGATCAGGCAAAGAATAATTGTCCCCGAAAATGGAAAAAACACTAAGCCTATATAGCCCATGAAAATATCATTTTTGAGACGAAAAATAAAATGGCTCGAAAGCGCCGGTACTCGGCATATATCAGTCCCTGGGCATGCGTAGAAGCCATTTAACGCGATTAGTAAACGATCAGGCAAAAAATAATTTTCCCCCTGAAAATGGGAAAAACACTAAGCCTATAGCCCATGAAAATATCATTTTGAGACGAAAAATAAAATGGCTCGAAAGCGCCGGTACTCGGCATATATCAATCCCTGGGCATGCGTAGAAGCCATTTAACGCGATTAGTAAACGATCAGGCAAAGAGTAATTTTCCCCCGAAAATGGAAAAAACACTAAGCCTATAGCCCATGAAAATATAATTTTTGAGACGAAAAATAAAATGGCTCGAAAGCGCCGGTACTCGGCATATATCAGTCCCTGGGCATGCGTAGAAGCCATTTAACGCGATTAGTAAACGATCAGGGTAAGAGTAATTTTCCCCGAAAATGGAAAAAACACTAAGCCTATAGCCCATGAAAATATCATTTTTGAGACGAAAAATAAAATGGCTCGAAAGCGCCGGTACTCGGCATATATCAGTCCCTGGGCATGCGTAGAAGCCATTTAACGCGATTAGTAAACGATCAGGCAAAGAGTAATTTTCCCCCGAAAATGGAAAAAACACTAAGCCTATAGCCCATGAAAATATAATTTTTGAGACGAAAAATAAAATGGCTCGAAAGCGCCGGTACTCGGCATATATCAGTCCCTGGGCATGCGTAGAAGCCATTTAACGCGATTAGTAAACGATCAGGCAAAGAGTAATTTTCCCCCGAAAATGGAAAAAACACTAAGCCTATAGCCCATGAAAATATAATTTTTGAAACGAAAAATAAAATGGCTCGAAAGCGCCTGTACTCGGCATATATCAGTCCCTGGGCATGCGTAGAAGCCATTTAACGCGATTAGTAAACGATCAGGCAAAGAATAATTGTCCCCCGAAAATGGAAAAAACACTAAGCCTATAGCCCATGAAAATATCATTTTTGAGACGAAAAATAAAATGGCTCGAAAGCGCCGGTACTCGGCATATATCAGTCCCTGGGCATGCGTAGAAGCCATTTAACGCGATTAGTAAACGATCAGGCAAAGAATAGTTTTCCCCCGAAAATGGAAAAAACACTAAGCCTAAAGCCCATGAAAATATCATATTTGAGACGAAAAATAATATGGCTCGAAAGCGCCGGTACTCGGCATATATCAGTCCCTGAGCATGCGTAGAAGCCGTTTAACGCGATTAGTAAACGATCAGGTAAAGAATAATTTTCCCCCGAAAATGGAAAAAACACTAAGCCTATAGCCCATGAAAATATCATTTTTGAGACGAAAAATAAAGTGGCTCGAAAGCGCCGGTACTCGGCATATATCAGTCCCTGGGCATGCGTAGAAGCCGTTTAACGCGATTAGTAAACGATCAGGCAGAGAATAATTTTCCCCCGAAAATGGAAAAAACACTAAGCCTATAGCCCATGAAAATATCATTTTTGAGACGAAAAATAAAATGGCTCAAAAGCGCCGGTACTCGGCATATATCAGTCCCTGGGCATGCGTAGAAGCCATTTAACGCGATTAGTAAACGATCAGGCAAAGAATAATTTCCCCCCGAAAATGGAGAAAACACTAAGCCTATAGCCCATGAAAATATCATTTTTGAGACGAAAAATAAAATGGCTCGAAAGCTCCGGTACTCGGCATATATCAGTCCCTGGGCATGCGTAGAAGCCGTTTAACGCGATTATAAACGATCAGGCAAAGAATAATTTTCCCCCGAAAATGGAAAAAAACACTAAGCCTAAGCCCATGAAAATATCATTTTTGAGACGAAAAATAAAGTGGCTCGAAAGCGCCGGTACTCGGCATATATCAGTCCCTGGGCATGCGTAGAAGCCATTTAACGCGATTAGTAAACGATCAGGCAAAGAATAATTTTCCCCCGAAAATGGAAAAAACACTAAGCCTATAGCCCATGAAAATATCATTTTTGAGACGAAAAATAAAATGGCTCGAAAGCGCCGGTACTCGGCATATATCAGTCCCTGGGCATGCGTAGAAGCCGTTTAACGCGATTAGTAAACGATCAGGTAAAGAATAATTTTCCCCCGAAAATGGAAAAAAGACTAAGCCTATAGCCCATGAAAATATCATTTTTGAGACGAAAAATAAAATGGCTTGAAAGCGCCGGTACTCGGCATATATCAGTCCCTGGGCATGCGTAGAAGCCATTTAACGCGATTAGTAAACGATCAGGCAAAGAATAATTTTCCCCCGAAAATGGAAAAAACACTAAGCCTATAGCCCATGAAAATATCATTTTTGAGAAGAAAAATAAAGTGGCTCGAAAGCGCCGGTACTCGGCATATATCAGTCCCTGGGCATGCGTAGAAGCCGTTTAACGCGATTATAAACGATCAGGCAAAGAATAATTTTCCCCCGAAAATGGAAAAAAACACTAAGCCTAAGCCCATTAAAATATCATTTTTGAGACGAAAAATAAAGTGGCTCGAAAGCGCCGGTACTCGGCATATATCAGTCCCTGGGCATGCGTAGAAGCCATTTAACGCGATTAGTAAACGATCAGGCAAAGAATAATTTTCCCCCGAAAATGGAAAAAACACTAAGCCTATAGCCCATGAAAATATCATTTTTGAGACGAAAAATAACATGGCTCGAAAGCGCCGGTACTCGGCATATATCAGTCCCTGGGCATGCGTAGAAGCCATTTAACGCGATTAGTAAACGATCAGGCAAAGAATAATTTTCCCCCGAAAATGGAAAAAACACTAAGCCTATAGCCCATGAAAATATCATTTTTGAGAAGAAAAATAAAGTGGCTCGAAAGCGCCGGTACTCGGCATATATCAGTCCCTGGGCATGCGTAGAAGCCGTTTAACGCGATTAGTAAACGATCAGGCAGAGAATAATTTTCCCCCGAAAATGGAAAAAACACTAAGCCTATATAGCCCATGAAAATATCATTTTTGAGACGAAAAATAAAATGGCTCGAAAGCGCCGGTACACGGCATATATCAGTCCCTGGGCATGCGTAGAAGCCATTTAACGCGATTAGTAAACGATCAGGCAAAGAATAATTTTCCCCCGAAAATGGAAAAAACACTAAGCCTATAGCCCATGAAAATATCATTTTTGAGACGAAAAATAAAATGGCTCGAAAGCGCCGGTACTCGGCATATATCAGTCCCTGGGCATGCGTAGAAGCCATTTAACGCGATTAGTAAACGATCAGGCAAAGAATAATTTTCCCCCGAAAATGGAAAAAACACTAAGCCTATATAGCCCATGAAAATATCATTTTTGAGACGAAAAATAAAGTGGCTCGAAAGCGCCGGTACTCGGCATATATCAGTCCCTGGGCATGCGTAGAAGCCATTTAACGCGATTAGTAAACGATCAGGCAAAGAATAATTTTCCCCCGAAAATGGAAAAAACACTAAGCCTATAGCCCATGAAAATATCATTTTTGAGACGAAAAATAAAATGGCTCGAAAGCGCCGGTACTCGGCATATATCAGTCCCTGGGCATGCGTAGAAGCCATTTAACGCGATTAGTAAACGATCAGGCAAAGAATAATTTTCCCCCGAAAATGGAAAAAACACTAAGCCTATAGCCCATGAAAATATCATTTTTGAGAAGAAAAATAAAGTGGCTCGAAAGCGCCGGTACTCGGCATATATCAGTCCCTGGGCATGCGTAGAAGCCGTTTAACGCGATTAGTAAACGATCAGGCAGAGAATAATTTTCCCCCGAAAATGGAAAAAACACTAAGCCTATATAGCCCATGAAAATATCATTTTTGAGACGAAAAATAAAATGGCTCGAAAGCGCCGGTACACGGCATATATCAGTCCCTGGGCATGCGTAGAAGCCATTTAACGCGATTAGTAAACGATCAGGCAAAGAATAATTTTCCCCCGAAAATGGAAAAAACACTAAGCCTATAGCCCATGAAAATATCATTTTTGAGACGAAAAATAAAATGGCTCGAAAGCGCCGGTACTCGGCATATATCAGTCCCTGGGCATGCGTAGAAGCCGTTTAACGCGATTAGTAAACGATCAGGTAAAGAATAATTTTCCCCCGAAAATGGAAAAACACTAAGCCTATAGCCCATGAAAATATCATTTTTGAGACGAAAAATAAAATGGCTCGAAAGCGCCGGTACTCGGCATATATCAGTCCCTGGGCATGCGTAGAAGCCATTTAACGCGATTAGTAAACGATCAGGCAAAGAATAATTTCCCCCCGAAAATGGAAAAAACACTAAGCCTATAGGCCATGAAAATATCATTTTTGAGAAGAAAAATAAAGTGGCTCGAAAGCGCCGGTACTCGGCATATATCAGTCCCTGGGCATGCGTAGAAGCCGTTTAACGCGATTAGTAAACGATCAGGTAAAGAATAATTTTGCCCCAAAAATGGAAAAAACGGTAAGCCCATGAAAATATCAATTTTGCTAGGAAAAATAAAGTACCTCGAAAGCCCTGGTACTCGGCATATATCAGTCCCCGGGAATGCGTAGAAGCCGTTTAAGGCGATATGTAAACGATCAGGCAAAGAATAATTTTGCCCCAAAAATGGAAAAAACCGTAAGCCTATAGCCCATGAAAATATCAATTTTGCTAGGAAAAATAAAGTGCCTCGAAAGCCCTGGTACTCGGCATATATCCGTCCTTGGGCATGCGTAGAAGCCGTTTAAGGCGATATGTAAACGATCAGGCAAAGAATAATTTTGTCCCAAAAATGGAAAAAACAGTAAGCCTATAGCCCATGAAAATATCAATTTCGCTAGGAAAAATAAAGTGCCTCGAAAGCCCCGGTACTCGGCATTTATCAGTCCCCGGGAATGCGTAGAAGCCGTTTAAGGCGATAAGTAAACGATCAGGCAAAGAATAATTTTGCCCCAAAAATGGAAAAAACCGTAAGCCTATAGCCCATGAAAATATCAATTTTGCTAGGAAAAATAGAGTGCCTCGAAAGCCCAGGTACTCGGCATATATCAGTCCCCGGGAATGCGTAGAAGCCGTTTAAGGCGATATGTAAACGATCAGGCAAAGAATAATTTTGCCCCAAAAATGGAAAAAACCGTAAGCCTATAGCCCATGAAAATATCATTTTTGCGAAGAAAAATAAAGCGCCTCGAAAGCCCCGGTACTCGGCATATATCAGACCCCGAGAATGCGTAGAAGCCGTTTAAGGCGATAAGTAAACGATTAAGCAAAGAATAATTTTGCCCCAAAAATGGAAAAAACCGTAAGCCTATAGCCCATGAAAATATCAATTTTGCTAGGAAAAATAAAGTGCCTCGAAAGCCCTGGTACTCGGCATATATCCGTCCTTGGGCATGCGTAGAAGCCGTTTAAGGCGGTATGTAAACGATCAGGCAAAGAATAATTTTGCCCCAAAAATGGAAAAAACCGTAAGTCTATAGCCCATGAAAATATCATTTTTGCTAGGAAAAATAAAGTGCCTCGAAAGCCCTGGTACTCGGCATATATCAGTCCCCGGGAATGCGTAGAAGCCGTTTAAGGCGATATGTAAACGATCAGGCAAAGAGTAATTTTGTCCCAAAAATGGAAAAAACAGTAAGCCTATAGCCCATGAAAATATCAATTTTGCTAGGAAAAATAAAGTGCCTCGAAAGCCCTGGTACTCGGCATATATCAGTCCCCGGGAATGCGTAGAAGCCGTTTAAGGCGATATGTAAACGATCAGGCAACGAATAATTTCCCCCGAAAATGGAAAAAACACTAAGCCTATAGGCCATGAAAATATCATTTTTGAGAAGAAAAATAAAGTGGCTCGAAAGCGCCGGTACTCGGCATATATCAGTCCCTGGGCATGCGTAGAAGCCGTTTAACGCGATTAGTAAACGATCAGGTAAAGAATAATTTTGCCCCAAAAATGGAAAAAACGGTAAGCCCATGAAAATATCAATTTTGCTAGGAAAAATAAAGTACCTCGAAAGCCCTGGTACTCGGCATATATCAGTCCCCGGGAATGCGTAGAAGCCGTTTAAGGCGATATGTAAACGATCAGGCAAAGAATAATTTTGCCCCAAAAATGGAAAAAACCGTAAGCCTATAGCCCATGAAAATATCAATTTTGCTTGGAAAAATAAAGTGCCTCGAAAGCCCTGGTACTCGGCATATATCCGTCCTTGGGCATGCGTAGAAGCCGTTTAAGGCGATATGTAAACGATCAGGCAAAGAATAATTTTGTCCCAAAAATGGAAAAAACAGTAAGCCTATAGCCCATGAAAATATCAATTTCGCTAGGAAAAATAAAGTGCCTCGAAAGCCCCGGTACTCGGCATTTATCAGTCCCCGGGAATGCGTAGAAGCCGTTTAAGGCGATAAGTAAACGATCAGGCAAAGAATAATTTTGCCCCAAAAATGGAAAAAACCGTAAGCCTATAGCCCATGAAAATATCAATTTTGCTAGGAAAAATAGAGTGCCTCGAAAGCCCAGGTACTCGGCATATATCAGTCCCCGGGAATGCGTAGAAGCCGTTTAAGGCGATATGTAAACGATCAGGCAAAGAATAATTTTGCCCCAAAAATGGAAAAAACCGTAAGCCTATAGCCCATGAAAATATCATTTTTGCGAAGAAAAATAAAGCGCCTCGAAAGCCCCGGTACTCGGCATATATCAGACCCCGAGAATGCGTAGAAGCCGTTTAAGGCGATAAGTAAACGATTAAGCAAAGAATAATTTTGCCCCAAAAATGGAAAAAACCGTAAGCCTATAGCCCATGAAAATATCAATTTTGCTAGGAAAAATAAAGTGCCTCGAAAGCCCTGGTACTCGGCATATATCCGTCCTTGGGCATGCGTAGAAGCCGTTTAAGGCGGTATGTAAACGATCAGGCAAAGAATAATTTTGCCCCAAAAATGGAAAAAACCGTAAGTCTATAGCCCATGAAAATATCATTTTTGCTAGGAAAAATAAAGTGCCTCGAAAGCCCTGGTACTCGGCATATATCAGTCCCCGGGAATGCGTAGAAGCCGTTTAAGGCGATATGTAAACGATCAGGCAAAGAGTAATTTTGTCCCAAAAATGGAAAAAACAGTAAGCCTATAGCCCATGAAAATATCAATTTTGCTAGGAAAAATAAAGTGCCTCGAAAGCCCTGGTACTCGGCATATATCAGTCCCCGGGAATGCGTAGAAGCCGTTTAAGGCGATATGTAAACGATCAGGCAACGAATAATTTTGCCCCAAAAATGGAAAAAACGGTAAGCCCATGAAAATATCAATTTTGCTAGGAAAAATAAAGTACCTCGAAAGCCCTGGTACTCGGCATATATCAGTCCCCGGGAATGCGTAGAAGCCGTTTAAGGCGATATGTAAACGATCAGGCAAAGAATAATTTTGCCCCAAAAATGGAAAAAACCGTAAGCCTATAGCCCATGAAGATATCAATTTCGCTAGGAAAAATAAAGTGCCTCGAAAGCCCCGGTACTCGGCATATATCAGTCCCCGGGAATGCGTAGAAGCCGTTTAAGGCGATAAGTAAACGATCAGGCAAAGAATAATTTTGCCCCAAAAATGGAAAAAACCGTTAGCCTATAGCCCATGAAAATATCAATTTTGCTAGGAAAAATAGAGTGTCTCGAAAGCCCCGGTACTCGGCATATATCAGTCCCCGGGAATGCGTAGAAGCCGTTTAAGGCGATATGTAAACGATCAGGCAAAGAATAATTTTGCCCCAAAAATGGAAAAACCGTAAGCCTATAGCCCATGAAAATATCATTTTTGCGAAGAAAAATAAGGCGCCTCGAAAGCCCCGGTACTCGGCATATATCAGACCCCGGGAATGCGTAGAAGCCGTTTAAGGCGATAAGTAAACGATTAAGCAAAGAATTATTTTGCCCCAAAAATGGAAAAAACCGTAAGCCTATAGCCCATGAACATATCAATTTTGCTAGGAACAATAAAGTGCCTCGAAAGCCCTGGTACTCGGCATATATCTGTCCTTGGGCATGCGTAGAACCGTTTAAGGCGATATGTAAACCATCAGGCAAAGAATAATTTTGCCCCAAAAGTGGAAAAAACCGTAAGCCTATAGCCCATGAAAATATCAATTTTGCTAGGAAAAATAGAGTGCCTCGAAAGCCCCGGTACTCGGCATATATCAGTCCCCGGGAATGCGTAGAAGCCGTTTAAGGCGATATGTAAACGATCAGGCAAACAATAATTTTGCCCCAAAAATGGAAAAACCGTAAGCCTATAGCCCATGAAAATATCATTTTTGCTAGGAAAAATAAAGTTCCTCGAAAGCCCTGGTACTCGGCATATATCAGTACCCGGGAATGCGTAGAAGCCGTTTAAGGCGATATGTAAACGATCAGGCAAAGAATAATTTTGCCCCAAAAATGGAAAAAACCGTAAGACTTATAGCCCATGAAAATATCAATTTTGCTAGGAAAAATAAAGTGCCTCGAAAGCCCTGGTACTCGGCATATATCCGTCCTTGGGCATGCGTAGAAGCCGTTTAAGGCGGTATGTAAACGATCAGGCAAAGAATAATTTTGCCCCAAAAATGGAAAAAACCGTAAGCCTATAGCCCATGAAAATATCAATTTCGCTAGGAAAAATAAAGTGCCTCGAAAGCCCCGGTACTCGGCATATATCAGTCCCCGGGAATGCGTAGAAGCCGTTTAAGGCGATAAGTAAACGATCAGGCAAAGAATAATTTTGCCCCAAAAATGGAAAAAACCGTAAGCCTATAGCCCATGAAAATATCAATTTTGCTAGGAAAAATAGAGTGCCTCGAAAGCCCCGGTACTCGGCATATATCAGTCCCCGGGAATGCGTAGAAGCCGTTTAAGGCGATATGTAAACGATCAGGCAAAGAATAATTTTGCCCCAAAAATGGAAAAAACCGTAAGACTATAGCCCATGAAAATATCAATTTTGCTAGGAAAAATAAAGTGCCTCGAAAGCCCTGGTACTCGGCATATATCAGTCCTTGGGCATGCGTAGAAGCCGTTTAAGGCGGTATGTAAACGATCAGGCAAAGAATAATTTTGCCCCAAAAATGGAAAAAACCGTAAGTCTATAGCCCATGAAAATATCATTTTTGCTAGGAAAAATAAAGTGCCTCGAAAGCCCTGGTACTCGGCATATATCAGTCCCCGGGAATGCGTAGAAGCCGTTTAAGGCGATATGTAAACGATCAGGCAAAGAATAATTTTGTCCCAAAAATGGAAAAAACAGTAAGCCTATAGCCCATGAAAATATCAATTTTGCTAGGAAAAATAAAGTGCCTCGAAAGCCCTCGTACTCGGCATATATCAGTCCCCGGGAATGCGTAGAAGCCGTATTAAGGCGATATGTAAACGATCAGGCAACGAATAATTTTGCCCCAAAAATGGAAAAAACGGTAAGCCCATGAAAATATCAATTTTGCTAGGAAAAATAAAGTACCTCGAAAGCCCTGGTACTCGGCATATATCAGTCCCCGGGAATGCGTAGAAGCCGTTTAAGGCGATATGTAAACGATCAGGCAAAGAATAATTTTGCCCTAAAAATGGAAAAAACCGTAAGCCTATAGCCCATGAAAATATCAATTTCGCTAGGAAAAATAAAGTGCCTCGAAAGCCCCGGTACTCGGCATATATCAGTCCCCGGGAATGCGTAGAAGCCGTTTAAGGCGATAAGTAAACGATCAGGCAAAGAATAATTTTGCCCCAAAAATGGAAAAAACCGTAAGCCTATAGCCCATGAAAATATCAATTTTGCTAGGAAAAATAGAGTGCCTCGAAAGCCCCGCTACTCGGCATATATCAGTCCCCGGGAATGCGTAGAAGCCGTTTAAGGCGATATGTAAACGATCAGGCAAAGAATAATTTTGCCCCAAAAATGGAAAAAACCGTAAGCCTATAGCCCATGAAAATATCATTTTACCGAAGAAAAATAAAGCGCCTCGAAAGCCCCGGTACTCGGCATATATCAGACCCCGGGAATGCGTAGAAGCCGTTTAAGGCGATAAGTAAACGATTATGCAAAGAATAATTTTGCCCCAAAAATGGAAAAAACCGTAAGCCTATAGCCCATGAAAATATCATTTTTGCTAGGAAAAATAAAGTGCCTCGAAAGCCCTGGTACTCGGCATATATCAGCCCCGGGAATGCGTGGAAGCCGTTTAAGGCGATATGTAAACGATCAGGCAAAGAATAATTTTGCCCCAAAAATGGAAAAAACCGTAAGCCTATAGCCCATGAAAATATCATTTATGCTAGGAAAAATAAAGTGCCTCGAAAGCCCTGGTACTCGGCATATATCAGTCCCTGGGATTGCGTAGAAGCCGTTTAAGGCGATATGTAAACGATCAGGAAAAGAATAATTTTGCCCCAAAAATGGAAAAAACCGTAAGCCTATTGCCCATGAAAATATCAATTTTGCTAGGAAAAATAAAGTGCCTCGAAAGCCCTGGTACTCGGCATATATCAGTCCCCGGGAATGCGTAGAAGCCGTTTAAGGCGATATGTAAACGATCAGGCAAAGAATAATTTTGTCCCAAAAATGGAAAAAACAGTAAGCCTTATAGCCCGTGAAAATATCATTTTTGCTAGGAAAAATAAAGTGCCTCGAAAGCCCTGGTACTCGGCATATATCAGTCCTCGGGAATGCGTAGAAGCCGTTTAAGGCGATATGTAAACGATCAGGCAAAGAATAATTTTGCCCCAAAAATGGAAAAAACCGTAAGACTATAGCCCATGAAAATATCAATTTTGCTAGGAAAAATAATGTGCCTCGAAAGCCCTGGTACTCGGCATATATCAGTCCTTGGGCATGCGTAGAAGCCGTTTAAGGCGATATGTAAACCATCAGGCAAAGAATAATTTGGCCCCAAAAATGGAAAAAACCGTAAGCCTATAGCCCATGAAAATATCATTTATGCTAGGAAAAATAAAGTGCCTCGAAAGCCCTGGTACTCGGCATATATCAGTCCTTGGGATTGCGTGGAAGCCGTTTAAGGCGATATGTAAACGATCAGGAAAAGAATAATTTTGCCCCAAAAATGGAAAAAACCGTAAGCCTATTGCCCATGAAAATATCAATTTTGCTAGGAAAAATAAAGTGCCTCGAAAGCCCTGGTACTCGCCATATATCAGTCCCCGGGAATGCGTAGAAGCCGTTTAAGGCGATATGTAAACGATCAGGCAAAGAATAATTTTGTCCCAACAATGGAAAAAACAGTAAGCCTTATAGCCCATGAAAATATCATTTTTGCTAGGAAAAATAAAGTGCCTCTAAAGCCCTGGTACTCGGCATATATCAGTCCCCGGGAATGCGTAGAACCCGTTTAAGGCGATATGTAAACGATCAGGCAAAGAATAATTTTGCCCCAAAAATGGAAAAAACCGTAAGACTATAGCCCATGAAAATATCAATTTTGCTAGGAAAAATAAAGTGCCTCGAAAGCCCTGGTACTCGGCATATATCCGTCCTTGGGCATGCGTAGAAGCCGTTTAAGGCGGTATGTAAACGATCAGGCAAAGAATAATTTTGCCCCAAAAATGGAAAAAACCGTAAGTCTATAGCCCATGAAAATATCATTTTTGCTAGGAAAAATAAAGTGCCTCGAAAGCCCTGGTACTCGGCATATATCAGTCCCCGGGAATGCGTAGAAGCCGTTTAAGGCGATATGTAAACGATCAGGCAAAGAATAATTTTGTCCCAAAAATGGAAAAAACAGTAAGCCTATAGCCCATGAAAATATCAATTTTGCTAGGAAAAATAAAGTGCCTCGAAAGCCCTGGTACTCGGCATATATCAGTCCCCGGGAATGCGTAGAAGCCGTATTACGGCGATATGTAAACGATCAGGCAACGAATAATTTTGCCCCAAAAATGGAAAAAACGGTAAGCCCATGAAAATATCAATTTTGCTAGGAAAAATAAAGTACCTCGAAAGCCCTGGTACTCGGCATATATCAGTCCCCGGGAATGCGTAGAAGCCGTTTAAGGCGATATGTAAACGATCAGGCAAAGAATAATTTTGCCCCAAAAATGGAAAAAACCGTAAGCCTATAGCCCATGAAAATATCAATTTCGCTAGGAAAAATAAAGTGCCTCGAAAGCCCCGGTACTCGGCATATATCAGTCCCCGGGAATGCGTAGAAGCCGTTTAAGGCGATAAGTAAACGATCAGGCAAAGAATAATTTTGCCCCAAAAATGGAAAAAACCGTAAGCCTATAGCCCATGAAAATATCAATTTTGCTAGGAAAAATAGAGTGCCTCGAAAGCCCCGGTACTCGGCATATATCAGTCCCCGGGAATGCGTAGAAGCCGTTTAAGGCGATATGTAAACGATCAGGCAAAGAATAATTTTGCCCCAAAAATGGAAAAAACCGTATGCCTATAGCCCATGAAAATATCATTTTTCCGAAGAAAAATAAAGCGCCTCGAAAGCCCCGGTACTCGGCATATATCAGACCCCGGGAATGCGTAGAAGCCGTTTAAGGCGATAAGTAAACGATTAAGCAAAGAATAATTTTGCCCCAAAAATGGAAAAAACCGTAAGCCTATAGCCCATGAAAATATCATTTTTGCTAGGAAAAATAAAGTGCCTCGAAAGCCCTGGTACTCGGCATATATCAGTCCCCGGGAATGCGTGGAAGCCGTTTAAGGCGATATGTAAACGATCAGGCAAAGAATAATTTTGTCCCAAAAGTGGAAAAAACAGTAAGCCTATAGCCCATGAAAATATCAATTTTGCTAGGAAAAATAATGTGCCTCGAAAGCCCTGGTACTCGGCATATATCCGTCCTTGGGCATGCGTAGAACCGTTTAAGGCGATATGTAAACCATCAGGCAAAGAATAATTTTGCCCCAAAAATGGAAAAAACCGTAAGCCTATAGCCCATGAAAATATCAATTTCGCTAGGAAAAATAAAGTGCCTCGAAAGCCCCGGTACTCGGCATATATCAGTCCCCGGGATTGCGTAGAAGCCGTTTAAGGCGATATGTAAACGATCAGGAAAAGAATAATTTTGCCCCAAAAATGGAAAAAACCGTAAGCCTATTGCCCATGAAAATATCAATTTTGCTAGGAAAAATAAAGTGCCTCGAAAGCCCTGGTACTCGGCATATATCAGTCCCCGGGAATGCGTAGAAGCCGTTTAAGGCGATATGTAAACGATCAGGCGAAGAATAATTTTGCCCCAAAAATGGAAAAAACAGTAAGCCTTATAGCCCATGAAAATATCATTTTTCCTAGGAAAAATAAAGTGCCTCGAAAGCCCTGGTACTCGGCATATATCAGTCCCCGGGAATGCGTAGAAGCCGTTTAAGGCGATATGTAAACGATTAAGCAAAGAATAATTTTGCCCCAAAAATGGAAAAAACCGTAAGCCTATAGCCCATGAAAATATCAATTTTGCTAGGAAAAATAGAGTGCCTCGAAAGCCCCGGTACTCGGCATATATCAGTCCCCGGGAATGCGTAGAAGCCGTTTAAGGCGATATGTAAACGATCAGGCAAAGAATAATTTTGCCCCAAAAATGGAAAAAACCGTAAGACTATAGCCCATGAAAATATCAATTTTGCTAGGAAAAATAAAGTGCCTCGAAAGCCCTGGTACTCGGCATATATCCGTCCTTGGGCATGCGTAGAAGCCGTTTAAGGCGGTATGTAAACGATCAGGCAAAGAATAATTTTGCCCCAAAAATGGAAAAAACCGTAAGTCTATAGCCCATGAAAATATCATTTTTGCTAGGAAAAATAAAGTGCCTCGAAAGCCCTGGTACTCGGCATATATCAGTCCCCGGCAATGCGTAGGAGCCGTTTAAGGCGATATGTAAACGATCAGGCAAAGAATAATTTTGTCCGAAAAATGGAAAAAACAGTAAGCCTATATATAGCCCATGAAAATATCAATTTTGCTAGGAAAAATAAAGTGCCTCGAAAGCCCTGGTACTCGGCATATATCAGTCCCCGGGAATGCGTAGAAGCCGTTTAAGGCGATATGTAAACGATCAGGCGAAGAATAATTTTGCCCCAAAAATGGAAAAAACAGTAAGCCTATAGCCCATGAATATATCATTTTTGCGAAGAAAAATAAAGCGCCTCGAAAGCCACGGTACTCGGCATATATCAGTCCCCGGGAATGCGTAGAAGCCGTTTAAGGCGATATGTAAACGATCAGGCAAAGAATAATTTTGTCCCAAAAATGGAAAAAACAGTAAGCCTATAGCCCATGAAAATATCATTTTTGCGAAGAAAAATAAAGCGGCTCGAAAGCCCCGGTACTCGGCATATATCAGTCCCCGGGAATGCGTAGAAGCCGTTTAAGGCGATAAGTAAACGATCAGGGAAACAATAATTTCGCCCCAAATATGGATAAAACAGTAAGCCTATATCCCATGAAAATATCATTTTTGCGAAGAAAAATAAAGCGCACCGAAAGCGCCGGTACTCGGCATATATCCTTCCTTGGGCATGCGTACAAGCCGTTTAAGGCGATATGTAAACGAACAGGCAAAGAATAATTTTGTCCCAAAAATGGAAAAACAGTAAGCCTATAGCCCATGAAAATATCATTTTTGCGAAGAAAAATAAAGCGCCTCGAAAGCCCTGGTACTCGGCATATATCAGTCCCCGGGAATGCGTAGAAGCCGTTTAAGGCGATAAGTAAACGATTAAGCAAAGAATAATTTTGCCCCAAAAATGCAAAAAACCGTAAGCCTATAGCCCATGAAAATATCATTTGTGCGAAGAAAAATAAAGCGCCTCGAAAGCCCTGGTACTCGGCATATATCCGTCCTTGGGCATGCGTAGAAGCCGTTTAAGGCGATATGTAAACGATCAGGCAAAGAATAATTTTGTCCCAAAAATGGAAAAAACAGTAAGCCTATAGCCCATGAAAATATCAATTTCGCTAGGAAAAATAAAGTGCCTCGAAAGCCCCGGTACTCGGCATTTATCAGTCCCCGGGAATGCGTAGAAGCCGTTTAAGGCGATAAGTAAACGATCAGGCAAAGAATAATTTTGCCCCAAAAATGGAAAAAACCGTAAGCCTATAGCCCATGAAAATATCAATTTTGCTAGGAAAAATAGAGTGCCTCGAAAGCCCAGGTACTCGGCATATATCAGTCCCCGGGAATGCGTAGAAGCCGTTTAAGGCGATATGTAAACGATCAGGCAAAGAATAATTTTGCCCCAAAAATGGAAAAAACCGTAAGCCTATAGCCCATGAAAATATCATTTTTGCGAAGAAAAATAAAGCGCCTCGAAAGCCCCGGTACTCGGCATATATCAGACCCCGAGAATGCGTAGAAGCCGTTTAAGGCGATAAGTAAACGATTAAGCAAAGAATAATTTTGCCCCAAAAATGGAAAAAACCGTAAGCCTATAGCCCATGAAAATATCAATTTTGCTAGGAAAAATAAAGTGCCTCGAAAGCCCTGGTACTCGGCATATATCCGTCCTTGGGCATGCGTAGAAGCCGTTTAAGGCGGTATGTAAACGATCAGGCAAAGAATAATTTTGCCCCAAAAATGGAAAAAACCGTAAGTCTATAGCCCATGAAAATATCATTTTTGCTAGGAAAAATAAAGTGCCTCGAAAGCCCTGGTACTCGGCATATATCAGTCCCCGGGAATGCGTAGAAGCCGTTTAAGGCGATATGTAAACGATCAGGCAAAGAGTAATTTTGTCCCAAAAATGGAAAAAACAGTAAGCCTATAGCCCATGAAAATATCAATTTTGCTAGGAAAAATAAAGTGCCTCGAAAGCCCTGGTACTCGGCATATATCAGTCCCCGGCAATGCGTAGAAGCCGTTTAAGGCGATATGTAAACGATCAGGCAACGAATAATTTTGCCCCAAAAATGGAAAAAACGGTAAGCCCATGAAAATATCAATTTTGCTAGGAAAAATAAAGTACCTCGAAAGCCCTGGTACTCGGCATATATCAGTCCCCGGGAATGCGTAGAAGCCGTTTAAGGCGATATGTAAACGATCAGGCAAAGAATAATTTTGCCCCAAAAATGGAAAAAACCGTAAGCCTATAGCCCATGAAGATATCAATTTCGCTAGGAAAAATAAAGTGCCTCGAAAGCCCCGGTACTCGGCATATATCAGTCCCCGGGAATGCGTAGAAGCCGTTTAAGGCGATAAGTAAACGATCAGGCAAAGAATAATTTTGCCCCAAAAATGGAAAAAACCGTTAGCCTATAGCCCATGAAAATATCATTTTTGCGAAGAAAAATAAAGCGCCTCGAAAGCCCCGGTACTCGGCATATATCAGACCCCGGGAATGCGTAGAAGCCGTTTAAGGCGATAAGTAAACGATTAAGCAAAGAATTATTTTGCCCCAAAAATGGAAAAAACCGTAAGCCTATAGCCCATGAACATATCAATTTTGCTAGGAACAATAAAGTGCCTCGAAAGCCCTGGTACTCGGCATATATCTGTCCTTGGGCATGCGTAGAACCGTTTAAGGCGATATGTAAACCATCAGGCAAAGAATAATTTTGCCCCAAAAAAGGAAAAAACCGTAAGCCTATAGCCCATGAAAATATCAATTTTGCTAGGAAAAATAGAGTGCCTCGAAAGCCCCGGTACTCGGCATATATCAGTCCCCGGGAATGCGTAGAAGCCGTTTAAGGCGATATGTAAACGATCAGGCAAAGAATAATTTTGCCCCAAAAATGGAAAAAACCGTAAGACTATAGCCCATGAAAATATCAATTTTGCTAGGAAAAATAAAGTGCCTCGAAAGCCCTGGTACTCGGCATATATCCGTCCTTGGGCATGCGTAGAAGCCGTTTAAGGCGGTATGTAAACGATCAGGCAAAGAATAATTTTGCCCCAAAAATGGAAAAAACCGTAAGTCTACAGCCCATGAAAATATCATTTTTGCTAGGAAAAATAAAGTGCCTCGAAAGCCCTGGTACTCGGCATATATCAGTCCCCGGCAATGCGTAGGAGCCGTTTAAGGCGATATGTAAACGATCAGGCAAAGAATAATTTTGTCCGAAAAATGGAAAAAACAGTAAGCCTATATATAGCCCATGAAAATATCAATTTTGCTAGGAAAAATAAAGTGCCTCGAAAGCCCTGGTACTCGGCATATATCAGTCCCCGGGAATGCGTAGAAGCCGTTTAAGGCGATAAGTAAACGATCAGGCAAAGAATAATTTTGCCCCAAAAATGGAAAAAACCGTAAGCCTATAGCCCATGAAAATATCAATTTTGCTAGGAAAAATAGAGTGCCTCGAAAGCCCCGGTACTCGGCATATATCAGTCCCCGGGAATGCGTAGAAGCCGTTTAAGGCGATATGTAAACGATCAGGCAAAGAATAATTTTGTCCCAAAAATGGAAAAAACAGTAAGCCTATAGCCCATGGAAATATCAATTTTGCTAGGAAAAATAAAGTGCCTCGAAAGCCCCGGTACTCGACATATATCAGTCCCCGGGAATGTGTAGAAGCCGTTAAAGGCGATATGGAAACGATCAGGCGAAGAATAATTTTGCCCCAAAAATGGAAAAAACAGTAAGCCTATAGCCCATGAATATATCATTTTTGCGAAGAAAAATAAAGCGCCTCGAAAGCCGCGGTACTCGGCATATATCAGTCCCCGGGAATGCGTAGAAGCCGTTTAAGGCGATATGTAAACGATCAGGCAAAGAATAATTTTGCCCCAAATATGGATAAAACAGTAAGCCTATAGCCCATGAAAATATCAATTTTGCTAGGAAAAATAAAGTGCCTCGAAAGCCCCGGTACTCGACATATATCCGTCCTTGGGCATGCGTAGAAGCCGTTTAAGGCGATATGTAAACGATCAGGCAAAGAATAATTTTGCCCAAAAATGGAAAAAACCGTAAGCCTATAGCCCATGAAAATATCAATTTTGCTAGGAAAAATAGAGTGACTCGAAAGCCCCGGTACTCGGCATATATCAGTCCCCGGGAATGCGTAGAAGCCGTTTAAGGCGATATGTAAACGATCAGGCAAAGAATAATTTTGCCCCAAAAATGGAAAAAACCGTAAGCCTATGCCCATGAAAATATCAATTTTGCTAGGAAAAATAAAGTGCCTAGAAAGCCCCGGTACTCGGCATATATCAGTCCCCGGGAATGTGTAGAAGCCGTTAAAGGCGATATGTAAACGATCAGGCGAAGAATAATTTTGCCCCAAAAATGGAAAAAACAGTAAGCCTATAGCCCATGAATATATCATTTTTGCGAAGAAAAATAAAGCGCCTCGAAAGCCACGGTACTCGGCATATATCAGTCCCCGGGAATGCGTAGAAGCCGTTTAAGGCGATAAGTAAACGATCAGGGAAACAATAATTTCGCCCCAAATATGGATAAAACAGTAAGCCTATATCCCATGAAAATATCATTTTTGCGAAGAAAAATAAAGCGCACCGAAAGCGCCGGTACTCGGCATATATCCTTCCTTGGGCATGCGTACAAGCCGTTTAAGGCGATATGTAAACGAACAGGCAAAGAATAATTTTGTCCCAAAAATGGAAAAACAGTAAGCCTATAGCCCATGAAAATATCATTTTTGCGAAGAAAAATAAAGCGCCTCGAAAGCCCTGGTACTCGGCATATATCAGTCCCCGGGAATGCGTAGAAGCCGTTTAAGGCGATAAGTAAACGATTAAGCAAAGAATAATTTTGCCCCAAAAATGCAAAAAACCGTAAGCCTATAGCCCATGAAAATATCATTTGTGCGAAGAAAAATAAAGCGCCTCGAAAGCCCCGGTACTCGGCATATATCAGTCCCCGGGAATGCGTAGAAGCCGTTTAAGGCGACATGTAAACGATCAGGCAAAGAATAATGTTGCCCCAAAAATGCAAGAAACAGTAAGCCTATAGCCCATGAAAATATCATTTTTGCGAGGAAAAATAAAGAGCCTCGAAAGCCCCGGTACTCGGCATACATCAGCATTCGGGAATGCGTAGAAGCCGTTTAGGCAATAAGTAAACGATCAGGGAAAGAATGATTTCGCCCCAAAAATAGAAAAAACAGTAAGCCTATAGCCCATGAAAATATCATTTTTGCGAAGAAAAATAAAGCGCCTCGAAAGCCCCGGTACTCGGCATATATCAGTCCCCGGGAATTCGTAGAAGCCGTTTGAGGCGATATGTAAACGATCAGGCAAAGAATAATTTTGCCCCAAAAATGCAAAAAACAGTAAGCCTATAGCCCATGAAAATATCATTTTTGCGAGGAAAAATAAAGTGCCTCGAAAGCCCCGGTACTCGGCATATATCCGTCCTTGGGCATGCGTAGAAGCCGTTTAAGGCGATATGTAAACGATCAGGCAAAGAATAATTTTGCCCCCAAAATGGAAAAAAACGGTAAGCCTATAGCCTATGAAAATATCAATTTCGCTAGGAAAAATAAAGTGCCTAGAAAGCCCTGGTACTCGGCGTATATCCGTCCTTGGGCATGCGTAGAAGCCGTTTAAGGCGATATGTAAACGATCAGGGCAATTATAATTTTGCCCCAAAAATGGAAAAAACAGTAAGCCTATAGCCCACGAAAATATCATTTTTGCGAAGAAAAATAAAGCGCCTCGAAAGCCCCGGTACTCGGCGTATATCAGACCCCGGGAATGCGCAGAAGCCGTTTAAGGCGATATGTAAACGATCAGGTAGAGAATAATTTTGCCCCAAAAATGGAAAAAACCGTAAGCCCATAGCCCATGACAATATCAATTTTGCTAGGAAAAATAAAGTGCCTCGAAAGCCCCGGTACTCGGCATATATCAGTCCCCGGGAATGCGTAGAAGCCGTTTAAGGCGATATGTAAACGATCAGGCAAAGAATAATTTTGCCCCAAAAATGGAAAAAACAGTAAGCCTATAGCCCATGAAAATATCATTTTTGCGAAGAAAAATAAAGCGCCTCGAAAGCCCCGGTACTCGGCATATATCAGCCCCCGGGAATGCGTAGAAGCCGTTTAAGGCGATATGTAAACGATAAGGCAAAGAATGATTTTGTCCCTAAAATGGAAAAAACAGTAAGCATATAGCCCATGAAAATATCATTTTTGCGAAGAAAAATAAAGCGCCTCGAAAGCCCCGGTACTCGGCATATATCAGTCCCCGGGAATGCGCAGAAGCCGTTTAAGGCGATATGTAAACGATCAGGGAAAGAATAATTTCGCCCCAAAAATGGATAAAACAGTAAGCCTATAGCCCATGAAAATATTATTTTTGCGAAGAAAAATAATGTGCCTCGAAAGCGCCGCTACTCGGCATACATCAGTACCCGGGAATGCGTAGAAGCCGTTTAAGGCGATAAGTAAACGATCAGGGAAAGAATAATTTTGCCTGAAAAATTGAAAAAACCGTAAGCCTATAGCCCATGAAAATATCAATTTTGCTAGGAAAAATAAAGTGCCTCGAAAGCCCTGGTACTCGGCATATATCAGTCCCCGGGAATGCGTAGAAGCCGTTTAAGGCGATAAGTAAACGATTAAGCAAAGAATAATTTTGCCCCAAAAATGCAAAAAACCGTAAGCCTATAGCGCATGAAAATATCATTTTTGCGAAGAAAATTAAAGCGCCTCGAAAGCCCCGGTACTCGGCATATATCAGTCCCCGGGAATGCGTAGAAGCCGTTTAAGGCGATATGTAAACGATCAGGCAAAGAATAATGTTGCCCCAAAAATGCAAGAAACAGTAAGCCTATAGCCCATGAAAATATCATTTTTGCGAGGAAAAATAAAGAGCCTCGAAAGCCCCGGTACTCGGCATACATCAGTATTCGGGAATGCGTAGAAGCCGTTTAGGCAATAAGTAAACGATCAGGGAAAGAATGATTTCGCCCCAAAAATTGAAAAAACAGTAAGCCTATAGCCCATGAAAATATCATTTTTGCGAGGAAAAATAAAGTGCCTCGAAAGCCCCGGTACTCGGCATATATCCGTCCTTGGGCATGCGTAGAAGCCGTTTAAGGCGATATGTAAATGATCAGGCAAAGAATAATTTTGCCCCAAAAATGCAAAAAACAGTAAGCCTATAGGCTATGAAAATATCATTTTTGCGAGCAAAAATGAAGTGCCTCGAAAGCCCCGGTACTCAGCATACATCAGTACCCGGGAATGCGTAGAAGCCGTTTAAGGCGATTTGTAAATGATCAGGCAAAGAATAATTTTGTCCCAAAAATGGAAAAAACAGTAAGCCTATAGCCATGAAAATATCATTTTTGCGAAGAAAAATAAAGTGCCTCAAAAGCGCCGCTACTCGGCATACATCAGTACCCGGGAATGCGTAGAAGCCGTTTAGGCGATAAGTAAACAATCAGGGCAAGTATAATTTCGCCCCAAAAATGGATAAAACAGTAAGCCTATAGCCCATGAAAATTTCAATTTTGCGAGGAAAAATAAAGTGCCTCGAAAGCCCTGGGACTCGGCATATATCCGTCCTTGGGCATGCGAAGAAGCCGTTTAAGGCGATATGTAAACGATCAGGCAAAGAATAATTTTGCCCCAAAAATGCAAAAAACAGTAAGCCTAAAGCCCATGAAAATATCATTTTTGCGACGAAAAATAATGTGCCTCGAAAGCCCCGGTACTCGGCATACATCAGTACCCGGGAATGCGTAGAAGCCGTTTAAGGCGATAAGTAAACGATCAGGCAAAAAATAATTTTGCCCCAAAAATAGAAAAAAACCGTACGCCAATAGCACATTAAAATATCATTTTTGCGAGGAAAAATAAAACGCCTCGAAAGCCCCGGTACTCGGCATACATCAGTACTCGGGAACGCGTAGAAGCTGTTTAAGGCGATAAGTAAACGATTAAGCAAAGAATAATTTTGCCCCCAAAATGGAAAAAACGGTAAGCCTATATAGCCCATGAAAATATCAATTTCGCTAGGAAAAATAAAGTGCCTAGAAAGCCCTGGTACTCGGCGTATATCCGTCCTTGGGCATGCGTAGAAGCCGTTTAAGGCGATATGTAAACGATCAGGGAAAGAATAATTTTGCCCCAAAAATGGAAAAAACAGTAAGCCTATAGCCCATGAAAATATCATTTTTGCGAAGAAAAATAAAGCGCCTCGAAAGCCCCGGTACTCGGCATATATCAGTCCCCGGGAATGCGCAGAAGCCGTTTAAGGCGATATGTAAACGATCAGGCAAAGAATAATTTTGCCCCAAAAATGGAAAAAACCGTAAGCCTATAGCCCATGAAAATATCAATTTTGCTAGGAAAAATAAAGTGCCTCGAAAGCCCCGGTACTCGGCATATATCAGTCCCCGGGAATGCGTAGAAGCCGTTTAAGGCGATAAGTAAGCGATCAAGCATGAATTATTTTGCCTCAAAAATGGAAAAAAACCGTAAGCCTATAGCCCATGAAAATATCATTTTTGCGAGGAAAAATAAAGGGCCTCGAAAGCCCCGGTACTCGGCATACATCAGTACTCGGGAATGCGTAGAAGCCGTTTAGGCGATAAGTAAACGATCAGGGAAAGAATAATTTTCCCCCAGAAATGGAAAAAACAGTAAGCCTATAGCCCATGAAAATACTATTTTTGCGAATAAAAATAAAGTTCCTCGAAAGCCCCGGTACTCATCATATATCAGTCCCCGGGAATGCGTAGAAGCCGTTTAAGGCGATAAGTAAACGATCAGGCAAAGAATAATTTTGTCCCAAAAAATGGAAAAAACAGTAAGCCTATAGCCCATGAAAATATCATTTTTGCGAAGAAAAATAAAGTGCCTCGAAAGCGCCGCTACTCGGCATACATAAGTACCCGGGAATGCGTAGAAGCCGTTTAAGGCGATAAGTAAACGATTAAGCAAAGAATAATTTTGCCCCAAAAATGCAAAAAACAGTAAGCCTATAGGCTATGAAAATATCATTTTTGCGAGCAAAAATAAAGTGCCTCGAAAGCCCCGGTACTCGGCACACATCAGTCCCTGGGAATGCGTAGAAGCCGTTTAAGGCGATATGTAAACGATCAGGCAAAGAATAATTTTGTCCCAAAAATGGAAAAAACAGTAAGCCTATAGCCATGAAAATATCATTTTTGCGAAGAAAAATAAAGTGCCTCGAAAGCGCCGCTACTCGGCATACATCAGTACCCGGGAATGCGTAGAAGCCGTTTAAGGCGATAAGTAAACGATCAGGCAATGAATAATTTTGCCCCAAAAATGGAAAAAAACCGTCAGCCCATAGCACATGAAAATATCATTTTTGCGAGGAAAAATAAAGTGCCTCGAAAGCCCTGGTACTCGGCACATATCAGTCCCTGGGAATGCGTAGAAGCCGTTTAAGGCGATATGTAAACAATCAGGGAAAGTATAATTTCGCCCCAAAAATGGATAAAACAGTAAGCCTATAGCCCATGAAAATTTCAATTTTGCGAGGAAAAATAAAGTGCCTCGAAAGCCCTGGTACTCCGCATATATCCGTCCTTGGGCATGCGTAGAAGCCGTTTAAGGCGATATGTGAACGATCAGGCAAAGAATAATTTTGCCCCAAAAATGCAAAAAACAGTAAGCCTATAGCCCATGAAAATATCATTTTTGCGAGGAAAAATAAAGAGCCTCGAAAGCCCCGGTACTCGGCATACATCAGCATTCGGGAATGCGTAGAAGCCGTTTAGGCAATAAGTAAACGATCAGGGAAAGAATGATTTCGCCCCAAAAATAGAAAAAACAGTAAGCCTATAGCCCATGAAAATATCATTTTTGCGAAGAAAAATAAAGCGCCTCGAAAGCCCCGGTACTCGGCATATATCAGTCCCCGGGAATTCGTAGAAGCCGTTTGAGGCGATATGTAAACGATCAGGCAAAGAATAATTTTGCCCCAAAAATGCAAAAAACAGTAAGCCTATAGCCCATGAAAATATCATTTTTGCGAGGAAAAATAAAGTGCCTCGAAAGCCCCGGTACTCGGCATATATCCGTCCTTGGGCATGCGTAGAAGCCGTTTAAGGCGATATGTAAACGATCAGGCAAAGAATAATTTTGCCCCCAAAATGGAAAAAAACGGTAAGCCTATAGCCTATGAAAATATCAATTTCGCTAGGAAAAATAAAGTGCCTAGAAAGCCCTGGTACTCGGCGTATATCCGTCCTTGGGCATGCGTAGAAGCCGTTTAAGGCGATATGTAAACGATCAGGGCAATTATAATTTTGCCCCAAAAATGGAAAAAACAGTAAGCCTATAGCCCACGAAAATATCATTTTTGCGAAGAAAAATAAAGCGCCTCGAAAGCCCCGGTACTCGGCGTATATCAGACCCCGGGAATGCGCAGAAGCCGTTTAAGGCGATATGTAAACGATCAGGTAGAGAATAATTTTGCCCCAAAAATGGAAAAAACCGTAAGCCCATAGCCCATGACAATATCAATTTTGCTAGGAAAAATAAAGTGCCTCGAAAGCCCCGGTACTCGGCATATATCAGTCCCCGGGAATGCGTAGAAGCCGTTTAAGGCGATAAGTAAACGATCAGGGAAAGAATAATTTTGCCTGAAAAATTGAAAAAACCGTAAGCCTATAGCCCATGAAAATATCAATTTTGCTAGGAAAAATATAGTGCCTCGAAAGCCCTGGTACTCGGCATATATCAGTCCCCGGGAATGCGTAGAAGCCGTTTAAGGCGATAAGTAAACGATTAAGCAAAGAATGATTTTGCCCCAAAAATGCAAAAAACCGTAAGCCTATAGCCCATGAAAATATCATTTTTGCGAAGAAAAATAAAGCGCCTCGAAAGCCCCGGTACTCGGCATATATCAGTCCCCGGGAATGCGCAGAAGCCGTTTAAGGCGATATGTAAACGATCAGGGAAAGAATAATTTCGCCCCAAAAATGGATAAAACAGTAAGCCTATAGCCCATGAAAATATTATTTTTGCGAAGAAAAATAATGTGCCTCGAAAGCGCCGCTACTCGGCATACATCAGTACCCGGGAATGCGTAGAAGCCGTTTAAGGCGATAAGTAAACGATCAGGGAAAGAATAATTTTGCCTGAAAAATTGAAAAAACCGTAAGCCTATAGCCCATGAAAATATCAATTTTGCTAGGAAAAATAAAGTGCCTCGAAAGCCCTGGTACTCGGCATATATCAGTCCCCGGGAATGCGTAGAAGCCGTTTAAGGCGATAAGTAAACGATTAAGCAAAGAATAATTTTGCCCCAAAAATGCAAAAAACCGTAAGCCTATAGCGCATGAAAATATCATTTTTGCGAAGAAAATTAAAGCGCCTCGAAAGCCCCGGTACTCGGCATATATCAGTCCCCGGGAATGCGTAGAAGCCGTTTAAGGCGATATGTAAACGATCAGGCAAAGAATAATGTTGCCCCAAAAATGCAAGAAACAGTAAGCCTATAGCCCATGAAAATATCATTTTTGCGAGGAAAAATAAAGAGCCTCGAAAGCCCCGGTACTCGGCATACATCAGTATTCGGGAATGCGTAGAAGCCGTTTAGGCAATAAGTAAACGATCAGGGAAAGAATGATTTCGCCCCAAAAATTGAAAAAACAGTAAGCCTATAGCCCATGAAAATATCATTTTTGCTAGGAAAAATAAAGTGCCTCGAAAGCCCTGGTACTCGGCATATATCAGTCCCCGGGAATGCGTAGAAGCCGTTTAAGGCGATAAGTAAACGATTAAGCAAAGAATAATTTTGCCCCAAAAATGCAAAAAACCGTAAGCCTATAGCGCATGAAAATATCATTTTTGCGAAGAAAATTAAAGCGCCTCGAAAGCCCCGGTACTCGGCATATATCAGTCCCCGGGAATGCGTAGAAGCCGTTTGAGGCGATATGTAAACGATCAGGCAAAGAATAATTTTGCCCCAAAAATGCAAAAAACAGTAAGCCTATAGCCCATGAAAATATCATTTTTGCGAGGAAAAATAAAGTGCCTCGAAAGCCCCGGTACTCGGCATATATCCGTCCTTGGGCATGCGTAGAAGCCGTTTAAGGCGATATGTAAACGAGCAGGCAAAGAATAATTTTGCCCCAAGAATGGAAAAAACCGTAAGCCTATAGCCCATGAAAATATCATTTTTGCGAAGAAAAATAAAGCGCCTCGAAAGCCCCGGTACTCGGCATACATCCATCCTTGGGCATGCGTAGAAGCCGTTTAAGGCGATATGTAAATGATCAGGCAAAGAATAATTTTGCCCCAAAAATGCAAAAAACAGTAAGCCTATAGGCTATGAAAATATCATTTTTGCGAGCAAAAATGAAGTGCCTCGAAAGCCCCGGTACTCAGCATACATCAGTACCCGGGAATGCGTAGAAGCCGTTTAAGGCGATTTGTAAATGATCAGGCAAAGAATAATTTTGTCCCAAAAATGGAAAAAACAGTAAGCCTATAGCCATGAAAATATCATTTTTGCGAAGAAAAATAAAGTGCCTCAAAAGCGCCGCTACTCGGCATACATCAGTACCCGGGAATGCGTAGAAGCCGTTTAGGCGATAAGTAAACAATCAGGGCAAGTATAATTTCGCCCCAAAAATGGATAAAACAGTAAGCCTATAGCCCATGACAATTTCAATTTTGCGAGGAAAAATAAAGTGCCTCGAAAGCCCTGGGACTCGGCATATATCCGTCCTTGGGCATGCGAAGAAGCCGTTTAAGGCGATATGTAAACGATCAGGCAAAGAATAATTTTGCCCCAAAAATGCAAAAAACAGTAAGCCTAAAGCCCATGAAAATATCATTTTTGCGACGAAAAATAATGTGCCTCGAAAGCCCCGGTACTCGGCATACATCAGTACCCGGGAATGCGTAGAAGCCGTTTAAGGCGATAAGTAAACGATCAGGCAAAAAATAATTTTGCCCCAAAAATAGAAAAAAACCGTACGCCAATAGCACATTAAAATATCATTTTTGCGAGGAAAAATAAAACGCCTCGAAAGCCCCGGTACTCGGCATACATCAGTACTCGGGAACGCGTAGAAGCTGTTTAAGGCGATAAGTAAACGATTAAGCAAAGAATAATTTTGCCCCCAAAATGGAAAAAACGGTAAGCCTATAGCCCATGAAAATATCAATTTCGCTAGGAAAAATAAAGTGCCTAGAAAGCCCTGGTACTCGGCGTATATCCGTCCTTGGGCATGCGTAGAAGCCGTTTAAGGCGATATGTAAACGATCAGGGAAAGAATAATTTTGCCCCAAAAATGGAAAAAACAGTAAGCCTATAGCCCATGAAAATATCATTTTTGCGAAGAAAAATAAAGCGCCTCGAAAGCCCCGGTACTCGGCATATATCAGTCCCCGGGAATGCGCAGAAGCCGTTTAAGGCGATATGTAAACGATCAGGCAAAGAATAATTTTGCCCCAAAAATGGAAAAAACCGTAAGCCTATAGCCCATGAAAATATCAATTTTGCTAGGAAAAATAAAGTGCCTCGAAAGCCCCGGTACTCGGCATATATCAGTCCCCGGGAATGCGTAGAAGCCGTTTAAGGCGATAAGTAAGCGATCAAGCATGAATTATTTTGCCTCAAAAATGGAAAAAAACCGTAAGCCTATAGCCCATGAAAATATCATTTTTGCGAGGAAAAATAAAGGGCCTCGAAAGCCCCGGTACTCGGCATACATCAGTACTCGGGAATGCGTAGAAGCCGTTTAGGCGATAAGTAAACGATCAGGGAAAGAATAATTTTCCCCCAGAAATGGAAAAAACAGTAAGCCTATAGCCCATGAAAATACTATTTTTGCGAATAAAAATAAAGTTCCTCGAAAGCCCCGGTACTCATCATATATCAGTCCCCGGGAATGCGTAGAAGCCGTTTAAGGCGATAAGTAAACGATCAGGCAAAGAATAATTTTGTCCCAAAAAATGGAAAAAACAGTAAGCCTATAGCCCATGAAAATATCATTTTTGCGAAGAAAAAGAAAGTGCCTCGAAAGCGCCGCTACTCGGCATACATAAGTACCCGGGAATGCGTAGAAGCCGTTTAAGGCGATAAGTAAACGATTAAGCAAAGAATAATTTTGCCCCAAAAATGCAAAAAACAGTAAGCCTATAGGCTATGAAAATATCATTTTTGCGAGCAAAAATAAAGTGCCTCGAAAGCCCCGGTACTCGGCACACATCAGTCCCTGGGAATGCGTAGAAGCCGTTTAAGGCGATATGTAAACGATCAGGCAAAGAATAATTTTGTCCCAAAAATGGAAAAAACAGTAAGCCTATAGCCATGAAAATATCATTTTTGCGAAGAAAAATAAAGTGCCTCGAAAGCGCCGCTACTCGGCATACATCAGTACCCGGGAATGCGTAGAAGCCGTTTAAGGCGATAAGTAAACGATCAGGCAATGAATAATTTTGCCCCAAAAATGGAAAAAAACCGTCAGCCCATAGCACATGAAAATATCATTTTTGCGAGGAAAAATAAAGTGCCTCGAAAGCCCTGGCACTCGGCACATATCAGTCCCTGGGAATGCGTAGAAGCCGTTTAAGGCGATATGTAAACAATCAGGGAAAGTATAATTTCGCCCCAAAAATGGATAAAACAGTAAGCCTATAGCCCATGAAAATTTCAATTTTGCGAGGAAAAATAAAGTGCCTCGAAAGCCCTGGTACTCCGCATATATCCGTCCTTGGGCATGCGTAGAAGCCGTTTAAGGCGATATGTGAACGATCAGGCAAAGAATAATTTTGCCCCAAAAATGCAAAAAACAGTAAGCCTATAGCCCATGAAAATATCATTTTTGCGAGGAAAAATAAAGTGCCTCGAAAGCCCCGGTACTCGGCATACATCAGTAACCGGGAATGCGTAGAAGCCGTTTAGGCAAAAAGTAAACGATCAGGGAAAGAATGATTTCGCCCCAAAAATAGAAAAAACAGTAAGCCTATAGCCCATGAAAATATCATTTTTGCGAAGAAAAATAAAGCGCCTCGAAAGCCCCGGTACTCGGCATATATCAGTCCCCGGGAATTCGTAGAAGCCGTTTGAGGCGATATGTAAACGATCAGGCAAAGAATAATTTTGCCCCAAAAATGCAAAAAACAGTAAGCCTATAGCCCATGAAAATATCATTTTTGCGAGGAAAACTAAAGTGCCTCGAAAGCCCTGGTACTTGACATATATCCGTCCTTGGGCATACGTAGAAGCCGTTTAAGGCGATATGTAAACGATCAGGCAAAGAATAATTTTGCCCCAAAAATGGAAAAAACCGTAAGCGTATAGCCCATGAAAATATCATTTTTGCTAGGAAAAATAAAGTACCTCGAAAGCCCTGGTACTCGGCATATATCAGTCCCCGGGAATGCGTAGAAGCCGTTTAAGGCGATATGTAAACGATCAGGCAAAGAATAATTTTGCCCCCAAAATGGGAAAAAACGGTAAGCCTATAGCCTATGAAAATATCAATTTCGCTAGGAAAAATAAAGTGCCTAGAAAGCCCTGGTACTCGGCGTATATCCGTCCTTGGGCATGCGTAGAAGCCGTTTAAGGCGATATGTAAACGATCAGGGAAATAATAATTTTGCCCCAAAAATGGAAAAAAACGGTAAGCCTATAGCCTATGAAAATATCAATTTCGCTAGGAAAAATAAAGTGCCTAGAAAGCCCTGGTACTCGGCGTATATCCGTCCTTGGGCATGCGTAGAAGCCGTTTAAGGCGATATGTAAACGATCAGGGAAATAATAATTTTGCCCCAAAAATGGAAAAAACAGTAAGCCTATAGCCCATGAAAATATCATTTTTGCGGAGAAAAATAAAGCGCCTCGAAAGCCCCGGTACTCGGCGTATATCAGACCCCGGGAATGCGCAGAAGCCGTTTAAGGCGATATGTAAACGATCAGGCAGAGAATAATTTTGCCCCAAAAATGGAAAAAACCGTAAGCCCATAGCCCATGACAATATCAATTTTGCTAGGAAAAATAAAGTGCCTCGAAAGCCCCGGTACTCGGCATATATCAGTCCCCGGGAATGCGTAGAAGCCGTTTAAGGCGATATGTAAACGATCAGGCAAAGAATAATTTTGCCCCAAAAATGGAAAGAACGGTAAGCCTATAGCCCATGAAAATATCATTTTTGCGAAGAAAAATAAAGCGCCTCGAAAGCCCCGGTACTCGGCATATATCAGCCCCCGGGAATGCGTAGAAGCCGTTTAAGGCGATATGTGAACGATAAGGCAAAGAATGATTTTGTCCCTAAAATGGAAAAAACAGTAAGCATATAGCCCATGAAAATATCATTTTTGAGAAGAAAAATAAAGCGCCTCGAAAGCCCCGGTACTCGGCATATATCAGTCCCCGGGAATGCGCAGAAGCCGTTTAAGGCGATATGTAAACGATCAGGGAAAGAATAATTTCGCCCCAAAAATGGATAAAACAGTAAGCCTATAGCCCATGAAAATATTATTTTTGCGAAGAAAAATAAAGTGCCTCGAAAGCGCCGCTACTCGGCATACATCAGTACCCGGGAATGCGTAGAAGCCGTTTAAGGCGATAAGTAAACGATCAGGGAAAGAATAATTTTGCCTGAAAAATTGAAAAAACCGTAAGCCTATAGCCCATCAAAATATCAATTTTGCTAGGAAAAATAAAGTGCCTCGAAAGCCCTGGTACTCGGCATATATCAGTCCCCGGGAATGCGTAGAAGCCGTTTAAGGCGATAAGTAAACGATCAGGGAAAGAATAATTTTGCCTGAAAAATTGAAAAAACCGTAAGCCTATAGCCCATGAAAATATCAATTTTGCTAGGAAAAATATAGTGCCTCGAAAGCCCTGGTACTCGGCATATATCAGTCCCCGGGAATGCGTAGAAGCCGTTTAAGGCGATAAGTAAACGATTAAGCAAAGAATAATTTTGCCCCAAAAATGCAAAAAACCGTAAGCCTATAGCCCATGAAAATATCATTTTTGCGAAGAAAAATAAAGCGCCTCGAAAGCCCCGGTACTCGGCATATATCAGTCCCCGGGAATGCGCAGAAGCCGTTTAAGGCGATATGTAAACGATCAGGGAAAGAATAATTTCGCCCCAAAAATGGATAAAACAGTAAGCCTATAGCCCATGAAAATATTATTTTTGCGAAGAAAAATAAAGTGCCTCGAAAGCGCCGCTACTCGGCATACATCAGTACCCGGGAATGCGTAGAAGCCGTTTAAGGCGATAAGTAAACGATCAGGGAAAGAATAATTTTGCCTGAAAAATTGAAAAAACCGTAAGCCTATAGCCCATCAAAATATCAATTTTGCTAGGAAAAATAAAGTGCCTCGAAAGCCCTGGTACTCGGCATATATCAGTCCCCGGGAATGCGTAGAAGCCGTTTAAGGCGATAAGTAAACGATTAAGCAAAGAATAATTTTGCCCCAAAAATGCAAAAAACCGTAGGCCTATAGCCCATGAAAATATCATTTTTGCGAAGAAAATTAAAGCGCCTCGAAAGCCCCGGTACTCGGCATATATCAGTCCCCGGGAATGCGTAGAAGCCGTTTAAGGCGATATGTAAACGATCAGGCAAAGAATAATGTTGCCCCAAAAATGCAAGAAACAGTAAGCCTATAGCCTATGAAAATATCATTTTTGCGAGGAAAAATAAAGAGCCTCGAAAGCCCCGGTACTCGGCATACATCAGTATTCGGGAATGCGTAGAAGCCGTTTAGGCAATAAGTAAACGATCAGGGAAAGAATGATTTCGCCCCAAAAATTGAAAAAACAGTAAGCCTATAGCCCATGAAAATATCATTTTTGCGAAGAAAAATAAAGCGCCTTGACAGCCCCGGTACTCGGCATATATCAGTCCCCGGGAATTCGTAGAAGCCGTTTGAGGCGATATGTAAACGATCAGGCAAAGAATAATTTTGCCCCAAAAATGCAAAAAACAGTAAGCCTATAGCCGATGAAAATATAATTTTTGCGAGGAAAAATAAAGTGCCTCGAAAGCCCCGGTACTCGGCATATATCCGTCCTTGGGCATGCGTAGAAGCCGTTTAAGGCGATATGTAAACGAGCAGGCAAGGAATAATTTTGCCCCAAGAATGGAAAAAACCGTAAGCCTATAGCCCATGAAAATATCATTTTTGCGAAGAAAAATAAAGGGCCTCGAAAGCCCCGGTACTCGGCATACATCCATCCTTGGGCATGCGTAGAAGCCGTTTAAGGCGATATGTAAATGATCAGGCAAAGAATAATTTTGCCCCAAAAATGCAAAAAACAGTAAGCCTATAGGCTATGAAAATATCATTTTTGCGAGCAAAAATGAAGTGCCTCGAAAGCCCCGGTACTCGGCATACATCAGTACCCGGGAATGCGTAGAACCCGTTTCAGGCGATATGTAAATGATCAGGCAAAGAATAATTTTGTCCCAAAAATGGAAAAAACAGTAAGCCTATAGCCATGAAAATATCATTTTTGCGAAGAAAAATAAAGTGCCTCAAAAGCGCCGCTACTCGGCATACATCAGTACCCGGGAATGCGTAGAAGCCGTTTAGGCGATAAGTAAACAATCAGGGAAAGTATAATTTCGCCCCAAAAATGGATAAAACAGTAAGCCTATAGCCCATGAAAATTTCAATTTTGCGAGGAAAAATAAAGTGCCTCGAAAGCCCTGGGACTCGGCATATATCCGTCCTTGGGCATGCGTAGAAGCCGTTTAAGGCGATATGTAAACGATCAGGCAAAGAATAATTTTGCCCCAAAAATGCAAAAAACAGTAAGCCTATAGCCCATGAAAATATCATTTTTGCGACGAAAAATAAAGTGCCTCGAAAGCCCCGGTACTCGGCATACATCAGTACCCGGGAATGCGTAGAAGCCGTTTAAGGCGATAAGTAAACGATCAGGCAAAGAATAATTTTGCCCCCAAAATGGAAAAAACGGTAAGCCTATAGCCCATGAAAATATCAATTTCGCTAGGAAAAATAAAGTGCCTAGAAAGCCCTGGTACTCGGCGTATATCCGTCCTTGGGCATGCGTAGAAGCCGTTTAAGGCGATATGTAAACGATCAGGGAAAGAATAATTTTGCCCCAAAAATGGAAAAAACAGTAAGCCTATAGCCCATGAAAATATCATTTTTGCGAAGAAAAATAAAGCGCCTCGAAAGCCCCGGTACTCGGCATATATCAGTCCCCGGGAATGCGCAGAAGCCGTTTAAGGCGATATGTAAACGATCAGGCAAAGAATAATTTTGCCCCAAAAATGGAAAAAACCGTAAGCCTATAGCCCATGAAAATATCAATTTTGCTAGGAAAAATAAAGTGCCTCGAAAGCCCCGGTACTCGGCATATATCAGTCCCCGGGAATGCGTAGAAGCCGTTTAAGGCGATAAGTAAGCGATCAAGCATGAATTATTTTGCCTCAAAAGTGGAAAAAAACCGTAAGCCTATAGCCCATGAAAATATCATTTTTGCGAGGAAAAATAAAGGGCCTCGAAAGCCCCGGTACTCGGCATACATCAGTACTCGGGAATGCGTAGAAGCCGTTTAGGCGATAAGTAAACGATCAGGGAAAGAATAATTTTCCCCCGGAAATGGAAAAAACAGTAAGCCTATAGCCCATGAAAATACTATTTTTGCGAATAAAAATAAAGTTCCTCGAAAGCCCCGGTACTCATCATATATCAGTCCCCGGGAATGCGTAGAAGCCGTTTAAGGCGATAAGTAAACGATCAGGCAAAGAATAATTTTGTCCCAAAAATGAAAAAAACAGTAAGCCTATAGCCCATGAAAATATCATTTTTGCGAAGAAAAAGAAAGTGCCTCGAAAGCGCCGCTACTCGGCATACATCAGTACCCGGGAATGCGTAGAAGCCGTTTAAGGCGATAAGTAAACGATTAAGCAAAGAATAATTTTGCCCCAAAAATGCAAAAAACAGTAAGCCTATAGGCTATGAAAATATCATTTTTGCGAGCAAAAATAAAGTGCCTCGAAAGCCCCGGTACTCGGCATACATCAGTACCCGGGAATGCTTAGAAGCCGTTTAAGGCGACATGTAAACGATCAGGCAAAGAATAATTTTGTCCTAAAAATGGAAAAAACAGTAAGCCTATAGCCATGAAAATATCATTTTTGCGAAGAAAAATAAAGTGCCTCGAAAGCGCCGCTACTCGGCATACATCAGTACCCGGGAATGCGTAGAAGCCGTTTAAGGCGATAAGTAAACGATCAGGCAATGAATAATTTTGCCCCAAAAATGGAAAAAAACCGTCAGCCTATAGCACATGAAAATATCATTTTTGCGAGGAAAAATAAAGTGCCTCGAAAGCCCTGGTACTCGGCACATATCAGTCCCTGGGAATGCGTAGAAGCCGTTTAAGGCGATATATAAACGATCAGGGAAAGTATAATTTCGCCCCAAAAATGGATAAAACAGTAAGCCTATAGCCCATGAAAATTTCAATTTTGCGAGGAAAAATAAAGTGCCTCGAAAGCCCTGGTACTCCGCATATATCCGTCCTTGGGCATGCGTAGAAGCCGTTTAAGGCGATATGTAAACGATCAGGCAAAGAATAATTTTGCCCCAAAAATGCAAAAAACAGTAAGCCTATAGCCCATGAAAATATCATTTTTGCGAGGAAAAATAAAGTGCCTCGAAAGCCCCGGTACTCGGCATATATCAGTCCCCGGGAATGCGCAGAAGCCGTTTAAGGCGATATGTAAACGATCAGGCAAAGAATAATTTTGCCCCAAAAATGGAAAAAACCGTAAGCCTATAGCCCATGAAAATATCAATTTTGCTAGGAAAAATAAAGTGCCTCGAAAGCCCCGGTACTCGGCATATATCAGTCCCCGGGAATGCGTAGAAGCCGTTTAAGGCGATAAGTAAGCGATCAAGCATGAATTATTTTGCCTCAAAAATGGAAAAAAACCTTAAGCCTATAGCCCATGAAAATATCATTTTTGCGAGGAAAAATAAAGGGCCTCGAAAGCCCCGGTACTCGGCATACATCAGTACTCGGGAATGCGTAGAAGCCGTTTAGGCGATAAGTAAACGATCAGGGAAAGAATAATTTTCCCCCGGAAATGCAAAAAACAGTAAGCCTATAGCCCATGAAAATACTATTTTTGCGAATAAAAATAAAGTTCCTCGAAAGCCCCGGTACTCATCATATATCAGTCCCCGGGAATGCGTAGAAGCCGTTTAAGGCGATAAGTAAACGGTCAGGCAAAGAATAATTTTGTCCCAAAAATGAAAAAACAGTAAGCCTATAGCCCATGAAAATATCATTTTTGCGAAGAAAAAGAAAGTGCCTCGAAAGCGCCGCTACTCGGCATACATCAGTACCCGGGAATGCGTAGAAGCCGTTTAAGGCGATAAGTAAACGATTAAGCAAAGAATAATTTTGCCCCAAAAATGCAAAAAACAGTAAGCCTATAGGCTATGAAAATATCATTTTTGCGAGCAAAAATAAAGTGCCTCGAAAGCCCCGGTACTCGGCATACATCAGTAGCCGGGAATGCTTAGAAGCCGTTTAAGGCGATATGTAAACGATCAGGCAAAGAATAATTTTGTCCTAAAAATGGAAAAAACAGTAAGCCTATAGCCATGAAAATATCATTTTTGCGAAGAAAAATAAAGTGCCTCGAAAGCGCCGCTACTCGGCATACATCAGTACCCGGGAATGCGTAGAAGCCGTTTAAGGCGATAAGTAAACGATCAGGCAATGAATAATTTTGCCCCAAAAATGCAAAAAACAGTAAGCCTATAGCCCATGAAAATATCATTTTTGCGAGGAAAAATAAAGTGCCTCGAAAGCCCTGGTACTCGGCAAATATCCGTCCTTGGGCATGCGTAGAAGCCGTTTAATGCGATATGTAAACGATCAGGCAAAGAATAATTTTGTCCCAAAAATGGAAAAAACAGTAAGCCTATAGCCCATGAAAATATCAATTTTGCTAAGAAAACTAAAGTGCCTCGAAAGCCCTGGTACTTGACATATATCCGTCCTTGGGCATACGTAGAAGCCGTTTAAGGCGATATGTAAACGATCAGGCAAAGAATAATTTTGCCCCAAAAATGGAAAAAACCGTAAGCGTATAGCCCATGAAAATATCATTTTTGCTAGGAAAAATAAAGTACCTCGAAAGCCCTGGTACTCGGCATATATCAGTCCCCGGGAATGCGTAGAAGCCGTTTAAGGCGATATGTAAACGATCAGGCAAAGAATAATTTTGCCCCAAAAATGGAAAAAACCGTAAGCCTATAGCCCATGAAAATATCAATTTTGCTAGGAAAAATAAAGTGCCTCGAAAGCCCCGGTACTCGGCATATATCAGTCCCCGGGAATGCGTAGAAGCCGTTTAAGGCGATAAGTAAGCGATCAAGCATGAATTATTTTGCCTCAAAAATGGAAAAAAACCGTAAGCCTATAGCCCATGAAAATATCATTTTTGCGAGGAAAAATAAAGGGCCTCGAAAGCCCCGGTACTCGGCATACATCAGTACTCGGGAATGCGTAGAAGCCGTTTAGGCGATAAGTAAACGATCAGGGAAAGAATAATTTTCCCCCGGAAATGGAAAAAACAGTAAGCCTATAGCCCATGAAAATACTATTTTTGCGAATAAAAATAAAGTTCCTCGAAAGCCCCGGTACTCATCATATATCAGTCCCCGGGAATGCGTAGAAGCCGTTTAAGGCGATAAGTAAACGATCAGGCAAAGAATAATTTTGTCCCAAAAATGGAAAAAACAGTAAGCCTATAGCCCATGAAAATATCATTTTTGCGAAGAAAAAGAAAGTGCCTCGAAAGCGCCGCTACTCGGCATACATCAGTACCCGGGAATGCGTAGAAGCCGTTTAAGGCGATAAGTAAACGATTAAGCAAAGAATAATTTTGCCCCAAAAATGCAAAAAACAGTAAGCCTATAGGCTATGAAAATATCATTTTTGCGAGCAAAAATAAAGTGCCTCGAAAGCCCCGGTACTCGGCATACATCAGTACCCGGGAATGCTTAGAAGCCGTTTAAGGCGATATGTAAACGATCAGGCAAAGAATAATTTTGTCCTAAAAATGGAAAAAACAGTAAGCCTATAGCCATGAAAATATCATTTTTGCGAAGAAAAATAAAGTGCCTCGAAAGCGCCGCTACTCGGCATACATCAGTACCCGGGAATGCGTAGAAGCCGTTTAAGGCGATAAGTAAACGATCAGGCAATGAATAATTTTGCCCCAAAAATGGAAAAAAACCGTCAGCCTATAGCACATGAAAATATCATTTTTGCGAGGAAAAATAAAGTGCCTCGAAAGCCCTGGTACTCGGCACATATCAGTCCCTGGGAATGCGTAGAAGCCGTTTAAGGCGATATGTAAACGATCAGGGAAAGTATATTTTCGCCCCAAAAATGGATAAAACAGTAAGCCTATAGCCCATGAAAATTTCAATTTTGCGAGGAAAAATAAAGTGCCTCGAAAGCCCTGGTACTCCGCATATATCCGTCCTTGGGCATGCGTAGAAGCCGTTTAAGGCGATATGTAAACGATCAGGCAAAGAATAATTTTGCCCCAAAAATGCAAAAAACAGTAAGCCTATAGCCCATGAAAATATCATTTTTGCGAGGAAAAATAAAGTGCCTCGAAAGCCCCGGTACTCGGCATACATCAGTACCCGGGAATGCGTAGAAGCCGTTTAGGCAATAAGTAAACGATCAGGGAAAGAATGATTTCGCCCCAAAAATAGAAAAAACAGTAAGCCTATAGCCCATGAAAATATCATTTTTGCGAAGAAAAATAAAGCGCCTCGAAAGCCCCGGTACTCGGCACATATCAGTCCCCGGGAATGCGTAGAAGCCGTTTAAGGCGATATGTAAACGATCAGGCAAAGAATAATTTTGCCCCAAAAATGCAAAAAACAGTAAGCCTATAGCCCATGAAAATATCATTTTTGCGACGAAAAATAAAGTGCCTCGAAAGCCCCGGTACTCGGCATACATCAGTACCCGGGAATGCGTAGAAGCCGTTTAAGGCGATAAGTAAACGATCAGGCAAAGAATAATTTTGCCCCAAAAATAGAAAAAAACGGTAAGCCTATAGCCCATGAAAATATCAATTTCGCTAGGAAAAATAAAGTGCCTAGAAAGCCCTGGTACTCGGCGTATATCCGTCCTTGGGCATGCGTAGAAGCCGTTTAAGGCGATATGTAAACGATCAGGGAAAGAATAATTTTGCCCCAAAAATGGAAAAAACAGTAAGCCTATAGCCCATGAAAATATCATTTTTGCGAAGAAAAATAAAGCGCCTCGAAAGCCCCGGTACTCGGCATATATCAGTCCCCGGGAATGCGCAGAAGCCGTTTAAGGCGATATGTAAACGATCAGGCAAAGAATAATTTTGCCCCAAAAATGGAAAAAACCGTAAGCCTATAGCCCATGAAAATATCAATTTTGCTAGGAAAAATAAAGTGCCTCGAAAGCCCCGGTACTCGGCATATATCAGTCCCCGGGAATGCGTAGAAGCCGTTTAAGGCGATAAGTAAGCGATCAAGCATGAATTATTTTGCCTCAAAAATGGAAAAAAACCGTAAGCCTATAGCCCATGAAAATATCGTTTTTGCGAGGAAAAATAAAGGGCCTCGAAAGCCCCGGTACTCGGCATACATCAGTACTCGGGAATGCGTAGAAGCCGTTTAGGCGATAAGTAAACGATCAGGGAAAGAATAATTTTCCCCCGGAAATGCAAAAAACAGTAAGCCTATAGCCCATGAAAATACTATTTTTGCGAATAAAAATAAAGTTCCTCGAAAGCCCCGGTACTCATCATATATCAGTCCCCGGGAATGCGTAGAAGCCGTTTAAGGCGATAAGTAAACGATCAGGCAAAGAATAATTTTGTCCCAAAAATGGAAAAAACAGTAAGCCTATAGCCCATGAAAATATCATTTTTGCGAAGAAAAAGAAAGTGCCTCGAAAGCGCCGCTACTCGGCATACATCAGTACCCGGGAATGCGTAGAAGCCGTTTAAGGCGATAAGTAAACGATTAAGCAAAGAATAATTTTGCCCCAAAAATGCAAAAAACAGTAAGCCTATAGGCTATGAAAATATCATTTTTGCGAGCAAAAATAAAGTGCCTCGAAAGCCCCGGTACTCGGCATACATCAGTACCCGGGAATGCTTAGAAGCCGTTTAAGGCGATATGTAAACGATCAGGCAAAGAATAATTTTGTCCTAAAAATGGAAAAAAGAGTAAGCCTATAGCCATGAAAATATCATTTTTGCGAAGAAAAATAAAGTGCCTCGAAAGCGCCGCTACTCGGCATTCATCAGTACCCGGGAATGCGTAGAAGCCGTTTAAGGCGATAAGTAAACGATCAGGCAATGAATAATTTTGCCCCAAAAATGCAAAAAACAGTAAGCCTATAGCCCATGAAAATATCATTTTTGCGAGGAAAAATAAAGTGCCTCGAAAGCCCTGGTACTCGGCAAATATCCGTCCATGGGCATGCGTAGAAGCCGTTTAATGCGATATGTAAACGATCAGGCAAAGAATAATTTTGTCCCAAAAATGGAAAAAACAGTAAGCCTATAGCCCATGAAAATATCAATTTTGCTAAGAAAACTAAAGTGCCTCGAAAGCCCTGGTACTTGACATATATCCGTCCTTGGGCATACGTAGAAGCCGTTTAAGGCGATATGTAAACGATCAGGCAAAGAATAATTTTGCCCCAAAAATGGAAAAAACCGTAAGCGTATAGCCCATGAAAATATCATTTTTGCTAGGAAAAATAAAGTACCTCGAAAGCCCTGGTACTCGGCATATATCAGTCCCCGGGAATGCGTAGAAGCCGTTTAAGGCGATATGTAAACGATCAGGCAAAGAATAATTTTGCCCCCAAAATGGGAAAAAACGGTAAGCCTATAGCCTATGAAAATATCAATTTCGCTATTAAAAATAAAGTGCCTAGAAAGCCCTGGTACTCGGCGTATATCCGTCCTTGGGCATGCGTAGAAGCCGTTTAAGGCGATATGTAAATGATCAGGGAAATAATAATTTTGCCCCAAAAATGGAAAAAACAGTAAGCCTATAGCCCATGAAAATATCATTTTTGCGAAGAAAAATAAAGCGCCTCGAAAGCCACGGTACTCGGCATATATCAGTCCCCGGGAATGCGCAGAAGCCGTTTAAGGCGATATGTAAACGATCAGGCAAAGAATAATTTTGCCCCAAAAATGGAAAAAACCGTAAGCCCATAGCCCATGAAAATATCAATTTTGCTAGGAAAAATAAAGTGCCTCGAAAGCCCCGGTACTCGGCATATATCAGTCCCCGGGAATGCGTAGAAGCCGTTTAAGGCGATATGTAAACGATCAGGCAAAGAATAATTTTGCCCCAAAAATGGAAAAAACAGTAAGCCTATAGCCCATGAAAATATCATTTGTGCGAAGAAAAATAAAGCGCCTCGAAAGCCCCGGTACTCGGCATATATCAGCCCCCGGGAATGCGTAGAAGCCGTTTAAGGCGATATGTAAACGATAAGGCAAAGAATGATTTTGTCCCTAAAATGGAAAAAACAGTAAGCATATAGCCCATGAAAATATCATTTTTGCGAAGAAAAATAAAGCGCCTCGAAAGCCCCGGTACTCGGCATATATCAGTCCCCGGGAATGCGCAGAAGCCGATTAAGGCGATATGTAAAAGATCAGGGAAAGAATAATTTCGCCCCAAAAATGGATAAAACAGTAAGCCTATAGCCCATGAAAATATTATTTTTGCGAAGAAAAATAAAGTGCCTCGAAAGCGCCGCTACTCGGCAAACATCAGTACCCGGGTATGCGTAGAAGCCGTTTAAGGCGATAAGTAAACGATCACGGAAAGAATAATTTTGCCTGAAAAATTGAAAAAACCGTAAGCCTATAGCCCATGAAAATATCAATTTTGCTAGGAAAAATAAAGCGCCTCGAAAGCCCCGGTACTCGGCATATATCAGTCCCCGGGAATGCGTAGAAGCCGTTTAAGGCGATAAGTAAACGATTAAGCAAAGAATAATTTTGCCCCAAAAATGCAAAAAACCGTAAGCCTATAGCCCATGAAAATATCATTTTTGCGAGGAAAAATAAAGAGCCTCGAAAGCCCCGGTACTCGGCATACATCAGTATTCGGGAATGCGTAGAAGCCGTTTAGGCAATAAGTAAACGATCAGGGAAAGAATGATTTCGCCCCAAAAATAGAAAAAACAGTAAGCCTATAGCCCATGAAAATATCATTTTTGCGAAGAAAAATAAAGCGCCTCGAAAGCCCCGGTACTCGGCATATATCAGTCCCCGGGAATTCGTAGAAGCCGTTTGAGGCGATATGTAAACGATCAGGCAAAGAATAATTTTGCCCCAAAAGTGCAAAAAACAGTAAGCCTATAGCCCATGAAAATATCATTTTTGCGAGGAAAAATAAAGTGCCTCGAAAGCCCCGGTACTCGGCATATATCCGTCCTTGGGCATGCGTAGAAGCCGTTTAAGGCGATATGTAAACGATCAGGCAAAGAATAATTTTGCCCCCAAAATGAAAAAAAACGGTAAGCCTATAGCCTATGAAATTATCAATTTCGCTAGGAAAAATAAAGTGCCTAGAAAGCCCTGGTACTCGGCGTATATCCGTCCTTGGGCATGCGTAGAAGCCGTTTAAGGCGATATGTAAACGATCAGGGAAATAATAATTTTGCCCCAAAAATGGAAAAAACAGTAAGCCTATAGCCCATGAAAATATCATTTTTGCGAAGAAAAATTAAGCGCCTCGAAAGCCCCGGTACTCGGCATATATCAGTCCCCGGGAATGCGCAGAAGCCGTTTAAGGCGATATGTAAACGATCAGGCAAAGAATAATTTTGCCCCAAAAATGGAAAAAACCGTAAGCCTATAGCCCATGAAAATATCAATTTTGCTAGGAAAAATAAAGTGCCTCAAAAGCCCTGGTACTCGGCATACATCCGTCCTTGGGCATGCGTAGAAGCCGTTTAAGGCGATATGTAAACGATCAGGCAAAGAATAATTTTGCCCCAAAAATGGAAGAAAACAGTAAGCCTATGCCCATGAAAATAACATTTTTGCGAGGAAAAATAAAGTGCCTCGAAAGCCCTGGTATTCGGCATATATCCGTCCTTGTGCATGCGCAGAAGCCGTTTAAGGCGATATGTAAACGAGCAGGCAAAGAATAATTTTGCCCCAAGAATGGAAAAAACCGTAAGCCTATAGCCCATGAAAATATCATTTTTGCGAAGAAAAATAAAGTGCCTCGAAAGCGCCGCTACTCGGCATACATCAGTACTCGGGAATGCGTAGAAGCCGTTTAAGGCGATAAGTAAACGATTAAGCAAAGAATAATTTTGCCCCAAGAATGCAAAAAACAGTAAGCCTATAGGCTATGAAAATATCATTTTTGCGAGCAAAAATGAAGTGCCTCGAAAGCCCCGGTACTCGGCATACATCAGTACCCGGGAATGCGTAGAACCCGTTTCAGGCGATATGTAAATGATCAGGCAAAGAATAATTTTGTCCCAAAAATGGAAAAAACAGTAAGCCTATAGCCATGAAAATATCATTTTTGCGAAGAAAAATAAAGTGCCTCAAAAGCGCCGCTACTCGGCATACATCAGTACCCGGGAATGCGTAGAAGCCGTTTAGGCGATAAGTAAACAATCAGGGAAAGTATAATTTCGCCCCAAAAATGGATAAAACAGTAAGCCTATAGCCCATGAAAATTTCAATTTTGCGAGGAAAAATAAAGTGCCTCGAAAGCCCTGGGACTCGGCATATATCCGTCCTTGGGCATGCGTAGAAGCCGTTTAAGGCGATATGTAAACGATCAGGCAAAGAATAATTTTGCCCCAAAAATGCAAAAAACAGTAAGCCTATAGCCCATGAAAATATCATTTTTGCGACGAAAAATAAAGTGCCTCGAAAGCCCCGGTACTCGGCATACATCAGTACCCGGGAATGCGTAGAAGCCGTTTAAGGCGATAAGTAAACGATCAGGCAAAGAATAATTTTGCCCCCAAAATGGAAAAAACGGTAAGCCTATAGCCCATGAAAATATCAATTTCGCTAGGAAAAATAAAGTGCCTAGAAAGCCCTGGTACTCGGCGTATATCCGTCCTTGGGCATGCGTAGAAGCCGTTTAAGGCGATATGTAAACGATCAGGGAAAGAATAATTTTGCCCCAAAAATGGAAAAAACAGTAAGCCTATAGCCCATGAAAATATCATTTTTGCGAAGAAAAATAAAGCGCCTCGAAAGCCCCGGTACTCGGCATATATCAGTCCCCGGGAATGCGCAGAAGCCGTTTAAGGCGATATGTAAACGATCAGGCAAAGAATAATTTTGCCCCAAAAATGGAAAAAACCGTAAGCCTATAGCCCATGAAAATATCAATTTTGCTAGGAAAAATAAAGTGCCTCGAAAGCCCCGGTACTCGGCATATATCAGTCCCCGGGAATGCGTAGAAGCCGTTTAAGGCGATAAGTAAGCGATCAAGCATGAATTATTTTGCCTCAAAAGTGGAAAAAAACCGTAAGCCTATAGCCCATGAAAATATCATTTTTGCGAGGAAAAATAAAGGGCCTCGAAAGCCCCGGTACTCGGCATACATCAGTACTCGGGAATGCGTAGAAGCCGTTTAGGCGATAAGTAAACGATCAGGGAAAGAATAATTTTCCCCCGGAAATGGAAAAAACAGTAAGCCTATAGCCCATGAAAATACTATTTTTGCGAATAAAAATAAAGTTCCTCGAAAGCCCCGGTACTCATCATATATCAGTCCCCGGGAATGCGTAGAAGCCGTTTAAGGCGATAAGTAAACGATCAGGCAAAGAATAATTTTGTCCCAAAAATGAAAAAAACAGTAAGCCTATAGCCCATGAAAATATCATTTTTGCGAAGAAAAAGAAAGTGCCTCGAAAGCGCCGCTACTCGGCATACATCAGTACCCGGGAATGCGTAGAAGCCGTTTAAGGCGATAAGTAAACGATTAAGCAAAGAATAATTTTGCCCCAAAAATGCAAAAAACAGTAAGCCTATAGGCTATGAAAATATCATTTTTGCGAGCAAAAATAAAGTGCCTCGAAAGCCCCGGTACTCGGCATACATCAGTACCCGGGAATGCTTAGAAGCCGTTTAAGGCGACATGTAAACGATCAGGCAAAGAATAATTTTGTCCTAAAAATGGAAAAAACAGTAAGCCTATAGCCATGAAAATATCATTTTTGCGAAGAAAAATAAAGTGCCTCGAAAGCGCCGCTACTCGGCATACATCAGTACCCGGGAATGCGTAGAAGCCGTTTAAGGCGATAAGTAAACGATCAGGCAATGAATAATTTTGCCCCAAAAATGGAAAAAAACCGTCAGCCTATAGCACATGAAAATATCATTTTTGCGAGGAAAAATAAAGTGCCTCGAAAGCCCTGGTACTCGGCACATATCAGTCCCTGGGAATGCGTAGAAGCCGTTTAAGGCGATATATAAACGATCAGGGAAAGTATAATTTCGCCCCAAAAATGGATAAAACAGTAAGCCTATAGCCCATGAAAATTTCAATTTTGCGAGGAAAAATAAAGTGCCTCGAAAGCCCTGGTACTCCGCATATATCCGTCCTTGGGCATGCGTAGAAGCCGTTTAAGGCGATATGTAAACGATCAGGCAAAGAATAATTTTGCCCCAAAAATGCAAAAAACAGTAAGCCTATAGCCCATGAAAATATCATTTTTGCGAGGAAAAATAAAGTGCCTCGAAAGCCCCGGTACTCGGCATATATCAGTCCCCGGGAATGCGCAGAAGCCGTTTAAGGCGATATGTAAACGATCAGGCAAAGAATAATTTTGCCCCAAAAATGGAAAAAACCGTAAGCCTATAGCCCATGAAAATATCAATTTTGCTAGGAAAAATAAAGTGCCTCGAAAGCCCCGGTACTCGGCATATATCAGTCCCCGGGAATGCGTAGAAGCCGTTTAAGGCGATAAGTAAGCGATCAAGCATGAATTATTTTGCCTCAAAAATGGAAAAAAACCTTAAGCCTATAGCCCATGAAAATATCATTTTTGCGAGGAAAAATAAAGGGCCTCGAAAGCCCCGGTACTCGGCATACATCAGTACTCGGGAATGCGTAGAAGCCGTTTAGGCGATAAGTAAACGATCAGGGAAAGAATAATTTTCCCCCGGAAATGCAAAAAACAGTAAGCCTATAGCCCATGAAAATACTATTTTTGCGAATAAAAATAAAGTTCCTCGAAAGCCCCGGTACTCATCATATATCAGTCCCCGGGAATGCGTAGAAGCCGTTTAAGGCGATAAGTAAACGGTCAGGCAAAGAATAATTTTGTCCCAAAAATGAAAAAACAGTAAGCCTATAGCCCATGAAAATATCATTTTTGCGAAGAAAAAGAAAGTGCCTCGAAAGCGCCGCTACTCGGCATACATCAGTACCCGGGAATGCGTAGAAGCCGTTTAAGGCGATAAGTAAACGATTAAGCAAAGAATAATTTTGCCCCAAAAATGCAAAAAACAGTAAGCCTATAGGCTATGAAAATATCATTTTTGCGAGCAAAAATAAAGTGCCTCGAAAGCCCCGGTACTCGGCATACATCAGTAGCCGGGAATGCTTAGAAGCCGTTTAAGGCGATATGTAAACGATCAGGCAAAGAATAATTTTGTCCTAAAAATGGAAAAAACAGTAAGCCTATAGCCATGAAAATATCATTTTTGCGAAGAAAAATAAAGTGCCTCGAAAGCGCCGCTACTCGGCATACATCAGTACCCGGGAATGCGTAGAAGCCGTTTAAGGCGATAAGTAAACGATCAGGCAATGAATAATTTTGCCCCAAAAATGCAAAAAACAGTAAGCCTATAGCCCATGAAAATATCATTTTTGCGAGGAAAAATAAAGTGCCTCGAAAGCCCTGGTACTCGGCAAATATCCGTCCTTGGGCATGCGTAGAAGCCGTTTAATGCGATATGTAAACGATCAGGCAAAGAATAATTTTGTCCCAAAAATGGAAAAAACAGTAAGCCTATAGCCCATGAAAATATCAATTTTGCTAAGAAAACTAAAGTGCCTCGAAAGCCCTGGTACTTGACATATATCCGTCCTTGGGCATACGTAGAAGCCGTTTAAGGCGATATGTAAACGATCAGGCAAAGAATAATTTTGCCCCAAAAATGGAAAAAACCGTAAGCGTATAGCCCATGAAAATATCATTTTTGCTAGGAAAAATAAAGTACCTCGAAAGCCCTGGTACTCGGCATATATCAGTCCCCGGGAATGCGTAGAAGCCGTTTAAGGCGATATGTAAACGATCAGGCAAAGAATAATTTTGCCCCAAAAATGGAAAAAACCGTAAGCCTATAGCCCATGAAAATATCAATTTTGCTAGGAAAAATAAAGTGCCTCGAAAGCCCCGGTACTCGGCATATATCAGTCCCCGGGAATGCGTAGAAGCCGTTTAAGGCGATAAGTAAGCGATCAAGCATGAATTATTTTGCCTCAAAAATGGAAAAAAACCGTAAGCCTATAGCCCATGAAAATATCATTTTTGCGAGGAAAAATAAAGGGCCTCGAAAGCCCCGGTACTCGGCATACATCAGTACTCGGGAATGCGTAGAAGCCGTTTAGGCGATAAGTAAACGATCAGGGAAAGAATAATTTTCCCCCGGAAATGGAAAAAACAGTAAGCCTATAGCCCATGAAAATACTATTTTTGCGAATAAAAATAAAGTTCCTCGAAAGCCCCGGTACTCATCATATATCAGTCCCCGGGAATGCGTAGAAGCCGTTTAAGGCGATAAGTAAACGATCAGGCAAAGAATAATTTTGTCCCAAAAATGGAAAAAACAGTAAGCCTATAGCCCATGAAAATATCATTTTTGCGAAGAAAAAGAAAGTGCCTCGAAAGCGCCGCTACTCGGCATACATCAGTACCCGGGAATGCGTAGAAGCCGTTTAAGGCGATAAGTAAACGATTAAGCAAAGAATAATTTTGCCCCAAAAATGCAAAAAACAGTAAGCCTATAGGCTATGAAAATATCATTTTTGCGAGCAAAAATAAAGTGCCTCGAAAGCCCCGGTACTCGGCATACATCAGTACCCGGGAATGCTTAGAAGCCGTTTAAGGCGATATGTAAACGATCAGGCAAAGAATAATTTTGTCCTAAAAATGGAAAAAACAGTAAGCCTATAGCCATGAAAATATCATTTTTGCGAAGAAAAATAAAGTGCCTCGAAAGCGCCGCTACTCGGCATACATCAGTACCCGGGAATGCGTAGAAGCCGTTTAAGGCGATAAGTAAACGATCAGGCAATGAATAATTTTGCCCCAAAAATGGAAAAAAACCGTCAGCCTATAGCACATGAAAATATCATTTTTGCGAGGAAAAATAAAGTGCCTCGAAAGCCCTGGTACTCGGCACATATCAGTCCCTGGGAATGCGTAGAAGCCGTTTAAGGCGATATGTAAACGATCAGGGAAAGTATATTTTCGCCCCAAAAATGGATAAAACAGTAAGCCTATAGCCCATGAAAATTTCAATTTTGCGAGGAAAAATAAAGTGCCTCGAAAGCCCTGGTACTCCGCATATATCCGTCCTTGGGCATGCGTAGAAGCCGTTTAAGGCGATATGTAAACGATCAGGCAAAGAATAATTTTGCCCCAAAAATGCAAAAAACAGTAAGCCTATAGCCCATGAAAATATCATTTTTGCGAGGAAAAATAAAGTGCCTCGAAAGCCCCGGTACTCGGCATACATCAGTACCCGGGAATGCGTAGAAGCCGTTTAGGCAATAAGTAAACGATCAGGGAAAGAATGATTTCGCCCCAAAAATAGAAAAAACAGTAAGCCTATAGCCCATGAAAATATCATTTTTGCGAAGAAAAATAAAGCGCCTCGAAAGCCCCGGTACTCGGCACATATCAGTCCCCGGGAATGCGTAGAAGCCGTTTAAGGCGATATGTAAACGATCAGGCAAAGAATAATTTTGCCCCAAAAATGCAAAAAACAGTAAGCCTATAGCCCATGAAAATATCATTTTTGCGACGAAAAATAAAGTGCCTCGAAAGCCCCGGTACTCGGCATACATCAGTACCCGGGAATGCGTAGAAGCCGTTTAAGGCGATAAGTAAACGATCAGGCAAAGAATAATTTTGCCCCAAAAATAGAAAAAAACGGTAAGCCTATAGCCCATGAAAATATCAATTTCGCTAGGAAAAATAAAGTGCCTAGAAAGCCCTGGTACTCGGCGTATATCCGTCCTTGGGCATGCGTAGAAGCCGTTTAAGGCGATATGTAAACGATCAGGGAAAGAATAATTTTGCCCCAAAAATGGAAAAAACAGTAAGCCTATAGCCCATGAAAATATCATTTTTGCGAAGAAAAATAAAGCGCCTCGAAAGCCCCGGTACTCGGCATATATCAGTCCCCGGGAATGCGCAGAAGCCGTTTAAGGCGATATGTAAACGATCAGGCAAAGAATAATTTTGCCCCAAAAATGGAAAAAACCGTAAGCCTATAGCCCATGAAAATATCAATTTTGCTAGGAAAAATAAAGTGCCTCGAAAGCCCCGGTACTCGGCATATATCAGTCCCCGGGAATGCGTAGAAGCCGTTTAAGGCGATAAGTAAGCGATCAAGCATGAATTATTTTGCCTCAAAAATGGAAAAAAACCGTAAGCCTATAGCCCATGAAAATATCGTTTTTGCGAGGAAAAATAAAGGGCCTCGAAAGCCCCGGTACTCGGCATACATCAGTACTCGGGAATGCGTAGAAGCCGTTTAGGCGATAAGTAAACGATCAGGGAAAGAATAATTTTCCCCCGGAAATGCAAAAAACAGTAAGCCTATAGCCCATGAAAATACTATTTTTGCGAATAAAAATAAAGTTCCTCGAAAGCCCCGGTACTCATCATATATCAGTCCCCGGGAATGCGTAGAAGCCGTTTAAGGCGATAAGTAAACGATCAGGCAAAGAATAATTTTGTCCCAAAAATGGAAAAAACAGTAAGCCTATAGCCCATGAAAATATCATTTTTGCGAAGAAAAAGAAAGTGCCTCGAAAGCGCCGCTACTCGGCATACATCAGTACCCGGGAATGCGTAGAAGCCGTTTAAGGCGATAAGTAAACGATTAAGCAAAGAATAATTTTGCCCCAAAAATGCAAAAAACAGTAAGCCTATAGGCTATGAAAATATCATTTTTGCGAGCAAAAATAAAGTGCCTCGAAAGCCCCGGTACTCGGCATACATCAGTACCCGGGAATGCTTAGAAGCCGTTTAAGGCGATATGTAAACGATCAGGCAAAGAATAATTTTGTCCTAAAAATGGAAAAAAGAGTAAGCCTATAGCCATGAAAATATCATTTTTGCGAAGAAAAATAAAGTGCCTCGAAAGCGCCGCTACTCGGCATTCATCAGTACCCGGGAATGCGTAGAAGCCGTTTAAGGCGATAAGTAAACGATCAGGCAATGAATAATTTTGCCCCAAAAATGCAAAAAACAGTAAGCCTATAGCCCATGAAAATATCATTTTTGCGAGGAAAAATAAAGTGCCTCGAAAGCCCTGGTACTCGGCAAATATCCGTCCATGGGCATGCGTAGAAGCCGTTTAATGCGATATGTAAACGATCAGGCAAAGAATAATTTTGTCCCAAAAATGGAAAAAACAGTAAGCCTATAGCCCATGAAAATATCAATTTTGCTAAGAAAACTAAAGTGCCTCGAAAGCCCTGGTACTTGACATATATCCGTCCTTGGGCATACGTAGAAGCCGTTTAAGGCGATATGTAAACGATCAGGCAAAGAATAATTTTGCCCCAAAAATGGAAAAAACCGTAAGCGTATAGCCCATGAAAATATCATTTTTGCTAGGAAAAATAAAGTACCTCGAAAGCCCTGGTACTCGGCATATATCAGTCCCCGGGAATGCGTAGAAGCCGTTTAAGGCGATATGTAAACGATCAGGCAAAGAATAATTTTGCCCCCAAAATGGGAAAAAACGGTAAGCCTATAGCCTATGAAAATATCAATTTCGCTATTAAAAATAAAGTGCCTAGAAAGCCCTGGTACTCGGCGTATATCCGTCCTTGGGCATGCGTAGAAGCCGTTTAAGGCGATATGTAAATGATCAGGGAAATAATAATTTTGCCCCAAAAATGGAAAAAACAGTAAGCCTATAGCCCATGAAAATATCATTTTTGCGAAGAAAAATAAAGCGCCTCGAAAGCCACGGTACTCGGCATATATCAGTCCCCGGGAATGCGCAGAAGCCGTTTAAGGCGATATGTAAACGATCAGGCAAAGAATAATTTTGCCCCAAAAATGGAAAAAACCGTAAGCCCATAGCCCATGAAAATATCAATTTTGCTAGGAAAAATAAAGTGCCTCGAAAGCCCCGGTACTCGGCATATATCAGTCCCCGGGAATGCGTAGAAGCCGTTTAAGGCGATATGTAAACGATCAGGCAAAGAATAATTTTGCCCCAAAAATGGAAAAAACAGTAAGCCTATAGCCCATGAAAATATCATTTGTGCGAAGAAAAATAAAGCGCCTCGAAAGCCCCGGTACTCGGCATATATCAGCCCCCGGGAATGCGTAGAAGCCGTTTAAGGCGATATGTAAACGATAAGGCAAAGAATGATTTTGTCCCTAAAATGGAAAAAACAGTAAGCATATAGCCCATGAAAATATCATTTTTGCGAAGAAAAATAAAGCGCCTCGAAAGCCCCGGTACTCGGCATATATCAGTCCCCGGGAATGCGCAGAAGCCGATTAAGGCGATATGTAAAAGATCAGGGAAAGAATAATTTCGCCCCAAAAATGGATAAAACAGTAAGCCTATAGCCCATGAAAATATTATTTTTGCGAAGAAAAATAAAGTGCCTCGAAAGCGCCGCTACTCGGCAAACATCAGTACCCGGGTATGCGTAGAAGCCGTTTAAGGCGATAAGTAAACGATCACGGAAAGAATAATTTTGCCTGAAAAATTGAAAAAACCGTAAGCCTATAGCCCATGAAAATATCAATTTTGCTAGGAAAAATAAAGCGCCTCGAAAGCCCCGGTACTCGGCATATATCAGTCCCCGGGAATGCGTAGAAGCCGTTTAAGGCGATAAGTAAACGATTAAGCAAAGAATAATTTTGCCCCAAAAATGCAAAAAACCGTAAGCCTATAGCCCATGAAAATATCATTTTTGCGAGGAAAAATAAAGAGCCTCGAAAGCCCCGGTACTCGGCATACATCAGTATTCGGGAATGCGTAGAAGCCGTTTAGGCAATAAGTAAACGATCAGGGAAAGAATGATTTCGCCCCAAAAATAGAAAAAACAGTAAGCCTATAGCCCATGAAAATATCATTTTTGCGAAGAAAAATAAAGCGCCTCGAAAGCCCCGGTACTCGGCATATATCAGTCCCCGGGAATTCGTAGAAGCCGTTTGAGGCGATATGTAAACGATCAGGCAAAGAATAATTTTGCCCCAAAAGTGCAAAAAACAGTAAGCCTATAGCCCATGAAAATATCATTTTTGCGAGGAAAAATAAAGTGCCTCGAAAGCCCCGGTACTCGGCATATATCCGTCCTTGGGCATGCGTAGAAGCCGTTTAAGGCGATATGTAAACGATCAGGCAAAGAATAATTTTGCCCCCAAAATGAAAAAAAACGGTAAGCCTATAGCCTATGAAATTATCAATTTCGCTAGGAAAAATAAAGTGCCTAGAAAGCCCTGGTACTCGGCGTATATCCGTCCTTGGGCATGCGTAGAAGCCGTTTAAGGCGATATGTAAACGATCAGGGAAATAATAATTTTGCCCCAAAAATGGAAAAAACAGTAAGCCTATAGCCCATGAAAATATCATTTTTGCGAAGAAAAATTAAGCGCCTCGAAAGCCCCGGTACTCGGCATATATCAGTCCCCGGGAATGCGCAGAAGCCGTTTAAGGCGATATGTAAACGATCAGGCAAAGAATAATTTTGCCCCAAAAATGGAAAAAACCGTAAGCCTATAGCCCATGAAAATATCAATTTTGCTAGGAAAAATAAAGTGCCTCAAAAGCCCTGGTACTCGGCATACATCCGTCCTTGGGCATGCGTAGAAGCCGTTTAAGGCGATATGTAAACGATCAGGCAAAGAATAATTTTGCCCCAAAAATGGAAGAAAACAGTAAGCCTATGCCCATGAAAATAACATTTTTGCGAGGAAAAATAAAGTGCCTCGAAAGCCCTGGTATTCGGCATATATCCGTCCTTGTGCATGCGCAGAAGCCGTTTAAGGCGATATGTAAACGAGCAGGCAAAGAATAATTTTGCCCCAAGAATGGAAAAAACCGTAAGCCTATAGCCCATGAAAATATCATTTTTGCGAAGAAAAATAAAGTGCCTCGAAAGCGCCGCTACTCGGCATACATCAGTACTCGGGAATGCGTAGAAGCCGTTTAAGGCGATAAGTAAACGATTAAGCAAAGAATAATTTTGCCCCAAGAATGCTAAAAACAGTAAGCCTATAGGCTATGAAAATATCATTTTTGCGAGCAAAAATAAAGTGCCTCGAAAGCCCCGGTACTCGGCATACATCAGTACCAGGGAATGCGTAGAAGCCGTTTAAGGCGATATGTAAACGATCAGGCAAAGAATAATTTTGCTCCAAAAATGCAAAAAACAGTAAGCCTATAGCCCATGAAAATATCATTTTTGCGAGGAAAAATAAAGTGCCTCGAAAGCCCCGGTACTCGGCATATATCCGTCCTTGGGCATGCGTAGAAGCCGTTTAAGGCGATATGTAAACGAGCAGGCAAAGAATAATTTCGCCCCAAGAATGGAAAAAACCGTAAGCCTATAGCCCATGAAAATATCATTTTTGCGAAGAAAAATAAAGCGCCTCGAAAGCCCCGGTACTCGGCATACATCCATCCTTGGACATGCGTAGAAGCCGTTTAAGGCGATATGTAAACGAGCAGGCAAAGAATAATTTTGCCCCAAAAATGGAAAAAACAGTAAGCCTATAGCCCATGAAAATATCATTTTTGCGAGGAAAAATAAAGTGCCTCGAAAGCGCCGCTACTCGGCATACATCAGTACTCGGGAATGCGTAGAAGCCGTTTAAGGCGATAAGTAAACGATTAAGCAAAGAATAATTTTGCCCCAAGAATGGAAAAAACCGTAAGCCTATAGCCCATGAAAATATCATTTTTGCGAAGAAAAATAAAGTGCCTCGAAAGCGCCGCTACTCGGCATACATCAGTACTCGGGAATGCGTAGAAGCCGTTTAAGGCGATAAGTAAACGATTAAGCAAAGAATAATTTTGCCCCAAAAATGCTAAAAACAGTAAGCCTATAGGCTATGAAAATATAATTTTTGCGAGCAAAAATAAAGTGCCTCGAAAGCCCCGGTACTCGGCATACATCAGTACCAGGGAATACGTAGAAGCCGTTTAAGGCGATATGTAAACGATCAGGCAAAGAATAATTTTGCTCCAAAAATGCAAAAAACAGTAAGCCTATAGCCCATGAAAATATCATTTTTGCGAGGAAAAATAACGTGCCTCGAAAGCCCCGGTACTCGGCATATATCCGTCCTTGGGCATGCGTAGAAGCCGTTTAAGGCGATATGTAAACGAGCAGGCAAAGAATAATTTTGCCCCAAGAATGGAAAAAACCGTAAGCCTATAGCCCATGAAAATATCATTTTTGCGAAGAAAAATAAAGCGCCTCGAAAGCCCCGGTACTCGGCATACATCCATCCTTGGGCATGCGTAGAAGCCGTTTAAGGCGATATGTAAACGAGCAGGCAAAGAATAATTTTGCCCCAAAAATGGAAAAAACAGTAAGCCTATAGCCCATGAAAATATCATTTTTGCGAGGAAAAATAAAGTGCCTCGGAAGCGCCGCTACTCGGCATACATCAGTACTCGGGAATGCGTAGAAGCCGTTTAAGGCGATAAGTAAACGATTAAGCAAAGAATAATTTTGCCCCAAAAATGCTATAAACAGTAAGCCTATAGGCTATGAAAATATCATTTTTGCGAGCAAAAATAAAGTGCCTCGAAAGCCCCGGTACTCGGCATACATCAGTACCAGGGAATGCGTAGAAGCCGTTTAAGGCGATATGTAAACGATCAGGCAAAGAATAATTTTGTCCCAAAAATGGAAAAAACAGTAAGCCTATAGCCATGAAAATATCATTTTTGCGAAGAAAAATAAAGTGCCTCGAAAGCGCCGCTACTCGGCATACATCAGTACCCGGGAATGCGTAGAAGCCGTTTAACGCGATAAGTAAACAATCAGGCAAAGAATAATTTTGCCCCAAAAATAGAAGAAAGCAGTAAGCTTATAGCCCATGAAAATATCATTTTTTCGAAGAAAATAAAGTGCCTCGATAGCCCCGGTACTCGGCATACATCAGTACCCGGGAATGCGTAGAAGCCGTTTAAGGCGATTAGTAAACGATCAGGCAAAGAATAATTTTGCCCCAAAAATGCAAAAAACAGTAAGCCTATAGCCCATGAAAATATCATTTTTGCGAGGAAAAATAAAGTTCCTCGCAAGCCCCGGTACTCGGCATACATCAGTACTCGGGAATGCGTAGAAGCCGTTTAAGGTGATAAGTAAACGATAAAGCAAAGAATGATTTCGCCCCAAAAATAGAAAAAACAGTAAGCCTATAGCCCATGAAAATATCATTTTTGCTAGGAAAAATAAAGTGCCTCGAAAGCCCAGGTACTCGGCATATATCAATCCCCGGGAATGCGTAGAAGCCGCTTAAGGCGATATGTAAACGATCAGGCAAAGAATAATTTTGCCCCAAAATTGGAAGAAAACAGTAAGCCTATGCCCATGAAAATAACATTTTTGTGAGGAAAAATAAAGTGCCTCGAAAGCCCTGGTACTCGGCATATATCCGTCCTTGTGCATGCGCAGAAGCCGTTTAAGGCGATATGTAAACGATCAGGCAAACCATAATTTTGCCCAAAAATGGAAAAAAACAGTAAGCCTATAGCCCATGAAAATATCATTTTTGCGAAGAAAAATAAAGCGCCTCGAAAGCCCCGGTACTCGGCACATATCAGTCCCCGGGAATGCGCAGAAGCCGTTTAAGGCGATATGTAAACGATCAGGCAAAGAATAATTATGCCCCAAAAATGCAAAAAAAAGTAAACCTATGCCCATGAAAATAACATTTTTGCGAGGAAAAATAAAGTGCCTCGAAAGCCCTGGTACTCGGCATACATCCGTCCTCGGGCATGCGTAGAAGCCGTTTAACGCGATAAGTAAACAATCAGGCAAAGAATAATTTTGCCCCAAAAATGGAAAAAACAGTAAGCCTATAGCCCATGAAAATATCATTTTTGCGAAGAAAAATAAAGCGCCTCGAAAGCCCCGGTACTCGGCATATATCAGTCCCCGGGAATGCGCAGAAGCCGTTTAAGGCGATATGTAAACGATCAGGCAAAGAATAATTTTGCCCCAAAAATGGAAAAAACCGTAAGCCTATAGCCCATGAAAATATCAATTTTGCTAGGAAAAATAAAGTGCCTTGAAAGCCCCGGTACTCGGCATATATCAGTCCCCGGGAATGCGTAGAAGCCGTTTAAGGCGATAAGTAAGCGATCAAGCATGAATTATTTTGCCTCAAAAATGGAAAAAAACCGTAAGCCTATAGCCCATGAAAATATCATTTTTGCGAGGAAAAATAAAGGGCCTCGAAAGCCCCGGTACTCGGCATACATCAGTACTCGGGAATGCGTAGAAGCCGTTTAGGCGATAAGTAAACGATCAGGGAAAGAATAATTTTCCCCCAGAAATGGAAAAAACAGTAAGCCTATAGCCCATGAAAATACTATTTTTGCGAATAAAAATAAAGTTCCTCCAAAGCCCCGGTACTCATCATATATCAGTCCCCGGGAATGCTTAGAAGCCGTTTAAGGCGATAAGTAAACGATCAGGCAATGAATAATTTTGCCCCAAAAATGGAAAAAAACCGTCAGCCTATAGCACATGAAAATATCATTTTTGCGAGGAAAAATAAAGTGCCTCGAAAGCCCTGGTACTCGGCACATATCAGTCCCTGGGAATGCGTAGAAGCCGTTTAAGGCGATATGTAAACGATCAGGGAAAGTATAATTTCGCCCCAAAAATGGATAAAACAGTAAGCCTATAGCCCATGAAAATTTCAATTTTGCGAGGAAAAATAAAGTGCCTCGAAAGCCCTGGTACTCCGCATATATCCGTCCTTGGGCATGCGTAGAAGCCGTTTAAGGCGATATGTAAACGATCAGGCAAAGAATAATTTTGCCCCAAAAATGCAAAAAACAGTAAGCCTATAGCCCATGAAAATATCATTTTTGCGAGGAAAAATAAAGTGCCTCGAAAGCCCCGGTACTCGGCATACATCAGTACCCGGGAATGCGTAGAAGCCGTTTAGGCAATAAGTAAACGATCAGGGAAAGAATGATTTCGCCCCAAAAATAGAAAAAACAGTAAGCCTATAGCCCATGAAAATATCATTTTTGCGAAGAAAAATAAAGCGCCTCGAAAGCCCCGGTACTCGGCATATATCAGTCCCCGGGAATTCGTAGAAGCCGTTTGAGGCGATATGTAAACGATCAGGCAAAGAATAATTTTGCCCCAAAAATGCAAAAAACCGTAAGCCTATAGCCCATGAAAATATCATTTTTGCGAGGAAAAATAAAGGGCCTCGAAAGCCCCGGTACTCGGCATACATCAGTACTCGGGAATGCGTAGAAGCCGTTTAGGCGATAAGTAAACGATCAGGGAAAGAATAATTTTCCCCCAGAAATGGAAAAAACAGTAAGCCTATAGCCCATGAAAATACTATTTTTGCGAATAAAAATAAAGTTCCTCCAAAGCCCCGGTACTCATCATATATCAGTCCCCGGGAATGCTTAGAAGCCGTTTAAGGCGATAAGTAAACGATCAGGCAATGAATAATTTTGCCCCAAAAATGGAAAAAAACCGTCAGCCTATAGCACATGAAAATATCATTTTTGCGAGGAAAAATAACGTGCCTCGAAAGCCCCGGTACTCGGCATATATCCGTCCTTGGGCATGCGTAGAAGCCGTTTAAGGCGATATGTAAACGAGCAGGCAAAGAATAATTTTGCCCCAAGAATGGAAAAAACCGTAAGCCTATAGCCCATGAAAATATCATTTTTGCGAAGAAAAATAAAGCGCCTCGAAAGCCCCGGTACTCGGCATACATCCATCCTTGGGCATGCGTAGAAGCCGTTTAAGGCGATATGTAAACGAGCAGGCAAAGAATAATTTTGCCCCAAAAATGGAAAAAACAGTAAGCCTAAAGCCCATGAAAATATCATTTTTGCGAGGAAAAATAAAGTGCCTCGGAAGCGCCGCTACTCGGCATACATCAGTACTCGGGAATGCGTAGAAGCCGTTTAAGGCGATAAGTAAACGATTAAGCAAAGAATAATTTTGCCCCAAAAATGCTAAAAACAGTAAGCCTATAGGCTATGAAAATATCATTTTTGCGAGCAAAAATAAAGTGCCTCGAAAGCCCCGGTACTCGGCATACATCAGTACCAGGGAATGCGTAGAAGCCGTTTAAGGCGATATGTAAACGATCAGGCAAAGAATAATTTTGTCCCAAAAATGGAAAAAACAGTAAGCCTATAGCCATGAAAATATCATTTTTGCGAAGAAAAATAAAGTGCCTCGAAAGCGCCGCTACTCGGCATACATCAGTACCCGGGAATGCGTAGAAGCCGTTTAACGCGATAAGTAAACAATCAGGCAAAGAATAATTTTGCCCCAAAAATAGAAGAAAGCAGTAAGCTTATAGCCCATGAAAATATCATTTTTTCGAAGAAAATAAAGTGCCTCGATAGCCCCGGTACTCGGCATACATCAGTACCCGGGAATGCGTAGAAGCCGTTTAAGGCGATTAGTAAACGATCAGGCAAAGAATAATTTTGCCCCAAAAATGCAAAAAACAGTAAGCCTATAGCCCATGAAAATATCATTTTTGCGAAGAAAAAGAAAGTGCCTCGAAAGCCCTGGTACTCGGCACATATCAGTCCCTGGGAATGCGTAGAAGCCGTTTAAGGCGATATGTAAACGATCAGGGAAAGTATAATTTCGCCCCAAAAATGGATAAAACAGTAAGCCTATAGCCCATGAAAATTTCAATTTTGCGAGGAAAAATAAAGTGCCTCGAAAGCCCTGGTACTCCGCATATATCCGTCCTTGGGCATGCGTAGAAGCCGTTTAAGGCGATATGTAAACGATCAGGCAAAGAATAATTTTGCCCCAAAAATGCAAAAAACAGTAAGCCTATAGCCCATGAAAATATCATTTTTGCGAGGAAAAATAAAGTGCCTCGAAAGCCCCGGTACTCGGCATACATCAGTACCCGGGAATGCGTAGAAGCCGTTTAGGCAATAAGTAAACGATCAGGGAAAGAATGATTTCGCCCCAAAAATAGAAAAAACAGTAAGCCTATAGCCCATGAAAATATCATTTTTGCGAAGAAAAATAAAGCGCCTCGAAAGCCCCGGTACTCGGCATATATCAGTCCCCGGGAATTCGTAGAAGCCGTTTGAGGCGATATGTAAACGATCAGGCAAAGAATAATTTTGCCCCAAAAATGCAAAAAACAGTAAGCCTATAGCCCATGAAAATATCATTTTTGCGAGGAAAAATAAAGTGCCTCGAAAGCCCCGGTACTCGGCATACATCAGTACCAGGGAATACGTAGAAGCCGTTTAAGGCGATATGTAAACGATCAGGCAAAGAATAATTTTGCTCCAAAAATGCAAAAAACAGTAAGCCTATAGCCCATGAAAATATCATTTTTGCGAAGAAAAATAAAGCGCCTCGAAAGCCCCGGTACTCGGCATATATCAGTCCCCGGGAATGCGCAGAAGCCGTTTAAGGCGATATGTAAACGATCAGGCAAAGAATAATTTTGCCCCAAAAATGGAAAAAACCGTAAGCCTATAGCCCATGAAAATATCAATTTTGCTAGGAAAAATAAAGTGCCTCGAAAGCCCCGGTACTCGGCATATATCAGTCCCCGGGAATGCGTAGAAGCCGTTTAAGGCGATAAGTAAGCGATCAAGCATGAATTATTTTGCCTCAAAAATGGAAAAAAACCGTAAGCCTATAGCCCATGAAAATACTATTTTTGCGAATAAAAATAAAGTTCCTCGAAAGCCCCGGTACTCATCATATATCAGTCCCCGGGAATGCGTAGAAGCCGTTTAAGGCGATAAGTAAACGATCAGGCAAAGAATAATTTTGTCCCAAAAATGGAAAAAACAGTAAGCCTATAGCCCATGAAAATATCATTTTTGCGAAGAAAAAGAAAGTGCCTCGAAAGCGCCGCTACTCGGCATACATCAGTACCCGGGAATGCTTAGAAGCCGTTTAAGGCGATAAGTAAACGATCAGGCAATGAATAATTTTGCCCCAAAAATGGAAAAAAACCGTCAGCCTATAGCACATGAAAATATCATTTTTGCGAGGAAAAATAAAGTGCCTCGAAAGCCCTGGTACTCGGCACATATCAGTCCCTGGGAATGCGTAGAAGCCGTTTAAGGCGATATGTAAACGATCAGGGAAAGTATAATTTCGCCCCAAAAATGGATAAAACAGTAAGCCTATAGCCCATGAAAATTTCAATTTTGCGAGGAAAAATAAAGTGCCTCGAAAGCCCTGGTACTCCGCATATATCCGTCCTTGGGCATGCGTAGAAGCCGTTTAAGGCGATATGTAAACGATCAGGCAAAGAATAATTTTGCCCCAAAAATGCAAAAAACAGTAAGCCTATAGCCCATGAAAATATCATTTTTGCGAGGAAAAATAAAGTGCCTCGAAAGCCCCGGTACTCGGCATACATCAGTACCCGGGAATGCGTAGAAGCCGTTTAGGCAATAAGTAAACGATCAGGGAAAGAATGATTTCGCCCCAAAAATAGAAAAAACAGTAAGCCTATAGCCCATGAAAATATCATTTTTGCGAAGAAAAATAAAGCGCCTCGAAAGCCCCGGTACTCGGCATATATCAGTCCCCGGGAATTCGTAGAAGCCGTTTGAGGCGATATGTAAACGATCAGGCAAAGAATAATTTTGCCCCAAAAATGCAAAAAACAGTAAGCCTATAGCCCATGAAAATATCATTTTTGCGAGGAAAAATAAAGTGCCTCGAAAGCCCTGGTACTCGGCAAATATCCGTCCTTGGGCATGCGTAGAAGCCGTTTAATGCGATATGTAAACGGTCAGGCAAAGAATAATTTTGTCCCAAAAATGGAAAAAACAGTAAGCCTATATAGCCCATGAAAATATCAATTTTGCTAAGAAAACTAAAGTGCCTCGAAAGCCCTGGTACTTGACATATATCCGTCCTTGGGCATACGTAGAAGCCGTTTAAGGCGATATGTAAACGATCAGGCAAAGAATAATTTTGCCCCAAAAATGGAAAAAACCGTAAGCGTATAGCCCATGAAAATATCATTTTTGCTAGGAAAAATAAAGTACCTCGAAAGCCCTGGTACTCGGCATATATCAGTCCCCGGGAATGCGTAGAAGCCGTTTAAGGCGATATGTAAACGATCAGGCAAAGAATAATTTTGCCCCCAAAATGGGAAAAAACGGTAAGCCTATAGCCTATGAAAATATCAATTTCGCTATTAAAAATAAAGTGCCTAGAAAGCCCTGGTACTCGGCGTATATCCGTCCTTGGGCATGCGTAGAAGCCGTTTAAGGCGATATGTAAATGATCAGGGAAATAATAATTTTGCCCCAAAAATGGAAAAAACAGTAAGCCTATAGCCCATGAAAATATCATTTTTGCGAAGAAAAATAAAGCGCCTCGAAAGCCCCGGTACTCGGCATATATCAGTCCCCGGGAATGCGCAGAAGCCGTTTAAGGCGATATGTAAACGATCAGGCAAAGAATAATTTTGCCCCAAAAATGGAAAAAACCGTAAGCGCATAGCCCATGAAAATATCAGTTTTGCTAGGAAAAATAAAGTGCCTCGAAAGCCCCGGTACTCGGCATATATCAGTCCCCGGGAATGCGTAGAAGCCGTTTAAGGCGACATGTAAACGATCAGGCAAAGAATAATTTTCCCCAAAAATGGAAAAAACAGTAAGCCTATAGCCCATGAAAATATCATTTGTGCGAAGAAAAATAAAGCGCCTCGAAAGCCCCGGTACTCGGCATATATCAGCCCCCGGGAATGCGTAGAAGCCGTTTAAGGCGATATGTAAACGATAAGGCAAAGAATGATTTTGTCCCTAAAATGGAAAAAACAGTAAGCATATAGCCCATGAAAATATCATTTTTGCGAAGAAAAATAAAGCGCCTCGAAAGCCCCGGTACTCGGCATATATCAGTCCCCGGGAATGCGCAGAAGCCGATTAAGGCGATATGTAAAAGATCAGGGAAAGAATAATTTCGCCCCAAAAATGGATAAAACAGTAAGCCTATAGCCCATGAAAATATTATTTTTGCGAAGAAAAATAAAGTGCCTCGAAAGCGCCGCTACTCGGCATACATCAGTACCCGGGTATGCGTAGAAGCCGTTTAAGGCGATAAGTAAACGATCACGGAAAGAATAATTTTGCCTGAAAAATTGAAAAATCCGTAAGCCTATAGCCCATGAAAATATCAATTTTGCTAGGAAAAATAAAGCGCCTCGAAAGCCCCGGTACTCGGCATATATCAGTCCCCGGGAATGCGTAGAAGCCGTTTAAGGCGATAAGTAAACGATTAAGCAAAGAATAATTTTGCCCCAAAAATGCAAAAAACCGTAAGCCTATAGCCCATGAAAATATCATTTTTGCGAGGAAAAATAAAGAGCCTCGAAAGCCCCGGTACTCGGCATACATCAGTATTCGGGAATGCGTAGAAGCCGTTTAGGCAATAAGTAAACGATCAGGGAAAGAATGATTTCGCCCCAAAAATAGAAAAAACAGTAAGCCTATAGCCCATGAAAATATCATTTTTGCGAAGAAAAATAAAGCGCCTCGAAAGCCCCGGTACTCGGCATATATCAGTCCCCGGGAATTCGTAGAAGCCGTTTGAGGCGATATGTAAACGATCAGGCAAAGAATAATTTTGCCCCAAAAGTGCAAAAAACAGTAAGCCTATAGCCCATGAAACTATCATTTTTGCGAGGAAAAATAAAGTGCCTCGAAAGCCCCGGTACTCGGCATATATCCGTCCTTGGGCATGCGTAGAAGCCGTTTAAGGCGATATGTAAACGATCAGGCAAAGAATAATTTTGCCCCCAAAATGGAAAAAAACGGTAAGCCTATAGCCTATGAAATTATCAATTTCGCTAGGAAAAATAAAGTGCCTAGAAAGCCCTGGTACTCGGCGTATATCCGTCCTTGGGCATGCGTAGAAGCCGTTTAAGGCGATATGTAAACGATCAGGGAAATAATAATTTTGCCCCAAAAATGGAAAAAACAGTAAGCCTATAGCCCATGAAAATATCATTTTTGCGAAGAAAAATTAAGCGCCTCGAAAGCCCCGGTACTCGGCATATATCAGTCCCCGGGAATGCGCAGAAGCCGTTTAAGGCGATATGTAAACGATCAGGCAAAGAATAATTTTGCCCCAAAAATGGAAAAAACCGTAAGCCCATAGCCCATGACAATATCAATTTTGCTAGGAAAAATAAAGTGCCTCGAAAGCCCCGGTACTCGGCATATATCAGTCCCCGGGAATGCGTAGAAGCCGTTTAAGGCGATATGTAAACGATCAGGCAAAGAATAATTTTGCCCCAAAAATGGAAAAAACAGTAAGCCTATAGCCCATGAAAATATCATTTTTGCGAAGAAAAATAAAGCGCCTCGAAAGCCCCGGTACTCGGCATATATCAGCCCCCGGGAATGCGTAGAAGCCGTTTAAGGCGATATGTAAACGATAAGGCAAAGAATGATTTTGTCCCTAAAATGGAAAAAACAGTAAGCATATAGCCCATGAAAATATCATTTTTGCGAAGAAAAATAAAGCGCCTCGAAAGCCCCGGTACTCGGCATACATCAGTATTCGGGAATGCGTAGAAGCCGTTTAGGCAATAAGTAAACGATCAGGGAAAGAATGATTTCGCCCCAAAAATTGAAAAAACAGTAAGCCTATAGCCCATGAAAATATCATTTTTGCGAAGAAAAATAAAGCGCCTCGAAAGCCCCGGTACTCGGCATATATCAGTCCCCGGGAATGCGTAGAAGCCGTTTAAGGCGATATGTAAACGATAAGGCAAAGAATGATTTTGTCCCTAAAATGGAAAAAACAGTAAGCATATAGCCCATGAAAATATCATTTTTGCGAAGAAAAATAAAGCGCCTCGAAAGCCCCGGTACTCGGCATATATCAGTCCCCGGGAATGCGCAGAAGCCGTTTAAGGCGATATGTAAACGATCAGGGAAAGAATAATTTCGCCCCAAAAATGGATAAAACAGTAAGCCTATAGCCCATGAAAATATTATTTTTGCGAAGAAAAATAAAGTGCCTCGAAAGCGCCGCTACTCGGCATACATCAGTACCCGGGAATGCGTAGAAGCCATTTAAGGCGATATGTAAACGATCAGGCAAAGAATAATTTTGCCTGAAAAATTGAAAAAACAGTAAGCCTATAGCCCATGAAAATATCAATTTTGCTAGGAAAAATAAAGTGCCTCGAAAGCCCTGGTACTCGGCATATATCAGTCCCCGGGAATGCGTAGAAGCCGTTTAAGGCGATAAGTAAACGATTAAGCAAAAAATAATTTTGCCCCAAAAATGCAAAAAACCGTAAGCCTATAGCCCATGAAAATATCATTTTTGCGAAGAAAAATAAAGCGCCTCGAAAGCCCCGGTACTCGGCATATATGAGTCCCCGGGAATGCGTAGAAGCCTTTTAAGGCGATATGTAAACGATCAGGCAAAGAATAATGTTGCCCCAAAAATGCAAGAAACAGTAAGCCTATAGCCCATGAAAATATCATTTTTGCGAGGAAAAATAAAGAGCCTCGAAAGCCCCGGTACTCGGCATACATCAGTATTCGGGAATGCGTAGAAGCCGTTTAGGCAATAAGTAAACGATCAGGGAAAGAATGATTTCGCCCCAAAAATTGAAGAAACAGTAAGCCTATAGCCCATGAAAATATCATTTTTGCGAAGAAAAATAAAGCGCCTCGAAAGCCCCGGTACTCGGCATATATCAGTCCCCGGGAATTCGTAGAAGCCGTTTGAGGCGATATGTAAACGATCAGGCAAAGAATAATTTTGCCCCAAGAATGCAAAAAACAGTAAGCCTATAGCCCATGAAAATATCATTTTTGCGAGGAAAAATAAAGTGCCTCGAAAGCCCCGGTACTCGGCATATATCCATCCTTGGGCATGCGTAGAAGCCGTTTAAGGCGATATGTAAACGAGCAGGCAAAGAATAATTTTGACCCAAAAATGGAAAAAACAGTAAGCCTATAGCCCATGAAAATATCATTTTTGCGAGGAAAAATAAAGTGCCTCGAAAGCGCCGCTACTCGGCATACATCAGTACCCGGGAATGCGTAGAAGCCGTTTAAGGCGATAAGTAAACGATTAAGCAAACGATAATTTTGCCCCAAAAATGCTAAAAACAGTAAGCCTATAGGCTATGAAAATATCATTTTTGCGAGCAAAAATAAAGTGCCTCGAAAGCCCCGGTACTCGGCATACATCAGTACCAGGGAATGCGTAGAAGCCGTTTAAGGCGATATGTAAACGATCAGGCAAAGAATAATTTTGTCCCAAAAATGGAAAAAACAGTAAGCCTATAGCCCATGAAAATATCATTTTTGCGAGGAAAAATAAAGTGCCTCGAAAGCGCCGCTACTCGGCATACATCAGTACCCGGGAATGCGTAGAAGCCGTTTAACGCGATAAGTAAACAATCAGGCAAAGAATAATTTTGCCCAGAAAATAGAAGAAAACAGTAAGCTTATAGCCCATGAAAATATCATTTTTTCGAAGAAAATAAAGTGCCTCGATAGCCCCGGTACTCGGCATACATCAGTACCCGGGAATGCGTAGAAGCCGTTTAAGGCGATTAGTAAACGATCAGGCAAAGAATAATTTTGCCCCAAAAATGCAAAAAACAGTAAGCCTATAGCCCATGAAAATATCATTTTTGCTAGGAAAAATAAAGTGCCTCGAAAGCCCAGGTACTCGGCATATATCAATCCCCGGGAATGCGTAGAAGCCGCTTAAGGCGATATGTAAACGATCAGGCAAAGAATAATTTTGGCCCAAAAATGGAAAAAACCGTAAGCCTTTTTTGCCCATGAAAATATCAATTTTGCTACGAAAAATAAAGTGCCTCGAAAGCCCTGGTACTCGGCACATATCAGTCCCCGGGAATGCGTAGAAGCCGTTTAAGGCGATATGCAAACGATCAGGCAAAGAATAATTTTGCCCCAAAAATGGAAGAAAACAGTAAGCCTATGCCCATGAAAATAACATTTTTGCGAGGAAAAATAAAGTGCCTCGAAAGCCCTGGTACTCGGCATATATCCGTCCTTGTGCATGCGCAGAAGCCGTTTAAGGCGATATGTAAACGATCAGGCAAACCATAATTTTGCCCAAAAATGGAAAAAAACAGTAAGCCTATAGCCCATGAAAATATAATTTTTGCGAAGAAAAATAAAGCGCCTCGAAAGCGCCGCTACTCGGCATACATCAGTCCCCGGGAATGCGTAGAAGCCGTTTAAGGCGATATGTAAACGATCAGGCAAAGAATAATTATGCCCCAAAAATGCAAAAAAAAAGTAAGACTATGCCCATGAAAATAACATTTTTGCGAGGAAAAATAAAGTGCCTCAAAAGCCCTGGTACTCGGCATACATCCGTCCTTGGGCATGCGTAGAAGCCGTTTAAGGCGATATGTAAACGATCAGGCAAAGAATAATTTTGCCCCAAAAATGGAAGAAAACAGTAAGCCTATGCCCATGAAAATAACATTTTTGCGAGGAAAAATAAAGTGCCTCGAAAGCCCTGGTATTCGGCATATATCCGTCCTTGTGCATGCGCAGAAGCCGTTTAAGGCGATATGTAAACGAGCAGGCAAAGAATAATTTTGCCCCAAGAATGGAAAAAACCGTAAGCCTATAGCCCATGAAAATATCATTTTTGCGAAGAAAAATAAAGTGCCTCGAAAGCGCCGCTACTCGGCATACATCAGTACTCGGGAATGCGTAGAAGCCGTTTAAGGCGATAAGTAAACGATTAAGCAAAGAATAATTTTGCCCCAAAAATGCTAAAAACAGTAAGCCTATAGGCTATGAAGATATCATTTTTGCGAGCAAAAATAAAGTGCCTCGAAAGCCCCGGTACTCGGCATACATCAGTACCAGGGAATGCGTAGAAGCCGTTTAAGGCGATATGTAAACGATCAGGCAAAGAATAATTTTGCTCCAAAAAAGCAAAAAACAGTAAGCCTATAGCCCATGAAAATATCATTTTTGCGAGGAAAAATAAAGTGCCTCGAAAGCCCCGGTACTCGGCATATATCCGTCCTTGGGCATGCGTAGAAGCCGTTTAAGGCGATATGTAAACGAGCAGGCAAAGAATAATTTTGCCCCAAGAATGGAAAAAACCGTAAGCCTATAGCCCATGAAAATATCATTTTTGCGTAGAAAAATAAAGCGCCTCGAAAGCCCCGGTACTCGGCATACATCCATCCTTGGGCATGCGTAGAAGCCGTTTAAGGCGATATGTAAACGAGCAGGCAAAGAATCATTTTGCCCCAAAAATGGAAAAAACAGTAAGCCTATAGCCCATGAAAATATCATTTTTGCGAGGAAAAATAAAGTGCCTCGAAAGCGCCGCTACTCGGCATACATCAGTACTCGGGAATGCGTAGAAGCCGTTTAAGGCGATAAGTAAACGATTAAGCAAAGAATAATTTTGCCCCAAGAATGGAAAAAACCGTAAGCCTATAGCCCATGAAAATATCATTTTTGCGAAGAAAAATAAAGTGCCTCGAAAGCGCCGCTACTCGGCACATATCAGTCCCCGGGAATTCGTAGAAGCCGTTTAAGGCGATATGTAAACGATCAGGCAAAGAATAATTTTGCCCCAAAAATGGAAAAAACAGTAAGCCTATAGCCCATGAAAATATCATTTTTGCGTAGAAAAATAAAGCGCCTCGAAAGCCCCGGTACTCGGCATACATCCATCCTTGGGCATGCGTAGAAGCCGTTTAAGGCGATATGTAAACGATCAGGCAAAGAATAATTTTGCCCCAAAAATGGAAGAAAACAGTAAGCCTATAGTCCATGAAAATATCATTTTTGCGAAGAAAAATAAAGCGCCTCGAAAGCCCCGGTACTCGGCATACATCAGTACCCGGGAATGCGTAGAAGTCGTTTAACGCGATATGTAAACGATCAGGCAAAGAATAATTTTGCCCCAAAAATGGAAGAAAACAGTAAGCCTATAGTCCATGAAAATATCATTTTTGCGAAGAAAAATAAAGCGCCTCGAAAGCCCCGGTACTCGGCACATATCAGTCCCCGGGAATTCGTAGAAGCCGTTTAAGGCGATATGTAAACGATCAGGCAAAGAATAATTTTGCCCCAAAAATGGGAGAAAACAGTAAGCCTATAGTCCATGAAAATATCATTTTTGCGAAGAAAAATAAAGCGCCTCGAAAGCCCCGGTACTCGGCACATATCAGTCCCCGGGAATTCGTAGAAGCCGTTTAAGGCGATATGTAAACGAGCAGGCAAAGAATAATTTTGCCCCAAAAATGGAAAAAACAGTAAGCCTATAGCCCATGAAAATATCATTTTTGCGAAGAAAAATAAAGCGCCGCGAAAGCCCCGGTACTCGGCATATATCAGTCCCCGGGAATTCGTAGAAGCCGTTTAAGGCGATATGTAAACGATCAGGCAAAGAATAATTATGCCCCAAAAATGCAAAAAAAAGTAAGCCTATGCCCATGAAAATAACATTTTTGCGAGGAAAAATAAAGTGCCTCGAAAGCCCTGGTACTCGGCATACATCCGTCCTTGGGCATGCGTAGAAGCCGTTTAAGGCGATATGTAAACGATCAGGCAAAGAATAATTTTGCCCCAAAAATGCAAAAAACAGTAAGCCTATAGCCCATGAAAATATCATTTTTGCGAAGAAAAATAAAGCGCCGCGAAAGCCCCGGTACTCGGCATATATCAGTCCCCGGGAATTCGTAGAAGCCGTTTAAGGCGATATGTAAACGATCAGGCAAAGAATAATTTTGCCCCAAAAATGGAAAAAACAGTAAGCCTATAGCCCATGAAAATATCATTTTTGCGAAGAAAAATAAAGCGCCTCGAAAGCCCCGGTACTCGGCATTCATCAGTACCCGGGAATGCGTAGAAGCCGTTTAACGCGATAAGTAAACAATCAGGCAAAGAATAATTTTGCCCCAAAAATAGAAGAAAACAGTAAGCTTATAGCCCATGAAAATATCATTTTTTCGAAGAAAATAAAGTGCCTCGATAGCCCCGGTACTCGGCATACATCAGTACCCGGGAATGCGTAGAAGCCGTTTAAGGCGATTAGTAAACGATCAGGCAAAGAATAATTTTGCCCCAAAAATGGAAAAAACAGTAAGCCTATAGCCCATGAAAATATCATTTTTGCGAGGAAAAATAAAGTGCCTCGAAAGCGCCGCTACTCGGCATTCATCAGTACCCGGGAATGCGTAGAAGCCGTTTAACGCGATAAGTAAACAATCAGGCAAAGAATAATTTTGCCCCAAAAATAGAAGAAAACAGTAAGCTTATAGCCCATGAAAATATCATTTTTGCCAAGAAAAATAAAGCGCCTCGAAAGCCCCGGTACTCGGCATATATCAGTCCCCGGGAATGCGTAGAAGCCGTTTAAGGCGATATGTAAACGAGCAGGCAAAGAATAATTTTGCCCCAAAAATAGAAGAAAACAGTAAGCTTATAGCCCATGAAAATATCATTTTTTCGAAGAAAATAAAGTGCCTCGATAGCCCCGGTACTCGGCATACATCAGTACCCGGGAATGCGTAGAAGCCGTTAAAGGCGATTAGTAAACGATCAAGCAAAGAATAATTTTGCCCCAAAAATGCAAAAAACAGTAAGCCTATAGCCCATGAAAATATCATTTTTGCGAGGAAAAATAAAGTTCCTCGAAAGCCCCGGTACTCGGCATACATCAGTACCCGGGAATGCGTAGAAGCCGTTTAAGGCGATAAGTAAACGATCAGGCAATGAATAATTTTGCCCCAAAAATGGAAAAAAACCGTCAGCCTATAGCACATGAAAATATCATTTTTGCGAGGAAAAATAAAGTGCCTCGCAAGCCCCGGTACTCGGCACACATCAGTACTCGGGAATGCGTAGAAGCCGTTTAAGGTGATAAGTAAACGATTAAGCAAAGAATAATTTTGCCACAAAAATGGAAAAAACCGTAAGCCTATAGCCCATGAAAATATCATTTTTGCTAGGAAAAATAAAGTGCCTCGAAAGCCCAGGTACTCGGCATATATCAATCCCCGGGAATGCGTAGAAGCCGCTTAAGGCGATATGTAAACGATCAGGCAAAGAATAATTTTGCCCCAAAAATGGAAAAAACCGTAAGCCTTTTTTGCCCATGAAAATATCATTTTTGCTAGGAAAAATAAAGTGCCTCGAAAGCCCCGGTACTCGGCATATATCAGTCCCCGGGAATTCGTAGAAGCCGTTTAAGGCGATATGTAAACGATCAGGCAAAGAATAATTATGCCCCAAAAATGCAAAAAAAAGTAAGCCTATGCCCATGAAAATAACATTTTTGCGAGGAAAAATAAAGTGCCTCGAAAGCCCTGGTACTCGGCATACATCCGTCCTTGGGCATGCGTAGAAGCCGTTTAAGGCGATATGTAAACGATCAGGCAAAGAATAATTTTGCCCCAAAAATGCAAAAAACAGTAAGCCTATAGCCCATGAAAATATCATTTTTGCGAAGAAAAATAAAGCGCCGCGAAAGCCCCGGTACTCGGCATATATCAGTCCCCGGGAATTCGTAGAAGCCGTTTAAGGCGATATGTAAACGATCAGGCAAAGAATAATTTTGCCCCAAAAATGGAAAAAACAGTAAGCCTATAGCCCATGAAAATATCATTTTTGCGAAGAAAAATAAAGCGCCTCGAAAGCCCCGGTACTCGGCATTCATCAGTACCCGGGAATGCGTAGAAGCCGTTTAACGCGATAAGTAAACAATCAGGCAAAGAATAATTTTGCCCCAAAAATAGAAGAAAACAGTAAGCTTATAGCCCATGAAAATATCATTTTTTCGAAGAAAATAAAGTGCCTCGATAGCCCCGGTACTCGGCATACATCAGTACCCGGGAATGCGTAGAAGCCGTTTAAGGCGATTAGTAAACGATCAGGCAAAGAATAATTTTGCCCCAAAAATGGAAAAAACAGTAAGCCTATAGCCCATGAAAATATCATTTTTGCGAGGAAAAATAAAGTGCCTCGAAAGCGCCGCTACTCGGCATTCATCAGTACCCGGGAATGCGTAGAAGCCGTTTAACGCGATAAGTAAACAATCAGGCAAAGAATAATTTTGCCCCAAAAATAGAAGAAAACAGTAAGCTTATAGCCCATGAAAATATCATTTTTGCGAAGAAAAATAAAGCGCCTCGAAAGCCCCGGTACTCGGCATATATCAGTCCCCGGGAATGCGTAGAAGCCGTTTAAGGCGATATGTAAACGAGCAGGCAAAGAATAATTTTGCCCCAAAAATGGAAAAAACAGTAAGCCTATAGCCCATGAAAATATCATTTTTGCGAGGAAAAATAAAGTGCCTCGAAAGCGCCGCTCCTCGGCATTCATCAGTACCCGGGAATGCGTAGAAGCCGTTTAACGCGATAAGTAAACAATCAGGCAAAGAATAATTTTGCCCCAAAAATAGAAGAAAACAGTAAGCTTATAGCCCATGAAAATATCATTTTTTCGAAGAAAATAAAGTGCCTCGATAGCCCAGGTACTCGGCATACATCAGTACCCGGGAATGCGTAGAAGCCGTTAAAGGCGATTAGTAAACGATCAGGCAAAGAATAATTTTGCCCCAAAAATGCAAAAAACAGTAAGCCTATAGCCCATGAAAATATCATTTTTGCGAGGAAAAATAAAGTTCCTCGAAAGCCCCGGTACTCGGCATACATCAGTACCCGGGAATGCGTAGAAGCCGTTTAAGGCGATAAGTAAACGATCAGGCAATGAATAATTTTGCCCCAAAAATGGAAAAAAACCGTCAGCCTATAGCACATGAAAATATCATTTTTGCGAGGAAAAATAAAGTGCCTCGCAAGCCCCGGTACTCGGCACACATCAGTACTCGGGAATGCGTAGAAGCCGTTTAAGGTGATAAGTAAACGATTAAGCAAAGAATAATTTTGCCACAAAAATGGAAAAAACCGTAAGCCTATAGCCCATGAAAATATCATTTTTGCTAGGAAAAATAAAGTGCCTCGAAAGCCCAGGTACTCGGCATATATCAATCCCCGGGAATGCGTAGAAGCCGCTTAAGGCGATATGTAAACGATCAGGCAAAGAATAATTTTGCCCCAAAAATGGAAAAAACCGTAAGCCTTTTTTGCCCATGAAAATATCATTTTTGCTAGGAAAAATAAAGTGCCTCGAAAGCCCCGGTACTCGGCATATATCCGTCCTTGTGCATGCGCAGAAGCCGTTTAACGCGATAAGTAAACGATCAGGCAAAGAATAATTTTGCCCCAAAAATGGGAGAAAACAGTAAGCCTATAGTCCATGAAAATATCATTTTTGCGAAGAAAAATAAAGCGCCTCGAAAGCCCCGGTACTCGGCATACATCAGTACCCGGGAATGCGTAGAAGCCGTTTAAGGCGATATGTAAACGATCAGGCAAAGAATAATTTTGCCCCAAAAATGGAAGAAAACAGTAAGCCTATAGTCCATGAAAATATCATTTTTGCGAAGAAAAATAAAGCGCCTCGAAAGCCCCGGTACTCGGCATACATCAGTACCCGGGAATGCGTAGAAGCCGTTTAAGGCGATATGTAAACGATCAGGCAAAGAATAATTTTGTCCCAAAAAATGGAAAAAACAGTAAGCCTATAGCCCATGAAAATATCATTTTTGCGAGGAAAAATAAAGTGCCTCGAAAGCGCCGCTACTCGGCATACATCAGTACCCGGGAATGCGTAGAAGCCGTTTAACGCGATAAGTAAACAATCAGGCAAAGAATAATTTTGCCCAGAAAATAGAAGAAAACAGTAAGCTTATAGCCCATGAAAATATCATTTTTTCGAAGAAAATAAAGTGCCTCGATAGCCCCGGTACTCGGCATACATCAGTACCCGGGAATGCGTAGAAGCCGTTTAAGGCGATTAGTAAACGATCAGGCAAAGAATAATTTTGCCCCAAAAATGCAAAAAACAGTAAGCCTATAGCCCATGAAAATATCATTTTTGCGAGGAAAAATAAAGTTCCTCGAAAGCCCCGGTACTCGGCATACATCAGTACCCGGGAATGCGTAGAAGCCGTTTAAGGCGATAAGTAAACGATCAGGTAATGAATAATTTTGCCCCAGAAATGGAAAAAAACCGTCAGCGTATAGCACATGAAAATATCATTTTTGCGAGGAAAAATAAAGTGCCTCGCAAGCCCCGGTACTCGGCATACATCAGTACTCGGGAATGCGTAGAAGCCGTTTAAGGTGATAAGTAAACGATTAAGCAAAGAATAATTTTGCCCCAAAAATGGAAAAAACCGTAAGCCTATAGCCCATGAAAATATCATTTTTGCTAGGAAAAATAAAGTGCCTCGAAAGCCCAGGTACTCGGCATATATCAATCCCCGGGAATGCGTAGAAGCCGCTTAAGGCGATATGTAAACGATCAGGCAAAGAATAATTTTGGCCCAAAAATGGAAAAAACCGTAAGCCTTTTTTGCCCATGAAAATATCAATTTTGCTAGGAAAAATAAAGTGCCTCGAAAGCCCTGGTACTCGGCATACATCCGTCCTTGGGCATGCGTAGAAGCCGTTTAAGGCGATATGTAAACGATCAGGCAAAGAATAATTTTGCCCCAAAAATGCAAAAAACAGTAAGCCTATAGCCCATGAAAATATCATTTTTGCGAAGAAAAATAAAGCGCCGCGAAAGCCCCGGTACTCGGCATATATCAGTCCCCGGGAATTCGTAGAAGCCGTTTAAGGCGATATGTAAACGATCAGGCAAAGAATAATTTTGCCCCAAAAATGGAAAAAACAGTAAGCCTATAGCCCATGAAAATATCATTTTTGCGAAGAAAAATAAAGCGCCTCGAAAGCCCCGGTACTCGGCATTCATCAGTACCCGGGAATGCGTAGAAGCCGTTTAACGCGATAAGTAAACAATCAGGCAAAGAATAATTTTGCCCCAAAAATAGAAGAAAACAGTAAGCTTATAGCCCATGAAAATATCATTTTTTCGAAGAAAATAAAGTGCCTCGATAGCCCCGGTACTCGGCATACATCAGTACCCGGGAATGCGTAGAAGCCGTTTAAGGCGATTAGTAAACGATCAGGCAAAGAATAATTTTGCCCCAAAAATGGAAAAAACAGTAAGCCTATAGCCCATGAAAATATCATTTTTGCGAGGAAAAATAAAGCGCCTCGATAGCCCCGGTACTCGGCATACATCAGTACCCGGGAATGCGTAGAAGCCGTTTAACGCGATAAGTAAACAATCAGGCAAAGAATAATTTTGCCCCAAAAATAGAAGAAAACAGTAAGCTTATAGCCCATGAAAATATCATTTTTGCGAAGAAAAATAAAGCGCCTCGAAAGCCCCGGTACTCGGCATATATCAGTCCCCGGGAATGCGTAGAAGCCGTTTAAGGCGATATGTAAACGAGCAGGCAAAGAATAATTTTGCCCCAAAAATGGAAAAAACAGTAAGCCTATAGCCCATGAAAATATCATTTTTGCGAGGAAAAATAAAGTGCCTCGAAAGCGCCGCTACTCGGCATTCATCAGTACCCGGGAATGCGTAGAAGCCGTTTAACGCGATAAGTAAACAATCAGGCAAAGAATAATTTTGCCCCAAAAATAGAAGAAAACAGTAAGCTTATAGCCCATGAAAATATCATTTTTTCGAAGAAAATAAAGTGCCTCGATAGCCCCGGTACTCGGCATACATCAGTACCCGGGAATGCGTAGAAGCCGTTAAAGGCGATTAGTAAACGATCAGGCAAAGAATAATTTTGCCCCAAAAATGCAAAAAACAGTAAGCCTATAGCCCATGAAAATATCATTTTTGCGAGGAAAAATAAAGTTCCTCGAAAGCCCCGGTACTCGGCATACATCAGTACCCGGGAATGCGTAGAAGCCGTTTAAGGCGATAAGTAAACGATCAGGCAATGAATAATTTTGCCCCAAAAATGGAAAAAAACCGTCAGCCTATAGCACATGAAAATATCATTTTTGCGAGGAAAAATAAAGTGCCTCGCAAGCCCCGGTACTCGGCACACATCAGTACTCGGGAATGCGTAGAAGCCGTTTAAGGTGATAAATAAACGATTAAGCAAAGAATAATTTTGCCACAAAAATGGAAAAAACCGTAAGCCTATAGCCCATGAAAATATCATTTTTGCTAGGAAAAATAAAGTGCCTCGAAAGCCCAGGTACTCGGCATATATCAATCCCCGGGAATGCGTAGAAGCCGCTTAAGGCGATATGTAAACGATCAGGCAAAGAATAATTTTGCCCCAAAAATGGAAAAAACCGTAAGCCTTTTTTGCCCATGAAAATATCATTTTTGCTAGGAAAAATAAAGTGCCTCGAAAGCCCCGGTACTCGGCATATATCCGTCCTTGTGCATGCGCAGAAGCCGTTTAACGCGATAAGTAAACGATCAGGCAAAGAATAATTTTGCCCCAAAAATGGGAGAAAACAGTAAGCCTATAGTCCATGAAAATATCATTTTTGCGAAGAAAAATAAAGCGCCTCGAAAGCCCCGGTACTCGGCATACATCAGTACCCGGGAATGCGTAGAAGCCGTTTAAGGCGATATGTAAACGATCAGGCAAAGAATAATTTTGCCCCAAAAATGGAAGAAAACAGTAAGCCTATAGTCCATGAAAATATCATTTTTGCGAAGAAAAATAAAGCGCCTCGAAAGCCCCGGTACTCGGCATACATCAGTACCCGGGAATGCGTAGAAGCCGTTTAAGGCGATATGTAAACGATCAGGCAAAGAATAATTTTGTCCCAAAAAATGGAAAAAACAGTAAGCCTATAGCCCATGAAAATATCATTTTTGCGAGGAAAAATAAAGTGCCTCGAAAGCGCCGCTACTCGGCATACATCAGTACCCGGGAATGCGTAGAAGCCGTTTAACGCGATAAGTAAACAATCAGGCAAAGAATAATTTTGCCCAGAAAATAGAAGAAAACAGTAAGCTTATAGCCCATGAAAATATCATTTTTTCGAAGAAAATAAAGTGCCTCGATAGCCCCGGTACTCGGCATACATCAGTACCCGGGAATGCGTAGAAGCCGTTTAAGGCGATTAGTAAACGATCAGGCAAAGAATAATTTTGCCCCAAAAATGCAAAAAACAGTAAGCCTATAGCCCATGAAAATATCATTTTTGCGAGGAAAAATAAAGTTCCTCGAAAGCCCCGGTACTCGGCATACATCAGTACCCGGGAATGCGTAGAAGCCGTTTAAGGCGATAAGTAAACGATCAGGTAATGAATAATTTTGCCCCAAAAATGGAAAAAAACCGTCAGCGTATAGCACATGAAAATATCATTTTTGCGAGGAAAAATAAAGTGCCTCGCAAGCCCCGGTACTCGGCATACATCAGTACTCGGGAATGCGTAGAAGCCGTTTAAGGTGATAAGTAAACGATTAAGCAAAGAATAATTTTGCCCCAAAAATGGAAAAAACCGTAAGCCTATAGCCCATGAAAATATCATTTTTGCTAGGAAAAATAAAGTGCCTCGAAAGCCCAGGTACTCGGCATATATCAATCCCCGGGAATGCGTAGAAGCCGCTTAAGGCGATATGTAAACGATCAGGCAAAGAATAATTTTGGCCCAAAAATGGAAAAAACCGTAAGCCTTTTTTGCCCATGAAAATATCAATTTTGCTAGGAAAAATAAAGTGCCTCGAAAGCCCTGGTACTCGGCACATATCAGTCCCCGGGAATGCGTAGAAGCCGTTTAAGGCGATATGCAAACGATCAGGCAAAGAATAATTTTGCCCCAAAAATGGAAGAAAACAGTAAGCCTATGCCCATGAAAATAACATTTTTGCGAGGAAAAATAAAGTGCCTCGAAAGCCCTGGTACTCGGCATATATCCGTCCTTGTGCATGCGCAGAAGCCGTTTAAGGCGATATGTAAACGATCAGGCAAACCATAATTTTGCCCAAAAATGGAAAAAAACAGTAAGCCTATAGCCCATGAAAATATCATTTTTGCGAAGAAAAATAAAGCGCCTCGAAAGCGCCGCTACTCGGCATACATCAGTCCCCGGGAATGCGTAGAAGCCGTTTAAGGCGATATGTAAACGATCAGGCAAAGAATAATTATGCCCCAAAAATGCAAAAAAAAGTAAGACTATGCCCATGAAAATAACATTTTTGCGAGGAAAAATAAAGTGCCTCAAAAGCCCTGGTACTCGGCATACATCCGTACTTGGGCATGCGTAGAAGCCGTTTAAGGCGATATGTAAACGATCAGGCAAAGAATAATTTTGCCCCAAAAATGGAAGAAAACAGTAAGCCTATGCCCATGAAAATAACATTTTTGCGAGGAAAAATAAAGTGCCTCGAAAGCCCTGGTATTCGGCATATATCCGTCCTTGTGCATGCGCAGAAGCCGTTTAAGGCGATATGTAAACGAGCAGGCAAAGAATAATTTTGCCCCAAGAATGGAAAAAACCGTAAGCCTATAGCCCATGAAAATATCATTTTTGCGAAGAAAAATAAAGTGCCTCGAAAGCGCCGCTACTCGGCATACATCAGTACTCGGGAACGCGTAGAAGCCGTTTAAGGCGATAAGTAAACGATTAAGCAAAGAATAATTTTCCCCCAAAAATGCTAAAAACAGTAAGCCTATAGGCTATGAAAATATCATTTTTGCGAGCAAAAATAAAGTGCCTCGAAAGCCCCGGTACTCGGCATACATCAGTACCAGGGAATGCGTAGAAGCCGTTTAAGGCGATATGTAAACGATCAGGCAAAGAATAATTTTGCTCCAAAAATGCAAAAAACAGTAAGCCTATAGCCCATGAAAATATCATTTTTGCGAGGAAAAATAAAGTGCCTCGAAAGCCCCGGTACTCGGCATATATCCGTCCTTGGGCATGCGTAGAAGCCGTTTAAGGCGATATGTAAACGAGCAGGCAAAGAATAATTTTGCCCCAAGAATGGAAAAAACCGTAAGCCTATAGCCCATGAAAATATCATTTTTGCGAAGAAAAATAAAGTGCCTCGAAAGCGCCGCTACTCGGCATACATCAGTACTCGGGAATGCGTAGAAGCCGTTTAAGGCGATAAGTAAACGATTAAGCAAAGAATAATTTTGCCCCAAGAATGGAAAAAACCGTAAGCCTATAGCCCATGAAAATATCATTTTTGCGAGGAAAAATAAAGTGCCTCGAAAGCGCCGCTACTCGGCATACATCAGTACTCGGGAATGCGTAGAAGCCGTTTAAGGCGATAAGTAAACGATTAAGCAAAGAATAATTTTGCCCCAAGAATGGAAAAAACCGTAAGCCTATAGCCCATGAAAATATCATTTTTGCGAAGAAAAATAAAGTGCCTCGAAAGCGCCGCTACTCGGCATACATCAGTACTCGGGAATGCGTAGAAGCCGTTTAAGGCGATAAGTAAACGATTAAGCAAAGAATAATTTTGCCCCAAAAATGCTAAAAACAGTAAGCCTATAGGCTATGAAAATATCATTTTTGCGAGCAAAAATAAAGTGCCTCGAAAGCCCCGGTACTCGGCATACATCAGTACCAGGGAATACGTAGAAGCCGTTTAAGGCGATATGTAAACGATCAGGCAAAGAATAATTTTGCTCCAAAAATGCAAAAAACAGTAAGCCTATAGCCCATGAAAATATCATTTTTGCGAGGAAAAATAAAGTGCCTCGAAAGCCCCGGTACTCGGCATATATCCGTCCTTGGGCATGCGTAGAAGCCGTTTAAGGCGATATGTAAACGAGCAGGCAAAGAATAATTTTGCCCCAAGAATGGAAAAAACCGTAAGCCTATAGCCCATGAAAATATCATTTTTGCGAAGAAAAATAAAGCGCCTCGAAAGCCCCGGTACTCGGCATACATCCATCCTTGGGCATGCGTAGAAGCCGTTTAAGGCGATATGTAAACGAGCAGGCAAAGAATAATTTTGCCCCAAAAATGGAAAAAACAGTAAGCCTATAGCCCATGAAAATATCATTTTTGCGAGGAAAAATAAAGTGCCTCGGAAGCGCCGCTACTCGGCATACATCAGTACTCGGGAATGCGTAGAAGCCGTTTAAGGCGATAAGTAAACGATTAAGCAAAGAATAATTTTGCCCCAAAAATGCTAAAAACAGTAAGCCTATAGGCTATGAAAATATCATTTTTGCGAGCAAAAATAAAGTGCCTCGAAAGCCCCGGTACTCGGCATACATCAGTACCAGGGAATGCGTAGAAGCCGTTTAAGGCGATATGTAAACGATCAGGCAAAGAATAATTTTGTCCCAAAAATGGAAAAAACAGTAAGCCTATAGCCATGAAAATATCATTTTTGCGAAGAAAAATAAAGTGCCTCGAAAGCGCCGCTACTCGGCATACATCAGTACCCGGGAATGCGTAGAAGCCGTTTAACGCGATAAGTAAACAATCTGGCAAAGAAAAATTTTGCCCCAAAAATAGAAGAAAGCAGTAAGCTTATAGCCCATGAAAATATCATTTTTTCGAAGAAAATAAAGTGCCTCGATAGCCCCGGTACTCGGCATACATCAGTACCCGGGAATGCGTAGAAGCCGTTTAAGGCGATTAGTAAACGATCAGGCAAAGAATAATTTTGCCCCAAAAATGCAAAAAACAGTAAGCCTATAGCCCATGAAAATATCATTTTTGCGAGGAAAAATAAAGTTCCTCGCAAAGCCCGGTACTCGGCATACATCAGTACTCGGGAATGCGTAGAAGCCGTTTAAGGTGATAAGTAAACGATAAAGCAAAGAATAATTTTGCCCCAAAAATGGAAAAAAATCGTAAGCCTATAGCCCATGAAAATATCATTTTTGCTAGGAAAAATAAAGTGCCTCGAAAGCCCAGGTACTCGGCATATATCAATCCCCGGGAATGCGTAGAAGCCGCTTAAGGCGATATGTAAACGATCAGGCAAAGAATAATTTTGCCCCAAAATTGGAAGAAAACAGTAAGCCTATGCCCATGAAAATAACATTTTTGTGAGGAAAAATAAAGTGCCTCGAAAGCCCTGGTACTCGGCATATATCCGTCCTTGTGCATGCGCAGAAGCCGTTTAAGGCGATATGTAAACGATCAGGCAAACCATAATTTTGCCCAAAAATGGAAAAAAACAGTAAGCCTATAGCCCATGAAAATATCATTTTTGCGAAGAAAAATAAAGCGCCTCGAAAGCCCCGGTACTCGGCACATATCAGTACTCGGGAATGCGTAGAAGCCGTTTAAGGCGATATGTAAACGATCAGGCAAAGAATAATTTTGCCCCAAAAATGGAAAAAAACAGTAAGCCTATAGCCCATGAAAATATCATTTTTGCTAGGAAAAATAAAGTGCCTCGAAAGCCCAGGTACTCGGCAAATATCAGTACTCGGGAATGCGTAGAAGCCGTTTAAGGCGATATGTAAACGATCAGGCAAAGAATAATTTTGCCCCAAAAATGGAAAAAAACAGTAAGCCTATAGCCCATGAAAATATCATTTTTGCTAGGAAAAATAAAGTGCCTCGAAAGCCCAGGTACTCGGCATATATCAATCCCCGGGAATGCGTAGAAGCCGCTTAAGGCGATATGTAAACGATCAGGCAAAGAATAATTTTGCCCCAAAATTGGAAGAAAACAGTAAGCCTATGCCCATGAAAATAACATTTTTGTGAGGAAAAATAAAGTGCCTCGAAAGCCCTGGTACTCGGCATATATCCGTCCTTGTGCATGCGTAGAAGCCGTTTAAGGCGATATGTAAACGATCAGGCAAAGAATAATTTTGCCCCAAAAATGGAAAAAAACAGTAAGCCTATAGCCCATGAAAATATCATTTTTGCTAGGAAAAATAAAGTGCCTCGAAAGCCCAGGTACTCGGCATATATCAATCCCCGGGAATGCGTAGAAGCCGTTTAAGGCGATATGTAAACGATCAGGCAAAGAATAATTTTGCCCCAAAAATGGAAAAAAACAGTAAGCCTATAGCCCATGAAAATATCATTTTTGCTAGGAAAAATAAAGTGCCTCGAAAGCCCAGGTACTCGGCATATATCAATCCCCGGGAATGCGTAGAAGCCGCTTAAGGCGATATGTAAACGATCAGGCAAAGAATAATTTTGCCCCAAAATTGGAAGACAACAGTAAGCCTATGCCCATGAAAATAACATTTTTGTGAGGAAAAATAAAGTGCCTCGAAAGCCCTGGTACTCGGCATATATCCGTCCTTGTGCATGCGCAGAAGCCGTTTAAGGCGATATGTAAACGATCAGGCAAAGAATAATTTTGCCCCAAAAATGGAAAAAAACAGTAAGCCTATAGCCCATGAAAATATCATTTTTGCTAGGAAAAATAAAGCGCCTCGAAAGCCCCGGTACTCGGCATATATCAATCCCCGGGAATGCGTAGAAGCCGCTTAAGGCGATATGTAAACGATCAGGCAAAGAATAATTTTGCCCCAAAATTGGAAGACAACAGTAAGCCTATGCCCATGAAAATAACATTTTTGTGAGGAAAAATAAAGTGCCTCGAAAGCCCTGGTACTCGGCATATATCCGTCCTTGTGCATGCGCAGAAGCCGTTTAAGGCGATATGTAAACGATCAGGCAAAGAATAATTTTGCCCCAAAAATGGAAAAAAACAGTAAGCCTATAGCCCATGAAAATATCATTTTTGCTAGGAAAAATAAAGTGCCTCGAAAGCCCAGGTACTCGGCATATATCAATCCCCGGGAATGCGTAGAAGCCGCTTAAGGCGATATGTAAACGATCAGGCAAAGAATAATTTTGCCCCAAAATTGGAAGACAACAGTAAGCCTATGCCCATGAAAATAACATTTTTGTGAGGAAAAATAAAGTGCCTCGAAAGCCCTGGTACTCGGCATATATCCGTCCTTGTGCATGCGCAGAAGCCGTTTAAGGCGATATGTAAACGATCAGGCAAAGAATAATTTTGCCCCAAAAATGGAAAAAAACAGTAAGCCTATAGCCCATGAAAATATCATTTTTGCTAGGAAAAATAAAGTGCCTCGAAAGCCCAGGTACTCGGCATATATCAATCCCCGGGAATGCGTAGAAGCCGTTTAAGGCGATATGTAAACGATCAGGCAAAGAATAATTATGCCCCAAAAATGCCAAAAAAAGTAAGCCTATGCCCATGAAAATAACATTTTTGCGAGGAAAAATAAAGTGCCTCGAAAGCCCTGGTACTCGGCATACATCCGTCCTTGGGCATGCGTAGAAGCCGTTTAACGCGATAAGTAAACAATCAGGCAAAGATTAATTTTGCCCCAAAAATGGGAGAAAACAGTAAGCCTATAGTCCATGAAAATATCATTTTTGCGAAGAAAAATAAAGTGCCTCGAAAGCCCTGGTACTCGGCATACATCCGTCCTTGGGCATGCGTAGAAGCCGTTTAACGCGATAAGTAAACAATCAGGCAAAGAATAATTTTGCCCCAAAAATGGGAGAAAACAGTAAGCCTATAGTCCATGAAAATATCATTTTTGCGAAGAAAAATAAAGTGCCTCGAAAGCCCTGGTACTCGGCATACATCCGTCCTTGGGCATGCGTAGAAGCCGTTTAACGCGATAAGTAAACAATCAGGCAAAGAATAATTTTGCCCCAAAAATGGGAGAAAACAGTAAGCCTATAGTCCATGAAAATATCATTTTTGCGAAGAAAAATAAAGTGCCTCGAAAGCCCTGGTACTCGGCATACATCCGTCCTTGGGCATGCGTAGAAGCCGTTTAACGCGATAAGTAAACAATCAGGCAAAGAATAATTTTGCCCCAAAAATGGGAGAAAACAGTAAGCCTATAGTCCATGAAAATATCATTTTTGCGAAGAAAAATAAAGCGCCTCGAAAGCCCCGGTACTCGGCACATATCAGTCCCCGGGAATTCGTAGAAGCCGTTTAAGGCGATATGTAAACGATCAGGCAAAGAATAATTTTGCCCCAAAAATGGGAGAAAACAGTAAGCCTATAGTCCATGAAAATATCATTTTTGCGAAGAAAAATAAAGTGCCTCGAAAGCCCTGGTACTCGGCATACATCCGTCCTTGGGCATGCGTAGAAGCCGTTTAACGCGATATGTAAACGATCAGGCAAAGAATAATTTTGCCCCAAAAATGGAAGAAAACAGTAAGCCTATAGTCCATGAAAATATCATTTTTGCGAAGAAAAATAAAGCGCCTCGAAAGCCCCGGTACTCGGCACATATCAGTCCCCGGGAATTCGTAGAAGCCGTTTAAGGCGATATGTAAACGATCAGGCAAAGAATAATTTTGCCCCAAAAATGGGAGAAAACAGTAAGCCTATAGTCCATGAAAATATCATTTTTGCGAAGAAAAATAAAGCGCCTCGAAAGCCCCGGTACTCGGCACATATCAGTCCCCGGGAATTCGTAGAAGCCGTTTAAGGCGATATGTAAACGAGCAGGCAAAGAATAATTTTGCCCCAAAAATGGAAAAAACAGTAAGCCTATAGCCCATGAAAATATCATTTTTGCGAAGAAAAATAAAGCGCCGCGAAAGCCCCGGTACTCGGCATATATCAGTCCCCGGGAATTCGTAGAAGCCGTTTAAGGCGATATGTAAACGATCAGGCAAAGAATAATTATGCCCCAAAAATGCAAAAAAAAGTAAGCCTATGCCCATGAAAATAACATTTTTGCGAGGAAAAATAAAGTGCCTCGAAAGCCCTGGTACTCGGCATACATCCGTCCTTGGGCATGCGTAGAAGCCGTTTAAGGTGATATGTAAACGATCAGGCAAAGAATAATTTTGCCCCAAAAATGCAAAAAACAGTAAGCCTATAGCCCATGAAAATATCATTTTTGCGAAGAAAAATAAAGCGCCGCGAAAGCCCCGGTACTCGGCATATATCAGTCCCCGGGAATTCGTAGAAGCCGTTTAAGGCGATATGTAAACGATCAGGCAAAGAATAATTTTGCCCCAAAAATGGAAAAAACAGTAAGCCTATAGCCCATGAAAATATCATTTTTGCGAAGAAAAATAAAGCGCCTCGAAAGCCCCGGTACTCGGCATTCATCAGTACCCGGGAATGCGTAGAAGCCGTTTAACGCGATAAGTAAACAATCAGGCAAAGAATAATTTTGCCCCAAAAATAGAAGAAAACAGTAAGCTTATAGCCCATGAAAATATCATTTTTTCGAAGAAAATAAAGTGCCTCGATAGCCCCGGTACTCGGCATACATCAGTACCCGGGAATGCGTAGAAGCCGTTTAAGGCGATTAGTAAACGATCAGGCAAAGAATAATTTTGCCCCAAAAATGGAAAAAACAGTAAGCCTATAGCCCATGAAAATATCATTTTTGCGAGGAAAAATAAAGTGCCTCGAAAGCGCCGCTACTCGGCATTCATCAGTACCCGGGAATGCGTAGAAGCCGTTTAACGCGATAAGTAAACAATCAGGCAAAGAATAATTTTGCCCCAAAAATGGGAGAAAACAGTAAGCCTATAGTCCATGAAAATATCATTTTTGCGAAGAAAAATAAAGTGCCTCGAAAGCCCTGGTACTCGGCATACATCCGTCCTTGGGCATGCGTAGAAGCCGTTTAACGCGATAAGTAAACAATCAGGCAAAGAATAATTTTGCCCCAAAAATGGGAGAAAACAGTAAGCCTATAGTCCATGAAAATATCATTTTTGCGAAGAAAAATAAAGCGCCTCGAAAGCCCCGGTACTCGGCACATATCAGTCCCCGGGAATTCGTAGAAGCCGTTTAAGGCGATATGTAAACGATCAGGCAAAGAATAATTTTGCCCCAAAAATGGGAGAAAACAGTAAGCCTATAGTCCATGAAAATATCATTTTTGCGAAGAAAAATAAAGTGCCTCGAAAGCCCTGGTACTCGGCATACATCCGTCCTTGGGCATGCGTAGAAGCCGTTTAACGCGATATGTAAACGATCAGGCAAAGAATAATTTTGCCCCAAAAATGGAAGAAAACAGTAAGCCTATAGTCCATGAAAATATCATTTTTGCGAAGAAAAATAAAGCGCCTCGAAAGCCCCGGTACTCGGCACATATCAGTCCCCGGGAATTCGTAGAAGCCGTTTAAGGCGATATGTAAACGATCAGGCAAAGAATAATTTTGCCCCAAAAATGGGAGAAAACAGTAAGCCTATAGTCCATGAAAATATCATTTTTGCGAAGAAAAATAAAGCGCCTCGAAAGCCCCGGTACTCGGCACATATCAGTCCCCGGGAATTCGTAGAAGCCGTTTAAGGCGATATGTAAACGAGCAGGCAAAGAATAATTTTGCCCCAAAAATGGAAAAAACAGTAAGCCTATAGCCCATGAAAATATCATTTTTGCGAAGAAAAATAAAGCGCCGCGAAAGCCCCGGTACTCGGCATATATCAGTCCCCGGGAATTCGTAGAAGCCGTTTAAGGCGATATGTAAACGATCAGGCAAAGAATAATTATGCCCCAAAAATGCAAAAAAAAGTAAGCCTATGCCCATGAAAATAACATTTTTGCGAGGAAAAATAAAGTGCCTCGAAAGCCCTGGTACTCGGCATACATCCGTCCTTGGGCATGCGTAGAAGCCGTTTAAGGTGATATGTAAACGATCAGGCAAAGAATAATTTTGCCCCAAAAATGCAAAAAACAGTAAGCCTATAGCCCATGAAAATATCATTTTTGCGAAGAAAAATAAAGCGCCGCGAAAGCCCCGGTACTCGGCATATATCAGTCCCCGGGAATTCGTAGAAGCCGTTTAAGGCGATATGTAAACGATCAGGCAAAGAATAATTTTGCCCCAAAAATGGAAAAAACAGTAAGCCTATAGCCCATGAAAATATCATTTTTGCGAAGAAAAATAAAGCGCCTCGAAAGCCCCGGTACTCGGCATTCATCAGTACCCGGGAATGCGTAGAAGCCGTTTAACGCGATAAGTAAACAATCAGGCAAAGAATAATTTTGCCCCAAAAATAGAAGAAAACAGTAAGCTTATAGCCCATGAAAATATCATTTTTTCGAAGAAAATAAAGTGCCTCGATAGCCCCGGTACTCGGCATACATCAGTACCCGGGAATGCGTAGAAGCCGTTTAAGGCGATTAGTAAACGATCAGGCAAAGAATAATTTTGCCCCAAAAATGGAAAAAACAGTAAGCCTATAGCCCATGAAAATATCATTTTTGCGAGGAAAAATAAAGTGCCTCGAAAGCGCCGCTACTCGGCATTCATCAGTACCCGGGAATGCGTAGAAGCCGTTTAACGCGATAAGTAAACAATCAGGCAAAGAATAATTTTGCCCCAAAAATAGAAGAAAACAGTAAGCTTATAGCCCATGAAAATATCATTTTTGCGAAGAAAAATAAAGCGCCTCGAAAGCCCCGGTACTCGGCATATATCAGTCCCCGGGAATGCGTAGAAGCCGTTTAAGGCGATATGTAAACGAGCAGGCAAAGAATAATTTTGCCCCAAAAATGGAAAAAAACAGTAAGCCTATAGCCCATGAAAATATCATTTTTGCGAGGAAAAATAAAGTGCCTCGAAAGCGCCGCTACTCGGCATTCATCAGTACCCGGGAATGCGTAGAAGCCGTTTAACGCGATAAGTAAACAATCAGGCAAAGAATAATTTTGCCCCAAAAATAGAAGAAAACAGTAAGCTTATAGCCCATGAAAATATCATTTTTTCGAAGAAAATAAAGTGCCTCGATAGCCCCGGTACTCGGCATACATCAGTACCCGGGAATGCGTAGAAGCCGTTAAAGGCGATTAGTAAACGATCAGGCAAAGAATAATTTTGCCCCAAAAATGCAAAAAACAGTAAGCCTATAGCCCATGAAAATATCATTTTTGCGAGGAAAAATAAAGTTCCTCGAAAGCCCCGGTACTCGGCATACATCAGTACCCGGGAATGCGTAGAAGCCGTTTAAGGCGATAAGTAAACGATCAGGCAATGAATAATTTTGCCCCAAAAATGGAAAAAAACCGTCAGCCTATAGCACATGAAAATATCATTTTTGCGAGGAAAAATAAAGTGCCTCGCAAGCCCCGGTACTCGGCACACATCAGTACCCGGGAATGCGTAGAAGCCGTTTAAGGTGATAAGTAAACGATTAAGCAAAGAATAATTTTGCCACAAAAATGGAAAAAACCGTAAGCCTATAGCCCATGAAAATATCATTTTTGCTAGGAAAAATAAAGTGCCTCGAAAGCCCAGGTACTCGGCATATATCAATCCCCGGGAATGCGTAGAAGCCGCTTAAGGCGATATGTAAACGATCAGGCAAAGAATAATTTTGCCCCAAAAATGGAAAAACCGTAAGCCTTTTTTGCCCATAAAAATATCATTTTTGCTAGGAAAAATAAAGTGCCTCGAAAGCCCCGGTACTCGGCATATATCCGTCCTTGTGCATGCGCAGAAGCCGTTTAACGCGATAAGTAAACGATCAGGCAAAGAATAATTTTGCCCCAAAAATGGGAGAAAACAGTAAGCCTATAGTCCATGAAAATATCATTTTTGCGAAGAAAAATAAAGCGCCTCGAAAGCCCCGGTACTCGGCACATATCCGTCCTTGTGCATGCGCAGAAGCCGTTTAAGGCGATATGTAAACGATCAGGCAAAGAATAATTTTGCCCCAAAAATGGAAGAAAACAGTAAGCCTATAGTCCATGAAAATATCATTTTTGCGAAGAAAAATAAAGCGCCTCGAAAGCCCCGGTACTCGGCATACATCAGTACCCGGGAATGCGTAGAAGTCGTTTAACGCGATATGTAAACGATCAGGCAAAGAATAATTTTGCCCCAAAAATGGAAGAAAACAGTAAGCCTATAGTCCATGAAAATATCATTTTTGCGAAGAAAAATAAAGCGCCTCGAAAGCCCCGGTACTCGGCACATATCAGTCCCCAGGAATTCGTAGAAGCCGTTTAAGGCGATATGTAAACGATCAGGCAAAGAATAATTTTGCCCCAAAAATGGGAGAAAACAGTAAGCCTATAGTCCATGAAAATATCATTTTTGCGAAGAAAAATAAAGCGCCTCGAAAGCCCCGGTACTCGGCACATATCAGTCCCCGGGAATTCGTAGAAGCCGTTTAAGGCGATATGTAAACGAGCAGGCAAAGAATAATTTTGCCCCAAAAATGGAAAAAACAGTAAGCCTATAGCCCATGAAAATATCATTTTTGCGAAGAAAAATAAAGCGCCGCGAAAGCCCCGGTACTCGGCATATATCAGTCCCCGGGAATTCGTAGAAGCCGTTTAAGGCGATATGTAAACGATCAGGCAAAGAATAATTATGCCCCAAAAATGCAAAAAAAAGTAAGCCTATGCCCATGAAAATAACATTTTTGCGAGGAAAAATAAAGTGCCTCGAAAGCCCTGGTACTCTGCATACATCCGTCCTTGGGCATGCGTAGAAGCCGTTTAAGGCGATATGTAAACGATCAGGCAAAGAATAATTTTGCCCCAAAAATGCAAAAAACAGTAAGCCTATAGCCCATGAAAATATCATTTTTGCGAAGAAAAATAAAGCGCCGCGAAAGCCCCGGTACTCGGCATATATCAGTCCCCGGGAATTCGTAGAAGCCGTTTAAGGCGATATGTAAACGATCAGGCAAAGAATAATTTTGCCCCAAAAATGGAAAAAACAGTAAGCCTATAGCCCATGAAAATATCATTTTTGCGAAGAAAAATAAAGCGCCTCGAAAGCCCCGGTACTCGGCATTCATCAGTACCCGGGAATGCGTAGAAGCCGTTTAACGCGATAAGTAAACAATCAGGCAAAGAATAATTTTGCCCCAAAAATAGAAGAAAACAGTAAGCTTATAGCCCATGAAAATATCATTTTTTCGAAGAAAATAAAGTGCCTCGAAAGCGCCGCTACTCGGCATTCATCAGTACCCGGGAATGCGTAGAAGCCGTTTAACGCGATAAGTAAACAATCAGGCAAAGAATAATTTTGCCCCAAAAATAGAAGAAAACAGTAAGCTTATAGCCCATGAAAATATCATTTTTGCGAAGAAAAATAAAGCGCCTCGAAAGCCCCGGTACTCGGCATATATCAGTCCCCGGGAATGCGTAGAAGCCGTTTAAGGCGATATGTAAACGAGCAGGCAAAGAATAATTTTGCCCCAAAAATGGAAAAAACAGTAAGCCTATAGCCCATGAAAATATCATTTTTGCGAGGAAAAATAAAGTGCCTCGAAAGCGCCGCTACTCGGCATTCATCAGTACCCGGGAATGCGTAGAAGCCGTTTAACGCGATAAGTAAACAATCAGGCAATGAATAATTTTGCCCCAAAAATAGAAGAAAACAGTAAGCTTATAGCCCATGAAAATATCATTTTTTCGAAGAAAATAAAGTGCCTCGATAGCCCCGGTACTCGGCATACATCAGTACCCGGGAATGCGTAGAAGCCGTTAAAGGCGATTAGTAAACGATCAGGCAAAGAATAATTTTGCCCCAAAAATGCAAAAAACAGTAAGCCTATAGCCCATGAAAATATCATTTTTGCGAGGAAAAATAAAGTTCCTCGAAAGCCCCGGTACTCGGCATACATCAGTACCCGGGAATGCGTAGAAGCCGTTTAAGGCGATAAGTAAACGATCAGGCAATGAATAATTTTGCCCCAAAAATGGAAAAAAACCGTCAGCCTATAGCACATGAAAATATCATTTTTGCGAGGAAAAATAAAGTGCCTCGCAAGCCCCGGTACTCGGCACACATCAGTACTCGGGAATGCGTAGAAGCCGTTTAAGGTGATAAGTAAACGATTAAGCAAAGAATAATTTTGCCACAAAAATGGAAAAAACCGTAAGCCTATAGCCCATGAAAATATCATTTTTGCTAGGAAAAATAAAGTGCCTCGAAAGCCCAGGTACTCGGCATATATCAATCCCCGGGAATGCGTAGAAGCCGCTTAAGGCGATATGTAAACGATCAGGCAAAGAATAATTTTGCCCCAAAAATGGAAAAAACCGTAAGCCTTTTTTGCCCATGAAAATATCATTTTTGCTAGGAAAAATAAAGTGCCTCGAAAGCCCCGGTACTCGGCATATATCCGTCCTTGTGCATGCGCAGAAGCCGTTTAACGCGATAAGTAAACGATCAGGCAAAGAATAATTTTGCCCCAAAAATGGGAGAAAACAGTAAGCCTATAGTCCATGAAAATATCATTTTTGCGAAGAAAAATAAAGCGCCTCGAAAGCCCCGGTACTCGGCATACATCAGTACCCGGGAATGCGTAGAAGCCGTTTAAGGCGATATGTAAACGATCAGGCAAAGAATAATTTTGCCCCAAAAATGGAAGAAAACAGTAAGCCTATAGTCCATGAAAATATCATTTTTGCGAAGAAAAATAAAGCGCCTCGAAAGCCCCGGTACTCGGCATACATCAGTACCCGGGAATGCGTAGAAGCCGTTTAACGCGATAAGTAAACAATCAGGCAAAGAATAATTTTGCCCCAAAAATGGAAGAAAACAGTAAGCCTATAGCCCATGAAAATATCATTTTTGCGAAGAAAAATAAAGCGCCGCGAAAGCCCCGGTACTCGGCATATATCAGTCCCCGGGAATTCGTAGAAGCCGTTTAAGGCGATATGTAAACGATCAGGCAAAGAATAATTTTGCCCCAAAAATGGAAGAAAACAGTAAGCCTATAGTCCATGAAAATATCATTTTTGCGAAGAAAAATAAAGCGCCTCGAAAGCCCCGGTACTCGGCATACATCAGTACCCGGGAATGCGTAGAAGCCGTTTAACGCGATAAGTAAACAATCAGGCAAAGAATAATTTTGCCCCAAAAATGGAAGAAAACAGTAAGCCTATAGCCCATGAAAATATCATTTTTGCGAAGAAAAATAAAGCGCCTCGAAAGCCCCGGTACTCGGCACATATCAGTCCCCGGGAATTCGTAGAAGCCGTTTAAGGCGATATGTAAACGATCAGGCAAAGAATAATTTTGCCCCAAAAATGGAAGAAAACAGTAAGCCTATAGTCCATGAAAATATCATTTTTGCGAAGAAAAATAAAGCGCCTCGAAAGCCCCGGTACTCGGCATACATCAGTACCCGGGAATGCGTAGAAGCCGTTTAACGCGATAAGTAAACAATCAGGCAAAGAATAATTTTGCCCCAAAAATAGAAGAAGACAGTAAGCTTATAGCCCATGAAAATATCATTTTTTCGAAGAAAATAAAGTGCCTCGATAGCCCCGGTACTCGGCATACATCAGTACCCGGGAATGCGTAGAAGCCGTTTAAGGCGATTAGTAAACGATCAGGCAAAGAATAATTTTGCCCCAAAAATGCAAAAAACAGTAAGCCTATAGCCCATGAAAATATCATTTTTGCGAGGAAAAATAAAGTTCCTCGAAAGCCCCGGTACTCGGCATACATCAGTACCCGGGAATGCGTAGAAGCCGTTTAAGGCGATAAGTAAACGATCAGGCAATGAATAATTTTGCCCCAAAAATGGAAAAAAACCGTCAGCCTATAGCACATGAAAATATCATTTTTGCGAGGAAAAATAAAGTGCCTCGAAAGCCCAGGTACTCGGCATATATCAATCCCCGGGAATGCGTAGAAGCCGCTTAAGGCGATATGTAAACGATCAGGCAAAGAATAATTTTGCCCCAAAAATGGAAAAAACCGTAAGCCTTTTTTGCCCATGAAAATATCATTTTTGCGAAGAAAAATAAAGCGCCTCGAAAGCCCCGCTACTCGGCACATATCAGTCCCCGGGAATGCGTAGAAGCCGTTTAAGGCGATATGTAAACGATCAGGCAAAGAATAATTTTGCCCCAAAAATGCAAAAAACAGTAAGCCTATAGCCCATGAAAATATCATTTTTGCGAAGAAAAATAAAGCGCCGCGAAAGCCCCGGTACTCGGCATATATCAGTCCCCGGGAATTCGTAGAAGCCGTTTAGGGCGATATGTAAACGAGCAGGCAAAGAATAATTTTGCCCCAAAAATGGAAAAAAACAGAAAGCCTATAGCCCATGAAAATATCATTTTTGCGAGGAAAAATAAAGTGCCTCGAAAGCCCCGGTACTCGGCATATATCCGTCCTTGGGCATGCGTAGAAGTCGTTTAACGCGATAAGTAAACAATCAGGCAAAGAATAATTTTGCCCCAAAAATGGAAAAAAACCGTAAGCCTATAGCCCATGAAAATATCATTTTTGCGAAGAAAAATAATGTGCCTCGAAAGCCCTTGTACTCGGCATATATCAGTCCCCGGGAATGCGTAGAAGTCATGTAACGCGATAAATAAACGATCAGGCAAAGAATAATGTTGCCTCGAAAATGGAAAAAACCCTAAGCCTATAGCCCATGAAAATATCAATTTTGCGAGGAAAAATAAAGTGCCTCGAAAGCGCCGGTACTCGGCATATATCAGTCCCCGCGAATGCCTAGAAGCCGTTTAACGCGATTAGTCAATGATCAGGCATAGAATAACTTTGCCCCAAAAATGAAAAAAAAAACCGTAAGCCTATAGTGCATGAAAATATCATTTTTGCGAAGAAAAATAAAGCGCCTCGAAAGCGCCGCTACTCGGCATACATCAGTACCCGGGAATGCGTAGAAGCCGTTTAAGGCGATAAGTAAACGATTAAGCAAAGAATAATTTTGCCCCAAAAATGCTAAAAACAGTAAGCCTATAGGCTATGAAAATATCATTTTTGCGAGCAAAAATAAAGTGCCTCGAAAGCCCCGGTACTCGGCATACATCAGTACCAGGGAATGCGTAGAAGCCGTTTAAGGCGATATGTAAACGATCAGGCAAAGAATAATTTTGTCCCAAAAATGGAAAAAACAGTAAGCCTATAGCCATGAAAATATCATTTTTGCGAGCAAAAATAAAGTGCCTCGAAAGCGCCGCTACTCGGCATACATCAGTACCCGGGAATGCGTAGAAGCCGTTTAACGCGATAAGTAAACAATCAGGCAAAGAATAATTTTGCCCCAAAAATGGAAGAAAACAGTAAGCTTATAGCCCATGAAAATATCATTTTTTCGAAGAAAATAAAGTGCCTCGATAGCCCCGGTACTCGGCATACATCAGTACCCGGGAATGCGTAGAAGCCGTTTAAGGCGATTAGTAAACGATCAGGCAAAGAATAATTTTGCCTCAGAAATGGAAAAAACCGTAAGCCTATAGCCCATGAAAATATCAATTTTGCGAGGAAAAATAAAGTGCCTCGAAAGCGCCGGTACTCGGCATATATCAGTCCCCGCGAATGCCTAGAAGCCGTTTAACGCGATTAGTCAATGATCAGGCATAGAATAACTTTGCCCCAAAAATGAAAAAAAAAAACCGTAAGCCTATAGCCCATGAAAATGTCCTTTTTGCGAAGAAAAATAAAGCGCCTCGAAAGCCCCGGTGCTCGGCATATTTCAGTCCCCGGGAATGCGTAGAAGCCGTTGAAGGCGATAAGTAAACGATCAGGCAAAGAATAATTTTGCCTCAAAAACGGAAAAAAACCGTAAGCCTATAGCCCATGAAAATATCATTTTTGCGAAGAAAAATAATGTGCCTCGAAAGCCCTTGTACTCGGCATATATCAGTCCCCGGGAATGCGTAGAAGTCATGTAACGCGATAAATAAACGATCAGGCAAAGAATAATGTTGCCTCGAAAATGGAAAAAACCCTAAGCCTATAGCCCATGAAAATATGCATTTTGCGAGGAAGATAAAGCGCCTCGAAAGCCCCGGTACTCGGCATATATCAGTCCCCGGGAATGCGTAGAAGCCGTTTAAGGCGATAAGTAAACGATTAAGCAAAGAATAATTTTGCCCCAAAAATGCAAAAAACCGTAAGCCTATAGCCCATGAAAATATCATTTTTGCGAGGAAAAATAAAGAGCCTCGAAAGCCCCGGTACTCGGCATACATCAGTATTCGGGAATGCGTAGAAGCCGTTTAGGCAATAAGTAAACGATCACGGAAAGAATGATTTCGCCCCAAAAATAGAAAAAACAGTAAGCCTATAGCCCATGAAAATATCATTTTTGCGAAGAAAAATAAAGCGCATCGAAAGCCCCGGTACTCGGCATATATCAGTCCCCGGGAATTCGTAGAAGCCGTTTGAGGCGATATGTAAACGATCAGGCAAAGAATAATTTTGCCCCAAAAGTGCAAAAAACAGTCAGCCTATAGCCCATGAAAATATCATTTTTGCGAGGAAAAATAAAGTGCCTCGAAAGCCCCGGTACTCGGCATATATCCGTCCTTGGGCATGCGTAGAAGCCGTTTAAGGCGATATGTAAACGATCAGGCAAAGAATAATTTTGCCCCCAAAATGGAAAAAAACGGTAAGCCTATAGCCTATGAAATTATCAATTTCGCTAGGAAAAATAAAGTGCCTAGAAAGCCCTGGTACTCGGCGTATATCCGTCCTTGGGCATGCGTAGAAGCCGTTTAAGGCGATATGTAAACGATCAGGGAAATAATAATTTTGCCCCAAAAATGGAAAAAACAGTAAGCCTATAGCCCATGAAAATATCATTTTTGCGAAGAAAAATTAAGCGCCTCGAAAGCCCCGGTACTCGGCATATATCAGTCCCCGGGAATGCGCAGAAGCCGTTTAAGGCGATATGTAAACGATCAGGCAAAGAATAATTTTGCCCCAAAAATGGAAAAAACCGTAAGCCCATAGCCCATGACAATATCAATTTTGCTAGGAAAAATAAAGTGCCTCGAAAGCCCCGGTACTCGGCATATATCAGTCCCCGGGAATGCGTAGAAGCCGTTTAAGGCGATATGTAAACGATCAGGCAAAGAATAATTTTGCCCCAAAAATGGAAAAAACAGTAAGCCTATAGCCCATGAAAATATCATTTTTGCGAAGAAAAATAAAGCGCCTCGAAAGCCCCGGTACTCGGCATATATCAGCCCCCGGGAATGCGTAGAAGCCGTTTAAGGCGATATGTAAACGATAAGGCAAAGAATGATTTTGTCCCTAAAATGGAAAAAACAGTAAGCATATAGCCCATGAAAATATCATTTTTGCGAAGAAAAATAAAGCGCCTCGAAAGCCCCGGTACTCGGCATACATCAGTATTCGGGAATGCGTAGAAGCCGTTTAGGCAATAAGTAAACGATCAGGGAAAGAATGATTTCGCCCCAAAAATTGAAAAAACAGTAAGCCTATAGCCCATGAAAATATCATTTTTGCGAAGAAAAATAAAGCGCCTCGAAAGCCCCGGTACTCGGCATATATCAGTCCCCGGGAATTCGTAGAAGCCGTTTGAGGCGATATGTAAACGATCAGGCAAAGAATAATTTTGCCCCAAAAATGCAAAAAACAGTAAGCCTATAGCCCATGAAAATATCATTTTTGCGAGGAAAAATAAAGTGCCTCGAAAGCCCCGGTACTCGGCATATATCCGTCCTTGGGCATGCGTAGAAGCCGTTTAAGGCGATATGTAAACGAGCAGGCAAAGAATAATTTTGCCCCAAGAATGGAAAAAACTGTAAGCCTATAGCCCATGAAAATATCATTTTTGCGAAGAAAAATAAAGCGCCTCGAAAGCCCCGGTACTCGGCATACATCCATCCTTGGGCATGCGTAGAAGCCGTTTAAGGCGATATGTAAATGATCAGGCAAAGAATAATTTTGCCCCAAAAATGCAAAAAACAGTAAGCCCATAGCCCATGACAATATCAATTTTGCTAGGAAAAATAAAGTGCCTCGAAAGCCCCGGTACTCGGCATATATCAGTCCCCGTGAATGCGTAGAAGCCGTTTAAGGCGATATGTAAACGATCAGGCAAAGAATAATTTTGCCCCAAAAATGGAAAAAACAGTAAGCCTATAGCCCATGAAAATATCATTTTTGCGAAGAAAAATAAAGCGCCTCGAAAGCCCCGGTACTCGGCATATATCAGCCCCCGGGAATGCGTAGAAGCCGTTTAAGGCGATATGTAAACGATAAGGCAAAGAATGATTTTGTCCCTAAAATGGAAAAAACAGTAAGCATATAGCCCATGAAAATATCTTTTTTGCGAAGAAAAATAAAGCGCCTCGAAAGCCCCGGTACTCGGCATATATCAGTCCCCGGGAATGCGCAGAAGCCGTTTAAGGCGATATGTAAACGATAAGGCAAAGAATGATTTTGTCCCTAAAATGGAAAAAACAGTAAGCATATAGCCCATGAAAATATCATTTTTGCGAAGAAAAATAAAGCGCCTCGAAAGCCCCGGTACTCGGCATACATCAGTATTCGGGAATGCGTAGAAGCCGTTTAGGCAATAAGTAAACGATCAGGGAAAGAATGATTTCGCCCCAAAAATTGAAAAAACAGTAAGCCTATAGCCCATGAAAATATCATTTTTGCGAAGAAAAATAAAGCGCCTCGAAAGCCCCGGTACTCGGCATATATCAGTCCCCGGGAATTCGTAGAAGCCGTTTGAGGCGATATGTAAACGATCAGGCAAAGAATAATTTTGCCCCAAAAATGCAAAAAACAGTAAGCCTATAGCCCATGAAAATATCATTTTTGCGAGGAAAAATAAAGTGCCTCGAAAGCCCCGGTACTCGGCATATATCCGTCCTTGGGCATGCGTAGAAGCCGTTTAAGGCGATATGTAAACGAGCAGGCAAAGAATAATTTTGCCCCAAGAATGGAAAAAACTGTAAGCCTATAGCCCATGAAAATATCATTTTTGCGAAGAAAAATAAAGCGCCTCGAAAGCCCCGGTACTCGGCATACATCCATCCTTGGGCATGCGTAGAAGCCGTTTAAGGCGATATGTAAATGATCAGGCAAAGAATAATTTTGCCCCAAAAATGCAAAAAACAGTAAGCCCATAGCCCATGACAATATCAATTTTGCTAGGAAAAATAAAGTGCCTCGAAAGCCCCGGTACTCGGCATATATCAGTCCCCGTGAATGCGTAGAAGCCGTTTAAGGCGATATGTAAACGATCAGGCAAAGAATAATTTTGCCCCAAAAATGGAAAAAACAGTAAGCCTATAGCCCATGAAAATATCATTTTTGCGAAGAAAAATAAAGCGCCTCGAAAGCCCCGGTACTCGGCATATATCAGTCCCCGGGAATTCGTAGAAGCCGTTTGAGGCGATATGTAAACGATCAGGCAAAGAATAATTTTGCCCCAAAAATGGAAAAAACAGTAAGCCTATAGCCCATGAAAATATCATTTTTGCGAAGAAAAATAAAGCGCCTCGAAAGCCCCGGTACTCGGCATATATCAGCCCCCGGGAATGCGTAGAAGCCGTTTAAGGCGATATGTAAACGATAAGGCAAAGAATGATTTTGTCCCTAAAATGGAAAAAACAGTAAGCATATAGCCCATGAAAATATCATTTTTGCGAAGAAAAATAAAGCGCCTCGAAAGCCCCGGTACTCGGCATACATCAGTATTCGGGAATGCGTAGAAGCCGTTTAGGCAATAAGTAAACGATCAGGGAAAGAATGATTTCGCCCCAAAAATTGAAAAAACAGTAAGCCTATAGCCCATGAAAATATCATTTTTGCGAAGAAAAATAAAGCGCCTCGAAAGCCCCGGTACTCGGCATATATCAGTCCCCGGGAATTCGTAGAAGCCGTTTGAGGCGATATGTAAACGATCAGGCAAAGAATAATTTTGCCCCAAAAATGCAAAAAACAGTAAGCCTATAGCCCATGAAAATATCATTTTTGCGAGGAAAAATAAAGTGCCTCGAAAGCCCCGGTACTCGGCATATATCCGTCCTTGGGCATGCGTAGAAGCCGTTTAAGGCGATATGTAAACGAGCAGGCAAAGAATAATTTTGCCCCAAGAATGGAAAAAACTGTAAGCCTATAGCCCATGAAAATATCATTTTTGCGAAGAAAAATAAAGCGCCTCGAAAGCCCCGGTACTCGGCATACATCCATCCTTGGGCATGCGTAGAAGCCGTTTAAGGCGATATGTAAATGATCAGGCAAAGAATAATTTTGCCCCAAAAATGCAAAAAACAGTAAGCCCATAGCCCATGACAATATCAATTTTGCTAGGAAAAATAAAGTGCCTCGAAAGCCCCGGTACTCGGCATATATCAGTCCCCGTGAATGCGTAGAAGCCGTTTAAGGCGATATGTAAACGATCAGGCAAAGAATAATTTTGCCCCAAAAATGGAAAAAACAGTAAGCCTATAGCCCATGAAAATATCATTTTTGCGAAGAAAAATAAAGCGCCTCGAAAGCCCCGGTACTCGGCATATATCAGTCCCCGGGAATTCGTAGAAGCCGTTTGAGGCGATATGTAAACGATCAGGCAAAGAATAATTTTGCCCCAAAAATGCAAAAAACAGTAAGCCTATAGCCCATGAAAATATCATTTTTGCGAGGAAAAATAAAGTGCCTCGAAAGCCCCGGTACTCGGCATATATCCGTCCTTGGGCATGCGTAGAAGCCGTTTAAGGCGATATGTAAACGAGCAGGCAAAGAATAATTTTGCCCCAAGAATGGAAAAAACTGTAAGCCTATAGCCCATGAAAATATCATTTTTGCGAAGAAAAATAAAGCGCCTCGAAAGCCCCGGTACTCGGCATACATCCATCCTTGGGCATGCGTAGAAGCCGTTTAAGGCGATATGTAAATGATCAGGCAAAGAATAATTTTGCCCCAAAAATGCAAAAAACAGTAAGCCCATAGCCCATGACAATATCAATTTTGCTAGGAAAAATAAAGTGCCTCGAAAGCCCCGGTACTCGGCATATATCAGTCCCCGGGAATGCGTAGAAGCCGTTTAAGGCGATATGTAAACGATCAGGCAAAGAATAATTTTGCCTGAAAAATTGAAAAAACAGTAAGCCTATAGCCCATGAAAATATCAATTTTGCTAGGAAAAATAAAGTGCCTCGAAAGCCCTGGTACTCGGCATATATCAGTCCCCGGGAATGCGTAGAAGCCGTTTAAGGCGATAAGTAAACGATTAAGCAAAAAATAATTTTGCCCCAAAAATGCAAAAAACCGTAAGCCTATAGCCCATGAAAATATCATTTTTGCGAAGAAAAATAAAGCGCCTCGAAAGCCCCGGTACTCGGCATATATCAGTCCCCGGGAATGCGTAGAAGCCTTTTAAGGCGATATGTAAACGATCAGGCAAAGAATAATGTTGCCCCAAAAATGCAAGAAACAGTAAGCCTATAGCCCATGAAAATATCATTTTTGCGAGGAAAAATAAAGAGCCTCGAAAGCCCCGGTACTCGGCATACATCAGTATTCGGGAATGCGTAGAAGCCGTTTAGGCAATAAGTAAACGATCAGGGAAAGAATGATTTCGCCCCAAAAATTGAAGAAACAGTTAGCCTATAGCCCATGAAAATATCATTTTTGCGAAGAAAAATAAAGCGCCTCGAAAGCCCCGGTACTCGGCATATATCAGTCCCCGGGAATTCGTAGAAGCCGTTTGAGGCGATATGTAAACGATCAGGCAAAGAATAATTTTGCCCCAAGAATGCAAAAAACAGTAAGCCTATAGCCCATGAAACTATCATTTTTGCGAGGAAAAATAAAGTGCCTCGAAAGCGCCGGTACTCGGCATATATCAGTCCCCGGGAATGCGTAGAAGCCTTTTAAGGTGATATGTAAACGATCAGGCAAAGAATAATGTTGCCCCAAAAATGCAAGAAACAGTAAGCCTATAGCCCATGAAAATATCATTTTTGCGAGGAAAAATAAAGAGCCTCGAAAGCCCCGGTACTCGGCATACATCAGTATTCGGGAATGCGTAGAAGCCGTTTAGGCAATAAGTAAACGATCAGGGAAAGAATGATTTCGCCCCAAAAATTGAAGAAACAGTAAGCCTATAGCCCATGAAAATATCATTTTTGCGAAGAAAAATAAAGCGCCTCGAAAGCCCCGGTACTCGGCATATATCAGTCCCCGGGAATTCGTAGAAGCCGTTTAAGGCGATAAGTAAACGATTAAGCAAAGAATAATTTTGCCCCAAGAATGGAAAAAACCGTAAGCCTATAGCCCATGAAAATGTCATTTTTGCGAAGAAAAATAAAGCGCCTCGAAAGCGCCGCTACTCGGCATATATCAGTCCCCGGGAATGCGTAGAAGCCGTTTAAGGCGATAAGTAAACGATTAAGCAAAGAATAATTTTGCCCCAAAAATGCTAAAAACAGTAAGCCTATAGGCTATGAAAATATCATTTTTGCGAGCAAAAATAAAGTGCCTCGAAAGCCCCGGTACTCGGCATACATCAGTACCAGGGAATACGTAGAAGCCGTTTAAGGCGATATGTAAACGATCAGGCAAAGAATAATTTTGCTCCAAAAATGCAAAAAACAGTAAGCCTATAGCCCATGAAAATATCATTTTTGCGAGGAAAAATAAAGTGCCTCGAAAGCCCCGGTACTCGGCATATATCCGTCCTTGGGCATGCGTAGAAGCCGTTTAAGGCGATATGTAAACGAGCAGGCAAAGAATAATTTTGCCCCAAGAATGGAAAAAACCGTAAGCCTATAGCCCATGAAAATATCATTTTTGCGAAGAAAAATAAAGCGCCTCGAAAGCCCCGGTACTCGGCATACATCCATCCTTGGGCATGCGTAGAAGCCGTTTAAGGCGATATGTAAACGAGCAGGCAAAGAATAATTTTGCCCCAAAAATGGAAAAAACAGTAAGCCTATAGCCCATGAAAATATCATTTTTGCGAGGAAAAATAAAGTGCCTCGGAAGCGCCGCTACTCGGCATACATCAGTACTCGGGAATGCGTAGAAGCCGTTTAAGGCGATAAATAAACGATTAAGCAAAGAATAATTTTGCCCCAAAAATGCTAAAAACAGTAAGCCTATAGGCTATGAAAATATCATTTTTGCGAGCAAAAATAAAGTGCCTCGAAAGCCCCGGTACTCGGCATACATCAGTACCAGGGAATGCGTAGAAGCCGTTTAAGGCGATATGTAAACGATCAGGCAAAGAATAATTTTGTCCCAAAAATGGAAAAAACAGTAAGCCTATAGCCATGAAAATATCATTTTTGCGAAGAAAAATAAAGTGCCTCGAAAGCGCCGCTACTCGGCATACATCAGTACCCGGGAATGCGTAGAAGCCGTTTAACGCGATAAGTAAACAATCAGGCAAAGAAAAATTTTGCCCCAAAAATAGAGGAAAGCAGTAAGCTTATAGCCCATGAAAATATCATTTTTTCGAAGAAAATAAAGTGCCTCGATAGCCCCGGTACTCGGCCTACATCAGTACCCGGGAATGCGTAGAAGCCGTTTAAGGCGATTAGTAAACGATCAGGCAAAGAATAATTTTGCCCCAAAAATGCAAAAAACAGTAAGCCTATAGCCCATGAAAATATCATTTTTGCGAGGAAAAATAAAGTTCCTCGCAAGCCCCGGTACTCGGCATACATCAGTACTCGGGAATGCGTAGAAGCCGTTTAAGGTGATAAGTAAACGATAAAGCAAAGAATAATTTTGCCCCAAAAATGGAAAAAAACCGTAAGCCTATGCCCATGAAAATAACATTTTTGTGAGGAAAAATAAAGTGCCTCGAAAGCCCTGGTACTCGGCATATATCCGTCCTTGTGCATGCGCAGAAGCCGTTTAAGGCGATATGTAAACGATCAGGCAAACCATAATTTTGCCCAAAAATGGAAAAAAACAGTAAGCCTATAGCCCATGAAAATATCATTTTTGCGAAGAAAAATAAAGCGCCTCGAAAGCCCCGGTACTCGGCATACATCCGTCCTTGGGCATGCGTAGAAGCCGTTTAAGGCGATATGTAAACGATCAGGCAAAGAATAATTATGCCCCAAAAATGCAAAAAAAAGTAAGCCTATGCCTATGAAAATAACTTTTTTGCGAGGAAAAATAAAGTGCCTCGAAAGCCCTGGTACTCGGCATACATCCGTCCTTGGGCATGCGTAGAAGCCGTTTAACGCGATAAGTAAACAATCAGGCAAAGAATAATTTTGCCCCAAAAATGGGAGAAAACAGTAAGCCTATAGTCCATCAAAATATCATTTTTGCGAAGAAAAATAAAGTGCCTCGAAAGCCCTGGTACTCGGCATACATCCGTCCTTGGGCATGCGTAGAAGCCGTTTAACGCGATAAGTAAACAATCAGGCAAAGAATAATTTTGCCCCAAAAATGGGAGAAAACAGTAAGCCTATAGTCCATGAAAATATCATTTTTGCGAAGAAAAATAAAGTGCCTCGAAAGCCCTGGTACTCGGCATACATCCGTCCTTGGGCATGCGTAGAAGCCGTTTAACGCGATAAGTAAACAATCAGGCAAAGAATAATTTTGCCCCAAAAATGGGAGAAAACAGTAAGCCTATCGTCCATGAAAATATCATTTTTGCGAAGAAAAATAAAGCGCCTCGAAAGCCCCGGTACTCGGCATACATCCGTCCTTGGGCATGCGTAGAAGCCGTTTAACGCGATATGTAAACGATCAGGCAAAGAATAATTTTGCCCCAAAAATGGGAGAAAACAGTAAGCCTATAGTCCATGAAAATATCATTTTTGCGAAGAAAAATAAAGTGCCTCGAAAGCCCTGGTACTCGGCATACATCCGTCTTTGGGCATGCGTAGAAGCCGTTTAACGCGATATGTAAACGATCAGGCAAAGAATAATTTTGCCCCAAAAATGGGAGAAAACAGTAAGCCTATAGCCCATGAAAATATCATTTTTGCGAAGAAAAATAAAGCGCCGCGAAAGCCCCGGTACTCGGCATATATCAGTCCCCGGGAATTCGTAGAAGCCGTTTAAGGCGATATGTAAACGATCAGGCAAAGAATAATTATGCCCCAAAAATGCAAAAAAAGTAAGCCTATGCCCATGAAAATAACATTTTTGCGAGGAAAAATAAAGTGCCTCGAAAGCCCTGGTACTCGGCATACATCCGTCCTTGGGCATGCGTAGAAGCCGTTTAAGGCGATATGTAAACGATCAGGCAAAGAATAATTTTGCCCCAAAAATGCAAAAAACAGTAAGCCTATAGCCCATGAAAATATCATTTTTGCGAAGAAAAATAAAGCGCCGCGAAAGCCCCGGTACTCGGCATATATCAGTCCCCGGGAATTCGTAGAAGCCGTTTAAGGCGATATGTAAACGATCAGGCAAAGAATAATTTTGCCCCAAAAATGGAAAAAACAGTAAGCCTATAGCCCATGAAAATATCATTTTTGCGAAGAAAAATAAAGCGCCTCGAAAGCCCCGGTACTCGGCATATATCAGTCCCCGGGAATTCGTAGAAGCCGTTTAAGGCGATATGTAAACGAGCAGGCAAAGAATAATTTTGCCCCAAAAATGGAAAAAACAGTAAGCCTATAGCCCATGAAAATATCATTTTTGCGAGGAAAAATAAAGCGCCGCGAAAGCCCCGGTACTCGGCATATATCAGTCCCCGGGAATTCGTAGAAGCCGTTTAGGGCGATATGTAAACGAGCAGGCAAAGAATAATTTTGCCCCAAAAATGGAAAAAACAGTAAGCCTATAGCCCATGAAAATATCATTTTTGCGAAGAAAAATAAAGCGCCGCGAAAGCCCCGGTACTCGGCATATATCAGTCCCCGGGAATTCGTAGAAGCTGTTTAAGGCGATCTGTAAACGAGCAGGCAAAGAATAATTTTGCCCCAAAAATGGAAAAAACAGTAAGCCTATAGCCCATGAAAATATCATTTTTGCGAGGAAAAATAAAGTGCCTCGAAAGCGCCGCTACTCGGCATACATCAGTACCCGGGAATGCGTAGAAGCCGTTTAACGCGATAAGTAAACAATCAGGCAAAGAATAATTTTGCCCCAAAAATGGAAGAAAACAGTAAGCCTATAGCCCATGAAAATATCATTTTTGCGAAGAAAAATAAAGCGCCTCGAAAGCCCCGGTACTCGGCACATATCAGTCCCCGGGAATGCGTAGAAGCCGTTTAAGGCGATATGTAAACGATCAGGCAAAGAATAATTTTGCCCCAAAAATGGAAGAAAACAGTAAGCCTATAGTCCATGAAAATATCATTTTTGCGAAGAAAAATAAAGCGCCTCGAAAGCCCCGGTACTCGGCATACATCAGTACCCGGGAATGCGTAGAAGCCGTTTAACGCGATAAGTAAACAATCAGGCAAAGAATAATTTTGCCCCAAAAATGGAAGAAAACAGTAAGCCTATAGCCCATGAAAATATCATTTTTGCGAAGAAAAATAAAGCGCCGCGAAAGCCCCGGTACTCGGCATATATCAGTCCCCGGGAATTCGTAGAAGCCGTTTAAGGCGATATGTAAACGATCAGGCAAAGAATAATTTTGCCCCAAAAATGGAAGAAAACAGTAAGCCTATAGTCCATGAAAATATCATTTTTGCGAAGAAAAATAAAGCGCCTCGAAAGCCCCGGTACTCGGCATACATCAGTACCCGGGAATGCGTAGAAGCCGTTTAACGCGATAAGTAAACAATCAGGCAAAGAATAATTTTGCCCCAAAAATAGAAGAAGACAGTAAGCTTATAGCCCATGAAAATATCATTTTTTCGAAGAAAATAAAGTGCCTCGATAGCCCCGGTACTCGGCATACATCAGTACCCGGGAATGCGTAGAAGCCGTTTAAGGCGATTAGTAAACGATCAGGCAAAGAATAATTTTGCCCCAAAAATGCAAAAAACAGTAAGCCTATAGCCCATGAAAATATCATTTTTGCGAGGAAAAATAAAGTTCCTCGAAAGCCCCGGTACTCGGCATACATCAGTACCCGGGAATGCGTAGAAGCCGTTTAAGGCGATAAGTAAACGATCAGGCAATGAATAATTTTGCCCCAAAAATGGAAAAAAACCGTCAGCCTATAGCACATGAAAATATCATTTTTGCGAGGAAAAATAAAGTGCCTCGAAAGCCCAGGTACTCGGCATATATCAATCCCCGGGAATGCGTAGAAGCCGCTTAAGGCGATATGTAAACGATCAGGCAAAGAATAATTTTGCCCCAAAAATGGAAAAAACCGTAAGCCTTTTTTGCCCATGAAAATATCATTTTTGCGAAGAAAAATAAAGCGCCTCGAAAGCCCCGCTACTCGGCACATATCAGTCCCCGGGAATGCGTAGAAGCCGTTTAAGGCGATATGTAAACGATCAGGCAAAGAATAATTTTGGCCCAAAAATGCAAAAAACAGTAAGCCTATAGCCCATGAAAATATCATTTTTGCGAAGAAAAATAAAGCGCCGCGAAAGCCCCGGTACTCGGCATATATCAGTCCCCGGGAATTCGTAGAAGCCGTTTAGGGCGATATGTAAACGAGCAGGCAAAGAATAATTTTGCCCCAAAAATGGAAAAAACAGAAAGCCTATAGCCCATGAAAATATCATTTTTGCGAGGAAAAATAAAGTGCCTCGAAAGCCCCGGTACTCGGCATATATCCGTCCTTGGGCATGCGTAGAAGTCGTTTAACGCGATAAGTAAACAATCAGGCAAAGAATAATTTTGCCCCAAAAATGGAAGAAAACAGTAAGCCTATAGGCTATGAAAATATCATTTTTGCGAGCAAAAATAAAGTGCCTCGAAAGCCCCGGTACTCGGCATACATCAGTACCAGGGAATGCGTAGAAGCCGTTTAAGGCGATATGTAAACGATCAGGCAAAGAATAATTTTGTCCCAAAAATGGAAAAAACAGTAAGCCTATAGCCATGAAAATATCATTTTTGCGAGCAAAAATAAAGTGCCTCGAAAGCGCCGCTACTCGGCATACATCAGTACCCGGGAATGCGTAGAAGCCGTTTAAGGCGATTAGTAAACGATCAGGCAAAGAATAATTTTGCCTCAGAAATGGAAAGAACCGTAAGCCTATAGCCCATGAAAATATCAATTTTGCGAGGAAAAATAAAGTGCCTCGAAAGCGCCGGTACTCGGCATATATCAGTCCCCGCGAATGCCTAGAAGCCGTTTAACGCGATTAGTCAATGATCAGGCATAGAATAACTTTGCCCCAAAAATGAAAAAAAAACCGTAAGCCTATAGCCCATTAAAATGTCCTTTTTGCGAAGAAAAATAAAGCGCCTCGAAAGCCCCGGTGCTCGGCATATTTCAGTCCCCGGGAATGCGTAGAAGACGTTGAAGGCGATAAGTAAACGATCAGGCAAAGAATAATTTTGCCTCAAAAATGGAAAAAAACCGTAAGCCTATAGCCCATGAAAATATCATTTTTGCGAAGAAAAATAATGTGCCTCGAAAGCCCTTGTACTCGGCATATATCAGTCCCCGGGAATGCGTAGAAGCCATGTAACGCGATAAGTAAACGATCAGGCAAAGAATAATGTTGCCTCGAAAATGGAAAAAACCCTAAGCCTATAGCCCATGAAAATATGCATTTTGCGAGGAAGATAAAGCGCCTCGAAAGCGCCGGTACTCGACATAGTATATCAGTGCCCGGGAATGCGTAGAAGCCATTTAACGCGATAAGTAAACGATCAGACAAAGAATAATTTTGCCTCGAAAATGGAAAAAACCCTAAGCCTATAAACCCTAAGCCCAAATAAATATCAATTTTGCGAGTAAAAATAAAGTGCCTCGAAAGCGCCGGTACTCGGCATATATCAGTCCCCGGGAATGCGTAGAAGCCATTTAACGCGATTAGTCAACGATCAGGCATAGAATAATTTTGCCCCAAAAATGGAAAAAACCGTAAGCCTATATGCCCATGAAAATGGCCTTTTTGCGTGGAAAAATAAAGTGCCTCGAAAGTGCCTGTACTCGGCATATATCAATCCCTGGGCATGCGCGGAAACCGTTTACCACGATAAGTAAACCATCAGGCAAAGAATAATTTTCCCCCCAAAATGGAAAACAGAAACAGTGAGCCTATAGCCCATGAAAATATCATTTTTGCGAGGAAAAATAAGGTGCCTCGAAAGCGCCGGTACTCGGCATATATGCGTCCTTGGGCATGCGTGGAAGCCGTTTAGCGCGATAAGTAAACGATCAAGCAAAGAATAATTTTCCCCCAGAAATGGAAAAAACAGTAAGCCCATGAAAATATAGCTTTCGAGTGGCAAAATAAATTCACTCGGAAGTGCCAATTATTCGCAGAGCGGCCTCCCCCCGCACGCACTGACTACTATTTAGGTGGTAAATAAGCGAATAGGCAGAGAATAATTTTCTCGAAAAAATTGAAAAAGCAGTAAGCCTATACCCCATGAAAATATCATTACAGAGAGGCAAAATAAATTTACCCGGAAGTGCCAATCATTCGCAGAGAGGACTCCCTTCGCCCGCGCTGACTGCTATTTAGGCGGTAAATAAGCGAAGAGGCACAAAATAAATTTCTCGAAAAAATTGAAATAACAGTAAGCCCATGAAAATATGGTTTCAGAGAGGGGAAATAAATTTCCTCGGAAGTGGCAATTATTCGCAGACTGGACTCCCCCGCACACGCTAACTTCTACTTAGACGGTAAATAAGCGAATAGGCAGAGAATAAATTTCTCGAAAAAAATTGAAAGAACAGTAAATTATGGGGTTTTACGTGCCAAAACCACTTTCTGATTATGAGACACACCGTAGTGGAGGACTCCCGAAATTTCGACCACCTGAGGTTCATTAACGTGCTCCTAAATCTAAGTACATTGGTGCTATCGCATTTTGCCCTCATCCAAATGTGGCCGCGGTGCCCAGGATTCGATCCCGCGACCTCGTGCTCAGTAGCCCAACACCATAGCCACTGAACAACGACGGCGGATTGAAAAAGACAGTAAGCCCCTACAGCCCATGAAAATATCGTTACAGAAAGGCAAAATAAATTTACCCGGATGTGCCAATTATTCGCAGAGCGGCCTGCCCCTGCACCCGCTGACTACTATTTAAGCGGTAAACAAGCGAATAGGCAGAGAATAAATTTCTCGAAAAAAGTGAAAAAACATTAGGCCTATAGCCCATGAAAATATCGTATCAGCGAGGCAAAATAAATTTCCTCGGAAGTGCCAATTATTCCCAGAGAGGACTCCCTTCGCACGTGCTGACTCCTATTTAGGCGATAAATAAGCGAACAGGTAGAGAATAAATTTGTCGAAAAAAAGGAAAAAACAGCAAACTTATAGCTCACGAAAATATTGTTTCAGAGATGCCAAATAAATTTACTCGGAAGTGCCAATTATTCGCAGAAAGGACTCCCTCCGCCCGCGCTGACTACTATTTAGGCGGTAAATAAGCCAATAGGCATGAAATAAATCGCTCGAAAAAATTGAAAAAAGCACTAAGCCTATTGCCCATGAAAATATAGGTTCAGAGAGGCCAAATAAATTTACTCGGAAGTGCCAATTATTCGCAGAGAGGACTCCCCACGCACGCGCATACTATTATTTATTCCGCACGCGCTGACTACTATTTAGGCGGTAAATAAGCCAATAGGCAGGGAATAAATTTCTCGAAAAAATTGAAAAGACAATAAGCCTATAGCCCATGAAAATATTGTCACGTGGTGGGGACGTTGAAGAACACAGTAGCAATACTGTGAAAGACAAAACTTTTATTGGGCGAACCTGTGCCTACAAATACAGGCTAGACTTATAACACAACGATAGCGCCGAACACGGTCGGCGATCGTCGAAAATCTGATCAGCGGGTCAAGCGCGTCGGCTTTTATAGAGAAGTCGTCGAATGTTCCAGAGTAACCGCTGGGACCCGCGTGTCTTCCACAAAGTTCTACACTATACGCGTCGCGCATACATGCAATCAGATTACACAAGTTGCGGGGAAAGACAGAGGATGGAACCATCGATAACATTCCACAAATTTCTTTTACATGCAGCGCGTTCTGCGCTGTGCGATAACATTTGTTAGGTGGTGAGAAGTGGTGGCCCGATAAAGATAATGAAGTACACGTGTCAATATCGTTTCAGAGAGGCAAAATAAATTTACTCGGAAGTGCCAATTATTCGCAGAGAGGACTCCCCCCGCACGCGCTGACTACTATTTAGGTGGTAAATAAGCGAATAGGCAGGGAATAAATTTCTCGAAAAGATTGAAAAAAACATAAGCCTATAGCCTATGAAAATATCTCCCCCCGGACTCCCCCCGCACGCGCTGACTACTATTTAGGGGCTCGAGGGGGCTCTCACGTTACAGTCCGAGGGGGCTCAGTCGTGTCCCAGTCGAGGGGGCTCTCACGTTACGTGTGAGAGCCCCCTCGACTGACTTTAACTTTGGCATGCACTGAAGCGGATAAGAAAACGAACAACCGCTACTTAATCGACCATCGCCACAAGCGTTGTGCGGCACCCTCGACTCCTCGCGTTACTGCGCTATATATACCTGCCCGAAAATCTGTAGAACTTCACAAGAGGCCGGTGACGGCCCTTCGTGTTTTCGAGGCCGTTGTGGCCCGGAAAGGCAGGCTTGTGCAAACAAATTCGCGGGAGACCCAATCTTGCACCCCGTAGTTCCGTACACCACACACCAACGCGACGTGCGCACACACTAGCCAATCTTTCTTTTTTGTTTCTGTTGCTCACGCGAGCGGCGCTCCTCTTGTAGCACTCGTACACTGCCTGACACAGGTATGGGAGCCTATATACTAATAATGTATACGCCTTCTGAGTGCTATATTGGCTCACTTTGCTGTAAGAGAGCCACGAAGGCTAAACTGTTTATTCTATTATTAATTTACTTAATTCATTGCATACACACAATACACAATACTGTTCGGACGCATAGCTTTGGCAGCTAGTTTGACTCCAATAACAAAATAGGCATAAGAACAGTGTACTTATTGTACGAGACAACATAAGTACATGTTATGAAAGCATTTTTTGCATGGAAAAAATTCAATAAACAGAAGACTGTCATGACATCAGGGGATACAAACAAAAAGACCCTGTGAGCATTCAGGAAAGTTATTTAATTATTGCACAAATTTTGGTTGGTCTTTACACTGAGTGGGAGTGCGTTCAATATTAGAACACCGTTGAACTGCAGGAGTCCCTGTCCATGTAAATTGTGACATGGTGAATTAATACAGTTGTTACTAGCTGCCCTCGTGTTTCGTGCAGGAAAATTAAATATCGTGATAAGTAGCGGATTATTATGACGTATTATTGTATTAACTACCTGAGGAACTTTTACTTTAAACGCGTCAAGTGTGGCGTCACGGATTTCAAAGTACTTGCTCGTATTTGGACTGTTGTGGCACCGTATCGGCTCTCAAAAATCTCGAAAATATAGCTAGGCCTGAGGAGACACCATCAAAATCCTCATGGTTTGTTGCTTTTACTTGTATGATAATATGAGGTTTTTGGACCTAGTTAGGAACCCTTCTTTGGCAACTTTATATATATATATATATATATATATATATATATATATATATATATATATATATATATATATATATATATATATATATATATATATATATATATATATATATATATTACTCATACTGTCCTTTAATTGGTCATTGCCTCTCCTCGGACCTCTATAATCTTGTATAATCTGTTACCATGAGTTACAAACTTGCCCACAGCCAACACTTCGCTTATCGAAAACTCGTGTTATGAGCCCAGTTTGGCGCATCCATACTGTTAGCGGACCTACACGTACCACTCATAGACGTACCACGCCCATATACATCATCGCTCTTCTGCTGTAAACGCTACAATTTGTTGGGCTCTCCTTATGCTGTTGTGCTGTTTCGGATTCTTTCCGTAAAGGATGGCCAGTGGCTTGTAGCAGATTTCACGAATCACGCTGTCGCAAGTCGTGGCGAGTTTCGCTTGTTGCAAGGGCTTTGTCCCCTGGAACCCGCCACGCGTGATGAAGTCGTTCACCCCCTTCAGGAACGTAATATCTCGTGAGGAACAGCCGATTCTAATTCCCCTGTGCAAAAATGCATCTCAGCTTGAAGGCCATGCCTGACTTAACCTAAATGATGCCTGGCGGGAAGGTGCCGATCACCTTCATTGCGTTTCCTTCGGAGCCTTCCCGACAGGCGTCACTTAGATCAAGTCGGTGACGGTGACGGCAGAAATGTGCTGGAGTGTCCGTATAATTGCTATCGCAATGAAAAGAGAAACCTCGCCCTATGCGGCCGGCAAACGGCCCTATAAGCCAAATGTTCTTCTCTAGACACGCAGCACTATTTTCTTTTTGTATTATAAATGCGCAAATATTGCAATGGAACCTGAGAGGACTCTTCAAAATCTGCAAGATGTTAAAGAACTTCGTAAATTCTGTCCAAACATGCAGTGTGTTCAGAAAACACATCTATAATGAAGGCATACAAATTCTTAAGTTAAAATGCCACTTTACACATACCCCAACGACGCTCTCGCCTCGTCGGTTGGCGTTGTCGATAGAGGTATTGCCTGTGAGGAATTAGTAAATTACTATGCGGTTTTTATTGGCGCAAGGGCCAGGTATGACCAAAGAGCGCCATGACATGCGGCGGTGGTTTCTCAAATTATGAATTGACTAGACAGTGAGTTGCAAATGGTAGATGTACAGTGCCTGTATAACGGCCTAAAACAATGCGCTGCAATTTGCGTAACATATATGTGTATCAAAATAATGACAATGACTACTAATTTGGATTATGATCTTAAAGGTTCTGTCAAGAAGTGATGGCATAATAAATCATGTGCAGTAGCACTGGTGCCTCAACAGGTCCTTGAAGTCAAGGGCAGAGGGGCACGCGCTGTAAAAACATTTTGCACTGAAGCTGTAGTCTGCAAGGCAAGGCCACACTAAAGACAAGCTGGCCAGAGGACTTGCAAGGTGTTCACATCTGCTGAAAACTTTGTTTTAATATCCAAAAGCGGCTCATGATTCAAAAAGAATGTTGCGCGCAGAGGGATGGTGCTCACGATATGCGCGATAAAAGTACTTTTTATGTTGTGCTTCAATTTCAGGACACTGCAAAAGGAATATGGAGAACTTGGATTGTCGAATATGGATTGTCTCTACATCTATCACATGCCGTGGGATCACTGCCAGTAAGACGGTAAGAGTGTGTTCCATAGGTATGGCCTATCGTTAATCTGGAAACAAGCACTTCTTTATGTCTTGTTGCTTTCTTTGTTATCCATTTTCCTATTAATACCAAATGTACTACCTATGCACTACCTTTTTATGGAAAGGTTCTTCACAGGTTTGATCTGTACGCTCTGTATACCTGTTAATTCTTCAATTTGATTTTACAACTGCTGTTCTTTCAAATCTTTGAAGTATTTTCAATCATGCATACTTAAACTATTTTTCGTACTTGTATATATTTTACGGAAATTGTCTTTCACCATTTTTTACTTATGTGTAAAATATCCATCAAAACGGACGTGCGTGCGTGTGCGTGTGCGTGCATGTGCGTGTGTGTGTGTGTGTGTGTGTGTGTGTGTGTGTGTGTGTGTGTGTGTGTGTGTGTGTGTGTGTGTGTGTGTGTGTGTGTGTGTGTGTGTGTGTGTGTGTGTGTGTGTGTGTGTGTGTTGTGTGTGTGTGTGTGTGTGTGTGTGTGTGTGTGTGTGTGTGTGTGTGTGTGTGCGTGCGTGTGTGTGTGTGTGTGTGTGTGTGTGTGTGTGTGTGTGTGTGTGTGTGTGTGTGTGCGCGCGCGCGCGTGTGTGTGTGTGTGAGCTGCTGTTGTCTATGTAAACAAGGGGGGGTGGGAGCTTGTCAAGCTGCTGTTCAGCAGCTTTTTCTTCCATCTCCCCATGTTTCGAACAAACATGAAATAAATCGTATTCGTATTCGTATTCTTGGTTTCATAATATGTAGTTATTTGACAGTTCATCATTCCACTTCCCTTGCCAATTTTACCGCAACTCATGGCGCGGAAAAGGCTTTACGTCTGTGGGAGAGATAGCTATGTTTGTGTCTGTATATTCAAAAATTACTGACGTGGCACTTTCATCCGCAGCTACGTTGCCTTTCATGCCTTTGCCTGGATACCCAGCATAATATCTTGACTTACTTGCCCATGTAAGCTGAGCATAACAAGCCGCACCGTTCAATAAAAACCGTATTCTTCGTTTTCTTAGATATATTAGAGCGCTAACAACGCTCAATGGGTCTATGAACACAATTGCTTTCGTTAGATTCATTAGCTTTATGTGCTTAACTGCCGAGAGGATTGCGTATGCTTCGTCTGTGAACATACTTGTATGCGGTTTTGGTGCACCGGTCACTGAAAAATACGGTCATTAGGACATTCTCTTGAAGTAGTATGCTTGTTTCTTCAGTCAAAACTTCTAAACGTCAAAGGAGTCCAGACAGACGGAGGGTTCCGATAAAGCCTGGCAGCCGATATGTCGCTAATAGTGGTATGACATGGGCGTTCTATATCGGTCTTTACCTTCAGGGATTAAGACCGACGTAAATACGCTCTTTGAAGATGAGGGGATCATTCCTCCGACTCAAGATACAGGCTTTCTGCAGGGATAGTCCTGAAGGTGTCTGTAGCAAGTTGGGTACCGTGATGGTGAATGGGATCTAACATCTTTCAATCACTAGGTCTTGCAGAGTTACAAACTATGGCTCCGTAGTATAAGGCTTTTGCATAAGCAAAAAGGCATCTCCTGTCGCTTCGTCATGGTGTGCGTGAGCGAAGCTTCAACAAGTTTATTGTCTAGAGGCATTTCGCTTTAACACACTTCGGATGGGAAATAAATGTCAGTTTACTGCCTAAGACACTATCTAAGAATTTAAGTTCGGAGCTCACAGATAGTCGTTCTTCATTGAGCTTTATCGCAGGGTGCGGCAGTACACCTCTTTTGTTTAAGAAGAGCACGCATGTGTGTGTTTTTTTTTGCGAGTTTAGTCTCAACCAATTCTCGTCCGCCCCCTTAAACATTTTCTTGAGGCAAATTTGCACCTGGTCGCTCGCAGATAGCAAGATTACAAGATTTATATCCGATCTACACATCATTCACATACACAGAATACAACATTGTGCGTGGTATAACATTATGGAGGGAGTTCATTTTTACAACAGAGTGCAGCTCAGCACACCTTCTCATAGTACACCAGTCTCTTGGATAAATGAACGAGATAAGGCGTTACCGATACGAACAGGAAATGCGCGGTTTCAGAGGAACTTTGAATCACGTTGAGCAAGTTGCCTCGGACGCCCATTCCAACCAGATAACGAAAGAATTCAAAAGGCCAAGTTGTGTCGTATGCTTTCTCCGTGTCTGAAAACACTGACATGAAAAGCTGTTTATGCACAAAGGCATCACGGATATTTACCTCGATGCGGACAAGGTGGTCTGTGTTGGATCTACGTTCCCTGAAATCGCACTGTAAGGGATCTAGTGATGTGTTACTTTCAAGAAAATGGATCAGGTGTCGGTTAGTCATTTTCTCAAAGAGTATGCGTAGGCAACTTGTTAGGGCTGTAAGCTTATAACTGCCAGCTGAAGACGGGTCCTTGCCTTCTTTGGGAATATAAATTATTATTGCATCCTTACGGGCAGCCGTGACATACCCACCACAATATATGAAGTTAAAAAGTGGCAGACGTATTTTGTGGTTTTCAGCGTGTAAGCGCTTGACCTTGTCGTAAGCTGTTCTATCTCTTCCTGGCGCTGGCTTATTGCAACAACTCAGTGAAGCCTGAAACTCCGCCATGGTTAATTGACTGTTCTATATTTCATTTATTGTTATTTCACTATGCAGTGACAATTGCTCTGCTTAGCGCTGGTACTATACGAATGCATCTGTGTAATTGGCTGAACTGGAAATGTACTCGAAGTGGGCACGCAGAAAATCAGCCTGATATTCAAGAGTGCTTCTCTGAGTGTTTATTAATGGTAGAGGATGGGTTTGCCACCCGTTTATTTCGTTAGCTCGGTCCCAGGCTTTCCTTTCGTCGTTGTAAGAGTTTATGCCTGATGTGTATTTTTACCAGCCTTCCCTTTTGTCACGGTGGTGCGTTATTCTACCCTCACTCTTTCTTTTCTAATAGTTTATGAGATTTACCGCCGTTGAAGAGTCAAGAAGGTGGCCCCAAGCCTTATTTTTCTTTCTTCGTGCATCGCTACAGTCCTCGTTCCAGCAGAGAACAAGTCGCTTTGAATGCTTTCCTTGTATTTCTGGGATGCATATCGACGCTACATTCGCAATAGATGCTGTGAAATATGCCACTGCGTCGTTGATGTTTAGTGTACAGCTGTCATCCCATGAGCTTTCTGTATTGCTTCCAATTGGCAGAGTCAAATTTGCACTGAGGCATATGGGGAGAGTTTTCATAACTTTTGGTTAATGTTGAAGCGATCGGAAAGTGGTCAGTCCCGTAAGTGTTTTTGATGACGTTCCACTCCAAGTATGGCATAAGTGTACTTGATGCAATGCTTAAATTTACAGATGAGTACGTCTTGTGTGCGGTGCTGTAGGGTGCGGGCTCCTTTTTATTTAGCAAGCACGCACCTGTGGCGAAAATAATGTTTTCGATTATTCGCCCTCTAGCGTCACAGCGAGAGTCATCCCACAGGTTGCTTTGGGCATTCAGATATTCAACAACAATATATGATTGGAGAAGTTCAGCAATTACGCTTAGAAAATCTGATCTAGAATGTTGAAAATTCAGAAGGACGTATAGGGAACTTACAGTGACCAAATTCTTACAGAGCACCTCTCGGACTGCGACGGCTAAGCCGCACATGGTTAAACTCGGGAGGGTCCAACCCTCGTGTGCTTCCTGATCGGCCACTACTTCGCTTCCATCTCTACGACCCTCTACCTTTCTCACTTCTACCCTCTCTCTCTTTGAACCCCATCCCCTCCACCCTGCTGACGCTGAGCCGTGCTCCCGCATGGGTTGCGGAAATTAGCGCTAGCCTTTTCTCCTTCTCCACAGAACCACTTCTCTCTCAACACACCAAACGTCTGCCGCACCAGACGCCCCTGCGTTGGCCTGTCAGCAATCACAACTCCGAATATCCCTTGAGGGAGTTGCTGTCGAGCAGGGATGTTTGGCGAGCTAGTTAATCCTATGTACATGCCCCCTTGCTATCAACTTTCCAAAACACTATGTTAGAGCCTAAGCGATGAACTTCCCTAGCCATACAAAACTGTAGTAGATCTAAATGCACATAACATCCTGTGGGGAGACCGTCGATGCGATGCGAGAGGTCGCATAATCGAAAACATTCCCTTTTGCTCAGGTGCATGTATAGTGAATAAGAAAGAGTCAACGCACAAAAGCATTGCGCTTAACACTTACCCTGCATAAACTTAAGCATAATGTCAAGTACATTAATCCCGTACCTGGAGTGGTCCGCTCTCAAGAGCCCCTTACGGAGCGACCACTTCCAAATTATGTTAAACTAAAACAAAACAAGATGGATACACGCCACATTTTCCTTCTTGGTACGTCCAATCCGCCAATTGGGAACTGTTCCGAGAGCTGACACATTTAGGCTGGAATGACATTGCTGCTTTTATATTGAGGACGCTTTGGCAGCTTTAAGATATCTTATTATTAACGCTGCTACAAAATAATTTGAACAAATTAACGGACTGGCTGAGAAGCGCGCATCCCATCGTGGGAAGAAGAAATGCCAGAAGCGCGAAAAAATCAAAACAAAGCTTGGGGACTGCTTCGCGACTCTCCTACCACCCCAAACCTTGTGAATTTCCAACAGGTTAAATCACGAGGATTAACATGTCGGCGCTCAAAGAGAAACAGTTGGGAGCGGTACATTTCTGGTACAAGAGGCTCAAGAATACACGCAAAATGGCCACGCGACTGGCTGCTTGAGGCAGTTTGCGTGTATTCGCGTGCCTCTTTGACGTTCGGAAAAACACTTTTATGGAGCACGTACTGAGCTACAGAAGGCTGTATCGGGGGTTTCTCATGTTGTTCTTCAATTTCCTCTTTCTCAATTTCTATCTTTATATAATATTTGAGAACTTGTTAAAATAATTAAAGCTACGCATATAATTGAGCGGAATGCAAAAAATAATCTGATTATCTCCAAGGGACGGCAAACGCTGCCTTGATAGGTGGGACACACTATATATATATATATATATATATATATATATATATATATATGCACACATGTTCTAAGCTCTCCTATATCTTCTCTACCTTTACCACTTCCCCACTTAACAGACATACATTTTTTCCACTTTGACACTCCTAATAATCAATACGGTTTATTTATGGGAATGATGGCCATAGGAGGTATATATTATTGTTGCACTAACAATATATAGGCACCCTTTTGATGAAAAGCTAAGCATTCCTTGTGGACCCTCTCGAAGATTGCTGACCGTGGCTGCTGCCGAGTACTGCTGCTGTCGCCTTTCAGAGTTGTTCAAATTTGAACTCGTAGCTATTTCACGAATCAGTTTGTATGCTATACGTGCTTTTCCTCTTGCATTTATGTAGGTGACCTGCTCTATTTTCTAGGGAATTGCGCAGTGAAACAAGAAATGATCCATAAGTATCCTCCCTACAACAAACATGCAGGTTATAAGGAATGATTTCTTTTTTAAAACTTAACTTTCCCTGCCTCATTTCTTCGTATTTGACGCGTCTTCACTGTCAGCTACTTCTCCAGTAAGATGTTACGCTCCTGGAGATATTGTAATAGCATGCTAGCTGCATTTATCTGTCAGTTGAAAAGTGGGCCTGTCCCGGAGAGAGAGTGACCCCGTGACCTCCGGTTGGGGACACCTGGGGCTCTTCGTGTCTTGCCGTCGTTCCGGGCAGGCACGTGAACGCCATGGTGAAAAACGCGGTGCAGTTGACGAATAGTTTTAGGCCATTTAGTTAATGATTTCACATTTTCAAATGTGTACATCCCGAGAGCTATACTTGTAAGTTTCATGTTTAAGAGTGACACACTTGGATAAGAGATATTCGAAGTCGACTGAATGCCGCGGTCCTCTTATTGTGCAAATTCTGGCAAAATTGTTAGGCAATATTTTGGTTGCTTCATGTGGAAAGGAATGTATACGTTTGCACATTTGTTCTGTTTTTTTAGCACTGCAACTTCAACGCCTCCTCAGCATTCTTTTCCTTCCTCCCCAGTGAACAAGAGCACAGCACGTGAACATGCTTCTCACACTCAAGCGACAGTTGTGTAGTGGGAGATCAAGTCTATCATGTGACTGTGGAGAATATCCGTTGCGTTAAAGCCCATGAGGAAATCTAAATGGCCAAAGTCTGGGTCCGGAACCATATACTTCAGCACCAGCACATGCTTGAGTCGCTCGCTCAGGTCATCCATGTCCTGGGGAACGGCGAATTTGTCACCCTGTCCCTGGTAGATTGCCACAGGGACTCGGATTTGTTCCACGGGATAAGCTGGCGGCTTCACCTGAAACAGGCATCGAATTTTCAAGTCTTCGTTTTCACATTTGAGCAGCAACAGCTTTCTTGTGCTTTATGAAAAGGGAACTTGATGTAACAGCGCGATTTTTAATTGAAGCGAGAAGATATACTGTAGAAGCAACGTAGTAGCAGACGCTGGGGTATGATTGCTTTAATAGCCCGACGAAGACGACGACAGTAGAGAAGACGTTGACTTCTCGAGCTGTCTTCGCCTTTATTGCGCCTGCGAGGCACTCATGCATGCCTTCATACAAACTCTCCCCACCCTCAGTTCTTCTAGGCAGCGGCAGAAGTAATAGTGCAACGCACCGCGGTGGCTTTGCGGCTATGGCGTTCCGCTGCTCAACGCGAGGTCGTGGGATCGAATCCCAGGCCCGGCGGACGCATTTTGACAGCAGCAAAATGCTCAAACGCCGGCGTCTCGTGCATAATAAGTACGTTTAAGGTATTCAATTTCCGGAGTCCCCCTCAACGGCGTCCCTCATGATCATATCGCGGTTGGGGCACATAAAACCTCATAATTTAATTTTTTAGTAGTAGTGATAGTTGATGGTAGCAGCAGTAGCCGTAGTAGTGGTAATAAGACGAGAAGGGGGAGGATGTTAACTTCAGTGTATACAGTTGGCAGCCGCCACATTCATGTTTATTTGTAAACTTTTTTCCGTAAAGTTTGGAGACCGATTGATTTTCTTCTCTGGTAATAATTCCCCAAAGCAAATGTTGGTGCGTGTGTGTTGCGCCATCTTTTCGGGCTAACCTGTGCTATTTATGTTACTTGCTGTGGCAGCCGCTAGATGGCACTACATGTAGAAAAATACGTTTTCGCTAGTCGTCTGCGCATTTTACTGTGAGTGAATGTGGAGAAATGGGCGTCCACCTCGAATAGCGTGTAAGCATAAAATTCTGCGTAAAGCTCGGCAAGACAGCCGCACAGACGTATGAGCTCCTTCGTGATGCTTACGGCAACGAGACATTGTCGCGTGCGCGAGTTTTCGAGTGGCACAAGAGGTTTTTTCCTGGGAGAACGTCGGTGGAAGACGACACAAGGCAGGGGCGCCCTGCAACCTCACGGAATGAAAACAACGTGGCTCGGATTAGGGAGATCGTACAGCAAGGCCGCTCCATTACAGTCCGCATGCTATCGGGTGCTCTCGACAATAGTAAGACAACATGCTACCAAATTTTGTGTGAGAACTTGGGGAAACTAAAGCTGACTGCTAGACTTGTGCCGCACTCCCTCACACAAGACCAGAAGTGAGCGCTGTTTTGCTCACTTCTGGTGAGCAAAACAGCGCAGTGAGCGCTGTTTTGCTCTCCGAGGCAGAGAAGGATGCTGCATTTGTCGACAGCATCATTGCTGAAGAAGAAACTTGGTGTTTTTAATACGATCCTCAAACAATGAGGCAGAGCGCCAAATGGCGGTCCACAAGCTCTCCAGCGTCGAGAGGTGCGACGACAGAAGACCAAAACAAAGACTATGTTGATAGTTTTTTTTTTCGATGCTAGAGGTGTCACACACCACGATTCGGCGTTATAACGTGGAAAGTCTGGGATCCAGTTAATTATAGTGGCTATTGTTTAGTAGGTTCTTGTTAATATAATGCATAACCAAGAAAATTGCGGTTGCTGAAACTCTATATGGCATCAGTAGAGATCACTGAAGAATTTTCTCATTTGCATTTTAGTCGGTAGAGAGTAAATTAAATAAAACATTCTGACATACTGCACACTATCATTGAGTATACATTTCTTATCCCATACCCCTGTATGCCCTTAGGCAATAACCCTCGCATTAAAAAAGAAGTACGGATGGGCTGGTGTTCAGTCAGTCCTATTTGTCTGTAGCGCAGAATTCTGCAGCAAGAAAGCACCAGCTTTCAGACAGCCTTCCCGTTCCTGAAACTTACGCATTCACTTAAAAATTATAATCGCGTGAAGTATGTTGTACTGCGCAATACAGCTTAAAATAACTTTTTTCTTCTGTATAGCGAGCACATACCTGTCCATACTTGACCAAGTTCTTTAAGATTCCGTAGTCAAACCTGACAAAGTTCTTTGCCCTGTAGACCTAAAAATATCAAAGAAAGAGTGAGAAAATGAGGAGGGTCGTTAAATTGTAAGAGAATAAGATAGCAAAGCAGTCCGCGCAAATATGCCTGCATGACGATTCCAAGCGTCATGGCGACGTCAATGCTTAGACGAGGTCTTGGAAAGACATTTCTTTTCATGCGCAGCAGAAATTCTTAGCGGAGGCGGACATCTGAATACCGTCAGACGCACATGCAAGTGATTTAACGAGCCTTCATACGCATGTCTACGCCGTTTGAGCGTTTGTACAAAGGCTTCATTTACGAGCCACATTGGGAATGAAGCACGGGGGAACGTGGGTGGAAGACGACACAAGGCAGGGGTGCCCTGCAACCTCACGGAATGAAAACAACGTGGCTCGGATTAGGGAGATCGTACAGCAAGACCGCTCCATTACAGTCCGCATGCTATTGGGTGCTCTCGACAATAGTAAGACAACATGCCTAAACATGTAGACAACATGTAGACCTAAAAATATCAAAGAAAGAGTGAGAAAATGAGGAGGGTCGTTAAATTGTAAGAGAATAAGATAGCAAAGCAGTCCGCGCAAATATGCCTGCATGACAATTTCAAGCGTCATGGCGACGTCAATGCTTAGACGAGGTCTTGGAAAGACATTTTTTTTCATGCGCAGCAGAAATCCTTAGCGGAGGCGGACATCTGAATACCGTCAGACGCACATGCAAGTGATTCAGCGAGCCTTCATACGCATGTCTACGCCATTTGAGCGTTTGTGCAAAGGCTTCATTTACGAGCCACATTGGGAATGAAGCACAGGGGAACGTCACTCGTTAAAATTGAAGTCAGAAAATAGACGGCCCAACACGAGATCATGCCGCGGCAAGTTTTATGCTACTTACCTTCGGCTTGTCGTTATTGACCACACTAGAACCCTCTGACACGCAACTCTGTATTCGGCTGGTTCAAACGGAGCACTAGAAACGTGCTCGGCTGGTTCCATCCGTGTAATCAGATCCGATCCGGAACATCCTGAGCCACTCTAATTCGCCCGTCGGAGCAGCTACGAGACCTCGCCGAGCTCCACTCACGCGATGCCCTCTACTTTTGTTTGCAGAGCGGCGATAGCGGATGTCAACATTTTTTCTTTTTTTTTGGCGTCTGTGCCGCGGTTGGGGAAGACTTTCTTTCTCGTACTTGTCCGAGTGTCGTGCGCATGCGTGAGTTGCAAGAGGCGCATCAGAGGACTTTAGCATCTCAGGTTATGCCTTCCTCGAGGTACACGGTACCACGGAGGAAGACACAATATGTCCTGTTTGCCTATGGTGACATAACATGCCTAAATGTGTACTTTTCTTTGTCTTTTCTTCGTAACCACAAATAGGCGTCAGCTCAGAGAGCCTTCACATAGCGGCTTTCTGTTTGATGTCGCCATGGGGACGCCGCTTGCAAGTTTGTCTACTCGAGGATACCTGTAAACGGACCACACATAGACAAGCTAATGCGTCCCTTCTGTGGTCAAGCAATGAAATATCATGATTACTGGTATCTAAGCCAGCCTAAAATCTAAGCTGATAGCCCGTAAACGGATGGCCTCAAGTGGTCGAGAAGCCAGCAGACGTCAGCAATTTCTCCTGCTTCGAAGTTTCTATTGCGGCAAGTTCGAACATGTTTATACAAAGAGGACATGAGCCCACTTTGACGGCACTAGGGAGCATTAGGGCACCCTGAAGGTCTTTCTCAAAGCGGGGGGGTTAAATTTTGGCTGGAAACCACGATTGTATTATAGATGCTCTGCACATAGCAGAATATATATATATATATATATATATATGGACTATCAGGATGCGTTAATGATCCTTGGTGCAGTCAACGAGGACAAATTTTTGAAACACCAGCGCACAGCTTCGTTGTTCACTGTACCTGTACATAGTGCAAAACAGTTTGGGTCGAAATGCCTGCAGGGAAGCTTGCGATGTAGAGAGGCACCCTGGTCTGCGTAGATGAAAGCAATAAGCACTTCATGAGACGTCAAATACATGAGTTGAAACCTGCTGGTTTCAACTTTTTTCCATTCTATTTTAAGCTTTTTACAGTTATAAAAAATGTCGTACTGCGATATCGTTAGAGCACCGTGGAGTAGCGAGAACGTAAATAAATCATACTGGAAATGCTCAGGAATCAGCTCAGTTAGCAGCTGAAAATTGATAAAATTCTAAATTTTACATAAGTAGGATCGCTGTAAACGACATTCAAAAATTAAAAATTCGCAAAGCTACAAAGTGTTTCCCACAACTTTTATCTGCGAGAAACAATAAATCTCGAAGGTCCTTTGTTTTTTTGTTCTTTTTTTTTTGCTTTCATCAATTCTACAGACAAACCTGTATGTTACAAGTCACTGAGAGCAAAAAAAATTCCTGCCAAGCCTGATATGTGATAGCATTACAAACGAAATTCGTTGTCCTTCGTTCGATATTTCGACAGAAAACTGACAGTAGGCCGATTGCGAAGGTAGCGTAATCAAAGCCGCGGATAGGTTGATCCTGATACTGGTGCGAGTCATATGTGCTCGCGACGGTTGAAACCAGAAAGACAAATCAATAATTACAAATGTTGTGTTTGATTCCGCACTTTGCGAGTAGAACTGTAGTGTCGCTGTGTTCGTGTGGTACATGGTGGGCTACCGACCATGGCCAGTTATAAGATTAGCACTGCTTATTGCATAGCACTGCGTATGCATGTGGTAAGCACATGCATACGTGATGTTTCATAAGCACGTATACTGAAGCATTTGATGCAGTCGTGAGGTGTATAGGATGGCGGCATCACTAGGTGAAAAGGTGATATTGGTCAGAGACGACCATGGTAGAGGGTGACATTTCAAATTCCCATCTATATGTGATTATCTAATTAGACGCCATAATGCTATCGTATTAAAATCGCTCAAGTGTAGCATAACTAGTTGCAAGTTTTCTTCGCCCCCACTGTTGGAAGCCTAATATTTCCCCCAAAGAAAATGCGCAGTTAGCAGCTCAAGCAAGTGTTCGCGCTTAAACTATCCGAAGAGACGTTACTTACGCTGTTGTGTTGTTTGGCATTTTTTCCAAAAATGATCGCGTATGGTAGGTAGCAGAGTTCACGCAGTGGACTGTTGCATGTTGTCGCAACTATCTTCTGCTTTAGTGGATTTGAGACGAGGAGTCCGCCGTGGGTGAAGATGTCGTTTATCATCTGTAATAGCAGACAGCGAAGAGGTAATGAAGTGCTTATTCAGAACGACTCTAAGGAAAAAAAGCAATAAATTAGTTAAGACAGATTGAGAAGTATTTTCCATACTTTATTCGCATAGCTCAAGCAAGAAAATTTGGTGGGAAGTGAGGGCGTTTTAAAAAGCGGCCTTTCCCGTGATTTGCTGAGCTGCTGGCTGCTGCTGGGTCGGTCACTATATCGGCAGATGTGCTTATATAATATATATATATATATATTTACATGCAAACATTATACTAATCCACAAAAAAGAAGACGTTAAAGAATTGAAAAATTATAGGCCCATTAGCTTACTTTAAGTATTATATAAAATAATCACCAAAATAATATCTAATAGAATAAGGGCAACACTGGATTTTAGTCAACCAAGGGAACAGGCTGGCTACAGGAAGGGATACCCTACAACGGATTGCATCCATGTCATTGATCATGTAATCGAGAAATCCGCAGAGTACAATTAACCTCTCTATATGGCTTTCATAGATTACGAAAAGATGTTTGATTCAGTAGAGATACCAGCAGTCATAGAGGGATTACGTAATCAAGGAGTACAGACCGCTTGCGCAAACACCTTCGAAAATATATACAGAGACTCCACAGCCACCTTAATTCTACACACGAAAAGCAGGAAGATACGTATAAAGAAAAGGGTTAGACATGGAGACACAATTTCTCCATTGCTATTCACTGCTTGCTTGGAAGAAGTATTCAAACTATTAAACTGGGAAGGCTTAGGAGTAAAGATTGATGGCGAATATCTCAGCAACCTTCGGTTGGCCGATGACATTGTTCTATTCAGCAACAATGCAAACGAGTTACATCAAATGATTGAGGATATTAACAAAGAGAGTGTAAGAGTAGAGTTGAAGATTAATATGCAGAAGACAAAGATAATGATAAATAGCCGGGCAAAGGAACAAGAGTTCAGGATCGCCAGTCGGCCTCTAGAGTCTGTGAAGGAGTACGCTTACCTAGGTCAACTAATCACAGGGAACCCTGATCATGAGAAGGAATTTCACAGAAGAATAAAACTGGGTTAGATCGCATACGGCAGACATTGCCAGCTCCTGACAGGAAGCTTACCATTATCATTCAAAAAGAAGGTGTAGAATCAGTACATTTCACCGGTGCTGACATATGGGGCAGAGACTTGAATTTCGACAAAGAAGCTTGAGACCAAGTTAAGGAACGCTCAAAGAGCGATGGAACGAAGAATCCTAGACATAATCTTAAGGGACATAAAGAAAGCGGTTTGAATCAGAGAGCAAACAGGTATAGCCGATACTCTGATTCACATCAAGAGAAAATATGGAGTGGGGCAGGTTATGCAATGCGCAGGTTAGATAATCGTTGGACCACTAGGGTTACAGAATGGGTACCAAGAGGCCCTAGGGAAACGAAGTAGAGGATGGCAGAAGACTACGTGGCGCGATGAAATTATTAAATTCGCGGGCGCTAGTTGAAATCGGTTGCTGCAAGGCAGGGGTAATTGTAGATTGCAGGGAGAGGCCTTCGTCCTGCAGTTGACATAAAAGATGATGATGATGTGTTGCTCCACGAAATCTGAACGAGTAATCCAATTAAATTCCGGGGTTTTGCGGGCCAAAACCCCGATTTCATTTTGTGGTATGCCGTAGCGGCGGACTCCAGAATAATTTTGACCATCAGAGAATATTTAATGTGCCCCCAATGCACTGGACCTCGGGTGTTTTTGAATTTCGCCCCCTTCGAAATGCGGCCGCTGCGGCCTGGATTTGATCCCGCCCCCTCGTGCTTACTATGGTGCAACGCCATAGACGCTAAGCCACCGTGGCTGGTAACGAATAATGTAGGCTAACAGATATCTCTAAAGCACACCAACCTGTTTTTTTATTGAAATGAACGTGACGGTACTCCGTTTCTCATAGCGGAAACAACAATATAAAAGATATGTAGGAAAATGGAAAGAAATCACTTCATACGGTCAGAAATCCACAGCACAGTCCTATACGCCAATGAACATAATATAAAAGTTAAATGCAAGTTGCACCACAATGAGTTCGTAAAGAAAGTCACAAACACACACAAACGCCCGTGATGTAGACTTCGATGAGCTTATAAACAGATGAAGAATTACACAGTGTTAAAATAATTCACGCATGGAATACAAAAAAGTATAACACGTTACATACAAGCAAGAATAATTACATTATTAGTGCTCCATTAGTACCAACCTGTTAATGGAGCGCCGCGTAAAATTGAGCTGACGCTTTCATTTACATGGTTTCTCCTTGACTTCGGCACTTCGGCTTGTGTCACTAGGACGCAAGCAAAGAATCCTTAACTGTAGTTAGATGTAGGTCATATTTTTTCTGTGCATTCACCCACCTCTCATTACCATTATTCACTCGGCAGACATTGCACATCGCCTCCGTGTTTGGGACATCACTGCATACACATCTCACACTATGCACTAACCTAATTCGCTATTTGCATTTCAACATGGTTTGTGGGCGGTGCAGTACATAACCGTAAAAATGACGTTGGAATAACTGTGTGGCCTTTATGAGGAATAAACATAAACATTGCGCAAGAGTTCAGGTGGCACAGAACGAAAAAAAAAAGCAGTCGTACGCATCGCCGTTAGTTTTGCAGGATTCCATTCATTGCTTGACTGGAGCTTCGCTTGACATAGATGCCAACATGTATGTTGAAACATTTATTGATGTTGTTCTGGAGAACACATGTTATTGCCAGCTTAGGGATAAATTGCTGCACAAACTTAGCTGAGGTCAGACGTTTGTTTCTAGATGTCTAACACGGTTTCACAAGAATGCGCTTCAGGAAAATTTTTTAAAGTCCAACTGCTTGACGTAACTATTGTGCTAAGAGCAAAATAAAAATAATTTGCCTACACCGTCAGAAATGTATAGCATACTTGCCAAGGTGTCAACATTAAAATTCCTAAAACCCTAAACGGCGTGCTGATTGAGAGGGATGAGACGGGTCGGATGAATAAGTACTTCATTTTTTTTTCGTCCTGAATGCACGCCTTTTCTGAGACACGCGCGTACTTTACGAACGAGGATTTTCGCTCAGACGACACATAAACTCTTGGCCCAGCAAATACGCACAAGCGAAACATTGTTGTTAACATCATAGAAACAATAATGTTTCCAATTTCGACCGCTTCGGGAACGTCTCTGTATAGGCTTGCTAAAGGCTGGTACCCCGCTTTTGTCCTTTCACTGCCAGAATGGAAGATTGGGCAACCGGTTAATGGACCTTTCTCTCCTACGGTATTTTTTCGTAAAAACTCGACGCAACATTCGCAAAATCCTAAGTTAAACCCAAATTCACAGAGATTACGAAAAAATCGGGAGAGCTGGAAAGCATACACGTACAGGTGGGCGACATCCGCATTACTAAATGCGACAAAGTGGGAAGTTTGACCCGCTGAGGAACTACTGCAGCAACTGCAAAACTACACAGCAACGGAGCCACCGAAATGGCCCCGCTGCCTTAGCGTTCTGCTTTTCGGCACGGGATCGTGTAATCGACTCCCTGCTACAGCCCCTGCTTGATTTAGCAGGGGCTTTGGGTAAGGGTTTTTCCGTTGACTGCTTGTTTCTAGATTTCAAGAAGGAGTTCGATGTTGTCCCTCCCTCTTTACTTATATGTAAATTTGAAATGGTATAATGTAATCACTACGGTTACTCATTGGATAAAAGAATACCTTGATTAAAGAAAACAGGAGGTTGTGTACTCTGGCGTGCCCCAAGGATCAGTCATAGGACCGCTTTTGTTCCTTATCTATATAAATGATATTTGCCCCGGTATTTCATCGCAAATCAGGCTATTTGCCGATGATTGTGTTTTGTACAGGACTATTCATGCTACCCATGACTGCAATGTTTTGCAAAATGACCTGTACAATGTAAATGAGTGGTGCAACAAGGGGCACATGCTCATTTTTTTTTTATTTACATTACCCCTAAGGGCCCTCACATGAGGGTATTACATAGGGGGGGGTGGCTGGAAACTTGAAAAAAAAAACGTTCATATGCGTTTTTCGAGCAAACGAACAACTCATGGCTTCTGTTACTCTAAGTTCAACCACGATATTATCGGTTGAGGAGCACAAGCATCTCGGCATTTTTTTCACACCTGTTCTTTCTTGGAGCCGTCACATTGATCATAGCACAACTAAAGCATGCCTCGTTCTAGGTTTCCTGCACATAAATGCAAAAAAGTTGCCACTGGAGACAAAGGTGTCATCGTACAAATCAAATGTCCGATCTGTTATAGATTATGCTTGTGCTGTGTGGGATCCGTGGTCGGCACGGGACATGAACAGTTTAGAAAGAATTCAAAGCATAGCCGTTCGTTTTGTTTATTCAAATTACACCAGGAATTACAGTGTTTCAAAAGCAAAAGAAAGCCTCGGTTGGGAACCACTACAGCAACGCAGGAAATATCACAGAATTTAACAACATATTCCACTCTCGAACAGGTATAGATCGCGGTAAATAATTTTCCAAGCCTGATTACGTTTCTCAAGGGCTGGACCATGAAAATAAAATTAAAGATATAGCCTGCTAAACTGAAGCGTTCAAAATGTCATTTTTCCCCAGAACCATAAAGCCAATGAAACAAGCTACCATCGGATGTGGCAACGATTCTCTCAACGATGTATTTTCAAACTCTATGCACCCACTGAAGTAAGATAGTATTTTTGTGTGTATGTGCGAGTATAAAAGCGTTCCGGGCACATGTTTTGTTTTGCCTGCTTTATTTATTGGTTCTTTGTTTCCTTCTCCTTCTTCCCCCCCCCCCCGCTTTAATGGCTATGGGCGCTATGGGTATTGTGATAAATAAATAAATAAATAAATAAATAAACGCAAAGAGCAACACAAGACGCGTATCGTACTCTGGGTGCAATGTAAAGTATCCTGAAGAGGGTCAGAATTAACCAGCGCTATTCTAATACGGAGTCTTTCATAACAAGCGTTGTGCAGCTTAGGATCGTTGAACAGCAAATATTTTATGAGTGGGCTGTATACCCAAAACCTCAACTAGAATCAAAACACTAAACAAAAGAAACCAAATACGTAGGAAAGTGGGATTACCGCCAATGGTTCTGCCAGTGGAAATAGTAGCCTCAATGGAGTAGTGAAGTGCGTTAGGTTTGCAACGGGAGCGTAAGCGACAAAAATGTTTACCTGAAAAAAAGAACAAAAACGACTGTCCACTTAACCTGGCAGACTAGGCTGGCGAACTAAATCAACAAGCGCTTCTACACAGATAGGCCTGCTAAAGTCGAGGTGCACCAGGTACTTTTGAGCGGCGTGGGAGATAAGGTAAACAGAAGTGCACTTTGTAAGCACATCGTCTGTGGCCTCTACAAAAAAAAAGAAGCGTTTTTTTTTTTGCGAGAAGCTCCAGGGCGTTATAGGGGATAAGATTTGGCGACTAAATAGAAAGCGTGGCAATTTTAACGAAGAAATCAGTTGACAGTACAGTTACCTCCACGTCTGTATTGTTCCTTTATGTGTCCATGTTGTACAATTTCTGCTGTTACCATCCTTACTACGCTGCCGAAAAATTACATCACCAGTGACGTAAAATACACTTGGTTACTGCAATATTGACTGTGTTTGTATGGTTGTTCGAGCTCTGCGCAAGCAGGTAGCTGCATCGCGCAGAAATACATTAACTCAAAGTGGAGGGAAAGAACTAGGAAGCTTACCAGAAAGTATGCGACCCGCATAAACATGGCAACAAAGAACGTCAAATGCGGTCAGAAAGGCTGAGACGATCTCATGGGTGGCGGCAATACAAAAGAAACGTGCTATGAGTAATCACACAAGAAGAAAAAGCAAAATCAGGAAAGACACAATTTAAGATAACTTCAGTGCAAGCTTCATGCTTTGCGAAGCGAGATCAGGAGGCCTTAGAACGCGCAGTTATAAAGCGAGGTACACCAGGGAAGAATAAGCATGTGCTTGCTGCGATAAAGCTAGTGAAAGGATAGAACATGTTTTATTAGAATCTAAAGTTAACTATGCAGCGGTCAATTTAGGCTACCCTGGACTAATTGAAGCCCTTGGATTCTGCGATAGCAGGGGGAAAATAAACATGTCTGCATTAGAAATTAGTGAGAGGTGATTGGAGAATTGGTGACAGGACAGCAGGGAGGCCACAAACAACGGAGGCGTACAAAAACAAAGTTCTCAATAGTGGTCCTGAAAGTTTGATGCTGGGAATTTTTTGGGTGTTTGTCTTTCAGTTTAAATATAGGTAGGACATTAGGCAAAATAAGAACAAGAGTTTGGTGGCCCAACCCACCACACCGTTTCATAAGGGGAGCTCATAGCATTCACCCATCCATCCAACATAGCGGCAGGCGACGTGGACATCGAAGCACCGTAGGCCGCTCACGTTTGCGTCTCCGTTCACACAGTAAAACGCCCAGTCCGCTTGCGTTTAACCGAACACCGGACACGCCAAAGCTCCCCAATGCTCGGGAACGCCGAAATGTAGTTTGCGCTGCTCGTGACTTTCTAATCAACTTGCCTTCCTGTTGTACTCAGGCAGCATTGAGAGGAACACCAACACATCGGTAGCCCCCTGAGAAATCGCCAGCAGGCCCAGCTTAGAGAATCCCGTCAAGTCCAAGATGTAGTCGACTACAGCGGGAAGGTCGTACCTGCCAATCTCGTCGAAACTGCATTAAGAGTGCATCGCGCGATGTTATTCAGAATCTCGCGTAAGTATGCGCGACAGGTGTAAGTATATAGTCCTTCACATTAAATTGCTGGCTCTCCAGCGTGAAAAACGTTTCATAGATGCCGCAATAGGTGACGTATTTTAATAAATGAAATCAACATCAGAGTAGCTTTTCTCGCTTAAATTCTCGGTACTACTAAAACATTATGTAGCATAACAGGAGACAGAGAAGGCTTCTGTATTTGATGAATATACCGGAACCTTTCATTACCTAACGATAACAATATAAAATTCAAAAAGCCTAGATAAAACGCAATCAGCGTCTCTAGAGAATATGTCGATGTGCATGTGGAACAGCAATCTAGTCGATATTGACCACGCAACGAAAATATCTAAAGGGAAAGGAAGTACGCTGAAAAGAAGTAAACAACACATAACATATACTATATTGTCACGTTGGTGCAGTGACAGTGAAGAAACGCACAGTGCCAAAATAAGACACGAACTTGACTTTGTATTGGTTGAAGTTGTGTCCCCCTCGCGCCAGCATCATGATTTCCTTCGGCGCAGGAGTAGCCGTAGACAGGGAAGCCATCGTAGAGAACGACCATGAAATAGGCGACGCAATTGAGGGTACTCTTTCAGTTTCACGGATTCCAAGCGCAGGCAATACTGGCGAACTTCACCCGGAGGCTCAATCAGGACACGCGTAGTGACTGCACAGCCGCCATTATGCGCCATTTTGGCTCGCTGACTGCAACTTCTTTTTAATTGAAATTGAAGCCAAGAAACGGAAGCATTGCAAAAAAGCATACTTGCGTTTGCATGAAGATGGAACTCTACGTAAATATGTGCACTTAAATGAAGAATACTCTTCTTTTATCTATGTAAGTATGTTGCGATGTAAGGACTTTAAAAAGTGAATGGTAGCGAGCACAAACCTGCGCAATGCATTGGCAATTTTACGCAAAGAATTATTTACGCAGGAAATATTTGGCGAAGCGGATGTGCTAAAAAGCTGTAAAATGAGGATATATATACTTAGTCTAGGCATTCGCAAGTAAGCATTTTTTGAAGCAACCAGACCCTTTTTTTGAAAAACCACACTCGCCTCCAATTCCAGAACGCAGTGTCATTCGTGGTCAGGGTCACGTGATAGTTGGACTGTGGCACGCCCCTAGTGTTTACTAACCAGACGTCGTAGCCAGAGTCTGCAAGAAGGAAACCTGGAAGGAGGACAAATCAGTTGTACGAAGAACAACTTATATACGGCGACGATCCAGTAACATTGCTATGAATAACGGCCGTAAAACTTAGATATTTCTTATAAATGCGGGGGTCAGATGATCACGATAGCTCATTTCCGTGATGCCTCAGTGGAGATGAGTAACCTTCATTTTTGGCTTCTCTCGGAAGATATTTTCTATGTGGAGGTACCGTGGGCAGGTACAGTTGGTTCTCTGGGAGAAGCTTATATTCTTGAGCTGTAGTTAAGTGTAGTTTATGTAGATATCCTCCTCGAGGTTGAGATTCAGTGAGTTGAGCTATATAGAAATGTGGGTCCCATGAGCTTTTAAAAAAATCGCCTTTTGTTCCCCAGTGTTAGCACTAATACGTTCCTGGTGCGTCGTGAAAAAAAATACATCGCACCCCACGCTTTTCATTTTGAACATTTTAGCTAACGATTGTGTCCAACAGCGTCACCTAGTCTTTGTTGCATAATCTATTGAAAAAGCGCGAAAAGATACACCGACCAAGATAACTTAAAATTTAGTCACGTTACGGCTCCCCGTAAATAAACGTTTATATAAATAATACAAGTAAACGTTTATAATTCATATAAGACATTTAGCAAGCTGCCCGTAAGGTCTCCACCACCTTCAGCTCCGTTACACCAAATCTTACGCAGTTGTTTGGCGGCCGTGTATCTAAATAAGTGAACGCTTGTCAGTGCTTTAATGATAAGGCACAGAGACACCAACTCGCCGCTGTACTGGTGCAATCCGACAACCGAACGGCTAGATAGATGACAACACTTAAACGCGCACTCCACTGTTTGTCAGCTCACGAAGCTTTAAAGACACTGCTGCGTATTCCGTCATCGTTTGGCCTATGTGAACATGCGAGGTGCATGGCATTTTTTTTTATGTGTGCGCAAGCGTCTTCCGGAATGCGGCGTCCGATATCTGCGCTTCTAGTTTTCGAGATATTCCCGCGAGCTTTCCTTTTTTTTTATTTTTGCATTTTCACCGTGATCCTTAAGTTCGTTTCGTAGGCGTTATGTTATATCTTTCAGTTATCAAACATTACATTTCCACTTCAATACATTTTATAACGCATCTTTCTTTATTTCTCGTGAGGGTGTTGGTATACCCGACCCTTATTGCGGACGAAATTTATTCACAGCTAATACTTACAAAGGAGAAGAAGAAATATGAGAGGGGAAGAGGACAGGACGTCAAGCTTTCGGATCACTCCCCAGCTCGAAGGGATGCCATGTTGCAGTTGCTTAAAGCCGTAGCCTAATTTGCCGGAAGCACACAAAATGTTTTTTGGTGCGTGTAAAGGAAAACACAAATACTTCGCATGCTTCAACTCACTCCAACTCTTTTTTTTTTCTCTGGAAGATAGATGCGCTTTAACAGAAGAGATCGGAACCAAGAACTATTTTATTACATTTCGTGCTCAAACAACTACCCCCACTACGTCAAGGCCGTGTCGTCAAGGCCGTGCTTGCATTTCTGTGCGCTTAGCGTCCCGGCAGTGAAGCTAAGCTGTTGCGGAACCGGTCACATGGCGCTTATGCTAGGACATCCCACAATACTGGGGCGAAAATTTCCAGGTGATCATTCTCTTTTTACGTGGTTTCTGGTATAGCCCTCATGCACAGCTGATGGCGGTCCTGAGAGTGGTGCTGTGATGGCGTCGGCTAAAGACCTCACTTTTGTCGTCTGCTATGTATGTTCCGCCTAGAATGGCTGAATTTTAATTCCTTTGCTTTCACCCTCCTGGGCGTGCTCGTCTAGCATGGCGCAGTCCTATTAAAGCCTACATCATATATTTTCGAATGCTAATTTTGTAAATGTAAATGTAAATGTAAATGTCAGTATTACGATGCCCGCGACCTGCCTATTTTATATGCCTTCCCTCAAACAACAGCTGTTGCAGTCTGCGACACGGTCTCGTAACTCACCTGCAAAATGTCTAGGCAAGTGGGAAAACTAGGTTGAAACCAGCTCGAAACCGAAGCAATATGTTACGAATCATATACAAAATGAAGTGTTCCCTAAGACGCAGCGTAATCAAATGTAAATTTTGCATTTCGCTCAAAACTACTTACATAACTAAAGCTATTGTTGACGAGAAAATCTCAAAAAGTTCTAAGTCAAATCGCTGCTGCAGTACAGTTGTTGTGCCACGCTTTATTATGTTTCCTAATAGCAAAATACCCGTTCTACTATCCTAACGCAAAGAAACCTCACGGTTTTTTTTTTCAATGTGAAAATGTAATTCCCAAGAAACGCCCGTGTGCCGTGCTTCGGGTGCACGTTAAAGGGCTCCAGGGGATCAAAGGTGATCTATATTGTTCCATAATTGCGCTGACGTTTATTTCGTGCAGAATTGTAAACTTTTAGCACACCATTAGAGTGTGAAATGCTTACTGGTACTTAGCCGTTGCTGTACATTGTACTATACATTTGAAGAATCGAATGACTGTGGACATTGCCACCATGAATTTTCACAGCAGCCAATGCTATTGTAACGCGCATAATTGTGCATATGTGTGTGATCTGTCAAATCTGTCGCTCGTGGTGGCTGAAACTTTTGTCAGGCTTTATGCCTTTAGTATCTTTATAACCATGATTTAATCATGACTTTATAATCATGATTTTGATAATGACATGCTTTCACGGCATATAGGCCAAGAACTTTATAATTTGCTTCTGCACGCATCCTTCCTTGTACACGATGAGCAAAACGAGAACAAGCAGAAATCCACTTGTGGAAACGTTGGCTCCTGCTTTCACCTTGGTCTCGTTTTGCTCATCGCCTTGAATTTCCATCTCCCGCCATACCCGTGTTTTTCCTGGACTTCCTTGTACACGTCCCTTTAAAGCTTCACTTACTCATTTGGTCAAGTGCCCTAAACAGCTCAAATTATTATATTGTTCTAGTTTCAAATTGAATGAGACGCGCCAGAAAGACGAGCTATCGACGACGAACTATCAGGCCGAGATTGTCGTTTCTTTTATTTTCACAAAAGCACTCATTCAGATAGTTTGTGGTCAAACTGACATCGTGTTTGAACAAATATCACTCGTGAGCTCTGTAGTGCCCAAAGCAGGGGTGAAGAAAGAACTATATCTTTTTTTAAGAGTTAGTTCACTGGCTTGCGTTTCTTGTTTGGAACGCTGAGTGTACTGACGTGCAGCGGGCTGAGCTGAGTCTGTTGTGACTTGTTTTCATAGATGAGGGCGTAGTGCATGTGATCAAGTTTCATTTTCCTGTAGAATTCATAACGGCAGCAGATGACTACGTAACTTTCTCTGCTAGCCTACTATTCTTGTACGCGCGAGCGTGCGGTTTCAGATATTTCAAAACTGCAAAAACGACTATAAAAGCGCTTGGAAGTACGTACTAAAACATGGACGGCGGTGCTTCGCTGTGAGTTTGGTCAATCTACTGGTATTTAAATAATATGATTGCAGTTATTCCAGAATAGACCAGCGTCTAACTTCATTATTTACAGTAAAAGCCGAGAACCTTGCTATTGTAAGTAAAGGAAGCATGGAACGATAGGAAAAAAATTGGACCTGGAGCTCAGCCAGATAACCGACCCAACTGTGTTTTCACATTTTCTTCGTGCGTTCTGAGCGCGCAGGTCTTGCGTGATGCTCAACCGTTTAACCCCGCTGAATGCCACACTATGCCGCTAATGGAACACTGTGCTGCCGCTAAGGCACTGCATTAAAACGCGCTACGCATACCATTGAACTTTTTCTGTGTTTCAGAATATTTTAGTGTGACCTTACAGCCTCAAGCAAGTTCTGTAATGTGCTTAAAGCTCAGGATGACCACAAAATTTGAATCTCTATTGTCCACGTAGCGTGCGGTATGGTTATGCTGCACACGCGAGGCAAAGGAAAACACTGATTTACTGCTGCGCAGAGATGACAGCGCAATACGTAGTGTTCAAGCTAACTTTCATAAAAAGGACAGACAAGTCATTGTGAGCGCACACCATCAAGAGGTAACTTTTTCAAAAGATATTCAACCCCTCACGCACGCGTGCACAATGGTGGCTAATGGACGACTTGATGAGAAATGCACAATAAAAGTGGCTCCGGCAGCCCGCCAGACTGCTACTGTGGTTCACCTCGCGGTGAAGAGTGCGACAGAATGTCCCGCAAACTGTAGCGAACGTTGAAGACGCAGCAAGATTTGGAAACTCGACTGGTGGAAGTCCACATATACTGCTACGAGCAGCATTCACGTGACGACCACGCGCATGGAAGCGGGGCCCCCAGGTGACGTCACACGGTAGAAGAGGGCGCCACTCAAATTTCTCGCAGCGAGTACGAAATCGCAGATCGCAACCGAAGAAGAGTCGCCTACTGCCAATCCCTAATGTGTAATCTATCACGCTGAATGTATAAAAGTACTGTTTGGTTCCTCTTGGTGTGCATGTGAGTTCCACTATGTTTCATTAGGATGTAGCCTACTGGATTAAAAAAATACGAAAATGTACCTGCGCTTTGCGAAGGCACGTTTGTCACCCAGGAGCCAGCGTCTGCGAGTAGTCCATGCACAAGCAGCATCGGCGTCCGCATTATCGCGGCGCCACCTGTTGACCTTGGAAGAATCCTGTCCACTTCCAGTATGTAGCCGTCTTCGGTGGTAACCTTGTGCACTTCGACGTCGTTGCCAAAGTATCTCATCACTCCAGCCTGTTTAAAGCGACAAATTATTTTAATTGGCTGCATTCTACGCGTTCACCATTTCTTTTTTTTTAATGAACTCCCCTCTGAGGGAGTTGGTGTGGCTTTTAAGCAGCACAACGGAGAAGTGACACAAATAAGTACGAAGCAAGCAATGAGAACGACGTTGGGCTCTCAACATGGATCGTGGTTTACTGACGGCAAAACAATCCATGCGCACAACCAAGTCACGTGGATTCTTGAGAGTGCCGTGCGCAGTGGCACTTTATCGCGTCACCCCTGCTTGAGGGCAGCGAGCGTAGGACTCTCATTCCCTCCTAGTTCCTAACGTGACCAAGCAGGTGCTAGCAGGCGGAACAGGAGGGGGGGGAGGGGGTAACGTGGTCCACGAAAAGGCTAGAGGCGGTAACGTGGCCATGAAAGAGGCTAGATTCTAAAAGCCGGCACACCTGATTCGGAACTCGCAGTGACTTGCCAAAGAAGACAATAGAGAGTATTAAGGTATCCGGTATACGAGTAAACGTAAGCAGCCCGGGCGTTTTAGCGCATGAGCGGAAGCCCAAACGTACACGGCCTGCATGCTGCAGCCATCTGGTGTGCAGAAGTCAACCAGACATGCAAATAGCAAATGTTGCAGTAACCGAGTGCATGTATTTTACTTCGCTGCTTGTGTAAATTTCCGGCAGTGGCGTAATGTTGTTGCTTCCGAAAATGTACAGCATCAGCAAAGTTATACACAGCATGTATATATACCAGACCACATGACTTGCAGTTTGGATTCCGCACACTGATAGACTGTAAAAAGAAATATCGTGCTTCCTTTCTTGCTGGGCGCTCCTTGCAAGTCATGCCATCATTCCATGGAAGAAAGCCTTCAAACGCAAGTGGCACGCTTGGAGGCGGCCGGTTATCCGAGGCATATGATAGGCTATGTTGCCGAAGTTCTCTATCGCAGAAGGAAGGCTGAATAACGCATGAGCGATGAACAGAGAGCGGAAGAGAAGAGAAAGAAAAAGAGACCAGGAGTAAGCAGTGACTTCCCATCTGCATAACATCTCTCACAATCACAGGGCAACATTTTTCGGTATAGGGCAACGTTCCGGCATTATAGAGTTGTTCTCGGCGCCAAGCAACTTTGTTAGTTTGTGTAAGTTCAGTTGCCTCACAAGTAAGCGGAATCTAGACTACAGTATCAAGCTCCGGGTTACCTACGTCCCCTGTGAAAGGGACGTTATTTCCAAAATTCCACTACCATGTGGAAGAGAGAAGTGGTTCTTGTAGGGAAAGGAGGAAAGGCTGGCACTATCTTCTGCTACCCTTGCGGGAAACACTACATAGGGCAGACGCGCAGATGCTTGAACATGCGTCTGCAAGAACACAACAATAAAATCTGCAACATTGCTTCAATCATCCAACTGGCTGCCGATTGTAAAAAAGAAATTGACTCGTCATCCCGGCCCTACAAAACTGGATGTCCAGCGAAGCTGTTCAAAACCACTACTACAACTGCTGAGGTTGGTATGCAATGCTTTATACTAATGATAGTAATGGTAATTTAGGCCAATGGTAGTAATGAAAGTAATATTAATTTCGGCAGCGCGCCACCTCTGGTCGTCTTGCCGTCTCTTTATCCCTTTAGAGCTCCTCGTATTTCCGCTGCCCCTCTGGAGTCCTAACTGTGCGTTGCCTACCCACAGCGGTGCTGTAATAACAATGAAATCAGTTCCTAGGCAGATTCTTTTATTACGAAAGGCTAGTGATGTCGCTCCCCACGTCGCCAGCTGCCGTCGCCGCGGCAGTTCGCGTAACAATAATCTTTACCGAGAAACGTACGCGGGAAGCGTTGCGTGCTTCACATTGTTAGCATCTTATCATGAATCATGTGGTTCAGATTCTTGTTTCGTGCCTGTTCCTTGTTGAAACGAATGCTATTCTGCACCCACCGTGTTTGCTTAGTGCCTCTGGTGTTGCGCTGCTATGCGCGAGATCGCGGGATGTAATCCAAGCCACGGTGGTCGCATTTCGATGGGGGCGAAATTTAAAAACAACCGCGTACCGATATTTCGGTGCACGTTGAAGAACCACAGGTGGTAAAAATTAATTTCGGAGTCCCTCACTACAACGTGCCTCATAAGATCGGGGTTTCGGGAAGTGAAAACCATATTGTATAATTTTAAAGCTGTTCTGTATGTTGTATGAGTGATTCCAAAGAATGTATGCACTTTCCGCTTCACTTTGCTGAGTGCTTCAAGCCTGCTTCACCTCCGCCACGGGTCGTCTGAGTATTGCACTACTTCAGGGATTGTCCCACATTTTTGCCAACGCACATGGGCACGAAAAATGTCGACCAAAGGGAGGCAAGCAGCCTTGGTCTAAAATGTGACGCGAAGTCATCTTGCCAACCTCCTTTTGATCAGAGCCTTTTGTGTATCGCCATGGTAACAGCCTGCCTCGGGAAATTGTAAAAGCTACTGATATAGCACGGGCAGGAGACATATGCGTCAGTGTACCTTCTGTGGCGTTACAAAGAAAGAGCTTCCCTTCTTGGCGTTGACAATACGTGGCAGTTTACCTTCTACCCGATGAACTCAATGTGATGTCATTCGTGCTTTGCAACGTGCCTGCCACTTTTGAACGCATGATCGACAATATTCTCCGTGGCCCCAAGTCCCAGTCGTGCCTCTGCTACCAGGATGATATCGTGATTTTTTCACAGCACTTTGTGACGCATCAAACGCCTTAAAACCGTCCTTACTTGCCTTACAAAACCGTCCTTACTTGCCTTTGACCTACAGTTAAATTTAAAGAAGTGTTACTTCGGCGCTCGAAAGCTGCTTATTCTGGATCATGTAGTCTCCCGAGATGGCGTCCTTCCAGACGCCACGAAAGTGCATGCTGTTATCGAGTTTCAAAACCAGCGACAATGAAAGACCTTCAAAGCATGCTCCGCCTTTGCTCAAATTTTCGATGTTTCATCTGTAACTTTACCTCCATCATAGCGCCGTGGACTAACCTTCGCCCCAGCAGCAGCGACATTTCAGCGTAGTCACTAGCATACGATGATACATTCACTAAACTCCGACGCCTTCTTTCGACCCACTAGCCCGAACTGAAAATCTCATGCACTCTAGCGGTGTCGGCCTCGGCACTGTGCTTGCCCAGCGTAAGGGTGGATTTGGCAAATATACGTTGTTGCATACGCCAGCTGTGCGCTTACCAAAGCCGAAGCCAACTATTCCGTAACGCAAAAGAAATGCCTGACCATCATATGAGCCATAGGGATGTCCCGCCTTTACCTTTACGGACTACCGTTCGACGTGGTTACAGACCACCATGCCTTATGTCGGCTCTTCTATTTGAAAGATCCAGGTTTGGCTCGCTCGCAGAACACTATCGCTGCAGGAACAATATCGTATCATTCACCGCTCTAGACGCAAGCATTTTGATGTAGACAGGGCCCTGTCCCGTTAGCCTATTCTATCTGCTGTTGTGCCCCCATCTGTATCTCTCTATGACGCGTCCTCACTCGCCGTCACCGACATGCCCCTGCAGCAATGAAAAGACCCCTGGATTGCTTCCCTTGTGGACGTATTTCGTGAACAGACGTCGCCTGTTGTCCTTCGATAAATACGGCGTCAAGCGCACCGTTTCGTTCTTCGGAACCGTTCGTTAAGCCTTTGCAACGCAAATGGCTCTTGGTAATTCATCGCCATCTACTCTAAAACATATGCGCCTCCTTCAACGCGGACCCCCCGTGCGCACATGCTGCAGTGTTGAACACTTACATTCGCCACTACTGACGCGGAATGCACCATTTCATCATCATCATCATCAGCCTGGTTACGCCCACTGCAAGGCAAAAGCCTCTCCCAGAATTCTCCAACTACCCCGGTCATGTACTAACTGTGGCCATGTCGTCCCTGCAAACTTCTTAATCTCATCCGCCCACCTATCTTTCCCCCGACGCTTCCCTTCCCTTGGAATCCAGTCCGTTACCTTAATGGCCATCGGTTATCTTCTCTCCTCATTACATGTCCTGCCTACGCCCATTTCTTTTTCTTGATTTCAACTAAGATGTCATTACCTCGGGTTTGTTCCCTCACCCAATCTGTTCTTTTCTTATCCCTTAACGTTACACCCATCATTCTTCTTTCCATAGCTTGTTACGTCGACCTCAATTTCAGCAGAACCCTTTTCATAAGCCTCCCGGTTTCTGCCCAGTAGGTGAGTACTGGTAAGACACAGCTATTATATACTTTTCTCTTGAGGGATAATGACAACCTGCTGTTCATGATCTGAGAATGCCTGCCAAACGCACCCCAGCCCATTCTTATTCTGATTATTTCAGTCTCATGATCCGGATCCGCGGTCACTACCTGCCCTAAGTAGATGTATTCCCTTACCACTTCCAGTGCCTCGCTACCTATCGCAAACTGCTGTTCTCTTCCGAGACATTTAAACATTAGTTTAGTTTTCCGCAGATTAATTTTTAGACCCACTCTTCCGCTTTGCTTCTCCAGGTCAGTGAGCATGCATTGCAATTGGTCCCCTGAGTTACTAAGCAAGGCAATATCATCAGCGAATCGCAAGTTATTAAGGTATGCTCCGTTTACTCTCATCCCCAATTCTTCCCAATCCAGGTCTCTAAACACCTCCTGTAAACACGCTGTGAATAGCATTGGAGAGATCGTATCTTCCTGCCTGACGCCTTTCTTTATTGGGATTTTATTGCTTTCTTTATGGAGGACTACGGTGGCTGTGGAGCCACTACAGATATCTTTCAGTATTTTACATGCTGCTCGTCTGCACCCTGATTCCGTAATGCATCCATGACTGCTAAGGTTTCGACAGAATCAAACGCTTTCTCGTAATCAATGAAAGCTATATATAAGGGTTGGTTATAATCCGCACATTTCTCTATCACCTGATTGATAGTGTGAATATGGTCTATTGTTGAGTAGCCTTTACAGAATCCTTTACGGCATTGTGCAGCGGTGGCGTAGAGGTAGATCATCCGCCTCGCGTGCAAGATGACCGTGGTTCGAATCCCAGTGCCGCGCAATTTTCCACCGGACTTTAATAAAAATCCGCGTGTTGGTAAAATTTCATAAACAAGCCTGGAGTGGGGCCTGATCCCAGTGACCAGAATCGGTAACGCACTCCCTCACCAGAGCAGGATTGGCCACCCTGGTGCAGTACTTAGCCACAACTTCTTATACGAATGCAACATTGCACCACTTATTCCACTGCTACGTCCGTTCCTGCCTCGCTTGCCAGCGCTGCAAGAATCCTCCTTGCCATCTCCCTGCTCCGTGACAACCGTTGCTTTGCCCCGCCCACGTCTTCAACCATATCGGCAATGACTTGTGTGGAAACCTTCCCATCACTCCTGCTGCCAACTGCTGGATAATTGTTGCCATCGATCACCTCACGCGCTACGCTGAGACTTCGCCATTGCCAACTGCATCGGCTAGTGAATTTGCCGCCTTTGTTTTTCACCGCGGCACGGCGCACCACGTGAACTGCTTATTGGCCGAAGACTTGCATTTCCGTAAGACGTCATGGAAGCAATCCTAAAGGAATGCAACTTCGTTCACAGTGCCACTATTGCCTACCGCACTCAATCTAATGGTGGGACAGAACGATTTAACCTAACATTGGGTGATAGGCTGTCAATCCCATCACACAATGTAGGACGTGTTCTTCCCTTAGTCACATAAAGTTTCGCACATAATACTGCTACGCAGACCACAACTGGCCTCTGTCTTTACTTCCTCTTTCACGGAAACGAACCCTCCTGCACGCTAAACGCCATGCTTGCTTACCACCCTGATATAAGTGAGTCGACGACAGCTTCCCAAGCTGCTGAATACGCTGAAGAGTGTCGCCAGATTGCCCGCTCTCTAACCACTGCTAAGCAGCGGCGCCAAGAACGCAATCGAGACATCTCGAAGCTTTCAGTGTCGTGGCTCGTGATTCCTTCGGCTAGCCCCTGTCAGTCGACGAAATTCCTTTCGAAGTAGCAATTCCCGTACCATGTGTTCCAGCAAGCGTCGCCCGTGAAATATGTCGTCGAACCGCTTAAGCTCTCTTCTCATCAACGACGTCGAGAGCGTGAGATAGTGCATATAGACTGCCTAAAGCCTGCAGTCGTATCCTGCCTATAAGTCTTCAGGACGCCACTTTTCCAGAGGGGAAGTGAATGTAATGAAGAAGATCAGCAGTGCAAGCCTAGCGCCGGTTCCTCCATTGCCGGTTAACTTGCTGCATTTTAACTAGTAGTCAAAAAGAGTACAGATACCAAAGGTCCCATTGTAACTGAAATATTGATAGAAAGTTTCAACCCTCTGGAAGCAGGTCTATAATGGCGGGGGAGGAGCAATAAAGGAGGTCAAATCAGATAAAGCGAGCTCGGACTTCAAAATAGGACAACTTCCCAAGCAGATGATTGTGCGACACAACGTGGAACGTGGAACACAGGAAAACCGCATCGCTATGCACACGTTGGTTGATACCCATTGTAATATCATAACTAAAATAGGCAAATTATATCGCACAGGATAGGCGATTACCATACCACGCTCGACGAAATTGCTGAACAAAGCGTACTTTGAATTAAATGGTTTATGCACTCCATTCTCACCCCCAACTCGCAGAGGACGACAATGTCTTTCTTCCACATTAACTGCTTTACTGCACTCGTGCTTAGTGACGCTACATGTGATGCGTGTTCCTGCATGATACGCAGACTCTACCAAAGCTAGGGTGCGATGGCGTGTTCCAATGGCCGACTCCTACAGCCACTTCGGAGCCCCGACTCAGACTGCGCTTGTGGCTTTCTCAGTCACGATTGATAATCGACACTGGGGCGGATGCGTTCGATGTTATACGACACGTACTTTTGCGTTCTCACCAATGCCCTGGTAATAGAGCCACTGCGAGGCTAAGCAGCACTCTGCATTGCCGGCTGCTCTCTCGCTGACATTTGATGTCAGCGAGACGCTGACACACGAGAACCATTCGGAAACTTCACCTTTATCAGCTTCGGCATAAAACGCCTGCTCGAACTTGCCACATTTAGAAATGTCATACTTGAATTCTTACTAAAGAAAAATAAAACACAAGCGTCGACATACCGGGTCCAGAATGGCCTCTTCGGCAACATCGCTTCCCGACGACCTCGATACCGTCAGCGGGGCAAGCAGCAAAAACAACCTTACCCAATGCGGTGCGGGCGCTAGCATGGCCATTGCGAAGGGTGTAAAACAAAAATTCACTTCTTTCGTCGAAGGTGAGCATGCGTGCTTCTAAACTGGTGGACTGGGAACAGAGAATCGTGGCTGTACTCGCAAGTTTTTTACAGGTGCACGGGATCAAGCTCCTCCCTTCTTTAATTACGTTCTAGAACGAAAGCAGCTGCAATCGCGCAATGTTACATCTCACATAGCGGCAGACGGACAGCAGAAAACAGCTCTAAAAATAAACTCTCGCTGTAAAACGGGTCTCCAAATTGCGGGCACAATTCTCGCCGGTCAGTGCTGCAATAATGTGGCTAACAACAGTTAGGTGTAGTAATGTCTGACGGAAGATCAGCAGTTGGGTGATACAGGCGGGAATGCGGCATTGACCTATGTGCTCTGAGCCGCGTGACGGTGACATCAAATCTGCGATACATCGCACTCGAGAATGCATATATATATATATATATATATATATATATATATATATTGCACTTGCCTTTTATGGCGAAGCGTTATCGGGAGCGATCCCTAAGTCACTTCGTACGTTGAACCAGGTTAGACCGTTTAATTTAGACCGAGTAATTACGGCCAGTGAGTACAATGACCTTCTATTTAATTAAACAATACGACAGGACGGGAAACCAATACATACCGGGTGATCTTTAATGTACAAATTTTTTTCATAAAAAGGATACGAGTGTAGCGAACGAGGTAGTTTTGCAGAGGCGTTTCTAGGAGAGGTGTACATACTTTTTCGAGAGTATTGAAACTTCGAAAAGACCAGTTACAAAAACTTGTTAAATAAGTGTTTTTATTCTAACCTTGGATGCAGTATGTATATGGAAAATTTGGAGGCAGTCATGCTTCAATACATTGCTATTAGCTTTTTGAATATTTAATTTTGAAAAGTGCACCTAATTCAAGATATTCGTAATTGAATTTCGACGCTCGATCCAGAAAGCCAATCGCACTGGGAGGCTCGAAGCGCAAGAACGACAGCCCTTTAATTACGTCAGACGGAAACGTTCCGTGATGAAGTGCGTGATGATGGTTGAATTATGGCACGCAGCGGCAAATAGTGATACGGCACAGTCCCGGCGGACGCCTGCCAGGCAAAACGTGCCGTATGGGTATATCCGCCATGCATATCTGGCCGAGGCGGCGTTGCGTTCCAAACTCCGTCCCTCTTTTTGTCATGGGTCGTTTCCGTATAATCTGGTAGCGAGGCTGTCTGTTCTGTGCTGCCGACATGTTGGCTTTCGATATTGCCACGTAGTAATGACTGTGAGTAATACGGTGGCAAATCTGGGAAAGACGAAACTAACTGGGCAACTGCGCCAGGATCTACCGCACGGTCGTGGCCCAGTGGTAAAAGTGCCCGCCTCGACTGCGGGAGGTGGCGGGCTCTAATCTCGCTGCCACCGATCACCCAATAAAGATTAAAGTACACGTGTCAATACTGCCTAGATTGAGCGTTGAGATTCGTTGTGAATGTCTCAAACCAGGTGCGATTCTTCAAGATAAAAAAGATATGGGTGAAGAAAATGCGACTGTGTCACTCTGATCTGGGGCCGTGCAGATGTTGCGAGAGATGGAGTCGGGAGACGCAGGCGAGCGCAGCAAACAGATTTTACTAAGAGCAAACCCAATATAAAACACACTCAAAACTCAACTCCAAGTAACATTCCTAAGACATAAAACGCCAAAAAAGAGACATCGGCACCTTTGTCGCCTACGTAACGGTGACTAAATATGTCCTGATTGCCGGTCGTATCTGTTCCTAGCGCATTCCATGCGAAAGTCCGGTAACCCTGGCCTATGACCGCGCGCTAACAGAAGGAACGCTCTTACAAAGTTCAGTCGCGGCACGTATCCCCAAGTCCGATGTGCGTCAGTTCTTGGTCACCATCAGTGCTCCCGCCGAATCCGCAAGTTTTGCTTCCTTGGCATCGGCCGGTCAGCTCCTCCGTCCCGGATGCCGGTGTCCCGAACTATGTCGGTGACGTGGCACTACGGCCTGCCTGGTTAGACCTAACACCGTGCTCAGCCGCTACCTCTCCGAGTGCCGGTGGGACGCCCCGGGGACTACCGTCCGCGCTGGTCTGCCGAAGAAGGGGGATCCAATTCCTGGAGTGCCCGGCACTGCCGTGGGAGGCTGCAGCAGGTCCAGGGCGCCTCACTCGAACGTCACCAAGGTCGACGGCCACATCCTGGGTAGCCAGCGTCACGGGCCAGTCCGAACCTCCATGGCTCCCGTCGCCAGTGCGTAGCTAGCGCTCCAACCTTCTTGGCCCAGAGCCACGTCGATAATCCCAGATTGGCGCCGCTTCTCCTCCGATCACACCTCGGGTCACGCTCCTCGAGGACTCGTGCCGTTCGGACCGGTCGGCGCACATCATCCTCTTTTCTTTTTGTGCCCCCTGCCTCTTACATATGACAGACTGCCTCTAAATTTGCCATGTAAGCAACTGCCCCCAATGTTATAATCAAATTAACAAATTTTTTAAATGAGCATTCTCAAACTTCCGCTCTTTAGGCTGAAGAATGGCCGCCTCGCGGAGGAACTCCCCCCCCCCCAAGAACTCCACGCTCGCAAGGCTCAGCCTTTTTATAAAAACTCTGTATATTCTAAAGAATAAGCTCTGTATAATGCCTGCTCGTACGTATTTCTAAATTATATCCATTTCCTAATGCAATAGCCATGAAATTCAACTCCGTTGATTTGTTATATTTGACCTACCCCATTCTTGGGCAATAACAGGGACACTCCACCCGGGCTTATGTAGCACGGCATTTGACCAACTATATAATGTCAGTCAGTTAGCGCATGCCTGTTCAGCATATTCATACATTAAGCCACTATAAGGGGTGTCCAAATTGATGCCTCGCTGGTGGTGCCCCCTGAATGAATAAAAATGTGGATCTTAAAGGGGCTCTGCAACGTCGTTTTCGGGTCAGCATATTTATTCTAGACCTTGTCTTAGTGTGTTGCAGAACGCGGAGCAAAAGTAATTAAAAAAAATTGGACCCCGCAAACTCGTTATCAGACGGTGAAAATTCAAAATACAGGCCTAATGAGAACCCTAGACTCAAACTTTTAAGGTGCACTTTTGGCGTTTCATGGCGTTTTACGAAACGCCATGGAACGTTCTAATGAAGCGTTCTATGGAACGCCATAGAACGCTCTAGTGGGACGTTCTATGGAACGCCATGGAACCTTCTAATGAAACGGTCTATGGAACGCCATGGAACGTTCTGATCAAACGTCCTATGGAACGCCATATGACGTTCTAATGAAACGTTCTATGAAACGCCATGGAACGTTCTGATGAAATGTTCTATGAAACGCCATAGGACGTTCTAATGAAACGTTCTATGGAACGCCGTGGGACGTTCTAACGAAAGGTGCTGTGGAACGACATGACGTTCTAATGAAACGTTCTATGGGACGCCATGGAACGTTCTAATGAAACATTCTGTGGGACGCCATGGAACGTTCTAGGGCAGTCCAATGACCCATGTAGGCGCTATAGACCGCCTCCGCTATTGTGCGGCGTGTGATCTGACCTCAGAGGCCAAGGCTTCACGTTTATGGGTACAACAGCTCCCGTGAGGACGCCGTTTGCGCGCCAAAGTTCTCGGCATTAGAGTTACTGTGACGACAAAATCTTAGCTTTTGCCACATATAAACAAAGCAACTTTCATAAAGGAAGTGTAGGTAAGCGAAAGTATTTACCTTTAATAATGACATTTTAACCTACATAATGCCAATATGAGATTCAAAATTATGTTAAGTTTAAATTCAACCTCAATCGGAGTAACATTTACAGCAGCCAGTAATATGTAACTGCGGCAGTATCAGGCTTAAGGCGCTTGAAAAGATGGGGAAGAAAAGATAGGACACAGCACGCGTGTGCACTTTAAACAAAATGTTTACTTGAAACCAGTCGATCGAGGCAGAAATACACACAAACGGACTACGCACATATATGCCACAAGAGATGCCATACGCAGATATAAGCGCACCTTTAAAGAACGGTACCAGGTCTAGAAGCACAGTCAAGCGCTCGTGGATGTGTAGTTTGAGACGAGGTTTATCATGTGTCGGTGGAGAATGTCAGTGGCATTGTAGCCCAAGATGAAGTCGAGGTGGCCGAATTTCGGATCCGGCACCACCTGCTTCAGCACGAGGACGTCTTGTAGCCGCTCCGCTAGGTCGTCCACGTCTTGGGGATCGGCGAAAATGTCACCCAGGCCCTGATAGATTGCGAAAGGCGCTCGAATCTTCTCCAAAGGATATGGTGGTGGGTCGGCCTACGAGAAGTAAGTTTAGGCATTTTGTCATTAGCGTTCTGATCTGAAAGGCGCTTTGACGCAAACCATAAATCGATCCCGAATGAGTTTTTCGCAGCCTCTGTCTGCAATTTCGGAGGCCCTGCTCCATGCATTACCTCCGAGAACGCTGTCAAACCTCGGCAACTACACTATTAAAAAAAGATAGTCATATTCACAAACTAAATACTAACACGTTACTTGACCCCAAAAGCACTACCTTTTTAGTAAGTGCAAGTATTAAAATAATGGTTAGTACTTTTACTACCTGCTAAAGCTAGCAAAAAGCCCTAACTTAGTACTAACCAAATACGACATCGGTAGTGCAGTTACTAACTCAATTAAAATATAATTACAAATAATGCAATGGTTTCTATTCGATTGATAAGTGCGATAAGTGCGTACGAAATCGGCGGTATTGTAAAAGCATAAGGAAATAAAATAATAAATTTATAGATATTTAATAAAAAGAATCGCATACTTTCGTTGTATATTCCGGCATCAATTGAAGGTATATATACGTAATATTCACCAGGGGCCTTGTAAGGCGCACTGACTCTGTGTAAGAATGTGCTACGTATCTCCAACAAGCGACAATAAGCAAAAACACACACACCGAACGACGAAGGTGCTACGCGGCACTTTCTGATAGAGCAACCTCAAGAGTATCTATACCCTTGTTTGAGGGATCACATGTTGCACAGATGAGCACCTATGTATTTGCTTAAATAATAAAACCTTTGCATAACAAGTTCTAAAGCCTACTGTCTGCATATATTTTTGCTACGACGTCGCACGTAGCTGTTAGTCCAACATAATGAACAACGCCACTGTTTATCACAGTTTTGCATACGATTGCCACAATCACAGCACTTACTTACTTATCACTTATCACTTACTAATCACTTACTAGCTTTATTAGCCGCTGGTTAGTACAGAAAGAGTTAGAAAGTAGCAAAATACATAGTAATCTGCTCAACGCATGCATTTACTAGCTGCTCCATTACGTTATCTTTAAGAGTGTTTCTGTGACGCGCAACTTCATGTTTCTGCATATTGCATTACAGCACATATCATCGACACTGCTAACGCAAGCAAAACACCTTCTTTTCACCCTAAAAACGTTAAGGAATATTCTTGCAAGACTAGCATTTTTAAAGATTCGTTCTTCCCAAGAACAGCCGGCAATGGAATGCCTTATCTACTGATACCGTACAACGCACAAATGTTTTGCTGTTCTCTCACGCACTTTGATGAAATTTTCCCTCCGTGTTGTTACTTGCTTTTTGTTTTGTTTTTTGAGTGGAGTTTAGATCATGGCATCAAATTGCATTGTCTTCATTCTCTTGTAATGTTTGTTTTTCCTTTTTCATCTGTTCTATATTTTCTTACAAAACTTGGTAGTATGCGCTGGTTTGTCCTCATTGTGATTTGATTACACAATATGTTTGTTACTATCCCATGTATGAAACGCTGTAATGGCACGTTTGCTTTCTACGCCTACCCCTGCCTAAAGCCTGGCACTCAGGTAGGCAGTATTCTTCTAAATAAATAAATAAATAAATAAAAGTGGTGCCACACTCCTGCTGGAACGAGCTTGGTGACTTGTGCGACTGGCCCGCTTCAAATGGTATATTCATATAATATATATTCATACCATATTCTTACCGTGGGCCCCCAGAGCCAGTCAACCCTACGACCTCAGTTTAATCTCCAACCCGCACAAGGTTTCTGATTTATAGCACAGGATTGCATTTATGAACGTTCACCCTGGCAACATTGCCGCGCAATACAGCGTAGCATACGTCGATAACGTGCTTCTCGGAGGCCACGCACACGTCGTAACAGCCCAGTACAGCGCAAAGTTACAGCACAGGCTCCTATAGAGTAACTCTAGCGCAGCAGTGCTGGTGGCGCCGTCTTGCGACGCTGCCGTCAACTCAAGCACGCGGAACATGGCCTCTGAGATTGCGGAGGACATGTGCGAAAGTACAAAGGCAATGAGCACGTTCTATTCATCTGCTGGTCCGAAGGCGTCGACAAGCAACAATTATTGCCCCTATAGTGAACATATTTCTTCTCGGTTTTTGCCCCTACCAAAACCAGCTCAGTGCACACTCGGTTCAGAGTCGCTCGTGCCCCCCTGCACATTGCCATTAAAGTGGCTGCCAATCTCCCGCTTAGATAGTGTAGTAGTACTTATTAGCACTACAACTACAATTATTTAAGTACTATTCGCATTAGCCCGCATGATACTGCAGTGCTTGGGGAATAACTGCGCAGTATATTCGTTGACTTGAGCATGTACCTGTCCATATTTGACCATGTTCTCCTCCTTTCCGTAATCGAATCTAACAAGGTTCTTGGCCCGGTAAACCTGAAACAAACAAAGAAACAAAATAAATAAATAAAGCTGCCAGTAAGGAAAGACCTGACTTTCCAGCGAGCTCTTTTCAAGGGACTAGACAGTTTTCTCGCACTTAAGTAAGGCTGCTGGTTGGGTCGAAGTGCTTCACGTATAACTCTCCCTGCAAACTTCGCCGCATTAGAAAAAAAGAAACTCTGCAGAAATCGAAAACTTATCGCTAAGCGGTAACCTTAATTATCTTGCTCACTCGTTGAGAACCTTACCGGCAGCCGTCTTTCCCAGCTGATTTTACGCAAGCCTAATCAAATGTCCAATATGTCGGAAATTATTTTATCCGAAGCCAGTTATACTGCGTGCAATGAAGGAATGGAATGACCTCGCATCCAGAAATGCCCGTGATCGGGCCGTCCCTACGTGGGACTAGCCGGGTGGCGCGGGGTCTCCCCTGCGTCTTCTCTGGACCTAATAAAGTTATTTCACTCACTCACTCACCTCCCATCAGAGATCACCATCGGAATAAGGATAAGCGCTGATACTCACGCAACACTTCGAGTTTTCTTTTAATGTGGCTGCTGTAAACTATTTACCGCATGACGTGCAGTGTGGTAAAGTGATAGTTGCAGAGAGTTTTATAAATAGCGTGGCGGAGCATCTTCGCGTATCCAAAAAAAAACATAAACTCGTTTTACCCTTATGAAACCTCGTTCCTGCGCACAAATAAACATGGACGAGCCGAGATGGACAAGAGCGCCGGTTGTCCTTCTCGGTTGCTCTTGTTGTCCTTCTCTGCTCTTCCGTATTTATTAGTGGGCAGGAACAATGTTTCGTAATGTTTTTTCCAAACAACTAACCCAGCTGTGCAGGCTTAGCGATATTATTTCACCCCTATTACGTTCATTTGTAAGCCAAGTGGTTAACGCTCCCTAACTTTGTATCCACTCTCTTTAAAACACGCAAATATTTAATTTCTTTTGCTTTTATAATAGCGATTTGATGTTATGTTGAAATTGAAAATAAATTCTAGGGTTTTTACGTGCCAAAATCACGATACGATTATGAGGCACGCCGTAAAGGGGCGACTCCTCTTTGATTTCTACCAGCAGGGTTTCTTTAGTGTGCACCTGAAGCATGGCACACTGGCGTTTTTGCATTTCGCCCTCATCTAAATGAGGCCTACGCTGCCAGGATTCGATCCCGGGCCATTGGGCCTAGCAACACAATGACACAGACACTAAACCACCACGGCGGGTAAAAAGATTGTTTTTTTTTTGCCGCTCCTTTGCTATTTCGTTAAAATTCAACTTTTTCTGTTAGGTTGTGCCTGTTTGATTCACCTGCGGTGGTGCTTTGCATGCAACTTTCTGGTGAATATAGTAGAAAGCCTTCCTCTTATGCAACGCTTTCACATTCAGGATCTTCACAGGTGCTCTTAATTTCATAACATTTGATTTAGACCTTTCTTGGTTGAATGAATAAATGATTGAATCAAATAATGTATATAACATGCACTTTCTATCTTCGCACAATGTTCAAAGGCAGGAAATGGGGACCGAATCAACTGAGGTAAGATTTCCATGATTATTTTGTGCTTATTTCAGTGGAACTATTTCTTTTTCTAAATGGCTATGCCTTTTGTGGACTGCGATAACACGAAGAGAGGCCGGCGTCAAAGCGAACCAAGTTTCAGCACGGAACCCGAGGCGACAAAATTTTTATTGGAAATTGGCAAGGGGCCCTAATTTTAGCTGAATAAAGGTGTAGCTAAGCTGACGTCACGACCCGAAGCGGTAGCTAAGTCACTATGGCGTTCTGCTACTGAGCACGGGGTCGTGGGTTTGATCCCGAGCTGTGTGTGACGTCACGAGAGTACCGACCACGTGACAGCGAAAGCCACACTCTATATAGGAATAAGATTATAATAAGAGTTTAGCTGACACATATGCGTTATTAGATGTGAGCGATAGGTTCTATCCGAAACACGCGAACGATGATGTGTTTCAGGCTGCGCAATCGCTTCCGGTGTATGCAACCTGCGGAGGCATAGCGTCTGAGATCTGTTTCTGTAACATTGAAGACGCGGTGGCTCGGGGATGAATTTGGACACCGCCTGTAGCTGTTGACTTACCTGGGCGTAGTGAAGCACGTTTTGACTGGAGGAGCCCACTGGTAAGTTTGCCACGTAGACAGGCACCCTCGTCTGTGTGGGTGAAAGTATACGACATCCGTTCGCTAAAAGTAGACACGTCTCAGAGAACGCTTCCTACGGTTTCAAGATGCCTCTACGGAAGTCTCTTGTGTCACATTATACCTGAGTTGCTGTGGAGAAATTGAGGTAAAAGTACATCGGTACTCCGTATTTTTCATGTTATGCTGCAAAAAAGCTAAACGAATACATGATAATGACACAATGATAAATTATATAAAGTTATACAGATAAAGAAAGCGACTCAGCCGCGGAGATTTCACTGATATCCATATAATATAGTCGTCTGATTCGGCTAGCAAACTCTCGCCCAGTAAAAAACTGAGGGCCATTGTGACGTTGCTGATACTGCCCTCTTGCCCCTTTTCTAATATTTTTGAACTGGAGATTTCGAGATGCCGGGAGTCTTGTGCAAAAAGCACATGGGTTCACACCGATGCCGGAAAAAACATTTAATTCTACCTATATTCCGAGATATCAGAGTTTGAGTTAACGAGGATCTACTGTATACCCTTTGTAGTCCCTAAATCTTGACTCAAGATTCCTTCACGCAATAATGAACGGTGTGTCTAAGCACACGCCTCCGTACCAGTTCCGCCAACAGTAGAAAGCCCAAGCGCATCACTTCATATACATATGAACAGTGTTACTTTTGTCATAAAGGTCCTTTTGTGTGCCCACTAAAAGTTTTTTCAAATATATGTTTGCCTTTGACTATATAGATGACCTGGTGGCCACAATCACAGCAACTTCTTGCATTGTAAAGGGGCGCTTGTGGAAACCTCGTAGTTTTTTGCTAACATTCTTCCTTTCCGCGATGCATTTTGAACATTCAAGAAGAAGCTAGCAACTTTCTCAATTTGATGACCGAAGGAGCACTCAGGCACTTTATTTGGCAAGTTACTACTACAGACTGGTACTCGCTTTCAAGATAGCGTATCAGCGTTGCGAGCAACAGTACCGGTCTACAAACGATGATCACCATAATATCCACTTTCGACACAACCGTCACTGCTGGTTATTTGTGATACAGACGGCATGCACAAGGAAGCTGGCATGGCGCACCTCTCGGGGGTGTACAAATGGTGTTTTGGCATTTGTATACAAGACAAGGTGGAAGAGTACAGGTCTATACAGATGGACCCTTCGCTGAGGAATATTCAGTTTTTAGCGTGTTTTATCTCTGAACTTGGTGGGAAGCGATTGCGATCATTTTCAAATCGAACGTCTACAACTGCGTCAAAGCTACTTGTTATTTTTGAAGCCGTGAAGTTACTCTGCGAGAGGGCAGAAGCAACGTATTGGGTCATTTGTACTGACAGAACGTCGGCGCTTCAAATCATCGTGAACGCAGGAGCAGCTTTCAAAAACAGTGAAACAGTTCACTGCATTGCTCAAAGCACGGAAGAAGTATTAGTGCATCGGCTCTGCTAGCAGATAGCCGCGTCAACATTGGCCAGTGCCCCCAGGCAGTGACGATCAAGCTTTTGCTAACGTACTCTTCGTCTCGCAGCTGTTTCACGATGGCTGAGATTGGCACTGCTGCTCAGTGAACTGCCACAAGATATAAAAAAGAGTACCCGGCGCCCGCTGCCACCTATCGAATTGTACAAATTTCCGGGTAAATTGTATGAAACGAACGCGGGAAGGCATGCATAACCACCGTGCGCAGAATCCAGCAAGTCGGGATGTCAATTAAAACTGGTCATTTTAATGCAATAGCATTAAGCGCCCCGTATCTCAGAAAAATCAGTGTCGGCGTCCCCGTGAGCGAAAATTTCCGAATATATTTATGTGTGCGTATATGCCATGCCCCGATATGTGACAGGCGCTATATGCGGGTTATATTTCCGCACCATTCTATCGCTTAAGTTGATCATACGTTGCCTTGCATTCTTGACAAAGTTGCTCCTTGGAATTTTCAGAATGACAGCCCACAAACAAATGTCATCAAAACACTGACAGCGCATGCTTTTTGTGTTAAATCATCTAGGACTGAAATATTGAAATTGCGAGACAATAGAAGACCCCTGAAAATAATGTAATTTTTTTGGCGCGGCTGAGCACAACCTTCGGGATCGCCCCATGCAAGAGGCCCCGTTTCTTCCAGAAAGCTCACATTCGTGCATAGCCTTCGCAGCCAGCGTTTGCCGGCAAACATTACGGCTACATAAGCTGCAGGTGCCGGGAAGCGTGAGAAGCAGTCGGGGATCATTTAATGCGGTCGCGCTACACTCTTAAGTATAAACCCTATGCAAGCGATGTTGCGCGCGACAGCGACAAGCGAAGCGATAGAGATGGCTGTTGTGTTCACTCGTCGCCTACAAGTCGTACCCCATGCGCGCGATGACTTTGAGCCACGTCGCCCCGGTGTTGCCGGTAGGAGGGCAGCAAAGCAATATAGGCGCCGAAACTAGCGTTACGCGTGCTTTATTATTTAGGCAGTGACTACAGTGACGGGGCCCGGTAGATTAACATCTGCACTACAGTGACGGGACCCGGTACTTTAACATCTGCACTACAGTGACGGGGCCCGGTACTTTAACATCCGCACTACAGTGACGGGGCCCGTCACTTTAACAGCAACACTGAAGCGACGGGGCCGTCACTATGATTACACCATCCGTGGATTACACTAACCACTGTACTATGATGTTGGTATCGGGGGCGAGGACACTTACCGAGTCGCCCTCTGTCGGAAGCGCCTTACATGCGTACGCGTATAGTCTGAGGGATAACTCGGTGCGCTCCGCATAGGTTTGGCTATCGGCGCTAAATAAAGATACTACGCGGCAGCCCTCCTGATCATTTTTGCAAGTACTCTCGAAATGACACAAGTATTTTACCTTTAAAATAATAATGTTAAAAAATTATGGGGTTTTACGTGGCAAAAGAAATAATAATAATGTTGGACAAACAGAAAGCACACAATGGTTTACAGATGCTATCTCTTTACCTACTACGTACGGTAAGCTGGGACACTGTGCGCGGTCGCCGCGATCGATTCCCCCGAACCGTTTTGCGTGAAACGTAGGCAATCGCCGAGAGAAAACTATGTGAAATATGTTCTTATAGTGGGCTGGCTGTCTGTTTAACCAAATGTAGCATAACAGAATGAACCTTCAATGCAGCGATCGCACGGGTTCGCGGTGACCGACTTCGCGTCTGCATGCATGTCCACGCACAATGTTTCGCTTTCGCTTCGAGCGCGTTTTCGCATCGTGCCGTGAGCTTTATGCCGCAGCATACGAGCATTACGGCGACTTGTGATGTGCCGTCGCGATGATTCAGTCTTTTTCTTTTCTTCTAAAGTCTTGGAAGCTTCAATATCATCATTTCTCAAATTTCATCGAACTGCATGTTTATCGGTCGTCTAAGCGAGCAATTACCCGCTGCTTCTCTTTCTTAATCCAGTACAATATTCATTGTCTAGTGCTACACAAGCATGAACATATGCCATGCTTTTCTTAATGTTTTTTACCGTTCTCCTTCCATTACAGTTAACTTTCTTTCTCTTTATTTATTATAATCATCATAGGTATTACAGTGCATACGCAAAAGATTGTTGGAACCAATAGCCGCTAGCTAGTGGATGGGTCCGGATGCGAAATGTAATAGACATGCGGTACAAGCATAGGAGGATCAATACAGAGGATGAAAGCAAAACATTAGCACATTAACAGAAAAAAAAGATTTTTTTTATTACAGCATACATAAAAATTATCACCAGTTACATAAATTATCAAACCGCAAAGAACAGAACGCCAAGCATGAATACAGGCACCAAATCAGTGGTTTGTAGCTAATAAATACGATTTCAGTGCTCTGCCGAAATTTTGTGTTTCTTTTATTTTGGTGGGTAAGTTGTTCAATGCCTTAACTCAAACAAATTCAAGTAGTCTTTTTCCGCATACATTATGTACAGGAGGCAGGTTGACATTTCCAGCGGCAGTACTTCTGGTAGAACGTGAAAAAAAATATGGACGCACGGAAAGGATGATTGCGTTTCACAATATTGTTTACATAATAGATAGCTATTTTACGTCCACGCATAAAATCGAATGGCAATAGGTTTAGTTGATTGAACAGTGGTCTGCTGTGTGTAACGGTGCTTGAGTGCGCCATTATTCTTAATGCCCACTTTTGTATGCAACCAGATGGAGCATAAGAGAATGAAGCTTCAATGCAGCGATCGCACGGGTTCGCGGTGACCGACTGCGCGTCTGCATGCATGCCCGCGTTCCGCTTTCGCTGCGAGCGCGTTTTCGCACCGTGCCCTGAACTTTATGCCGCAGCATTCAAGCATTTGACAGCACACAAGCAACTATTGTTGCGTGGATGTTATCATACAGTATCTGCCATCAATCTGTTCATAGACCAAAGCTTCATGACAGTCGGGCAGTGCGCGCGGGCGAGCGTCTCAGTGCGCACTTTTGCTACTCATCGAACATCGCAGCCCGACGCCGTATCACAAATCTTCCTCGGGGAAGTGCTTGCTGCACAACCGAGTTGTAGCCAATGGCTGCTTGCCGGTTCTAAGTTTCGCGATCCAAGCTTCACGCAGCTTTTTGTCCTGCGGGTGTGTCTGAAGGCTGACACCGGGCTCCGTTGTGTACGTCCAGCACTGCGGCACCGAGCAGTAGCCTACCATGTTGGGCGCCTTGAAAGGCAGCCACTACCTATTATAGTATTTTCAAGTGTTGTCAAGCACACACCTGAAGTGGGAAAACCTCCCCACTAAATCAGAACCGCAGCCGCAAGTGGAGACCTTAAACTTTCGTTTTCAGCTCGCTTCGGCGCTTCCGAAGCAGTCGACGCGGCCACTGTGTCCACGTAATGCTTCATACCACGTCACGCGCCGACGGCGGCGCCAGCTCTCCCAGGGGTGGAGCTCGCCCCCAATATATAGTGAGGGGCCTTTTCCGAGCACGTGCTTCGCCAGTCACAACGGACACCTCATCCCTACACGTGTTTCGCCAGTCAGAAGAGCAATCTGTGACTGCACATGTGTCGTTAGTCAGTCGTTTTAGAGCGCAGCTCTTTGGCGTCCGTTCCTGGGTTTCGCGTCGTCGTCAGCGTTGTCGTCGGCCTCGTAACCAGCTCCGCCCCCCTTTCATCCCCCCAGCGCTAGCAGCGACCGACTGATACCGCTGGATGCCGCTGACGCCGCTAGAGAGTCAAGATAACGTGACTGCATAGAACACCGTCGCCGCCATGCAGAAAGAGGAGGAAAGGGTCCCCCCCCCCTGTTCTTGTGTGGCGGATAGGGTGCTCTTCAGTTGCCGACGCGCCGGTTATTTCACGTAGGTCCCGGCACGTCGACGAATACGTGACCACCTTCCCACGGCTAGACCTGGTTCTTAGCGCTGCGGAAGCAAGGGTATCATATTGTTTGTGTCGGCATCGGCGGCGTTGTCCCTGAAACCAACTCCGCAGCTGGGGTTGACTCACTATCGGCGTCAGCGGCATCAGTCAGTCGCTGCTATCTCTTCCCTCCTCCCTTTATCGTGTTGTCCGCTTGCTGCGCGCGCTTCTGCCCCCATCGTTTGCCGCTGGGTGTACACGCCGCCCCCCTCCCCCCTCTTCCTGCGAGTCTCCGGTTGTCAAAGCGCCGGCTCGAACTTAATTCCTTTCTTCGCTCCTCCTCCAATGCAACCCCTGTGCGGTGGCAATCAGAGAGCCAGATCGGTGGCGGCGGATCTGTATATGTGCACCGCCCGAGCCGAAATTGCCGCTGCCGTTCGCCCTGTGCGGTGGCAATCAGAGAGCCAGATCGGTGGCGGCTTGACATAAAGACAAACAGCAATTTCCTAACACTTATGCGGGAGAACATCCCGTTCCTCTCGCTCGTAACGCGTCCCACGGCTGTGACAACCTCGCGAGGCACTTGTATAGATCTCGTCTTTGAGAATCAAGCATTGGTGTACCAAGTCGAACATATATCAGTCTATTTCTCCGACCACAAAGCTTCCTTCATGACTGTCAAGAACTGTTAGTGGAGTCTTTGTTAAAGGAATACGTGTGAAAAATAAAAAAAAATTCTGTGATAGCGCATACATGTGTTGCTCGATTTCTTTGCCTCAATCTATCGAAAAGGTGAAACAGCTTATTTGCTGCGCTCAAATTTCGCATTAGGAAGTAACGTAATCGTCGGTAATTTTTTTCTTTCGTTCTTTCTTTGTTCCTCCACCTTTCCACACACTTTGTGGCAGTTGCCACGGCCGTATTACGGGGCCATAATAATCATCATAATAATAATCAATGCATTCCGTTACTGCACGGAAGTTGCTGACATCGTGAAATTCACATGGAATAAAATCTCGCGGTCCGTGAAGTGCTCGGCATCCCCATAGGCTCCAGCACGGAGAAGCTCATGCAACTGGGGGTCCACAACACCTTCGATGAGGTTGTCGAGTCACAGAAGTCAGTCCAGGTTATCAGGCTCGCTTCCTCGCCTGCGGGGAGGCGGATCCTGGAGGCGCTGGACTTTAACCCACTGCCGTCAGGGAAAGGCGCTGCGCGCTCGACGCGGGGTCCCGGGAGGGCGGCACGGTCTCGCCGTTCCCACGCAACATGCACCCGCAACACAATGTAGGCCGCGCGTTTCGGATCCGTCGCCGGCGATCCATGATCGGTCGCGTTCGTCGACGTCGCCCAATACGGTTAGTCCGACCGATTCGCGGCGGCCGGGTGGATCACAGCGTCCGTGCGGGGCTCGTCCCCGGCACTGGCGGAACAGATTGCGGTGGCCCTCGCCCTCCGGGACGAAAGCAGACTGCAGGTCTACACGGATTCCCGGGCGGCGGTCAGGGCCTTCGCCGCGGGTTCGGTCTCGAGGGAGGCACGTAGAACCCCACGTCATCACTTGGTTCCCGGCCCACATGGGCAGCCTCGGGTCTACCCTGTCGTTGCCAACGCCAACGAGCTGGCACACGCCCGCGCGCCCAAACTCACCCACCGCGCCGGGGAAACGCCGCTCGCAGGCGCGGACGCAGGGCTCCACAATGAGTCGCTCCTCACGTTGAACGAGATTACAAAGCACTATCGACAGGAGGGTCCATCCCCCGCACCACGTCAGGACTCGTTCAAGCCCGACTGTCCGGAGTGCGGAGATCCATTCTGCACTTTAGAACACATGCTCTTGCGGTGCCCCTCGTTACGGGACCACGATCACCTCACCACGGAAGAAGAGTGGGAGGAGGCGGTCAGGCACGGCCTGCCCGTCCTAGAATTACTGTATATGCTACCGTAGGTAGCATACTACCTGCGGTAGCACATACAGTAATTCTAGCCCGTCCCAACGTGGGAGCGGCTCGCGGCGGCCCCCTCCTTCATAAGGGGGTTTCGGAGTCGCGCTCCTCAGGACCTTAATAAAGTTCAGTGCCTGCCGTGAAGTGCTCGAAGTTGTTTGCACAAAATGTTTGAAAGAAGTGCGGCCACTGACGTCGCTACAGCGTCACTGTGGTTAAGGGGCCGGGCCCCGTCACTGTAGTGTAGACGTTAAGGTGCCGGGCTCCGTCACTGTAGTGCGGATGTTAAAGTACCGGGCCCCGTCACTGTAGTGCAGATATGAAAGTACCGGGCCCCGTCACTGTAGTGCAGATGTTAAAGTACCGGGCCCCGTCACTGTAGTCACTGCCTATTATTTAAGTTGATGTACGTTACATTAAAAATCAGCATAAAATATTTATGAGGGTCTTGCAGCAGGTTCTTATCCTTGCACGTATAAAAATTCAATTGTTTGCTCCTTCCCTGCGACAATCGGTAGTAGTTGAGTAACGTACATCCAGTTCCGGCTTCGCGCTATTGGCTAGTCGTTCATAGCACTTCCAGGTGACGAGCGACGAATTCTAGACTTGCAGAACCGAGCGATCGAGCGACAAACCAAGCGATCTGTTCAAGCGACGGCCCGATCCGTCGCTCGAAGCCGTGGCTCGTCGCTGTCGGGCACAAAATCGCTCTCATGGGGTTTAGCCTTTAAGGGCGAAGCTTAAGCGTCCTCCAAATTTTCCTGACTTCTTGTAAATATTCGCGGTAGCGCTGTTACTTCGCCTTGTCGCTCAATCATGAGAGTTTGCTCGTGACGACGAGAATTTCTCTGCAGCTCTACTTCGACGTGCACGGTTTGAGTGACGCAATGACACTGACATTTTGACTCAGCGAGTTGTGTTGCGAGAGGAGGGCAGGGCCCCTTTGAATCACTTTGGCTTTCAGCCGTTCTTTCACACAGGTACAACAAGCGCACTTTCGATCGCGATCAAGCCCGACCTGAATAAACTTTTTCGATCGTGATCGAAAAATTTCGCAGTGAAGCAGCGACCAAGGATCGTTGCTGCTTCACGGTCGAATAATCCGGATTGAGTTGATTGAGCTGCGCTCAGCACGACGGTGTAAGCGACAGCCTACGATCGCAATTGATCGGATCCCGGTCACGCAAAATTGAGGTCGAAAGTGCCTGTGTACAAAAACCCGATCTGCACCAGACTTACTGGTGACCCAAAGTGCTTTTTGTCACGGGGGTACAAAATCGTTGTAGATTTAGGGACCACAGATAGGTCACAGTCGTGTCACCTAACGCGATTCCTTTCGTATAATTGTGAGGTGGCTTTCCACGCGAGTCTCTTCCCGTTTATTCTTTTCAGTTTTTGACAAAGCTTTTGCTTCTTTCATTTCCTTTTACTTTTGACATGCAGTGATATCGCATCACATCACGCCACTCATCGCACCTGCACAAAGCTTCCGGCGGTCAGTGATGGCGCCCAGCTGAGGTTACAAGCCTGCAGGGTCCCGTTTAATAATGGGCCAAGGTTACACGCCAGAGCCCCCCTCGACTGACTTCAAGTTTGCCATGCACTGAAGCGGATCAACATTTCACAAGCGAAGGAAAACAACCGCGATTTACTCGACCATTCCCACAAGAGTTGTGCTGCACTTTTGCCTCCTTTCTTTTCTGCGCTATGTATACCGGCCCGGAAATCTTTAGAACTTCACAAGCGGCCGGTGCCGACCCTGCGTGTTTTCGAGGGCGTTGTGGCACGGAACGGCAGGCTTGGGCGAACAAATGCGCAGGAGACCCAATCTTGCTCTCCGTAGTTCCGTACACCGCACACCAACGCGACGAGCGCACACACTAGCCAATTTTTTTTGTTCATTTGCTCACTCGAGCGGCGCTGCTCATGTAGCGTCCGTAGCACCGCCTGACCCAGAGTCCGGAGCCTATACTAATAAAGTATACTGCTTCTAAATTCTATATTGGCTAATTTTGCTGTAAGAGAGCCATAAAAGCTAAACTTTTTTCATTATTTATTTGCTTAATTAATTGCATACCCACAATACACAATACTGTTTCGACCCATAGCCTTGGCGGCTAGTTTGAGGTCCAATAACAACATAGACTAAAGAAGAACAGCGTACTTATTGTACGAGACAACTTAAACATATGTTATGAAAGCATTTTACATGGAAATATTGAGTAAACAAAAGACAGTCCTGACAACAGGGTATACAAACAGAAAGACCCCGTGAACATTCATGAAAGAAGTTCTTTAAGCATTGGACAAAGTTTTGGCTGGTCTTTACACTGAGTGGGAGTGCGTTCCATATTAGAGCACCATTGAACTGCACAAGTCCCTGTCCATATAAATTGTGACATGGTGGTAAGTTAATACAATTGTTACTAGCTGCCCTCGTCTTTCGTGCCAAAAAATTAAATATTCTTATAGGTAGTGGATTATATCACGTATCATTGCATTAACTACCTGAGCAACATTTACTTTATACGCCTCAAGTGTGGCGTCACGGATTTCAAAGTACTGGCTCGCATTTGGACTGTTGTGGCACCGTAAAGGCTCTCAAAAATCTTAAATATTGGGCTTGACTCCTTAAGAGCACAATGTAGTCCGATGTAGTTCACCACCTTTGCCATCAAAATATAGCTAGGCCTGAGGAGACACCATCAAATTCCTCATGGTTTGTTGCTTTTAATCGTATGATTATATGAGATTCTTGGACCTAGTTAAGGACCCTTCTTTGGCAACTATATATATATATATATATATATATATATATATCATACTGTCGTTTAATTTATCATTGGCTTTCCTTGGGCATGTATAATCTTGTATAATCTGTTACCATGAGTAAGAACTTGCCCAAATCCAACACTTAGCTTATCGAAGACTTCTGTTATGGGCTCGTTTTGTCCAGCATCCATACTGTAAGCGGATCTATGCGAACCCCTCACAGACGTACCACGCCCATATACATCATCGCTCTTCTGCTGTAAGCGCTACAATTTGTTGGGCTGTCCTTACGCTGTTGTGCTGTTTGGGATTCTTTCCGTAAAGGATGGCCAGTGGCTCGTAGCATATTTCACGAATCACACTGTCGCAAGTCGTGGCGAGTGTCGCTTGTTGCACGGGGTTCGTCACCATGAACCCACCACGGGTGATGAAGTCGTTGACCCCCTGCAGGGGGGTAATGTCTCGTGAAGAACAGCCGATTCTAACTCCCCTGTGCAAAAATGCATCTCAGCTTGAAGGCCATGCTTATTGACTTAATCTAAATGACGTCTGGCGTCAAGGTGCCCATGGCCTTTATTGCGTTTCCTTCGGCGCCTTCACGACAGGTGTCACTTAGATCACGTCAAGCGTGCGGCTTCAAGATTCGTTTCTGAATACGCAGGTAAGACAGGCGCGCGAAGCACGAAGAACACAAAAGTGAAGGGTTTGTTAATTTTCTCTCAAAGCCGGCCAATAAGCTTTCTCGTTTTTTTTTCTCCTTTCACTTTTATCCCCCTTACCACTTTCCCCAGCACAATGTAGCTAGCCGATACTTACACTAGCTAACCTTTCTGTCGTTCATATCCTTTTGCCTCTCTCTCTCTCTCTCTCTGTCTCGTGCTACTCACTGTACAGATTCGTTTGCATGAACCCGACCATAACGAATCTAATCATATGACAAGCAACACAGCCACATCCGATTGATTATCCAATGCGCACTTTGCATGTGGGTGACAGAAACTCGCCTCGAAGCTCTGACAGACTACAATTTGCACGAGCTCGACGGCCGTTTTTCGGGCCGACAAGCCGACTCTAGCCAAGTTTGTCGGCTTCACGTAAGGCAACTTTTGAGATGGAGTCTTGAGAGGAAGCTTTAGCTTGGAGTATCTTATCTGTATACATGAGAAAGGAGAAATCGTTTTCTCGGCAACCACTCGCCGAATTTGATGAAGTTCGTGATAAATTAAAAACAAATTTAAAACCTAGTGACCGACGGAAGGGAATTTTATTATCGAACGCTCACAGTCTTTTAAAATAATATTATAACAGATTCCAAAATTTACAAGGACAATTAAGGCTATCAAGCTTGCATATCTGTAGCTCAGCCATGAAAAACTACATCACAATTCTGAAAACGGCATTTAATAATATATCTAAAGTGAGGGAAAATTATATATTTACACTCCTGTGAAATATATTACTAGTATGTGAATGTAATTTTCGCAAAACTTTGTAAACATTGCAGCGATCCATGAGAGGCTGAAATAATAATAACAACAAAGAAAGAACAAGTTTGTCCCTATTAAATGCTCTATCGAATGCAGTTGACATAAAAGCCATATATGTTTTTGGTCCAAGGTTACACATTTGTGAACTTAGCGCTTCTTTCCTTTTTTTCGAACTTACCAATTTCAGGCAGCTTTTATAAAGACTTTACTACAGTTATTCCATGCAATTTATCGTATTCCCTCATATGCAAGGAATTTCATCAATAATCACCCCAGTGGTGTTCTCAGAAATGCAGTTCTGTGTTTTATACATTTTTGAATATGGGGCATCGGAGTTGGAGCTAGAATTCACATCAGAGAGAAAGAGTGCCTATGAATATTCGCATCAGAGAGAAAGAGTGCCTATGTAAAATAGATGCAGATTCATCAGGCAGTGTCAACGATTGGCTATCCTGTCAGGGTACTTTTGTACAGAAAATCCGCAATAATTCTCGTTGTCATGATGATTAAACCTGAGCCTAAAAACCTGCTAGCAACCCATTTATCTTGACACGACCTTCTCGCAGAACTTGGTCGAGCTGTTCTAGCGCATAATGAAGATAATTTTAGTTTGTCCGTGAGCGCATTACCATTCACCAAATATAGGGTTACTGGAGACGTGAACTGCCGCCTCATTGTTGTTGAGGATGATAATGATTGATTGGCATCCCATTTAAAACAGGGCGGTGACAAATAATCACCTAGCCTGCTTGGGTTAATCAGGTATGCTCTGCATGCTTTTCATCATAGAATTTCCGTATGCATCTCCTTATTCTTAATTTTCTTCCTCAAATCTTCTCTATCTACCTTGTACCGCTACATATGCTTGTAACGGATTCGGTCGTATCAAACCCGATGCTACCTGTCTCGGTGCTAGCGCCACCTGTTTGGCATCGAGGCACGGTACAGCAACAGCGCTGGTAGCGACATCTTGTAGCTTTTCTTGCACCCACAATTTATGCGCCCTGTTATTGTACTAAATGGGTGTTCTTGTCGAAGAAAAATGGAAGCAGAAATAGGCTGCATGGTAAAGATTACGTCAGTGCCAAAACTTTTCACCTGACGCGAAGTAGAATAAACTTGGCTATTTCAAAAATCGCGCTCTTTTCTTCCTGTTTAAACCCAACGCCACCAGATGGCGATACCAACCCGTACGCGTTAAAACCCCTGAAACTTCGTAAAGTAGTGCCACTCTCCTCCTCCGCCTTCACTCCTCCTCGTATCTCCTCTCTTTCACGCTCCCTCCTCGACCATGGCGCCGCCTACGATGCTCGAGCGCAGCAGACGACCATTCGCAGAGTGAATGCACGCATAGCAAGGCAGTGCTCTTTAGGCGTTCACGTTGGCTTTCCAGCTCCGCGTAACTTCGTGAACAGCATAGAATTTCTAGTCGGATGCTTGTACAAATTCGGTAACGGCAGCTTTTTTTTTCATTTCTTTGATAACTATTTCTTTAAAAAGTATCTGAAGGAGTGTTAACGCTGCGCGTTGACGACTGCGAATGTATCGCGTGCCCTACAATTAGGTACGCAACATTTGTGAAGGGCGTGTCGCAAGATCTTGTTGCGAATGGTTGTAAATAACACGTTTACCATCGAATGACAACCTCTTCGCTTCCAGCAAGCCCTCAGCCTAAAGAATCCGCGCCGCCCTTACCATGTGAATTCGCGGCGCGTATGAGCTATGACGTACAAAGGCTGATGGAGATCACTGCTCTGGAGGTTCGAAAGTGTATTACAAGCTACAGTGCCGCCAACGTGCGTGCTTGCCAATCTAAGCGCGCGCAAAGCCTCAGATGTGGGCGCTGGTGCTATAATGTTTCTCGTGTCTCAACGCCGACAGAAATACCGCGGCCGATCATCGAGTCGGGACTGTGCGTACACAAGAAAATAAAATGAGTTTTAGCATTCGTGCGCGAAGCGGGAGCGCGATAACAATGCTTGACTCAATCTCAAACAAAACCACTGTGGCCTTCAGTAATTTTTTCAGGTTAATGACTTATCACGAATAACACTTCATCGTGCGTTGGTTCGTCCGTTTACTAAGTGACGTACTTGTAGCGAACCGAGTTGCACTGAGGTGCATGCATTCAGGACGGTTGCACTCCCTTCGAAGTAGCATTTGCTAGACATGACTTTATTAGTGAAGTCATGATCGCGCAAAAAATCCCCCCGCCATGACGCGGCCGAAATTGCGGCAAGTGAAATGATGTTTTATCCATAGGTTAAAATGATATAAAACGGTATTCGAGTTGCAAGTTAACAGTTTATTTTCACATAGATGCATTACAGATTTGCGTTTGCAGTCACAAGTCCGTGTGCACCATTTATTGTCTCATTGCGTAAATAAACGCACCAGCCTAAGAGTCCTACAGCAAGCGCGTCTCAATTAGGCATAATGACTGTAGAAACTAATAGTGGCATAGACGAGCAAGCGAACGACTATATGAGCGCGCGAACTAAACGAGCGAGCAAACGAGTAAACGAGCGTGCGAACGAACGAGCAAACGACTAAGCACGAACGACAACTAAACCAGCCAGGGAACGGGCGGGCGACCGCACGTTTTCTTTGCGAGTGCTCCACCGCCGCATCTTAAGCTTCGCACACTTTAAAGCTCACGCGAATTAGCACATACGCCTCAATTACCTATGATGCGGTCGCTCGACGACGAACGCACCGCGTAACACGGTTTCGGGAGAGCACGCACGCTTTTCATCGGTGCCTCTGTATCGCAAATCCACCGGGCGACCGCCAACGAGGAACACGAACAAATGTGGCAAACAAAGCTAGTCTATCTAAAGAAGGCTAGTAAGTAACCACAAAAGGCAGAGAGTTGCTCTCCTGAGGCGCTTTCATGATCGAGACTGAAATTTTATCAAAAGGACTGCGCTCAATCTTCAAAATTTCGTAATCACGTTATCGCACGCAACCTCGCGTGCCCGCGAACTTAAGCCGGTTGGCGTTCAAAACGATTAAGCGCACCAAATATGACTAACACGACCACGTAGTGCGCATATAAGCAAAGCAGACGTTGCGTAAAAATCATGTTAAAGCGTGCGTACAAATGACAACATGCACAGTGAACTGTGCAATATCTACTACATCATTGCCCGCAGCACAATACGCAAGCCTGGCACATACAATACTCTGAGAGAGCCACAACTTACATCACATAGTCGCGCGGAGGAAATTGGTCGGAAGTTCTCCCTCCCGATTCGGTGAAGCCATGTCTTTCTTCTTAACGCATTGCGCTTACCGGATGGTATCGCAAACATATTCTTGCCTTTGCTAAAACTATATTGGCATCCAAAAGCGCAGCAGGTCATAGTAACAGAAAATGACGTGAAGCGACGTCGCATGCACTTGCCACAAAACATCCTTCAAGACGTTCACAAGATCAAAACAACACAGAATAGGAACGGAAGGAATGCCGCCAACAAGCACCGCTTCTCGAGCAAAGATGGCACTGAAGCGCGACTGTAAAGAAACGAAGCCGGCGCAAGGGGCCACGTGATGCCATTAGGCCAATAGCGACGCGGCGTCGGTTTCGGCCAGAGCGCTGGAGGAGGAGGCGGCGTTATTCAAAGCGTGGCACTACTTTACGAAGTTTAAGGGGCTTTAGTACGCGTACGTTAGGCATTGCGCATATAGCCACATGCATAGGGAAAAGCTAAAGAAACCCGATTATAAATAAAGCACTGCACTCAGTGCTGCCAAGAGGGTGTCAATAGTACGGCTATCGATTAGATGCGTGGAAATATAGAACTTCAAGGTGAAGGTTCGTACCTTGACTTCTTCAGCGAACGGAATGAGCAGCCTCATCGGCGAGGTGAAGTACGTGATGTTTCCCACGGGAGCATAGCCGACGAAGATGTTCACCTGAGAAACAATTGGCTCATAAGTTCCCGCAATACATGTCGCCTGCAGTTGAAAGGAAGTTGAAATTGTGCCGCCATAGCCGTGAGTGGGCAGTGGCAAGCACTCCCAGGGCTAGAGCCTGTGCACACATACAAACACCCAAGAAAGTTATGGGAGCATGGCCACAGCGCCAGCTTAATTTATAGCTTAATGGTAGAGCGCCGCACGCATAATGCGGATGGTGTATGTATGACTCCTGCGGCAGTTTGTATGAATGCGACAGCGTTAACCGTCCCATGTCGCAAAAAATCTGGTGTCCTCGGAATTGTCCGTGAGGGAAATTTTGCTTAATTATATTCATGTGCGCGTATATGCCATGCATCACTATATTACATGCGGTACACGCGGGTTATATTTCCAAGCCATTCTATAACTAAGGTTGCTCATTCCCTGTGTTACATTCCTAACAAAGTTATTCCTCGGCATTTTGAGAATGACAGCCCACAAACAAATGTCATGAAACAAAACACCGACAGCGCATGTCTTTTTGTTAAATCTTCTCAGACTGAAATATTAAAAGTGCAAAAGAATAACAGAAACCTGAAAGTTATGCAACTCTGTGGCGCAGCTGAGCACTACCTCCAGGATCGGCCCACAAAAGAGGCCTCGTTTCTACTAGAAAGCTCGCCTTCATGCGTAGCGTTCGTCGCCAGCGTTTCGCGGTTAACATTACGGCTACGTAAGCTCCAGTCCCCGGGAGGCGTGAGAAATAGTCAGCGATCTTTGAATGCTATTAGCGTTGCACTCCTAAAGACGAAGCTTAAGCGCGCTCCAAGTTCTTTTTAGTCCAACTTAAATTTCATTTTTATTGCTCTTTCACATTTTATTGCTTGTTATTGTATTTTATTGTTTTTATTGTTTCTCAACATTTCACTCAACCTAACAAATAACCACCTTTATGCTTTCCCTGGCGTTACTCCCTATTTGCTTATATTTGGCACGGAATTGTACAGGTTATGACAGTATATACGCCCAAAAGTAGCTTTGCTAGCAACGATGCCGCACCATACTCTGCCGTCCTTTTTATATCTACTCATGCATGCTGTATGCATTCCGCTTTATAGGAATATGCTATGAACGGTTGAATAGTGAAGTATTTATTTCAAGCACGAATGCTGTGCATCAGCATAGTGTCGCCGTGGAAGTGTTAGCGCATTAACTCAGCTCATGTATTCTGCGAAGATTGCATTAGGAACTTGGTTTTGAATTAATCTTTCCCCCGACTATAATTTGTAATGTCACAGCAAGAAATATTTTAGTGAAAGCTGATGACATTTGGGCGCTTTAAGCAGAATTACTTCATGTTAAAGCACTGATGACACATTTGCCCTTTCCCCACACATGCACTCACACCATCGGCTCTTTCGATAAACAAACCAAGCGATGAAAGGCCAATTACAGTTTCATCGACTCAGTATGTGCCGCGGCTCACGCACGCATCAAAACAATTTTGATATGCACGGCTGCATGCATAGGTCTTGTGCTACCCGCCGTGGTTGCTATTGGCTTTGCTGTAGCGCTGCTTAAGACGAAGACGCGGCATCACATCCTGGCCAAGGCGGCTACATTTCGATGGGAGCCAAATTCAAAAACACCCGTGTACTTAGAGATATGTGCACGTTAAAGAACCTCATGTGGTCGAAACTAACCCGGAGTCCCCCACTACTACGTGCCTCATAATCAGATCGGGGTTTTGGCTCGTAAAACCCCATACATTTTTTTTTAGGGTCTTGTGCGATGCAGCTTCTCCTATGCATTGCGCACTGGGCACATGTTGCATACAAATCATTTTCTTTGCAGTGTTCAAGGACAGAACAGATAGATTCAAGCATTGCATGCTGCGTGATGTTTCCTTCAGATCGCAGTGTAGCATTGGTGGAGGTGTGAGGGGGTAGTCGAGCTGCGTGCGCGAAGTTTCTCTTTGTCATGCATGTCTTCAAGCACGTCGTTTGCTTGAGGGTTTCCAAGAGCGCATAAGTTGCAGATTCCGGAAATGAAAAGGAAATGCTACTTTACTTGCTTGTATTGGTGTATCTTGTTTGCTCTTTCTTCTGTTGGTTTACTTAACTGTTTCGTTTTCTATCAAGTGAAGCGACAATGTAAGCTTCGTAACGAAACTAAAGAGAACCGAACGGAGGGTAGCAATAGGATCAACGGCACGGCAACTCGACGCTCATATTTAGGCTTCCGGCCAATGATGGTTTTTGTCGCGAACGGCAAAATTTACCTGCCGCAGACTGGATGAGTCCAGGACGAGCTCTTGCGTCAGACGCACAGCAGTCAGTGGTCGTTAACAGTGAGCACAACCGCGCAGGTTCTCCGTGCAAAACTAGCGGAGCCGGAATTCTCGTTTGTGCTAACCGTTTGCCAGTGGACGCCGATTTTCACAAGGTGTACAATTCACGCATTCCTTTAATCTAGCGGACATCATTTTTCTACGAGTTCCCGCTTACGCCATGCACATTAGTGGTCGCCGATTAGCTCGTCGGCGGTGCAACGAGTGGCGCGCCAGCTGAACGGCCGCCTGTGATTTGAACACCTCTTGTGCGTGGATTACGTTCGGACGTGCTATGGCTCCGTTGGCATATGCGCCGCCGCGGCATGTTTGCCGATAGCATGGCCATGCCTGTCACCGAGTTTATACGCTTAAGCGCTGGAAGGAGCGGAGCTTATGAGGCCTTGCGGAGTATAATGGTTGTATTTACTCGGGTGAACTTGAGCAAGGTTTTCGGATCACGTGGTTTTAAACTTCCTATGGATGGTTTTTATTCACATGATCTCGAACTCCGTACGTCGTGAAGTCGGCTTAGGAAATCCTTTCACTCCGTTTCGCAGAGCTGGTAGCAAAAAGACATAATATAGCGCATTTTACTCTAGCTTGCTACAGTAATTATTTGGTGCAAGGGAGGTTTCAAATCGCAACAAGACGTGACAACCCCCATCTCGGCTCATTTTTGCAAGCAATGATGGGCGCTCAAAGAATCGGTGCAACATGGCACAATTTGTATGCGTAGTCATGGCTGCTACGAGGAAAGTAGCGCCAAAGTGGGCCGGTCCCAAAGATATTGAAATTAATCATGGCGCCTGAAAAGTGCGAGCTGTCACGAGGAAAGAAGACGATAACGTGACATGCACACTCCGAGTGTTTCAAAGAGCTACCTGGCTTTGGAACCCGATAAGCATGGGTGTTGTGCATGTTGGTCACACCTAGATTGCCATTGTGCAAAAAAGCTCCTGTATGGTGCAACCGTTGCTTCTGCTCTAGACTAGCTATATTCAATGAAAACTTGAAATAAAGAAACAGCGATCTCGACTTAATGGTTGCAGCACCGAGCTGTTGTGCCCGACGGCAGAGGTGATTGGTTCCACCATCAGTGACAAATTCGTTTCTGTTTATCAAAACGAGGCGAGACAGGATTCTGCTACCGCGAAGCACCAAGAATGAGGCAAATAATTACTCACATTGAAAAGTAACGCAGAAGTTGAAACTCCATTGCTCCCGATGAAAAATTAATACATATCACAATTCTGCAAACTAAGAATTAGAGTGCCCAGAACCAAAAAATATGGAAGATGAGCGTATGACCTGAATCATTATAATGCATTTAGCAATTTTACGTTAGGCCAAAGTCGCTTCCACACGCGGGTTTAACTATTGGTACATAACCATATGCTGCGGAAAGAGACTCTAATATAGAATTTCCTTCCATCTCCGTTATTGCAATTTTTCTTATATTCTTGTGCAGAACGCCCCCCCCCCCCCCCCGAAGGCGCTTTACAACAAACACAATATACGCAAACTTTTCGGCAGGGACAGGTGACGGGCCGTTTCAAAGTGAAACACTAAATTTCCTGTCCTGGCTATTTCTTTTTATCGAGGAAGAACGCTTGCCCTTTTTCACGGACCTTGTCGTTGTACTCTGGTCGCATTGACAATAGCACGAGCGACGATGTCGTCCCCTGCGACGTGGTTAGGAGGCCCACCTTGGAGAATCCTGTCACGTTCAGGATGAGGTCGATGGTGGCAGGTATGTCAAACGTGCCGATCTGCTCAAAACTGCGTTGCAAATACGCCGCGTCATTGTACACTTTGCTCAATTGGCACAGGTTTATTTCATAGAGTAATTGACTTACTGATTGCTTGAATATTTGAGCTGGAAAGTGCTCTTATGTTCCGCTACCAGATGTTTCAGATAGCGTTCGATCTCGCCAACGTAACCATTCTTGCCGGTGACATCCTTTTGGAAAGCGGTCCCCGTTTCACTCTGCTCAATACTTGCTAGAGTGTCTCTATGGGCACATTCTCGCCCGCTTCATGTACGAAGCAGAGTGCGAGGAGGACATTGAAGCACCCTAAACGCAGCATCGGCATCCATCGATGGTAGCAACGCCGGCCCTCCGTTTCACAGAAGCGCACGTCCTGCCAAACTTTGCCGTAATTATGACGTTCAGAACAGGCATTGCCCCTAATTTTTTAAGGCGACGCGACAGGCCGCGCAAGTGTGAAGTGCTTGCAACTGACAAACCCTTGGCAACATTTGTTTCAGGCAATGATCCCGCAGCTCTCGTCTTTATTCTTTTTGGCATTATTTTACCCGGAAATGACACGTTGTCCTCCGGATGGCGTAACTCTATCCGCAGCCCTGAGGGCCTGCGTACACACGTACCCATCTGGTGCCGGAATTATCGGTTCACAGCAGCGAGTATTCTGCCTAACTTGTTCCTTGCCGAAGGTAGGACATAAAAAACAAACTTTGGCCATACGTTCTTAAGGCGATGCGAAAGGCCTTGCAGGTATAAACCCTTGAAATTGGCCAGATTTTCGCAACAATTGTTTCAGACAATGAACCCGTAGCCTTAATCTGACTTTTTCATGATTCTTGCACATAGAAATGCCACGTTGCCCTTAAGATACCATGATTATATGAGCGGCCCTGCTTGCCTGGTGAAGCTTTCGCCTACTTGGGACGTGCATGACGTTTTCAAAGTGTTATTAAAACAAAAGACGGCAATATTATTCTTTAAAATCATTCAAGAAGCCAATAATGGGCTTCATAGACCTAGTAAACGCAGCCACCAAGTGTGACAACTTCCATATTGTAAACTCAGTTCCGAAAATTGCATGCATCTGTCATTGGAAGCCCCAATCGCAGAGTTCCCCCTTAAAGTTTCTTTTTCCTTTGAATACCTCGAAAATGCCCATTGCAGCGTCAACGAATCAGTGCGTTGTTAAATAAAGCAGTTTTGAGCGTATCAAACCGTTTTCACCGCAACATCTGCGAAGTAGATTCAAGCTCTCCGTCTGCCGCACTCAAATAAATGTCGGCATTTTTCACACTGCAGAGCTCCGCCCACGACGACCAAACCTGGGCGACTCAGAACGGTCGTGAGGCGGCGGCGAGGTAAGCATTCGACGTCCCTTCATGGGAGGCTTGGGCCCGACCATAATAAAGTGCTGGTTCTACAATAAACGTTTATCCCCCACCCCTTGACGCTAGCCCTCCACGATTAGTCAAAAACCTTTTGGTTCATCCGCACTTCGCCTGTCTGTCATGCAAGAGCACGCAAAGTGTCAAAACTCCACATCTGAAGTGTACATTGATTATGCGTTATGAGACCGAACGAAAACAAATAATGTTTCTACGCCTTTTTTTGTCAAGAGTCCTGTGCCGTTAGTCCAGTCCGTCAAAAATTTTTGGACTGCGTCGATTTCACTTCTCTATAACGCAACGTCACAAAACCGCGAAAGCTCACTGTGTCAAAGTGAAGTGTGCCCACTAAACACGCATTATAATGCCGAATAAAAATAAAAGGTATCTTTCTTTGGAATAGCCGGTGACTGCCAAGTCCCAAGGTAATAAAGGATGACTGCCCACCGATTGCTCCTGCACTAATTACTAGGAGCTGGCGAGTAGAATGAATCCATGATAGAGTGTGTAAGCGCGACTGAACCAGGACGTAGAAAGAAACAGATACACAGAGACAGCGCTGTCTCTTTGTATCTGTTTCTTTCTACGTCCTCTTTCAGTCGCGCTTACACAGTCTATCCTGGATTCAGACCAACTAGCCCGCCAAAAGATCTCAACCAGGTAGATTGAAGTTCTCTGCGTATAACAAAAACTTTTTGGTGGCAGTGTATGATGTTGTCGGGCCCTTTCAAAACGTATGCGACATCGCTGTGCCATCACTTCCTTGCTGAGGATGCATTCTAGCGGTATTTTGAACCTTCCGTTGCAAGCCGCCGCGATTTTCTACCAGCAACCGCAAGCTAAGTAAGAAGTGAACCAATCCCGGAAGCTGGTGCCGACCTCCTCATCGGGTCGTCTACTTTCACTGCGATAGCTCGGAGCCACCGAACCCCACTGAATATATGCGCACTCGTAGACTGTCGTCAGCCAATTAGGTAAGAAAATACTGTCAAGGTAGGCAATGGCTTTTTAAGCAAACAAAACTGAGCTCCTATCAATGAGAACGTTTGATTGAATCGTTCAAACAACGCCGCATGTCGCTGCCCGATGCTTGCGTTGGCGCTTACGTAAATGACGTCACAAGATTACAATAAACTCAGAGTGGAATAGTTTTCGTTAAACGGCCCTTGTATTCTAACACATCAACCCTGTACTCAGTCATGGCTGAAGTAAAAAATATACACAAATGTTTAGTAAAAGGGCAAAAGAATTAACTACCGTGTAAAAACTATGAAATGTTTTGTGGCCATTATAGTGATGACATACACTGTAAAACAAAACAAAAAAGGCGCCATATAACAAACTCGCCTCCATTTCCAGAACTTCGGGTCATTCGTGGTAAGATTAACGTGGTGGTTGGACTGCGGCACACCTCTCGAGTTTAAAAGCCATACGTCAAATCCGTCATCAGCCAAGAGAAAGCCTGAAAAATGATGAGAAGTGCAGCCAGCAGGTTTTCTTTAAAACAGAGACTTCTTTGCCTGCAACATTATACATTAAAATTTGTTTGCTTGTGCACTGAGTACACGCGTGACATTTTCAACGTATGACTTTCCTTTTACCTTATTTGTGTATCCCAGACCTGTAAACTTCCGAAAAAACTGTCGCAAGTTCTAAAGCACCCCCTAATAATTTACTAAAATAACTTTTATTAAACTTGGTAGAGGAAACTACTGCGCTACAGCATTCAATATATCATGGCAATAATTGCTGGTTTATCATTTTCCCGCGACTGCGAGTCGCTTCCTGGAGATAGAAAACTGCGACTTCTTTTACTGCTCTTGGTGGTTTAGCTGTGCTGCGTGCTAGTAGGACGAGGGTTCTTTAAAGCAGTACAGTAGTGTACGTTAATGAATGCCAAATTTTGTTATGCACTTTTGAACGCATAAATAATCATCGACGTTTCCAATCATGCAGGTCACTAGATCTGCGTTAGGCCGTGAGAGCACTCACCATTGGTATCTATTTTATACATCATGAAGCGTTCGTCTTACTTGTGATATTCTCAAAGCAGTTCGACGGTAAGCATTACAGGGTAAACTAGGCTAAGCTTGCCACACAGGAAAATGTTATACCCAGTGTTATGTTAGAACAAGAGCTCATAAACTTATTCCATGCGAAGGGAATGATGCTTAGACAAATCCTTGTACAGCTGTCTCATCGCACGCAGGGTGACAGTCGGGGCCGGCAGGTCATGGGGACAGGTGCGTCAGATTTTGCACAACTACACTTTGTATTTCGCATAATGAACCTCGCTTGGAGCACATACGGTGCGACTTGCATGACAAGTCATAACCAACAGTTTACCGTTACGCTTAAAATGGAAAGTGTACAACCATTCCATTCTACCGGTACTAACATAAGGAATTGGTGCTTGGAGGTCAGCCAAGAATGTTGAGAAGAACCTAACCAAGCACTCAACGAGGGATGGAATGAAAAATTATTGAAGTAACGCTAAGACATGGTAAGACTGCAAGTGGAACAAGTATAGCCGATATTCTGGTTGAAGTCGACAAGGATAAATGGGGGTTTTTCGGTTGGCCATTTAATGTGCATGACAGATAACCTATGCTTTATTAGCATTACTGAATGGGGCATGGAGAGGGGAAGCGCAGTCGAGAACGGTAAACAACTGGGTCATGGGATGAAACAGAAAATGAGCAGGCATAGCACGATGACAGCTGGCGCAAAACAACGGTAATTATATATCGATGGGAGAGAGCTACCCCCTGCAGGTATGTAAAACAGGATGATAATAATCATGACTATGATGATGATGATGATGCTATTCTACATCAAAATCCATGTGGGATTAAACGTATACAAGCGTGGTCGCCATTACCGTTGAATGAAATGCACACCTGGACTTTGCGAAGGTAGGTTTGCCACCCAGGATACGGCGTTTGCCAGGAGACCATGCACGAGCAGCATTGGCGTCCGCTGTTCCGTTCTGTTATCCTTCCAGTTGGGTAGTATCCTGTCCACTTCTAGGATGTAGCCGTCCGCCGTGGTGACCTTGTGGACTTCGACGTCGTAGCCGAAGTAACGCATCAGTTCCGCCTGTGAGATTTTTGATTTACTTCAAACAGTTATTCTGCATCATTACACTCTTGAAGGTTACCTTTTACCCACCATGGTTGCTCAGTGGCTATGGTGTTGGGCTGCTAAGCACTAGGTCGCGGGATCGAGTCCCGGCCATGGCAGCCGCATTTCGATGGGGCGAAACGCGAGAGCACCCGTGTACTTATATTTAGGTGCACGTTAAAGATCCCCAGGTGGTCGAAATTTCCGTAGTTCTCCACTATACGGCGCGCCTCATAATCAAAAAGGGGTTTTGGCACCTAAAACCCCATAATTTAATTTAAGGTTACCTTTTACGTGTAAGCTGAGCTGACAAATGATTTGTCTCAGCTCGTATGTACGACTGTAGGACGGCTGCTGTAAGAGAGGATTTGCTTTGTGACACCTTATTACCCAACTGCTTCGTTTATCACCAATGTTTTTAGCCAGAATACTCAGACACACTGAAGCCACCACCACGGTCCAGTGGCGACGGCATTTTCGTGCTCCCCACGAAATAGCTGGTGTCGATTGTCAAAATATACGGGATGCAAAAAACGATCGTGTGTTACTAGATTAAACTCTAGCTGGTCGAAATAATATCCCCCCCCCTTCCACTAGAGCAGCTCTCATAGCACGTGAGGTGGCTTTGGAGCTGTAAATCACGTAATTTGATCTCGCTTTGACCTAATTATACTTTCAATTAGTGCGATTAAAATGTAGCATTATAACATGGGACAAAAGAGACACGGAGTCAGAAGCGGTCGTTCCAAAGTGTCTCTCCCGCTTTCACGTTCAGAGCAACGTTTCGAACGCCCTTGCACACCAATTGGCTCGGCAATCAAAACAACTATACAGCTGCATCCAGCATCATGTGGCCTCTTTGGGACACTAGCTGGCTGAACCGCGCACGTGCATTGAATACAACCCTCATATCTGCGCGCATTCACGTCACAGACAACTGCAGCTGTCACGTTGCAGCTGCAACTGCAAAAAACTACAAAAGCTACGCGGTCAATTGGCAGCAATCGCTTTCACAGCGAACTTTTACTGGGACTAGAACCGTTCAAGAAAACGTAACCGTGAGCACCGGAAGTGCGAAACTTGATGCTGTCGGCCGATATTAAAACAACTGAACGTTGCAGCTTGCTGAAATTTGAACAGGGTATGAGGAGTTAAAATGGCGACAGAGGCGTGAGCAAACTTGCAAGTCGAACTAACAGCGTCGTTGGAAAGCAGACTGCGATACAGCAGTACGGTGCTAGTCTCCTCTTTTTTTGTTCTATTTATTTACTTGCGGCGTTTTTTTTTCTGCAGCGAAGCAGTGCATTGTTTTCATGCGCAAATATAACAATGTGCTTTGGAGCGTACAAAATTCTGGCACATAAGGAAAATGAAAGGCAGTGATAATATATGCTAAATAACTGACGCGGATGTGGTATAAAGCAACAGCGGATTGTTGACTATGAAAGATCCGCAATTTGAGCAGGATTTTATGCAGTCATGAGGCTTGCCCTGTAGAAGCGTTACTGTAAGATCAGATCGTGTGCGCACAAGATTACGAAAATCTACTCGCCGCAAAAGAATGTACACATTTCTTACTTTTCTACGCTTGGTGGTGGATTTCAACAGCCAGATGCCGAAATACAAAAATTCCTTTTTTAACAGTTTTGTTACTGCTGCGTTGTTTACTTACCGCTGATGGCCACCAAACACATTACGTGCGCATCGTTTCCTATTTCTTTCTGGATATTACTTTTGTTTGTTTTCCTTTGCGATGCGTTGACTGCAGAATGCAGTATTATTCGGAAGGACAGGCTTTGTTCGCATCTTGATTATGCTAGCACACAAGAGTGCGTTGTTCGGCTGGAATTCTTTGCCCGGCTTGAGTAACGACAAATATGCGTAATAATTCGGGTGCGGACAAGCAAGCGACCTCCAAATCTCTCAAAGTGGAGAGTGGAAGATAAAAAGAGAGAGATTCATTCCGAGGGAAAGCTTTGTTTGGCCTGAATTGCTGTATTTTAGCCTGCTACTCAGCGTTGAGGTAGATGGAAAATGGGGACAAAATCAGAGGTAGAAATTGAAAAAAACGATGATAATGATGAGTAGCGAGGATAAAAAAAAGTAAATAAACTCACGTTCGTAAGAACGAGCTTGGCCGCACTATCAAAAACTCTTTGTTTTGTTTGTGGAGAGGTAAGGCTGTATTGTTCTACGCTGTTTGCGCCCGTTTTATTGCTGTGGCAGCTGCCTAGATTTCTACACAGAAGTTAGGTACTGTATGCTATATGCGTACGTTAGGTGTGTACAGTACGCTAAATGTATATACTACACGTACAAGAGGATGAGAGTTAGGCATAACAATGTATGAGAGGACATTTGCGAAACACTAGCTGTTATGTAACAAGAAGTAGCCGGCACCGGGTTCGTGCGCCATCGTGTTCTTTTATCGTGCCAGTAAAATAAGTTTACTGTCGGCAGACGTCTCCATTTCGTTCATAAGATTCTTTTTTGGAACCGGTCAATTAAACACGACCTTTTCTGAAAACCATATCGTATTTCTCATCCCACACTATCCCACACTGATTACCAGTGTAAAGTCGCCCCATTCATTTCTGAATACAAACCTGTTTTATGGTGAATTTTACCCAAGAACAGCTCAGAATGGAACCACCTTGCCGGTGCCATCGCTTTATTGAAGATTGTTGTTGTTGTTGTGCTCATATACAACATGGTTCATACCCACACGGAGGGGGGGGGGGGGAGGGTATCCGCTGATACTCGAGTGGATAAGGCCTACTGACTACGGAAGTTAAAGTTCACTTGGAAATTTGCAACAAATGGGTGGATTTGATGTGATATATGCAACGCAATGAATGACTTAGTCTGAGTTGAAATGTACTAAAACCAATAATGATAGAGGAGCAGCTCCAAGATTCCGACAGAAAAGACCAAATGAACATAGAAGTCAAATTTCAATTGCAAATTTGCGAGAACTGGCAGATTTATCGTGATAGAAGCAACACAATGAATGACTTAGTTTAAATTAAGATGTACTAAAACTAGTGATGATAAAAGAAGCAGGTTTAACAGGGCAATGCACAGGCTTTGTGTCGCCTCTTACTAATCCTTGGTACTATGTCTTTGTGAGCTGTCCCCACCCCTCCCCCCAAGAATTCAAGAACATAAACCATACTTGTTCAATTTTTCGATACTACTGACCGTCAATAAAGGCTGCCGTTAACGACCACTTCTTATAATAACATGTGCTAGCCGGTAAATATGTTTTGTGTTATATCCAATTAGGCTTGCTGTTGCGGTTTTGTCATTCAAGACTTTTGTTATTGGCGAACCATCAGAATCATATCTGCGCTCTAAATGTTCATTCTTGAATTTTACATCACAGGATATAACATAATATCTAATACATTATATATAATATATATATAATACAATATAACGACGTTGTTGCTTATATAGTATTGTACTTTATGTGAAAACGATGTACGCAACCTTTTGTAATGTCCTAAGGGTCCTGAGCGTACTGCAATAAATAAACGCATAAATAAGCACTATGTGTTCGGCCAGCCATGATCACCAAGATTCGGCACAGCGCAGCGAGGATCTCAGAGGCAGTGATGCACTCATACGCCCCAAGAGCTCAGAGCTCTCGTACTCATTCCCATGCACACCGCGTGGCAATGCGTAGGTGAGTACAAATAGTGGGAGGTAGGATAACCGCCGTGGTACTTTATTGCGCATAATGCTGTAGATATGTTTCTTGCTGCCACCTGCAAGAAGTTATCCTTTAGCACACTTCCCTTGCCGTTTTGCCTTTTATTTCGACATTTCAATTAACCTTGGCTTCCTCCAACTCCAACGAAAATGCCAACGCTTCCGAAGGCACTGCGTGGTTTGGCGTCCCAACCTTCCTTCATTCATGAATAATGGGATTATTGCGGCCGTGGACTCCAGGTGCTTGAGGGAATAAAGGCAGGCAGATGCCTCACCCGTACCCTCGAGAATAGTTGGTTGTTGGGCTGGTTGGTCGTCCATATTTGAAGTAGTAGCTTAGCGCAAATGAAACACGTATGTTCAAATACGTGCCCTCGATACAAGCCGCTACCGCATGCAACGTTGACCCCTGTACACGCAGAAGAAATTACTTTCGTTGCGAAGGAAAAACGACTACTATGGCAGGGCGGAAGGGGGAGGAATGCTTTAGAAGAGGTTCCTTCACTCATTGTAGGGCCTTTTAGTTAGCGGCGCAGAAAGTATATCAGCGACGTCATTATCTTTGTTTACCGGAACTCACTCGAGGAGTTCATGCGGGGCAAAGCTGGTCCGCACCAAATAGCACGGCTAGACTGGAGGACATAAGCCCGTGTGCGCAGTTCAACTGGAATATCCCGGATGGTGGATAGAGCAGCGCGCCGCGCGTGGTGCACTTGATGTGAACGCTACCAGATGGCGCTAGCGGCAAAGAATTTGAGGAACGATTCAGAAAATTGGCGGGAAAGCGGCGGGCTAGGAAATTTCTCAGTCGCTCGTACATGAGGAATGTTGACACACAAAAATTGAGGAAGCGAACAAGAAAATTGTCGAGCAGATATTTGCACAGCAGCGGGTGGAGTAAACCAACGAACATCGGTTAAGAAAAAGGTTGAAGAAACACAGAGAGGTCTGTGAAAAATAGGGATGCAGACGAAATCAGCACTGGGTATATACAGAACTTCCAAGCAGGAAATTTCCAAAGGAAGTATCTACAATAATTCTAGGGGAAGTTCCTTGTTGTTTGAATCCAAGACGGGAGTATTGCGCGCTAAGACCTACGTAGCCAGTCAAGTATCAAGGGATAGACGCGTTAAGCGGTTGCGTGTGGACAGGGTGAGAAAACGGCTGAACACCTGATACTTTTCTGTAAAGGGCTTCGCCATAAAAGTCAAAGCAACGGGGCTCATTTTTGCAACGCATTGGGCTTTATAGAGACAGTGCAGTAGACTTTAAGCGGGTAGGAATAACCAAAGGGAGGTTATCTGGTCGTTGTTTAAAATCAAGGAAAGGGTGAAATCTCACCCTCCACAAAGTACAAGATATATTGGTAGTCACGGCTAGGTGGCGTGCGCCGCTGCACGATTTAAAGGGTTCAGCCTTATCCATCCATCGAGCACTGGCAAGAGACCGAAAGTGACCAGGCGGCCTAAGGAAGCACCGCAGTTTTCCTTTACTATTACTTCAGGTACACGTAGTACTCGGATTGCGCATGTTATTACTAGCTTGTGAGCAAATTAGTAAAAGGTAATGCGACTTCAGCAGGGATAAGCTTTCGTCAGATTCCCTCAGCTGAGCAGACGGCGCGAGGCACGAATTGCGTGAACTAGCTTCGCGTTTACTTGAGTAACCCAGTCGCCTTAGGACAACTCGCGTTCTATGTCGACGTCCGCGCCATTTTCACTTGCGGTTTGTTACGAATGAACGCTGCAAAGATTACGAATGCACTCTCTGGCGACCTCGCATCTCGCGCCAGTTCTCTTATCACAGGCACGCGCCTCTGCTGCACCAGCAAACAGCGTCGCCGTTAATGCAGTGAGAACATCGGAACTGCTGCAATGTTATGTTTCATCTGCTCAAATGACCTTTCGTGAGGAAAAGATTTATTGATTGTACCTATGAATGCTAACTCTCGGAACATGGCTTTTATGATTGATGTGTATTTGTGCGACCTAATACGCACAAAACGCGTATATCTTCCCAACGCGTTTCACTGAATACGCTTGTCGTAATGCTCATCCAAGAGACGCCGGTTTCTAGGCGGTGCGAGAGGACTCAGGTTGTAAAACTGAGCTGTCTCCTATTATGAGGTCTCGTAAATACACTTATTGTGTACTTCAGTACACAATTCTTCGAGGTCACATGAAGTTCCTTCGAGGGCAGCAGTTATTAAAGGCAATGTATACATCTGTCCCTTTTCGACTAGTCAGTACAAGCATGGTACCTAACAATGCCGAAATTCATATACTAACCGTAAATATATGCGTCTAGGTTTTAATATTTCATATTGAACGTTCAGTATTCGACACATTACTATTCTTAAATGATTCATACTTCAAAAAATTGATATTCGCCCGCCTCTAATATTAGTATGTGAAGCGGAGCTTGCAACTAGGTTGGCTCATGCCTTCGCGACGATTTCATTATGCCTGATGTAGCTAATATTAATAATACCAACAGAGTGCTCTTTCCCGCTGAGTTATTGAGCAGCGCTGTTCAAGCGTTGCAGTAGTACATCTTTGCACCTTGAATCTAAAACGTGAATTTAACGCAACACATTCTTTTTCCGGTAAACTCTAGAATCTATACGTGCCACTTATGGACCGTTTAGCAGCTTACGCACATTTCTTTTTTTCATGCGCCATGTGGTTCAATGAATTTCAGCTCCAGAGGTGTAGAGCTCCACTAAAAGCCTTAGATGGCCACAAGAGCATCTCCGTGGCAATTGGCATAGCTGTTTAATCAGCACCAAAAATACCTCGCCATGGCTAAAAACCTGACCATATGGCTTGCAAATCACCATTTACAAAACCAAAAAAGCCCGTCACGTGTGTATAAGCAGTTGTTTGAAGGGACTGACGGCTGGTCAGAACGTGTTGTGATACGTTAATGGAAATGAAAGGACTATGATTTATAGTTAAGGAATCCAGCTCACTGCTCGCGATTTAAGTAGCTAGGAGTCATAATTTAAAATCGGCAAAGAAAGTCTCAAAGACCAGTAAGTGGCATGACCTGGCGGCCAAATATTGCTAATTCTGATGTGTTCTATGTGATTATTGTAGGTAAGTCGTCTGTTATTAAGCACAGCATAATTATTGCCTACAATTGCAGTTGATATATTATTAGACACTCGCGCATTATTCTATGTTTCGCAAGTAAAAAACACACGCGTTGCTACGGCAACGCGCTGAACTCCGTACCACGTATTAAGGCGTCGTTTCGTTTTCGATCTGGTTGGTTTCGTTTTGACACAATAAATACCAGAGCAGTTGGGTTGGAATCCCCTTAAACACGTAGCCATTATCGCAGAAATACTTTGACAATTCGCAGAACACGAACCGCAGGAACATCGACTTGATAAACAAGATCACACTTTGTCAGAGCTACGGCCACACTTGTCGTCTGCCACCCACTAATGCATGCGTATAATACCTATCGCGCTTATCTATCACCCGTTTCAGAATGCATCCAGTGAACTACTACATCGTCGCTGCAGATAGAAAAAAATTGTGATAAAAAATGTTCCACGGCGTTTTCCGCGTTAGCACTTCATGATTCATGAAGCTTCATGATCTCTGACCAGTACGCTTACCATTTCACTGAAAAAAAAAATGGCTACCATGAAAATTTGTTGTCAGTTCCTTCAACATAGACAGGGCTTATACCACACACACCTTTGAAAAGTAATTATAGTTGGTGACAACCTAAGAATTATGACAAATAAGCTCCAGCCAGAAAAACGAAATGCAGCTGCCTTCTGCCTCTGAAAGAGAGTCTATAGTGGGATACAGCTCAAGCCGGCAGTGAAGCCCCGCCCACGCCCTCATAACCGCCAGCCACTGTTCCTCCGCGAGGCTGCAAATTGTTCGCACTTCCAACTTTCTCTGTTACCTGAATACGGTGGTAACCAGAAGAATAAAATTATACGCGCGTAATTTCCTACGCTTTCACTCGTCTATTATAGCGGAACAGTGAAAGCCTAATTCTTTACTGAACTCAAATACTGTTTAATGTCAAGTTTCACTTCATTTGGCGGTGAAGTTTCATGAGTAAAACGGGGTTAGCAGTGAAATTAACCGTACCGCGGATCTTTGCAGAGCGAAATGCTCAGATTCAATACACTTTGCCCAGGTCTGTTGTGCCCCTCATCGTTTCCGCCGATGAAAAGACGCTTCAGGAACAGCAGACACTTCGGAGGTATCAAGTACGAAGCCATTTTGAAATGGTCGCATGACGACAATTTTGTTTGCCTCTGTGATTGGCTGGCGTAGTAATTGCGCGGTCCGTGTGCCTTGGTTGCCAACTGCTGTTTTTTTTTAAGTTGTATCCTACTATAGCCCTTTAGTTGAAGTCCGTTCACAGCCTAATGACATTGCTCTGCTATTAATGCTAGCCCTATCGGAAAGTAACTGCTCATTGTTTTAAGGTAAATCGATTACATAAGGGTCAACTAAAAATTTTTCTATGACGCTCAGGTTTCGTCCTAAAACCAGCGCGCGCGAGACAGAAACAAGCTTTAGTGATATGCTGGAGATGTTAGCCTAGCAGTTCGCCGGACATGCTAAAAGCAGTCGTAAAAAGACAGGTCAATACAGAGAAAAGGTACGTTTCTAACATGCAAAACTGCATATCTCTAAAACAGAGTGCATTTCGTTTTTGAGTCGGACAACGAACATGTAACCTCTATGTTGTTGTCACCAGCATTATGTAGTTGACGTTCATTGAAAACTGGATGTCTTAGCAGGGAACGTCCCTGGATACGAAACACTCCACTAAAGAAATAGAGCCTCCACCATTAACATACCGGAGGTAGCTTTGCCTGTTGAGCTACTTCGGTGGCCGTGGAGCCGATAGTCATCGACGGATTCAGCAGTGACAGCGACCCCAGCAAGAACGCGGCGATGAGAAATCCGGTCATGGCTTCGGAAAGAAGCAGGCAGACTCTTCGAATATCAACTTAGCTCAGGCGAAGGACTTCATGTGAGGGACTTCCCGTTCGGTTCTATACGTCGATGTATAACGCATCTCGGAAGTGCACCTTCCCTTATAAACTCGTATGTGTTGTCAACGTCCCCACACGCAAAACGTCAACAAAAGGAGAGAACTATCGCACGTCGACCACTGATGCTGGCGCCTGGAAAGCGTTATGGAACGGACGCACGTCCGCGCAAGTGCGGCAAAAAGCAAAAACAAGAACGGGGAAAAAGAAAGCGTGTCTGTGTCCCGCACGTTGACGCACGGAAACATGGCCCATATGGGATCAGTTCTGTGCGCCCGACAACAGCCCGCTACAGTTAGGTGCAGCATTAGTTGTGCTTGACGGCACCTCGTCGATTGTGCGGCGCTGCGGCTATTTAACGGCAGAACGGGCGTGGAACATACTCCGGACGTAATATACGCGCTACGGTCCGAGTTACAACGCGCGTCCTCTTTGCCACGCGCTTTGGCGTTGTAACTGATGGCGAGCGCGATAGTACATGTATTTTCCCGAGGCCTCCCCGACGTCGGCGCGTCCGTTTTACCGTACACCTAATTTGACAAATCTCATCACATTTTTTTTATGGTTAGAAAGCAATGAAACACCTTCTTTCTGGGCAGTTAGCTTTTCTTTTTGCTTTTCTTTACCCTTCGTTATTGTCTTTTGCTTTTTTCTTCTCTGTATGGTGCAATGTGAACTTCCGTACTTGATATATATTATCAGTTCGCTTGGACGCGTTTGCTGCTGTACACTTTATTGTATGTGCACCACTAAATCACTTGACGCTTCCTAACTGTTAGCTGCATATCGAAGAAGTCATGGCGCGCGTCAATATACTGCAGCCAACTGCCTGTGTGCGTGCGACTCGTTGCGCTATACCGTCTCACCACTTTAAACCCTGCTGCATCCCGGAGATGCAGCAGATCACGTGACCTCCAACGATGGGCGTACGGGAAGGTAGTGCACGCGCGAAGTCTACCCATGACGGTGGTTTTCCTTTTGTTTTGTCTTTTTTAAAAGAAAAAGCCTGCTTGAAGACACCAGCGTTCAGGGCTCACATCGGCAGCAAACCCCGTGTCTTTCAAACGCGGAACGCTGGTCGCGTTTGCCGCTCTGCCATGCGCTGACAAAGCGCATGGCAGAGCGGGCTCGATCCAAGAGGCTTACAAAAAAAAAGCATCCTTAACTCGATCGCCTGACGTCAGACACTCGATGCGAGGACAGACGTCGCGCACAAAGCGATCAACCCGTCTTCTTGGCTCGCCCTCGCCTGCGCGTCCTTCAGCCTTGGCAACCGCAAGCAGGTGACGTGAGCACCAACACACGCTGGGCTCGGCCAGGCATGCACCTCGCACTCGAGACGGCACGGCGACGGCGACGGCTGAGGTGAAGAAAACTTGCCTCGCAGTAATATACACTCCGCAGGTACATGGACGATCCATCCCAACGAGTTCAACGAGAGGGATACAGACGACGGAGAAGAGATTACCAGTACTGCGTGCTATAGCGAACAAGAACTGCGGGAGGAAATGCGCAAGCGGCCACGCCCACTCAATTAAGAGCAAACTCAGGCTAACAAATACTGGGACAATATAGAGAAAGTATATTTTGTAGCGGGAGCTCAATGAGTACAGCAAAAATTGAGGCATGAAAGAATGAAATGTGCATAAACAAAATAATGTCACCAAAAGCGTGCCAGGAACCTTGTGGTGCTGGTGGCAATTAAGTTATTGGTGCTGTACGTATTTTCTTTTCATTTCAGAAACATTGCAAACTACCTCTCTAATTCAAAAAATACAAGTTGCGATCCTAAATAAAATCTCGCCTCATGCACCTATATGAATGCATGACTGAATTACCTTTTTATTATCTTCACATAGAACATTAAGTGGAGAAGCACTGAACAACCAGCTGTGGTAGCGTATTGGCCATGGCGTTGCGGTACTAAGGAAGGCACGGGATCGAATCCCGGCCCCGGCGGCAGCATTTCGACGGGGATGAAATGCAAGAACTCCTTGTACCATGCATTGGCTGCCCTTTAAAAAACCCCAGGAGGTCAAAATCAATATAGAATCCTCCACTACGGTGTGCCTCGTAATCAAATCGTGGTTGTGGCACGTAAAACACCGAAGTTTATTTATTTTTACAACTGACAACAGCTGAGCAGGTTAGTTCAATAATGGTTGAGAAACTTTATATGCCTTAAGAAATAGACTTCGAGGAGCCATAAGGAGTGGAATAAATATTTCATTTCACTCGATTTCAATGCTTCTTTACGCTCTATAGAGAAAAAGAAAGCGTGGCATCATTGACTTATGGCGATGATTTGTGTGAATCGCTCCACCCTTCTCAATAAAGAATAGCAGGAAAAATGTAAAGCAGTAAAAGCTCAGTGCATACGTAAAAGAGATGAAAAAAGATCTGAGTTGAACTAGTCGAATCTTAATTAAGGGGAAAATCTTTATGCATGCAAGTATAGATTAAACAAACGTGAATTTGTTTTTGTGCTTTTGCTGTCGAGTGCAAAGTGTCGTGTGCGTGCGTGTGTGTGCGCGCGCGCGTGTGTGCGCGTGTGTGTGCGTGCGTGTTTTCGCTTTCTAATGCAGGGTGCATCAGCAGCTCTATGCTTGATATTGCCCGCAATCGTCGACATCCGGAGCAGCGAACACCACAACGGGGACATTATTTATCACAGTGCTCACACCTGTGTGCATTTGACATTAAGCTTCCTGCTTCGTTATCTCGCTGCCGCGCTACCGCAGGGTGACGCATGTGGAATGAGGTGCCGCTCTTGGATGTATAGATGCAAATGTATATCCTCTTAAGCCAGCACCCATCCGCTCTTAGATTGCTCCTACACTGCTCGTCTATTCAGTACTTTCACCTTTATGATGACGAATAATGACGGTGGGTAAAAGCTGTGGCATCTATAGTCAGGTTGTTTTCGTGAACTAGTAAACTGAATTCTATGATTTGAAAAAAAGGTAGAACTTTGTTCATACCGTACGGGGTCATCACGAGCTAGGGAATACCCCCAATTGTGAAAACCCACCGATTTCAGTGATTCTTCCTCGGTTCTCAGCTAATTTACTGCTGCAACAGCAAGCTCTCGCAGTTGAGGGTGTCATATTCTGAAGAACTTAGCCTTTGCTCATGCAGACAGCTTCGTCTTCGTCCGCTACAATACTGCACTTGTCGTGACCTCGGAAGTGCTCCCAAGAGAAAAAGTTGTACATGCGTACCGCGGATTCTCCGACAATGCCGTTCTTTTTTCTTTGACTACGAATTTAACTTGAAATTGAGGAACGCCAGATAAAACTTGGCACAGCGAACTTGCCAGAGTACTCATCAATTTCAGTTTGTGCGCGAGAATAATGTTATTTTTGGTTAGCGTGTGGTCTACTGTAGAATGCGTGTCAGCCGATGGGCTCAAGCGACACAAGCGACGTGAAAACGCCGTGGTTAGTGCATGTAGCTCCCAACTGCACATTGCCTTAGGGTAAAAATTCTAATAGTAGTGGTGTTTGTGGAAAATGTCTTCATGTCGAATTATTTTTTACAATGTATGCGTGTGTATGAGAGGTAGGCATCATGGGTTTTGCCCGCTACTCCTTCTCTTTTAGGCAAAAAGTGCATAGCAAAACCATAGAGTGGCTCAAGCAAACAAACGAACAAGAAAGTACATAACAAAGCTAAGCTAGCTCAAATCATTGGGATAGAAGATCAAAGTAAGCGTGAACAAATACCAAGCACCCTAAGGCGGACTTCACATAAAGTTCAAATAAAGATATTGTGGATCAAAACAGTCGCAACTTGCACAGCAACTAATACCATCTAGGATCACAGAGCAGTCATCATTTCACTTGTAATTCAAGGAAGCACAGTGTACAATGCGATATACGCAAGGTTACCCCACCGATCAACATCAAGGGACATTTCTCAAAGATCCTCAAACTGCACCGCATAACCGCTGAATATATTCCATGGAGAGAACACGTTATGTCGTGGAGAGAATCCTGTCAAGCTGCGGCATATACAACTTAGGAAGGTCCGCTTGATGCCTGAACGACCGTCTCAGAGAACACAACGGTAGTGTGCGCATGTCGAAGAACGGTCTTCGCATGTCGAAGGACGGCCACGCACTGCAGCACGTGCGGTAAGTCAGCCACATTTTCAGGAACCTGACCTGATCGCGAAGAATAAAGAAAAGCTAGCAAGAGAAATAATTGCGGCCGAGAAGATGGGCAGGCTGGGCACACGGATGTGTCAGCATACCATCTGTAGGTTTATCTGGAAAAGGACTTGCGTTCCATCGTGCATGTATATAGGTATGTACCGCTTCAAATAAGCATTTGTCTAAAGTTAGTTCCTGTGTTGTCTTGCCACCTCTGCCTCTGTCTCAAGTATGCGCTATGGAACTATTCCTGCAAGGGCACCTCTAGCAGCCGCCACTTAAACTAAGTTTTACGGGCAATGACATATTTTCTGTTTACCTAAGTGAAGGTTACATGTCGATGCAACGTGCATGCCGTTAGTAACCAAGATTTGAGAGATGCGCCGCCAGCATTTAGTATTCGACAGCTTAGCGAGTACTTTGAGCCATCTGGTAAAGACATGTGTCGGCGTCAAACGCGTCTCGGCAGGACTTTCCTCGGGACAAACTCGAACATCCTTCGGAGGGGCTCATCTTAAATGAGACTCTGCTCATCTTAAATGAGACTCTATCATAAGCAGGCACGTTCTTCGCCTCAAGAGCGGGCAGTGCAAACAGCTCATAACGATGAAAAAACAACGTGCAAAAGTTCTCCACACGTAATGCCGGTGTACTGCAAGGCAAGTGTCGTTTTATCTCAAGATACGTGTCGTATGGCACGAAGGAGGGGGGAGGGGGAGCAGAAGGTGTGTGGACGCAGCACTTCGTTTCTGCAAGGCGCGTAAAGCTTCATTTGCCTACCAAAAAAATAAAGAATGATGTTCGCGAGTTAAGCATGATGCGGCAAATTAAGTGGGTCGCTTTGGTCTCGCACGACGCGTTCCGATGGGCAGAGTGGCGACATTCCTCTTTTTGTTTGGCCCCACGAAACCGCGCAGCTATTTCGGCCTGGTGTCGGTAACGCGTTCTACCACCAATGGTAAAAGTCCAGCGATATACGTGCCAGTCGATTAAAACTTCGGCGAGACTTCCGAATCAGCCATAGGACGGCAAGTGCTTTCGAAGGGGCTCAGCGCTGGTGTCATGCTGTTACCAGAATGGAGGCTTGCCTCACTCAGCAAGAATCACATGATGATTCATTGGTAACATGAGGTATTTTTTTTCTAATTGACGTGCCTGTCCCGCCAATACAATGCGTTGAACATTCCCAGCCGATTTGTGCAAGTGACGGCACAGCGAGTGTCTGGCCTAAGACTCGTCGCAAGAGCTGAGCCTATCGCACGAGGGTTTGTTGTTGGAGTCGTTTTCGTCGACAAAACTGCTTGCAGTCTACTCTAGGAACTGCTGAAGTGTTTCCTTTAAACGATATATATTCACGCTCCTGACACGAGCAAAATTATTATTCAGTCCCTCAAGCTCCGAAAATTGCCGCGGATCATGCAAGAGATGGCGCACTCGATTCGCACACCTCCCCTGCGGGAATGACGGTGCAGCTTCGAATGCAGCTGGGGCGAGGATACGCGCATGCGCATAGCCGGATTGGAAAAAAGCCTCTCCCCCCCCCAAAAAAAAAGAAAACAAAAAAATCGTTGCCGACTTTGCAGCAGACTCGTCATAGCATGCGGTGCCGGAGAGGGGCGTTGAAAAATAGGATAAAAAGGTCTGGCTTCTCGAAACCCAGCTGCACAGGAAGCACCGTGCATGAATTCATTCCGGTGCACACAACACGAAGGGTATCTTTTGGAAGAAAAGAAAAGAAGAGAGCGAACAAAGACCGCACGGGCTATCATTCGTTAATAAAAATTTTATAAACTGAGCCCTCCCATCTTGAGGCCACATTTCAGGAGCTCCAAACTTAAAAATTGCGCGGCGACATCATCAATTCCTCTCTCAACATACGTAAGCCAATTGGCATCGGGCAGTAATTCGGCATGATTAATGAACACTTCTATACAATGTATGCTAATGCGAAGCCATGCGCATGCTTTCAGCGGGTAAAGCATATAATGCGAATGTTCTAAAAGCAATTTGTGGCTAAAACGACTGCCATGTGCAGAGGAAAACTTGCAGGACATCGCCATCGATGACCGCGAATGGAGAGTTCTTCTTTTGGATGCAATACCACTCCTGGTACACGCTGACACCCCTATTTCCACATCCTATCCTCTCCTAAGAAGAAGAAAACGAAGAAATGTAAATGCTATGTAAACTGGCATGTCCGGCCATCCTCTAACATTTTTTCCTACTCTGACCATAACGAAGTAGCAATGCCTGCTAGTAATCCTCTAAGGCTGAAAGCGTAAAACGGGACACTTTTTTGTATAGTTTCAAGTCAAAGATCCATTTAGCAGACATTTTACTGTGACGGATTAGGGCCAATGAATCAGATGGGAATAAATTGTACTCAATAGTAATTTCACATAGCGTCAATGCTGCTTTCCTCTGGGAGATTTCAAGTTAATTTACTGACACGCCTTTTCACAAACACCCGCCGTACCAATTTGGGACATAATGCCTTTCTTGGTAAGGTCAGTTCCTTAAAGTAGGTTAGGCATGCAGAAGATTTTAATTATTGACGGAAAGAGAAGCAAGTATAGCCGTGTGTCATGGCGTAGATCTTTTCACCGTACTAGGTTCTTTACGTGGTCAACACAGACCAATTTAGGGAATACGAAGCGTAAGCTCTTTGTCGCACACGCACAAACAATGCTTTATATTAATTCGACGACATATAACTGTTGACAAAGGTTAATATGGATCACTTAAAGTATGGAGTCTCTAAATAGTCTCCAGACTACAGAATCAAATTATTAATGTTCACCTATCACTATATTGCTTGGTGTGGGACGTCGGATGACGTCACGACTGTAATGGTGCCGACAAGTGGGCTACTGCTGAGGTAAAAACGTCTGGCGGCTGGAGTCGGGAGGCGAGACGACGTGTCACGACGGGGTAGGAACGTAAGCCATGAGGGAAGGTCGCGAGCACAGAAGCTGTGGTTGGTGCTCCACTGGATGGCTCGTAGACAAACACCAGCTTCAGACGTTCAATCGTAGGCTCAAGAGCACCAGACTTAGGCAGGGGCCCGTACCCATGAGTGAACAGGCTGCTTCTTCCACCATGGGGCTTCTTCGCCCCATTCCTCTATCACCAAGGCAAGAGGGGCTCCAGCGTTCCACGCTCGCGCCGCGAGGCATCCCGAAGGTCCTTTCTTTCACCTTTTTCTGGTCCCATTGCACGATCATGCTCGCGGTGAGTGAGTGAGTGAGTGAGTGAGTGAGTGAGTGAGTGAGTGAGTGAGTGAGTGAGTGAGTGAGTGAGTGAGTGAGTGAGTGAGTGAGTGAGTGAGTGAGTAAACTTTTATTGGGTCCAGCAAAACGCGATAAAACGCGCACCCAGCTAATCCCACGACGGTACTGACAGATCTAGCCTGCCGGCCCGATCGCGGGCGCGCTGGACGGCCAGGATTTAGTTCTCAAAGACGGGACTTCAGGACGCCGTGTCTCCACAACCTTTTTTCGAGAAGATTTAAAGTACAACTGCTTAAACTGATTTCGAAAAAAAATGCAACAGTTCGTTGCCGTGTTTGATGTGTGAATGTTATATCAGTCTTTGTGATAAGTGTGCTGATGTAAGATGTATGCAGAGGTGCATTTATGTTCTCTTGTGTAGACAGAGCCCAAAGTTTTATTTACGCTTGACATTTGCGTAATATGTAACAAACTTCTGCAAAGGTTAACCCCGCATTTGTGTAGCAGCGTGTACATCGGTTAGAGAACGGAACTGTCGTCGTGGTGTTTTCATCTTTATTATCATTCTATTTATTATCACATTTCGCATTCATCGTTCCATTAATCCCAATACCACAGAGAAAAAAGAAGCAGAACTATTTTTGACGTCGATATGCCCACACTAACCCATTTATTGAGTAATATTGAGAACTGAGTAATTTTTTCAAACAACATCAGAGTTGTCGTTGTCCTAACAAATGTGATGAATGGTGCGCCTATACAATGCCACCGACTGGTTTGGATGACATAGTGGCATACATCCACTAGTTGAGCTGTTTTACTGTTAGTAATATTATGCCTTTTCTTTTGTCTCTAACATCCGATAGGAAATATTCGGTTGCTTCACGACCTACTGTCGTCGTGGTTTGCTTTCAGTGCTGACGCAGAGTTCTTTGGGAAATCGCACTGGTTGATCGCCCATTCATCTGCTATCCTAGAAGTGTCGTAGCTGGGAGCCTGTCCAATATCGGCTGGAGCAGGATGCAACACAACGTGACAACATTTCTTCAAGCTCTACGAACCTCGGCACCCGTTCAACGTTGTAGTTGTCTCAGATTATTCATTCAACATCCTGAGGGCGGAAAATGTAGTTTCAGTGTTTTAGTTTCAAGCTATCTTCTGCTAAAAGTGCGAACTGTATTCTTATGGACGAGATGAGTTAGATATAGTGTGTTTTTGATAACTATTTAGTCAAGCTATAGACTTGGTACGTTAATCAATGTGTGATATGTTACGGGAGATGAAACAATGAGCCAGATAAAGTAAAGAGAAACACACATACGTGCGAACGAAACTAATTAGCACGTGAACTCCAGCAAACCAAAAGCCTCGAACCGTGTCCAATGCTGCCCTGCAGAATAGTGACGTGGTCTGTGACGCACGCTTGAAGGGGCCTATCAGGGCAGCCTTTAAGCATCAAAGACGTCTCCAATTGCAAATTACGTAATTATACTCATCGTCAATATTTCAAGTGAAACACATAGGCACGGCGAACAATCGAATTTTATATATACAGCGATTTCACTGCTCCAAATGCAACACGTGACGTAGGCACACGATGGCGCCTATCTAGACCCTTCCTTCCTCACAGTGTGAAAGACACTGTTGGCAAGGTGATACATGCGGGGCCCATACGGCCGCTCATCTTAACGTAGGCGCTGAGTGGTGCTCGGTGAGGGTAGCCGAAAACAGATCCCATTTCCTTTCATCTGGATCGCTATTTTTGTCACCCCATAGAGTACGCTTTAGGATCACTTCGGCTGACTCATTGTGTGCAGCTCCGGCAGCGCGGTCAGCTTTAACGTTGCCGACTAAGGGACAGTGGGCGGGTAACATGATAGAAGGAAATAACAAGGAGACAGCATTTCGCAACACAGTTGAAGGTAAACGTATCGGCCCAACACATGACCGTCACACCACAGCGCGCGGTAGGCTTCAGTCTTCCCGCTCTGCAGGCATCGCTACGACAGGGCAGTTGAACAAGGGTGCATAGATGCAAAATATGACAGCAGGCTGGTGCGAACTTGCAGAATCACAACCCAATCTCCAGCGAAGCTGATTCGTTCAAGCAGTTGTAAGAACTTCAATTCGCTGATACTCTCCGCCCGCGACTGCAAATGACGCAATTAACCCACATTTTTATTCGAAAGATGAACCAACCAGCCCCATTGAACGCACTGCTAACCATTCACATTGAAGTTGACCTGTACATCACCCATTACCTGCGTGTTACGATAACCAAACATAAACAGGGTGTCGTGTTTAGTTCACTGAGGACACTGGGCGAGCATCGCATAACGCATCAGAATGGAAAACAAGAAAGAAGGTTTTCATAATTAGTTAAAACGTTACTAATTAGAAAATAAACGTTAAAATGGCCTGACACATTGACATTAAGGTACATCCAATTTCAAATAAATACAAACTTTCTATAACACTGGGTATCCTCGGCACATTAGGCAAGGTAGCTCACAACGGCAGCGGGACATTGAGCATTCGGCAAGTGTCTGCGCTGAAACCCAATGATGTGTTTTCAACTGGTCATGTAGTTGTTCCTTGCGGGTATCCGTGTACCGCAAACCTTTAGCTTGGGCGAGTTAGGTCATACTCGGATAAAAAACGAAGCGCGACTGAGACAAAGAAAGGAAGAAACACAAAAGCTACATCACAAGTGTTTGTGGCGTAGCTTTGTGTTTTGTAATCTTCTCCTTGCCTCTGTCGCGTACAGGTTAGTTTCCCTTAGGTGGTAGCATGCTCAGTACGAGAGGACCCCGCGCCTCCATCTATGTAAGCGATCATTAGAGCCTCGTCTTCGTAACGTGCAAAAAACAACGCGTAGTTTTCGACAGACTTCAAAGTCATGATGTCTATTCATTAAAAAGAAAGGTGCCTTTGCAAGTACATTTTCTCCACACCTAAAAATACATTTAATGTTAGTGACTGCGCAGGCATTAACGTTCACGCACACCGTTTAAACAAATGGATTAGATAACCTGACCGATCGACACAGTACAAAGCCCTGAAGCAGCAGAGAAAAATGACATGTTACATCTAAACAAATAATTCAAAGCAGTAATATAGAAACAAACGCAGTACGCCAATTTTTTCTTATTGTGGAAATCCGGTGACACACGTATATGCACCCAAAGAAAGAAAAGCGCATATGTTAGCGTCATATAACATTTTCTAAGCGATATATTCACCTCTTCATACTCTTCATAACCAAGGGTTGCCCAAGTGCCAACTAAATTCTCTAGATCTTTTACGGTGATTTGCGCATTCTCTATGCGCATATTATTTTCCCGCTTTCTGCAAGGTTCTCTTTTTATGCGGTGATATGTTAAAGTGGGCCTTGTTGGTACTGAAGATAGCGTGTCTGTGTGATTGCTGAGTAGAACTTGTTGCTGGGCGAGTTCGTTGGGATCTGAAGAATACATTGTTGCGCCAAAAAAGGAAAAAAAGGAAAATAAAGACTTGAGAAGGAAGAGTACGAAAAGACAGATTGAGCGCTGAACTTCAACTGATTTTATTCTTACAGCGGGGCAGGGAGAATGAACAAATGCGCATGCGTACATCAGTGTTGCCTAGAGCGAATCCAGTGACGTTTTTAACAGTTGCAACTCATTTTCAAACAGAAAAACAGACGTGTCACTAATACAACTCGTGCCTCTCTTTTTAATGTGATATGCCTCCAAAAGTTCTCTTGCTAACGTATCACCACTCCTGCCAAGTATCTTTATCTCACGCAGCAGTGGCTGGCATCTGCCTTCCATGCAAACCATGCAATGCGCAGCTAAATGCGCATTACCGTTATTGATTACAGACAATTCATGCTCCCGGGCCCGGTCATTAACACATCTCCCCGTTTGTCCAACGTAGGTTATCCCACATTTTAGCGGTATTTCGTAAATAACGCCCGTCGCACATTTGACGTACTGTCTAGTGTGCTTTTTCTGGCATCCTGACTTTTTGTCAACGCGGCTTATGCGCGGACACAGTCCAGCCAACTTGCGTGGTGCCGAGAAAACAACTGGCACACCAAACCTAGTAGCGACTTTCTTCAAGTTGTGGGAAAGCTTGTGGACGTATGGCACCACTGCGGGTTTGCCTCGTTTTTCGTCGGGCCTAGGCGCATGCCTTTTTCCCTTCACCTTCTGGAGCAATGTTTTAGACACCGCCCCAACGACCGAGCTCGGGTAGCCGGCTGTGTGTAGCCTCGCCAATTGCTTATCAAAGCTAGTCTGCATCGTGTGGGGGCACGACTTCATGAGAGCAGATTCAAGGCAAAGAGTGGCTATTCCTCTTTTAACTAACTTTGAGTGTGCCGAATCATACGGTAGCAATTCCTTCTGAGCACGTGGGCTATACTGCCAACATACGTGGTCTTTGTCAAAAAATAAAGACAGATCTAAAAACTGAAGAGTGCCATGGGAAGGGATTTCATGCGTAAATAGCATGCCCTTCCCATGTAGTCTAAAAACATCTAAGACCTGGCTAATGCACTGGTCAACGGTAAAATCATGGTTACTTTTTAAAAGAATTAAAAAATCATCGGCATATTTAAAAGCCTTAAGGTAGAACATATCGTCAAAGGAACTGTCAAAGATACTTGGCAGGAGTGGTGATACGTTAGCAAGAGAACTTTTGGAGGCATATCACATTAAAAAGAGAGGCACGAGTTGTATTAGTGACACGTCTGTTTTTCTGTTTGAAAATGAGTTGCAACTGTTAAAAACGTCACTGGATTCGCTCTAGGCAACACTGATGTACGCATGCGCATTTGTTCATTTTCCCTGCCCCGCTGTAAGAATAAAATCAGTTGAAGTTCAGCGCTCAATCTGTCTTTTCGTACTCTTCCTTTTCAAGTCTTTATTTTCCTTTTTTGGCGCAACAATGTATTCTTTTGATTGCTGACGTTTGAGTGCATACCGTTGTTTTGCTATTTCATCGGTCTCGTTGCTGCATATTCTTGAACGATATGCAACGTGTCCATTCCAGGTATTGTAATACTTCCATCTCTCTCTGCCTGAACAGGACACATCCTTCAGCTTCCACATTTAACCTTACGGTGCCAAAAAGGGTCTTCGTGCTCGCAAAGAATGCAAGCGAACAGGTCGTTCACATTCCGTTCGGGGACAGTTCGCCCATCGCCTCCGCCTTCTCCTCACACTTGCACTCCCGTCCCTCCTGCACCTGCAAGAAAGAAATAAGAACCAAAGTCGTTAAGCTTATTTAGGTGTGACAGAGGGTCGCTTCTTTGTCGCCGGTTGGCTTTGCTTCTCTTCTGGTAAGGGGCACCTTGCACGGTTAAGCAGCAACGTATTTCTTTTTTTAAGACGTACACGTTGCTGGAGATGTATGTTCGGCACGCTAGCCCAGGTGCGAAGGTGATACATGAATTGTCTCGTTCGTACAAACACGTTCACAGCATACCGAAGTAAAAATTTGGAGGACGCTTAAGCTTCGCCTTTAAGAGTGGAACGCGATAGCATTCAAAGACCCCTTACTGCTTTTCATGCTTCCCGGTAACTGCCGCTTATGTAGCCGTTTATCGAAAACGCTTGCTCCGAAAGCTATGCACGAAGGCGAGCTTTATGGTAGAAGCGTGGCCTCTTGCGTGGGTCGATCTCCTGTTATTGTTACGCGCCTTCAACATTTCAGTCTGAGAAGAGCTAACATAAAGGAGATGCGCTGTCGGTGTTTTTTTTTTTCCATTACATTTGCTTGTGGGCTGCCATTCTCAAAATTCCGAAGAATAGCATTGTAAAGAATGAAAGACAAGGTATGAGCAAATTTGGTGGTAGAGAAGCGGTTGGATATGCGTAGTTCAGAATTTGGCTCAATATTCATTTTGCCGAAGCGATGTCCAACGATATGGTCCAACGCCGGACGCCGACGCGCTCCTTAAAGCTATCGCGTTAAAAGAACGAACAACGCTGCTCTAAGGTCAAAGCCTTTTTGTTTATGTTTCCTTGCTTTCTATTTAAAAATTTTTAAAAATCGTTTGTTTAAGGACACACCAAGGAGAAATAGTAAGACAAGCTATATTTTTTGGCTCATCGAAAGCATATTACATGCCTCGCACGGAGAGCTGGCAAGCCAGACACGGCGGGAAAAAAGGAGAGAAAAAAAAGAAAAGGTATGCGATGACGCAAATGTTGGAACTCCTGGACTAGCCGGCGACCTCACTGTATTAACTCTGACAATCTGTGGGCACGTATCAAAAATGTCTTGTTTACAAAAAAAACTCAGCTGAGGGAGTTTTGAATACTTTCCCAGAGCAGTAGTAATTGGTTGTCATACTTAGGGGACAGGACAGCAAAAACAAACAAGTTGACCTGCATTAGTAACGTGCAAGTCTACAATACAAAATATGTCGCCCTTGAAGGTAGGCTTTGTAAGCCAGAAAAGACGCATGAACGAGAGGCGGGTGGTGACACCGCCTAGTCGGGTCACCATTGATTGGACTAAAGAAGCTAAAGATCGCTACTGACACTGCATTGCGTTTTGAAAGAGCCAGAGTCTAAACGGAAGAAGTTCGAACAAAGTTCTCGGCCCCCTTCCCCCCTCGCGGCTACATGGCGGTGGATGTGGAACATCCTTTCAACCGCAGGCGTCAAGTCTAATGCGTGAACATAGAACCAGGCCAGTACACCTTGCTTTGAGAGCGTGTAGAACTGCTCCAAGCGGTCATAACTCTTCCGAAGCCCTCGCTACGACGTCCTTTACAACCCCCTGCACAGCTTCGCGACGGGTGTCTCCATAATTTAACTTTATTCGAGGCTGTTGAGGTCAGGGCCCCCCTCGAGGAGAACTTAGGGACTCGATTTCTTGTAAGTTGCAAACGCGCGATGAAAGCACAGAAATCACGGAAAACATCATCATTATCAGCCTGGTTACGCCCACTGCAGGGCAAAGGCCTCTCCCATACTTATAATGGAGGTCAACTGGTCGCTTCAATCGAAACGTGAAAATAAAACAGCAGGGAAATCAGAGTGTGCGAAAAGACAAATTGCCAAAGGCGGGAGCCGAACCTAGACCTTCCGTATCCAAAGGTAAACGTATGGCAGAAAATTAAATTAAATTATGGGGTTTTGCGTGCCAAAACCACTTTGTGATTATGAGGCACGCCGTAGTGGAGGACTCCGGGAATTTCGACCATCTGGGGTTCTTTAACGTGCACCTAAATCTAAGTACACGGGTGTTTTCGCATTTCGCCCCCATCGAAATGCGGCCGCCGTGGCCGGGATTCGATCCCGCGACCTCGTGCTCAGCAGCCTAACACCATAGCCACTGAACAACCACGGCGGGTAACGTACGGCAGAGGGCGGCCTCGTCGCGGTTTCTCTGCCGTAGCTGAGGCAACGCCGTTTTCAACCAGTAGTAAGTCACGAATCAGCAAGGCGTGCGAATCGGGCAATCGTCGTGTTTGCCTCACCATATGCGCACATCACACAGGAATGAGTGATACTAAAATGATAAATGACTTCTTTTTTGGCATTGCTAACGGGCCACACCACTATTCATTCTCACATCTTGGGCATCGCGCACAAACGTTCAGCCGCGACACAGGAATAAAAATACTCGGGGGGGGGGGGGGGGGAGCTCTTGCTCCTGTATCGGTGCTAAACGCTTGCGCTTCACACACAAGATGTTCCAACATGAACTGGCCTAATTAGTTGCGCTGCTAAGTTCTATTACGTTTCTGTCGTCAAGCGGCCCCCCACCACAGTGATTACCAATCCTAACTTCACTTGGTTTAGCGCCAGGACCTGAGAACAAGTTATTTACACGGCATGCGGTTTGGTATTTGGATTTCCAAAGTGAACTGTGTGAACAACGTACTCACGTACAGTTTCATATCCTGCATGCCCACTATCTTGAGCACATTTTTGTTCTCTTTATTTACTTATTTATTTATTTATTTATTTGCAGCAATCGCTATGTATAAACGTCCGACGCTGGCAGTAGGCCGCATTTCGTGCCCGTGGGGAGACCTCTTGTTCAGCGTTTCCGCTTCACACACAAGATGTTTCAACACGAACTAGCTTAATTAGTTGCGCTGCTAAGTTCTTTTACGTTCCTGCTGTTTGGCAGCGCCGCCACAGTGATTACCAAGCCTAACTCGACTGCGAAATGCGACTGGAAAAACGTGGTAAAAGGAACGCGAACTTGTAAAAATAAATCCGGAGGCCATCTCTAATCCGCGCCTCACAATCAGATGCCATTGTTTTGGCACGTATAAGACATGAATTAATTAAAACGCCGATATAAGGGAGTACGCATATAGTCACCCGCAAAAAAAAACTAAAACAAAAGTCAGCCCGCGAGTTGGACATATCCATACTGCTTGCCACTAAATGTCGCAAAGTTGTGCACTAATCTGCCAAGCCACCATTGCGCTAGTCAGTGCATCTGTTCAAGAATACCGGCAAACTTGCTCACTATTTGATGCCCACAATGGTGGAATTTGGCGATGGCAATTTATGTGCAGAAACATGGCACTTGTTTAGGGTCCAGTGCAGCTCCTGTATTAAAAACCTGGCAAAAATTGATCAAGCACTATAACTGAGTTACGACCACAACCAAGTTGTTAAGGATTGCCGTTAAGTGGTTGATCTCTTGATTTTATTAAGGTTATCTTCCAACAAAACTATAGTTTCGGTGACCACTGGTGCGTTAGATTATTGCCTGAGGTCGCGTTTCATTTCACTTTATTTAATATCAACTCCCAGAAAGGAGTTGTATTAGGTTTCTGCACCTTGAACTGACATTTATTACAAGGGTACATATTTGTTCGATGTATTCATCGCGACCGAAGAAGTGCCCTCTTACCTTGCAGTCCGTGCCACTCGAAGCTGAACAAGTGGGGCAGCGACAGGCTGTGCTTCAAATCTGCGTTGCAAAAAACGTTGCGTTTATACCAATGCCTTCTAGTTTCCAAAAGCAGGCAGAAAATCTGCAGTTGGGTTTCTAGGACACTTGATAAAAACTGCATAGAAATGTTCTTGAAAAACCAGAGGGCTCAACGGATAAAAAAAAAAGCGCCGTCACAGTGCAAAACAGGAATCGTCAAGTAATAATATACGTAAGGCACATAGGATGTAGCATAAAAGTAGAAAAAAGTGGCGAGCAGGTTCAATGCCCGTGCAATCTTCTTGGCTCCTCGGAACCCGCCTAGCTTGTGCGGGTATCAGCCAGCAAAAGTAAAGAACAAGCAAGTATGGTATCACCCACGCTGTAAACTATGCTTCTTGTTTGACGCAGGCGATAAATTGTATCTCGTTGTCATGCGGGAAGGGGCACATCGGCCAAACGCACCTATGTATCGATGATCACTCGAAAGAAAACAAAGCATTCTTTTCAGAAACCGACAGTTCGCGCTTGAAAGGCGTATCAGGCAGTGCGGGTGCCCTCGTATATGTGAATGTTCTGGAATTTTGGGCCGCGGAAGGATAATCAGAGAGCGACATTTTCGGAGCTTTTTATATTATTAGGCAGTGACACGGAATTACGTTTCTCGAATGGTATGTTTATTAGGTGATTTGTTTATAGATTAGTTTTTTTAATTGGTTTCGTGATATTTATAACGCATGCGCCTAAGGACTGCCAGAGGTTAGACGCTTCTTATGACTCATAATACAAGGCTGTTAATCCCTGCCTCGTCCCATAGTCATCTAATCTTGCGTATTTCGTCTCTGCCGCTAGTTTTGGACGTTCAATAATGCACCAACGGACCTAGCTTTCTACTTTGTTGCTCAACGACATCCGTGATATGCGATCACATTTTCTTCGTTGGTACGTGTGGAACAAAATCTGGCAAGCAAAAAATTTGCTTGCCAGATGCGTCCTTTGCTTTGTATCTACAGACAGAAGCACTTTTTTTTTCAATTTCGCGAAGCTTCGCGTCCACCCGGCACCCCGCCCCCTTCTTCGTTCTTTTTTTTTAATTCCTAGTACTTGCCTGAAGAAACTCTCCGAAAAGGCGCTTTCTACAATGGCACCCCCTGGCAGCAAACTAGTCGCCATAAGCAAACACAGGCGCGAGCGATGGGGTCGGTGAGCCTATTCTGAACGGCTGGATTCGACACGCTCACTCCGCCGACGCGGCGCCCGCCCGACTCTAATGTCTCTGTGACGTAGCACGCGGGGCTGCAGTGCTCGGCCTTGTGCATTGGCTACTGTCCGCAAGTCTAGCTTCTGCACCCCCTCCCATCGGCGCACACACCTCAGCGTATTGGTGCCTTTAAATGCCGTTGCCTGCTTTGCTGTACTCGCGTGTTTGTGCGTGTCGAACGTTTGCACTTGCTGACAAGACGGGACACGTGCTCTTTGCAGCGGTCGGAAATTCGGGCGCCTGTTAGCCACGGTGAGCTTGGTGGCGTCCGAGGACTTCCAGGAAGCCGGAGTTGGTTGGTCGGGAAAAGGTCGAGGGGGACTGACCTTTCGACGGCGCGTCCCTCTCTTTCCTTCTCAACCTCTACGGGGACCTACTCGGACCGGTTTGTGGTTGCGTGAGGCTCTGGCATAGTTACGAACAGTCGTCGAAAGTTCGTCGCTTCAAATCAAGGAATAGGAAGCTTACATTCATTTCAACGCGCAAGAAATGTGGCTGGCATTTCGCTTTCTCCATAGTCTTTTGAGAGTTCTACAGGCCGCTCAACGCTATGCGACCCTTTCAACCAGTTCTTCATGGCCAAGGGAGGAGCAATGCCCTCTCGCTCCCCACCTCCCCTATTTTTGAGCCCGTCTATGGCTGAGGATTAAACAGGATAGCGAGGTGCGGTTGTGGCGAGGTAAGCAACATTGTTTAACCCTTCTCTCACTTGTGCTTTCTTCGACCAGTGAGGGGGAAGGAGGGACTGGGACTGTGAGCCTACTTAAGGACTGCGCTGTGTCCCGGGCGGCTCATAAGCGCCGGAAAAAAAACTGCCTTGCCTCTCGGAGTGAATCTAAGGTGAGTTGAATCTTGTTTGGTCGTAGCATGAGAATAGTCAGTTTTGAGACCGAATGGCATATGAGCCGAATATCAAGTACTTTTTAAGATAGTTTTCGAATATTAAGCAAGCACCCGCCCCCCCTTCCAATTTTCACTAATATATCAAAGTGATCTTCACGTCCTGATATGTTCGCAATGTTAGCAAGTTCCTCTCATTAGAATGCAATTTATGAAGGGTCCTTTCGTTCATATTCTAAAAATGGAGGGGGTGAAAATATTGCAACGATCACCACGTTGCAATCGTCTTGGAGGAGAATGCCAGGTGTTAAGAGAAAACTTCAGCTCAGGTCCAACTCTAACGCGGCCTATTCAAATACATGTGAAAAGCAAAAGTGCTTTCCTGAGATAACCCCTGGACAGATTTTAGTGAAGTTTGTTGCACTTGAGAGAGAACGGTAAATTCCAGCGACAGTTTGAAGCGGAATTTCTATGTAGGGTCTTAATTTTGTTAAAGGAATTTTCAAAAATTCGGTAGTTAGAAAAGTATAGAAGCTCGAAGCTTGCAAAATAATAGCTCCGCATCAAGAACAGATATAGCGATTGTGTCAACCGTATCCATTAGATCATTCAAAGCAGATAAATTCAATATGTCCATCTAATCTATATCTTTGTTACGTTGTGTACAAGGGTTCTGCAAAAGATGTATTTGCATATTACTAAATTATTGAGATTCATGTGTAACATTAATTTTGTGAGCTTTATATGTACTATTCTATGCGAGCTCCCATTTAAGTACATGATGAACCAGAAAGCTTTTTTTCTCGGCAACCACTGCACCGACTTTGACAAGGTTTCTTTTATTTAGAAATGTTAACACTAGTTACGAATTTGTAAGCTTCATGCTTCTGTGCTTGACATTTACTCAGTTTTCGGCAAATGTTGTCCTAAATCAGAAATCTGCTTTTTAAACAAGTTTCTCTCTGAGACGCACCAACTTCAATTCAGATCGCCCTGGCGTTTTACATGTATTCCAATGGGGTAAACGCAGTTGGCCCCGCTCTAGAAATTTCAAACTTGTTTGTTGACCATTACGGGGTCTGTCTCGCTGCAGCCTTACTGCTTCAGGGGCTTGCCTATGTTGAACTATTTCAGCAGCCGGAAATGGTCGACGCGATTGTGTCTCAAGTTGTATCGTTCATCAACATCGTCGGTCTATGTTGTGTTCACTGCAAGACGAAGGCCGCTCCCAACAGTCCTGTCTTGCGCCAGCTGACCCCCATTTTAAGACTGCAAACTTCCTATTCCCAGCGCATGCAGCAGGCATTGCGTCCACGATTGTGACTTCCTTTTTAAGGTACTCAAGGAATGAAGGATACTAGATCATGGCTTTTATGATACCAATGATCAATCTGTAGTATCTTGGGCGCGCACACTGTTAACCAATATCAAGCTAAACTGGTGAAGCTGACTGTCAGTACAGGCTGCTGACATAATTATTGGTGCGCAAACTCTTCTGCCGACAGTAGCCTTAGTATGAAAGCGCCCTAATAATTTTGCTGCTATTATCGTTAACCAGAATCTCAACGATGGCAACCACATCAGGACATAGTCTGCGTCCCTCTCATTTCATTCGGCCAAGAAATGTTGCCCAACTTTAACAATACGCTGCAAACTCCACTGCAAGAATTTAGATGTGTCGGACTTATATTTACTGGTGCGTCTAGGAGTAATGCACGTGGAATTTATTCACACTCATCTAACTCCAGAGCCTTTGATCTTTGTTCTTATTTTACTACATTTTACTCGTTATGGTTACCATCTGTACAGTAGTAGTTATCGCTGGCGATTAAATTTTTCCGGCATTTTCATTTCACACAAAAAGAAAAAGAAATGCAGAAGCCGTAATATGCCTTTTATAATAGTGGACATTTTGTGCACGAAAACCTCTCCCCACCTTGTATGTGGGTTAAAATTTCCCTGCTGACGATTGCAGCTAATGGTCTTTTTCTCTTACGTTCCAGTCCCACCTGCAGCCATGACCAACACTGTTTCCCGTGAGTACCTCATCGTTTCCTTCCTTTTCTCGCTTTCAGGTGTGTCTAATCTGATTAAGCGTTCCTCCTTCCTATAACATCATTACCCTTCCGCAGGCCGTGCTTGCGGCAGTCCGATTAACGCGCTGGAAAAGTGCCCACTCGTTGGAATGCTTAGATTAGACAGTTTCGAGGCATTTCACGTGCATTTCCGCGCTGAATTGCGTTGAATATCGTTTTGATACAGTTGATTACGTCATTGATACATATGTGGCAAAATTTCTTGACGGACGTTTCAATCAAAAGGGTATCCTAGTTCAAGTATACATTCTACTCATTTTCGCCGCGTTTTATGTACTTATAGGGTCGAATTCACTGTGCCATTAGCCGGACATCCTCCTTGCCTAGGGTTTTCACTTAAGAACAATGTTAGCGTAAAGGCGTTTTGTGAATAAGGGCCCCGATTCGCTTACAGAGTTTAAAGGAGCTCAACTAGTTAATAATGCTTTATGCATGTCAACTTTTACAGTGCTGTGCTCAGGCACGAATAACTTGTTCAACATTCCACGCAGATGTGAGAATTTTGTTTTGTTTTGCGAATTTTGGGCTTCATGGTGGTCTTGGCACTATGCTCAAGCCCGCCTTGAACCCAAGTGCACTGGTACAACAGCAAGGACTATAACAATCGCGGTGCTGGCGCGACTGGTTCACACGGGCTCTGAACATGATTAAATCGGTATTTCGGCGTTCAGGTACGGCACGTGTCGCACGAAACAGATAGCATACACGATGAACAAAAGCTGGATGCACAAATCACTAATCTCTTCAATGATTAATCATATGTTCACTTCAACGTTAGATTTCAAATCTAGTGCACTTTCCGTATCAGTTGCTGCCTTGCTAGTGTGGTTGTAAGGTTGAAACAGCCCAGTCAGACCAAGTCATCACCAATGACCACCAGACAGTGCATCCTAGGAAAGAGCGAAAATAAATGAAACCACTCCGAGTATGCAAACACTATTAAAACAATACTTTTCTCTGCCCTGTTTGCAGTTATCGTCCTGATGGCGATCATCTGTGTCCTGTCCGCTGTTCCACTCGTAAGTCTTTGCCACCACTGACATTTGAGCATGCTTATTCTGTAGAACTGATTATAGGTGACTTTAATTCCCTGTTGTGAAAACGAAGCATTAAAGACATATTTTTTTTCTTTTATGGCCGTAGCAAATGCAAAGCTCATTCAACTCTATAGTATGTTTATTTGGGGACACTTGCGACGAGCCTTTGTACTGTGTAGCTCGATACTCATCAGTCCGAGAAATAACACTGGGATGATAGGGGGCTTTTGTTAGTCCGTAAATGTATTACTCTTTTATGAATACTGGTGACCTAAGCATGAACAGTCAGGCTGATAGTGCCACCCGGCTCAGAGTTTAGCCAGAAAGGACACACGTGTTACTGCAGTAACCAAGCATATTCTACTTAACTGCTGGTTTAAGGTATCGGCAGTGATACGATCGTTAACACGGTGCCTTGTTTTATGTTTCTTTCGTCAAGAACTCCCAAGTAACAGGAGTACTTGTCTAGTGCGTGGTGCTTGGGCAACGTCTCGAAAGCTGTCGCTACGTTTACGGAAAGACCTCAGTACATAACAACACTACCCGCCTGTTACGCAGGACGCGGCCATAAGTTGAGTTCAGGCTAGTATAATTTTTTGTCGCCATGTACCTGATACATTCTGCCAAGCTCAAGATATTTACCGTATACGCTGAAATGCGTTATTACGGTGTCATAAAATCATTGCTACGGCCAGCGTCCCACCGACGCCCTTTTAGTACTTCTATAACGCTTGGCCTAAGTGTTGTCTGGAGTGTTCTTGATGCGACAACATAACCTAAGTGCATGCCGTGTGTTTTTCATTAATTACCTGTTTTAACTTCTATAACAACTAGGATCAGCCTGGACAGGAGCAGGACTCTCTCCACAGCGAGTCGCCCCAGTCGGCCTACCTGGGCCTTCCGTCCGGCTCCGATGACATCGTTAGCCCTATCGACATCTCGTTCAGCTGCGCCCACCGGAGCCTTGGCTACTACGCTGACATCGCCAACGAGTGCAAGATCTTCCACGTCTGCAACCCCGTTCTTCTGAGCGACGGACAGGTGAGCGATTGAGCTTGCTTAAAGATCCCAAGAGATCATCATAGGTGATATTCAATACATGGCGTCTATGACGCGTTTAAGGCTCCACATTTGCTTCCGGTGCATGCCTTCTGCAAAAGAATGGCCCTCGCGTTTAGCTTTTGTAACTTTGAGAGAGCCGTAGCCTGGGCATGGATTTGGTCATGACGTACTGCGAGCTCTCCACTATGGGGTGTCGCATAGCCTCGCTGTTGCTTTGGGACGTTGAACCCAATGAAACAAATTTGTTACCCTTGCGCGCCTCGCATCTACAGAAAGCCTGACAGAGCAACAGCTGCCAGTTGTATCCAGTCACCCTATGTATTCCCTTTCTCCGCCGGTAGGTTATGCATCAAAGGAACCGCTTCTTGGGTCTAGTTTTGGCACTTGTTGAAGGACATATTTGCTGCAAAGAGGACACACGGGAAAAGCAACGGCAATGTAAACCGAGGGGGCCCTATTTTTGTTAGTCGCAACCACATGACACCAAGAGATAGCGGAAGACGAGGAAAATCGAGAACGACAGGAGCAGCACGTGCACTAATGCCGCTCGTATTGTCATTAATGACGGCCTTTTTGCGGGTTCCCATATGCGGCAAATATGCCTTTCATCACGTTATGCATATTTACGTAGGGCATGCAGCCAGTAGTCACACGAAATGCGCGGGTAAAGTGGTCATAGAAATATCACTGCGCTTTCGTAGTAATATATTTCTTTTCTGTCGCGAACAAACTTTGAACGGTTTTCACAGCGTTGGCTGCAATAAAAACGATGTATCTAATCACGGCTGCAACATAGTCTTAGACTTAATAGCCTTTATGCCTCGAAAGCTCGAGAGTGCAGTTCCTAGTCTCTATCGATGAGAATGTACGATTTCCATGTCCATTTATTTGTTGCACAAGTGGCACATGTACAGCCTGGACTCCCCGCCAAAAATGGTGTTGTTTGGACGTCATGCGTCAAAGGAGTCTATAAAAAAAGGGCACAGGGTGAATGTACTGAAGAAAGGCGCGTTACCGAGTTGTCCGACTACTTTCCGTTCTCCTAGTGTAAAGAATTGACAAGATAATAAAACTATCGTTCTTCTAGGAAGGCAGGTGATGTGAATCGAGAATGAAATCTTTCGCAGCATTTTCGTGTGGACTTCGAAGAGAAAGCAGCCAAGCTCGTCCTTACAAACTTCGCGAAACATTGGAAATGTCACCGCTAAGGAAGTAGTTTACGTTTCCGCAATATTGCAACACATCTTTAAAACATGCTATCTTTGCCTTTCTTTTTTCCCCACCAGGTGGCCATGATGCAGTACAGCTTCGTGTGCCCCAACACCACCATGTTCGACCAGCAGTCCCTGACCTGCACCAATCCCCCGGGAACGGCCCCGTGCCAGCAAGCTGAGAGCTTCTACTACCTGAACCGCCACGTCGGCCAGGGCGGAATCGGTGGCGTTCCCGTCGGCTCACCCTCCGAGCAGCCGCGACCGGCAGTCTATCCCGAACCCAAGCACCAGGCCCCCGTCGAGCAAAGCGTAAGCAAAATCTGTCGTCGCTAGTGCACACTGTGCTAGCGTCTGGTGCAAATGGAAGACTGACGATACTCCCAATATTGTGGCACTACGTACCAATTGTTAGTCAGTTTAAGTCGCTAAAGAAAGGCCAGCACTATCCGAGCTCTTAGCAAATTACCGGGCTACGATACGAAAAAATAAAGGCCCTTTGTGACAGGCGTGACAGAACGAAAGACTGGTATCGATAAACCCTTGCAGTCCCCGCGCAAGCTCACCCTGCGGTCCTGCATTTTTTGTGGGTAGACCTTGACTACATTTCAACTTAATGAGCCACCCCCCCCCCCAAAGCCCCCCTCCCCCCTAAAAAAGATGTGACGTCACGCTGACCTTAGTAGAACTTTGGTATGCACTTTCTCTGCTTACTGCTTACTAGCGTAAACAACTAATGCCAAACATGTCTTTATTCAGTTCAGCCCCAAAACTTCAGCAACAGTGTGCCTGCTCCGAGTTTTCTCGGCTTCACTGACCTAATCCAAAAAAAGTTTCGCACCCTAGGTTCGTTTAGAATGGAAGTAGTCTGCATTTACCGATGAACAAGACAAGAGTGGGCGTCGAATTCGTTACATCAAGGCGATCGGGTGTGGGTGCTATAAGACGCCGGCGCCACTCGCATTTGGCGTTCGAATATCTCCTGCCTAGCCTTAGACATTAAATAAATCCCGCTAGGTCAGCGTGACGTCGTTGATTTAAATTTCCTATCGTATTTCACCGCTCTGGCCTTGTGCATGTTAAGTTCAATATAAAACTGCACAGTTTTCCATGAAATTATTCAACGCAAGTTCACTATCGGACACCGTTTCATTTACGAATCGCTGCATTTCTGTCGTACCATCTCGCCTCTTTCAGCAGCCCGAGCCGGTTCCAGCCAAGCCTGCTAGTGACGACGACAGCGTTGTGAGGCCGGCGTCCTACTACGGCGGCAAGAGCAGCTAGAAAGGACACTCGTCGTCGGTGTGACGCCGCAACCTGTGGGATAGCCACTCTGCACTCGCTGCAGAGATTCGTGCCAAATATGGGAATTGTGTAATTGAAGAAATAAATGTTTGCCTCTGGCATTTCTATATATATCGCCTCAACTGAGTCACTCGCAACGGCGTTGGGTTGCGAAGCACCAATGCTAAATATTGTACGAGTAGATGGTTCATACCCATATTCTCAAAAAAAAGGTGATGTTTCGAACCTCACAGCCTTGAAGCTTTCCCTATGTACGAGCTCTTGCACGCGACGGAAACACAATATACACAAGACCTGTAATTTGAGTTATGCACTGGGCGAAGAAAAATTACCTAAGAAACATATGTTTCCAGACGTTGCACGACAGGAATATGCACAGAAGGCGCAGTGTCGTAGCTACTAGCCTGAGGTAACATGCTGTCGAATAGACAGCGTGTTCGCTCCTTGCAACGGCGATATAGACCGTTTCATCGGGCGAGGAGGATAGGGCGCGCGGAGAGCCTTTCCTCCTCTCTGGCTTGGGTGATCCGGCGCGGCGCGGCTTGAAAGTATTGCTGTCGCGTGCTGCGGAACGATTTCGAGATCTTTTAGATGGTATTTTGTGACATTTACGCCATGCCCGTTCATATAAGGTCATCAGGGAAGCCTTTCGGTGCATCGGTAGCTACAGTAGGCGGAAATATCACTTGGGGGCGCAAAAATGTGACGCGTTTTATCAGCCGCGGTGTACGCACATTATCAGTCGCTGTGTGTGTATGTGTGTAATTTGCTTATATCGGTTTTAATTCAACAAAGAAAACAGGTGTCTCTGTATTAGCAGCATGAAATGGTAAATCTGCTCAATATCTGATCGCTTGGCGTAGGGAGTAAAACATGAAGCATAAGAGGGAATCCTCGTGCACGGCCAACCTAAGGCAACCACGAACATCTAAGCGGCAGGCTCTATCAAATATTTGTGATGCACCGGCATCGTTCTCGCCCATTTCAAGTCTAGTAGGCTTCAAATTACCATATGTCTACGCTAGCCTTCCTTCATGAGGCCGATAGCGCTGCTCAACAACGCGATAACTGCGGTTGGTGAACCAGCACAGTACATATGTAAGCTGTACGCTTCGGCATTGGCTTTTTGGCCTGCATACAGCCATAATATATAAGAGATCGCATAAAAAGAATGCGATGCCCATTTTTGAGGACAACATTTCTGTAATACGTGTGAGTGCCTCGTAGAGAACGGAACGAACACAACCGAAAAAAAAAAACATCGGTTATCATCCTCTTTCTCGAAAAAGCAAGAGAAAACGGGCTAACGCCGCAATAGGGCCTTGCATAGTCACACCGCCCAAAGTTTATAAATATATAACCGCTGATGCCGTATGCTTGGACCATGCAGTATGTAGAACAAAGATAAATGTAATCCAGCACCTACCACTGCCTAGGACGCTCGCGCTGTTCGTAAACAGTCCCTTTGCTGGACAAGCTTAATTCAGACTGTAAGGTATGCTGCTATTACTTGCCAAAACTATCTTATTCAGGGGCGGAAACCTCATCCATCGAACCAAGTAGTCACGCAATGTAACCTGCAGCGAACAGTTTGAACGCTTGTCAAAGTATAACATCACAGCTCCTATCGTAGCAGAACGGTACCCACGCTCACGCTGTTACGATCGTCGCGTATGTTTCATGGATCCTAAACCGCAGCTTAGAAATAGAGGATAATACTGCAATAAGGTCACATTAGTGATTGGAACATTCAGAAATACACAATTGATCTCCGAGGCTGATTGTAGACTCGAATATGCGCGCACACATCGCGCTGCGTGCTCCATCCCCTTCAACACCAGCAGAAATTCCGGCCATGACGCCTTAAACGACTTCAGTACGTCTCACTGAACCGTTTACTACGTAGAAGACGCATGTCATACTAAACAGACCGCACGACCGCGAAAACAAACGCCAGAACCTACCGCCGAGCGTATACCTGCCATGCTAAAGACCGCTTTCACCCAAGCCAGTATGGCGCTGCTCATAGGCGGCGCCACTGCGCTCACAATATGGCGGCGCCTACGAAAAAACGGTCTATAGTTGCAGCTGTGTTGCCATCTTCTTCAGGAAATGGGAGCACCTAGCGCTCTCGCAGGCACCTTTGATCTTCACTAGGAAGGCTGACTACGTCCTCGCAGTAGGCGTCTGCCAGGACTGCGTGCGGTATCCGAGGCGGCAACGACAATGGATGTCTCATTGACCAAACCCGGCGAGAAGTTTTTCGATGTGCTGCCTTTTAAAAGCGGTGGCTTCGAAATTCGTCGCAAGGTTTCCAACTAAAAATTTTTAAACTCTCGTAATAGTGACAAAAGGACCAGTGGTATTGCTCTGGAATATTTTCTGTACGCGCATTTCGGCATGGAAGGGAAACGCAAGAAATACCAGATGTGCGGGATTCTTCGGCTCTCGGTAGACCTCTCGCGAGATGCGGGCGTCGTAGTTGCGGTCTCCTGTTTTGTGAAACAACTTTACCAAACCTTGAAACGGCCGGCATTATAGCAATGCAGCCTGCAATTGAAAGCCATCTAGTTCGTGAAAGTGACAAGATATTCGGCTACAGTTCTATGTTTTCGTTTCTTGAAGACATGTTAAAGAGTACAATTTTTCTTTAGGCTTTCCTGTCTGGAGCTTCTATGGGCCAATTAGTTATGGGTTTCCTGACGAGGGAATCACATCCATTGACTTGGATGCTTTAAGGTTTAGGTATTTAATTCTGTTCTCTTCAAGAAGTTGATTGAAAAGAGAAAAGGAATGATGTTGCTCGCACATGACGTTCGCGTTACCGGTGGCAACATATGCCAATCATCGACCGGAGATGACTACCGATGGAGGCGAAGGAACTCGGTACCGAAAAACGATGTATATGCTCCTGTGCATGCTTTCATACCCGCATGAATAAATGCTAATATAAAGCGCCAAAATACGAGTAAGTAGCCAAAAATATAGAAAGGAGGGCTGGGGAGTCTGTGACAAATTTTAAACGCCACACATTTCAATACTGTAGCACATTTGTCGCAGAGCAGTCCACCCAAAGACAACACTCACGTCGAATAAAATCATGCTCTGCGTTGCAGCGGATGTTACCCATGGTTGCAAACTGCCAAAAACCTTTTCGGACAAATTGAGAATAAATCATTCATTACACAGTGGTTTAGTGCAGTGACCAGCTGCACGCTTTTCAATGTGATCCTCTTGTTAGTGCCCAAATAAACTTTTTGTTAGTAAACCCTAAAGGCTCAACCAGACGTACGCGTTCCAATGCGCCCGCACGCGCCGCACCACGCCTGGGCGTGTACGGCGTCAGGCGCGGAGGCTGTTTCGCGTGTCGGCGCGCGGCGGCGTGGAGACCTACAACCGCTAGAATTTTTGCGCCCGCGCCGGAAGCTGCCGCTCGCGTCAGTAGCATGACACACCTCACATGACCACGGCAAGCCAACGTCACTTCCGGAACGACTCTTCGCGTGACGTTCAGGCAAGCTTGCGGGAAACATGGCGGCGGTCCCGGCTGCCCGCTTCGAATTGAATTTGGCGTTGCTTTTGTAAAATGCACTTCGTTCGTAGCAAATGACTGTGTAAACGGCTTTCGCTTAGTCTCAGGCTGCTTCGACGACAGAGTATTATGGATAACCTCGTGGTGTTTTCGAGATCGCTTCTCGTTTCGAACGAGTCGAAGCCTAACGAAAGAAACGTTCGAGATGTCAACGCCACCTGTCGCTAATGGCGCGAAATAGCCGCAACAACGGCATATGGCCTCTGAGATTCGAAGATATCGCCGGTCAACTAAAATTGTAGAAAACGTGCGCTGCTTAGCGTACGCTATATTATAGCGTATAGCGTACGCTGTAGTTGCTGACGCTAAACTAAAACTGTCTAATATGTAACACATTGCTTAACGAGGCCGTTAAGCGAAGGCTAGACTGCCTTGAACATGGCAAGCTAGCAACACTGCGCCGCCGCGACGAGACGCGCGGCTACGCGCGGCAACTCGTGCATCGTTTGGGTGCGCGCCCTCTTCCTCCGTCGGGCGCCACGCGACGTCGAGTCAGCGCGGCGTGTGCGGACGCATTGCAACGCGTACGTCTGGTTGAGCCTTAACGAAACCAAAACTGACGCAAAGTTCACATATGTGTGGCAATCCCTTCAGCGCGTGGCAGCACGTCCTGGCGAAAGCCTGAAAGCAGCGAGTGAAGCGGCCACTACATAAGCATAACTGCGCATTGCTCTGAAAGCGAAACCCTGCGCAAATAAATTTGCTTTGGTTTTCTTATCATACGATTGACTCTTCGCACAGGTTCCTGCGCTCTGGCACCAGGGTAAGTTCACGCACGCTGCCCCTTTGTGCCTGGTCCTTGCACTACTTTGGTGCCACGGGAATAACTCAATATTTAAAATAGTGTAATTACGACATGGAGCTATTCGTAACGGGTTATCTACGAATAAACCGAAACTGGCATAACTAGTTTTGAAGAAAAAACTAACTTTCCTCGAAAACACAGGCGTACACTACTTACTATTCATTAAGATAATTCATTAAGAAGTTTCCACGCGACTAGTGTTCACGTCTTCGATTCGTTGCTGCCACGGCTTCCCTATGGTGTTGCTCGCAGAGTACGCGGTCGGCTAGTATGATCGACCGCACTTTCTGGAGGCCGGCCCCTGCAAGTGCGCCTGCTGGTACGGATATCAGGGGTCCTGAAGTTATCGCCGAGCACTTAAGAACAACGTTAGCTTCGGGCCCGTCGGCTTGACTGATACGGGAGCAGGTAGTGTCCCGCTGCTCGGTGAACTAGAGCACGCTTCAGTGTGGCACGCAACACACAGCGGCAAGCTTCGAATACGAGACGACTTCCGGCGCGCTGATTTCAACCTCGCCCGCCAAATCACACTATAGCTCAATCCAACCTCTCCACCTTTCCTCCAGTAAATTCTCGACCGTGCACGATGAAAAGGCCTAACGATTCACGTATACTAATTGGCGGGGGAATCTTTCCCCGTCACCTTCAGACTGAGCAGACGCAGTTTGCAGAAACGACAGGCGACAAGAGATGGATTGCAGGGTCTTGGCGGCGCATCTCGGCATGGCCATCTCGTCATGCACAGCCCCATCGCTCGGCGGGCAACACGTTGAAACCCCGTCAAAGTGGACACCGGCGGCTTCACGTCAAGGGGCTTAGCCGCACTACAATGGCGGCATTCTAGACAGGCCGACGGCGTTTGCCATTCTACTCCAGCTTTTGCCTTCACCGAGGCGGTGGTGCGGTGACCCCGACGCGGAGTGCTTTCTTAGGGAACGCTCGAAGGGATTTCGAAGAGGGTGGAGAAGCCGTCACGTCCCAACACTGAACTGCTGTAGCACATCTACACAGTAGTAGTCGCCCGGGCAGAACTGCCACCGTCAAGTATGACTTTCTAAGAAAGCATCCTGCGACGGGGTTACATGGAAAATTTGAACTGGTTGGAAAACGCCCCCATCCTCCTTGTTCATACTTTACAAAACAGCGTTGAAACTGGCGATGGCGGAAACACCTCATCACTGACAAGGGAACCGTAGCGCCCCAACACGTCAACGTTTACTTTAAACTTTGTAAGCGAGTGCTCGTTCTATTTTGACCATGTGTCACCCTCTCCTGACGAGTTTTATCGCAATCATTAAACTATAAGTGTTGCTCTGTTACACTAGGCCAGACGGTTTGAGAACAACTGTAGATTCAACTAAAATGTTCCATTCGTTGCCGAGCCTTCTTACGTCTGAAGTGACATCTATGTACGTGGGCCAAGCTTATACGGTAGAGTGCCAACAACACCGACGATGGGTGTCAGTAATCCTTTATAATGGTGGGGTTTGGGCAATACTTATTTATTCCAGTCGCAAATTGTGCCGTGAATATTGAATGATCTTTTTTCGTAGAGTTCTCTCACCTAAGAAAAATTGTTTTCAAGTTTCTCCGGATTTCTTCCCGCCTGGCCTTTACAAATCTAAGTCGAACCGATGGCGTTGTAAGGACGGCAATGAGGAATCTGTTTCAGCAGTCCTTTAGAATTTTTTTACCGTCTGACCGCAATTTTGCAATTACGGCAAGCTCCTTTAAATGCTTAGGTGAAATTTTATTTAATAATGTTTAGTTACCTGGTCCGTCCACTAGTGGTGGAAACATAGGCAATGAGCTAGATGACGCCGTGAATCAAATGACTTTAAACGAAGACCGCCTACAAATCGCAAATGAGCGCCCTCATAATAGATCAAAATCATCCCTGAAAAGACACATGGCGTAGTGTACCTGGAAAAAGAGCCTGATATGTGATACATCAAGACCCGTCACTGACCCGATAACTGTGAACCAACAGAAGACGGCAATGGCGCAAACAAGACGCACTCAACTCATTACGGTTTTTTTTTAATTTTATAAATTTTATTTTACAGAAGGCTGGAGTTTGAGCATCGTCCTGTCTTGACGTTGTAGCTATACATGGTGTTGTGGTGTCGAGAGCGAGCGTCAGTGACTAGCCCCATTCGGGCAACTTCATGTTCCACAATTCACCTGAACGCCCTCGGGGAAATCTATTTGTACCCTCCATAGAAAGTCTAGAGAATATATATTGCGTGGAATTTCAAAGCAGTTAAGCTTATAACTATGCATAAATTACTCGAGTACGGAAACAGAGGAACATGAGCACGGGTGCTGTTTCCATCTGAAGTTATCAGGAAAGATTCAACACATTTCAAGCATTCAGCCCGGCTCCTGACTACCAAGCCACAACGCGCGCCCAAGCGCACATCTTTTGTTTCTTTCTTTGCTTTACAAACACCATGCACAGCCATCAGAAAGCAGAGACCACGTGCGAAGGCGCTGCATGGCATGCAGGCAGCTACTCCCGCTTGTGTGTTGCCCGGTCACCATGCTTATGACTACTGCACTGCTTAGGCTTCTGTGCTTATATTGAACCAACTCGCTCAGATCAAGCTGCTTCTACTTTAAAGGCGCAAACAAAAGACGAAATATGCTGATTCCAAGCACTGTGGGAATCGATGCAAGCGAAGCTTGGTATGCTGTTTGCTTTGATTGACGATAAATAGCGGTGACGTCGGCGGCGAATGTGAAATTTCTACGTTGGTGGCCCAGTACAAGATTTGTGAGTTGATGTTACACGATACCTTGCGTGCACCACTCCTGTTTCTCTGCGTAGTCCACAGAACACAGGGAGACGCCTGCTTGCTTGAGGTGTTATTGTGCACCATCGTTCCTTTATCTCTGGGAGCAGTTAGAGGTTCCAGCATTATCCTTGCCTCACATGGCACACCGCCTCGTGACAAATGTGGCAAACTTTAATTGAATTACGTACAGATGCGTAATTCAATTAATTAACATAACTGGATATATATGTGACGCGAGCGAGAAGTTGCGGACGGAGACAAACATGGTCGCCCTAACACTGCCTTCATTCTTCGTATTTTCGGGTGGATCACTACTTGGGGAACTTGTCCACGTTCTACTAATGTGGGGTTTTGTTTGGCACTGGTGATGATCGCAACGTAGAGACGGCGTATGGCTGCGACGATCCAATTGCAAGGTGTTAGATAATCAGGGGTCTGTAACGTATACTGCAAATCGACTAATCATATTTCCCTTAACTTTCTCCCACGATTCATTGTTTTCAAAGGTGTGCGTGAATTAAAAGTGAAACGCCTGACTGGTGATGTAATCATTGAAGTTGGCGAGCCGTTCCGAAACGTTCCCGTTCCGACCTTGATGCAGTGGATGCGTGGCACTCGAAGACATAGAACCAATCTTGCACGGGCCCATCGTCCACTGATTGAGCATACTTGGGTACGCCCAAGGCTTTCGATGCGGTGGTCACGTAGCTGGTCCGTGTAGGTGGAGGATCTCTGCACTTGGGGTTCACGACGTGGCGTTGAATACTTGCATGATGATGTGCGGCTGATGAGGTGGGTGCCAGGTTGTTATCCTCTCGACATCATGGCCTTTGAATCACATATACCGTGTATACAAACGGTCGCTGTCTGCAGCTCGCTTCGCTGAGTGTCGAAGACACTCCTCCTCTGCGCGACGCTCCTTTCGGGCCTGGATGTCCTCTAGGCTGAGTACACGCTTTAGAGCCATTTTGATAGCGCGTGCTTACGTTCTCTTTCTGCATACGTGGCCATGCAGTCCACTGTTGAGACGGCAGCTCCAAGCGCTCTCCTCAGGCTATGAACAATTGTAATGTTTACACTATCACATTCCAGCACGCGACCTTCACAGCCGAGCACCTGCGTATTTGGCGCATAGAAATAAAAGCACATCACGTGCTATACGCACAACTTGTGAAACCCCGCCGTGATGGCGGCGGCCGGGATGGACGTACGGATCGATGGATGGATGGACGGAGGGAGGCTATGAGCGTCCCCTTTGGAAAGGGGTGGTGGGTGGCCCCACCAAGCACTTATTATTGTATTGCCTAATGTCTTGCCTATGTTAAAAGAAAAAGAAAGAGAAAGAAAAACCGCGACGAATTCACATAACCAAACTTTCTGGACCCCTATTGTTAACTTTGTTCTTGCCCACCTCCGTTGTTTGTCTCCCGCCAATCTTTCAATCGCCACCCACTAAACTCTAGTGCGGACATGTTTACTTTCCTCTTGCTCTCGCTAAACCCAAGGGCTTTAAGGAGACCAGAGGTACTTAAATCTACCGCTGGGCAGATATCTTCACGTTCTAATAGCACATGCCCCATCGTTTCGCTCCCTAGCTTTACCAAAGCAAGCACATGCTTATGCTTACTTCTTATATCTCGCTTTATAAGGGCGTGTTATAAGGCATCCTGATCTCGCTTCGAAAAGTAATGAGCTCCCCTTTGAGTTATCATAAATTGTTTTTTTCCGGATTTCGTTTTTTCCTCTTAAATATATAGTTACTCATACTAGGTTCCTTATCCATTGCCACCACCTATGAAATTATCTCGGCCTTTCTGATTTCCCGCTTGACAACGTTCTTTGCTGCCATATAGCTCACCATACGGGTCACATATGCTTTCTGGTAAGCTTACTAGTTCTTTTCCTCCACTGTGAATCAATGTTTTTCTTGTACAAATGCCTGAAAACTCTCCCAGCCCATTTACTTTCTCCCATATTCCTCAGTCGCTCTTCAGCAACACCACGAAGCGAGCTCCATCTGGTTGGGTTTCAGAAAGCCCAACTGCACGCGCGTCAAGACCATCACAGCAGCAGTGCCCACAAAGTCGGGGGAAGCGGCAAATAAAGATCAATTTAGGCGATATCAGATATACGCTTTTGATACAGCAACACGGTAACAATCGGACGAGGCTGGGCAAGATGTGAACGAGGAAAAAGCGAAAGATTGGTGGCGACACCTTCCTGAAGTTTGTATGAGAGCTCGCACTGATGTCCCAAATTTTGATGGTAACACGTACTAGGGTTTAGTGTATTTTTTGTGGGTTAAGGAATACTAACTCATATTCTCAAGGAACTGTTGGGTTACAACCTTTACCGCGCGCTGTGCTCAAGTCGAAAGAGCCCTCGGAAGCTAGAGAGCGCACACTGTGATGGCAAGATTGACAACATCTCTTTGTCCGGCGATATGTTTAATTAAACAACATGTCCGCCGATCGCGATACTCCGTAATGCGAAATTTGAGCACCGCTTTGTACCTGTTTTCATTTCGCGATATATGGAGGCAACGAATTTAAGACCGAAATCACCACACCGACTGGCAGTGGGTAAGTGCCATCAGCGCCTTCGAAGAGGGAGGGGTGGTATGGCAACGCTAGAACGATGAGCGGCAGCCGAGCCAGTTGTGGAAGAAGACGACGACGAAGGCGCGAGCAGTGGCACGCACGCGCTCGCGCGTTTACACCGACGCCGACGCTCGACCCAGGAAAGAGCGCTATACAAAAGTATTCACGTAACAGGTGACGTCAGATGCTGCCGATGAACACGTTATGCGTAGGAATGACAACACTCGGGTAAAGCACGATACGTGATGTGACATGCATGCTGTCATAAAGGAATATGCATGCTGTCATGCATGCTGTCATAAACTACATCATTATTATCAGCAGCAGCAGCAGCAGCAGCAGCAGCAGCAGCAGCAGCAGCAGCAGCAGCAGCAGCAGCAGCAGCAGCAGCAGCAGCAGCACCAGCAGCACCAGCAGCACCAGCAGCAGCAGCAGCAGCAGCAGCAGCAGCAGCAGCAGCAGCAGCAGCAGCAGCAGCAGCAGCAGCAGCAGCAGCAGCAGCCTATTTTATGCTCAATGAAGGACGAAGGCCTCTCCCTGCCCTTCCAATCACCCCTGTCCGGCGCCAACCGACTTCAACTAGCGCCTGCGAATATCTTAATTTCATCGCCCCACCAGACTCAACCTATGGGAAGTTTTGAGAGCCTTTCTTACACCTTCCACAATACTGTAACATACTTTGAAATTCATAACGTCGCACTTCCGCCAATCAGGTTTCTGTGAGAAATGCAAAAAATAGTAATAATGAAAAGCTTAAGTTTCCTTGCCAATTAGTCATCACCAAAGCAATAAATCCAGTGTTGTGAAAGAGCATTCTGCCATTATCAACTAATTTGATGCTCACAATTAATGTCCCTTTAAATATATTGGACATGCTCAAGGACTTATGGCCCAGCTTATTCTATTTTGTGTTCACAAGTTTCCTGCAAGCAATTGATTTGGAAGTTACTGTAAGTAAATTTCGTACACTTCTGTCATCATAAAATAAAATGTAACTCTGAAGTTTGAGTGCCAAAACCACATTATTATTATGAGGCGTGCTGTAGTGGGACCTCCGTATTGATCTGGGGTTCCTTAACGTGCAACTATTCTATGTACACGAGTCTAAGTATCTCAGTAAATTTAGTAACTGAAATGCGGCCGTCGGGGTCGAGATCGAACCCGCAACCTTGAGCTCTGTGTCGCTGTTCAATTCCTCAGCCGTTAAGCTACCACGACAGGTTCTTTAGTAGTAAAAGCATTGTCGATATCGATGCTGCCAGAATAATGCTGCCTTCCAAATATTACTATTATTACTATTACATCGTTAACACATATAATGCTAATCACATTTGTGCACACCAGGCAGATTTTAGCATAATTCCTTGCCCATAATGCAAGTCTCACACGCTCTTTACACAAAGTAATGGAAACCTATCGAATCTGTCAGCGTCATCAATGAAAATGAAAAGCAGTCAGGTATCAGAAGAGTAAGTAACCTGTTCTACAAGGAGCGCAACGGGCCACCAGGTTCGGTCAAGTTAGTTAAATGGTGAGTACCTAAAGGAACAATAATGTTGCTTTCATTATTGGTGCTTTATCATCGAAAGCAAAGTTTCAGGCGCTAAGGATATTTTAGCTGTGAGACAAATTGTTCTGCCCATGCGCAATACACTCTTGTGGACAGTAATGACGAGGTATAATTTGTTTTACAATCTGGCTGCCCCAAAGCGCAGCTGCTGGTGTGACAACTAATGCGCAGTCTTCCCGTGTACATTCGAGGCTAGTATAAAGAAAAGAACACCTTATCATTAGTAAAGCAGAATTTCTTGAAATTCTGAAAGTCAGAGCTCCCCTAAATGCTTTCCGCTAAAGAGTTATCTTGTTGAGGGGTCATGTACGTCTATATTTTTTCGAGTACTCGCAAGAAAAATTGCTGGAAGAAAAGCCTTTTCAATACGTGGGGGCTGGCATTTATAAAAATCGATTTATTACCTACTTTCGTGGCCCAAGGGTCATTTTTACTGCTTTTCAGAAACGCTAACAAGCAGTCAAGCCTCGTCGCTCTGATTTCTGCGTTATCGTACCCTCAGGCACGTGAAACACTTGCTAGTTGCAAGCTCGACGTAAGCTATTGCATTTCTCTTGTATGTGGATGCGGATGTCCTTTGAAAGTTGCTGAAGAAAAAAATGATCACTAAGAACGTGCAGCATGATTGCGCATAATTTAGTATAACTCTCTGTATAAAAGAAACACAAATCCCGTTTCTTGGAGTTTCATTAGGAGCTTAGGAAACAAGGTATAATAGCAAAAGGGCTACAAGTGTCCGCCGCCAAGGCGTCTACCATTCCAATGAAAATGTTTTATTACAGCTTTTCTTCGTCTCATTTGCCACTCTATTTCTACTGTAATTTTGTTCTTTCCCACACAAACAAGATTAGCGGAAATCCGGCCCGGACCGCGTATTGCAGTGATTCGCCTAACTTTCTTCTTACCCCGACATCGCGCCAATTTAGAGCGGTCAATCCGGGCAATAACAGCGCCTCGTCTTCGTCCAAGCCAATGACGCAGACACAAAAGAACAAAAAAAAGTGAAATAAAAGGGTAGCGAATTGCGCCCATGGTGTTTATTTCTATATTAGTTCACCATGATGACTTACGAACGGCAACATACAGGCGAATGTGACCAACATTCATACATGACTGCGCGGATTTACAAAGCCTGGCTAGAATCACTGAAACTCTGTTATAAAGCAGAGGTTTCTTTGGTTCATTCCCTTCACTTTGCGGTCACGGCTGCCTGGCCGAGTAGACTCTGAATTCAGGAGACAGCATCATGTGAGGCAATGATGAAACCTGCAGAGTGTTCTGATCTTGATACCAGTTCACTAAGTGCGCTCGCATGGTTTCTGTGGTTCATAGTACGTGATGCTGGAGGCAGCGCAATGTCACAGCAATCGTGCACCTTTTAACATTACCCAACGGAGATATCCGATAAGTGAAGGTTTACCAGGAAGCTATCGCGTGGTTTGGACAGTCAACCTACAGCGGCTCCCGCCCATTTTCTTTTTCTGCGCATTTTTTCGTGCGCGGCTTTCCGGTCTTTCAGCGGCTGCGAGCAACTACGCATCACAGAGGCAGCGATGCAGGTGTTTCGTATTGATGGACTCATTGTTCCACTTCTCGGGACCGGAAGGCGCAGAGTCTGCAGGCCCCCAGAGCCGCCGTTGCCCCGGGCGTAAATCTGCCACTTCACGCTTCTGCTTCTCATGTCTTATTCGAGCAGAACAATGTTTCCGGCGCTATAGAAGCAGTTCGAAGAGCCTGGATAATTAAATTTGCGATTTGTAGCGAAGACTGAAAAGTGAGCGAACATCGCGAATAACAGACCTGGTCGTGCGAGCGTTATCACTCCAACCGTGTCACTACGGCCTCAGTAATACGCTTCCTTTACACTGCAATCTTCAACAAAGCGCTGTGTTCTGCCGGAGAACGTTACGGGGCTTAAAAGAGGAAGGTTGGATCGAAGTCCGGACTCCCAGCATACTTACCTGGTGTCGGGAGCCATGGTGAACAGGAAGGCCAGCTCCCCGAGCTAAGGCTTGCCATTGCACTATGGGTTTGCTGAGGTTCGCCACTCCCCCCAAATAGGGGTAGTTGGGGCATGCAATTTTTGCGATGGGGGATCCGGCGTTCGCGCTGGTCCCCTGCAAAGCGAAATCGAAAGACAGACCGATAAACGACGCGAGGTTGCAGGTATACTGCGGTGCTCGATTCCGTCGTATAGCACGGCCTCCGAGAGTGTGCCGCGAACGAGGCGCGGAACCTCGGAGGCCACGCGTTGCTCTCCCTGAAGCATAACAGAGGGCACTGAAGGCACAGAGTTTGGCGCAAAAATTACTAGATGGAAGTGTGACGCAGTGTCTGTTGGCGGCTAAGGAAGCTGCAAATGTGTTAGCACTGTAAGGAAGGAGATGACGACCGATAATACATGGATTTGCCCAACTTCATTTTTCTAGCTTCAAGGGACCCTAAAGGAAAATATTAAGTCACGCTAAAGTCACATATCAATTCTCGAGGACGCCTAAGTTATCAATATTATCGCGAACAAAGTTTTAGCACTCGAGAAATTGACACAAATGCATGACACAATTTGCGACTCACTAGCCCAATGACGAAGGCACTCCTCATTTATTTCTGCCGCTAGCACTCAACTTCTCGAGAAAAAAAGATAATTTCATTGCATTATAAGACGGAAGGACATGCTACTTGTCCAGTTCTATTCGATGTTTAAAAAAAGAAGACCTCATGGCCCTTCAAAACGACAAGGGCGGTCGAAAGGTTTCGTTTCCGCTCGACTCTGCATCGCCCGCGCCTTCGCGCTTGAGTAGCTTCCTTATCGCCTACTGCTGCGCTGGTTTGACTGTCATACGAAATTTCCACAAAACGCAAGTAGCAAAGATTTCCACGTCTACCCGATGCCACGCGTGATACGCGAACGGTCCAAGCCACTGCTGCAGCGGCGAATTCAACGCTCTGTCTTGGCTCGGTTTCTATATAGCTGCTCGTTTGCGTTTTTCGCAAGAAAACCGTAGCGCCATCTGTCAGGCGCCATTTTATTCACAGACCAGACTGTAAAGGGCTGCGACAGCGTATGCAACGTCACCCCTATAGGGAGCAGGCGATTTGAATTGCGCTAAAGGTATTCGCACCCTTCAGACGCGAGTTTCTCTTAAACGAAGTCTCTCCTTGGCACAAACCAAGCTGCGCGAGGTTACTGAAATGGTATTTTAACATTCCACACTGACTCAATATTTGCCCTTAGCGTCCTTTTAAGACGACTTTGTCACTTTAGAAACTGATCGTTTCACAAAATATTGACGTTATATTTAAATGCGACAGTTCGCAATAATTACGCAGTTCCACAGAGTGTTGTTGCCATCTTGCACTTAAATAATATGACACCTCGAACATTTAGCCCAACAAAATCCCGTAAAGCCTAACGACTTATAATATAGCGCGAAGGCACAATCACAAAGAAGACCCACAGTGACGTGCGTTTGTGTGTCTTCTTTAGGAATGTACCTTCGTGCTGCCATAGATGTCATCAAGCAAACACCAACTAGGTCAACAAGCCCTCCAGCAGGTAAAGCCTGTGTAGTTAATGAAGCCCCAAGGAAGTGCAAAGCCACAGGCAAGTATATTAGGCAAATCTACGTGCCACCCACCATTCACGGGTTAGATGAACCCTCGCATTTCATAGAGTTGTTTTTTGTCGAGTCACTTTAGTATGGTTACAAGATTTTCCACTACTTACCATGCAGCATGGCAGCATTGTTACTTTGGTATACCTTGCTTTATTTATTTATTTATTTATTTATTTATTTATTTAGTCTGATTTATTCAAGATATCTTTTTTTATATGTATACAATATACATACTAGATCAGCCCTTAGAAGCATTTATGCCTGTATAAGGGAGAGGGCTGCCCTCAAAGTTGCGCACCACAAGTTAAACATTACATCCTACACTAACCAGCCGGGAAAAAAATTTCACTACTAAGCAATATTAAGCCTAATACATTCAGGCAGTCATGTCTTCACACATTATTTTATACACAGATTATTCTAGGGTACGTTCATCCGTTGAAATCAAGTTCAGTTAGAGTATGCCATATCATAATTGGTGTTTATATCTTTCTATGAAGCCTTTGAGAATAAAGTTTTACCATACCATGCTATATAAAGCCCTTGACATGTAACCCTCAACCACGCATTTACAGAAAGAATCTCTTGCATCCCTATCAATTTATGCACGAACACAATGCGATATTCATTTATATTATAAACCAAAGAAAGAAAATAACAGTAATTTGAAGCGAGTGAACAATAAAAAGAAGCCCATGTTTGTCTTGTAAACTTCGTCGCATTTATATAGGTGCGCTACACTGTGCTGCTAATATAATAACCACCGATGATTTCAAGCACGCATGAATTGCATATTCACAATAAAAAGAAAAAAATACTACAGAACCAACCTCCCGATGACTGTCGACGGTAATCCGACTAGCACTCAAGAAATGTAGTGACACGCCGTGTTGCTGACGTCACATTTATTTAAAACATGTAGTTGTCATTTTTAGTTTTCCCTTTATTCCGCTGTACGTGACATACACTAGCTGCCTCCTGTGTCGACCGAGTTTGATATGTCCCTCGATTGCCACAGGCAAAGATCACCCAGGGATGGCATGACGCTGACTGTATGACAATCATGCAGTGACGACGACGGAATGGTGAAGGAATGACGTCGATGGAACGACAATGGCGGTGTGACGACGGCAGCACGATGCCAATGAGATGACGAGGTCGATGGCGTCGAAAGCGTGGCGACGAGTGGCTAACGACGAGTAACGTAGAGGCTGTCACCATAAAATAATGATGTGGGAAACGTCGTAAAGGAAAGCGGTGCATGTCCTGGCGGGCCATGTACGCCATCATTGCCACCCTTTAGACAATTTTTTTAAATGTCTTTTATTTTTGCGTTTAATATATGTCAAACCTTGCGGTTCGACATCTCCTCCTCGAATGCCGTAGACACGTGACGCAAAGACGTCAACCAGAAAAAGAGCTTCACTCCATCGATCCTCAGCGACCTTTCTCACTCGCAAAACTGCTGGGCTCATGGCCATATGAAATAACGCAGCGAGAAGCACTGAATACACTGGTACATTTTTACGAAGACACAGGCATCCTTAACAATTACTAGATATCGCACTGAATAGACACACAATGTAGCTACTACTTGCCTTCATTATTTGTTGCAATTATTCGTGCTCGCATATTACGCGTCATACTCCTTTGTATTCTGTGTTGAAACTCATTCTTGACTGTCATATTCTGTGCGTGTATTATTTTAGCTCTGTAATTCCTCATCTGTTAGCATGCTCATCACAGTATCACAAGCAATCGTGAACACATCACACCGGATGAGCGCGGGCACTCGCTGCAAAACACTGGACGCTATTGTGAGCAAGTGCGGCAGCTGCAGCGAGCGAAGTGACCTTCGCGGGGTCCATCGTTTCAACGCAAGAGTGGCGGAAACACAGCGCACACAATGGTACGAACCATTGCAGATCTCTATCAAGATACGGCGCGCACGACCGCACGCGGCCGTGCAAAGTACGCACTTGTTGGCGGAGTCGAAGCCGCCTCCTTCCCTCCTGCGCTGCCTCCCCGCGTTCCTCCATACAATCCCCTGACGCACGGTCGCGAAATGTGCATTTGCTGCCGGAACACAACGTCGCCCCCCCTCTACCCGCCTCCCATCCCCCCACGGCCTTTCGCGCGACGGAAGACGCCGCGTTCGCTTTCCGTTTCCTCCTTCGCGCGCGCCAGATTGAGCCGCGATCGCCGGCTTCCCTCGCGTGCTTTCTCACTCGCGCATAGAGCATACGAATTTCGATGGGGGCGAATGGCGAAAACACCCGTGTACTTAGATTTAGGTGCACGTTTAACAGCCCCAGGTGGTCGAAATTTCCGGAGTCCTCCACTACGGCATGCCTCATAATCAGAAAGTGGTTTTGGCACGTAAAGCCCCATAATTTTTACAGCATACGACGTGCGGCGACACTATTATCGCCGTTGCACTTTACGCGGAACATTACGACGACGGTGACGGCGTCTGAAAGAATGCGCCGGAGTGTCCATATAATTGCTATCGCAATGAAACGGCGATTGCAGTAGTGCGATCAAACATAAACCAATCCTGTACTGCCTACACCCAGTGCTATCTGGAGTTCTCTAATGTCACGTGGAAAAGAAGGGCGGGTGAAAGCATGCAGGCATATATATACTGTGAACTTAGGAGATAAAAACTGCTTATTGGCCGAATTTGCACCGGCAAAACCAATTGCAATATAACTCGGCAGTGACAGCAATGATAGAGACTGCGCAGTCGGCGGTTGTACCCACGGACCCTACGCAAGTCTGTTTGCGCATGCGTGACCGAAAGTTTCAGAGCTGTCGATTCGAGAACTCGAGAATTCGAGAACTTATACTGCAGTATTCGTATAACGCGTGCGATCTGGATAGTTGGAGTCTGTTTTTTTTTAATTCTTTTCAGCCATGCAGCACTCTTGGCACAACGCAGGTGGCTTGATAAAGACAATGCGTCTCGCACTGAAAGAACCGCTAAATAGTGATAATTACCGGGTGAAAGTAATTCCCGGCTGAAACCGTTGTGTTGTACGGTGATACGTTATGATCCAAGCGATCACCTTAAACACCCCTGATCGCCAACTATCTGGAGCTTATTCTTAGTGTCCTAATTGCTTTTGCATGACGTATACTTATCCACTGTCCACACGATATTGTTTTAATGGTGCAGGGGCACCGGTAAACCGTCGTATAACAAGAATTTGTATTCTACAAGAGAAATACTTTTTTTGTATACAAAGAGCAACACAACTAAAATGATCCGAGTTGTGGACATAGTATGAAAGAGCTGCAATATGGTAAAGAAGACGAGGAAGTGCAGTCGGTTGAAAGAGCAGTCGAAGAAGAAGTAAGAATCAACCAGTGCTCCAGCTGTTCGCATCTAGGCCCTACATTCGATTCCTCTACTGCGCAAGGTAAGGAGAAATTTACGTCCTCATTGATTGTAGCTAATATTGTCTGCCAGGAGGTGCGACGTTGTTTCTCACCTCTTCATGGAATACACTAGTCTAATCAAATGTATCGCTTTTATTGTTGGAGCCTTCTCTATCGCTGCGTGGGTGTCCCTGTTTCTTGGAGATAGGTCGAGCATTGTTGTTTTGCTTTCCCTCCGTGTTCAAGGTATTCGAAGCGGCACAGCCTTTCCCAGTATTAATTACGGCTGTAGGTTGCTAGCGTATTCATCGTAGTGCTTAAAGACGGCGTTCTACTCTGAGACGGATGAACGCTTTTGCTTACTTTAGAAAGCAAGTTTTCCATGCGTGGCATCAAAGGCGAGGAACAACGGTAATATAACTTATTTTTTGTTGTATATGCCTTATCCAGCCAATCAACAAAATATTTATGCAAGCTCGCAAACACAGCTATACCAGTTTTCAGAGCTACCAACGGCGAGATGCTTGAGCTCTACGACACTCACGTCATCGTAACTCTTGCATTTTTGAAATCGTGCACTTTAACGGGTGACACATACTACTATTACGCAGACGCATGTGTTTGGGTGCTAAATAACCATGGCTATACATTGATTCACTGGGACGTCGGGCCTCCTTTCCTGGTGCTTCTCCTGGAATAAACCATCGCCAAAAAAAGTTGGCTTCGCTATGTCAATTGCATTGCCTAACATCGCGCCATCTGAACCCCGACGTCGGCTTATATCGTCAGAAAAAATCAATCAACCATTAACGAAATTAACTGATTGGTTTAGCAGGACTGCACGTAGCTCCGTCTTTCTACACGAGTAGCGCAAGCTCGTTTTGCCATCACCCTCAGCCCGTATCCACTTCGTGATGAAAACTTCTCCCAGAGATCTTCAATCAACCGAGCCCGCTCTGTCTGTCTGTGCCCGCTTGTGCGTGCATGGGTGTGTGTGCATGCGTGCTTGTGTGCGTGCGTAAGTCCTCACAAAACTGCGTATATCTGATCATCCTATAGATAGTTTGCACAGACGTCATCGCGGCCGCCATTTATGAGTACTAGCACATGGAGATGCGGAATAAGCAAGAAACGTGACAGGATGAGAGCACGACAGGCGCGTCTTGCATCGAACGACAGAGATAACAGTGATAAACCGGTGAAAAACAGTCGTCGTCAAAAAGCAAAACAGTATGCGCGTGGCGATACGGCGCCCTGACGTCATCTTGACCGCCATGTTTGGGTACTAGCACGGTGAGAGCTGCGTCCGTGCCGTCACATGTAAACTGTCTATAAGGGGTGCGTTCCAATTCTGACCAGCATCAGAGACAGTCTAGGCATCTAATGAAACAGCCGAGACAGCTTCGAGGCCATGTAGTGGAACGCGTTTCGAACCGAATGGGAAGAAGTATGGAAGATGCTTCTGCGACATCACGCCACCTCGCAGCGAGATGAAAAAGTTGAGAAAAGCACACAATATTTCTGGATTTTATGTCTTTGGGCCTTCGAACCTATCAAAAACAAGACGTTATTTACAATAATGGCATATGAAAGCATTTCTACGTTTCACTGTCCGCATGCGACCTTCCCGTCGAATTTTCAAGCGTACAGCTCAGCGGCCATTTTGTTTAGAAAGCAAAGTAGCTTGCATCGTTTTTGACTTCGATGCTGTCTCCGCGAAGCTGTCTAATTTAACGTCTTCTTGAGAGTTGGTACGAGGCTTTAGATGGCCACCGTCCACTTAGCCGTCTACTTTGCCGTCTACGGCAAGTAATTGGAAGGCAGCCTTAATGTTCTGCTGCGTTTGATTACGCTTGGTACGCATTCCCTTATTCTGGTTGGCCACCGTGTGTGCTTGAGCAACAGAGTAGATTATCTTCTGCTCAAATTCCGTTTTGTGCCGCATTGACGCATGGCGAATGTATTTCATCTTTTTTATCTCAAATAAAACATATTCTGGCACTATTTAAAATCTATACTGCCATATTTGTCCCGGTACGTTACGCCTGTCGTTCTTCATTCTATAGTTCGATAAGTGGCCCTAAGCTTCCTTTCGTATTTATTTGCTGATCTGAATGGTTTAGTTCCATAGGCGAGAACTGTGACAATGCACTAATTACTTGCTTTCCTTTACAGGGATATTGGAAGCTTGCGAAACCTTTTGGGACTGGTAATACAATGCTTACGCAAACATCTTTGCAGAAATGGAGGATCCAGCTACAACCAGCGCCACCTACGAGAGCCAGCCGGAGTACGGCACCTTGCTGCTGCTGCTCGTTGTGATTGTGTCTTGTAAGTAGGAAGCATACGGTACTGAAGCGCAGCAGCGCTTACAGAGGTCCTGATCATGGCGAAACATGTGATAGGCATTGAAGTGTTGTCTGTTGTCCCATTTTAAACCTGTAGCAGAACTCTTTGTTGGGCTAGTTGGTGCATGTTACTGAAGTACTAAAGCGCCAAACAGACGACACAAGACACGTCTCTCTTCTTGTGTCGTCTGTTTGGCGCTTTAGTAATTCAGTTAAACCTGTAGGCTATGCCGGACCTTGGTCACTTGCGGTCAGGGTCGGCACAAGGTTTCTTCTGCGCATAGACAGTAGGGCGGGGGAGGAGTTATGATTTTTTTTAAATTTTGCTGGGAGCGCAAGAGCGCACGCTGTGACTTGGCGCTCACTGGCGCTAAGAGCGGAACTATGTTGAGAAGGGAGGCGGGAGCACAAATTTGGCGAAGTTCGCCCCACCCCCCCTATACCATGCCCCATTGAAAGCCGTCCCTGCTTCTGCTAAAGTAGGTTGATGGTAAGAGATTCTTGCGGGCAAGCGCTGGTTCACTGGCCATCCCTTTCGTGCAGCCGTGCTGCGCATGGTCAAGCGTGTGATCAACATCCCAGTGGTGGCTGTCACGGTGCTGTGGGGTTTCCTCGCCGGCTGGCTGGTGAGCCGGTACGGTGACAAGGAGACCTTCCTGCCCGTCACCGACGCCCACGTGGGTGAGCTGCTGCACCTCTATATGCCCGTGCTGGTGTTCACGGTGGCGCTCAACGTGAGGTACCACATCTTCTGGCGCTGCTTCTGGCAGTGTGTGCTCCTGGGCGCCGTGGGGCTCGGTACGCCATGGTTCCATTTCACTCACTCTCACGTGACACACATTTACCGAAGCATATGGTCACATGATTGGCTGTCAGATTTCGATTAGGCTGTCAGGTTGTCAGGAATAGCACGTGAAGTACCATGTGCTCAAGATCCGCAGATCGCACCTCGTGACTAAAACATTTAAGCGAGGTCAAAACGAGAAAAAAGTAAAAACTGGAGCCAATGCATCGACAAGTGGACTTGTGCTTTCAAGGCGAAATATGCTTGAATGTTCTCTCTGTAAGAAACAGTATATCGATGAAATGGGAGGGGCAATCAATGAACGTCAGCTTAAGCGGACATCACGCGAACACAACTAAAGAGCTGCCCAAAGCCATCGCGTAGCATTTCCACCAACCAGGTCGTAACTTTGATGAACCCGAATTCTACATCCTACAATGAAGTTTCCGTTCTGCGCAAGACAGAAAATACTGAGAATCATTCCTCATCCATAAGTTCAAGAGAGTGCAACCAATACGCATAAATGCTTCAAAGGAAGATTCAGAATCTATTCGCTATGCTGAATTTCTAGTTATAGGCAACAGCACTTAGTTATTTTTCATCATCATCATCACCATTATCATCATCATCAACCTATTTTATGTCGGCTGCAGGGCGAAGGCCTCTCCCTGCCATCTCAAATAACCCCTCTCTTGCGCCAACCGATTCCAACTAGCACCCGCGAATTTCCTAATTTCATCGCCTCACTTAGTCTTGGGTCGCAGCAAGTATCATAACCTCACACCTTGACGGTGACGTTCAGGTAATGCGATTTGTCTTACCACTGAGAGTAGACATTGATGTTGTAAGTTTCTTTCTTTAGCTGTCAAAAAGCGCATTCTTGCCAAACCTGACCTTCAACATCGCGATGGAGGCAAAAGGAGTAGCACATCAGAAACAGGACCAAAGAAGAACACAGACAACCCACACGTTTGGCGCTAACATTCAACAACGAGTATTTATGGCGGGATCACAGCATACGTGTATACCTCCCGCATGCATTAGAACACGTGCTCCGAGCAGCCTGATAGCGTCTCTCGTGGCAGAATGGGAAACTTGTGTTAAGAATCATGCCAGGCGCATAAACTCCATCTCTTTTCGTGACAAAGAGATGGATGCTTTGCTGATACAAGACCCACTGAAGGTGGCGATGTAATGTGCTTCATTGATGAGCCTGGTCATCTCGTTAAGGCTTTTTCCTAGGATGACTGCATCTTTAAAGAGAGGCTGGCAGGGGCATCTTTTACAGTGCTGTGCGAGAAAACCATTAATCTGCTATTTGTTTAGATTGCCATCATGCTCTCTTAGCCTATCATTAAGGCATCGTCCAGTCTGGCCGGTGTAGCAAGCTCCACAGGACGTAGGTACCTAGTAGACAACAACCTCTTATACATGCACCCTACAAGCTTTATCCGGTGATTCTTTCGCAGGTCGTCTTCTTTTGTGTGGTCTTTCTACACAGACTGTTTATTTATTAGGTACCGAAAACGCCACAGGAATGTTATATGCATGCGCTGTGCTATTTTCTTGAGTCGATGCCACAATCCATGGATGCACGGTGTGACTGCTGCCCTGTTCTTCTCTGTATAGAGGCAAATTGGCGAGGATAGTTTCGACTGAAGTTGCTTCAGTAATCCCTTAGCTACCGATGCAATGGTGTGGATAGAATTTCCAGAATGACGAAGGCGTTTCACTTGTTGCGTGAAGTTTACATTGATTAGATTGACTAGCTCCAAACCTGTGTCGTCTTTGTTCGTCTTTTGTCCTGTTTCACGCCTTTTGCCTCCATCATGATATGCCAACACGCCCAATGTGCAATTATAATCATTTCAAGATCGCGTTTTGTGCTCTTTAAGGGCTTGTGTGGGAGATATTTCGCTAATAGTCTTTCGTTGCTGCCGAAGCGGTGCATGAAGAATGTTCCGGTTTTCTCATGAATCATAAAATTACGAAGTACTTATCAGAAGACTGCAAAGATTGCCAGAGTGATTGCCGTGGTTGTGAGCGGTAACACGTAGGCTTGCACATATATCATCATCATCATCATCATCATCATCATCATCATCATCATCCTTGTTACGCCCACTGCAGGGCAAAGGCCTCTCCCATACTTCTCCAACAACCCCGGTCATGTACTAATTGTGGCCATGCCATGCCTGCAAACTCCTTAATCTCATCCGCCCACCTAACTTTCTGCCGCCCCCTGCTACGCTTCCCTTCCCTTGGGATCCAGTCCGTAACCCTTAATGACCATAGGTTATCTTCCCTCCTCATTACATGTCCTGCCCATGCCCATTTCTTTTTCTTGATTTCAACTAAGATGTCATTAACTCGCGTTTGTTCCCTCACCCAATCTGCTCTTTTCTTATCCCTTAACGTTACACCTATCATTCTTCTTTCCATAGCTCGTTGCGCCGTTCTCAATTTGAGTAGAACCCTTTTCGTAAGCCTCCAGGTTTCTGCCCCGTAGGTGCGTACTGGTAAGACACAGCTATTATATACTTTTCTCTTGAGGGATAATGGCAACCTCCTATATGAACACAACAGTCAAACCCCGGCCCTCAGTCCCCAGCAGCTGCGAAGCAACTGACCACGGCGGCGGTCAGACCTGCGACGCAGCAGAGGGTGCTAAGAAGCACATATATCGTTTGGCTCCAAACAGCAGTACCGACACGCGCCGCCATTCCAAGGTGCTATCGTCACCCTTATGTTCAAGCCGTTCACATGGTTCTCTCATGCCAATGCTAACTAATGTCGAGCACCGCTGTGTAGAACGGATTGACATGTTCTTGTGCGAGCTGGTGCGTTATGCGAGTCACTCTCTATAACGAAGGATTTCGGACGCCCCAAGCGCTTCGTCATGAAGGCGTTCGACTGTCGCGAATATGTCGCGTTGCAACAGCACCAGCTAAAGTACTTGTGTGCACGCTAGCTTCCATTTAGACACCAGAAATAATTGAATTTCTTCCTTGCGTCACGACCGAAGCGTGTTCGCTTGTGCTGTTCTCGCCTAGTGGCAGCTAACGCTTTGAGACACTGTTTAGCTGCATGCGCCCCCGCCTTCGGGATCAGCTCTCATTCCCCGGCCCTTTCCTCGTTGCTGAATGCTACGAAGATGCTGAGAGACACTGTACCGCCTTTGGGTTCTGCCCAGGCTGTAACGTTTCTTTCCAGAGTAGAAAATTTACCGACAATTACGAGGCTCCCCAATGCGAAATCTGTACGCGTTTTCATTGCGCGATATATTTGCTGGTGCGGATAATCTGTCTCGTGCGGTCCATTGCAAATAGAGTAAATTGCAGCGCGACTGCCTCGCTAATCGAGAGATTGCTATAGACAGCGCGTGGGTAAAGCGTGGGCGTGATTCAGAGCAGCCGCTGCACACATACCCCCGCTCATGCAGCGCTTCGTTTCCATATATGGTAATGGTGAACAGATGGCGCCATCCCGTAGCGGCATTGCCGCGCCGCCCGCGGCCGTCTTGTACGGCACTATGCTTTTCTTCTCACGCTTTCTGCGTACCCTCTTCCTCCGCTTTCCTGCTCGCGCTCTCTTCGCTATCGCCGCCTTTCATGCCTCGCTCTGCTCCACTTTCGCTATCTCATCCTTCGCTCTCTGCTGGTTCGCTTTGTTATGCTGTCAACGGCGAGCAACGCAGGAAAGGGCGCCTAAGAGCTGCGCTTAAAACTAGGGACAAAAAAAGGAGGCAGATGCCTCATTTTGTGTTTCTTGAGCTCCTTCGCCAATCGCACATGCGTCAATAAGTTACCGTTCTCTGTTCGTTGCAATTATTTTTATCTTTGTAATGCTTCCTCATTCTTTATGTCTTAAAAGCTAGCCTAATCTTCAGTCATGGTTCATTTCCCACAGCTTAGCGCGACTAGAGCCGCTAATGGCTGCGAATGTGAACACGCCGGTGCGCTTGCGTTCGCCGTCGATGCATAGCAAACAGTCATGTACCGGACAGAACCAGAGTTTGGAAGTGCGAGGAAAGAAATTATACCCTAAAAGGAAGACTCATGCATGCATGCGACGGCAAAATGCCGACTGCAAATCTGGGTGTTCGCATTCATAGCCGAAGCTCCGGAGCCGTTACAGCTGCGGACGCGAAGACAGGCAATTGCCATGGGACGCGAAGCTTTTTAGCATGAAAGGCTCCTCGAATAACGCTAGAGCTACTAGACGACGGCAAAGTAGCGTTAGAAATGTACACTGCTCAACGATTGAAACGAAACGTTCGAATCGTGCGACTGCCACCATCTTTATCTTTTTTTTTCTGCGCCACAGATGAACTTCAGGTGATTGCCATGGGACCAAATGCAGGCACAATGCGCCACAAAGGTTCTCGCTCTCACTGTTGCTACGATGCATCAGCTCGGTATCTCCAGCGTATGCAGCCGGTGCAAAAAGTGCCGGTAACCGTGTGCTTCGGCTATTGCACTCAATTGCTGAGCAAAGTACGTACTGTTGCCTACAGACCGCGAGTATCCACTCTTTCCGCCGTTCCATCTGGTAACGTGGGACACACTGTGCCGAAAAGGCAAGTCCACTTGTGGAAACATTGGCTCCCGCTTTTACCTAGTTCTAGTTGTGCTCATCGCCTTGAATTTCCATCTCTCGACTTCCCGTGTATTCCCTTCATTGAGGTCAGTGGCATAGCAAGGAATAATCTTTTTCGATTGCAGGGGGGGGGGGGGTGAGGGGTGCGAGTCCGCACTTAATCGAGGACGGACGGAGGGGTGTCAACAGGCAGGCTGTGCCGGCGGCTGCCTGGTACACAATTTCGGGGAGAGAGGGTAGTGCCTGCCAGCTGTGACCCCTCCCTCCCGAGTGACGCCCCAACGTGAAGTTCGGAGTGTTGGCTCGAAGGGCCGGACTAGGTACAACCACAGAAACACGATATGCATGCCCTACAGTTCTGTACTTGTTGAACCTAAATTAGCATGACCCAAGTCGCTTGCAAAAGTCGACAGAATGACGCAGCGAAACTCCCTCGCCAGAGAAGTGGTTGGCCACCCTGGTGCAATAATTTTGTACTATCTCGCACACCTTCAGACATTACCGAATAACGGAATCTTCCCGCGGCGTTTCTCAGTGCTCTGCTGCTGCATGTTCGTGCTGTACATGACGTTCATGGTGCCCTCAAGCAAGGAAAGCGTCAGTGGTCACGACACCATGGGCCCGGGTCGGGATGGCCTAGGGGACAACTCTGCCACATCGGCTCTCATGGGCTTTCTGGTCTGCTGCCCGGAACCCATGTTCTACACCGAGATTGCATTTCTAACCACAGGCAAGCAATGAGCTCCCAATATTTCCTGTGGCCGCGCCGAGCTAAAGCCAAATGTAAAGTCAAGTTAAAGCGCGTCAGGGTTAGTCCTTTTGTCCATGGACAATCTGTAGTAAGCTGTTTCACCCGCCGCCATTCTTTTGTAACTGGTACTTTATACTACTATGCACAAGGTCCCTAGTACAATTCCAGGCTACGGTAGCAGCCGCAGTCCTGTTTGGGCGAGATGCAAGAACTTTCGCTTACAGTGCTTTGGAAGAAAACGAAAGAACCCAACATAGCAAAAATTGAAAAGGAACCTTCACTGCGGCATTTCCAATAAACCCGCTGGGACATGTAACACCATCAGTTTGCAAGTCCAGCAATTACTTGCTGATAATTCACGGGTACCGTGTTCACGGCGGGCAGCTTCAGGATGCGAACATCTTCAAGCAACGAAATAATGTCTATAGAAATTTCAGGACCGCCAATTACTCAACTACCTGCCGATGGTCTAGGCACCAGACCTGTTTATCTTGCAACTTCAGTGGTGCTCTACACACAAATGCACAAATGACGCCTGTGGGGTTCTCCTCTGTGCTCTTGGGACAAAGGAACGACAACACAGTAGTGCAAACAATCACAAGGGCATTTATTGCACCTTTCATAGATCAATGCCTGCTAGCCGAGTTGCTATCCACAAAACATGCCGATGGGCGCGCGACAAATCTAGAAGTCCGACTCACCGCGGCCGGATAGCGAGCGAATATGTTCGCCCCATGCTGGATCCCAACGCCTGGTCGTTCGCGCGTACTGTCACGCGAACGGTGGCGCATTCCAAGGCGGCCACGCGAGACGGCCTCGCAGAAGCATGGGTCGGCGCACGCGCGGCACGGCACGTCCGTACCGCTTGCTATCCCGAATCCAAAAGAGAGCGCCTTCCGGTCCGGCACCCAAGTAACCCCGCCGGTAACAGCGCAACACTCGCGCCATCTCTCGCGCTGCGCTTCAACCACATCGACCGCCGCGGGCGTCACGCAGGCCACGCGGCGAAGCGGGATTGCAGGAGATGGGGGGGGGGGGGGAACAAGATATCTGGGGACGCGCGTGAGTCGCGCATCCCCACACGCCTGAACCAAACAATTTAATGGTCATGCTTCTAAGTACACAAGATGTCTTCATAAACTGTTACGGCAACTTGACCATCGGTAATGGCGTCATATTAGGAGCATGGTGAGCCAATCAGGTTGCCGCAGGCATGTAAGATTCGCGATGCAGTATTACGTTGCGAGACTGTGTTCTCCTTATTCAAGTCGTAAGCTACACGGCAAAGAGACGTGCGCGAAAAACACTTATGACCCTTATATTTTTTGTCGCAATGTCTTTATTTGTATCTTTTTCTTAGGAGAGTCAAATTTTTTCTTCAGACTATTGATTTATTACGAGAATGAATAATTAAAATTGTGGTCGAAATATAAAGAATAGTCTACCGGTCCTAGTGGAGGTATGACAGCAACTATAACGGCACACAAATAATAGCAAGAATTTTAAGGTTATAATATTGTAGTGCATTAAGGAAAGACAACCATAGTGCTCGAGTTGCTATCCTGAATGATGACTGATTCTCCATCCGGTTCCGCATGGTTATTTCGTTTCAAGTTACGCGTATTCTTCATGCAGTAAACATTCTTGTGATAACATCTGATTTTACCACATCAGAAACTTTCCGTAGCCACGGCGCATGCGTCAAATGCTTCACATTATTTTTCATGCAGCCAAGTCTCACATTCTCGAGACTCTGGTCATGGGCGAAGCACTGGTGGGCTTGTCATTCTTCTGGTTCGTCTACAACAGCGTCACAGTTGTCAAGGAGTTCACCTTCTCCAGTAAGCAGCGCACAGCGCATGACATGTTCACAAAATGACCGTGTTCACAAAAAGAAAGGTCTCACGGCAGAACTCCTTGTAAGAACAGACATAAGCTAATCGCAGTGTTACACTTGTTATCGAAGAAAAACGTTGCAAAATCCTCTCACAGGGTACGTTCGACAGCAGGCAGAGATGTACTCAACTGGAAACCCTGAAGGAACACGTAGTGCATGTCTCAAAAAAGGATATTGCATGAAGCACGTTTCCTTCTTTTACTCAAGATGTGGCACGCGGCGAGTAAGACGATACCGCACGTGTCCTTATTCCGTCACAACTCTTTACTTCCCCACATCCAAGCAACGTACACGTTCATGATACATGCAACTATGCACGCGCTACACGTCATCCCAGAGTGTCTGCCGGACACCAGATAAGGCAGGTAGAAGAATTCACTCACTCCATCGCTCGTGAGAGACAAACGCCGAGCTCCCGAACTGTGTGGCCCGTTGTATGCCCGACGCACTCAGTGCCCGTTCATCCTCATGCATTCCGCCGCCATGACGCTTCCCTTATCTGCAATGCCCAAAACACTGGCAACGCCCTACAGTGCCATCACACATAGTCCATCACACATCAGACATAGTCCGGATCATCATTATGATCATCATTATCATGTTTTATGTCCACTGCACGACGAAGGCCTCTCCCTGCGATCTCCAATTGCCCCTGTCCTGTGCCAACCGATTCCAACTAGCACCCGCAAATTTCCTAATTTCTTCGCACCATCTTGTCTTCTGCCGTCCTCTACTGCGCTTTCCTTCTCTTGGTACCTCTTGGCACCCATTCTGTCACCCTAATGATCCAACGGCTATCTAATCCGCTCATTACACGACCTGCCCAGCGCCACTTTTTCTCTTAATATCAGTTAGAATATTGTGGATTGCCGCCAAGGTGACATCTCCGGTCAGGCATGCGGCGATATGCCCTTATGTCCTTTTCACCAACTGTAAATGGCCTCACGCTAAATATCCCTTCTATTTCCTCCATTGTTTTCCTCTGCCCCTATCACTTCTTCGCTCATGGACGAGCTGGCCCGCTCCACTAGAGGCAGTGTTCTCGAGCGACCGCTTTCAGGGTTACCATCACTTTTACGAGATTTCGCGTGACACAGCACCGGACGTTCCGACAGCGTTCCTGACATTATGCCACTGTTCTATCGGGGGCGAGGACTTACGGAGTCGCCATCTGTCCGAAGCGCCTCCCTTGCGTAGTATGAGGGATAACGCGCACGCTTCTCATAGGTTTGGCTTACGGCGCCCAATAAAAACACCAGGCAGTGGCCCTCCTGGAAATTTATTTAAGCACTCTCAAAACGAGCGAAGTTTCTATTATCAAAATAATAATCTTAGGAAACTGAAAGCGCAGAATCGTTTACAGACGCTATGTCGCTTTACCGAATATCTACAGTGAGCGCCACTGCGCGCGGTCGCCTCTATGGTGTCTCCCGCACCAGCTTCTTGCGTGAAAGATGGGCAAACGTTGAGAGCAAAATATGTGAAATATGTTCTAATAGTGGGCTGTCTGTATAGCCGAATGTAACTTAACAAAATGAAGCAACAATGCAGCGATCGCACGGGCTCGCAGCGACCGACTGCGCGTCTGCATGCATGTCCGCGCACAATGTTTTGCTTTCGCTGCGAGCGCGTTTTCGCCCCGTGCCGTGAGTTTTAAGCCGCATAATATGAGCGTTTGACAGTACACAAACAGCCATTGTATCGTGGACGCTATCAGAGTTGTTCAAAAATAATTTCGTGCCATCGGGACGATTAAATCTTTTTTTTTCTTCTTCTAAATTCTTAAATGTTTCAATATCATTATTTCTCACGTTGCGCCGCACATGTTTATCCGCTTTCGCAGCGTGCGATTTTCCGCTGCTTCTTTTACGCAATCCAATACATTAATTCATAACACAAACATGACCATGTACCATACCTTTATTTAATGTGCATCTTACCATTCCCTTTCTATTTAAGTGAACTTGCCAGTGTCTAGCATCAACAAGTCCATAGACCAAATAACGCGTCATGACACTAGCCGGGCAGCCGGGCGCGGGCGAGCGTCTCAGTGCGCGTTTTCTGCTACTCACAGAACATCGCACTCCCGACGCCGTAGCATAAATATTCCTCGCCTCTGTTCTTGCTGCTTACCCGAGTTGTAGCCGATGGCTGTTTACCGGTTCTAAGTTCCGTGAGTCAAGCTTCAAGCAGCTTCTTGTCCTGCGGCTACGTGTGAATAAGGCTGACACCAGGCTCCGCCGCCCACGTCCGGCACTGCGGCACCGAGTGGCCTGCTATGCAGCACGCCTCCAAAAGCATCCACTACCTATTATAGTGCTTTCAAATGCTGTCAAGCAGATCCCCCAAGGCGGGAAAACTTCGCCACTTAATCAGAACTGCAGTGCAGGTGGGACTTTCGTTTTCAGTTCGCGTCGGTGCTCCGGAAGCAGCCAACGCGGCACCTTTGTCCACGTGATCCCTCATGCCACGTCACGCCGATGGTGGCGCCAGCTTTTCCAGTGGTGGAGCTCGCCCCCAATACTTTCGCACCGTGTGAGCAACGCTGCGGAGCAAATACTTCGTCATGTCCGGTGCCAAGTCATGTGAAATTACGCAAAGGTGATCGTATCCCTGATAGTCATCGCTCCACATTACCGCCTCACAACCCCCTCTCCACATGCGCCGCCGAATCCTCGTGCAGTAGATCAAGCACAATCAGGGGAAATTCCCAGCCTAAAAGCAATAACTGATGCCCTACCGGCGACATCGGCTCGGGTAAACAGCCGTCTTTACAATAAAGCCCGTTTCTCTCTCCTACACCAGCCCTCGTCACAGCAGCTTGATCGAAACCAACAATCATTAAAGTTCTGTCACGATTTCGAAGTAAACGTTTATAGCCTATTCCATCCTGAGTCGCTCCGAAAGGCTCAACTGGAAACCGCGTGTTTAAACACGCGGACTTCCTTTCGCTCACAGACTTTGGCCTGTCCGTGCTGACCACGCTGGTGCTGGGCCCGGTGTTCGGAAAGCTGGTGGGCCACCTGCTGGCCTACCTGCTCATCGCGCTGTCGCAGGACGTGTCCATCACTTACCTTGTCTCGCTGTGCGCCGTCTACTTGACCTTCCTGCTGAGCGAGCACGCGTTCCAGGGCAGCGGCGTCACGTCGATCATCGCGCTCGCACTCACCGCCAGCGCGCACAGCGCCTCGACCATCATGGACCCGGTAGTGCTGCGGAAGTAAGGCTCGATTCCGATGCTGCGCGCGTTGTTACGTTGAAGCAAGCAAGGATTCCGTTCTTGAGTGACGTATAAGCATGAAGCCTGATGCTGGCGATTGCAGAGATTATCAGAACTGCAGATGACAGCCACAGCCGCCACTGAAGGAAAAGTGGGATGCGTTTCGGATTGCATTTGCATTTGCGCGTCTGCGCACGGGGGTTGAGGTCACATTTCACTTGGTTACTCGGCTGGTGGGTGCGTGTCTACTTCTTCCCATCCTGTCTACTTCGTGCTGTACCCACGATGTTTCTATGATACACGGCGCCAGCCTGTGCATTGTGAATGTCACTTGCGAGTGTGTGTAGCGCACGGGTGCAAAGTGTCCAGATCCGTGTTTCGCTAATACAGCTCGTGCTGTTTCCATGCTGTCCTTTGTCTGCGTGCGTAGTCGGGGACGAAAGTTCGCGAACCGCGCGCACGGTGAAAACGCTGGGGTTAATCGAGTTCGGCGTGTCCAACCGTGACTGAGGGACGCAGTAGCATCCATCAAGCGAGGAAACATAATTGACCCTTCTCTGTTAGGATTTGCATGCGTGCTTCATGGCGCGATGCAGCGTACTCTCCGTGAGCACGGCGTGCAACCGTTTGCCTCTGACTGGACTGCTCGTTCGTCCGTTTCGCTCCCTGCCGCAACGGCCTTGCGCTTGATTTCTGCACGTCTGCAAGGCTGTGAGCTTCCTCTCTTTGCATGCATGCAGCTCGTGAAATAAGCCCCTTCCTGGTTATTGAGAAATGATGGCGCCTTCCCTTCGGGCCTCCACCAACCACCGAGGAACGCCAAATGATGGAGAGCGGACGCAGCATGCTTTTGTGGGAACACCTCACCCTTCGCTCGTATCTTTAGGCTCAGTTTTTCTGATCTTAATAAAACAAAAATGGCACACCTTTCAGAGCAGGATTGCGTATGAAATGAAACGCTAATTGCGAAATTTCCCGACAACGAGAATTTGCTCGTATAATCAAGAATTTCGCAAAATCCGGTGTCCACTCTGTGCTCTCCCTCTTTTTGTCTCCCTGGGGCAGGTTCTGGATGCTGTTTCGATACACGTACAATACGGTTATCGTGTTCCTGGCCGCCTTCAAAGTAGGCCGTGACGCTGTTGAATACCTGGACGCGGAGGACATTATCCTGCTGGGCCACACGTACGCCGCCAAGATAATCGTCAGGCGAGTTATAGAGATAGGGCTTAGCAGATGTCCGTATATGCGAGAACCTAGTTGAATAACTCGCTGTGCTGGCTTATTATTTCTGCTTCAGCGAAAACAATGTTAGACAAAATAGCGACTGTTGACGTTAAACGTTTTAGACGTTCGAACACCATTACTATAAACAGGGTGTCCCAGCTTACTTTAGAGAAGCCGTTCGACAGAAATAAAAATAAAAAACGTGGTGCATGATATAATTACAAGACATACCGTGTTCGCTCATCAAATCTTTGACGATCGATGACCATAGGTTTCAAAACCACGTCCGGCGTCGTGTTTTTTTTTTCAACTTTTTTTCTACCAGCTTGACTAAAGTCAGCTGGGGCACCCTATACATGAATAGAATATACTGACTCAACGTACACCTTGGAACCTAAGTGGAGCAAAGTTTTAGCAAAGTGTTTATTTAAATGTTAAACTAACGACCACGCGTAGAACATTGTTTACTTTCATCCTATATGCAACGAATAATTTCATGCAATATGTTCAAGTTTGTCCACGACGAATGTTCCAACTTTAATCTCGTGCAAACTGCATGTTTATGCATTCGACCGCTCACAAATTATTCCCTAATAAAAAACCAAATTAGTCGCACATGAAGCGCCAGACGCGTCTAAACGCACTGATGTAACCAGAACGAATGCAGTGCATAATGCTTGTAGAGGGAAAAATGGCGGTGACAGATGGACGTATAGCAAAGTACCACGCATATCTTGCTAAATTTAGGGATTTTGCACCTTTTGTGTAACAGCGGCAAATATATCGCATCGCTACACGCATCCCAAATAAGCGGGTCGTCTATGTTTACGCTTAAATGACGAGTTTCTCTTCTACGTCAGTACACACACCAAAAAAAAACCACAAACAACGTGATCGGCCGCCTTTGTAGCGCAATCTGGTGACGCTGAGTTCAACCAGAGTCCACCAACGGAACACAGCCAGAGCGCAACCAGAACATAAGGAATGCCCGCAAACATGGCGTTAAGCTTAACTGACGGCAAAATGCTTCTATGCATCTGTGGAAAGTTAGAACGCGAGCGAGCGAGCGATTTCGCGTGGAGAGGCATGTAATATCTGGTGCTCCTACCTTTCGCTACGCTCAATAGAAGCAGGATACGGCGATTGCTCAATCACTCCTACCTTTCGCTACGCTCAATAGAAGCAGGATACGGCGATTGCTCAATCGCTCCTACCTTTCGCTACGCTCAATAGAAGCAGGATACGGCGATTGCTCAATCCTCCACAACGCGTGGCACTTCCAGGGGTCTGATGGTGCTCGTCTTGTACCCGGTCCTCTGCTCGACGGGCTACGACCTCAATTGGCGCCAGTGCGTGGCTCTGGTCTGGATCAACTTCAAGAGCGCCGTCATCATGGGCTTCTCGCTCTCGTCGTGGATCTCAAACATCAACGTCAGCGTGGCCCTCAGGGTACACCGTTCGGCGAAGGCATTCGCCGCGTGCAATAGTGCTGTTGCTCGCGGGGGGCCCAAGCAAAAACGGCCCCGCTGGCTAGATACGCGAATGATGTTGCGTGTCTGGCCAACTTAAGTCTATTTCTGTCGGTGTATGCACTTCTGAAGCTAAAACCAAGTTCGAGTTTTTACTTTCGTTAAAGGGTCGACTGCAACATAATATATGAATCACGTAAAAGGCCCAGTTACGGATAGAACGAGAAGAGTTTTGTAATTTTGTAATTTTGTTTTCCGGGTGATGGGGCTAGTCAAGCCGTGAAATGCAGCTTTTCCTCATCACACTTAACCACGTCTGTGTTTACTCTTATGTATCTGCCATGTGGTTGAATAAACTCAAACACAAATTCAAGCTCACGAAGGGGAACTAAGGTGCTCTAATATTCTTAGTCACCACCGTGTGAAGTTAGCAGATAGTGTATCCACATACATCAACCGCCATGCAATATCTTACTTTTGCATGTGAGTGGATGCGTCACAAAAATAAGGAAAACAACAAACGCTGTTGATATTGACATTGAGAAAGAAAGAACAAAACTGCGGCAGTTACAGCTCTCTGGAAGTGATGCAAGATTCACAACGCTGAAAATCAGCTTGGGTCCTCAGCGTAAACTTCGAAATTATGCTGCGCTGGTGCATGCCTGCGACACGGTGAAGAACTCCGTGGGTGGCGTGGTGGTATTTATGCCATATTCACTAACTATTATAGCTGCACGCATCATCTGCTTGCATCGTCTGCTTGGTTGAAATAAGAAACAAGAAATAAGAAACATCCTTAGTACCAGGCCTGGAGCTTTGCCAGGATTGATTCAATAGTATATACTACTCATTTATAACCCCTTTAGGCAAAGCCAAATTTTGTTGTAGTGGGGCGTCGTAACTGAAGATTGGCAGGCGCAATGTCTGAGTGTCTGTCACGGATCAAGAGGCTGTCAACTTCGCCCTGCGTCAGCGGTGGTACAATGATGAAAAGGAAAATTCCTGTTTAATAAATAAATCAATTTGTTAAATAATGGAATGAAAACCTAGATGCCCTTTACTTTCACATCTAATAGCCCCGATAATTATGTCATGACAGTTGTTTGTGGGAGACACTATCAATCAATCAAAAAACTTTATTCCATCCACAAGTCTGTTCTTTAATTAATTATTTAAATCAATAAATAATAATTAAGTATAGCCCAGCAGACACGAATACGATTTTTACGAAAACACAGCATTCATGGTGGCGGCTTATATAGGACAATTATTAATGCTCAGAATGACCATGATCCTATAATCACCCTCTTAATCAACTGCATTAAAGATTATGCAGAATGGAAGCAAGCCAGAGCGCAAATCAAGCCCATTTGCAAGCAATCTAGCTCCTTGAACCGGTTTGTTGAAATTTACACTCAAAATATACAGCGAAGTACATTTATCTTGCAGCTGGTTTGTGGGAGGCTTTCCGCGAAGCATACCATTAGAAAGGATTATAACTATAATAGTACATAATTTCGCCGCATATTTTGAGGAGATAGCTCTCTGCCTTGGTGTTGCGCTCGGGATTACCAGCAGGCGAAAATATGCCACCCGGCAACGCACACCATAAGCCAATTAGTCAACCTTAGTTAATTGTTCCGTCCATTACCTATTATCAAGCAGAAGCTGATGTGCATGCCGTTGCGAATGATGTATTGCCGAGACAATCCGCTTCTTATAATGTTCACTGTACTCTATTTGCTAATAACACAAATTCTTCATTGAAACACACCGCACATAGTTAGACCTACATGATCATAAGGTGCTAGTAAGTATAAGAGTTTTACAGCACGCCGGCTTTTTCTAAAACTGTGAAGTGGCCCGCCAAATACTAATTTAAGGTCGCGTACTCGTTTTTGTAGCTCTGTATAGAGAGCTCATCCAAAAGTTTTGCCAAAGCTTTTTACCCGAGGTACCGGTTCATGCAAAGGACGTCGTAATTACGTGAGTTAAGAGGAAATAATGAACTCAAATTGTGCGCGTTATTGGTAAGATCATGTCAAGAGTTACAGCTTCTAGGAAAAGCTTTTTTTTTTCGCTTGCAGGAGGACGCAATACGGCTTGGCCTGGTATTTTTGGTACAAGCCATAAACACCCTCACCCTGCCCCAGCTGATGTGGGCGTTAGGTGAGCGCGCAATCTTTCTGAGACTTCACCTTCGAGTTGCTAGTCTCCTTGAGGAACTGGTCTCCTTGAGGCGAGCTCGACCTTTTTTTTTTTTTATTTTCTTCTTGTCGTCCAGTGGATGATCTCGCTTTCTGTTCAGTTTATTGGTGCTGACGAAGGATGACAGCTTGAATGTGTTAGTACAGTGCTGTTCAGAAGAGAAAATTGTCCCTAGTTCTGCGATTGAATTACTAGCGCATTAGGCGACACAATGGTCGTGGTGGCTTAGTCTCTATGGCGTTCCGCACTTCGATTGCGGCGCGATACAATAGGGAGCTCGTGTACACCCGCCTTTCGGTGTGCTTTAAACAAATGCAGGTAGTAAAAGCTACTCTGCAACTGCTCAGCCACGGCGTCTCTCAGGGTTTCTCTCTCTAAGAAACTTGTGTGAAGCCAGGCGTTAACAGCATGACAGAGACTTGAGACGATCAACAGTAGTCGAACAAGAGCGTTTCGAGCGTTTATACAAGGGACCCCGACGAAGGCAATTCCCCTAGTCGAAACATTGTCTCAAGCACTGCATCATTGATCATGAGCTTTGTAGTTTCAGGGCACTAGACTTATGCTTGAGCGATGACATGTCTGCTGGCGATAAGTTGCGAAGTAATCTCGAAAACGAAAGACAGCGCGAAAAAAAAAGAATAATAATCGATACATAAAATGCAGATGGAGGTATAGGGTATTAGATATATTGTCTTTCTCTCCATCTTGTGTGTCGACGCTCTCTCTGCCTCTAGCCCACACTTTGCTGATACGATATTACCGAGTAAAAAGGAACAACTTCGGATACTCAGTATGTCCAAATGGCTTTGTGTCCATCCTTAAATAATCTCCCAGTGGCTGCATAAACCCACTGCGATACGAGGAATATGTGTTTAGATATGTGTCGTACTTATCTGCACATACATCTCCATGGACACATGACCCTCAATAAACAACGCACATCGACTTCGGCCTCAGTACCCAAAGAGGTAACAGCTAAAAGTGACGAAGTGGTGCTCTTGGTACTCGCTACATTACTGCTACATTGCCAACAGAAACAAACTTCTCCTCTTTTTGATTCCAACATTGCGTTCCATCTCCAAATTTTGTTCTCACTATGCAAGTGTATACCAACTCATCCCCCCCCCCCGTTCTCTCTCTCGTTCCGAGCTAAAAAAGAAACTCATGCTGTATACTGCACCTCCCGGTTTCGCGCTCTTTAGGCCTAGTGCAGATGTCGGAGGCCGAGAAGGCCAACATGAACGTGGTGGTGACGGCGCTGCGCAACACGGCCAAGCAGTCGACGAACAAGCAGCGCCGCGAGAAGAACTTCAGCGGCGCTGACTGGAAGTGGGTGCAGCTGCACACGTTCATCGAGAACCCCTACGCCGAGGTTGCGGCCGGCGGCTCGGAGCGCAGCGCCCTGGGTCCCCGCCTCTCCCTGCAACGCCGGGAGGACACGCTGGCCGAGGCCAAGCACAACGCCAACACCAACATACTGCGGCTGCAGAAGGTGCGTGGCCGCCTTCCCGACGCCTGAATCATGAGTCCCTTGATAATTGGCACTCTGCTACAAGATCTAAGCAGGACCTCAAGGTTTTAAAGCGTTTATTTAATTATTTATTATTTATTTTTTTATTTATATATATATATATATTTATTTATTTGTTCCAAATACCCTCAAACGCAGATGCATTCTGCGAGGGAGTGGTTACAAAGGAACGGTAAGTTATACAAAAGAAACGGTAATACAAAAACTATTAAGCAGAACACAAGAAATATCAACAAAACAAAGAAAAACGAGCGTGATGCAAACAAAATGACTCGCAATATGGCACAGTTAGTTACAATTTAAAAAATGCAAATAAGGATTGTCTGAACAAAGCATGATCCGTGATGGAAACAAGACTGACAGGAAGGTGGTTCCAGTCACATGAGGTGACTGGATACCTTAGCTCTCTTTGGGAACTAACCGGTGATTTCTTGGGAGTGCCTAACTGTTTTTTTTTTTGTGGGCCGATGACGAAGAAAACGCAGCCTCACGCATTTGTAAAAGTATCACAGATATAGCGATGTTATACTGGTCTCGTACCGTTCGGTACCGCGCCGTGGCACGGAGGTAAGGGGACTGCTCTCGCATTGCTTCCTTGAGACGCTGTCGTTGAAGCGCTACGTATGTGGTCAAAAGATAGGATGCCTCGATGCGTTAGCCCTCGCCCGCGTGGTGGCGCCCTTGGTCAAGGACGCATGCGCTGTCGACCTAATGTGGTCGCAGACCACAACCATCTTGACGTCTGGAGTTGCCTTTGGTGTTTTCTTGTTGAAAACTCGTTGGCTAGCATGGAAATTATTGCCGATACATTTATTGCTGAAGGCCAAACGTGTTGGCCTGCAGCATTTCGAAACAAATAAATAAATACAGAAAATAAGAAATAAAAATAATTATCTTTGAAACTGTCATTGTTGTTCAGGACGTCAATCGATGATCTTAGAATGATGTCAATGCAATAATTTTCCTCACTGCGATCCTCTTGGTTTTCCAACTGTTATGTCTAGCATGAAAATCATCGCCAAATACACCGATTTCCCTGAAAATTGTACCCTTGACCTAAAAGCATTTTGCCGGTTCGGATATCAACAACATTGAAGTTCGTTTTTCCCACTAATTCGTTGTAAACAACTAGTCTCAATTAGCTTTTGATTTCTACCATTCGGTTGTTTTATGATTATGGCGAACAAAGGTACTTTTTGTATTATTAAAAAACGAATTACGTATTATTGGTATTTTTAAACAAGCATATCTACATTTGATCGCACGCAGAAATGTGTCCTCGGCTACTGAGAAGTTATGCTGGGAGTTAAGATACAAAAACAAATAATCATCAGTGTAAAGCCCTCTTTCTAAATAAATGTTATAAGAATAGCACTCAGCAAAAGTAAGAAAAAGGAACGCTAAAGAACAGCTCAATGTAAACAGTAAAAGAAAACTATATGCTACTTTTATTTGAAAATGTTTTTATGCGCGAGTAAAACGCGTGGTGGAAACAGGAAATGTGTGACATAGCTATTCAGTTAAACAACAATAAGTTGTAATTCCTAAACCGATGCTATACACTTATTTTTGTGTACGTCGACGTTCCGCATGCGTTGATAAATCAATAAAATAAAATTAACTATTCACATTTTCTTGTGTGTGTGTGTGTGTGTGGAAATTGTAACAATGAAGGCAGGACTCAAACGATGGTGAGCTCGTGTGAATGTAGTCGAAACAACAATTGTCTTTTTTCTTTCGCAGGTGTGCTACAACAAGCAGTACGAAGACGGCATGATTCACAAGCGCACAAAAACAACCATTCTAGCCGCCCTGCAGTACCCGCTAGAAAGGGAGTTGTAAGTAGAAAGCTTGGCGAAGTTGTGCCCATGCCTTTCTCGTGTGGAACCACACAAATCTCAGGACTTTTGCCGACATGCACTGTCGGCGCACCGAAAGTCGGTGAAGGCTATGTTGACCTTTTTACGTGGCAGTGGCCTATTAGAAAGGTTATAATGATCCCATGCCGTCCCTATTCATTTTTTTCACGCTTTTATTTTTGTCACCGCTCTTCATTCCTTCTTTACTTACCCGTTTACTTCCCCTAGTGCAGGTTAGCAAACCGGAGGTTTTAACTCTGGTTAACCTCTCTGCCTTTCTCTCATTTGTATAGCTCCCTCTCTCAAGAATTTTGTGCTAGGTCTGTCAGACCTTTGCAGGTGTTGGTTTATTTTTTTAATCGCAACTGAAGTTGCACCGGCTATAGCGGAGGAGACCAGGTGTGGTGCCAATGTACACTGTATGCATTTGGGTCATGCGTGGTGGTACAGCACCCTAATAAAGGTTAGAAGAGGATTGGTTTGGGCTATCTGGTTACAGCTCACAATCAATGAGGACTGGAGGACTCTCGTCCCCCAGTGCTCGTTGAGTAGCGCAAATACTTCGTTGATTGATCATGAATTGATAAAGCTGTGTAATTATCGTATTGAGGTAATTCTAACAATTTCACATTCGATAATTGTGATAGGAAAGGCCCGAAAAGCTTTTGATGACTGCTGCTGGCTTGGCTTACTTTGCATGATGTGGGCATAGTAAAGTACATACATACATACATACATACATACATACATACATACATACATACATACATACATACATACATACATACATACTGTGGGGATCGCACGCGCATCCCGATATCTCCGGAGCGGCCACGCGGTTATCACGCGATAATCACGTGCTCGCTCGCGGAGAGTAGCTGGGAGAGGGCACGTTCGCCGCTCCCGCTGCTCTTCGCGCCTGGCCGCGACGCCGCAGCCCAAGGCACCCCGTTCCCTCCTTTCCTTTTCTTGGAACCGGGGAGACTCCCTCTCCGCCGCTCGGGGAGAAGCGCTATTCCCCCGATGCACGGTTGTCTTTCGGTTGAGGAGCTTGCGACTGGCCGCATCTCAATTCAGCCGCTGAGACCGCCGCACGCCGTCCCCCTGTTACGCCCGGCCTCTGTGTGCGACTCACCGCCCCAGGGCCCGAGCGTGGATCCACTCTGGGTGAGCTGAACTCTTATCAGCCTCTTTTGTGGTTCCCACATTGTGCGGTTTGTTTCACCCCAGACGTGCGGAATGCTCCGCCGCTGTGGTTTTGTTTTGTGTTGTATTTGTATGTGTCGTGGCTCTTGTTGTCTGTTGGTATCCTTGTACACCAAGGTGAATAAACACCTTAGGTCGAGACTCACCCTGTCCCCACTGGCCTGAACCCGCCGTGGTCGCAACTCACTGCGAACCGCGGGTTAGGGGTCACAGCTCTGACTGCTAGGGCTGCTGCGAAAGTGCTAGTGAGCGACTGCCGCTCCGCCGGCGCTGTGCGATCCAGAGAAGGGTCAGGTGCGCACGCGCGAGCCTGAGTAATACCCCTATATTTGGCGCCCAACGTGGGGCCAGAGGTGTGACAGGTTGAGTCTGTTTGTGTGAGTGACTGCCACTGCACGAACGAACCATGGCAGCATACGGGGCTGATTTACAGCCGTTGTATACGCTGTCTCAGGTTGCTACCAACAGGCAACAATTCGAAGCGGCGGTAACTGCTACCGCTCAGTCATGCCCTGCGGCGAACATTAGCCCTGGGAATTTGATAAGCTTCGAAGAGGGTAGCGCTACACACGAGGCGCTCTCTCCGGCAGGATGTACCCTTGAAGGCGTGAGGCACATTACGCCGAACCCTTCGCCAGTGTTTGCGGAGAGCATGGAGCCACTGCGGCATACTTGCTCGACGCGTTCTGCTCCTGTGCCAGGCATTACTGGCCAGAGCGAGCCTCAACAGGCGCTGTTGCAGGATGCGATGCGCTTGATTGAGAGGTTGACAGGTGCCGGGCAGAACACTCTGCTGACATCTGCCGCCGCTGCTAGACCGAGAGTGAGGGTGGACTTACCCACCTACAGCGGGTATCATGATTCAGTTAGCGTCAACGAATACCTCGATCACGTGCTGACTTACCAGCGCGCAACGGGGCTGTCCGATGGCGAGATACTGGAACGCGTCGTACCAGTGTCGTTAACTGATCACGCTGCCCGCTGGTTCCGGCTTACTGGCTACCGGTCTAGCACGCTGGCTGAGTTCCGAGCGGCCTTACGCGAGGAATTCCTGCCCGCAGATTACGAGCGTCGTCTGCGGCGCGAGTTGGAGCTACGTACTCAGCATCCGGACGAATCCTTGCTCGAGTACGTCAGGGCGATGGACGAACTTTATCGTACCGCTGACCCTACTGCTCCGAACTGCGATAAGGTGGAGAGAGTCACGCGACAAGCTCATCCCACCTTCGCAGCGTACCTAAGAGGCCGCAAGTTCAGGGATTTGGATGAGCTGGCCTCGGAGGCAAAGCGCATACAGGCGGACATACTCGCCTTGCGCTCATACCGACCTCCACCCCCAGCGTCGAGGGCACTTGAGCCGCGATGCGCGTGGAACGGGGACACTTTTCGCACTCGTTCCGGTGGAGGTGGTGCGGTTGCTTTCAGTGACGGACAACTGAGAAACGGTTGGGGCTTATCTGACCGGGCTCTCGACCCGTACACTTATGCCATGCGTGCAGCATGCGCTGCCGATGGCCGAGGTATGCAGAATCGTGGCCGACATGCCGGCTCGATGATGCGAGAGCAGAGCGTGCCTGCAAGGGAGCAGTCGATAGAGAGGAACAACGGTCAAACGGCGCGAGGCACTGGACGCCAAGCCCGTCAAAGGCCGGCTCTCCTCTGTTATCGGTGCAACCAGCCGGGGCACTTCGCCCGGGATTGCAGACAGCCTGCGAACCGAGAGCACGCGCTTTCGGGAAACGAGCGGGGCCGCCGGTAAGCAACGCTGCATGGCCGGCGGCGGTTACAGCGGTGCGAAGTGAGACACATGAACTCCTTGCCCCGCTGGCTTGTCGTTTTGGATTGCCCAACGACACGCCAGTGCCGCTCATAGAGGTTACAGTCGCCCGGCGCAGGTTTTTTGCGCTGTTAGACACAGGAGCAAGCGCTTCACTATTTGGCGACGAGGTGTGTGAACATCTCCGTCGGAACGCTATCCGACTGAGAGAGAGCAATGTGACCTTCCGACTCGCCAGCGGCACGGCGCACGTGAGCTGTGCTGCTAGGCTTGTGGTGCGGTGGGAGAAACGGGTGAGGCGACAGCGCCTAGCTCACCTTCCCGGCCTGTCGGTTCCTATAATTCTTGGTAGAGACTTCCTCGCCAAGACGGGCATTGTTATTGACGTCTGCAACGGAGGATATAGGGAGCGAGCATGTGGCACCCTGAAACCTTTCGTTTCATTTCAAAAAGCGTCAGAGACAACTTCGTTCGATGATGCTTCGCGCGCAGACCGACCAAACGATTGCCCGAAAAGGTCCCTCAGAACGGTTGCGGCCGGGTCGAAATGCCGTTCGGCCAACCGCACTGAGAAAAGAGGCGCGGAGGGGAACTGCTCCCCTCCCGCAAAGCCCATAACCCCCGCTGCGGTGGCAGATTGTGCCGCAGTGAGGGGCGAACGATACCACCCGCTGCTGGACGACTCAAGCAGTTTGTCGGGGGAAGAAAAGGCTCGCCTCTCATCGCTTCTGACTGAATATGATGCCGTATTCACAGAGCGGCCTGGTTGCACTACGCTATACAGGCACAAAATTGAGACAGGCGACGCCTCTCCGTGGAAGTGCAATCCTCGGCCGGTGAGTTTGGCTAAGAGGAAAGCACTAGACAGCGCTCTGGACGAACTGCTCGATACAGGCGTTGTTGAAAGGTCGGACAGCCCATGGGGTTTTCCTGTGGTGTTGGTTCCTAAAAAGGATGGGACGCCCCGCCTTTGTGTTGACTATCGCCGCCTGAACGAGGTGACACGCAAGGACGCATATCCGCTTCCTAGCATTCCCTCGATCGTATCCAACGTTGGCGGAGCGAAGTACTTCACTACGCTCGATGCAAGCAGAGGATACTTTCAGGTGGAGGTAGATCCCTGTGACCGAGAGAAGACTGCCTTCACTTGTCACAGGGGACTTTTCCAGTTTACCCGTATGCCATTCGGACTTGTCGGTGCGCCTGCGACTTACCAGCGCCTGATGGACCGTGTCTTGGGTGACGCAAGGTGGCACCACGCTCTTGCTTACCTGGACGATGTTGTGGTATACTCGCGTACCTTTGATGGGCACTTACGCCATCTCAGGGACGTGTTGGAGCGTCTGAGGTCTGCGGGTATAACGCTAAACCCGACCAAGACCCAGATCGCAGCAACCCGAGTAACGCTACTGGGGTTTGAACTGGATAATGGACGCCTTCTACCGTGTGATGACAAGGTTCAGGCATTATTGAACTACCCGTCACCGGAAGACATAGGCGGACTGAGACGCTTTTTGGGGCTGGCGAATTTCTATCGACAGTTCATCCCAAACTGCGCTGCACTGCAAGCCCCCTTGACAATGCTGTTGAGGAAAGGTGAGCAGTGGAGGTGGGGTCCCGAGCAAGAGGAGGCACTGCGCAACCTCGTAAACGCGCTCGTGGAAACCACCGAGTTAAGGCTACCAGATTTGAACAAAGAATTTGTCATTCATACGGACGCCAGCGACCTTGGCCTAGGAGCGGTTTTGCTCCAACAGCACGAAGGTAGTTTGCGCCCGGTAGCTTTTGCCAGCCGCTCTTTGACTCCCGCAGAGAAAAATTACTCCGTGACAGAAAAGGAATGTCTGGCGATCATTTTCGCTCTCAAAAAGTTTGACTACTATATTGATGGAGTCCCATTCATAATTGAGACCGATCATATGGCACTAACTTGGCTTAGGCGCTTAGGAGAGCCGAGCGGCCGGCTCGCGCGATGGGCACTTCTCCTGCAGCGATACGATTTTACCGTGCGCTACAGGAGAGGAAAGAACAACGTTGTGGCGGACGCACTTTCGCGCGCGCCCGTTGACTGTGAGAAGAGTGATATTACTACTCAACTCACCTCGCCCAAAACTGAGCTTGAGAGCGGACTAACCGCTGCGACGATTGAGGTTGTCAGGAGGGGTAACATTAATACCCATCGTGACCCCTCAGTGACTCAGCCTAAGAGCAGAGTAACTGCTACAATGCTCGACGGCGCTGGTCCCGAAGGAAGGGCGGAAGAACCCCCTTCTCAGGACGAAAGCGTGAACCACTTGGACTGCGTCAGTTCAGTGGGGAGCGTGTTCGGCAGAAAGGAGCTGTTAGAGGCACAGCGGGAGGATCCATTTTGTAAGAAAGTGTTTGAGAGGCTCCGGGAGCCCGGCGGCGCGGCCGCGGCGCACATGGACGCAGCTGGTATTGCTGTGGGTGCGCGGCGCTCCGAAACAGCTGGTAATGCTGTGAGCGCGTTGGATTCCTACCTGCTAGACTCTGACGGCGTCCTGCTGAGATACATTCCCGCGGAGAAGGATACACACGAGTCCTTCAAAGCGGTGATTCCACGCACGCTGAGAGGAGCACTTTTACGCTACTTTCACGATACGTGCATCGCCGGGCATGCAAGTGGCCCTAAGACTTATCTGAAGTTGTGCCGCTTTGCTACCTGGCCTGGAATGAAGCGGGATGTGATGCGCTACGCCCGCTCTTGCAACGTGTGCCAACGCGTGAAGCCGCGTGGTGGACGCCCACCCGGGCTCATGCAGCCGATCAATAGCCGAACACCGTGGCAAATTGCGGCATGTGACGTCATGGGGCCTTACCCCAGGACACCGAGCGGGAACCGATTCCTTCTCGTAGTCACAGACCATTTCAGCAAGTGGGTGGAACTGTTCCCCCTACGGAAGCTGACGGCACGCGTAATCATGGGAAAGCTGATCGAGGTGTTTACACGATTCGGCTATCCTGAGCAGCTGATAACGGACAATGCGTCCTACTTCACTGCCAAACTCTTCGTGGACTCTTGTGCAGCTCTCGGCATTAAGCACAGGAGAACAACCACGTACCATGCCCAGGCGAATCCCACTGAGCGTGTGAACCGCAACATCAAGCACATGCTAGTTGCATTTGCGGGGACGCACAATGAGTGGGACGCTTGTCTTCCTGAAATTGGATTTGCAATCAGGTCGACAGTGAATCGATCGACTGGGTATACACCCGCCACCCTCAACCTTGGGAGGGAGCTGTTGAATCCGGTAGAACTTACTCTACAGGAACGAAGCAGCACGGAACTGGTTGTTTCGTCGGCACGCGCCGATTATGCGACTGGGCTGCGCGCGAAGGTAACGGAGGCTTTACGAAAAGCGCGACGGAACCTGAGCACTGCACGTGCCGAGCAGAAAGCGCAGTACGACCGCTCTCATCGGGAAGTTCGCTACAAAGTGGGCGACCTGGTGTTGAGACGGAATCACGTCCTGAGCGACGCCAGTAAGAAATTTTCAGCTTCTCTGGCGCCGAAATGGACAGGACCGTACCGGGTGCGAGAGACTGTCTCTTCGCTCGTGTACAGGCTGGCGGACTTGAAGCTAAGACCGATCAGCCGACCGGTGCATGTCTGCGATCTCAAACCCTACTATGACAGAGGGAACGAGTGGCCCGAGGAGAACGCTCTCCCGCGCCCGCAGGCAGCGGCATCGGGTGGCACAGCTCGATGTTCGAGCCCAGTGCAGCGTTATAACTTGCGATCTCGGCAGAACTAACTCTGTCCGGTTCGCGGAGGCTATTTTATTGTGCGCGATATCGGACGGAATGCTCCTCCGATGTCTAGCATGCAGGCTTCCAGAGCGAGCACGCGCTTTCTCTTTGGAAGAAGCGAGAGGGGCTAACAGAATTGTCGCAGCAGCAGACCGCCCGTCGGGAGCCTTGCAACAACCATCAAGCAAAAAGGAAAGACCGTCTCCGCTGCCGGTGCGGACGAGCAGGCCGTAAGCAGTCAGCAGCGCAGTGCAGGCAACAGGCGGCGAGAAAAGATCCTCCGGCGGCCAACAGCGAGGTGAGAGGTGCAGCGGGCGACTTCCGGTCCGGAATGGTCGCCGCGGCGCAGAATTCGCCGAACCGCACCGCACAGCTCCGCGACCGAGTTGCGAGCCCCGCAACCAAGCATCCAGCCTCAGGGCCGAGCGAAAGACTCCACCCGCAAGGAGAGAGTGACCTCCCGCTGCGCAACGGGTCGCAACCCGCCGTTCGTAATGGCTCGGCGAGCCTTTGACTCTGCATCCTCAGAGTTTCTGTACACCAAAAAGGCGGGGCGATGGGGGGCGACTGGGCCTGGCAAAACCTAAACGAACCAGTGGCCCATTCGCCGTCGTCTCGTCAAGACCCAAAAGATCTTCCTTGCTCGCCGAAAATGTCCCACCACGGTGATTCCCGCTGCAGCAACGCGAAGAAGCACTGGTCGGACCCGCGTAACCGCTCCAGAGGGCCCGACCACTCCGGAAACAAGCGGCCAAAACAACATCATCGGACTTCGGCCGCTCCTGAGATTTCCGTGCCCGGCGGCCGGGGCAGCGAGGGGGTGACGAAAAGCCACCACGATACCCCCTATCACGCTGTACCCACAGGCCAACATCACTCGGCCGCACCGGGCGCTAAAAGAGAAAATCGCTCGGTGGCGACGTGGACGTTCCAGACCGGCACGGAGCCGCCCGTATCGTACTTTTCGGCGGCACCGTGGAAAAAGCAGGAGCGGGCATACACGTCCAAAAGGAACGACCGGCTCTTCGCACCCTTCCAGGGCCGTACAATCTCGGAGCTGTATCGCCGGTCGAACGGCGCCTGTCTTCCCCCGGGTCCGGCCTCCGTGTTCTGCGAGTGCGGCGGGCTTGTCATCCACGAGAGCCACGAAACATCGCGTCTCCATCGGCAGCGGATCGCGGCCATCGGAAACGGAGTGCCTTCAGGCAAAGCCCCCGAGCCGCAGATGAACGCGGCCACAGTGGACGTCATACGGCGGGCGAGGGCTGACCCGCAGTTTGCGCAGTGGTTGCTGGAGGCAGCTGCGGGGACCATGCCGAAGGACCCTGCGGCACCATCATGTGCCTCAAGCTCACCGCATCAAACGCCATCACCCGGTACCTCAACCTGGCCTGCGGAGGCCGGCACTCCCGCGACACCGACGGCTGACGGCGGAGGCTGCTCGCTCATTGACATGGACTTCGCGACCTTGATGGCGGAGTAGCTCGCCCCTCTCGCAGGAAAGCCTCAGGTGACGGCGGCCTCTTAGCGGCTAAAGGGTTATTTTAAGGAGGGGGGGATGTGGGGATCGCACGCGCATCCCGATATCTCCGGAGCGGCCACGCGGTTATCACGCGATAATCACGTGCTCGCTCGCGGAGAGTAGCTGGGAGAGGGCACGTTCGCCGCTCCCGCTGCTCTTCGCGCCTGGCCGCGACGCCGCAGCCCAAGGCACCCCGTTCCCTCCTTTCCTTTTCTTGGAACCGGGGAGACTCCCTCTCCGCCGCTCGGGGAGAAGCGCTATTCCCCCGATGCACGGTTGTCTTTCGGTTGAGGAGCTTGCGACTGGCCGCATCTCAATTCAGCCGCTGAGACCGCCGCACGCCGTCCCCCTGTTACGCCCGGCCTCTGTGTGCGACTCACCGCCCCAGGGCCCGAGCGCGGATCCACTCTGGGTGAGCTGAACTCTTATCAGCCTCTTTTGTGGTTCCCACATTGTGCGGTTTGTTTCACCCCAGACGTGCGGAATGCTCCGCCGCTGTGGTTTTGTTTTGTGTTGTATTTGTATGTGTCGTGGCTCTTGTTGTCTGTTGGTATCCTTGTACACCAAGGTGAATAAACACCTTAGGTCGAGACTCACCCTGTCCCCACTGGCCTGAACCCGCCGTGGTCGCAACTCACTGCGAACCGCGGGTTAGGGGTCACAGCTCTGACTGCTAGGGCTGCTGCGAAAGTGCTAGTGAGCGACTGCCGCTCCGCCGGCGCTGTGCGATCCAGAGAAGGGTCAGGTGCGCACGCGCGAGCCTGAGTAATACCCCTATAATACATACATACATACATACATACATACATACATACATACATACATACATACATACATACATACATACATACATACATACATACATACATACATACATACATACATACATACATACATACATACATACATACATACATACATACATACATACATACATACATACATACATACATACATAAAAACCATAAAGCATTAATTCTCCTCGTTCCTAAAATACGCTCTGCACAAGACCCGTTGTTTCAGGATGCCGTGTTGAAAGAACGTGTGAGCGCAGTAACTCACTCACCTGATAGCAGAATACGGAATGGCAGGTCATATGGTTTTCTATATTATCGCATCAAATGCCCACATTATATATGGCGTTATTCGCCGAGGGAGTTGCAGCAGCTTATGCATCTTTTTTTTTAGTAAAAACGTATTTGCTTCTGTATATTTAAAAACGAGCGTGCATTTTGCAGGTACCTGAACATCGACATGATGACGCAGTACATAACGGTACCGGCTTGGATTTATTCGCTGGTGAGTCGGGTGACGTTATAAATACTTTGCAAGTTATCTCGCCAATGAACCCATTTTTATATCTAATCAAACGGTTTCAAAGCTGTTTCTCGCGGGTATCGCTGCGACACAATCATTTCGAAGAGCCTCACATTTATTTAAACTCTTTCAGTTGTGCGCAGGTTTCACCTGCCGTAAACTGTAATTACAGGCAAGTGGTTTACTGACTCTATCACGAGACCGTTAGTTGCAGCAATACCGACAAAAAAAAACGCGGGTAAATGAAGACGATAAAGCAGGGCTTGGTGCAGAGCAGAGTTTCACCACATTGTGTGTTGTGACATACCCGTATATAATCAATGTTGGCTGGGTGGCCCCAGTATACAACTTCTGAGCACGAGGTCGCGGGTTCGACTCAAAGCCACGACGGCCGCATTTCGATGGAGGCGAAACGCAACAACGCTAGTGGTTGCGTGCATTGGATACACATCGAAGAACCCCAGGATGACAAAATTAGTTCGGACCACCCGACTACGGCGTACTTCATAACCGACTGATCAATTTGGGGATGTGAACCCTACAAATAATAAACATCGAATTTTTTTCATTCCTTGTTACAAATATAGTGAAGGTGGAGGTAAAAAACATATTCTCAGCATTCAAAAATATTATATAGCATTATAATAAAAGAAGAAACTTAAAATTGGGGCGGGAACTATTAACGTGGCAGTAGCTAGTTGGGAAGCCGCGACAATATTATGTGTAATAAGCAATGAATTATGAATCATTCAATCTAGCAAACCACTGCCAAAGATTTGTTTTCGTGCTCCTCTTGAGTGGTGTGTGTCTCGGCTCTTCTCCCTTCGGCAGAAGAACGTCCTGCAGCGATTTGCGGGCACCGAAGTCATCGAGCGTCGAAGTTCGGGCCGCGTCAGCGCCCGCACTGATGAGACCGAGACCAGCGTGGTCGAGATGGACCTGCTCTCCAACTCCATAACGCAGGTGTGGAAAGAGCGAGGCTTTGATTTACCTAGTTGAACCCGAATTGATGGCAGCTTCAACCGCGCCCTCCGATGGGCTTAAACTGAGAATTTTCGCCCTGTATTGGAAAATGGGTTTCCTGGCCTCACATGGAATTTTTCGACCGACTGGCCATATAATGCTACGCATCTAAGGGCGGGATTTTCCGTATCCATTCCTCGAGCGATAGCTCCGTGGCGTAGGTCGAGGAAGGTTCACATGTAGCTTTTCTTTCAACTGCCATTCTTCGGGCATCGCTTAGAATTCTTGTCTGGCTTCACGTTCGTTTCACTCAGGGCTGGTACCACGTGCTTGTGGGTCTCGTGGCAGTAGGCTTCGTGCTTCTGCTCGGAGGGCTGGCGTTCTTAACCCAGTACAAGATGAATGACGTCATCATGTCCGTCGTGGTCAGCGTCCAGGGCTTGTACGTCCTGCTGTACGCTCTCGAGATACTCCTCGTGGTGAGTACATCTGGCATTTGCCTCTCCTTTAGTTAACCAAGTCGTTGTCCAGGCTCGTGTATGGAGGTCAGCAAAACCCATGTAAAAGTCTTGTGTTTATAAATAGGTAGCAGGAAGCTGGGCCCACAATGTTCAGTGGTTAATTTCGTTCTTGCTTTATTTTCACCCTTCGTCACTCAGTCGGCCACCGCCGCGCTATACTTTTATCGACGAGTTGACACACTCGACGCGAGAGTTGAATAAAGAATTTTATGATATGAGAGTGATCAAGAAAAGAAAGTCCCTGGTAACCGCCAAAACGAGGTAGCAGACATTGCAGGTATACTAACTTACGGCTAACTCTTATTTGTAAAACTAACTCGTGTGCAACTGTCTCGCAAGCATATCTTTATATTTATTTCATAATATAAATGACAAGTTTACATGTTTACCCTTCAATGTAAGAAAGCTGCTACCAAATAGCGGCTAGAGTTTGCTACAACAATATTTCCACCTCGTATAAACCTGCTTAAGGTCGAAAGACCGGCCGGCAACGCAAGCTGATGGTTCACGCTACTGCTCTTTATTGCCTTTGCTTCTTCGCAGGTGTACTCAATGGGCATGTTCAGGATGGGCCGGGACGTATGGCGCCAGTTAGACCTGATCATCTTCGTCCTCGTTGTGTCCGAGTTCGTGCTTACCAGCTTCGTCTCTGTTAGCATGGAAGACACGAAGAACAAGTGGTACGCCATCTTTCTTCAGTGCAGCTTCATACTGCTGGTCGCCTGCAGGACCGTCAAGACGCTGCAGAAGAGAGCCGTAAGCGTCTATTCCTCGCTTGTTCACTGTTGAAATGAATTTAAGGTTTGTACGCGCAGTCTGTAGATGCCTCTCAGTCCTATATGCCATCCCACAAACTTGAACTCATTTTTAATACAATAGCATTAAGAGGAAAGGGCACATAGATATTCCTTAAAGCATGTCTTTTGTTTATTCGGAGTTAACAGTCTATAGCGTGTAAGTAGTCTATAGACTATTGACACTTGTTTAAGGCGCATCCTAATGCGGCATAGACGAACGCTTGCTATCTAAGTTAACGCTCATCACCCATAGTGAACAAAGAGTTTGACTACTTTCCGTAAGGATGCCTGCAGAGCTTCTATAAACTGCACGTGAGGCTCGGGTGGAATTTACATAGTGTTCAAGTTCACGTCTGGGTTCATGCGTCGCTATTTCAGCGTATAAAGACTTTCAGTAAAGCGCGTTATGCTGCACATAGTTAGTGTACGCTGATTAGTACACCACAAAATAAATTTCTACCAGAGTTGGCGTTTTGTTGTGTTGTGTTAGAGCTGTGCTTTTTCAGCAGATGCCGTTTGCATAACCATTGAAAAAAAAAAGCGTATTCACTAGCCGCAGCTAGAGAAGGCCCGTGCACCTATTTAGAGGTCATGCTACTTCCTATGGCTTTCTTAACACCGAAGGCCACCGAGTACCCAAGATGCTCCAACTGCTGTGAGTGAATGTCGGAAAGCATTTTCTTTTTCGATAGGAGTGTGTGATAAATTTGTTTCACCGTAAAGACAACAAGCATGTTCAAGGAGCAATGTCAGATTGTGTAGTAGTTGCTGCTGTGCCATCAAATTTGTGTAGAGTGTGCTCAGACTTTATGCATGAATCAGTGTCACAGTAATCTCATTTCTGCCTTAGCTAGTACTTTTCCGTGACTGCGTTATCAAGCGCCTATTGTTAACTCACACTGACGCCATTAGCGAAAACTTGCGCGTGTAGCAAAATGGAATGTCCTAAGGATGTTAGCTGGAACGAAAAATAACTATGAGCTACACACTTGCACGGCGTTCGTATCTTCGTAGCAGTCGGTGAATGTCCGCAGTATTGTCTACGGGCAATGACCAGTGCTGTCACAACGTACCTAGATGATACGTTCGAACCATGGTGCCTGCGTATGAAAGCATAATTCGCAATCATAGCGACGAGTGCCTGCTCACAAATTACTGTTGTACCTTTGGCGCTTTTACATTACTTCTCATGGAAAGGAGATAAAGAGTGTTTATCTATGCAGAATCAAACTCTATGCTTTGAACTTGAGATATTTCGTGAGAAGGAGCCATCGCCGACTCATGTAACGAGAACTCCACTTGGGTTCCTGAGCGGTACTAATGTGAAGTCAAGTGTTCCAATAGGCCATAGACCACTGTCGGAAATCGAAGAGGAAATTCCTCTTAATTCTCGTGCCATTGATTTTACGACAGTGTTACAAGAGGCTTGCCCTCCGCGGAAATGATATGATTGACAATGAATGTTATTGCCTTGATACTTTTGAGAGCAAGTGTACCTAGTTTTGCGTAATTGACGATAGGGGGCATTCTTGTCGTCGGCCGCCCCCTATCGGATATATAGACGGGCTTGGAAGTCAACCAAACATCCCTGGGCCGGTTGGCTTCGGGAGCCCACGACAAAACGACGAATGAGACAGTGCAAGGAGACATGAGTTGGTCCTCACTTGAAGTCAGTGAAGCGCAGAGCGAAATCAGTTTTACAGACTCAGGAACATGGATCACAATAAATGGGCGGCTAAAGTGCACAAGTATCTGTACTCAAAAAGTGTGGACAAAGAGTGGGCGAAGAGGTCAAGAAATTTGGCAACCAAGTACAGGGTAACTGACAGGGTAGACAAACAACCAGAAATAATCAGAAAGAAAGTGAGAGAAACAGACACAGCGAATAGGATGCAAATGAAGGAAAGGTAAAAAACCATGAAGATTTACAAAAATGAGAAAAAGGAAATCAGAAGAAAAAAATCTGTATAACACCAAGGGAAGTGCCTCGCTGTTTGAGACTGGAGCTGGTTGCTTTAAGACAAACATACCGGAGCATGTATTCTTAATTAGATAAGGCATGTGTATGCTGCAGCAACAATCCGGAGACCACTCAGCACATCCTAATGGAATGCCAAGGGATACACCCAGCGAGACCAGTACGTAACGTACAACTCCCAGAAGCACTTGAATTTAAAGTAGACGGAAATATCAACCGGTCAGCAATCGAGATAAGCAAGGGACGTTTAGCGAATTGGTGAAAAAAGCAGGGAAGTGACTGATACGAGGGAATTCATTATAGGCCTAGGCAGAGGTACAAAGTGGATAGAGATGACTGAAGAGATGTATAAAAGAATGCTAGCAGGAAAAGCAATTATAGCATCCCTAAGTAACTCAACCAGGCTAGGTGACGATCTGTCTGCGTCCCGTTTCAGAGGGGATTCCAATAAAACATCATCATAATCATCATCACAGGTATTTTTCGTGTGGCTGTGGGACCTGATGGATGGTGTGTTGAACCGGAAGCTTTTCTACGCTTACGACGTCAGCTGGGCCTACATCACCGCCGAAGACGAAGCCATGGCCAAAGCGAGCCGCTTCGTGAAGAACACCCAGCTGGCCAACAAGATCCGGGACTCGTGCGGACGCAACAAGCTTCAGGTTGGAACGACCGCAGACTCGTTGCAAAAACCAGCGATGCATCTGCTCGGTAACCGTGTAGAACAAAACGGAAACGAGAAAAGTGTGGCAACCGGATTGATGGCTTAGTGGCTATGGATTACCGTTGTTGAGCAAAAGGTCGACGGTTTGCTTCCCGACGACGCCGCCAGTATCCCGATGAAGGGACTGGAAAAAGAGTTGCGGAATCCGTTTAAATGTCTTCTAAATCGCTCTTATTGACGTCGCTCAGAGTGAGCGTATAATTTATCCCCAAAAAACCCAACGAATTATTTTTGTTTCGCTGAGTTCGTTAGATTCGAATTCTGATGTAAGCGCGGAAATGTTAACGAAATGGCCATAGTAGCATTTTTTAGACACTGGAGGGAGTTTTTTTAATTATGGATAGTTTAATTAGCTGATTACTAACCAATTAATTCTCACACTAAATAATTTTATTCAGTTGACATCTGTGTTTTTGTACGATATAGTATTCCCACCCAAAAATAAGCGGTAATAATGTGTCAAATTTTTTCGCTATACGGAGTGGTGTTGAAGTTCTTCTGAATTAAGTAACTGACTCCCAGTGTTGAACTGCTCTGGCAAAACAATAGAGCTTGAAAAGTGCAGAAGCTGTCGCCTATAAGTTTCTTCGAAGGGCTCCAAAAAGTGCCCACATAGCCATTAAGCAGTTTTTGTGTGTGTGTCAATGAAATGTCAGAATACTGGTAACCATGGTATTCTTGGCGCAGCTGCATCCCATATTGTACGAAGCTAGATTGCGTTTTTCGAAAAGAGAAAGTTATAGTGGAAACATTTTTCAGAAAAGAGCGATTCCTGCGTACCATGCGCTTCACGCAAGAGAAGCTTTTGCACTTCCGTAAAATTTCGCACTTTGAATCATTGATAAACATAGCCCTATAGTGAGCCTTCGCGAGCTTCTGAGTTTCAAGTACAGTAGAGAGAAAGCGAAGGTTACTGCACGGGTTGTAGCATACATGTGACCGAAAACGCCGTGACGATGCCCTTTTCAGTTGCTCCTAATTTAACCTTGTGCTTAAATATAAAGACCTAGCGTCACTTCGCAAAAGATCACTGATCTTAAGGAAATCGAAAAAAGCTCAGTAGGACTGTAAATAATAAACTGGCAGCATCTGACACCACCATGTCTGAATAAAGATGAGTCGAAGGCCTATTCATCCAGCATACGCATCCTTACTGAGCTCACAGAGATTTAGTGTCTGAGGGAAGTCTCTCAAGGGGGAAGTGCACTCCATAAATGAGTCAATGTAAAAATAAACACTGATGCAGGTAATGACGGCAGTTGATCCTTGTGAGCTCTTCATAATCAGTGAGCGAGTGCTTGCCATCTCGGGCCTTATACTTGTTGGATGCATGCGCGCAGACGCTGAAGAACGTGATCGACATACAGCAGAAGTACCCAAACATCGAAGTCGCCACAAAGACGCGCCAGGCGGCGCGCAAGACGCTCAACAAGGCCCTGGACGCTTTGCACGATCTTCACGATGGCGGTCTCCTGGACGACAAGCAGTTCGGCATGCTTTACGAGGTGACTCTATGCGTGATATTCGCTATCTGTCATTCAAACTGGTGCATCTGCTTTGCCTGGACAAGCCCTTTCCTGGCGAAGTTCAAATTGCTTAGAGATTTTTTGCATTCTCTTACATAGCAGTTTTTCAGCACTACATTCACTTGTGTCGCTTGTAGCTATGAAACACGGTTACAGTGCTAATGTGCATTTCGTGCAAACATGGGTTCCGTCCTTCTTAGCGCTTTGACTATATTTCGTAATGTCATTACTGAACACACCCAGCTTCCAAAAATAATACAAATGCGGCTTGTAAAATTGCTTCCCTAACAGTACAGGGATTTGTTCTTGGCTATGAGACACACGCTACTCATCATAGCCTTTCCTCTTCAAAAAAGAGTACGGGTCTTCCAGTATTGGTACACTGTACCGCCTCGCTTGTTTTGATTGGACGATGACTCACAGGACCTGACGTGGATGATCCATCGCGTGGATGGGATGCCTACCAACATCATCGTGGGGGACACGGCGCACTGCATCCTGCTCAGCATCCCTTGGCTACCCAGGGAAGAGGTGACCAAGCTGCTCAAGGTATTTCTTCCTTGGTCTGCCAACAAACGGTTTCTAGCTGTCGCAGCATGCCACCCAGATTTCTCTACTACGGCTTTCTTTGTTAGTCGAACCTCGTTCCAGCGAACGTCTTTATCACAAATTATTGGTTACATAATAGGAGGTTATTATTATTACATAGGAGGAGGTATTCAGAGACCTGGATTGGGAAGAATTGGGGATAAAAGTTAATGGAGAATACCTTAGTAACTTGCGATTCGCTGATGAAATTGCCTTGCTTAGTAACTCAGGGGACCAATTGCAATGCATGCTCACTGACCTGGAGAGGCAAAGCAGAAGAGTGAGTCTAAAAATTAATCTGCAGAAAACTAAAGTAATGCTTAACAGTCTCGGAAGAGAACAGCAATTTACAATAGGTATCGAGGCACTGGAAGTCGTAAGGGAATACATCTACTTAGGGCAGGTAGTGACGGCGGATCCGGATCATGAGACGGAAATAATCAGAAGAATAAGAATGGGCTGGAGTGCGTTTGGCAGGCATTCCCAAATCATGAACAGCAGGTTGCCGTTATCCCTCAAGAGAAAAGTATACAATAGCTGTGTCTTACCAGTACTCACCTACGGGGCAGAAACCTGGAGGCTTACGAAAAGGGTTCTACTCAAATTGAGGACGGCGCAACGAGCTATGGAAAGAAGAATGATAGGTGTAACGTTAAGGGATAAGAAAAGAGCAGATTGGGTGAGGGAACAAACGCGAGTTAATGACATCTTAGTTGAAATCAAGAAAAAGAAATGGGCATGGGCAGGACATGTAATGAGGAGGGAAGATAACCGATGGTCATTAAGAGTTACGGACTGGATCCCAAGGGAAGGGAAGCGTAGCAGGGGGCGGCAGAAAGTTAGGTGGGCGGATGAGATTAAGAAGTTTGCAGGCATGGCATGGCCACAATTAGTACATGACCGGGGTTGTTGGAGAAGTATGGGAGAGGCCTTTGCCCTGCAGTGGGCGTAACCAGGCTAATGACGACGATGACGACGTATTTTTGTGCTTTTGTGCCTTATCGGTTCGGTGGCGTTACGGGCATATTCCAGACCATGGTCTCAAAGCAGGCTCGCACCGCACACATGCTCGTGGCATGCTTATCCGCAGCATTAACCGAGCTTCTTCGCAATGCTGACGCCCGAAGGCCGATCTAGCGCTCTGTTGACGACAACTTGTGTAACCAACTCTATAATTCGCCGCGTTTCGTTTTGTTTTGCAGTCATTCTTCCTGACCCAAAAGAAAGGCAACGTGCTCGCGTTTGTCGGCCACGAGCACGAGAGAGTCTCCATCATCTGCTCAGGAATCGTGAAGGTAAGTCATGAAAGATCTGCTCAAAATATAAGCCGGAATGGAAGCTGCAATGTGCTGTTTATATTGCCTGCCATGTCACCGACCGTCATCTATTGTTTTCTCCTAGATAAAATAGGGCTTCAAAGAAATTAATACTCAGCTTGGCCAATAAAATTATTTTGTGTGCGTTATACTAAATGAAATTTGATTAAATCATCTATGAGACTTGCAGGATAACCATTGCCCCAATGAGTAAAGAAATAAACTAATTTCACCATTCGCAAATCTGGCTTTCAACAACCACCCATTGCGTAATACGTGTGGTATTACGGAAGAACTCAAAACATGTAGTAACAACAGAGTCATGCATGTTATGTTAACCCGCTATATTGAGCCGCATGTGTTACCCAGTCGCTTATCACATCTATGAAAAGCGATCATCCATGCTATGGAATAACGTGAAAAGCGAGAAGGAATGAGCGAGGGTATTATGTCTGTGCCCACACGCTGGTTACCACGTCAATTTACACGAAGTTTTGTAAGCCTTCAAGTAGAATCGTGCTGCTAGAAAATTTATTCCAAGCAACAACATGTAGCCGGCAAAGGCTCACGGCGGCCGGGAGCAGTCTGCAACTAAAGCGGAAACGAAGAAAGCAACATAAGTGAACAGTAATACTAGTGGACTGACTTTATGTGTGAAATATTTCAATGACTTGCATGCCGATTGTGGCTTAGGGTTTGATACCGAGGCAAAACTGGTAGAAGGCTCAGATATTTATAATCTTTTCCATAGGATACAAGATATTTGCATTAATGCTCAAGTACAGTCGTGATGAAAAATCGTGATAGAGGCAATGCGCGCACTCAGCACTGTCACTAAAACTTTTGTGCCTGCGTCGCGGTGCCGAGTGCGTACATAATTCAATAGGTGAAATTAATTGCTCTAGTTGCATGCCTGATTTCACCTTTAAAATTTGCTGTTCTTAATCCTGGATGGGAACTTGCGCTTCACAGCCCTAACAGAGACACATGAAGAAGCATCCTTCATTATTCCCGTCTTTGATATTGCGTTTCCGTCTGTTATAGCAATGCATCATCATCATCATCATCATCATCATCATCATCATCATCAGCCTGGCAATGCCCAATGCAGGGCAAAGGTGTCTCACATACTTCTCCAGCTACCCCGGTCATGTGCTCATTGATGCCATGTTTTCCCTGCAAACTTCTTAATCTCATCCGCCCACCTAACTTTCTGCCCCCCCTCCCCCGCTACGCTTCCCTTCTCTTGGAACACACTCCGTAACCCTTAATGGCCATCGGTTACCTTCCCTCCTCATTACATGCCCTGCCCATGTCCATTTCGTTTGCTTGATTTCAATTAAGATGTAATTAACTCGTGTGATATTGATATGCATAACTTTATCCTCGACCATTTATGTGCCCATTCTGATGTACGATGCTCTGTTACTACGCGCCACCGCTCTGATACTCTCATCGCAGGTCTACGGCAAAGGCAGGCGACAGGGCACGGATACAGAAGGACGCCTGCCGAACGCGGACTCGAACCAGTACTTCTTCAGCGAAGGCGACTTCAAGGACTACCTGGTGTCGCCGGACTGCATCGGTCTCATCGGTTTCCTCACCGCGCAACCGTCTGTCTGCCAGGCGGTCTGCGAGACCGACGTGGAAGTGCGTGTAGAACGGAAAGCGTCAAATCCTCGCATATGCATTCCGGAAAAACAAGACCCTTAAAACGTTTCATTGTAGCGTCATGTGTATACCAAATTTAGCACGGAGTCTACTAACAATTAAACAGAAAAATAGACATTAAGAGACGATGTCTTAAACGAAGCATTCTTCTTCGAGTACAGCCATTTTTTTGCGGGTGGCCGGTTTATCTCGCCACTTCAGCGGGCCGATCCCAGTGTTAGTGCATTCTAAAATTTTGGTAAACAACAATGGTGACGGAATATGTCACTCTGTATCTGCCTCTGGGGCAACGGGGTAAACGCCACTCTGTATATGCACTGGGCCCACCGGACATGTGCCAGTGGGGATTACATTTGCTTTCAATCTGACATTTTTCCATTACAAACGTTCTGTCATGCTCACTATAAATGAGAATGGTTGAGTCATTATTGGAGATGCTGGCGCTTTGGCCTATGTTGGAAGACTAGGAGGATTCAGGTATGCAAATACGTGGGAAATGGGGATGAACAGATGATGGTTATTCAGCTGTCTGCATGGTCCTCATGGTCCAAACAGCAAACCAGACTCATCAGCAAAGACGAGAAGCGAGTCGTACATGGCACGCTTATCGGGGCCTTCCGCTTGTTGGAACCTCGTAGTGCGGAATCTTCATCCTGTCTAGGTGCTTGCGAAGTGCCTCATCGTGAGTCCAACATTCGCAGAAGGCCGTGTGACGACGGGGTGCGCGGCAATATGGACACTGACGGAAGAAGTGCATCGGTGTGTTTTTGCCTTCGTGGTGGGTCCCTCTTCTTTCCTTTGGGATACAGGAGCTCCAGCGAGCAATCACTTAAGGGGCTGTAGGGCAAAACCATATTGTAGGCCAGTGGAGAAGTGCCTGTCCGGCTGTTAGTATTGTCGACGGAAGCGGCCTATCATTGAATTGCGTTCTCTCGCAAGTTTCAGCATTTCTCGGCGGATGTCGTGCGTCTGTATTTGCTGCGAAGACGCTCTTTTTTTTGCGCTCACGTGCGTCGCGTGGTAAGAAGAGAAGGCCGTGGCTAGGGCGCGGATGGTACGGCTTTCACACGTCACCACCTATCGTGCTCTCCCACATCCATCGATGCCCGCATGTTCTTGGTACCCACCGCATTTTTACCCGGACATTTCGATTATCTGCGTCGGTTCGCTTGTACATGGTAAATTGTTAATTGCTTCAATGAACCAAGATGTTAATATAGCGTCGGTCCTAATTGTAAGTATAAAGGCTACAGCATATAATTTCTACATAACATTTCGCTACACAACCGTTCTCTACAAAATCATCAACGATTCGCATTACGTAAACTTCGAGTACAGTAGAGTGCCAAATTTTGTCGAACGGTGGGAATGGCGACGACGGACGTTAGGATATATGCGTTACTCACGAATTCACAGCCTACGCGAAATTAGCTCATTGACTTTTTAAGTAACATCTTTACGGGACACGTTGCTTTTTTTATTTCTTGAGAAATTTAAGCTAGCCTGACCATATATGTTACCCGTTCGGTTGAAGTCCTGTGCCAAGCTACAGTTTCGAGGAGCACATCCTGAAGAAGTGCGGTGAAATGCGCGGGAGCTTTAGTTAACAGTTACAAGCTCTGCAAGAAATTTAGTGCTTATAAGTGTTCATTAGCGCGGCAATGCATGCTGCATCGAATTTTGAGGATGCAATTCTAGAGTCTAATAATAAGAATAATATTTGGGGTTTTACGTGCCAAAACCACTTTCTGATTATGAGGCACGCCGTAGTGGAGGGCTCCGGAAATTTTGACCACCTGGGGTTCTTTAACGTGCACCTAAATCTAAGCACACGGGTGTTTTCGCATTTCGCCCCCATCGAAAATTCTAGAGTCTAGTATTAGGGACTGGATTTAAAGTAACTGAGTGGGTTTAATAGTCCGGCTAGCTTTAATTCTGCAATTACAATGCGTTTAAGTGTGTTACTTTTGTTTACTGTTCGACACCTACAATGCCGTACAAGCGTTAATAAAAAGTTCATCGCATTAGTTTAGGCAATTAGCTCTGGCGACATTTCAGTAAACGCAATGCCATGAGTAGCACTCGTACTATCCGAAAACCCTTATTTTAGTGTATTTATTTCAGCACCACTTGTCGAAGCGGGCTATGGTCAGAATTTTACTAATAGCTGTGGACATGTGAACAGGTGGCAAGCGAAAAAATAAATCTCGCAAAAGAAGAACACAGAAGCGCTAACATTACACCATCATACAACGTGACAGGCTCGACTGGGACTAACAAAAATCAAGCCCTGTGGTTACCCCTGTTTTTCTAGCGTTCAACGAATTATTCGAATGAGATCGAATCACAGATACATGTGTTGCAAATATCGCTGAACCTCGACACGCTGTGTAACATAGTGTGACATGTCCGACGGCTTTCGGTATCGAAATAGACACGATGCATGCATAGTCCATAATCGCAGGGCATATGCACATCTGTTGTCTTATGACGTTTCTCGGGTAACTATGTGCAGTTCGGCATCAAATAAAATAACGCTGTTTAAAGTTAGCGCATGAACACCTGCCTTCATTTTGTCCTCTTCTGAAATTGTTTATTGCGCTAAACGCCACTTCACGAAGTCGTGTATGCCAACAAACTCGTCGCCCAACACTTGTTAAGTTTGTGATCGTGCCTTTGGCGCAAGAAACTTCGCGCATGGAAGGCTTCAACCTAAACGTGTCTCCACCGCTCGCAGCTGTGCAGCATACCGATGGAAGTGATGCAGCGCGTCACCGAGCTACACCCGGACCCACCGACAGTCCTGTACCGCATGTGGTTCTCGGTGGCCGTGCGCGTAGCCCTCGGCGTTCTCATCAACCACAAGCGGTACCAGGTCCGTGGCAACCTTCAGTGGCGCGATATAGCGAACTATGACAAGCTAGTTGTTTTCGGAATTTTCCACCTCAGGACGTGACCGACTGCGACGAGGAGACTTTGCGAGGGCCTCGCTGAAGACAAGTTCTCGTGTCGAAACCTTGGCTCTATGCAGAGGACTGAAAGTTGGGCTAGTTGATGTCAGTTTATTGTGGTTTGATAGCACCGCAGAAACTAAACGAAGGCAAATAAGGACGCTCAGGGCACAAGCACGAGATAGCAGCTTTCTTTCTCGCTTGCAACTCGTTTCGCATAACTTGCGGGGTTCAAAAGACACCCGAATAGAAATGCCGTTAATATTCTGCGGTTTCTTTTAAAACCGTTCTGCTTTTTTCCTTACAGTTTCCTTATAACAGATTCCTTATAAGGATAATGCATATGTAATGAAGTGTACATCAATAAAACAAATACACAGCCGTATTGGTCTTCTATTATGGCTAGACAATGCTCAAGGACACCCGATGGAATGCATGCTAAAAATGGGCATTGATAAAATGCTTCATTCGTTTAAATTTTATTGTGTAGGATAATTCGCATGCGATTATTATGTGATGATTAAGCTACCAAAACGCTCTTCATAGCTGTTGTTTGAAAGGCTTTAGCACACAAATGTCTTTGTGCGCTATAAAGGACATCGCACGTTTTCGCCTGCTATGGCCAAACTATTCCCTACCGGCAACGTATGTAGCTTTATGTTTTACCAAATGAATGTTACATGAAACATTGGATTATTCCATTCTGCAGAGCACACCTTCGGCGAAAAATGGTACGGTTCACTGTTCAAGTGTTATTAAATAAATTATTCTAGGGAACAAAAGATTAAAAATTAACAATGCAGTCCGTGTGAGACAAAGGAAGCACCTTTATTGCGAAAGGAGATGCAGTGTTTATTTAGGCGCTGAGGAAACTATGTATATTGTAGTTTCTGTATACAGCATTGGGCGTTCATACATATAATGACTTGGATTCTGTAACACCATTCTCATGCTTTGTTGAAGACGTTTATGGTTAGTGAACTCACCCTCTTGTCCTCGTTGTTTTCCATATATCAGGGAGATTCGGGTTCTCAAGCGACAAATGTCACTTTTGTCTCTACCCTACCCTCATCCTTGAGAACAAAATAAATTAGAATTTGAACGTGCGCAAGTATTCTTGTTCCATAAATAGGAGTAACTTCTTCATTCAAAGGGCCCAACGTTATGGCTTCCATCCCGAAATAATGAAAATACGATGACTTAGAATGCAGGAGCACAAGTTTGCTGGAACTGCGGAACTTAAAAGTGATTCGTGTGGTTGCTGTTTCTATTTTTTTGCCCACGTTGTCGAGGCAGGACTGGACCCACGACAAGCTGAAGCAGTTCCTCGAAGGCGGCATCATGCCGAACCTGTATTATGCCATCGAGTTCTCCCTGGACGAGGCCGTGCAGGACGTCATCCTGGTGCAGGGTTGCGTCGCGTCGGCTGACGGGCAGCACCGCTACTACGGGCCCTGCTACTTGCCGCAGTCCCTGCGACAGATGAAGCTGCCGGTAGGAGTGAGTGAATGAGTGTGTGTGCATGTGCATGTGCGTGTGCGTGCGTGCGTGCGTGTGTGTGTGTGTGTGTGTGTGTGTGTGTGTGTGTGTGTGTGTGTGTGTGCGTGTGTGTGTGTGTGTGTGTGTGCGTGTGTGTGTGTGTGTGTGTGTGTGTGTGTGTGTGTGTGTGTGTGTGTGTGTGTGTGTGTGTGTGTGTGTGTGTGTGTGTGTGTGTGTGTGTGTGTGTGTGTGTGTGTGTGTGTGTGTGTGTGTTTGCGTGCGTGCGTGCGTGCGTGTGTGTGTGTCTTGCGCGTTTGTCGCGCGTGTGTTATTGTAGTGCCTGCGTTTTTGTGTTTTGTGTATTTTGTGCATTTCTTTGCTGTGTGTTACTGGCATCCGAACAAGACAACGAGGTCAGAGGAAGACGAAGATGACATAACTGGCAGTACCGTACAGAAAAAAGCTTCGGTCTAGAGCTGACCATCGAACAACGAGATCCCTCTTTCTCCCTTCGTCGAGCCGTTAGCTCCATACGGAGGCTTCTCTTGTTCGCCCCATGTTTTACTTGTATGTTTTAAGGCGTTTATATGCTAACGAGCAGGGTTAGCGGGGTCCTTCTTGTGTCATGCGTTGCGTAAGCTATCGTCATGACATTGTAGTGGCAGCCAAATGTGCGTCCCTGAAGAACGTAGGCGTGAGGAGAGGCATGAAGCCTTGCAGTACGCCGCCTATAATTCCTATTTATTACAGGTGCATCGACTGTGTAAACAACCTTGCCAAAAACGCTTTCTTTAGCAAGAAAATGTGCTGCAACAACTTGACCAAAAGGTGCATTCATGTGCCTTCTTTGGCAGGAAAACGCGCTGACATGTAGAAACATGTAGAATGGTTGTCTTTGTCCTATAGGACAAAGAGAAACATTGCCGTGCACCTAAAGTACTTTTATTCTGTAGTTTCTTAGTGTGTCCTGTCTCGCACTGTTAAGGTCATGAAGGGGCACCAACCATGTTCTCATTGCGACACAGGACGCACCCAGCACGCGTCCTCGGCCGGTGATGCTGATCACGACTTTGATGAGGTACCACCTGCCCCCGGAACTCGACTGGTACCACCAGCCGCTGCTCCATCACGACTACATTCCGCGGGGCAGGACCGACGACGAGTATTCGCACTGGTGAGCTGACGTGCTGCCTTAAACTATACTTTACGAGGCTGAATATCTTTTTAGACGGAATTGAATACGAACCTAACAGTGCGAAAACGGAATTGTACCAAACTGAAGATGGAATAGTTTTCAAATATAAAACAAGCATTTCCCCCCCGTTATTATTAAAACGATGTTGACATTCGAGCATCCACTACATGGATAAGTTTCCACCTTTGCCACTCCACATTATGAAGTAAACTTTTAAAAAAATTCAAATGCAGCATTACGAACAAATATACAAGTTCATTGGAATGAAACTTAAGTATGCATAGTGCGTTATCCCTATTAAGTTTTAATTAATAGGCAGTCTGATGGGGCCGTTAGCACTTCTAGATACCTTCGATACTAAAACAGAAATGCGCTTGAACTTCAGTGATGGCAGAGAAAAACAAAAGCACTTATTCTCTAGTTATAATGGTCGCTGCAGAAGTTGCCACTATTGTAGAAAATAATATGGTAATCGATTGTGTTCAGAGTTAATCACAACAGAACACCCAGTTGCAACACTGATAAATAGTACAGAACAATGTCATTGTCCAACGTCATATCCGAGTGAAAACTTAGTGCGAATAGTTGGGGTTTGGTTGGAAAAGTCTGGCTTCCAGTGCACCGCAAAAAGCCCAGTGCACCTTCCAGTTCCTTATATCTAATGTGGCAAGAATGAAATTGCGCCACAAGTTCATGATTCACCACGTACAGCTTGTACTGTGAAATATTCCAAAACTGTTTGTAATTTATTCGCATTCCCATATAGTTGCTATTCGATTCGATGAACGAATTGAGCAGGACAAATTTGACTCTTTCTTGGCAAATTTCGAATATTCGTATACTCCTATATTGCCAAAATGGCTATATAGAGCATACAAGTACAGCACCATTCTGCGCAAACAAGCTTGTATGAGAGTGCATAGAGAACAGGAAATCTGTGAAATAGCAATTCGTTCAAAAGCAACATCGTGCTAGAAAACGTGCATTTGCTGCCATTCAACTGAAATAATTTTTTTCTTTTTCAGGTGATAACATGGGAAATACCTACTTTTCAAGACTCCACTTTCACTCTTTTTCTTTAAGCTAGCAATAAAGCTTTATTTACGTTGCTTAACTTATATCGCACGTTCTTTTCTCATCGTAGAGCTATATGCAAGAACAGGTCGATGATGGTGTTTATTCCTGTGAACTGCGAACGACGGTTTAAAACAGGCCCTTTTGTCACAGAAATGATGATAAGCTCACTAGAAAAATCGAAGCTGGAACAACACCGTGCCTATGGCACTGATTCTCATAGCATCCTCTCTTTGCACCTCACAGGTGAGGAACCAGCGTTTCTCGGAAAGCGTACTGAGCTTGTCACGTGTTTGTTTAGTGAGCGTATAAAAGTGCCATCCTCATCATCATCAGCCTGGTTACACCCACTGCAGGGCAAAAGCCTCTCCCATACTTTTCCAACAACCCCGGTCATGTACTAATTGTGGCCATGTCGTCCCTGCAAACTTCTTAACCTGATCCGCCCACCTAACTTTCTGCCTCTCCCTGCTACGCTTCCCTTCCCTTGGGATCCACTCCGTAACCCTTAATGACCATCGGTTATCTTCCCTCCTCATTACATGTCCTGCCCATGCCCATTTCTTTTTCTTGATTTCAACTAAGATGTCATTAACTCGCGTTTGTTCCCTCACCCAATCTGCTCTTTTCTTATTCCTTAACGTTACATCTACCTTTGTTTTTTCCATAGCTCGTTACATCGTCCTCAATTTAAGTAGAACCCTTTTCGTAAGCCTCCAGGCTTCTGCCCCGTACGTGAGTACTGGTAAGACACAGCTATTATACACTTTTCTCTTGAGGGATAATGGCAACCTGCTGTTCATGATCTGAGAATGCCTGCCAAACGCACCCCAGCCCATTCTTAATATTCTGTATTTCCGTCTCATGATCCGGATCCGCCGCCACTACCTGCCCTAAGTAGATGTATTCCCTTACCTCTTCCAGTGCCTCGATACCTATTGTAAATTGCGGTTCTCTTCCGAGACTGTTAAGAATTACTTTTGTTTTCTGCAGATTAATTTTTAGACCCGCTCTTCTGCTTTGCATCTCCAGGTCAGTGAGCATGCATTGCAATTGGTCCCCTGAGTTTAGTTACTAAGCAAGGCAATATCATCAGCCAATCGCAAGTTACTAAGTTATTCTCCATTAACTTTTATCCCCAATTCTTCCCAATCCAGGTCTCTGAATACCTCCTGTAAACACGCTGTGAATAGCATTGGAGAGATCGTATCTCCCTGCCTGACGCCTTTGCCTGTTGCGATATTGTTGCTTTCTTTATGGAGGACTACGGTGGTTGTGGAGCCGCTATAGATAGCTTTCAGTATTTTTACATACGGCTCGTCTACACCCTGATTCTGTAATGCCTCCATGACTTCTGAGGTTTCGACAAAATCAAACGCTTTCTCGTAATCAATGAAAGCTATATATAAGGGTTGGTTATATTGCGCACATTTCTCTATCACCTGATTGATAGTGTGAATATGGTCTATTGTTGAGTAGCCTTTACGGAATCCTGCCTGGTCCTTTGCTTGACAGATGATGATGATATGTAGTGTTTAATGGCGCAAGGGCCAGGTTTGGCCAAAGAGCGCCATGACAAGTGGTGATGTTGACGATGTATTATGGAGATGTGACTTGGCTGTAGAGTGGCCTAAAAATTGTCGCTGTAAAGTGCGTAAAATCTACGTGCTATAAAATTATGGCGATGACTAATGACGATTACTCTGAACATTAAAATCCATTGTAGAAGAATGATGCAAAATCAAAAATATGTAGGATGTTAAAATTTCTTGGAGCACTGCTGCCTCGCCAGAGCCCTTGAAAGACAAGGGCCTAGAGGCATGTGCTATACTAAAGAGATATCGCAGCGGCATCCTCTGAAGAGAGGAGCCGCTACGAACATGTGGGGCTAAAAACATGCAGGACGACATCTTTCAGGAAATTTAGTACTGTGTTGGTGTCAAATAAAGGTTCTGGGCCGAGTAGCATTACGGGATGTAGGGGGATGTGCTGCCGGTATGCTAGGGAAAAATGTTTCCTTCTTTCAGATTCGGCTGCCCGACACTCCAGGAGGACGTGGAGGACGGTCAGCCTCTCTCCGCATCTACCGCATGTTGGAGGATCATTTTCAGTGAGTAAAAAGTTATGTGTGCCAAATGTGTGTCCTATTCTGAGGCGACAGAATAGGACATCTGTCCGGCGTTATTTTGTTACAGGAGGCCAGAAACCTAATTGTGGCTTTATTAAATGCAACTTATTATTTGTTTCCAGGTCCCACAATCGTTGCCAGTAGTTTCGCAGTTTCCTTCTTAAGAAGGGTTTCAGGTCTGTGACAGGGACTGCAGCAGTAGAATTAACAGTGTGTGATGCAATTGATGTGGCCATCTGGTCCGCTAGAACGTTACCCTGGATGCCCCTATGGCCAGGCACCCAGCATATAACCACATCCTGGTTAGATACATATGCTTTGCATAAGACGGAATAGAGTTCAATTATTATAGGATTTTTGTGCTTACAGAACGACATCAAAGACTTCACAACACTAAGGGAGTCCGTATATATAACTGACTTTTTGAGTTTTGATTTCCTTATATGCTTCACGGTCGACAATATTGCGTAGGCCTCAGCCGTGAAGATACTAGTTTCCGGATGCAGTAAATCGGATTCCGAGAAGGATGGACCGACGGCTGCATATGACACCCCCTCGCGTGACTTCGATGCGTCTGTGTAAAACTCCGTGCAGGAGTGTTTGTATTGCAGTTCCTGGAAATGCATCTGGATTTCAATCTCTGGAGCGTGTTTTGTAACCTGCATGAAAGATATGTCGCATTGTATCATCTGCCACTCCCAAGGAGGTAGCAGCTTAGCTGGAGGCATTAGGCGGAACTCGAGGAGTGGGACATGCATTTCATCACTAAGCTCCCTCACACGCAGCGAGAAAGGCTGTCTTACGGAGGGACGATTGCGAAAGAGTGTAGCATATGTCATGTCATTAACGGTTTTAAAACAGGGATGTTCAGGATTTGAGTGGACTTTCAGAAAATATGTTTGGCTGATGTACGTTCTCTGGATATGAAGTGACCATTCATTCGATTCCGCATATAAACTTTGTACGGGACTAGTTCTGAAAGCTCCTGTGGCTAAACGGATACCTAGATGGTGAACAGGGTCTAGCATCTTTAGCGCACTTGGAGCGGCAGAATGATAGATCACGGCGCCATAATCTAATCGTGAACGGATCAGGCTCTTATAGAGATTAATTAAGCACTTCCTGTCACTACCCCACGATGTATGGGATAGAAGTTTCATTAGGTTCATTGTTTTCAGACATTTTTCTTTAATATGTTTAATGTGGGGGACGAAAGTGAGTCTGTAGTCTAATATAACACCTAAAAATTTGTGCTCTTTGTTTACGGGTATTTGTTGTCCACATAGTTCCAAGCAAGGATCTGGGATCATTCCTCTCTTTCTTGTAAAAAGAACGCAAGAGCTTTTGTTAGGATTGATCTTAAATCCATTATTGTCTGCCCACATTGAGACTTTGTTCAGGCCATGCTGTACCTGCCTCTCGCAGACTGCGAGGTTACAAGATTTGAAAGCTATTTGTATATCGTCCACGTAGACAGAATAAAAGATGGCGGGTGGTAGTGAAGCACGAAGCGTGTTCATCTTCACGATAAATAGGGTGCAGCTGAGCACGCCTCCTTGGGGTACACCCGTTTCTTGCGTAAAAGGACGTGAGAGTGCATTGCCGACTTTTACCCGGAAGGTACGATTTGACAGATAGCTTTTTATTATATTAAACATATTACCGTGGATGCCCATTTCTGACAGGTCTCTTAAGATTCCGTAACGCCACGTTGTGTCATACGCCTTTTCCATATCGAGAAATATCGATAGGAAGAACTGTTTATGTATAAATGCGTCCCGGATATTCCCTTCAACACGCACGAGATGATCGGTTGTGGAGCGCCCTTCTCGGAAGCCGCACTGATAGGGATCAAGGATTTTGCTCTGTTCAAGGAAATGAATGAGTCGCCGGTTAATCATTTTTTCAAACACCTTACAAATGCAACTTGTGAGGGCTATCGGGCGGTAAGTGCCACTGAGGAAGGGTCTTTGCCTTGTTTCAAAACAGGGACTACAATGGCTTCCTTCCACGCGGTTGGAAGGTACCCTGCATCCCAGATGGTGTTGAAAAGTGTGAGTAGTGTAACCTGCGTGTCATTGTGTAAGTTTTTGAGCATTTCATACATGATTCTATCAGATCCTGGTGCGGAACTCTTGCATGCGCTCAAGGCAGCTTTCAACTCGGCAGCACTAAAAGGACAATTGTACGGTTCATTCTTTCGGCATTTATTGATGAGTGGCTTGCATTCTTCTATTTGTTTATATTTTAGGAAGGATTGCGAATAATGATTTGAGCTTGATACACTCTCAAAGTGCTCCCCAAGTGAGTTGGCCTGGTCTTGCAGTGAATCGCCCTGTGTGTTTACCAGGGGGACTGAGTATGTTTGCCTACCTCTAATCCTATTAACTCGGTTCCAGGCTTTGGCCTCATCCCTAAACGAGTTAATACTCGATAGATACTTTTGCCAGCTTTCTCTTCTGGCCTGTCGGCGGGTTCTCCTACCTTGGGATTTTACTTTTTTAAAGTTTACAAGATTTTCTGCAGTGGGCGAAGCGCGTAGCATCTCCCACGCTTTGTTCTGATTCCTACGTGCGATTCTGCATTCATGGTTCCACCACGGGACATGCCGTTTGCATGCCGAGCCGCTTATTTCACGTATGCATTTAGATGCACCATCTATTATAAAGGCTGTGAAGTACTCCACAGCCGCATCGATTTCTAAAGAAGACATGTCGTCCCATGATATACTAGTTAAGTTTCGGAACCTCTCCCAGTCTGCTGTGTCAATATTCCACTTAGGAGCGTGTGGTGGATATTCATTTTCTTTAGGTGATCTTAACAGTATAGGGAAGTGGTCGCTGCCGTAAGGGTTGTCGGCAACTTCCCATTCAAGTTCAGGCAGTACAGACGGGGAGACTATGCTTAGGTCTATGGAAGAATAGGTTCTATTTGCGAGAGAGTAATATGTGTGTTCCTTTTTATTCAACAGACAAGCACCAGAAGAAAAGAGGAATTGTTCGAGAAGACGTCCTCGCGCATCTATACGAGGGTCGCCCCACAGGTAGTTATGTGCATTGAAATCGCCAAGAACAACGTAGGGTTCTGGCAATTCATCAATAAAGGACTGAAATTCATGTTTGCTTAGTTTATAATGTGGGGGTATATAAAGTGAGCAAATAGTGATAAGCTTGTTTAGCAGAATGACTCGAACCGCCACTGCCTCAAGGGCCGTTCGTAGCTGCAAACGTTGACAGGCTATGCTTTTTTGAATTATAATTGCAACACCGCCCGATGATGCGAGAGCATCATCGCGATCTTTGCGAATAGTAACGTGTTGTCGAAGAAAATTTGTCTGTTTTGGTTTTAAGTGTGTTTCCTGTAAACACAGCACTTTCGGATTGTGTTTATGGATAAGTTCTTGCACATCATCGAGATTCCTAAGAAGACCTCTGACATTCCATTGAATGATTTGTGTATCCATATTTAAAGAAAAATTTGTGCTGTGTTTACGGAAATTGAGGTGATGCCGCTTAGGTTACAGAGCTCTTTCGAGGCCCTGTAACGGGGGTTCTGCCCTTTCTGGAGCGTTCGAGGGAGCCTCGCCGCTCCTTAGGCGCTTGGTGCGCCTTGAGAATAGGTGTAGTGTCCATTGCCTCTTGTGAGGCGCCGGACACCTGCTCTTGCGAGCGAGAAGTTTCCCGAGAGGGTCCCGCCTTGGAGGGCAAGACCCCTGCGCCCACCAGCCCGGAGGTCGATGGGGCACCCTGCGGGATTTGGCTGCGCCGGCTGTTGCCAGCGCTGGGAGGGGCCGGGGAGATTGGGGCACCCTCTGCTGCGCCCACCTTCGGGGTCGATGGTCCCCCCTGCTCTGCTGACGGAGCAGCGCTAGCTGCGACCGCCGCGGGGGCAGATGGCGTAACTGCCGACTCACTGCTTGTGGGTCGGACAGCCGCCGGAGGCCTTTGTGACGCTGCCCCCTTACGCGCCACATCGGCAAAGCTGCTCTTAGACAGGTATGACACCCGCCTCCGTGCCTCTTTGAAAGTGATATTATCTTTTACTTTTATGGTCACAATTTCTTTTTCTTTTTTCCAGGACGGGCAGGCGCGCGAGTATGCGGCATGCTCGCCATCACAGTTGACACAGTGTGGGGTGTTCTGGCACGTTTCGGAGGAGTGTTCATTGTCACTGCACTTGGCACAAGTCAGCCGGCCTCGACAGTTCTGTGAACTGTGGCCGAAACGTTGGCACTTAAAGCATCTGAGAGGATTGGGAACGTATGGTCGAACACGAAGTTTGATATAACCAGCCTCGATGGACTCGGGAAGGACACTTGAGCCGAAAGTGAGTATCAGGTGTTTCGTCTTGATCTCTTTTCCATCTCGCCTAATCTTAATTCGTTTAACATTTATAACATTCTGGTCACTGAAGCCCTCCAAGAGTTCAGCCTCAGTGAGCTCCATCAAGTCATCGTCAGAGACAACACCACGGGTGGTGTTCATCGTGCGGTGCGGGGTTATAATTATCTGGGTTTCCCCAAATGACACTAGTGTTGACAATTTTTCATATTGTTTTTGATCGCGGAGCTCCAAGAGGAGATCCCCGCTTGCCATCCTCGACGCCTTATAGCCAGGACCAAAGGCTTCAGTCAATGACTTCGAAACAAGGAAGGGTGAGATAGTTCTTACTGGTTTATCTGGTTTTGCAGAATGGATAACATGGAAACGCGGGAACGATTCTTCTTGGCGGCCAAAAAATTGAAAGACTTCATCGGTGCGCCCTCTTTTCTGAGGGCGATCAGGTAGTGAAGGGAAGGAAGTAGCCATGTGTGGACGTGTAGTTTTCGGCAGCAACGCCAGCCACCCACCATGGAGTCCAACAAGGGGACGCTGCAGGGCCTGAAAAACAGGGCCTGCAAACGCCAGCTGTACGTTGCCACTATAACCCAATATGACATAACCAAGGTTGGCTACTCACACAAGGTTAACCCTTGCTGCCAAGAAGGTCGGAAGTAATAAAGAAATGAGAAGGACACAGGAAAGGCGGAAAGTAAAGGAAAGACGAAGGTAATAGGGAGAGAGAGACAGGAAAAGGCAACTACCGATTTCCCCCGGGTGGGTCAGTCCGGGGGTGCCGTCTACGTGAAGCAGAGGCCAAAGAGGTGTGTTGCCTCCGCCGGGGGGCCTTAAAGGTCCAAACACCCGGCATCGGCTCAACCCCCAGGATCCCCCTTTCCCCGGACACGGCTAAGCCGCGCACGGCTACACGCGGGAGGGTCCAACCCTCGTGTGCTCGGGTACGTGGTGTCGCAACGCACCAAACGCCTGCTTGCGCAGACGCCCCTGCGGGGTTGCTTGACAGAAGTCTAAGGTGTTCCTGATTCTATTTGCCATTACCTTAGTAAATATTTTGTAGGCAACTCAAGCCGATCGGTATATAATTTTTCAAGTCTTTGGCGTCTCCTTTCTTATGGATTAGGATTAGGAAAAGTGTGCTTACGGCATAAAACCTTTTCCGTACTTACGGCTAGTATTTTATCCTGCTTTGTAGTTTTGTTTGGCCTCTGCCACCAAATACAACGACCATTTGGTAGAGCTGCACCTGCGCCACGTAGAGGTTGCGGCTTCGGCTCCTGCAGGCAGAAAAGTTGTATTTTCATCCATTCTTTACTATTATTTTCCTTCAGTGCATGAAGGTAACGAGAAGTTTAGTACTCACATATACGTGGTGCCCTTACTATCATGCACCAAGATTTAAAAATATGCAAAGACCACGTAGCTGCACCGAGTGAAGGTAATGTTTGCCGTCGATTGGAGATACTCAAATTACATTCTTTTACATTTAGCCTAATTACATAATTAGCCTTCATTGATCAACTTCTCAAATATGATAATTACATGAAAGGTGTCAATTAGAAATTTGTAGAGCAACACTAGAAACTCCCGACAGTGTTTTCTGTTGCTCAATACACGCTACATAAAAATGTTTTTCCGAGCGTGAAACAAGCCCACGATTACACGCAAAGTGCCTTGAGCGGCCACTCGCGCGGCAATTTTGCGTGTATTCGCGGGCTTCTTTCACGTTTTCACACTACTTTTTGTCCATTTCCTTTAAATATAACCCAGTGACCCTTTACCAATAATGATTCAATATTACTACGGTGCGAGTGGAACTAGTGATAGGAGCCCTTTTGAGACTGGAGAATTTAGTGACTCTGTTACAGAAGGACGAACTTAAAGAGTGTCTGTAATAATAGCAGCAGTGGATGCATTAAAAGGGCATTCGTTTCGCGCGAAAATCATAGTCCGAAGCTCTGCTTCAAAAGTGGAAGCGAAATCTGGAAGGGGAGAGATTACGTACCTCCACCGCCTCCTCACTCACTGGAGCAGCTGATGATAGTGTAGGTGTAGATTCTTAATATAATCGACCTATACCCGCTCTGGACAATTAGATTCCTTAAGAACCGCGTAGTCCAATATGAATTAAGAAATGCAGAAAAAAGGGAGACTAAGTTTGAGAGTTGGTAGATCAGGATCAAAAGAGATAGATTGGAGGACATGGCGCCATAAAAATGGAGAATTAAACAAAAACACGTAAATAAAATGAGCCGAACTCAATTTGTTGGAAAGAAGGGGAAATATGATGCTCTGAATTTATAACTTAGGTTGCATTCGCCCTACAAGAAAACTCGGGATGGCTGTGCCAACCTTGACGCCGCTGTGGCCAGGAGTTGATGCACCCAAAGATACTAAATTCGTACGAGTAATTCTTTATCTTCTTCCATCCCTTCATTTTTTTTCCACCGCTAGCTTCATGGTCGATTTCCCGTTGTCGGCGTGTACCAATGTTTGAGGCCCCCATCATCGCCATCGTCATTAAGGTCCGCGTGACACCCTGCTGCCAGAGCGGGCTCTCCCGTAGCCTGCCCCATACACTGAGGAACGCACACCGTCCATCGGACGTCTGGCCTATCACATAGCTGCCTTCTTTATAGCGCCACCATGGAGCCGGCACCATTACAGGAGTCCGTCCACGAGCAACACACCCACGTAGACGAAACAAAGGAAAAGCACGAAAAGAAGAAACGCCACAAGAAGCGAACAGGTGAGGAACCGAAGGGCCTCGCTAGAAGAAGGCTCAAGTTAACCATCGCATGTTTGGTCAAGTATGGCAATGGGTGTCTCAGAGAAGATTTAAAATATCATTAAACGTAGCGCTGCAGACAGTAGGACATTTCTTTTTACCGATGTCCCGCTCGCGGTGACGGACGCTAGGGTCTACGAATTGACTGTGCTTTCTTTTTAAATAACCAAAATACCTCAATTCACTCTCTGATTAGCAACTTCTAAACTGCAATACCTTTATGGAGCCCTGAGCCACTCTTTATCGAATCGGAGAAATGCATTTGCATTTAAAACAGGCTTCTTTCAGAAATACTTCGCCGCAAGCAGTGATTCAGTGCGTTCAGCAGAAGCGGAGTTACTGTCAATCAAATACGCCCTTCGCGGTTCTTCCTTGCCTTCCTCAATGTCTTGCACTGCGAAGGCTAGGAGGAGCGGGCCGTGCCCACAACGCCTCGCCTACTGAACGTCACCGTGGACCGCAGTTTAAGTTTGATTTTGAATGTTAACGTAGCCGCCGCTACTTCCGATTTTGGCACCTGCGACGCACCAAAGCCAAAGTAAGCCAAAAGGCGGTTGTCCTCAGCGAGCCGCATTGCTTTCAGGGCCGATTTACGCTCGAGCCGCCCGTCGCCGCAAGCCGCACCGCACGCTTGCGGTAGCGCGAAAAATTGCACGTATCCAGCACTTGTGCACAAATTACCATATACACTGTGTGCACAGTGTATACATTACACATTGTAAACCGAAATTGGTGCACAAGTGTTTGATACCGTCAATCTTTCGCGCGACCGCACGCGTGCGGTGCGGCTTGCGGCGATGGGCGGCTCTAAATCGGCCCTCATTGGCGCTACGTAGCCATGGCCTCCGACGTCACACTCGCGACGCCGGGAGGATCGCGGAGGCCATGCATGCGTAGCAGACCGCAGTTACATGCAGCTGTAGTGCGCGTGCGCAGCGTTTGCTTTGTGCACGACAGGGCTTCAGTGAATGCTCGCGCTCATACGCTCCGGTGTGACCGCGCTACCTCGTGCGGTCCGGCTTTGTCCTTCACCAGCTTGACCGACGGATAGTAGTCACATGCAACTTGTGCGTTTTGAAGCGCTATCAATAAGTCTGCCAAGGCGTCCAACCAGGAGTGGTCAGGAGTGAGTGTGCACTGGCAAGCTTGCCTGTAGTCTGATTTTGAATTTTGAGTGGTTCGAGGTTACTTGAGCATTCAAAGGTAGTCGAAATTAGCAGGAGCCGACGTCTACGGCCATGATAAGAGGGTGGCCAAATTTAATTCCTACGTGGGCGACCGAGGCCGAGCGTGAGCAGACGATAGTCCGCTTCCTCCGGAAGTAAGTAACTATTATCAAAATTCAACCGCACACTTTCGCTTACTTCAGCCGGTTTTTAAACTTCGTCGATAAATACGCACAGTAGCAGTAGGAAGAGGCGCACTGACCCAAACACCCTTCTTGATTGACGTCAGCTATTGGCCAATAGCAGCCGCGGATGGGAACATGCTGTGTTACGAAATAAAGCGTCCAAAAAAAAGAGTGGGGAGCTGGCTTTTGATGAAAAAAGAGCGCTTCGGAGAAAGGTGACTTCACGCCCCGCTTGCGAGCTCCGCGTGCCACGCAAGACTGTAAAACTTGGCTGAGATGTTCACAGCAGCGTATCCTATCAGCGGACTATATTTCTTTCACCAAGCCCGAGGGGCGGTTCAGGACCCCCCCTAATTCACTTTTCTTTGGAAACCTTTGTGCACATATATTTCCAAAATTTAGGCCAGCTAGTCGGCAAAGGGTGCCAGTTTTGCAGGAATTATGTAACTATTTCACCACAGTTTTGAGAAAGAGGCACTCAAGAAATGCTCAGAATGCCATGGTTGTTCCAGTGAATTTTCACTGGCTGTACAAGGCCGCAAAGTGCAGCCTACTCTTCCTTTTGTGTTATAGCTTGTGACGACAGCGTTCAATATATAAACGATGGTAACGATAATGATGAAGACGATGAAATGTCATCTGAAGGAAATGCTTCGTCATTCCGGAACTGACTTCATCAGATGACATTATCGCTGAATCTTTGCAGCTCTAACAAATGCAGCGAAGCTCTAGCGCGTATAATTGGGGAGATGAGGCTTTAGTTTCGTCTCCGTTGTCAGTGTTATCAATATATCGAGAGCATAGTCTACTGCAAGACAAGGGCTTCGCCCAGTGCTGTGCAGATAACCTTGTTCTTTGTTAGCCGACGACATTCGACTACTGATTTCCGATATATCATAGTTAAAATTAAGGAATAAGCGGAGCAGGTAACTGACGGTCTATTATGCAAAAATAGAAAGGAAAATCTACCCAAGAACAGCGCAAAGCTATTCATTTGTGCTTGTACAGACTTCTCGGAGAGTTCACAGTTACAGAAAAAAATTTGTGCTCGTCAGGAAATCAAACCCAAAGCCAAGGCCTTCGCTGGGTGATCGTTCTATTTAAGCTAACCAAATGGCTAGCAGTTGTCACCTCGTACAACTTATAAGTGAATGAGAATATCGCTATTTCATAAACTCCTTCCTATTAGCGAGCTACAGCTTACCTGATTTGCCTTAGACAAACCTTGTGGATGCCGAGGGAACAAAAACGCAAGTGAAATGCTGCGGATGTTTCTATGCTGTCATAAGATTATCAATCTCGAGAGTTCCATCAGTAGCTAGCTATTCAATGAGCCTCTCAAGTGCCCTAATCGGAATTGATGGCAAAATGAGCCTCACGAATAGCGTGCTCTTGACGCTTTAAGCACAACTCAAGAGAGAGATAAGGTAATGCAGAGAAAGGCAGGGAGATTAACCAGAGGTAGTTCCGGTTGGCTACCCTGCGCAGGGGGAAGAGTTAAGGGGGATAAAAAGAGAAACAAAGCACAACTCAACTAGCAAAAGGTGGCCTGGCTGGATGCCAGGCTGCCACTGCGGAGCGTGTAGGCGTGACTCAGAATTTGTGACCATTTTGGGAGTATCGAAGACTCACGTCCTGGTCGCTATGTCGAGTGTAGTGGGAGCTATATCTGAACTGTCAGGTCATAAGTGTCTCGCAGAGGTTGTGATATATGCATACCCATGGGCACTCATCGCTATCTTTCGGTGTTCTTTGGCCGGCATGAGCTGCTATAAATGGATGTCGGCCTTTTACGACGAGTGAACGTGTCCTAGAAAGTGCATTAAGATAACACTCAATGCTCTTTATGTTGAAATTGATAAATACGTTCATATTTTACAGCTGAAAGCGCCAAGAGTAAGCTGGCTGCAATTTCTTTTTGTTCATTTTCTCCTTCACTTTTTGAAGGTTCTTCCACGTAGAAACTGTGTCGCTTCTTGTAGAGACTTTGCTACTTTATCCACACTTAGCTTTAATCTGTGCAATCAGTCTTAACTTTGAAACATTAGCCAACGTGTTTTATCCAATCGTAACATATGGAGGAAACTGTGTCGCTTCTTGTAGAGACTTTGCAACTTAGCTTTAATCTGTGGAATCAGTCTTAACTTTGAGTCATTAGCCAACGTGTTTTATCCAATCGTAACAGTTCTGGTTATGGAGGAAACTGTAGCCGCCCACATTGTGGTAAAACGTTTGGAAGTTACTGTAGTAGATGTAAATGTAAATTAGGTATTATCCAGCGCGGCCGCGCAGAAAATTCAGTGCACTCGCCAAACCCACGTGCACGGTGCCACTTGGTTTTATGCCCCACGTCTACGTTGCAATATATTTTTAAAGAAAATTTTATCGCACCCCTCGTTTTCCAAAGTTTCGCTTTTGCGTACCTAACTCGAACACGCGCATGAGTTTGTTGGACTTTTCCTGCAGCATGGTTTCAGTTAGTTTTCTGATTCGCCCTTGTGTCTCTGTTGTTCTTCACTGTCACAACAACGTGACAATATGATGGTGTATAATTTGTGTGTATAAATCATACAGTCAAGAATGTCGAATGTATTGGTGAACGTTGTGAACCAAAAATGCGACTTTGTACGGGACTTTGAAACGTTAAGCGCAAAATCTATTTTTCTAAATGGTTAGAATAAAAACGCGGGTTGCTCGTGGGTTCCTTGGTGTAGGTTTGGATATACAACGAAACGATAAGTAATGCAGTTCTCACTAAAATAAAGCATCGTGCTTACGTAAGAATCAGATTTCTTTCTTCTTAGTGTACAATGTTAGCTAAAGCTGAACAAAAGTGAAGAGGGTCTGTGAAGGTTGCAATATGTCGAGGAAGGCAGTCCTAGTCTTTTGATATTTTGTGTAGAAATGAGTCGTAAAACAAACAATATGGATGTTCATGCCATGCATGGTCACAACGTCTGACCATGATGTCCGAAGGGAGAATAGATTCGCCATGCAGTTTGTGAACTATCTCACTGCGGTTTAGTGCGAGTAACTGCACCTTGTAGAACCGGCTCGGCGCGTCCTCCACTGGTCCCGCACTACTACTCCCGCAAATGCTAGGACTGCAGTGAGTTTGCTCTGCCCTAAATCTGCACCACGTGAAAAGAATGGAAACTTGCACACGAGACAATGTTGCACTGGTGCAAGAAAGGCCGAGGTGTACAACTTCTTGATTCTTTTTTTTAACTACTAAACGGTAACTATACCACTGACACCTCGACCCTCTTCATTTCCAACAGGTCACGCTAATAGATAGATCACGGGCTCTGCTTAGAGATCACCGTGCTAGCACTGTTTTGAGTACTCCTTTTTTCAAGAAATATAGCTGACTGACAAAGCCCTTCTGAACAAACAGTAGCCCAGTATTGCTCACCATTTTTAAGTGCATCGCCATTGAAATATTTTTTTCACTTCTTTATTTGTATTTTTCTAGTTGTTTCTCCACATCATTGGTACTGGAGCAACAGCAATTCTCCTATGTAGGATTTTTTGGTAACATACGTTTAGCAACTGCAATAACTTTCATAAGATCGATATAGTCGTAAAATTATAAAGAACTAGTTCAGGTATTGCAGTCCAGTTGAATGGACCTAATATACGTTTCTCATAATATCTGATAAGTGCACACGTTTCCTCACTGAATTTTAAGGCCCGGACCCCCTGAGCCCCACAACGGATGAAGTAGATCCTGCGGTCGATGCTGGTGGGTAAAATTTTTGTGCATACGAAATCTGATTGATGTGCATGCATTCAATATACTTCTCCTTGCCTACGCTGAACACGCGACTATCTGTACTCTGAATTTGTTTTTGTGCATGTGTGTGAAAAACAAAGTGTGACATATTTTCTTTTTCTGTTTTTCGCCGTTATTGTTATTTCGAAAAACTGCTTCATTGACTGCTTCTTTCCTAATTTGACAGAAAAAGATAACGTTGGAGTAACTCTTACTTTATTACCTACAGCAATTTTTATACTGCGAGAGAGGTCATTTAGATCACACAAGTGCGTACATAAGTATGCTACTTAGAACATATGAGATGCGACCAGACATCCTGCACTGACATTTTTTTTTTATTAACCTGCCTGGTACAAAATAAGACTCATAGTAGACGCATATAAACATAATCTCTGCCAGTACATATATAGCCATGCAGTGAAATGTACGGGTGGCCCATTGAGCAGCCGCACTTTTATTCCCTTCGTAATTTACATTAATTGGTTAACGCAAATGACATCTTTCCACCTGCACTTGCGTGGGTGCTCAGGCTGCTCAAAAATGTTACTTGAGAATGCTAAACTAGCTAAAAAATCTTATTTTCCTCACAGTATTGATGTCGAAATTTAGTTCTGCTAAAACCAAGCAAAAAAAGAAACAGCGTTAGAAGAAGAATACCTGTTAAAAAAAATACTGTGTTTCTTGAAAGAAGCTTTGTATAGTGAAAACAGAAATTGTCCAGAGTGTGTGTGTGTATATATATATATATATATATATATATATATATATATATATATATATATATATATATATATATATATATATATATAGGGAAATATGCGCTATTTGAATTAGTGTTTTAATTAGAGAAAACTTGTTCTGTCCTCTGTTATGTCACATCTCCATCGTCCTGTGAACCTCAGTTTTGTTTGGGCCTTGCAGAAAAGCGACATAAGTCGAAATCGAGCCACCGTAAGTAAGAGTGCACGAGTGACGCAGCTCTTGTTTGTACAACTGCGATGCACGTCTTATTGCTTGCACGAATAGAAGCGCTTCCCGAATCAATCCCGCGAACTGCGTCTCATGTGCAGCCGGTGGGGTTTCTTTCCAAACTTTCTAACGCACTTCGCCTATACAACTTCTGCAGACGCGGCTCAGCCGCGTATTGGCGACGGCTCCAGCTAAAATGTTGGCATGCAGAGTACTGCTGCCCATTTGAAGTTTCGTTTTCGAGCAGCCGACGTGGTTAACGATGTGCGCCTATAAGGAGCAATTCATAGTCCGGCGTTTTCAATCGTGCCAATCAGCGGCCGGCGAAGTCGGATACGTCACGCCGGCGACGGCAGAATCGTCGCACACTGGCTCTCGTGATCGTTTCGCGCGTTGTACGTGTCCCGCAGGAGCGAGACGATCAGCTGTAGCGCATGCGCAGAAGTGCGCGCAAACTCGGCTCCCTCTTTTCAGTGCATGCCCCCGAAACTGGGGGCCATCATGCATCCGGCCAGTCAAGCCGGCGTGGGATGCAGTCTGCTCTTTCGGCTTCGGCATGAGATAGGCCGCGTACTCTTCCTACGAGGACTGCGCCAAAGCGCGCCAAATTTATAACGTCGCCGGTCACGCTGGACTGCGCCGGACGCTGGACTGCGCCGTGCACACTAGACTGCAGACTACGCTGGAGCTTAACTTACGTTAACCGTTTGTGTAGGCGTGTCAGCGCTTCCATTTCTGATACCTTTCTGGTCCAAGTACTGTTCTATAGCGAAGCTTGTTTTGTATCTTGCCGCGATTTTGCGAATTCTGCTGTCTTGCCGAGTACCGGCAGCAACTTGGCCTAGTGGGCGTGTGCCACAGGCAGTAACTTGGCATGCCCCAACAGACAACTTACTGATGGCTGCTGTCTGTCCGAGTAGATAAATTAAGAAACTATGTGTGGGTCATTTGGGATGCACCCGAAGACAAACTGTGGGAACAATATTTCCTTTGGTCTTTCTTTCTTTCTTTCTCTCGTGATCGTGATCTTTCTTTCTTTCTTTGTGTTTTTGGTTAGGCCGTTCGCCTGTAATCGAACGGGCTAACGAAACAAAAACACAGGCACTGTGGGATGCTCACCTAAATCTGAGTCTCATATCCCCTTCAGTCACGAATTATATTCGAGTGTGGATAAATGTGTAAAATTTGCATCATTTTATGCCAAGGTGCTGGAAGCTCCATAGAAAGCAAGTCAAGGCGGGACGAGAATGATTGTGCATTCTATAGAGAGCTACCATAATTACATGTTAATTATATATTCATTTATTGTACAGCCAGTAATGCTCCGTTTCTTCATTAAAAATATCGACTCACCTGCTCGAATTACACGCACAGGCTCAATATTTGGCCCAAGCATTGCAACAAGGGAAAAACATCTTTCGAAATTACTACCGAAACGCCCCACTTCAAACGCCCCGTCAAACACGGTATTGCCTTCACCAAAGCAGTCGTCTAAAGCGATAAATTTCTCTCAGAAGTGAAGCGGGTGTACTTTAGGAAAGCAGAATGTTCAATTTACTCAATGCTTAATGTTCATTGTCTATTCCTTGGAACCACGGCAAAGTAACGGCAAAAATAAGTCGCGTCCACAAACGCGTTAGCCGCGACCGAAGGGGATACACGTACAGAATATTCATCCTCCTATACATGAAAAAAGCTGAGTGCAAGGTATGCCTGTTCATGTTTCACTTCCCTATTTCCGTTAGCACTGTCGCTTATTTGGTATCAATGCTTTGCTTCATGCGGCATGTGCAGTCAAAAATCTCGTACGTTCTTTTTCTTTCTTCTGCGCAGGAAAGCACCACGACGTTGTGGCCTCAGGTAAGGCAAACACGCACTATAGTGTGTGCTCACCTTAGAATAGGTAAACACGCAAACAGTAAAACAGTCCAGAAAGATAACGTATTCTTTCACAGCACTACTTTCGCTAATTTTGTAGAAAGGTTTGGTTACTAGAAGAAACAATAATGGCCAGACTGTCTTTTTTTTTTCATTTTAAATTTCGCTCAATACCTTAGTGCCTCTACGTCCGCGTGATGTCACAGATTTCAATGTTTGTTTCCTATTCGGGTGGTCGCGACTCTGTAAAAGTACTGGAAAATCGGCAAGTTCAAACCCTGGCTCCTTTAGAACACAGTGCAAGTCATTATTGCTGATAAGAAAATTTCGATGGCCGAGTGGGCACCGCCAAAGTTTACATGACGGTGACGAGCGGCTAGTGCGAGAACTTCACGGTAGTGTCGCCACCAGTCCTCCATTTTGCGTCTTTTCTAGCTTGTTAAGCCTGCCCTCACGGGAAGGGTGTCTTCTTTCGTATTCAAGAATGCGAAGGTTGTGGGTTCGGTTCCCACCTGCGGCAAGTTGTGTTTTCATCCACTTTGTTTTCCATTAATGCACACTTTATTTCATTTATTGAGCACAAGTAATTTCCCCTATGTTGTCCTTGGTGTCAGCGTGGGCCTTCTTAGGAAATGGCAAATAAAAATCGGGCCCCTCAGTTAAGCCCCTTTCTTCTCGTGTATTCTAAAAGAGTAAGCTATGAATCCATCGTACCTATTTTTCTCTGTAGTGTCTGTTTAAATTTAGGTCGTGATCGATAACTTCCAAGCAGAGCCACTGCATGGCAGGCGAAGTGCTCGTCGAACATCCGATTCCATTTTCGACAGTCCGGAAGTGTTATTTCTGTATACTCTGAAATAACACCAAGATGTAAATGTCTCCCTCTTGTCAGCGTCTATTGCGTTTCTATGTTAGCATGCACAGCCTCTAGCAACTTCCGGGTAAGCCCTCTGGATCAGCGCAAGTTGCAATACTTTACAAATATATGCAACTCTCCAGCTGGCACAAGTCTTACTGTGCAGTTAGAGCATTTGACAAATGAGCTTTGTGTCTAAGTGCAACAAGGATGCTAAGTACATGCGCCCAACGCGTAAGACACGTTCCTTTTATCTGAATACACCAAGTGCATATACCTATGGTCAAATACCGCACAAAAAATATTAATTTTTCCTTGGCTTAATGTCAAAAATTTATGACCGGAAGTTTTCCGGGGTGTTAGCACACTATTGCAACAGCACGAATAAAAGGGTCCTAATTCGAAAACACGGCATTATTTCACGTTAGGAATAATAAAAGTGTGCAGAAGACATGGACAACAAGAAAGACGTATGATGCAAACACACTCCCGTTTGATATCGTCCAAAGTGACATTCGACTGGTATATAGAGCTAAATTTGCTTTGCTTGTCGGCAATTGCACCGGACGTATACCACGCGGGAGCTACATCAACTCTTTGAATTTAGGATTAAAATTAAATTATAGGGTTTTAGGTGCCAAAATCACTGATTCTGAGGCATGCCGGAGTGGAGGACTCTGGAAATTTCAACCACCTGGGCTTTTTTAACGGGCGCACTTGAACCTAAGTACACGGGTGTTTTCGCATTTCGCCCCCATCAAAATGCGGCCGCCGTGGCCGGGATTCGATCCCGCGACTTCGTGCTCAGCAGCCCAACACCATAGCCACTGAGCAACCATGGAGGGTCTTTGAAGCTAGGATGAAGTATGTGCGATTGTAAATGTGCAAGCGACGCAAAAAGAATAACAAGGAAACGCAAGCACGATGAAGACGAGATGTGTGTGTGCTACAAGAAAACTTATTCCCTTGCCAGAATCACATTTACCGTCAACATGAATTCAAACGCGAACAAGCCGAAAACTTTTATCTGCGGTTACGTTACCAGCTTTACCTGCATTTGTAGCAGTGATTGAATTCTGTCTCCGAAGCTTACATTTGCGAATACTCCATCTCGCAAGCCGTTTGCAGCACTGCGGAAGCCTGAGGACTCCTTAGATAGTAGGAGGGCCGAGTGCCCCTCGACATGCGTTCATCCGCGCCTCGTCATCTGCTCGCTGCCGCAGCATACTTAATACACGATATACGACTCGCATGCGCAACATGGTCCGAACGTGTGACGTATCGCTGTAAGGTATCATGTAGCAAGCAGAAATAAAACTCTCGAATCCCGCAAGTAAACACGCGTTTGCGCGCATTTTTCTCAGTTTCGCCTAGCCATCATGACGAAGTGTTGTCGGACGCAAGCGCCAAAGGCGAGAGAGGGAGTCCATCGCAGCAAGAGGCTCAGTCTCCGCAAGCACCACAAGAACAACCGCAGCAGCAACAGCTGTCGACGCAACCGGCTGCCGCAGGCAGCACGGACTCACAGGAGCCGCAGCAAGTCGGGAAACAACCAACTCCTGCCGACAAACGTGAGTCTGAATAGCGGTCACAGTTTTGCACCTGTAGCTAGCATGACGAGCCCACGTAACGGGAAGAAATATGCAGATCAAAAGCACATATTTAAATCTCTGAGAAGCGATGCTTAAGCGTAAATCCAAAATCAAGAAGGGAGGGGGGCGACCGATGGAGTAGAAAACTGTGGTAGAAAAGTTAAAAACAGGGACAAGGTGCCTGAGAAAGGCAGGCATACGTTTCCATGGGTGGGCCTATCTAAGTCAAAGGCCGCCACGTCAATCTCGGCAGGTTAGTCTTAACGGGTTAAGAGGGTGACGTCACTTGCGGTCGTTGTCGGCGGCTGGGCCGTAAAAAAATTTGACAAAAAAATAAGCCCTCTCATTTGAAGTTTCTAGGCATGATTTCTAGGACGTTAAAATGCGGTGCTCAGTGACCTCGCCCGGCATTATCTCACCCCCAGCTCACTCAGGAAGTCCTTGTCTTTCATCGACTTCAACTGGAGCTTGAATCGCCGTCCAACTTTTCTTTTTTTTTTTTCTTCGCAGCAGAAACATCAAAGCTCAAATCAAGTAGGCCAGCCTCCACGCGCGAGTTTGACAACCGGAATGCACTGAAACGATTTCACGTGGCATCACGAAGGTGTTTAGTGTACCACAAGTGTAGTCCAGGTACTCGGAAGAACAGAACTCGCACACACAGTTTTATATGCGCGTGTCTCCTTCTCCCTCCATGTCCATGTGCACGATGAGCGCCCCGATGAACAAGCTCCAAATCTCAATCCACGTTGCATTTGTGTGCTACAAGGAATTAAACATTTGTTTACTAATGCCCCGGACCTTAGACTTTTGCTCTGTGGGTACCACAGGCCGATCTCTCTGCCCTTCTTGTGTAAGCTAGAACATGGCTGACGTGTGTGTCTCATTCGCAGCGGTAGCGGAAACCGCAGACGTCTCTATCCGCCCGAGCTTGGCCGCCATATTTGCGGCCTGCCTGCTTGCGGTCATCGCGATCTCCATCAGCGTTGTGATCTTCAACATGTACGGCCGCAGTGTAGGGGAAGGCTGCGTTTACACAGCATGCAAGGAGGTAAGAACTTCCGTTCACAGGCTCCGAAATCGGACGGCGCGCGGAGACAGCGCTCGCCACTTGATCTCTTAGTCAATGCATCGCTCTTGTTTGTTTGACTGCTCGGTATAGCAGGTGAAACTTTATGAGGAGACGGTTGTGGCATACCCGTCTCTTAGCCCCTCCATCCTTCTTTAAAGAAAGAGTGAAGATAATGTCTAAATTGGTTATTTTGATCACGTAATCATTCGAAATTTTATTTTAGTATATTAATTTCTTTAGCATTCTTAGGATCCAACCTTTTTCCTTTTACGTCAACTTCGGTCACTGAGTATGTGCAAATGGGCATGTGCCACTGAGTGTGTGTCGCTCATCGTAATAACCATCATAACATATTCAATAAAAAATTACACACCCAAATAATTTCGGTGTGTAAGTGGGAGAAGACCATACGATGCCGGCTCCTACAAGACCAGCAATAGGCCGTCCAGCAGGCTCGCACAACGGCCGCCAGGTACTCCCTGTCGGTCCCTGCGTGGGAGACGCCCACTGCGCGCTGGCGTGCGTCCTGCAGGACTTTCATTAAAGTTTTCCAATCCAATCCAAATAATTTCGCCCATCCTCTTCTGAAGATGGATGCACTGACAACTTTCGTATGTTTTAGGCGATTCATTGTTCAAAGCGAAAATTAAGGTCAAAATTCCGTTGTGTTAAATTTCCCGTATAAACGTGAGCGACGGTACTTCAGTGTGACGAAATGGATTTGATCGTATTTCTACGCATATGGGCTGTTGTGCCACGGTGACTTTTTTTCGAAGCAGCACAATTTAAGTCTTAGGCTCTTTTTGAATACCGTGCAGTCCGTCTTTAGCAACAAAAAAGACTAACCAGGTTAAAGGGAACGCCGTCAACGTCATAATGACGTAACGTGCTCGGCGTGACGCCATATATGACATCGCGCCGAGCACATGCAGGAATGTGAAGGGGGCGCCGCCACCCAGACTTGGTTCTCCGTAGCTCACCAAACAATGTCAGCAGCGATAAGAGTGACATTTTCGGTATTGTACAAGAGTGACTCCCTAATGCAGCTCAAATAGTTTTTCTATTCAGTGTCTTTATAACCTACCCTGCCTGACACATGTAGCCTGTAGCCGTATAGATTGTGCCGTGTATGCTCACGTCAAATATTTCTGTAGCGTGTAAAACAAAGGTGCGCATCGGTATGAAACGTGCTGTCATAATTGGATTTAGACGGTATTTAGAAAGCCTACAACCGCATGTGCATACCGTGTTTATAGGTTACCTATAGGTAGCCTGCGAACTTGAGGTGCTGTACTTTTTATCGACTACTGTCTACAAACTTTCTGCCAACAACGCGTTCGTGTAGACGTGTCTTCGTGTAGGCTAAATAATATAGACATGACAAATTGTGCATGTATGCGGTTTACAGAATTTAAATATATAGTTGATAAGAAGGCAGTGATGTCGATAAGAAGGCGATGCAGATATTTATCCGCACTCATAAAGTGTGCTGATAAATTACAAGCTTAAACAATCCGGAGTTTACATCATCATCATCAGCAACAGCAGCAGCAGCAGCAGCCTGGTTACGCCCACTGCCGGGCAAAGGCCTCTCCCATACTTCTCCAACTACCCCGGTTATATACTAATTGTGGCATGTCGTCCCTGCAAACGTCTTAATCTCATCCACCCACCTAACCTTCTGCCGCCCCCTGCTACGCTTCCCTTCCCTTGGAAGCCAGTCCGTAACCCTTAATGGCCATCGGTTATCTTCCCTCCTCATTACATGTCCGGCCCATGCCCATTTCTCTACATGCCCATGCCCATGCCCATTCCCAGAAGAGTTTACATAAACTGCCTCGAAGGTGACAAGAACATACAGGTGCAAATATTTGCATCAGTGTGATGCACGTGTGTACTGTAGAAAAAGAAGAGTTAGCCAATCAGCGCATTGTAATAGAATATGCCATATCCTGGAACTGCAGGGAACGTTCGCCTTCCTGAAGCTCCACGGTTCAATTCTGACGGTGGAATTAAGTTCAGTCAGCGGTTAAGATATGCGAGAGACTTTCAGAGAAATGGTGGAGGAAAAAAAGTATACAAGAGATGTGGATTGCTATCATCACAGGCATATGTAACTGCATGAAATAAGGCATACAGTAGATCGCACTACATTACGATATGGTAACACATAAATAGCTTACACAGGCAATTTATCACCACTCCGATTCCAAGAGATTGTTGCCAAATATTGTCGTGAACGAGTCAAGATTAAATGCGAAGTGTAAGAACGTTCTAGAATGCGCGAGTAATTCTCGACCCGTCACAGGTGCTGGAATACATGGAAGCCATCGTGGACAGGAAGGTCAAGCCATGCAACGACTTCTACCGGCACGTTTGCGGCCACTGGCTCTCACGGGAGACCTCGCCAACGCCGCCGCCAGCGCCGCCAACGTCTTCCTTCATGGCGGACGTTCTACGAAACTACACCGCTAGGAGGCACCGCGAGATGATGGCGCGCGAGTCGTGGGCTGAGCCCGCCGACTCAGTGTCACGTTACTACGTGTATTGCGTCGCCTACAACAGCGTCCCGAGGACCCTGCAGGAAACAGTGGAGAAGCTCTTTGAGGTGACGCTGCTATGAGGACGCAGTTGTCGGTACTGTGCATCATGGACAGATTGAAGGCTAATCACTCGCCAGATCGCTTCCGCCTGTTTGTATATAAGCGTATAGAATAAGCCAGGTCTTCTTGGACGAACCGCTAGAACTCAACAGACAATGACGACAAGAAAATAATGTGGAAAGTTAGGTGTTACTTTTATAGAATGCCAGACACAATGACACTTAGCTGTGTGCGTGCGCGTGTGTGCGCGTGTGCGTGTGCGTGTGCGTGCGTGTGTGTGTGCGCGCGTGCGCGCGCGTGCGTGTGCGTGTGTGTGTGTGTGTGTGTGTGTGTGTGTGTGTGTGTGTGTGTGTGTGTGTGTGTGTGTGTGTGTGTGTGTGTGTGTGTGTGTGTGTGTGTGTGTGTGTGTGTGTGTGTGTGTGTGTGTGTGTGTGTGTGTGTGTGTGTGTGTGTGTGCACGTAGCAGCTGTTTCTGGAGCACGTAGCGTCTGAATACTTGTTTGTATCTGCAATTTATGTCTACAGCTGCGACGAGCTGCATTCATGACGCAACGTCCAAAAGTATCTTTAGGTTGCGTTCATCCTGGCTTATCGAATTTCGTTAACGCTGCAGGCATTTATCTCTCCGTGACCATCGGCCTACAGTTAATCAAGTTTGCCGTACGAGCTGGATGCATGGCGCAAAGTCTTTAGCTTGCAACCTTCCCGGCTCATTGAAGTTAATTAGCGCTGCAAATATTCATGTTTCGGACCATCATTCCGCAGTGCATAACATTTGCAGAAGTAATGCTACTCTTTGCCTTAGCATGGGCGTTCTTGCATTACTTTGCGTATTGCCGCATGAAACCTGGTGTTTCTCCAGAGATAGCAGCAAGGTTACCAATTGTAAACACGCAGTTTAAAGCATCGTTGTGGCGTATGGCGCAAGTCTTAGAACATCCACATTTTGAAAGTTTACCAATGAGATAATAGAGTGACCGCAGTTTCTCGCTAGCGGTAGACAGACGTTTATAGGTACTTACATTGTCAGCGCATTTACCTAATAACTTGCTTCTGTTCAATCTAACTCAAATGGAATCGTTTTGCCACAGGTCACTGGCATAACCCTGGCATCATGGCAAAACATTTCCATGGATGCTGCAGTTGCCGACCTCGTACGGCTGACCTACGTCTATCGGTTGCACTCCCTCTTCAGGATCACTACGCACAAAGACGATTTCCATACCTACTTAGAAATAGACAGGTGGACATCCTTCAAACGCCGGCTTCCAAACATCGGCAATGACAGTCAAGATAACGCGTTTCTCGAATCCGTGCTTAATACCATCGCAGGCGAGGACGTCAGCGCCACGGTGGTCAAAGAATGCTTGGCTCTCGATGATAGCATCGGGCTTAATGAAACGCGGGTTCACAATTCCCCGCCAGTCCCAATTTCAGCCGACCATTGCACCGAGTTTCCGCCTCCGAAATGGGTTACGCTAGTCAACGCTGTTGAAGACGCACCAAAGTTGCCCGCCAACGCTACTGTCATCGGGAGAGAATTCAAAGATGCGTGCAGCGATATCATGTCCGTTTTTCTCCACGTCGAAATGCCCGTAAAGACATTGTACCCATTGGCACTGGTGGCGGTCAACGTACTGAAGCTCGACTACATACTCGCCTCAGGTTCGAAGCTCGAACCGGAGCTGGTGCAGAAGGTCTGCCACCAGGACACCATGGCCGTCTTCAAACGCCTCTGGCTACCGTCCTTGACCAAGGTACTGTCCATCTCGTCGGGGACCGCCTTAACCGTGGGCAGCTACTTCTCGGTCTTCAAGACGGCGATGGAGCAGCGCATCGACGACGACCTCAAATGGATGAGCGAGGTCGACCAGGAAAGCACCTTGTTGAATGCGAAGGAGTTACAGATGTCCACGTTCAGCAATAGCTCCCTGTCTGAGCAGGAAATTGGCGACAGCCGCTTCAACCCGAGTTTCGGTATGCGCGAGAACGACTGGATCTTCAACAAGGTGACCGTGCTGAAGAGGCTCAAGCTAGCTGACGACGTGGACGATGATGCGGACGCAGTGCGAGACGACGACGAATACGCGGACACCGTCGAGGTCGAGCTGGCTGTCGACCCCGCCGCTCGCAAGATCACCGTGCCGCACATGTTTCGCGTCCCACCGGTGTTTTTCGACGACCTGTCGGGCGCCAGCTACCCCAACATCGCAGTGCTTGGCGTCCAGATGGCGCGCAAGATGCTGGGCCTTCTCATCGGATCGCAGGTCGCCGGGTACTCGTGGTCTAACGAGACGGCGACTGCTTACAGCGCCCTGCGAAAGTGCTACGCCAACCGGTCGGCCGCATTTCACGCACCTCTGGAAACTGAACAGCAGTTTGACGAGGCCGTCGCGGCAGCCCTGGCGATCAAGCTGGCCTATCGATACAGGCCGTTGATGGGAGAGGGCAGCTCGGTAGATGACCTTAAAGTTTCATCAGAGGGCCTGTTCTTCAAACGGGCTTGCCTTTCCCTCTGCGCTGGCGGGCAGTTGCGCCAGGACTTCAATTCCTTGGAGAGGGATGTCGCGTCAGCTGCCTGCACGCTTGCCGCGTCCAGCATGCCGGAGTTCCACAAGGCATTTGGTTGCCGCGATAAGGACCCTATGGCGGCACCGAAGCTGTGCACATTTTAGACTTTATTAACTTGTCCGCTGACGAACACGCCACTTGGCCAGACGATCTAGAATACAGTGCTGGACCCGTGGCCCTCACGGGTGTTTCGTTTTCGTACGTGATTATCGCCTCTGAGAAGAGGGACAAACGCTTTTCGCTTATCTGTTTTTTTTTATTAGTCTGCGCGCAGGTCCCTTTATCCTTCGCACAAGGTTTTCTGACATTTCATTACCGCACGATATCTGACCCTAATACCGGCGTTAGACATACGGTTACGATTCTAAGCATGATTTCATATATATGATTGTGTCAAGTTTTCAATTACGAGTGAAAGCGTTCTCTATGAATAGGCTAGTTACAAAAGTGGTTATGTATTTAACAGGGGCTTTTTAAAAATTTCCGTAGTTGTGTAAAGAGGAAACCACCCAGTCAAGCCGGCAATCTCAGTAGCTCTTGGTCGCTGCTCCTTCCTTTTATGCGTTTCAGTGAAAGGGTATTTTCGATACTGTCAGCTCTACCGGCTCGCTTCTTTGTTTAGTAAGGATAACCTAATGGTGCGGGGAAGCGCGATTACTTTGGCAGCTTGGTGCAGTATGTATTTGCCTTTTGTTGAAGGAATAATGTACATGCGATTATCAGCGTTTATCTGAGCAAACAACTAGTAATTTCCTGTCAAAAAGTACACCTAAGCAGCATCACTTAGCCTTCACCAATGTCGTTTCGATAGAGGAGGAGGACGAGGGAAAACATTTATTAAAAAAAGGAAAGGACATGCAGGTGTCTTTCTGCTTGTGCGGGAGGCGCCCTTAGTCCAGGGCTCCTGCGGCTCTCGCTGACTCCCGGGCCCGCCGCACCAGTTTTTGATGGTTACGAGGGTCCGAACAAGTCAGCACGTTCGAGTAATCGACAAATGTGTACTGCGATACAATGCCGCTAACTTGCAGTAAAAAAACAAAAATAAAACACTTCATTGGAGCGTCCCGCCGCTAGGGCATTTAAATAGTAAGTACGATATTCCTAACAAGTGCTTCAAGAATCATTGGACATTCCGTTGTTGACCACTACCGTGGCAATTCAACGCATATCATTGTGAAAACAAAGCATTCTCTAGTGAGAAACTCTAAGCAGCCGGCGCATAGAAGCAGTCCGACGGCAACGTCACAGCTTTCAAGCACCTTTGCCCAGCGAAGTGGTTCGTCTGGGGCTGGCACGTTAGCTTCGTAGAAAAACGGACGGTAATTTTAATCATAGTTCTCCTGCAAAACAAAAAAACACGCTGAAACTCCCCTGGTAGTTGTCTATACCATGCGTAAGCATTCTGCAACTTGCTCATCTCCACGACGCCCGGTGTCGTCAACAGTGTGATGGAACTTTATCCGACAACTATAAACCCTTAACAGCCCTCATCATTCGTTAACTTAAGTTCGATAGAGAACATGATAGGGCATGTTTAATTAAGAGAGAGTTAACTGCGGTACTAGAACCCACGACCGTTGGTGGTAAGGTGAAAGTAATTAGCCACATGTAGTGTCGTTGAGCGGAAACACGGGCGGGAAGAAATGGAGTGGACAGTACAGCCACTCACTTGCAACTGAAGTTTAAATAAAGGTTTTCCAGTGAGCGGAGGGCAGCACATGCGCAGTCAAAGGGCGGATGCAAAGCTCAAGCATAATCACATGCAAAAAATACTAACGCCCAAGCAGATATCTAATTTCATTATCCGTCAAGGCAAATGACAGGACACTGACACCCGTGGCCGATTGTGCGTATATCTGGCCAGCCTCAATAATTTCTGTCGCCTGCCTGTCATTACACCTGTTTAGGATGGACGCATATCTAAATAGCGGAGTGCAAGCACAATCTTTCGTGTGTGCAGGTAGGTACACACCGCCCGCAACAGCCTTTAAAGACGCCGAATGCACCCTGAGTCGCTAGCTTATACAGCGACCCGTTCGGACCATGTAAACTTTACCGCAGCGGAGCGGAATCTGGCAAACAACGTCAGTGGCGAAAGTCGCTGAGGTCGTTTACTAGACGCGCTACTGAGGTCATTTACCACATTCCGCTCCGCTGCGGTAAAGTTTACATTGGCCAAGCGGGCCGCCTGTTCTTTTGTATGGTATGCTTCCATCCGTTCACGTGCAGTTTGGTCTTTGCTTTTACCTGAAATGTTAATCTTCTGGAAACTCGGCTCACACAAGCAATCGATGCGGTTGACAGGCAAGTGCTCCAGGTCGCCTTTCCTTACATTTTCGCTCCTATTCCCTGATTAGGTGTCTTCGTCTTTCTGTAACGGTACACATGTCATGTTATTGAGCCACATTGTTGCGGAAGCGTTTTCACGCCCTCGGGGATGTGTGCATGGTCTCCGGTATAGTCGCTCGAGGACGTCCGATTTTGGTTGGCCGAGCTGCTCTTCAAAAGAGCATACCTTTCCCTCTGCGCTGCTAGGAAGCTGCACCAGGATTTTCAACTTGCTGCACAAGGTACGCACAAGCGTTACCTGCCGGCTGCACGCTCTCTATGTACAGCATGCCGCAGTTCCATTATACGCTCGCTGCAGAAATATTGCCCTAATAGCGGCGTCTAAGCAACGTGAATTTCGGAGTAAGTATTAGATCATTTTAATGAGCAGCTGCAGAGTGCCCTGCTGCCAAACATTCTGTCCAAGGAAACATTTTTCGGGTGTTGAGTTGGTTCAAAACCATCACTGACCAAACAGCCCAATTTGATCTTAACCGGGTGCAAGAATGGCGTGATCTTTGGTTGATAACGCTCAACTCTAATAAATGCAAACTTGTCTCATATACCCCTCGTCATCACCCGCTTCGCTTTTTTATCGAAGTGGCAACGTCACCGTAGAATTGGTAGAAGCCTACAAATACTTAGGTGTCATCTTGGCTGATGACTTAACCTGGAACGCACACGTTACTAATGTTATTTCATCGGCTAACAAAACGTTGGGATTTCTAAAAAGTCATCTTCGCTGTGCTCCATTGCATTTAAAACTGTTAGCCCATAGATCATTGATAAGAACAAAACTTCAATACGCATCTGCCATCTGAGATCCGCATCAAGCATATCTGGCCAATGCCCTCGAGGCAGTTCAAAACCACGCCGCCAGGCATGTTCACTTCACATACTGTTACAAAGCCAGCACATCATACTTGAAAAAAGAATCGTTCTTATCACATCTGTCCTTTCATTAACGCATTGCCACCCTCTCCCTCTTCCACAGGTTCTCCTATTCGACGCTTAATCGCCCACCATACAATGTTGCCCCAATGCGCCAATCCCAACGCATTGGCCAGCAGGTAGCTCAACCTCATTCACGCACAAAATATTTTTGAGCCCCGCTTTTCGACCGAGCATAAAAAGAATGAAATACCCTTCCTCATCAAGTCGCTGGCGTCACTTGCTCTTCGCAATTTATTGAAGACTTTATTTACAGCTTTTTATTTACAGAATTGAATGCATTATGACACTAGTTTGTATATTTTGTATCCCCACCCTTTATGTAATACCCCCACCAAGGGGTCTTCAAGGAAATAAAATGAAATAAACTAAAATGAAAAACTGAGAAGGAAAAGCAACAGCGCGAAAAAAGCAAAGTCGGGACGAAACGGGAACGTCCGTCCTGTGTAGTCGCCTACTTCTTTTACAGCGAAGCTGTCAAGGGCTAGTTTCTCCAGGATTGTGTCCGTGTGTAGACACGAAATTCTGAATATGGTGCAATGCTGGGCCGACCAGCGGCGGAGGTGAAGCAGGCGTTAAGCACTCTCCATATCTGGGCCGATCCAGAAGATAGTGCGATACCGGGCCCACCCACGGCTGAGGTGCAGTTCGCCATTAAGGGGCCCGCATGCACAGCTTCGCCGGTCATTCTTCACAGAGTGGAGGGCACTGAATTTTTTTTCCGATACTATTTTGCATTCTTTTCAGCGCTGTAGGGGTACTCAATAACGTAGCGTTCTTTTTATTCGTGATTACCTTTCGAACAACAGATTACATGTTACCTGTTAGCTGGCTGATGCTTCTCTTTTTTCTATTTCATTACTTTTACGCAATCATAAAGGCAGCTTGTGGCGCCTTGCATTGGCTAAGCTGATGCATGAGCAACATACAGAAACATAACTAAAAGGGAGGTGGCATTAGCCCAGGTGTGGCGACACGTCCCCGAACCTGCCTGCGCCTAGCTGAAAGCGCGAAATTTTGCCGCCACGATGCACACGAACGTACTCTTAAATTTTGTTTGCAGTAAATCTTTCTGGCAACGTTACTACGTCGTTGAGCCACGTCTTAGCGATTTTAGTGAACCACGCGTAATACTGGTATTTTATAGCCAACACTGCGCTTTTGTGACGCTGCCCGGCAGTACATGGTCTGGTTCTGACGCCTGCATTGGCCTTCACGCCAACGACACGACGTGCAGTGTAGTCGTCGAACCAGGCGTGCGTAGTCAGTTCGACTGGCATGTGAAGTTTGTGTTTAAAACGCTGGTCATGCTGAGAGAATGCAAGTTGGTCAGTGCAGCTTTTTAAACGACGTTTGGTGCTAAATCAAGCAAGGATATGCGCACTAATCTGTACTGTATTAAGGGAAAATACTCTCGGCTTCTTGACAAGATATACGACACGTATTTGCTCCATAATCGCTTTTCCTTGTGGGATCGTTGCATGCGGCATCGAAGGACTCCTGTAAAGTGCGATGAATAAATAACACACACCAAATTCTAACTTGCGCTACATGAAATATAGAAAGAAAAGCAGACTGAGCAGCATGAAACCCAAGATATGAAGGACGCATAGGTGGCAAAGGGGAATCTTTTATTGAATTTCGTTCATAAGAGCAGGCGACAGGTGACTGAATAAAAATGTTGCATTCAACGTTGTCGCGGGCCATTGCGGCTCGTCAATAATACGCTCGTGGCCGCAAAACGGCGCAGTCTGCAATACATTCGAAACAGTTCACGCATAGAGACAGTCTGACATCAATGTTTCAGCACATGTCTAAAAAAATACCGGCCACAATCAGAGCCGCCGCCGCATGGTAACCCCTTGTGTCCGAAACCCTTGTACAGTTCATGCACCTATGCTGCAGTGCTCTTTCCAAGTCCTTCCTTAAAGGACACATGACTACGAAAATTTTCTGGCTATTCACAAACATCACGTATATTTTGCAACTTTAGCTTTCATTAAAATAACCTTCCCTCCCCCCCTCCTATGCAAGCTTGCAATGAAGCCTCTGAACGATAAGAGCAAATGTAAAACGGCAAGTACAACCAAGTATGTCGACAGATACACGTACATCTGATCGCTTATTTCGAAGCTGATCGTCCTGGCTTGGTCATCAACTGGTGCGATTCTCAACTGCCGGTCGTGCCGGCAGGATAAGCTAGTACTGCAAGTGGTCCTCCAATTGTCTTAGTTTTCCACTAAATAGATCAGCGTTGCACATCTTGACACTGTCACTGAGGAGCATGCATGCTGCGTATAGCAAACGTATAATGGCCCATATACGAGAATCTCCAGCAACTGCGAAGATAAAAGCGGCACCTCGTTCCGCGTGTGTTCCACAGTCGTTTCGCTAGCAAATCACACTGAAAACTTCTTGCTTGGTTTCGTAACTACTGAGCATTCCCATCTTTGCGGGAGCGCTTTCGAATAAACGAAAAAGACCGCCACAATTGCGCCAGACCGTTAGACGAAGTCGGGAAGCCGTCCTTTGAAGGCTGCACATCATCTGCTGACGCTTCAGAGTGTTGTGAAGGCGATGGCTGCAGTATTACTTCTGACACCCCTGGCAGAATACACTGTTCGCCGCCTTCCGATGGTTTTCCGAGCAAGTCTTCAGGGGAAGAGTCTTTTGCCGGTGACTCGGGATGCGGTCCCAGACGTCCGCTTTGCGAGGAACACTCATTTTCTGAAGCGACGGCTCCTAACGCGGATGGTGGCTCGACGGGACGCTTTGACAAAGCCGGTGTCGAGTCCTTTCCTAGCCCACTGTCCTCACGCACGACAGCTTCCGTGGGTGGTGGTGCTGAGGACGGCGCTAAGCGGTCCACTCGGCTCCAGTCTTCCGTAGATGGAGTCAGCCTTCCCGTCACGCCAAAACCAGGTGGAGTCGAAGGATTTCCTGAAGGTTCAGTTTGATTCGTCGTAAGTGGCGATTTTTCAGAGCAAGGCCCAAGATCGTGGTTTGCAGTGGCGTGAGCCGCCCCTCGGTTCATGTCACGTGGTTCTCCACGTGCGCCACCAAATCCTCTAGAAAAACCGCCGCGCACTCGTTTTGCAGCAGCGCTGACGCTGTCAACTTCTTGCGGGGAGTTGAGTCGTTTTGAACTCTGAGAATGCCGCGACGTAGGCGTGTTCATCATTGACTGCATGATGCAAGACTGCCACGAGCGATAGAAGTGCGCTTGCTGTGTGAAATTGTGGCCGTGGTTGGCGCAGGTATGCTCATTTTGCCAGGAGTTCCCGTATCGTTGTGGTGAACTGTGCACTTTTCGCTGCGTGGCAACTGTTTTCTCGAATCGACTGCAGGCGTCCTGTGGGTGACCCTGGGCTCCCTCCAACGCAGCATTAACTTCGGTCATGTCCACTGAATACCTGAGTTGTTGCGAGAAAGTCTGAATGAGCCGAGCTAAGCACTCGACAATCGAAGCAAAGCTGTGTAGAAGTTTGCCGAGTCTACGCACTTGCAGCGTAGCGCAAGGTGCTCGGGTCTGAGAGTTTGAAACCCCTTGTGCAAAACTGTCGATTTCATGCTTAATCTGCTCTGCTCGCTGCTGGAAGGTCTTGACTGCAAGAACTGTCTGGACTTGCAGAGGGAAATTATCGACCTCTAGTGAGAACTGCTGTAGTTGTTGCAACAAGGAGCGAACTTGCTGTACGAGGTTACCGACTTTCGAATGGCTTAGCGGCGCAGGTCGCAAGCTGCTTGATTTTTGCGGTGGCGACAGCATTATTTGTGGCCCAAAACGCTGAATTCTTTGAGCGCCACACGACACGCCGTCGAACCACGATTGAACTCTCTGGTTTCCGTGGTCTTCATTTGGGCTTTTTTGTACCACGTTATGCAGCTGCCACTCTATGTCATGCTCATCGGCTGGTGCAAAAGACAACATTGGCCTTCTTGAAGCAACAACCAGTCTGATTAACTGAACGATATTACGTAGAAGCTGGGGATCATCAAGAAAATTCCAAGCATACGCGTTTGCATTTCTTTGCATACGGAGCAGTTTTCCCGTAGGGGCTTCAATTACTTTTCGGGCAGCAACTCTGCCAGTAGGTGTTTTTATGCCCAAGATATCATAGTCGTCCGTTTGCAGAAACCATTCGTCAGGAAAATATATTGTGTGCTCTGGGGGTGTGTCGTGGCGTGTCAGCAACCTGGCAATGCTGCATGAATCTTCTCGACATGCAAACGTAAATGAAGACGTCGGCAATAACTCGTTTCCTTGCATCTGCGCTTCCTGGCCGTAAACGCCTCGGGCAAGTAGTTCCTCGTCAACGACATCGTTTTCGTGTGCATGAAGTCGCCTCGATGATTTGAGGCATGCCCTCGGGAGAAGGGCCTGCTCGGGATTTGAAGAGGGGGCTTCTAGGTGTGAGCGAGGCATTGCTTTTTCATGAAAAGGCAATGGCGAAGCGCAGTTTTTCGTAACTCCAGGATGTAGCATTCGTTTAGGAAGTACGCTTACCACCGCCGTCTCCGGTGACATTTTCATGAGCGTTTCCTTTGACATGCAACTCGAGGGACTTGCGATACGACTTTCTGCGTTGCCGGAATTGAAACTACGAGCAGGATCGACAGTCGAAGGTTTTACTTCTATGTTCGTCGAGGCACATTTGTCTTCCTCGACAATTTCAGCGATGGTGGACGTTGCTGTTCGGCAGAAAACGCAGCTCGGTGGACAAGGTATACGTTCGCTTCTGATTCTCAAGAAGCGCTCCGCATCGGCTTTGTAGCGCAAACTCTCCATTGATGACTGTGACGGTTCTAGCATATCCGGCATTCGAATAGCGCCTACCCCATTAGTCATATCAACGGAATACGACGGCAGCAAGCTTATCAGTGACGCGCCACAAGCAGTTCTCCCGGGATTTTCTGGCACCTGAAGAGTAGGTAGTGAGGAAGAACTTGGTAGATTGCGGTTCTCGCTCAGAAATTTAGACGACGACGGATTAGAAGGAGTGGAAGAAATGGGCACTTCTTGCACTGATGTTAAATTCAAAGTACGCACCGATTTCTGGTGATTCTGTGCGTGAACTTCGCTCGCTGCTTCGGTCGAGTGATGTGGGCCTGAGTGCCTAGCTTCTGTCCACAGCCCCGTTGACTCCGACGGGCAGGTGTGAGGGTCCTTCAGGTCTCGACGTCCATCTGTGCAATCGCCTGGAGGCCCTTCCTCTGCGACAGTGTTGTCAACGTTGCCTGAACGGTTAGAGCCTTCTTGTCTCTCGGCCACGGTGTCACTGTACGCTGAAACAATGTCTCGCACTTCTATCGTCTCGTCTGGAAGCATTGAACTCTGGCATCCCAACAGCGTAGGGGTGCCTGCTTGCACGCTCGCCTCGAGGTCTTGGTCATCCTGGGAACAGTCTTGGCCGTGGACATTGCCTTTTGCCGTTTTTTTGCAGACCTTCAGCGGTGACACTTGGGGTTCGCTTGTGACAGCCGACTCCTTCAAACTTGGTTCAGGATAGGGATGCTTGCCGTCGCTGCTGAGTCCGTGGTCTTCAGTTAGAATAGATGGAAGCTCCGTCTGCTCAGTTTCTTCCCGTACAGGAACTTTTCGAGCCTCGTGATTCGCGGTGCGAAATGCACCCTGTTTGTTCTGCTGACTTTCGCCATCTTCAACGCGAGAAACTTTTCCAGACTTCTGCTCCCTTTGGCTAGGTGAGTTGCCCATGGCTGAAGGTGGACGGCGGCAGGCAAATTGCTCTAGCTTGCGTGATCGCTCGTTTATATGGGCATCGAATAGACTGGGCCACCGCCTCCTGGTTCAGGTGACGTCTTAGATTACTAATGCTACTGCCATCTTGCGGAAAGAACTTCGTTGCATCACGCTATGCTTCATATCTATATAAAAAATTTGCCGCTTCCTTTCTTAACGCTTCATCAAATGCATACACGTGGCTCAATAGAGAAACTGCAGCACGCATGCTCTCTTATAGTCGGTTGGTTGGTTATCAGGTACCCGGCGAAGATTGCTGCGTAGATCTGTTTTTATCAGCTTTTCTTGAGTCGTGTTTGTCCCTACGTTTGGTAATTCAGCACGCGTCATTTATGAGCAAGGGCCATACAACTGACAACACTTTCAATTGTCGCAAAAAATGCTTTTTATACGGCTGTTGGTTCGGAATAATGAACGAACGCACAGCTAATTGCAAACATAACCTAAGAACACATATTATTCCGTCCTTTTAGCAGTGTGCATTGCGTTTTTTAACTACAAGCATGGATTTGCCTTTGAGCGCAGGATATCGTACCATCACTTCCGCATTGCATTGATTTATATGCTGGGGTAAAATGTATTACGCACTCAGTGAGCAGTATCTGCACGCAAATCAAATGTGCGCGAAGGCGAGCTTTGTGTGGTAAGGGCAAGAAACAATCAGTGGAATACGTGGCTTTCTTTCTAGCTTCATCGCAAATAGATAAAAAAAAGCGGACGCATATCAAGTTTTGACAGCGCACGAAGCTGCTGCTGCTGTCTCAAAAACATGGCTCGTACCCCCGGGGCAATTCGTCACGCTGATATCCTTGAAAAGTGCATCTAACAAAATATCAAAAGGAGCAAGGCAAAACAAAGTCGAAGCGTATTACTAAATTACCGTTGCGAAAAGCAAAAAGAAAGGGAACTCTTGTTATGCGATGACGTTTCGCAAGCCAGGAAAGAGGGGGGGGGGGGGGAGAAAGACGACGCTGATTCGAAATTCTCGGACCGACTCACCGTCACCTCACAGATTTCGGCGGCGTCTTCTCGAGCCCAATTAAGCTTTGATCGGTAAACAATAAGTCCAAAATGCAAGGAGTCCTCGAGGACAGCCACCCGACGCTTTATGCCAGGATAAGCCACAAGTGCATTGGGTCTCTGCCGCTCTTCAATCGCCAACTTGGGTCACCAATTAGGTGTCATTGAGGGTGCGTCAAGCAGGGGAACAAATTTGCAGCGTTCGCAAGCACCGGTGCGTCATGCTTGTAGTCTCGGAGGCGACGCGCGGTCTTCTCGGCAACACCACTAGATGACTCAGCGTTTCAGCAAAAAACAAAAACAGGAGGCGCGTGAAAGAAGCCGCATTACCGGATTACGCGTTTCGCAGCTTTAGCACGCACCTGCGCGCCACGCATTTCGGAAGCCACGGCCAGGCTTCGTTACAGTGGCGCTAGATGGCGCCGAGCGTTCCTGGAGAAGAGTGAAAGAGAAATCACCGCTGCAATACACGCCTCATAATTACTCATTTCGACGGTGAGAAAACGTTGTCCCGCTATATATATTCCTTGCTAAACGCAATTGCAGTTGACAGTCATCATGAGATAGGTTCCGCTCCATTTTTTTTTCTTTTTTCGTGATGGTTATGCTACTTGCTTCGTTGTGATAACCCAGGATGAAATTCTCGGAGTTATGCTGAGTCATTCCTAACGAGCGGAATTGTTATGGCGTGGGTCCCGCTCTGAAGCACCATATGCGAGTTTTGAGCGAACGCCTAGTGCTGTGGGTACATCCAAAATTTCAGCAAAGACGCTCGTGAGAAGTAACGTCGAATTTACCCTAGCATTGCCTGAGCATTCTGTGACGCCTCTTCATTTTTGTCGGCTAAGTTTTGCTACACACGACTGCTTTGCTGAAGGGATGTTGGGCTTGCGTTATTCAGTCAGCAAAAAAAAAGAAACAGAGCTTTCCTTTGCAATCTTGCTAGCTTTCTTGAAACTAACTCATTTTTTTCACCATCGCAACATGGCTTCCGCAAGACTTATTCATGTGAAACACAACTAGTTTTATTTACGCACAAGCTAAACGTCATTCTTGACCGCTCTTCAACTGCCGACTGTATATTCTTAGACTTTTCGAAAGCGTTTGACAAAGTGTGCCATAACCTTCTAATGTTTAAGTTGCATCGAATTAACATTGATCCCAGACTGCTTGCATGGCTTGAGTGCTTTCTTTCTAACCGTTCGCAGGTTGTCTTTGCTAATGACTCAAACTCTCAAACGAGCAGAGTACAGTCCGGCGTACCTCAAGGGTCGGTACTTGGTCCCCTCCTTTTTTTAATTTACATAAATGATCTACCCTCTTGTGTTTCCTCTAACATTCACTTATTCGCCGATGATTGTGTAATTTTCAGGGAAATAATATGTGACACTGATATATCTTCTCTTCAATCCGACCTTAACGCTATTTCTACTTGGTGCCAATCATGGTCAATGGAATTAAATATTAAAAAATGTAAATTTATGCGCGTGTCCAGAACTTCTAACCAGCTTCCTTCTTACTGCATTAATAATCTCCCCTTAGACTCTGTTTCCTCCTACAAATATCTTGGTGTCCATATTACTAGAAACCTCTCGTGGTCCATGCACGCTTCTTACGTAATTAAAAATGCTAACCGCATGCTGGGATACCTAAAACGCAATTTCACTAAGGCACCATCTTCCCTAAAATTAATGTTATACAAGTCACTAGTTCGCTCAAAACTCGAGTACGCCGCAGTAGTTTGGGATCCCTTTCAGAAAAACCTAATTCACTCTTTAGAAATGGTACAAAATAACTCTGCTCGTTTCGTTTTTTCTAATTATAACCGAACTGCCAGCACTTCTGTAATGAAATTAAACCTTGATTTGCCATCTTTAGCCTCTCGCCGTAAAGGCCTTAGACTTTCACTTTTTCATAAGATATTTCATCATCCTTCACTTCGCGACGAACTTATCTCCCCTCCTCAATACATTTCATCAAGGTTAGATCACAATAACAAAGTTGGAATTTCATTATCCCAAACCAATGTCATGTCTCATTCATTCCTTCCGCGTACATCTGCCGAGTGGAATCGCCTACCAGCCTCAACCGCTACTATTGTTGACCATCAGCACTTCACGGCAGTATTAGATAACATTGTATAACTGGAGAATTTCATTCGTGTTTTTGTACTACCAATTGTATAACTGTTTTTGTATTACCGGAACACTGTATTACTGCACTGCATGCACCGTATTTAATTTTATTGACCAGCACTCCAGGAACACTCAGATAACATTGTATAACCGAGAACCATCTATTTCTGTACTATTAACTATTTTGCTGCACTGTACTTTTTTTTTGTATTTGATGTAACCACTCCCCTCTTTAATGCCTCTGGCCCTGAGGGTACACGAAATAAATAAATAAATGTATACAGCCAATAATTGACACGTGCGTGTTCTACAAACCAATGGTTGAAACCTTTCAGTGAACGGAGGCGATATGACCGCCTGAAAAATAGGTAGACATCTATTTACTTCGTAATTACGAGAGCACGTAGCGCATTCTAACGTCTTGACATTATGCCAATGGAGTCTGCGAGGCCTTGGAAGAAAGTCGTCTAAGTTTGACACATTTGTTGATGGACGATTATAATCTGTGAGTGATGGGCTAAACTTTAAGCACGCTACGTTAACAACTCGCGGAGAAGGCAATATACAGCGATGTTATGCGCTTCTACGTCTATGGCTGATTAATGACTAATGGTTGAGTGAATCACCTTACAGCGCACGCCAATTTATTGCGAAGAATTATACAGGAAGCTCGTAGCAATGTCACCAAAAGTCATTTTTAATTTTCCGTCCACCTTAAACAAATAAATTTAGGTTTAAAGAATTCACCAAAATAATGCTACGACCTTAAACTATACCTGATAATCTCTATATTATTCGAAATTCTTTACAACGCGTGCAGTAGCTTCATAATGAAATGTAAGTTCAAACTAATTTTCTTTTGGTTTTGTCAGGAGTGTGAAGTGCTAAGCCAACTTAGGAGTCTGAAGATTCCAATCTGCATTATCTGTGTAGTAAGGATGCACTTAAGGGAAATCACAAGACCATACGGTAATTTGGAGATCCTGGGTCCTCTGGGCAAGAAGGCCACATCGTCCGCAACTAAGTGTGTAGCTCCGCCCGCTTCTAGCGCTAGACGCGCCCCTGCCGCCCAACTGGCGCGGAGGCACATTCTCGTAGGTGCAATGATTACAGACCAAACGGCGCTAGCTGTCCCTGCTCTCTTTAGAGCTTGGTGTTGCAACCCACCACCCCGTTTTAAACGGGACGCTCATAACATCCATCCATCCATTTATCCATCCTCGGACTGCAAACATGCCCCGACCAAACGTGGTCGAGACATGTTTGCCTGAGTAGACCATTAAGTATGATCGCTTGGCGCAGACAAGGAAGCACGGAAGGGAACAAGGGAAGCGCCGCCTTGTTCCTTTCCCTCCTTCCTTGTTCGCGCCAAGCGATCCTATTTATGGTCTACTCAGCAATATGAATCGACTAGGCCTGCAACATGTACTTCCGGACTGCAATTCGTAAATGGCTATATGTACCGTAAATAAATAATTATGAAAGCAATTAGCGAATCATCACTAATTAGTTGAATATGTGTTTTGATTTTTCAGGCAAGTAATGTCCACCAGTCAGAATAATCCAGCTCAAGGATAAAAATTATGTTCTCTGCAGTAAGCGTTCTTTTTTATTTTGCGAAACATATAAATGATCGTACCGTATATGCGGATCGCACACCAAAATTTGATGCCTTGGCTCCGTGATTGAAACTGCGATTGCTGGCCGCGTGATTTAGTGCTATAGGGCATTATCGCACATGCAACACTGCGCCGTCTGCTTACACTGCGTTATATAAACGGAAAACATGCACCTCGCGTATTGTTTACATTTAAAGGTTAACCTCAAAATTAGATAGTACACCTTACATAATATTAACGAATCCTCTCATAAGCAACTAGCTAGGTACATGGTAAAGCTTAACTAATGAAGGATGGATTCTTAATAGTTATGGTTCTCTCAAAAACAGTTGTTACCTTTTCTGTAAGTCTCAATGGGGAAACCCTATGTAGGCAACAGCTGCACAGCTTACTTATATAGTATCGGAAGCATTCTAGAAGTCAAGACAACGAGCAACGGCAGATATTACAGTCATGATGGCCGCCAAGCTTTTAAACTATGATTACCATGCACGTACTGCACTTGCTACAACTCCAATCTAACGAGACGCTATAACATGCGTTGCGTTTGATTGAACAAAAAGGGCACCATGCTAAATTTAAAGACTCGTAGCTGCTGGTGCACGTAAGGCTCAATTGCCGAAAAGAAAGCCAACAGAAAAATAAAAAAAGAGAGAGAGAACCATTTTCAGAAAACCGAATGCGGTCCCGTTTCATTCGGGCGGAAGCGGGACGGCGGCGGCCTCGCAATGAGCCTCATCTCGTTGGAAACACGCCACAGGTGGTCACGTGGTGCACACGTGATTGATCCACGCGCCAGCTGCGGCGCGTGGGCCAGATAGAGAACCATCTTCTTCCTTTCGGGTGTATATATATACGGCGGTGGCCGTCGCACTGCCTGGCACTGCCACATTCGCAACCCTTTTTTTTTTTTGCTTACACTTGGTTCCGACGTTTATCGCGCTTCCAGCGTGGGCCTGCCTTCTATTTTTCTTCACTCGAACGTTGCCGGTTAGGGCCCGATTATGCCGAGCGGCCCTGCTATCTCTGGGAATGTTCGACGCCATCCTCGTATCCTCCCCTTTCCCCTTATCTACCTTTCCCTCTCGGTCCTTTTCGCTGTGCCACCCGTCCGGCAACCATCATCGATCTCTGCGCTTCCCACGCAAGAGCCCGATGAATCGCATTTGAGGAGCGGCAGCACCCTGTGTATAATGCGAAATGGCGGTGCCGTGGAGCAAACGTGAGTCAGAAGCCCGCTTTTAAGCACCCGCTTAGAAGGAATATCAGTTTTCCGTAACACCTTAACCACGAATCAAGGAGGAGGGGGACGGGGACGCAGAATCTTTCTCACGGAGCAAATAGTGCTAGCTTGAACCTGGGACACACACTGCATTGACAATCATGATTACACTGACGTTCTTTGGTATAGTAGCGTTATATTAAGTACTCACTTGGTACATTGCCTCCAGAAAGGCCAAATACCATTCTATATCAAGGAAAATTAGAAGCACTTGTTCGACATTTTTCCTGCCTGCGGAGAATACACTCGTACAAAAATATGTGCAGTATTACGTGAGCCACAACATAACCAGTATAGTAATAAACTCAATAATTATTATTTGCCTATGGAAGTATGCACTAGCTAAATGTGCGGTCGGTTTTTTTTTCTTCCCCACTGTGCGTGTATTGACTTCAAACTTATGCGTACTGGTCAGAATTAATCCGGACAGCTTGACTACGGCGCGCCTCATAATCAAATGGTGGCTTTGGCACGTAAAACCCCAAAATTCAATTCAAGCTGTGAGTAGTTTCGCAAGACACCTTTGTTATTATTATCTTAGATAGCATGACCATCCGATAACATCCGGGCGGAAAAGAGATTCTATCCGACTGCAATTGACATCTGATGGCTAGGGGGCTTGCAATGACTCGCACATTTCTCATTTCTCTCAAACAAGAAGGAAAATGTTCTCACCTTTCTAACTCCACCCTTCTCGACTTTCTTAAAAATCATTGCATGAGCAATATCAGATGCGTAGGTCCTGCATGGTCTTTATCAATATAACATGACATCAAGCGTAAACTTATGTAACACAGCTGCGTTACTGATGACACACGTCAAGTCTTTCAGTGAAGAAACATTCTGGTACCAGAGGAACACTTCAAGTCAAGAGCGTTTTTTTTATGTTTAAAGAAAGTATAACATGCGCACCTTACTGCATCCCACTGCACGTATTTGGCTATTGTTATTCTCGTTGTTGTCATCTCTGAATGCCACGTAAGCACTGAAAACTGATTTCAGGTGTAGATAAGGCATTGTAATACCTGTCCACCATAGCGCAGCCACCTCTACTGAAGAAGGCCGCAGAGGTCACATATGATAATGTTGGTAGAATTCATCGTAAGGTCAACACACGAACTCTATCTCCAAGTTCTGTCGTTACCACCACATACTTCATAGCCTGACTTTGTTTCCCCGCATCGCACAAGCTATTGGCAATTCGAGGTCGCTTACACTTAGCAATTCTTGTATCCGGATCTGTCACGTGTGGGGAACAGCGTGAAATGCTTGTAGCTCCTGTAGTCGATGATCTTCCTGTGACCCTGAGGCAAAAGCCAGAGCCGTTATCCGGGCACTCAAACGAGAACATCCGGGCAACCAAGTCAAAATTTAAGAAAATGCGGTCGCTGGCCCCTAATCCTTTGTATAGGACTGCATTGCATGCGCTATTTACTGCCCAGACAAGTTACCAAAATGGTGCTTCCGAGTTCTTCCTAATGTTCCTTCGCAATATAACTGAAGCTGTAACTTCTAGTATGCTCAAGTTTAATTTGTCATTTTCAATGGCTACGTTCAAAAGCCAGATACAAGGCATCATATACTTCATTGTCATCTTTTATTGCTGACACAGCGTTGCCTGTGTTCTTTTGAACGCCAGCGGTCTGTGAGTTCCGCAGCGCGGGTTTCGAGTCGCCTCAAGAGATGGCATCACGCGGCATGGCGCCTCCTTCAGGCGATTTTCCTTTTCTAGCTGGGCAGTGTGCTCTGTTGCCCTGGCGTCTTTAGCTTCCTGTCGTGCCGCCTTCAGCCGGTTTTCTTCTATAGTCGGGTACAAATTTAGAAAAAATGGGCGCATACTCCTCGAAGGCGGATGCACATGAGCCTCCGCCTATATTGGTGCTGAGTGCGCTTAGTGAAATAATTAATTAGTTATATTATTTGGAAATTACCTGCACGACGAAACAAATTGGGATGTTAGCTTATCTACAAAGACTAACTAATAAATGTATTTTCCTTATTTTACCTTTAATATTATTGTTGTTGGCCTAGCAAATGATTGATTGATTGATTGATTGATTGATTGATTGATTGATTGATTGATTGATTGATTGATTGATTGATCATTATGATTGAGTCAATCATAACACCCATTTAAAGACATTAAGACCTGTAAAAATAATTGAAAACCCCAAATATAATTATTTCTTATGAGAGCGTGCAAATACAGTCTCGACTTAGTGATGCTCATATGAGAAGGTGTCGAGCTTTAACAATTCGGCGTCAATTGCATTATTAGCTTACTGCATCGTGTCATTTAAATACACAGTTCAATACGGTACACGAGCGTTTTCGCATTCCACCTTTATTAGAATGGGCCCGCCGTATCTGGGATTGAGTCTGCGCGACCTCGTGCTCAACCGCATGACTGTGTACAACACTATGCCAAATTAAAGGCGGGCAAATCAAGGGTCGTCCTTACCTCGCCCTGCCTCTCATCATCATCATCATCATCATCATCATCATCATCATCATCATCATCATCATCATCATCATCATATTGTACATCAGCATATTGTTATGTCCACTGCAGGGCGAAGGCCTTTCCCAGCGATCTCCAATTACCCCTGCCTTGCGCTAGCTGATTCCAACGTTGCGCCTGCAAATTGCCTAATTTCATCATCCCACCTAATTTTCTGCCGTCCTCGACTACGCTTCCTTGGCACCTTGGCGCCCATTCGGTAACCCTAATGGTCCATCGGTTATCTGCCCTACGCATTACGTGTCCTGCCTAGCTAGTATCTTTTTTTTTTCCTAATGTCAACTATAACATCGAGTATTCCCGTTTACTTTCTGATCTATGCCGCTCTCTTCCTGTCTCTTAACGTCTCCTAACATCTTATCATATTTGACAGCTTCACTCGGCGTCAACCTTACGTCATGATGTTGAGGTGTTCTTAGGAAAATACTTATCTATACTTTCAGTCTATCTAGACTTTCAGGGGCCGCCAGTGACCAAACTTTCACCTCACTTACACATTATTTCGAGAGTACGGAGGTAGGCACTCAAATTTCAATGTACTTAGTCATCTGTGTTTTTCATTTTTAAGTGTATATAACCTTGTTTTGATACCACTGTAAAGGCATTCGAAAGTTATTACAGAGTGAAAATAAAGTTTCGTGAAGTTTGAAATGCTCCAATTTCCAAACATAACACCCATTGGTGCTTAGGCGTCTTATGACTTGCCTAAGCACCTCAGGCAGCATTCAACGCCACTCAAAGTCAAACGTGAGCGTAAAGTCGAAGTTGTTGACTTTACAGACAGAATTTTCGTCCGTCGCAAACGTCGGAAATAGAAGGTCAAATTGAGGTAGAGTCTGACCTCAAAAGGTCGAAAGCTTAAGGTTACCTGCCTTGTGAATTGCTTGTTAGCTACCTGTTTGAGCCGTATGCACATCGAATGGCCAGGAACGGCCATTGTATCTCGTTCTTCTTGTGTTTCAGCGAGCTTACCGAAGAACACGTCCGCTCCACTTGGGTGACAGCTCCCTCCGTCGAAGTTCCAGCGAAAGCGAGTCGAGAGAAGGAAAGTGGAAGAAAGGAGCGCACCCTGGAATCTTCATTGGCATTCTGTATTTCAGCACCTCTCCAACGCCATCCCCACGTTGTCGCCTCTCCTTTCCCTTTTGTTCGGCGCGCCCGCTCACAATCTCTAGGCGCCAGCCAACGGAAGGCGCCAGATGCGTCCACCAGGTGTCCCATGCGTATCTCTCGCCTCCCTAACTTGGCACTGCTCTCGAAGGGAGAATGGGGAAGGGAGACGTGAGGGAAAAAAGGAAGGGAGGCGGGGAGTTGCAGTCCTATAAGAAGTGATAAGAGAATGGGTGTTGCGTACATTTTTCGATTGGTGATCGCTGCGGCGACTCAAATCGCGTGCGCTCTCATTGTTTCGCGCGGCGGGCGCGCACTCTCTTCTAACCCCAGTGCGTTTTCATCTGCGGGAAAGAAAACAGAAAAGAAACATGGCGACGGATGCAACTTCCGTGAGCAGACGTAAACTTTTCCAGAGCAGACGCTGCTGCAGCACGCCGGCAATGGCGAGCCTATCCGACTTTCCCGATTCGTTCATCGAGGAGATAAAAGTGAGTAGTGAATGCTGTGAAGCGACCCTTGTCATGCGTGTATCGCTGCGAATAACTTTGTTGTTAAGCCGTAGTAAGGGGAACTGGTGCAAGTTTAAGCCACCTGTTGCTTTACTGTTGCCCCCATTTCGCGGGTCTTCATACCAAAACGCGATACCCACGAAGCGAAACTATTGGTTCATTCTAGTTATTCTATGTTCCCATTCTTGTAATAGACGAAAGCTTGGCTATTTCCCTCTACGACAGCTTGCCCTGCAACTGCACTTTGCTTGCTTTAAAGCAAGAATTCAAAAAAAAAGAATTGAAGCTCGGCGCCTTATAAGAGGACCTTTGAAACTTATCATTTGCTTGTGGTGTTCTACTTCGGCACTAAATATTCGGCAGAATAGCTCAAATGTTCATTTGGCTGAGTTTTCCACGATCTTGTTTCTCGAAAGCCTGTTCATACGAAACGTCGCTGATCTTGCGATTCTACCGATGTTATAGTCACTGTAGTTCAATGTTCTGAATTTGTAATACGTCACATGTCAACTTCCTGCTCTAACGTGGTTATAAGTGTGGGTTGTAGGTCTACGTTCTATTCGCCTTCGACACAGCACATCAGATGACACTTCAGTAACAGATTCGCTACCTTCAATGAATGGTGCGGCGCGTTCAATGAATCGAGGCGACCGCGATGCAAGTCTGTAGCTATATCTACAAAACACAAAAAGTCCCATTGTTGTAAATCTTTGTAAATTTATATTGACGTATCTAATACTAATGGAATAAACAACGTAGCAAGAAAGACCACTGGCTATAAGCGCTTTTTCTCAAAAGCGTACTATATGCTTTCGTTTGACCAACGCTCGATTCTCATGCATAAGCCATTCTTCCGTGTGAAATCAGTCGCAGTGATGGCAACCTCACGACTGGCTGACATTTTGCTCTTAGGAGCAGTTTTCTATAGGACAGAAAAGTTTACGTAAATACGGGCTCCGGTTCTAACAAAAAAACTGGATGCTCGCGCTTTTCTCATTCGTAAATGGCGTAACCGGATTTCCGCCAGACAGAGTGGCAAACACGTGTTAAAAGCTGAACTGAGATGCAACTTCAAGCATTGCACCACTCCGCCCGATGGATGGATGAAAGAACTAATGAAAAGTCCTGCGAGCTACGGGGCGCAATGCTCCATAGGGCGGGCTACTCCCACGTAGGGATCGGGCGTTGTAACTCCCTGGCCGCATCGCGGGCTCGCTGGACAGCCCAGAGCTGCTCAGCCAGGTTCGTGCTGCGTAATGCTTCTTTAGCCTGGCGGACAAGCTGCTTTGTGAATACATACATTTACGTTTCTCGAAAAAGAGCCGCCATCTCTTGGTCAGGATGCTATCCTCACAAACATTTTTGCCATTGTTTTAGCACATAGTATGTTTGTCATACGCCAGCAGAGCTAAAATTTATACTTCCGTTTGTTGAAAAGATTGTCACGAAGTAACAGTGTCGATTGGTGATTGATATTGTGCGCAATATATGATTGATCAAATTCGGCCCAAGAACTCCACCTTTTGATAACTAAAGAAGCTAAAATGTTATTACTGAACGTATATCGTGCTAACCAAAAATGCGAATTGCTTGCAATTAGTAAAATGGCACTCAAGTACCTTCTTTAGCACCAATGTCTTCAATGTCGTTGTCGTAACCACTACAAACGCTTTTCAAGCATGCTGCAATGACTCATGCATTTCACTGACGTTTGCATCTATGTTGTGAGCTTACCTTAGGAGGCAATTATATTTGGAGTTCTGTAGCGTATGTAATGTCATATTATGTGCCCTATACCTGTGTCAGCGCAGCCAGACCTTTCAAATGCGTGCTGCAAGATTAGAGCACTTCTATAGTTAGAGGCTTATCATGTTTCTTATTTATATTTCCCCCATTTTCTGCTCCTCAATTGTAAGGTAGCTAAGTGGACATGTCCTGGTTTACCTCACTTCCTTTCTCTTTTCAGTCCTCTCTATCTCACTCTTTATCACGTTGCTGTCTCCGCAAGCTCCTCAACACATTTTGTGTCCGTGATCACTAGCCTGTTCTTCCTGTAGGCTTAGCCATTGCTCTGCCAGCTGAAGTTCGCGTCACGCTGTTTCACAGCCTCACAAATTTATCCCGTGAATGCCTACTTCTTGTCACTCTAAATTCATGCGACTGCTTTAAAGAGGCCAAGGTAACCCACCGAAAATTTTAAAGCGATGTTTTATTTGCCTGTTCCTTCAACTTTCCTGGTGCCGCTGCTGCTGCTGGTTACTGCCTCGCTGAATAGCAAACTTTGGTGACAAGGTGTGTGCCTGAATAGACAATTTGCTGCTGTCTGCTGTCTGGTCCAGAAGACAACTGGGACCACTGGTTTTGTGCCCGAACAGAGAATTTTGGCAGTGGGCACGTGCAACTAGATATGTGTCACTGGGTAGTGCCCATTCCTGGCAAAATCACCCAGAATGAATCTACTAACCTCACGTACTAGGTGTAGAGCCTCGAATGCATTTAGATATTTGTCGTACCTCTCTGGGCACATAGGTCACGTCAACAACCCCCTCCTGATTATCTGTGCTTTCTTTTTTTTTGGAGGGAGGGGGGGGAGGCGCAGCATGTTTTCCTAAACATTACGAACGAACTCGCCCAGTAACAAGCTTTATTGAACATCCTTCGCTCGACAAGTGACACAGATCTATGTACTCGTGTTGTAGGCAGCTAACAGCTACAGGCCACCAGTCTGCAGGACCCTCACTAACTCAAACAAGCTCTGTGTCATTTACATTCCAACACTGCGTTGAATGTGTGTGCGTGTTTTTTTTTTTTTTGCTCTTGCCCCCTATATAGTCATATTTATTCATTTTGTTCACCAAGTTTGTTCGTGGTACTGCAGTGCGAGGTTGACTCAATGTATTTCGCGTCCCAAAACTTCACGACAGCCTTCGTCGTTGCGCGGCACTGGCTAACACTCCTAGGGCTAATCTAGTACGTGTACATAAACACCGAAAGAAGCGGAAGGATGATGGCCTCGGTATCTAAACTGGTGAAGCTCGGAACACGTAATGCGGACGACGTGTGCTCGGTCCTCACCTGCGACGAGTTATCTTCTTATCTGCTTTCCATTACCTTTGTATCGTTACTTCCACGTTTCAATTGAGCACAGCCATTAACTTCCCCTACGCTTTCTCTGACTTCCCTGTCTGTTTCTACGTATTGTTGCAACTAATAAAAAATTCGAGCCCCTCAGATTCTTACCACTCAAACTATAATAGAGGGCTTCGTGTTATTTTCATAACCTAGGATCCTTTGACAGGTGCTCGAAGCGCGAGACACGAAGCATTTTCGCATTAAGCCAACGTCGGAGTGCAGACGCTGAAGCGCGGTATCTAACCCGCGACCTCGTGCTCCGCGACAACAAAAAGCCGCAGCCATTGCGCAACCACCACCTGTATGTCTAGTACTCGATATAATTGTTTTCTTAGTCCTAAGAGTTATTTATTTGTTGGTTTAAGACCATGTACAACATGTTTTTAAAGGGGACATGCATGAATGAAGGCATGCATGCAGAAATGGTCCATGCTACCCTGTAAGCGACAGCTACAAAATTATTGCTGAGGTTTCGCGACGAAGAATAACGCTACTAAGAAAATGTCAATCAATACAGGCGTCTTATGCGGCAGAAAACTTCTTTAAGCTATATATTCTTCAGAAAGACCATATGCAGGACGTTAGGAATACAAATTTTGAGCAATAAAGGGAAGGCTCACTTTGCACAACAACATACAGGGCGGCAAATGCAATTGAACAATGAGTTCAAACTCTCTATACATCAGTAAGCAAAAGGTCTTCCGTCAAAGGTTTAATAATTGGATGTGGAGGTGGGCACCAGTGTGTGTAGCATGGTGGCCCCTCCATTTGATGAATTGTGATTTTGCGAACGTAACATGTACTGACCAGAACTTGTGCACGAGCGTTGTTTCGTTGTGGAATGACGTCAGAAATTGTGTGCGCTGCCTCTTGCGTGCTATACAAAACGATTCATCACACTATTCAAAGATCGCATTCACATATCTTTTCGCTGTCCGTTCTTTCGACGCGTGGTGGCATAGCCAGAAAAAGAACCGAGTTCTCGAGGTTCTGACACGGCAAAGTGTTATATACAATGTCCAATCCCGCACGAAACCTCGATATATGTCCCGACTTTTTCCTGCATTGCACCACCTATGTCCTACTTTCCTAATATCACTGTCAATTAGCGACCGCATTCCACGCTGCCAGCGCAAGTCGAGATTCTTGAGGAGCGCAGGGAGGCCACCAGCTGTATCCCGGGTAACCGCTTCCTGTCGCGTAAGAGGTTGTCCCATTTCTCGCAGTCGATCGACGACGATCACGGCGCGCTGACGTCAAGGCTTAATTCTGTGGCGACAGTGAAGAGGACTTGGACTGGCGCGACAGTGTAAGGTTACAGCAGCTGTCGCAAACGACGAGACAAACTCGATCCCTGATGAGTTGAGCCTCGCATTTGCGCAGAGGACATCCAAAACGATTGACGGGTCATTATTGGTTAACCTAGATTATCTTTATCTTTACCTATATTTATCCTCTTCAAAGCCCAGTCCAACATGACTGGTAAAATGGACAGGCAATAAAAAAAATTCCTTGCTTAGTTTTGGTTTAAACATAAAATTTATGATTAAATGTGTTCGCCCAACGCGGAATGACAAAAAGCAGGTGTCTTCTATTCAATCGGAGCAAACGAGGAAGCAGTTTGGCTCAGGACTGCTCTGTTTTAACACCGCGGCGGCTAACTTTTGGACGCGTGCATTTATGAGACGATTATCAGACCCAATATGTCCACCGCTTGTTCAGTTTACACGCACTTGATACTTCTCTGGTCTAACGAATTCTGCAATACATGGATGTTTGAGGTCGCCCTAAACATGATTGTGAAATGTGGGGCCCTGTCCTCTGTGCTATTTTTGTAATGAAGAACAAACAATTCCACACTTCATTCTCTCTAGTAGTCGCTTTAGGGTTGAAGGAAAATGAATCTTAGAACTGCCTCTTCGAAGACCTGGCCTCGACTTAACAAACCCTGTCATTCTTTCGTTCGGGGTCTCGACTCTGAGATTGAGCCACAGGGGTGCCCGTCCAAACAAACTCCTTATTCAGTCCAGCCGAACGCTTTGTTAAATTTGCATCTGTTCTCTTTCTTTTCTTTTTATGTACTTTCCACTTAATTGTCACTGGTCATCATTACTGATATTCCTTTCATTTTAATATGTAATTTTGCCTTTCCACAGCATTTGCTCTATCATTTCGCATTACAACTTGGCAAGAATTCTTGGCCAATTCTTCACGTGGGAGCTACATTCTCGCTAAAGAACAACAACCATGTTCAGAGTCGTAAAACAGGTGTAAAATCCCACGCTTCAGTGGTATTATACAGGTAATATATAAGGAGCTGCAATGCACTCTTTTGTTCTACGTCTGTTTTAGAAAAAAAAATATCGCTTAAGGAAATTCTCGCGGAAAAATTTTCAGCTTCTTATTCTCAGAGTATTTTGCAAATTTAGATGAGGAGGAGGAATAGAATTTATTTGTAGAAATGAGTTTAGGGTGGAATCGTCCGAGGTGGGCGGCATCCCTTGTCCAGAATGCCGTGGGTCTTAGCAATAGCTTGGCCCTGCTCACCAGTCGATACTGGTCTTCAGGGCTCGGGCTTGTCAGCTGCGACTCCCATTGCTAGATGGTTGGTCTAGTGATCGGTGGTGTCGATGGTATGTGCTCACACTCCCATACCGTACGGTAGAGGTTACTTGGCACAGAGCAGAAGGCGCATTTGTAATTGTAGATCGCAGGATACCTGGCGTGCAGCATGGTGCCATGTAGGGATGTGCCACTATACAACTTCGGTAACATCACCACCTCTTCTCTGGTTAGCTTGGGATGCGGGGGTGGGTAGCTAGGTCCACCTACCTCGTCTGTAATGGCTCAGGGTGCCGGCGCATCTTTTCGGGACGCCATGAACCCGGCGGGGTAGTTCGGAGAATGTGATTTTGGGCGGTGGCCTGAGCTGCTAGATCACCTGCTAGGAACTCGGGTCACCTGCTAGGAATTCGTGTCACACATTAGACATTTCTCCAAAATTGCTTAGTTTCTTGATGATGCCGAGGACTTGTTTGGAAATGCGCCCCGACCCTCTTGGTAATTTCTGCGTGCTGTTTTGGAATCCGTGATGGCTGTGATGTGCTCTTCCTTTCACATGCTCGTCGTGGCCGCCATGGGCTATCGCCGTTACTTCTACCTACTGGATATCTGGAGTGTTGATCGAGGCAGCTGCTACCTCTTCTCCCAGGCAGTTGAGCACGCTGACAGAGTGGGCCCCACTCTGTTCTTGTGCTTTGGCGCGTCGGTCTGTCTGAATTCTCTTCTTACTCCTTCGTAGGCTTTGCGTAGAGATTGTACTCTCGCTTGCCTCCTTTCCTTGTTTTATTCGAGGTGCATGTTTCTGTGAACGCTGGCCACCATGATTTTCTCCCTCAGGGGTAGAGGAACCCGCTGTTTGCTCGATTCGATTCAACTGGGTGACCCAGTCTTAGCGCGCCCTACCCGCGCTGTCGAGCTTGAGTCGCTCTATTGGACTGGTCTTGTGCGTCTCTGCTAGTTCCTCCCAAGTATTGTGCATGTTCATGCTGAGTAGCTTCTCCGTCGACATCGTCGGCGAAAGCCCCAGTGCCAGCGTGTACTTATTTCGTATGAGAGTGTTCAGATTGCCCCTCTCGCGGTTCTCGAGACCCAGGTATTTTCTTCAGTTATATTTATGTCCCGCCCTTAAAGGTTAAAGGGCCACTCACCACGCCACATAGGATATTTTGCTTATACGCTGCAATTTCTTACGTGCCTTCTAGGGAGCGCTCTACCGCAATAATTTTTCAGGTTGGTTTATTATTTGCAGAGCTATAAATATTTAATGTGTCGCGAACCCATGACTTCTGGAGGCTAGCTTCTCTGCCAATATAGTCACTTTCGTCAATTGTCCTGTCTAGCTTCCAAAACCAAAATTGCTTCCCTGCGTTCTGCCATACCGGAGCCGGAGGTTCACGTAAGGTACGCGCCACAGTTCCCGCCTCCTTATTTTTTCTCTAACATTTTGCTACGTGGCGCACTTCCAGTGACGATCTCGCGCGTGAGCCTGCAAACTGTTGGGTTTGTTTCGTTTTGCTTCGTGCACGATCTTGAGAGCTGTGCACGAGAGCATTTGCATTGTTTTCTGACTGTTTCTGCTAACTGGATCCCTCGGTGCGTACACGTTTGGAGAGGCTGGCCCGTCCCATGGATCCTTACCAAGATAGTCCACGTCGTTGTACCACTGGCACCAGACCAGCGGTATGATAAGACAGTGCGCATAAACACTGAAATAGACGCGAAAGGATCAAAGACCATTATTGCGCTCTGGCACACGGTAGAAAATGACATAGTTTCTTTCTCTGTGCACGCGTCTGCACGACATGGGAACAAGCAGTCGAACCGAAGGTACAGTCGAGTGCAAAAGCTTAAGGATGAGAGGTGCCGCTATATTTTTCTTCGCAGCCTAGACAGGAAGGCTGAAATTAAGTGGTACTGCCTACGTGCGCCGGTTATACCAGCATCATGCGTTAATACAATTTCACGTTGCACGTCGGAGCTAGGAGAAATTACATTGTTTTGCTGATGCCGTCATCTCTAGCCTTTTGCAATCGAATGTAAAGTCAACCGCAAAAGTTTACGGGACACAGTATCTGCCAAGAAGCTGAATTCTCGCGAAGCGTGGTCACTCAGCCTCGAATATAAATGTTCTAACATGTAGTACCCTTCGCCACCTACACAGTGATTCATTCAATACGAAGTGTCATGCCTTAACAGTGCATGAATTCACATCTGAAGGGGAAACCGCGTCCCATAAACTTTTGCTGTTGACTGTACGTCATCGCGGTATTATTGTCAACTAGGTCTCCAACCACGTGACTGTAAATTTAACCCACCGAGCCGACAATCCGAGCGCATGTACCCTCTCTCGTACCAAGACATCACACAACATTACAAGCTAACCCGCAGAACATACGCACTCCGACACACACAAGAAAGATGACAGTTTCTGAGAGCCTGCGAATCACCATTATAATACACTGCATTTGAAAGATAATATGCTTAGCTGAAGTGAGAACGAGATCAAATGCAGCAGCATACCGTGTAATATAAATAACAAGATTGGAATATAACGGGGAGGACCGCTTCCAGAGGTGGTCCGTGCTGACAGAGATGCCCTGACACATATGGGGCATCTGTGTCAGCAGGCGCTGCGTGCGTTGCGACACCAAGGACCCGCGCACATGTCGGTCGGAGCCAACCGCGCTTAACCACGTATAGCTTAACCGTGTCCGAGGAACGACGATCTCCTGCGTTGAGCCGACAACGAGAGTGCTCGGACCTTTAAGGGCCCTCGGCGGAGGCAACAGACCTTTTTGGCCTCAGCTAGATGGCCTGCCTTGATTGATCTGCCCGGGGAAATGATTATCCGTCTTTCTTTCCTGTCCACTTCTCTGACCTTTCACTTTCCTATTTTATCTGTCTTGCCTTCATTTTTCTGCTATTGTTCTTCCTACTTTCCGTTGGCGAATTACCTTGTGTAATTAGGCTCAACCGGCTAGAACTTCGGTGTTTTACCCAGGGCTGGGCAAGGATAGCTTGCGAATGTATTATGGTGAAGATGCAAGATACTATGGTGATAAGTACTCCAGATAGAAATACACGATTAAAGAACCCCAGGTGGTCAAAATTTCCGGAGTCCCCCACTACGGCGTGCCTCATAATCAGAAAGTGGTTTTGGCACGTAAAACCCTATAATTAAAAAAAATAAACGATACTAGCAAAGTAATTATATCCGATAGGGTGCTTACCACTTGTAGCTTACGATACTTCGATACATTAGTTCATTTCCTGTTACCCCTTCACTGTAAGTGCTTCTGGAACTATAATGGTGTTTCTTGCAAATTTCTTATCTTTCACCAGCAGACCTCGTTCCTTTCAGGTTTAATCTACTAACACGTAGAAAACATTTACCCATTCTAGCAAAGTAAACATGAACTTATTTTTGTCCCCTGCAGTACGAAGGCCTCCCTCGGTGATCTCCAATCACTCCTGTCTTGCGCTAGCTGATTCCAAGTTGTGACTGTAAACTTCATAATATTATCAAACGACGGAATTCTCCGCCGTCCACGACTGCGCTTTCCTTTCCTTGGCAGCCCACACACACGCGCACGCAGTATGTGCAGACATTCCTCGACCATGCCGACTGCTTGTCTCATTTGTGGTGTTCGCAGAGCAAGATATCACTTAAAGAGGCTCCAGTCGAAACGGAAACCTCGGAAGCCTCCGAAACCGAGACTCCAGTCGAGAGTAATGGCGCCCCGGACCCCAAGGAAAACTCCGCTGTGGTCTTCTCCCTGCGCAACCAAGTCGGGGGCTTGGTTAGGGCTCTGAGAGTGTTCAAGGTAAGCATCGTTGGGAACTGCACAAGGCGTTGAGGAGGAAACATCGTGACCAATCTCAGACTTGCGCGGAGCTCTGCATGCAAAGGAAACCGATAGAGGTTGCTCTGAAAAGAAACTTTGCAGTTCAATCAAAAGACATTCTGACCCAGGGGTCGAGCACGAAATGTACGCCTTTTCTGGACAGTCGCCCTACTACCATAAGCTAAGAAGGAGGCCAGTGGGTGGATGAGAGAAAGAACGGGGTAAATGGAGGTGCTCGATCTTTCACTATTAACCGTGCGAAGTTAACAGACAATGGAGTCTATATGAAAGCGTAGGAGAAATTAAAGAGGTAAAGACATATCATTTTTTATGCTTTTGTAGGCTTCATTTCCTGCCTGCTTCATGTAGCAGATACAATATTTCCCGACTCAATTTCACCGGTCAAAAATTCTTCCACCTTGTGAATTCCCGCATGGTTGCATCTCCGGACGCGAACAATTCTTTTTCAACTGCCGCGCACTATCTGTTACCAACCCGTAGGTGTTTTCCAAAGAGAAGCGCATTCCCGAGAATATCGTCTAATTATGGCACATTCAACATATTTCATAAATTCCGAACGAACTTTCAGAATCACCCGCTGCACACACACATACATACATACATACATACATACATACATACATACATACATACATACATACATACATACATACATACATACATACATACATACATGCATGCATGCATGCATGCATGCATACATACATACATACATACATACATACATACATACATACATACATACATACATACATACATACATACATACATACATACATACATACAAACGCCGTGTGATTCCGAAAATTCGTTTGGAATTTCCAAGTTCCCTCAATATCGAAACAAATCGAATCATTCTGCACGGTACCCGTGTACCGTCCGTGCCTTTTCCTGTTGCGTCTACATCTCACTTCCCCAGATTCGTTCGAAGTGCACTTCCGACACCGACTGTCCCGCAGGAAAAGAATGTCAACGTGCTGCACATCGAGTCCCGCAAGTCCCGCGTCAACCCGGCGCAGCACGAGATCTTCGTGGGCGTCGACTGCGACCAGGGCACCATGGACGACGTGGTGCACGCACTCCAACACGAGGTGGAATGCATCCAGCTCAGGGAGTACTACTCCTCCAAGGGTCAGCTGCTGCTGCAGCAGGACGGCTCGCGCGAGGGCTGCTGCGACACCCCGACACCGTCGCCACCCGCCGCCGTCCTACGAGGCGGCCCCACCCTGGCACCCGGCGAGTCGCTCTGCATCGACGACCTCCCCGGTGAGACGCGACGAATGCGCGCATGGCGCAATTTAAAGCACAAACTTGCTTACAAACTAAAGAGGAAATCTCGGTGTTGGGCTACTGTACACGAGGTCGCTGATCGAATCCCGGCCACGGCGGCCGCATTTCGATGGGGGCGAAATGCGAAAACGCCCGTGTACTTGAGATTTAGGTGCACGTTAAAGAACCTCAGGTGGTCGAAATTTCCCGAGTCCCCCACTACGGCGTGCCTCATAATCAGAAAGTTGTTTTGGCACGTAAAACCTCATAATTTAATTTTTTTTAAGAGGCAACCACATGCGCACAATATAGAACGCTTGCACGTGCTTCGACGGACGCAGCTTATCACCGTGCCAGTGCCCAAACGTGACGGCCACGATGACGGCAGTGCAACGTATCATCAAGCGTTCATAATTTCGCTTTTAACGGGGGCTGTTCTTCCGCCGGATTAGCAGTGTTGCTGATGTGTCGCTAAGTGTGAGATGCGCCCGTCGTGCTGTCACGTTTCGTGTTTATGCAGCTTCTCGACTTGCTAGTACCATATAAGATGGCAGCCACGATGACGTCAACGCAAACCGTGAATTTAAGCAATGGCGACAAGCGACGAGATGGGCGGGCCGTGCTATGGACGCGGTATGACAAAAAGGAGCAACGACAATTTCTATTGCTACCCGATTAAGTTGAATTGTACACCAGTAAAAATATTGCGAACCTGCCCCGACGTAAACTTTTTAACCGGTCTGCTCTAGACACTGTCATGGTAAGCTGTCAGTGAAAAAGTGTTCCATGTAGCCAGAGTGCAATGTTGTGGCGCCATCTGGTATTCATACGAATCAAAACTCTTTGGCGGCTCTCGGTGGCATCGGAGGCTTAGAGCGTCAAAACAAGACAAAGAAAAAGAGAGAAAAAGATGCAAGGAGAACGGCAGGGACATTAGCCAGATGCACGTTTGGTTTATTGCACTACACTGGAAGAATAAATAAAGGGTGAAAAGAAATAAAGACGGGAAAGAGCACCAGCCGCAAGCACACTTGAAGTAGCACACCAAGTCTACAAACGGTTGCAGAGACCTTTCGATTTCAGATACTGTAACACCGCCTTCGCTGCTTTCTGCGCCAGCGGCTTGTACGGCCATGGTCAATGAATTTTGGCTCTTGAAAACGGTCTTCAGTCCAGCCGGTTTAAAACGTTCTGGAGAGAGCAGCGTCGCACGTCATAACGATACCAAAAGCAAAGGACATGTTCAATATTACCTTTGATCCCGCAGGAGTCACAAGTATGTGTGTGAGGCATTGCTATGCGGAACGAACATGCTTTCGCGCAAGCAAGCCCCATCCGGAGACGGCATAACAACGTTGCATTGGAGCGGGGAATTCGTGATGGCTGTTGCAGCTTTAAGGAAGGGTCAAGTTTATGTAGGTGACACTTCGGGGAAATAGGACACGGCCAATAAGTATGCGTAATTGTCCAAATCAAGAAAAAAAGTTGCCTTGCAGCTTCGGTTCTTGAAAGTGGTATAGGGACCACTCGGGTTCCTTCATGAGCGGACCAGGCCTCCTCGTCGGCGAATTCATTACCACTAATACCAGTATATATTTCCGCTGAAATTTCATTTCCTGTCATTTCTCATAGGCTTGATGGTGGTCATTTCTTGTTTCCTGTACCAATTGCTCGTGAGTCATGTGGCGTAGGGCAAAGTGCTAGCTATGAAGGGCTACCTTTGATTCGCAAAATATGACCCATTTGCGTGGACAGTCATGTAGGACGTGTTGTATGGCAGCTTGCAGGGCAGCAAACTCTGCCACCATGAATGTTGTTATGTGCGAAAATTTAATTTCACTGGGACTAGCATATCCGGAATGACAAAGGCTCAGCTGGTGAACGAGACCAACTCATCAGTATAGGTGCGCATTTGGTCCCCATATGTCTTCGTAATAAGAAACAGCTGCTCATATAAATAACAACAAAGCATTGTCAATGCTTTGCTCTCAACGTAAGATGAGGCCAAGCGAAGGCTGATTTCACCATTAATTTTTTTTTTATGTCACGACGGAGAGTAACAGTAAGAGTGAATTCCGATAGAACTTCCTTTCGACATTGTGATCTTTCCTACGAGAGCTCCCTTGGCGTTTGCCCTAATGTCCAATTAGGATGTTGTAAACCCGCGTGATCCCCATGCTCAAAAATACTGCAGAAGCGGTGACAGGTGTTCTCTGTGCTAAACTACAACCGCCCATAAACTTCAAGCTTTCTACGCACCCGACGGAAAGGTCTCACTTACTCTGCCACTTAAATCAAAGCCGAAGAGGTCAGGCATTGGGGCATATGGTTAATCGCTATTCGGACATAAGCTCAATCGATCACATCCTGACAGTATTAAGCGCTGTAAGGAGTCAGGGTAAAGGTTGTCAGCCGGGTGCTCCTCTAAAATATACTGCACAGACGCTTCAGTTACGGCCGAGAAATAACCGCTAGTAAAACTAATGCCGCAGCAGTTATACCACCGAGATAACGCGTTTCAGATACTGTGTCAAAAACAAAAAAAAACGGAGGGAAATAAAAAGCATCTATTTCTCGGCAGGAACGTAGACTCAGAAAGACAATGTATACCCAAGATATTTAGAAACGATAAGCAATAAGGTGGCGAGCGAGGACAATACTGTGACGTTAATGTTGAGCTCATAAAATCATAGATTTTCCTATAAAAATTACCAGAGGGAACCTTGGTGATCGTGTCTACGGAAGCTGCAAGTATGATGGTTCACTCAGCACAGGAATGTGATGTACAGTGAATGGCTTTGCCTAAACTTCGTCCTTCTGGCTTCAAACAGCCTGGTGACTTCGCAAATTCATCATTTTCCAGTTTCAAATGCCCCCATTCACAATGATTACGCATAATTTTGTCTAATATTTGTGCTCGTCCTTCAAACGTTCTTGTTCCGTTAGTTATTACGCTTTGTCTTTGCAAGTTTCCTAGCCCGCGCGGTATTTTCAGCACGATTAAGTACACATGCTTTTTTTGTTTTTGACACAGTATCTGAAACGCGTTATCTGGGTGGTATAGCGGCTGCCGCATTAGTTTTACTCGCGGTTATTTCTCGGCCGTAACGGAAGCGTCTGTGCAGTATATTTTAGAGGAGCACCCGGCTAACAACCTTTGCCCTGACTCCTTACAGCGCTTAAAACTGTCAGGATGTGATCGATTGAGCTTATGTCCGAATAGCGATTAACCGTATGCCCCAATGCCTGACCTCTTCGGCTTTGATTTAAGTGGCAGAGTAAGTGAGACCTTTCCGTCGGGTGCGTAGAAAGCTTGAAGTTTATGGGCGGTTGTAGTTTAGCACAGAGAACACCTGTCACCGCTTCTGCAGTGTTTTTGAGCATGGCGATCACGCGGGTTTACAACATCCTAATTGGACATAATGACAAACGCCAAGGGAGCTCTCGTAGGAAAGATCACAATGTCGAAAGGAAGTTCTATCGGAATTCACTCTTACTGTTTCTCTCCGTCGTGACATAAAAAAAAAATTACCGACGATTACGTTACTTCCTAATGCGAAATTTGAGCGCAGCAAATAAGCTGTTTCACCTTTTCGATAGATTGAGGCAAAGAAATCGAGCAATACATGTATGCGCTATCACAGAATTTTTTTTTTATATTTCCCGTACTCCTGGATCATCTCGACGGCGGCGACGGTAAGCTTCTGCTTCGGCGGCACGCACCTCTGGATTCTGACGGCGACGGCGCTGGCCCTCTGCTCTGGCAGCTCGTTTAGCAGCAGCAGCAGCAGCAGCAGACGGAGGACTTCCATCGGTCGTCTCGCTCATGGCTCAGAAAGAACTGGCAGATAATTTCGCAGTGGCGAACGGCAGCGGCAATTTCGGCTCGGGCGGTGCACATATACAGATCCGCCGCCACTGATCTGGCTCTCTGATTGCCACCGCACAGGGCGAACGGCAGCGGCAATTTCGGCTCGGGCGGTGCACATATACAGATCCGCCGCCACCGATCTGGCTCTCTGATTGCCACCGCACAGGGGTTGCATTGGAGGAGGAGCGAAGAAAGGAATTAAGTTCGAGCCGGCGCTTTGACAACCGGAGACTCGCAGGAAGAGGGGGGAGGGGGGCGGCGTGTACACCCAGCGGCAAACGATGGGGGCAGAAGCGCGCGCAGCAAGCGGACAACACGATAAAGGGAGGAGGGAAGAGATAGCAGCGACTGACTGATGCCGCTGACGCCGATAGTGAGTCAACCCCAGCTGCGGAGTTGGTTTCAGGGACAACGCCGCCGATGCCGACACAAACAATATGATACCCTCGCTTCCGCAGCGCTAAGAACCAGGTCTAGCCGTGGGAAGGTGGTCACGTATTCGTCGACGTGCCGGGGCCTACGTGAAATAACCGGCGCGTCGGCAACTGAAGAGCACCCTATCCGCCACACAAGAACAGGGGGGGGGGGACCCTTTCCTCCTCTTTCTGCATGGCGGCGACGGTGTTCTATGCAGTCACGTTATCTTGACTCTCTAGCGGCGTCAGCGGTATCCAGCGGTATCAGTCGGTCGCTGCTAGCGCTGGAGGGATGAAAGGGGGGCGGAGCTGGTTACGAGGCCGACGACAACGCCGACGACGACGCGAAACCCAGGAACGGACGCCAAAGAGCTGCGCTCTAAAATAATGGTGAAATCAGCCTTCGCTTGGCCTCATCTCACGTTGAGATCAAAGTATTGACAATGCTTTGTCGTTATTTATATGAGCAGCTGTTTCTTTTTACGAAGACATATGGGGACCAAATGCGCACCTATACTGGTGAGTTGGTCTCGTTCACCAGCTGAGCCTTTGTCACTCCGGATATGCTAGTCCCAGTGAAATTAAATTTTCGCACATAACAACATTCATGGTGGCAGAGTTTGCTGCCCTGCAAGCTGCCATACAACACGTCCCACATGACTGCCCACGCAAATGGGTCATATTTTGTGAATCAAAGGTAGCCCTTCATAGCTAGCACTTTGCCCTACGCCACATGACTCACGAGCAATTGGTACAGGAAACAAGAAATGACCACCATCAAGCCTATGAGAAATGACAAGAAATAACATTTCAGTGGAAATATATACTGGTATTAGTGGTAATGAATTCGCCGACGAGGAGGCCTGGCCCGCTCATGAAGGAACCCGAGTGGTCCCTATACCACTATCAAGAACCGATGCTGCAAGGCAACTTTATTTCTTGACTCGGACAATTACACATACTTATTGGCCGTGTCCTATTTCCCCGAAGTGTCACCTACATAAACTTGATCCTTCCTTAAAGCTGCAACAGCCATCACGAATTTCCCGCTCCAATGCAACGTTGTTATGCCGTCTCCGGATCGGGGTTGCTTTCACGAAAGCATTTCGTTCCGCATAGCAATGCCTCACACACATACTTGTGACTCCTGCGCGATTAAAATATATATTACTCATAATTGAGGATTAACTCCTTAGGAAAGCCTTTTTCTCGCAGAATTTGCCGGTATGCCATGGTTCCCACGCAAGATTTCCGACTTGGACAAGACTTCCAACAAGGTGCTCATGTACGGTGCGGAATTAGACGCCGACCATCCGGTAAGCGACACGCCTCGTTAAAGAGGAATCTAACATCGCGCCTAAAACCTCCATCGAATTGATTCGCTTCTCCCGAGTAGACGTAAAATGTGAACAAGCGAAAAAAGAATAAATTCCAGAAATATTCCCGCACCATTGAACTATGGTAAAAAACATATTTGTAAAATCCACTGAAGATGGCTTAAAGGTAGTAGAAAAGAATAGTTTTTTAATTATGTCAAATTGAAGTGCTATGAAGATAAAGTGACCAGACACACCATCCCTGCATGGGTTGCAAAAAAAAAAGCTATCAGAACTTTCGCATGCACAAAAGTAGGAACCTTGTGCGCCAATCCGATTCTTGGAGTTAATACAAGTTGAATCATTGTGCTCACAGCTTCGCGAAGATAGGTCCAGCTATGCATATCGAACGGACCTTCTTGACAACCAAATACTACATAGGCACAGCATAATTATAATAGTTAATTTATTCGTGCCTTCGTAGTTATCAGCTGGTAAAAATCTAATACCGTGTAGTTGTCTGAAGGAACCTTTGGAAACTCAAGGACCCAACACATGGCAGCCAAGGATGAAAACACGACGTAACAGGCGAAATAAAGTGACTAATTTAAGCATTTCCTGGTTGACCAATGCATTTGAGTGGCACAGCTCAAGGCAGTGTCGACTTCTGCGCCTAGAGTGAGAATAGCAGATATACCAGAAAGCTGTTCATATAACGTCGAAAACAAAGACAAGAAAATGCTCATTTCTTTACAATAACAGAATATTATTTCTTTTCTTCACCTGAGAAATTTGCAACAACTAGTCAGACATGCTTTGCACTCGTGTAGTATTTAGCCATTCCAGTCTGCTGCTACTGACCATCTGCATCCTGAAGTGCGATATGCCACGGTATCACATCCATTTTTCTGTTCTGTGTGGCTCGTGCTGCAGGGCTTCAAGGACCCGGATTACAGGCAGAGACGGATGTTTTTTGCGGACGTTGCGATGCAATACAAATAGTAAGTGTAGTGGTCCCCGCCTTCATTCTTGAGCAGCAGTGAATAGTGTAACCTTGAAAAGCCTAAGTTTTCGAAGACACTGCAGCTGCCAGGCATATAAATCGTTTCTGTGAAATGCTTCCCGGCAAGTTACCCATAGAGAGCTCAGCGATCACCCTCTCTTACCTTGTGTACAGAGAACGGCGTTTTTTTTTTGTGTGTGTGTGTGTGTGTGTGTGTGCAAATAGGGCGGCAAAGGTCTAACTCCGGGGCTTGACCCAGAGTGAGCTCTGGCATGTATTCCTTGTGACAGCTGTTATTGTGCCATAAAACCCAACGTCATTATTTCGAAAATGACTTCTGTGAATTTAAACTGGCATACCGACACGGAAGTCTTGGTGCGAAATAAAAAGAATTATTAATCATAGGAAGGAGAGTTCAGCCTTATTTTACTTCACTAATAACAGCACATTATCCATATAAAATGTGTTTTAAAGTAGTGCTTTTCAAGGATATTTTACCAGTCCTAGTTTATTTAGCGTTGATCTTTAATCTCTATCCCCCCTCCCTATATCGAACAGAAAGAAAGAAAGCTACCGCTACGGTTTGGGTGAACCAGTTCGAAGCTCGTAACGTGAATGCAGCGTAAAGCGCCAAATTGTGGTAGGATACGTGCATGTTGAGCAGAAAGAAGTGTGGTTAGCGGAAAGAACTTCTCGCCTTTTGAACCTGTGTACCTTAAGATGTAATCTTTTTTACTCCTATTTTTGCCATATATGCCCTTTCAAAGTGCCGCTGCTGGTTTCTTTCACCTGACAATATTCCCACGTGTCTTGAATATTGTGCTCGATAGTGCTCTTGCATTTTATGTGTCTATATAGTTCTTCGGCCAATAAAATTAATTTGTTAGTCAGCGCCTGCGTTTGTATTTATTTCCGCTAACCGCATCTCGTACTTTGGTGCTTAAGTTTCTTGTGCTGCATTCACGCCATGTACCGCTATGATATACTTCCCAATGTGTGAGACCAAATAATTTGCGTTCCATTTACCTTTGTGCTTGAATGCACGAAATAGCGTTTTCTTGAAAAACTAAATGAAAGAATGTAGCATTTTTACAGCGAGTTTAATGGTGCATATCTCCAAACTGTTATCATCTTGGAAATTCATTCCAAGTGGATACGCCTTGCAAACTCACCGGCTACAATTCGTAAATTGCAATATGGGCCATAAAGTAACTCATTACGAAGTTAATTAGTGCAGTTCTGCTAATTATTGGAATATGTGTCTCCATTTATCGTGAAAGTAATGTCCGCGTCTCAGAGCAATCCAGCTCGTGGTCTGATTACTTTTTCTGCAACAGGCGATATTGAAAAAAAAACTTCGTAATATGTAGAATTGATCACCCCCTATATACCCTTGTAAGGACGTCGGCCGTTTTCCAGTGTAATTACCGGGGTAATTCGCTAGCGATGACAAAGGCTTTTTTTCCTCTTCTGCGGTCACAGTGGCTCGCCGATCCCACGGGTGGAGTACACCATCGAAGAGCGTACCACGTGGGGACGCGTGTTCCGGGAGCTCAGTCAACTGTACACGACCCATGCCTGCTCCGAGTTTCTGGAGAACTTTCGCTTACTCATAAAATACTGCGGTTACAGGTAAAACTGAGCTGTCCTCGCTGCCTCGACGGTCTTTCAGTGACGAGTTAATGGTCAAACCTTTCTTTTCTTTTTTGATTTTCTATACATGCTCTCTCGACTGTCAACAACGCGTCATTGCTTTTCGGATTTCTTTTATTGCAGAGAGGACAACGTACCACAGCTGGATGATGTCAGTCAGTATCTGAAGTGTAAGTTTCAATATTGTAGTAGGCGAGCAAGTAAAGAATACAGTTTCGAGAAACCCGGAACCCGTAGAACCCGCATTCATTTTCAAAAGAGTTCCAACCTCTTTCAGGCAACAGTCTTTCTTAATTCTGTACAAAACCTTCACAGTGCAAAACACTATAATATTCCTTAATTCTTGTTGCTCTACTTGTGATTGCAGGTACGTTTGGTTGCCCACTTAAGATATCTGTACGAAGGCAAACTTTCGCTATGTTTAGTTATCATCATCATCATCATTTTACAAACATTTAAAGGCACAAAGCGCCTTACCGAATGAGAGATGTACACGAAAACGAAGTTATCAAGTAGTGGAAACTTCAACTGACGTCAGAGGTCGAAAGTTGTGGCTGAATCACCCTTCATGTACTTACGAGAAGCAAACATTCAGTGTGCGAACATATTCCGTTCGACAGCACCACAAAAGTGAGCATAGTATGGTAATAACTCGATCAGGTAGCTACAAGGCGTATGAACGTCAGAACTGACCAGTTCGCATACAAAACAGCGCAGCAAGCTGAACAATAAGCAAGGATAGTTTCCTCTGGCTGATATTTGGTAGGCTGGCAAGCACCCGCTAGCTCGTACGTTTCCTTATTAAGAAGATTCTCCAACATTTATTCTCAGACATAGTATAGGGGAAAATTAAAGTTGACATTAAAACGATTCGCCGCCTGTGACAGCCGAATCCACAGCTTCTGCCTCACGCGCTTTACGCGGAGATTCATAACAGCCGCGCGCAACGCACAGCCTAGCGAGTTCCAGTTTTCCGTGTCACATGCGGCGACTTCGCGCCGGCAAATTCACCGCACCCCTTGACGTACGCGTGTCCAGCTGCTGACCTCGCATTGGCGTGCTGGTAATTAGGAACGCATGCGACCCTCGCAACGCGCATGGTCGTGGACAGACCTTGGCTGAACGCATCGGACCAAAGCAAACGTCGGTGTCGGCACACGTCAGTCATCGACGAAATTATCCCGAAATTTTCGTGGCCTCCTTGGTGGTTGACGTCAGCGTATTTCGAATGAGCACTAAAACTGTCATATAACCTCTTTGTCAGCGCTCCGTCGTTGGCCGTAGTGCCTTGTAGAGATGAGTCGTGATGTTTTGCAGTGACAGAGGAGCAAAAGTGAAGATCTCCGCTTCTTTCTCTGTCCTTGCAGATAGAACGGGCTTTCAGCTGAGACCCGTGGCTGGTTACCTGTCGGCCCGAGACTTTCTGGCGGGCCTCGCGTTTCGCGTGTTTCATTGTACGCAGTACATACGCCACGGCTCAGATCCATTCTACACACCGGAGCCGTAAGTACTTCTTTACGTGATCCTATAATTCGCGCAACAATTTTTGCTGGTGCTTGCTTATTTATTTATTTATTTATTTATTTACTTGGTGCCTGCTTCGCCATTCAGGCATTAAAGCAGGGAGGGTATAACTCATATAAACAAACACACAAAATTATATACATTTATCGTCGATGCACCGAATAGTGACCACGTGCGGTCAGACGTTGTTCTCTCGCAGAAACAAGAAAGAGAGAGAGAATAGAATTTATTGACAGGAAAGGCCGAGAGGCCGACTTGAGCTAGTGCGCTCTAGTCTGCTACTCTGCACTGGGGAAGAGGGAAGGGGAGTGAAAGTACAGGAATGGATGATGATAAGAGAAGTAGTGAGCGCACTTATGTATATGAGACAGTTGCTTTGCTAGAGCCGCTCCTCGAGTTTTGTGTCCTGCAGAAACTTCCACAACTCTTTAGTAGCGCGCATTGAAGTTGCAGTGTCAGGCCATGGGCCTAGGATAGCTTCCTCCAACTGTGGTTGCCTGCCAACGCTGGCTGGGAATCTTTCTAACGTCCTTCGCTCCAGCACATATGCTGGGCAATCGCACAGTATGTGTTCCAGCGTCTCAGGCATCTGGCAGTGTTCACAATCAGGGCTGTTCGATTGGCCGATGAGGTGCGTGTAGCGACAGGTGAAAGCAACGCCAAGCCGAATCATGTGTATCAATCACGTTTTGCTCCGCCTAACCTTCGGGGGCAAACAGAATCTAACGTCTGGGTCGATCACATGTAGGCGTAGGTGAATGTTGTTATCGTGGGCTCTGTATGCCTTTTTAAGGTCCTGCATGAGTGCCTTGATCATGGAGTTGGTGTCAGGTCGCGAGCAGGCAATCCGTACTTCACCACAAGAAGAGAAGGCTGATCTTGCCTCACTGTCAGCGAGTTCATTGCCAATCATACCACAAACAAATTTATATAGTCTAGAGATTGCCTATTGACCCTTCTCAGACCACCTTTTTGTTTCTTTTCATTTTTTGAGACTTGTTCATTTGGCCATACGAAATTTACCACGTGTTTCTGCGACGACTGTCTTATATCGATAAATATATGGGAGTCTATTCAATATCATAATTTTGTTGACCAAGTTTCATGCGTACCAATAGTTTTCATTAGATTTAGTATAATAAATTACTAATGTTTTATCAGTTAACAATGTTTTGACGTTATTGAATGATCAAAAATGAATGAACAATAAATTAGCATAGCACTTTCATTATTAATTAATAATAATTTAAGCTGGTTAAGGAATCGATGTACCTCTCACCACCCAATTTCTTGAATTCTGTTTTGATTTTAATTGCTCTGCTTCGTGTCCTCAATAAAGCAAGAACGTGCTCGATCCTTCTACGATATGCAACGTGGTATGGGACCAGACCGATTGGTGTTTTATGACAGTAAAAATCGCAGCGCAGAAGCGGAAAGGAACAATAAGCAAATTGTCACACAGGAACAGTTTTCAAACGAAACAGAACCATGTTCAACAACGCAGTCTTCAACACAGGAGAGCAATTCTTTGGGCAGGAAGCGAAGAAGGCTATTCATGAAAAGTGCTTTTAGAGGAGAAGGAAGAAGTCTATTTTTTTCGTACGTGCCTTTCTGTAACCCCAGGGATTGCTGCCACGAGCTTCTGGGTCACTGCCCGATGCTGGCCAATGCGAACTTCGCGCAGTTCTCACAAGAAATCGGACTCGCCTCCCTAGGTGCTTCAGACGATGAGATCGACAAGCTCGCTACGGTGAGTATTACAAAGCGAAAAGCAACTGCATTTTACCCCTAATATCTCTCGTACAGTTATTTGAAGATCTCTTTTGCGCTGTTTGCTGGTAGCAAACTATAATATGATCCTAGTTTCGAGCAGGTCTTCTTAATGTGACGGGCGCCGGAGATACCATAATCAGTCCCATTTGGGTCACTGCGACAACATACTGATCGAGAAAATTCTCTCGGCGTTTGGCGACCTCCAGTGATAACGTTCGTTTGCGTTGTAAAGATCGTCAGGGTTCATTGAAATAATGTGAAGCGTTCTGTATTGGCTTCAAGCATTTCATCCTATATTGGGTTTTTTTCAGGCCTTCGAACCGTCCGTATGGTGTTGACGGTTTCTTCTTAGATTTCCGTAACTATAAGATGCAATCTTTGTCCTAAACTCCGGAAGCTATATTAAATTTGTTTCAACAAGCAAGCCACCATGCGAAGTTTCAAGAAAAGTGCGTGCGTCCACTCACCAAGAGTCTTTACTGTTCAATAGAAAACATTCGATGGTAGAGCTACAGCAACCCAATAATGATTACAAGTACCACATCAAGTGCTTTATTACCAAGAGATAGCGTAAACTACACTTAGGTACAGACAAATAATTCGACGTTATCTGTTTCGCATGCTTAATTTCTCGAGGCCGCGTCTCCTAACAAGGCACTCACGACGAGATTCAAAGGCTTTGATCTACATAATTAGGCTTTCGATGTAGCTGCTCGCAGTTTTTTGACAAGGATACTTCGCTGCACTGTTGCCGTAGTACTGATATGTTTTTTTTATTATTATCGTGTCGCACATAACTTCTTTTTTTCTTTCCCTCTGTTGTGACATTCCTTGTAGTGTTACTTTTTTACGGTGGAGTTCGGATTGTGCAAGCAAAACGGTGAAATGAAGGTGTACGGAGCTGGTCTGCTTTCTTCAGCGGCAGAGTTACGCGTAAGTACATTTTAAATAACAAATAGAAGCATAAGAATAGTTATTATATTTCCATTTTAAAAACTTAGCTGTACATTGAATTCTATGTCAGAAGGCAGTTATGTCAGAACTCTATGTTAGAACGCAGTTATACCATGCAAAAATTCATTTATTTGCTCTATAATAAAAGCTCAGCCATCTGCCATTCTACGGACAGAAGTCCACAATGGATACCGTGTAGACAGCACTTGTGCTTATGGCCGTATACCATTAATCAATTAGTCTCTAATAGGCTTCTGCAAACAATAGTCTATGGGCAGCAATAACTGGAAGGACTTGTTGAAGAAATATGTATGTACACAGTGTCACACTTGTTAGCCAAGTGGGCAAGTACATATGAAAAGGCAAAGTGATTCGCAACAATTATAGGGACAATCTATAGACTCTAAGTTGATTTAGGGAAGGAATCCTTCAGGCTGTGAATACTAAACTCTGCTTTTTTTTACTTACAGCACGCCCTTACGGACAAAGCCAACGTACTGCCGTTCGACCCGGCCATAACGATTGAGACTGAGCCGATCATCACGGCTTTCCAGAACGTTTATTTCTACACGGACAGTTTCAACGAAGCGAAGCTGCAAATGAGGTAAGGTTGTACATTGCGGAATACTGTTGTGTTCTTACCTGAAACAGCAACAAAACAGAATTGACCACAGTAAGGTGGTGAGTGCTGCTGCGCTGTACTTGCTACTGTGAAAGGAAGTTACCAAAAAGTAAATCACGATGAGCGGTGAGAGTTTTTGTCGAGGGCTAAATCTCCTGTAGTAGAGGTAGGTTTAATATCACTTGAAACGAGTGAAATTAGCCGATAATGAGATTAACCGAATGTAACATGGGGACGTATTTCATGCTGGTAGATAAGCCTGTCATCTTCACTCAGAGGAGTTCGTTGAAACCGATCGCATTGGTTTCATCAGGTTACAATGCATTTTAAATATGAGTAATTTAACGACCAGCGCACCCCGTCTCAAAGACGGCAGGCATGTTGTCAATACGCTCGGTGTTGCTCGAGGTGAGAATAACGCTAACTGGTGGAAAGCCATTTTTTTTTCAATCAGTCTCACCTCTAAGTCTTAGATTATCGATTACCAACCGATCTCCATGAAACTGATCAACCGCGAAAAACACGGCCCCTGTTTAAATCAAATATAATCCCTCCACTACTGGGACTCTTGACAGCTTAGGTGAAACTGCAAGACGTCAAACCCTGTCAACCGGTAAATAATGCGCTTCATTTCGCGTGTTGTGTGTTTTTGTTGCGCACTTGCTTTTCTTTGCGTGTGTCAGATATCAAGGTTTGTTACTTTCAAGTCTATTTACTCACTTTTTTGTTTTTCTCAGAGAGTTCGCCAAGACCATCAAGCGCCCCTTTGGCTTGCGCTACAACCCGTACACCCAGACCGTGGACGTCCTCACCAACACCCGCAAGATTGCCAACATAGTCAGCGAACTGAAGGGAGACCTTTGCATCGTCACCAATGCCCTGAGCAAATTAAGGGTGTCTGACACGGAAAATCCCAACCGCTAAGCAATCTAACGTACTCAATCCCGTGGCCAAGTGCTGACAAATAGAGAGCTTTAGCTGGCCGTATATGTATTACCAGCGTTTTCGTATTATATCGTCACCGCGTCAGCTCAATACGACAGACATCAACTTGAGCAGAAGCGTTGGTGGTGGCGTCTTGTGGCCCTGCTTTCAACCTGTGCGCGTTGGAACATGGCCTTCGAGATTGGCCGGCTCACGCGGACACCGCGCACACTGCATATCTCGAAGGCCATCATAAAAATATCAAGTTGAACAAATTTTGCCTGCAAAAACAAAAAAAGAAAGAGAAAACCTTGCTGGTCATTTCGCCACTGCCAAAGCCTTTCAAACAGCAGATATAGCTCGGTCAGTCAATGCAGCGCGAATTTGGCATGCCTTTTCTAAACACACCGTGCAGGATTGCGCCAATGCGTCACAACATTGTGTTAACCATAATAGGCATACGTCTGGCTAGAATTCGTTAATTACAAAAATTTAGCATGGACCAGTTGAAGGAAGGACATGCTAGGAATTAGCCCAGTGCTTTCTTAAATTTTGCTTGCGCACAGGAATTCCCGTCATTTTATCGCTGCTCGCTCTAATCAGTATCAGCCTAACAACATAAAATAAAGCTTAATCATTCACAACTTTCATATCAACAGATATAGGCCTCAAAAAAGTAAACTTAAAAGAACGGCTGCTATAAGTTCCTCATAATCAACCAATATGATCTGACCAGCGAAATTTTTTTTAACTTCGTCTCAAGATGTGGAAAGACATACGCACGACAAATGCGGTTGCAGGCCGGAGAAACTTAGTTATTTAGTGAGCATACGTCAGTATTCATTCGAAATTTTGCGACATGCCGCACCTCTACGAATAAGTTTTTTTTTAAGAATTTGTATAACAAAGCGTCATATTTTTCTAAAATACCAAATGGTATTTACCAAAAAGCGCCCCTATGGTATGGTATTCACGCAAATATGACTCCCCGATATTTGTTCCTAAAATAGTTCGGGAAAACATAGAGAACTTGTGATACTTGTATGTTAATATTGTTCGACCGGGTAATATACCAGCCCGCCGCAATGTCAAGGCGGCTTGCAACAAACTCTGAGGGGTTAAGAGAAAGCCGTAACTGTAGGCCAACTTGAATTGCCTTCGCCACAATTTGAATGAAATTTGTTGAATTTGATCATTATCATCATCATCATCCGCCTATTTTACGGCCACTGCAGGACGAATACCTTTTCATTCGATCTCCAATTACCCCTGTCCTGCGCCATCGGATGCCATCTAGCGCCTGCAAATTTCCTAATTTCATCACCACCCCTAGACTTCTGCCGTCCTCGACTGCGCTTGCCTTCTCTTGGCACACATTCTGTAAGCTTAATTGTCCACCGGTTATCTAACCTACGCACCACATAGCTTGCACAGCTCAATTTTTTTCTCTTTTTGTCAAGTAGAATATCGGTTATCCCCGTTTGCTCTCTGATCCATACCGCTATCTTCCTGTCTCTTAACATTGCACCTAACGTTCTTCGTTCAATCTCTCTTTGCGTGGTCCTTAACTTGTTCTCGAAGAAGTCAAACTCAAACGCTTCTAGCAAGCGCAATTTCGATTTGAACTTTCAACTCCTTTTTCACATAAATTGCAGAAAGCATGTTTCGTAAAAATAGAAGCACAATGTTTTCAAATCTGTAACTTGGCACCAAAAACGAATATCGCAGTTCTGTCAACTACAGCTGTTACCGCATCTAAGCCACCCAAATTTGACCTATGAGCTTACAATTTTCCTTAAAAATTACAGTGCTTAGGGCGGTTTTGCAAAAGTCTTCGTCACAATTGGTAGTATATTCGAAAGTGGTGTGAGATGCATCAATTTTTTTTCCAGTTTAGACCAATTATAAGCAGTAGTTTACAGAACTATGATATCGTTCTTATTGTTGAGTTGCAGATTATGAAGTTTGGTACATAAGACTTTTATTTAGAATTTTTAACAATATCTTTTTAATATTGACCATCTAAACAAAAAAAACGTTCTTTTTTCAATGCTTGCTACGTTTTAACAATTCCCTTTGAATGCCACAAACCTCCTCAAAATCGGTGCCGTGATCGGCGAGCAAAATTATTTCTCTATTTTTACGTATTTAGCTCCTGAGCTAAAGGTTTCTCTTAAATAAGCGTTATTGTTCTTTACAGTATCCTGACAATAAAACCGTCAGAGAAATCACTGACATGCAATTAGCTGCCAAGAGAAGAAAACAGCTGCAGCTATGCTGTCGTCAGGTGCATGACACTATGGTGAAAGGGAGTCTACACCAACATCGATTTCTGACAGCATGCTGTTGCAGACAGGGCATGTGCTTGGTCGATGCCATCCAGCCTGAACTGTCTACGTCGTTCGTGTTGTGTAGGTGATGACATCCATGAGCCATTCAATCATACCAGTTTCGAAACTGCTTGTATACCTTATGTTTAGAAATACGGTCACAGTGACTGGAAACGGATTATGAGGGTCTGACTATCGCGTCACCTAGTGACAAAAGAAAACATCCACAAAACGCCACATTTTGATAGCTTTCGACTAGAATTCTTGTAAAGCACTCTAGCGCTGCGTTTGTTCAGCGATCATGGGAATAATTGGAATTAGATGGATTCACATATTATTCGTATCAGTAGGTTTATATGTTCTTGTGTTACTTATTACTTTTTATCTTCTTACATTATCTTTCTACATTTCCAAGCAATCATACTTTTCAAAACGCATGACGGCCATAAGGTTTTGTAAGGATTTATAATAATTGCGAATTGTTACATTCACACAGAAATATTTTACTGAAAATTGTTGATTCACAAAGTCACGAAGTGGTTTGAAACCAGAAATATGAAGCCTAGAGAAATTCACGTAATACCTTTCGTATGGGGGCAGAATCGCTGTACTCGTAGCTGGTGTAGACACTATAGCATGAGTTCCTCCTAAGAAATGTTTGCAGGAAGCTCATGACTTGAAGAGCGCAACAAGGCTTTGCTACAGCCACTCGCTGTAAGCGAAGCCAAACAAACAGTAATTCCATTTAACGCCTGTGTTTCTGTCCCATCAACCATTTCGAGCCCATATAATACTCGATGTGTGTCGACGAGCTTCATCTTGTGGCTCCCTGGTGACACATCAGTCAGTGAACCCTCCCCCACAGGAACGTAGCTGAGCATGTCGGAAGTTCGAAACGAAGTTTAAGAATTGGTGTGATTGAAGCATCAGTCAGTGAACCCTCCCCCACAGGAACGTAGCTGAGCATGTCGGAAGTTCGCAACAAAGTTTCGGAATCGGTGTGATTGAAGAGCTTTGGTGAAAAGTGTGTTTTGTGCCAGTACAGCACTGGTCAAAGTTCTATTCCGCGCCCGCTTACGAGACAGGTACCGCGGCCAGTTGGCCGCACTTTCGTGAAAAGCGTAATGCTTTTTAAGCGTTGTGTGATGTTCCGAGAACACGGTATGGATATGTCGTCGCTGTCTGTGCTCGTCTGTGTCGGTAGCACGTTTGTTTTGTCCTACCATTATTGGGAGAAGAAAAAAAAAACACTATAGAGCAGGGACGACGAGACACGAAGAAGATGGCACAAACAAAACGCCTGTAAAGACGGAGAAGTGTGGCCACTGTCTTTCAGTGCAAACTGAGGCAAACCGGAATTTGGCTATCCACATAAAATGTCGCATGGCCCTAAGCATAGGCGCCGACTATGGGGGAGAGGGAAGTGTGAGCCCCCTCCCCCTTCCCCTACCTAAAGTGTCAGTACCAGAGTTCTGTTACCCGCATCATTTCAGGTTACATTTGAGTTGCCTCGGATTTTTCAATTAATATTTTATTGCGGCTAAAAGCTTACTCCATCACTGTTGGCGCTGAGGCACACAGCTTTTCGTTCATATTTCAGCGTTATTTCTACAAATGCTAACAGCAGGACAAGCGCATAAAAGTACCAGCGGCGGCTACCTCATCCGAATTTTCTCACTTGAACATTCTTTTTTAATTTCCACTGTGAACAATATGAACCGACACAATATATGCAAATATAAACTAAGGACAAATTTCATTATATTTTTAAAGAGAAGGAGTTAGCCTACTAACAATTATTTCTAATGGTATGGATGGTTGCTGCTTAGAGAGTGCATATGTTTCTGTATGTTCACCTCGCTTCAATTGCCTTGCCTGCTTTGTTGACCCGGAAAAAAACCTGCAGACTTCGGTGACCCCTTTGGCAGAGTCTTTTATCAACGGCCGTTGAAATGCACCCGAATGATATGAGTCTCGGTATTGCTTCTCCTTCCAGTTGGCAATGCTAACGACCCATGAAAAAAAAACACTTTTCATAATTTACAACATTTATTAGGGATGAAAACTTGGCCACTTAAATGCAGAGATTATAAATATACATAATTCACACAATAGCCCAATAGACCTTGATAATTGTTAGACACGTGCCTTCGATGTTTGTTTTTACCACACCTTGGCATGCACAGTGATGCTCCATATTTTTTTTGCGTGCGTGCAGTAAAATTTAGTTGAGAATAAAGAACGCTTGTTTGTGTCATCTTCGTGTCTCGTCGCTTGGAAGCTCTATGTTTCTTTTTTTCAATGCTTAACCACCATATAGCCCAAATATCCATTTTTTTGTCTTACCCATGTTGCAGTTTGTGTTACAGCAGTAGTAATTCTCAGCTTTGACAAAGCTGTAGCATGTACAGATCGTTCGTACGAAATGCGACAGGATATGAGGTGACAATATTCGGCAGTGTACACTGTGTAAAAGTAATTAGTATTGTCATTTTGCTTGTCAAGTATTGTTTGTCGTGTTCATGTGAAAGTCCAGAGTGTCACGTAGCACAAAAACATGTTTATGAGAAGTAGACTTTTGCGGCAATGTTTTTTTTTTTTTACGGATGCGGAAGTGTGGGCTTTTTACTTCCTTGTTTGTGTGAGTGTGTGTGTACGTGTGTGTGTTTGTGTCTATGCGTGTATTTTTGTCTGTGAAGTATATAGTTCCTTTTGATTTTCGTTCCTTAATTTGAGTAAGTTGTTTTTGGTTTAGTTATTCGGAAACAAATCAGCTAAATTTTCCGCAACGCTCTTGTGCAAATTACTAAGTGACTAATAAGGCCAAGAAAATATTTATTAGGAAGAATCATTATTTAAATCAAGTGATAACTGGGTACTAGGATATACAACTAGGAAACGCACAAATCTTAGGGCGTCTGAAAACAGTTCTGTGTTTTTTCCTATAAATTATGTTAACTTTTATTTAGAATAACCTGCAGATTGAACCACGGAAGCTGGCGCACCCATCTTTAGCGAACCTAAACCTCTTCGCTTTCAAGAAACGTCATTTGGCATCTGTTATATATTCCCACAAGGAACGGGCGATGCCTCACGAAGACGACTAAAGTTTTAGTGTATAGTGCCGAAAGAAATCACTGGATAAATGTCTAATCTTTTTGCTATAGTTATATTGCTTAGAGGCGGAAGGAAGACGTTAGCGATAACTTTCCGCACCGAAAGGGACAGTTCGTTCACTATTTATTTTGTTTTCATTATTTTAGCGTCCGTCAGAATTTCATTCAAGTAATTTTCATCAATCAGCGCATTAGCCCATACGGAAGTGAATGGAGAAGCAGGAGGTAAATGCTTCGAACGTTTGCACCTGATCTCGCATGTAAACGTAATCTAATCTACCAAAGAATCAATCAAGATAGTCACATTACCTTTCTAAAAATTGTTGTTTTTGTGCGAAAACATAACTTTCAGACAACAATGTCATTGAAGGCACCGAACAATTTTCTGGCAGTTCAATCTGCACGCAATGAATGCCGTCATGCACGTAGCATAAGTTGCGGGGGTAATCTCGAAGGTCCCCGCCCTATCATTGGCGTTAGCAGTATTTCAGATATATATATATATATATATATATATATATATATATATATATATATATATATATATATGTATATATATATATATATATATATATATATATATATATATATATATATATATATATATATATATATATATATATATATATATATATATATGTGCGCGTGTGTGCGTGTGCGTGTGTGTGTGTGTGTGTGTGTGTGCGCGCGCGCGTGCGTGCGTGCGTGCGTGCGTGCTATTTCTGACAACTTGAAATTACCTATTTCTCATGTATTTCTTATGTTGCATGTACCACTCTACCACGACCCCTGTCATTGGAGTTAACAGTATTTCAAATAAATAATCTGGAAGGTGGCCTCAATCCAACAATGGTATTCAAACTTGTAGAGGCAATACGAAGGTGAAGAGAACGAACTCGGTGGCATGCGTCATCAGCCCATTTCGAATGGCATGTTCGTGACACCTTGGCTTCCTTCATCCCCGTCATCACAGCACGGATAGCGAATTGCGAAGATGTATAATCAGTGGGGTCCTTTCAGCAAATTGCAATAACATTGGCTAAACGACGCTTTCTTTCGCCATGGAATGCAATTTCAATTAAGCTTTCGTTTTCAACGGTTCACTCTCACGCTGATCATTGGCTCCGAGATCAGGTGGCACGTGCGTTTCGTGGCACGAAATCTCGGAGGCCATATGCTGGCTTCAGTATTTCAAGTTCTTGTCGAAAGTTGGGGAGGAAATTCTAAAGAAAGATAGGTATGACAAAAAGAGCTTGGTGGCACAACCCACCACGCCGCTTCACAGGGACGCTCGTAGCATCCATCCATCCAGCATCCATATGTTGGCGACAACCTCAACAGTCAGTTCAAGCTCCCTCCACACAGATGCGCTGTATCTGCCATCTATGCCACCGTTCTCCAAACCGGATGGTACTCGAGACACGTCGATAATTAAAGAAATTTGTCTCAACCACGACGTCACGGAAATGGTGAACGTAATTGGCTGGCGCATTTATGCAAATTCTTCGTAAGTTGAACAGCGGCCCCTGCATTCTTGGGTTACCACCGACTACAGACAATACCAATTGAACAGTAAAAATGGATGAAATAGCGCGGAACTGAAGGCCTGCCTTTTCACCTCCGTTGAAATCAAGGATTTGGCTACAGTGAATAAGTCAATACACGTGGCATTTAGAGGTGCCACGCGTATTTAGAGGTTGTCTTCTCTCACGTCCGTGTCGTTTTTTAGTGTCGCGCAACATCATTTAAGTAATGGATTACCAACTTGCCCGGAATGCTACTCTCACCAATAATGGGTTTTTAAGCCATCATACTCTTGCAATGTTCTTTCCTTAATATTTCCCCATTGTCATAAGCACACTTGTCCTATCTGGTGTGGATCCATGCCTGTATTAGTTTCTATGGAATCATACGTTTGTTGTGTGTCCTTTTATGTACTCTCTCTCTCTCTCTCTCTCTCTCTCTGTCTCTCTCTCTCTCTGGGACGCTAGCTCTTTGAGTAATAAGAAAAAAATGTCGGAGAAAGAACGTCTTATGCTAGGCGTTCTCTCCCAAACGAGCATACATTCTTGCTAGGCTACATCTGTACTCATGACATTTCTTGTTTCCCTGTCTTCTTCGCATATCGAGAGTTTTAGAAATTTAGTCCTTTTTGTGCAAAACGCACATCTACGTATTACTGAATTCCTGTGCTGCATTTATTTATTATATGTGATAATAGCAGAATCGTAGTCTCGTAGCGCCGCATATTTTCAGCGCACTAGTAACCTTGCGAATCAATCCCAGGGTTGCTTCGAAATGGTACTACGTAGGCCCGGAAAAAAAAGCGAGTCGGACAGTATTTCTACAACCCCGTGAATAACTCGTTATCCTGTATATATAGAGAAGACAGTATTCGCAGATTATATATATACATTATATATATATATATATATATACATATATATATATATATATATATATATATATATATATATATATATATATATATATATATATATATATATATATATATAATGTATACCGTTATGTAAATATGTTTCAGAATCCGCAAAAAAAATCACATCTCGTCCTATGTCAGTTTCGGCTCATCCTCGTAGTTACAAACGGCGAATAACACAGGTCAAGGCGTTGTCAGTGACGTCACTCGGTTTCAAGAAAAGAACTCATATGTTTGTTCAAAGGTGGCACGTGAGTTACGGACGAGTTCCGGAGGTTCTAATACTCACGGAACAGTCATTACAAGTATGACTAGAGAGGAGCACCTTTTGTTCCCCTGGCAGACGCGATTGTGTGCAGATATCGGAAGAGTAAGGTTTGTTTGGTGTATTCCGTAAACAATGTAATTCTGTCAGTTCCTTTACGCTGGAGTAACTGCTTCTTTGACTGCTATCGAAGAACTCTCCAGCCTCGTACACCTAGATAGAAACCTTTTACACTGCTTTTGTCCAATCAGAGTGAACGTGCTTCCTTATGTGTGGAATGAGAATACTAAATATACAGTTAAATATGCGATCCCGTTCGAGGAGTTGTAAAATTTTATACACCGAGATGAAGGGTTCCGAGGCTGTTTGAACCCCCACCCAAATAAAGTTACTTATTCCCATTCGTGGAGGAGTGAGAACTCTCGTAAAAGGAGTTAAATAGTCAACTAGCACTTAGTGCCACAAAAGGAGTCGCTAATACTCCCTTTTTAATTATTCTTCGTGCTGATGTAAAATGTGTCTATTTTAAATTGCTAAATGGTGCCACTTACCTTTCACATTATTACTCTTGTTTATGTTTGTTTGTTCTGTTGTTTTTTCTCGTTGCCGACACCTCCCGAAACAAGTAAAATCGGGCTTTGTCTGCGTACATAGATAGCGTGACCGAAAAGAAAAACATTTCCCTTGTCCCCGCGTTGCTGCTAAAACACTTGTATACTTGTTCTACCTGCAGTTACACTGTCCTCTTCAGATTTAGAAATAAATGATACATTCCATGGAAGATACCTTGGTCTCATCTGTAGTTTGAAAACTGCCACCCGAGTACAACAAAGCCTTGCTAAAAGTTGTGTCCCCGGTTCTGAGTGATCTTTCCAGCAACTGTACCTTGTTACCATCCTGACTTTTTTACAGCCATACTGCGGTCTTAAGATCAAGCAGGTGGGAATAACAAGGTAGGACAAGGTAGAGGGGAATAACAAGATAGGACTAACAGATTAACAGATAGGACTAACAAGATATATAAAGGACGCGACACCATATTCAAAGGGTGGACACAGCACGCTCAGATGCGGTGACCGTATCTGAAAAGAAGAAACTGGCAGGCAAGGCATTCCACTTCTGGACTGCGTATTGAAAAAAAATGAATATTTAAAAATGTTTGTGCCAGACGAATAAAGGAGTAAGTTGCGACAATGACATATGGTGACGAAATGTGTGTACCGCAGCCGGCTGAATATATTTCCGCGTGTCAAGGCGCAATGACCCTCCACACAGGTTCTACAGCAATTTCAAGCTTGCGATTTTACTTCGATGCTCCAGTTTGGGAATGTTGGTCACGCGCACAAGTGCGGATGGTTTTATTCATATGAGTAACGGAAGTCCGTCTCACGCAGACCAGACTTCTGTTAACTCATGCACGGCGAAACATCTAAATTTCTTCAAGTTATCCAATATAATCAAACAGTATATGCAAGAAACTTGCCCCCGAATTAAACATCTATGAATAAATGTGTTGTCATATTGGTTTCTTGCCATGCTTCTAAGAGGGTTTTTCTTTATTTGGCGCGGATGTCATTACCGTCTCGCTCAAGGTATGGATACCTTAACGATTTCATGGCAGTAGAGCAGCCAACAACCGTGGGCTTTCGCACGTAGTGGCTCCCCAAGTGCGGAACAAAAAAAAACTAGGAGGGAGCGTCACGTGACAATCCTGAAATATTGTAGAAAAAAATATAAACGAAAGACGCGTGAGAAATAGGCTCTCACCGCGTAATAAGCAAACGGTAATTTCTAGCATCCAAGCACGTGGAAACTACCGGAGAGAGTAGACTGGGTGGCAAGGGCCGATTGTGACGAAGGCGGCATTAACAGCTACCACGAACCATGGCCTCCGAGATCCACCACGACGCGCGCAGGGGTGAATCTCGGAGGCCATGCACGAACCAAACAATGTGTTGAAAGGACTGACAAGCATGGCGGTCCTACTTCCCAAGAGTCGACACGAAAATGCGCCTCGTCGGAAAGAAGGGAAGAGTCAAATTAGGTTGGCTTGCTGAGGCTAGCTGCTCGACGTTATACTGTCTTAGAGTAGTTTCTTTACTTATTCCATGCTAACGAGGAAAGCCTGAACTGAACGTCACTTGTCCTCGCTCATCAGTCGAGAACTAGAGCATTCAGCGTGGCATGGCTGGAAGGTTGGGGGAAAAAAGAAGGTCAGTTTTCAAACAACATTCTTTAATGTCGCCAACAAAGAACAGAGTCCCCATGCTCAAACAAAAAGTCCTCAAGCCAAGAAAAAAATCAAGCACGTTTCCCGCTTGCGACGATAAAAAAGTCTGTGTCGCTCTCACAGGCCCAAAGGACGCTCACGGGATGCGGAGATGAGCAACTTCCAACAGAAGGCGATGAGGCAGTCACGTGTCCAACACAGTTGGTTCACTGAAGTGGCAGTCACTGCGAAGTCTTCAGGTCGAAGTGGCAACGACGGCCCTCAGCTTCCTACAACGCTGCATTACTGTCTTGTCGTCTGAATGCCTTCAGCGAAGTACGGCTCACGTCAAACATTTAATGCCACTGCACGCGGAATTGTAACCATGGCTGTTTGGTATTGCTGTCCTTTCAGTAGCAGCGCGGGCTCCATTAAAGCTTAAAAACACCTTCTACGTGCGTAGTCTTCAAGGGACACTGAAGATGTATTTAGGTAAGTGAATTAGGTAAGTTATACTTTTGCAACAGCAAAACGGCCAATGTGATCGTGATAGTGTGGCTAGGTAAGCCATAAAAATACGCTAGAACAAAAACCGGTTGGTGACGCCGCCTGAAAGTCGCCCCACGCGCTCCCTAGGACATCATATATTTTGACAGCGTCCACTGTGGTTGAGATTACAGTTTATGGTTGAATTATTACTTCATTGTATTCTAACAGATCCAAAGTATCGACCAAGCAACTTTAAATATCCTTTTCTGTCTAAAAAACAACTCTAATAAGTTCAAACACTTTGAAATCCGCGACGTCACACTGATGGACCAGCGCTCAAATTCCGGTGCGAAATAAAACAAAAAAGGAGGTGCTCATCTTACTACGTTCACATTTTCTTCGCCAGGTGAAAGAAAATAAGGAGTTTTCAAGGAACATTTTCCGAGTCTAAAGTTATTTAAGTGTGCCCTTGGGTGTCCCTTTAGAGCGACGAGCAGACTGGTCCTCAGTCTTTCAACGCAAGGTGTACGCCAGTCACCGCCGCTTGTAGAAGGGCCAAGGAAGCGGCTCGTTGAATCCTTGAACGAGCGCAACCATGGGTTCATGGAGCATCACTGTGGCGTCGTAACCAACGACGAAATCCAGGTGCATAAACGTATCCTGTGGAATCTCGTAGTCAAAGACGATGGCGTCGCCTATTCGACTTCTCAGGCTTTGCACGTCGTTCGGATCGGCGAAACGGTCCGCGGCGCCGGTGAAGAGAGCGATGGGTGCGAAGACGTGTTCCAGAGGGTACTCGTAGGGTTCAGGCTGGGTATAAGGGTAAGGAACGTTGTAGGGGCCACGTGTTCAGTTAGCCGTGTACACGGGGAAGTGACGCAGTGGCACGAGATTGGCGAGTTTTCGCTTGTCTGTTTATATAACATATTTCAGAAACCACCGGGTTAACAGAGACGTATAAGCGAGTAACAACGCAGTTAGTGGCGCCTTGCGACGCTTTCGCCAACTACAAAGCGTTGGAAGCATTTTTTGCTTTACGTAGGGGTTCTCACTGAAGGAGGATATCAAAATAAGATGCATGTTAAAGATTAGGTCCATAACCACGCTATAACCAGAATCAAAGTTGAATACGGTAGTTCAGTGCCATAATAGCTTTGTATCATCTTTAATTAAACTCTGCGTCACAGGATGGCGCCACAAAGGCACGGCGCTCACATCTACGCCGCCACTAACCCGATATTCTGTAAATGGTATTAGTAGAGACTTTTAGCGTGTCCGCTATTCCGGCGAACCGGGGCGGTTTGGGCGGATTACCGGATGGTCGGAACGTTTTTCACAGCGGCGTAATTGTGTTCACAATTACGCCGCTGTCGAAAACTTACACCCCACCTAAGAAGAATGTAGTAATTGGCTCTGTGTTTAGGTTTTTGAGCTTTGCACCACCAGCTGGCGCCACCAATCTCGCCGCTCACGTTTACGCCCCGACCATCCGGTAACCCGCCCAAACCGCCCCGGTTTGCTGGAATAGCGGACACGCTAAAAGTCTCTAATATGTGGATGGGGAAAAATGCTCAATTAGCGCTTTAACGGGTATATTTCTGTGCGCACTGTGAATCCGATTCCTTCGCTACATTTAAAAACAAAATGCTTTCAATATTTATTTGCAAAATTAAAAATTTTGAAAGAGCATTCTCGCTAACATTCTGGTAGTGCGTACGTTTCGTACTTCTCGGTACAACAACACTTACTGAAAAAAAATATACATATATTCTACATTAGGGCGACAAATGAATGCAATGGACTGGGATATTTTTTCTTGGCTAAAAGCCCACTCCACTCGTCGCACGAGAACGTAACTCGTTCATTGCGCTGCATTTTGCAATGAATCGGCACTCTGCAAACTGTCACGCAAGTTGCTTGTTTAAGCGGCACATAAGCACAGCGTAAGCCTTGGAAGGTGTGCCGCATTCATAGGTTCCTTTCGAGCTGCAGTTCCACCACATTCTGTAAAGTGCCTCCCTTTGCTTCCACCAGGTGCCTATGGTCACATCTGATTACTGGATGCGGGAGATATGTAGCGTAACGTTACTTTTAGTAGGGCGATCCCGTATGTTCCACATTCATAATTTCATATAATCATATTCGATCCCATGTGAACCTGAACTGACATATGGGAATATGGTAAAAGGCATATGGGTATTTTTCACAGGCAATGCTTATAAAACAGACTGCACGGCTACCAGTGCTTTACTTATTGTATATGGAACTTAGGTAACTGCTAGATTAAGTAAATATCAGGAGCACATATGTTATTACGATTCCATGCAGACATAGTTTTGTGAGAAAGTACTGTTTAGTATCACTATTACCTATAGTATGATGTTATCGGAACTGAAAACTGCCAAAACTGCATGCATCAACAAGGAACGTTGTTCTTCTTATAAACGGTATTAACGCTGCATTATGTGTCGGTAGCCCTAATGTGGGGCTAAGAAGTTACTATATGGCTTACAATATTAAATATCTGCCAAAACACACATGCATGATATGGTCCCGTGGGTTAGCATATAAGTTAACTCACCTGGTTGTATCGTATCAAATTTTCTTCGAAACCGTAGTTGTACATAATAAAATTCTGCGCTCTGTACATCTGAAAAAGTAAGTGAACATCCGGTAGATAAGCACAATGTCTGCGCTAACCGTGCTGCCCGCCCCCTTCACCGCCGCTTGTAAAATGCGGAGTTAAAACCAAGGAAAACGCGACAATGCGAACGTGTTCTCGGCAGCACCCATTTGCTTACAGCACTATACAGATCTTGCAGTCCCGAGTACTATTTTAATAAAGTAAGAGTGCTGTTTCTTTCCTGCACTCACTTGCGTGGAATGCGTATTTATGCTAAAAAATAAACGTTTCGCGTAACTTAAGCACACGCACGCGCATATTCTTTTTTTATTTTTTTCATGGCACAGCTGCCTTGTAACTCTGTAAGCAACTACAAAGGAAAAAAAACGCCTTCAGATGAGGTGCCTATTATCCCCAGTCTCTTGTGGCCTGCTACGCATGCTCTTTTTCTTTTTTTTTTACGTGCTATATTTAGCGGGGTCTTCCACAATGCTAAGCATGTAGCTTCGAGGCTTCAGCTTGTCAGCGGTCAGTGACTCCAGTCAGACGGCAGATATCGGTGCCATTATGGCCGTTGTCAGTGTTGTCGAGTTCCGCTATTTTGGCGTTTTTGAGCCAATCAGAGCTAACAAGATGGCGATTTTGACATTACGGAGGAATTTGACAGTGCCCAGGGTATGACACCCTCGGATTCAATCACTAAAGAACATGTGAAATATTTCATCGACTGCAAAGTTCTTTTTCTCCCGAGAACTCATAGCGGCTTTCCCTAAGTAGCTTTCTATTGCACACAGAAAGATGACAAATATCGATTTGTATGCTGCTTTTCTTGCATACACAGTGAGGATCTCTTTAGACAGCCATAGAGGAGGTCTTCCTTTAATAAGTACTTTCGGTGTCTTGCCCATCTTATTTAGATTTCAGATAGGAAGAATCACAGAAAGCTCTAGCCATTTCGAAACTCGTACATCTGTTAGTTAATATAACCATATCGAGAACAATTCTCACCTGCGTGTAATGAATTATGTTACGTATTGACGTTCCTGCTGGCATGTGGGCAAGGTACACTGGTATCCGTGTCTGGAAAAAAAGTGTCACTGTGAGCCAGCAGAATTATCTGGAACCAATCTGACAGCATGTGTAAATAGTCTACGCTGAAGGAGTAATTGTTTTAAACTTTTTAATGTTCGTTTTTCTTCTCATACTGTTTTCTGCCTATTTAATCAGTCAATGAGTTGATTAATCTATCAACTGAGCAGAATTAATTTTTGTAGAGGGCCTAAAAGAAATATTTTCACCTGGTTGCGTTGGTAAATTCTCGAAACTATCTGCACAATTTACATGAGGCTTCGTTTAAGCAAAATACCACACACTAGCGCTTCACAGCCACTCATCACGCCATCGACACAACCACATATTCCACCTAAGAGATAGAGAGAGAGAGAGAGAGAGAGAGTAGAGAGACGTATTCCAGCTCATGAAACACGCCAGCCATGAGCCTTACACGCTTTTCAATATAACGACTAGGTGCCACATCGCAAAAACTGACTCAAAGAAGTAAGGGAAGTCCACAGAGTAGACCGGTAAATCGACTTCTAAATTTATAAGCGGCCTTAGCGAGGCCGTCGACTTACCTTGTTCAACTGTTCTCGGCTTGCCCCCACGGCAACGTTGACTGGCAGGAAACAGGCTCCACGGAAAACATTGTTGCAGAACTGAGTGATCAGGAACTGTGTCGTGGGAGTGGACGTCAGGAGGCCTCCCTTGGTGAAGTGGTGGAAAACCGACTGCGCAATTTGTTACGCTTTAAGAATGACTGTTTGTGAGCGCCGATTGTTGCGGTTCGTGACAAAGAAATACACGTGCACAAAGCACAAGTTGGCTGTCGTTGTACAAGTAGGCAAATACTGCGTAGCTTAAAGATTTCTGTATTTAGGTTGTTTTATTTTTATATATGTACTTTATTCTGAAATACCTATCTGGTAGCAGTCGCAAATTAGATGAAAACAACATACAAATAATTCTTTATAACACTCATTTCAAGCGGTATCAAGCATTCTTAGCAAACCTTTGACTACTTTGTGATTTCACACTTCAGTGGTATGAATGCGTTTTTTTTTTTTCATTTGAAATATTCTAGGGCAATATTGACAAACTTGAATGTTTCACGATTCCTAAAGATTCTGCAGCCCACAATGCTTCCTAAAGGTTTGGCGGTTTCCATTTGTAGGGCTTCGTTATCACCACATTGTTTTATTCCTAACACAAGCTGGGTAAACGAATAAAAATTTCGCTGCAATACTCTGTCACAACATCGTCATGAAATTTATTTATTTATTTATTTGGTACATACTGATAGCCTTAACGAAGGCTGTGGCAGGAAAGGGTACATTCATAAAAGGGAAAATACATCATTCACACAGGGTTCAACGAAAATCGTTTACAAGATGCCTTGGCTTTGGTTTAAAAACAAGCTTATTCATACACACGTACAGCGATCCCATACAGACCGTTGAAATCCGTGTAAGCGAATCTTTCGCGTCCACTCCGCCAACCATGGCCAACCGAGCACGAGTGCATGACGGCATCTTCGGCACGCGCGCTGTCTGCAGTGTGCAGCCATGGCCTGATGACGTCATCCGTGGTCTGATGACATCATCCATTGCGCCAAACAATCGAAATCGCGCCTCGCCTTCCTCTCACCCCATAACGCCACTGCTTGTGTCCACCGAAACATGGTGTCCAAAACCTGAGGTTGCTTTCAGCTTCCGCAATCGCTTCTACCGCATCCATCCAGCAAAAGCGTGGCCTCTGAGATCTGTATTTGACACCTCCGACGGGTGTATTTGGACACCACCTACTGGCGAGCGCTACTACCTCCCTAAGTTAACACATACTCAGACGAAGTAAACAAGACAAATGACAGGACGATACAGGAAAGGTTGACAGTGGAGCTCGCCCTGTCTCCTTCTTATGAGTGCGTGTTGCGTCACTCTCCTCATAATTACTACCGCTCCGTAAACCTTGCTCTCACCGGTACTTCCCCTGTTCCGATCCTCTTCGCGCGTCACCAACGATACACACAGTCTGTCAACACATTCCATCCGCCACAACTGACCACGCTATCAAAAACCATCGGACGCCACCGAAAAAAAAGACCTTCGTTGAAGAAATGGCACGATTACTCACGGCAATGAGCTCGGCGACGGGACCCAGAAGAGTGAGCGGCGTCTCGATGTGAGAGATGTTTCCCACCGGTGCGTAGCCTGCCACGAGATTTACCTATCAGAAACCAGCAGAACACAGGCGGTTTCTTAAGAGCAGCACATAGTTCCCTGCTAGTGTTAAAGAATTATACTTCAGTGTCTGAGAGTTTTCTTATTTTTGTACTTTGCATCATAGTATACTTACTGTTTCCACAGTCTGAATTACTTGATTCATTTGCACTGAAATTGCTGTATCTTCTCGCCTTCGCCGTACATGAGAATGAAATCCCAATTCTTCATTATTACTGAAAAGGATATTCTGCGTTGTACTTGCAAATTTAGCTAGCTGTAAAGAGCATCGCTGACGGGGATCGTTCAGTGTTGTCTTAGTCAATATTTATATTTTTCACATACGTATTTTATGGATAAGGCTAGTGCACCTGTCGTCGTCGTTGTTGTTGTCGTTGTTGTCGTCGTCGTCGTCGTCGTCGTCGTCGTCGTCGTCGTCGTCGTCGTCGTCGTTGTTGTTGTTGTTGTTGTTGTTGTTGTTGTTGTTGTTGTTGTTGTTGTTGTTGTTGTTGTTGTTGTTGTTGTTGTTGTTGTTGTTCACGAAATGTATAAAAGCCTTCATCTCCACTTCAATTTATTTGTGGCATGTCATGGCGTACAACCCGAAGGCACTCGGCGCACTTTCTGTGCGCTTCTTTCCTTTCTGTTTGTGTTATTATTGTCGTGTTCTTACGTATGTGTTTCGCGAGACATGGTCCTCTTGAAACGTTTCTTGTATGTTGAAAATGCGCTTCAAGTATGTTGTACTTTACCCGCAGAGTCAAGTTTGTTACAAATGAGCTGACACTGACAAAAGTGCTTATTCACTGGTCTGAAACTGTGAGAAACTTGTGCTGATGCCCTGATGATTGAGGGACATTGAACCAGATCCAAGAGCGCTGTTCAAGCAAGCCTTTACGATACGCGTACATCCGCCATGGCTGTACACAGAAATGTCCTAATTTCTTCTGCGTTTGCTGTATAAAACGTACACTAAGTTTTCGCTTTTAGCTTCCGTTTCTATAGGAATTCTATTTTTTACATTGCAGCGTAAGTGGAAAGCTGTCTTCGCAAAACTAGGTAAAATGTAGCTGACGCCAGCACCCAAGGTATCAAAATCTCCTATGAATGTCTCCTTTCGCTGTCAGTTCAGCGAATGCTTCCCACAAATATTTATTTAGAAACTCTACAGTAAACAGCCTAATCGTTATATATTCTCCACAAAATGTGCACAACAGCCTGTGAACTGGACACTGCCCTTTTTCTCGACTAATGTCCACAAACTTTGCGCAAACAACACTGTCTGCAAATCTGTGAAGCGCAAATTCGCCAAAACAGATGACAAAGTGATGGCTTTTCATAATTAAATTATGGTGCTTTACCTGCCAAAACCACTTTGATTATGAGGCACGCCGTAGTGGAGGGCTCCGGAAATTTCGACCAGCTGGGGTTCTTTAATGTGCACCTAAACCTAAGTACACGGAAGTTTTCGCATGTCGGCCCCATCGAAACGCGGCCGCCAAGGCCGGGATTCGATCCCGCGACCTTGTGCTCAGCAGCCCAACACCATAGCCACTGAAAAATCACGGCGGGTAATTGATGGCTTTGTCTATAGAACTAAACAGCCTTTATTCGGTAATAAGGTTGCGATAATAATTAAAAGCCATTTATAAAGAGCATGTCGACGCTCTACAGACTCTACGCTCTAAGGACGGTGTGGACAGAGTCACATACCTTGGCGTTATATTCGGGTCTCGTCGAAAGAAGCACCAGCGTTTCTGTGAAACCTTGAGACCACGCAACGATGCTGATGTTCATAAACCCTGTGACGTGGGTGACGTAGTCAATCGTTGCCGCCAAGTCGTAGCGACCGATCTCGTCAAAGCTGCGAAGACCAACAAAAACAGCACCATCAAAATATTTTTTAAAAAAGCCATTTTCAACAATTTTTAGTTCATTTGTATACTTCGATGCTATAAACAACTTGTGCTGCATTCACTGAATTTAAGAAATGCAGCAGAACAGCATTCGAACAGCGAAATAGCGCACGCGAATATGTTTAGACCTCCGGTAAAGTTAGCTGACATACCCTGTGGATAGAATGCTCTAGCCTGCGGAGTTGTTGCCTCGAACTTTTTCTCAACTCTAGCGTCCACAGCCTTTACCCAAACCACCTGTCAGAAATTCTGTAAACGAGAATAGGCCAAAGGACACTGACTAACTATTTCAATATGTAGTGTTTACACATACACACGTTTGGGTAGCTTTGGAAATAACATTACCAAGTGGGTTAGCGTTCGCAACAAAGCAACTTTATCGTTATATCGTATAACAATCAATTACCAACATGCTCAAACGCTTCTAAAGCAGCTTCGCTTACCCAAAAACCAAGATTCGCTGGTAGTACGCTTGCGTTCTTTTGTACGCCTAATCGGTAAGCCTCCTGGAACTATGGGTCCCCTATTTGTTAAACTCCCTGTTTTGCGCTCTTTGTGTACTTTTGTGCCATTCTTGCACCCTTTTGCACGCCCAGCGAATTGCGTCCGCTAGCTTCGGGTGCCATAATTCTCAAAGTCCCTCTTCTTAGTCAGAAGGTCACGTGCACAAGGAAATCGATCTTCTGAAAGAAATCGTCAGAGAGTGGCGTAAAAGCACTTTTATCACATCGCGTGCTGGACCAGCAGTGATTGAGCCCCTCTTGCAGGACTTCCTTCACATATGCGTCAGGCCATTGGATGCACCCTGCCGTTAGGGCCTGCAGAAAAGCCACGCTACGTGCTTTGACCTCGGGTACGTGTTGCGCTCTGTGACAGCGTGTCGCCATCCATGCCGGTGCCGTAGAGGTTTGCAAGGTCACTAATTTCTAAAGATTTGCATGCGCCTAATTCCCTTGCGGGAAACGAAACACAATTTTAAATGGTTGGACAGCAGTTCGCCCTTCGTGCAGTGTCAGTTTACAAAGCACGCGCCATAAATAACATGCCCGCCGGTGAGACAAAAGAAGCTGAAACTGACAGAAGTCAGTTGCAGTCAGTTTCACATAAACGCGTTTGGAAATCTTACGCATTAAATGTTAAACGTCCCTTTCTGGCGGCTTATAAGCGAAAACACTAAGTGGCTATAGGTCTCGAGTCCTCATGCGGCTTCACTACAAGCAAAAAAAATAATAACAAGGAAGTATATCACAATTGGGGACATCACTGACTACAATGCAAAATATATGAAATGAACTGGTGTGATATTCAAGTCAATAGTGCAGTAACAATAGGCTGAAAAACACAAAACTAAGTACAAAACCATTTTTTTTTATTAATGGGCCGTAAGACTATTCGCGTGGCGCTTTCTCTTGCGGGGTTTCATTCAGGCTTAGAAAGAAACTTTTATGTAGTAGGTATTAATTAGCCACAGAAAGCTTGTTCAGGTCGGCCGGCAATTTTGTCATTCGCGCTTTTATTCTGAGCGTAATATTTGAGAAGCTCAATAATTATTAATAAGAATTTATGTAATTAGGTTAATTAGGTGAAATGTACACAATAGTCTGCCTTGCTCCAAGCGACGGCAAACAACATTGCCTTGGTTCCGTCTAGTTAGGTGGGACTTGCTTGTTCTTGAGTTTTGGCACAAGTTACAAGGGACACATGGTATATACGTCACAAGAATGCGCGACCCCACAAACGTTTCTCCGGTAGTTTGCGTTGTCACGCCTCATTTACTTTCGAACAGAACTTGTAGCAAGAGGGAAGACATTCCCTAACTTGTTTCATAACGCCCGCACGGGCACTTCGTTATTACCTCCATTCCCAAAATTCCGGGTCCTTCGTGGTGAGCGTCTTGTGGTAGTTGGAGTACGGCGTTCCCCTGCTGTTGATAAGCCAAACGTCGAATCCTCTGTCCGCTAGAAGAAAGCCTGCGCATGTAAAGGACATCTGAAAGCATTTAGAATGTTTTTTTTTTTTAGTAAAGGAATACTGACAAGAAAATTTTTTGCACCACTTTTCTCGTTTTCTGAGGTAGCAGTAGACTCAATTATGACGCTACGATGTCTCAATTACTCCACGGCGTGCCAAATAATTGATTACAGCACTTTGCCTGCGGCCCGACGAGAGCTCGCGCCAAGTGCAACGCGACTAGCCTCGACCGAAAGTGTATGTGACGGTCACGTGACGTACAACATTTGTAAGGTCATTCAACCTCTGTTCGGCGTCAGTGAGAGACCAAGTCTTCGTGGGAGAACAGGGGGTGGGAGCTGCTACGCACCACATGGCACGAACAGCCAAAATTTCTAGTAGTGAGGAATTAAGGCAGTTAGCAGCACAAATGCGTTGTTTCTGCGGTACATACTCGCACTGATATTGCCTTCTTCCCTCCCTCTCTTTTCTTTATTTTCATCCCCTGAACCTATTTCCCTCGTGTAGGGCAACAAACCGGACGTGCGTCTGATTGACCTCCATACTTTTCCTTCCTTTCCTTTTTTTGCTCCTCCTTGATGTAGTTTGCGCAATCTGGAATACATCGCTTTAGGCCACGGACCATCCTTTCCGAAACAAATTGATCCGGTCAATGGCCGAGATTGCTCTGAGATACGCAGACCACAGAGTGACGAAGATAGCGAAGATTAAAGCCACCGCTTTAATCTTAGATTTAATCTTCGAAGATTAAAGCCACTTTTTGTCTGTACTCCTCCACTCCAGCCTGAACCTTATTTTTACGAGCCATATGTTCCCCATGCAGCGAGGTATGAGCTATACACTTTTGAACAAATAGTTCATCTCTTTCCCCGGTTTTCGTAAAAGAAGTGTGCATGAGAAGTCATGCATCAGAAGAACACGCGCGGCCGATGTGCCACGTAGAAGCAACGTTGCTTCTGGTGACGTTGCGTAGAAGGCTAGGCAGACAGTCCTGCATCGAAAAGACAGAAATGGTTATCGAAAAGACAGAAACCGAGCAGAAACTATCGAAGATGATTGTCAATCAATGTAAGTGAATGGCCAACCGCTTCTAAACAGCTATTCGCATTATCATAGCAATAGTGCGATTTAAGGCGTGTATTGGTTGCAGCGAAGACATTAGGGCAGCGTGCACTGTTTCGCTGTGCAATCACGCAGCGCACAGAGCCGTTCTAGCCAATCTGTAGCGGCCGCATAAGGCGATTCCTTTGTTGTCGCCCAGATGGCGCGAACGCCGGCATGGAAATAAAAGGGGCTTTACATGGAGAGGCGACTGCTCTCCTCCTCTTCCTCAGCCGCCACAGGTTGAGTGTTGCGTATAGGCAGAAGACGAATGATGTCCTTCCCGAGCGCTCCACCACAGTACCTAAAGTTTTTCAGATGCGCTCGCCCACTATTGTAGCTCTTCGAGGCGTGCGTCTCGAAGAGCTACGATAGTGGGCGTTCGGCGACGAACTGGCCCTGTAACGCTGTGGCGCGCGACCGTGCGTCACTTGCACCGGCACATTTGTACAGGCGGTGAGAGTCCGGCCACTACCCACGTCTGAACTCAGAAATGGGCGAAAGAGCCCAAGAAAGGTATTCGCATTAAAAAAAGAAAGTAACGCAACTGAGATTATATGGCCCAAACAAGCTGTACGGCACAAGCATGAATTCGCGAAGCCTACGTGTAGCAAGCGCGGATGTGCCCAACGTCCCCGATTCGCGAACGATTGGGGCCGCGAAATGATAGGGCATTGAAGAAGTTTGTCAATGCGCTTTGGTTTATCGACACACCTTCCCTGAGGGGACCGGCAATACCTGCGCTCTGGTGAGGCTTGTTGATGACGAAGTCGGCAGCCGAGGAAACGATCCCATGAACCAGCAGCACGGGCGGCCTCTGGTTAGGCGTGTCACCTTCCACGCCGTACGGCATCCTGTCCACTTCGAGGATGTACTCGTCCTCGGTGATCACGTGGTGCACTTGGACCGGATAGCCATTCTTGTGCATCAGACCAGCCTGCACGGAAGAAACTGTCTTGTCACGCTGAACGCGCCGGCTCCCACCGGATCCCCCACTGAAGCTAAGCCGAGACTTCCGGAGCGCTATTCACCTCGACACAGATGCACCCTTGGCTCTAGCAAGTAGTTACTCTATATGCTTCCTATGAGAACATTAGCATAGCTTTCGCGATAAGTCACAGATGTTATATCCAGAACCCATTCACAGATTCCATGGCACTGCTGGCGATGAGCCGGAAACAATTAAGTGGGTGGGACAAAGGCGCAGCTGCTCAACGTGCTAGTATACTCCGACAGGGCGATTGCAATGACGTCGGGGAAAACCGTGCAGGAAAGAAAGATAGTCTGGGAGGGAGCGTTACATGACAATCCTGCTTAGTGATTATACAATACAGAAAGGACGAATCACTGGAAAAGCACCCGAGCATATATGGCAAGCGGTGGTTTCTAGTCGCCCCGCGTGGATTCGCTGACTTCGTCGTCTACATCTCTGCTGACCACTGGGAAGCTGCAACGCATGGCAAATCATGCACGCCATCCGAAGCGAACATCGCCGTCGCAATGGCAACAATGAGGTGTTTTATACAGCTTTTTCGTAAACGCATGCCCTTTGCGGAATACCGCAGGCATAAATTACAGCGGCCTAGTTGATGGGGCATAGTTTTAACCAAAGAGGACACTGCGCTATTATCGCCATAACCAAGTACATGGTGAAAAGTTTCGGCAGTTACGTAATCGTTAATGTGATGCCCCTTTTTTTCTATTTTTTTTAATCTGCAAGAACGCCCATGTAATACGAAAGCGCACCTAACGCGTTGTGGCTCAACAAAAGCGTCACAAGACGTCGCTGCCATCGTTATTGCTGCGGTTAACGTCTCCAGTAACCTGCAAGTAATGCTGCGACGGGGCTGTTTGGCAAAACATCATGTCTAGACGCGCCGCTTAAAGGGCAACAAAGGACCGGTAAGGAACAAGAAGGCAGATAATACGAAGCGTGACACCGATAAGCCCCTATTCACTTAAGGGTAAAACGCATATGCGTAAAGGCTAAAACTCTATGATGTTTCCATGTGAAAGGGGCAAAATTGTCATCCACCTGAATGTAGCACGAAGCTCCAAAGGAAATCCAGGTTTATCAGAAATAACGTTTCGCAGCTGAGGGAAAATTAGTCCTGATCCAGGATGCGGATTTCCTGCGGAATCCTCCACCTTGCGGGATTACGCAGAACTGATTTGCTATGTTCACTGTTTCCGAGGCAGATACCCTAAGGGCTCCAAATGTTGCAATGCAGAAAGCGAGCGGCACGAGCTGGAGAAAGTGGCGGCAACTCCAGCGGCCAGCGGTACGCCGACTTACACAACAAAGTAAGGAACGCGCCACTGGATGTTCCTGCAGGATGGGCGCACTTGGCGAAGGACAGCTGCATTGGCACATAATATCGAACCCGATAAATATGTACGTTGCAATACCGACCCAAACTGCACAGGCATACTGGTATAAGATGCGCACAGAGCGGTCGGCAAAGCAACCGAACAATGGGTGCATCGAAGAAAATTCAATAGCGATTTTGCGGCAAATGCGAGAGAAATGCTTCAGAAGGTACCGAATACAGTATTTCAACCACGTTCGCCACATTGCAAAGTGTTAACTTCAGGACCGCACACGACACAGGTCCTGGCTCTTCGTGGCGCGAAGTAGCACACCAGTGTCGGTTGTCTTATATATATATATATATATATATATATAGTCCCCGACTTCTTTTTTCTTCTTTCTTCTTTTTTTTTAATCTTAAGGTCGTAAGCTCGAATTCACCTTCTCCAGTAAACTACATCTCCAGGCTTGGATTGGCGCCTGACACCGTCAAAAATGCCGAGACCCAGTGAGGCTATACGAATCCAATTAAGAAGACCCACAAAGCTTCAACAACAGGCACTCGCTTACCAGAACAGTAAATGGCCTCCCTAGTGGAGTATTCGCCCACTGCCTCCCAAATGACTCATTTGATCAACCAATGGCCCTCAGCCGCCAGCAGCTGCGGAGCACCTAACCAAGGCGGCGGTCCGACCTGTAACACAGCAGTGGGCGCTAAGAATGTCTGGACCCGGACAGGTCGCCAATAAAAACTGACCCCGGCAACATTTAACACCCGAACTCTCTTGAGTGAAGTTGGCTTAGCAGGACTCTTTAAGGAACTATCAGGCATTGCCTCGAATAGCATTGGCCTTAGTGAAGTTAGAAGAACTGGGGAGGCTTATACAGCACTGACTAATGGCGAGGTCCTCTGCAATGGAGGATTTCCAGATAAGAAGCAGTATGGAGTAGGATGTCTAATCCATAAGGACGTAGCGGGCAACATTGACGAATTCTACAGCATTAATGAGAGGGTAGCAGTAGTCGTAATAAAACTTGATAAGAGGTATAGATTAAAGGTAGTACAAGCTTATGCTTCAACCTCCAGTCATGATGATGATAAAGTAGATCAGCGAAGATGTCAAATTAGTGATGAGAAAAGTTCAAGCTCAGTATACTATAGTAAAGGGCGACTTCAATGCAAAAGTGGAGGAAAAGCATGCTGGTGAACAAGCAATTGGCAACTACGGCATCAGTTCTAGGAACGCTAGAGGAGAGATGCTGGTAGAATTCGCAGAAAGGAATAAGCTGCGAATAATGAACACCTTCTTCGGGGAGCGTAGAAACAAAAATGGACCTGGAAAAGCCCTAATGGTGAAACAAGACATGAAATTGATTTCATACTTTCTGCCGATCCCGGCATAGTGCAGGATGCAGAAGTGTTAGGTAGGGTAAAGTGCAGGGATCATAGGCTAGTGATGGCTAGGATTCACCTCTATTTGAGGCGAGAAAGAGTAATATTGGTCAAGAAGAAATAGGCCAACCTAGACGCAGTAAAGGTAAAAGCAGACCAATTCAGGCTGGTTCTTGCAAACAGATATGCATCCTTAGAACAGTGAGATGACAATGACATAGAGGTAATGAATGAAGCCATAACTAGGCTGGCTTCAAAAGCAGCAATTGAAGTGGGAGGTAAGGCATCAAGTCAGCCAATAGGTAAGCTTTCCCAAGCAACGAAGGACCTAATAAAGAAACGACAAAGAACGAAACTGTCCAACTCAGGAGATCAGATTGAATTCGCGGAAGTGTCAAAACTGTTCAACAAGGAGAAAATAAGGGATATTCCAAATTATAACGTAAGAAAGACTGAAGAAGCAGTAAAAAATGGACGCAGCATGAAATCAGTGAAAACAAAACTTGGCATAGGACAAGGTAAGATGCATGCGCTGAAAGATAAGCAGGGTAATATTATGAGCAATTTCGAAGATATAGTAAAAGCAGTGGAAGGATTTTTTACTGACCTGTACAATACCCAGAGCAGCCACGATACCTACTTTCGAAGTAGTAATGAACAGGTTACAAAGGCTCCTTCTATATCTGGCGATGAAGTTAGAAGGGCCTTGCAAGACATAAAACGAGGAAATGTGGCAGGAGAAGATGGAATAACAGTCAACTTAATCAAAGATGGAGAATATATCATGCTTTAAAAGCTTGCGGCCCTTTATACGAAGTGTCTCACAACTTCAAGAGTCCCAGAGAACTGGAAGAATGCCAACATTATACTAGTCCACAAAAAGGCAGACTTTAAAGAAATTAAGAATTATAGGTCCATTAGCTTACTTCCAGTATTGTGCAAAATATTCACCAATATAATTTTCAATACAATAGCGGCAACACTTCAGTCAACCAGGAGAACAGGCAGGCTTTAGAAAGGAATATTCTACAATGGTTCACATCCATGTCATCACTCAAGTAATCGACGAATCCGCGGAGTACAATCAGCCTCTCTGTATGCCTTTCATAGATTACGAAAAGGCATTTCATTCAATAGAGACACCAGCAGTCATAGAGACACTACGTAGTCAGAGAGTACAGAAGGCTTACGTAAATATCTCGGAAAATATCTACAGAGATTCCACAGCTACTTTAATTCTCCGCAAGAAAAGTAGAAAGATACCTATAAAGAAAGGGAGTCAGGCAAGGAGACACAATCTCTCCAGTGCTATTCACTGCATGCTTGGAAGAAGTATTCAAGCTATTAAACTGGGAAGGCTTAGGAGGAAGGATCAACGGCGAATATCTCAGCAACCTTCGGTTTGCAGATGACATTGTCCTGTTCAGCAACACTAGAGACGAGTTACAATAAATGATTGAGGACCTTAACAGAGAGAGTGTAAAAGTGGGGTGGAACGTTAATGTGCACAAAACAAAGACAATGATCAATAGCCTGGCAAATCAACAAGAGCTCAGGATCGCCATTCAGCCTCTTGTGAAGGAATACGTTTACCTAAGTCAATTACCTACAGGGGACCCTGATCATGAGAAGAAAATTTACAGAAGAATAAAAATGGGTTGGAGCCAATACGGCAGACATTGTCAGATCCTGACTGGAAGCTTACCATTATCATTAAAAAAAAAGGTATTCAATCAGTGCATTCCTTCGGTGGTAACATATGGGGCAGAAACTTGGAGACTGACGAATAAGCTCGAGAACAAGTTAAGGACTCCGCAAGGAGCGATTAAACGAATGTTAGGTGTAACGTTAAGAGACAGGAAGAGAGCGGTGTGGATCAGAGAGCAAACGGGGATGGCCAATATTCTAAATTACATTAAGTGAAAGAAACGGAGTTGGGCAGGCCTTGTAATGCGTAGGTTAAATAACCAGTGGAGCATTATGGTTACACAATGGGTGCCAAGAGAAGGGAAGTGCAGTCTAGGATGGCAGAAGACTAGTGATGAAATTAAGAAATTCGCAGGCGCCAGTTGGCGCAGTACAGAGGTAATAGCTAGGAAATCGCAGAAGAGGCCTTCGTCCTGCAGTATACATAAGATAGTCTGATGATGATGGTGTGCGTGCGTGCGTGCGTGCGTGCGTGCGTGTGTGTACGTGTGTGTGTCTGTGTTTGTGTGTGTGTGCCACGTGACTATTTTACCACACAACACACACTTTTTCCACTTTTACACTCCTAATGCTAACACATTAAACACTGTTGGGTACCAAGCACACTGGGCCGTATTCACGGTGGCGAGACCGCCGAGAGCCGGGTCACGTCTGGATCGACCTTTTGAAAAAGAGAGAAAACAAAGAAGATCGCTTCGAAGAAATTTGGCTTGCAAAGTCTGGCTGCGTGAAGTAATTCCCCCTTCTAGTTTGTTTATTTGCTCCATGACCTTGTGCCTAATGCCGCCTTGCTCAGGCGATCTGTTGTCGTGTCACTCTTTCACTGTTGTGGGAAAGCTTTATATACATGCGCTTTAAGCGCGGCGGCGTGGTATGGTACCGAGAAGCAACAGGTGCATTGGGCCAAGGCTGGCTGCTTAACACAACGATCTCTCCTTAAATACGAGTGTTTGTTTTACGAGTGATACAGTAGCTCTACCGGATGGTGGCTTCCCGCACCACCCTTCGACTTGAAGCGGTCACTTGCCTTAACGAAGACAACAGGAAAATGTTCTAAATTAAAAGAAATCCAAACTGCACTCGTCGCGTACTCCAATTTGCAGGAGCGGAGGCGTGCTTATCAAGCAACTACTTGTCGTAGGAATCCCTCGGCAGAGTTATACTGCATGGCCTCAGAGATCGAGCGGCGCGCCAGCCGTGCTTACAGGTTATTGCAACGTGCTAACTTCTTTTATAGGAATCCTGATATTCAGATATATATGACTGGTGCTTGTAGGCATTCGTCGTTCTGCATATTACCAATAGTCCGTTTTAACAGAGCACATGCGTTGCATAACGCGTGCTCTGTTACCGACAGCAAGAGAGCACGTATAGCGACTCCTTCTGACGCTGTGATCAACGATCACACTCCAGAAATACTAATTTCAGTTACTCTTCTCTAGAAAAAATATTACGGATCTTTGTGGTGTACGATTTGCGGATTTATGCAGATATTACGGATTGTTGCCGTAATATATATATATATATATATATATATATATATATATAGAAGGAGTACAGTTGCTGATTACAATGCATGCATAATAGAATGAAGCATTGAGAATTCAGGATGCGATCGCGCTTGCTGACTTCAGCACTGTATGGAGAGGGATGTATTCTTTACTATTCTTTAAACCAGATTAGTTTGCCCGACCCGGACAAGGATGCATGGTCGTCGCGTGTCTCAGCGTGCTTTGGTTAAACAGGGTACTGCAAGGCGCTGCCACTAGCACTGCGATACCACGGCCGGTCTAGAGCGGAAAGGAGCACGCTATTTTAGGAGTGCGCGTCTCTAGCCCGGCCGTGGCTATACATACGTCTACGTTTCTACGCCTCAACGAGGCCTAGAACTGTGTACGCTGCATGAATGCCCCGTAGCAGTCGCCGCAACAGTGAGGGGCGATAGGCTCCCGGGCTCCATCTCGCTTCTCAATCCTGCCTTGACTGACTACCGCGCACTCGCTTCACCTCCACGCTCCTTACCGTTGCTTGCACGGCCTTGCACGCAACGTGTGGATGGCGCCGCACGCGAGGACTTCCGGGAGACGGCGTGCAGCCCGTACCGTCCCCTCGGCGTGCGCGATGCGCGCGCCGCTTCGCGGTGCTCGGGATCCGTGACGCATTGATGACGCATGGGAGGGTGTATGCGCGAGAGCTTCTTGACACGGTCGCCAGGCGTGAAACGCGACCGCCGGCCGACCCGGCTACTGATAAGCGAGCGCGGGTCATACTTCTTGGCCTTGAAAAGACGCGCGCTGCGCTCCACGGCGCTCACCCGTGAACAGGCGCCACCGCCGCCCGTCGCTTGAGGAATGAAATGTGCCTAGCGCCGCTGCCTTCCAGTAACGTTTTGTCTTTTGATAAGAGTGAGTTCTTAGGCTAGTTGGTACATGGTTATACTAATAGAACACCAGCAAGCTTGAAAAAAAACATAAAAAGACATCGAGAGGCAGACAGAGACAGAGCAACGGGAAGGTGGCCAGCCATCTTGCTGTCGCTTTGTCTATGTCTTCCTCTCGATTTTTGTTTCCCGTTTTCAAGTTTGCTGGTATTCTCTTAGTTCTGTCTCTTACCCAGCTAACCGGCTGACATCATCGAGACTGACGAGAATGGAGTGTACTTTACCGAGTCTTCTATCTCATCGACGCAAGCGATCACGCACTGGCTGCACTTGCCCTTCGCCAGCTCCCCCCCCCCAACCCGTCCCCACTCCTCGCACATGTCCCTTTGTCCTGGCGTCAAGCCGAACGTTCAATGAACTGCATCTCTTCTGTTATTCAATGTATTCAGAAGGCTAAACGCACTACTTTAGGCTCGGCGAAAACCTAAGACAATTCGAAGCTTTAGTTAGTTGTGTTCATTCTTTTGCGGTGCGCATAAGTAAAAGTAAGACAGACAGAGAAACCTCTCGGGGTATGTTGGGTGAGAAACCTGCGATGTGTAAATCGGAAACTTGGTTTTTTTTTTATAATTGATATGAAATGAACGGAGATGTTGGCCCCAATATCGGCGCCAGCTAGTCGATTTGGCAGGAAAGCAAAGCAAAATCACACACAAAAAAGTCACATGCATTGCCAATAGTCATATAGTATTAAGATCTGCAAAATTTAAAGTTCGTTAGAATTACGTATACTCTATAGAATAACATACAATACCACGGTCGTTGAAAAGAAAAGTGCACAATCATTGCATTCTGCTAGTTGTAGCCTATAGAGCAGCAACTTGGATGTTAGCAAAAAGCTCTAGGACAAGTTGAGGACCGCGCAAAGAGCGATGAAACGAAATAAATGTTAGCCGTAACGTTAAGAGACAGGAAGAGAGCGGTGTGTATCAGAGAGCAAAGGGGGATAGCCGATATTCTAATTGACAATAAAAGAAAGAAATCGAGCTGGGCAGGTTAGTGTAATGCGTAGGGTAGATAAGCAATGGACCATTGGGGTTACAAAATGGTTTTCAAGGAGCGGGAAGTGCACTCGAGGACGACAGATAATTAGGTTGGCTAGTGAACTTGGGAAATTTGCAGCTGGAAGTTTGAATCAGCTAGCGCAAGACAGAGGTAATTGTATATCGCAGGGAGAGGCTTTCGTCCTGCAGTGGACATAAGAATATCACGAAGACACTACCAAGGAGATCCGAGGGATGCAAAGGCACGAAAAAGTTTGCAAAAGGGCAGCTGTGCATTGTGAAAACGTCTTGCTATGTTCAAAAGATTTAAAAACACGGACGCATCCGTATGTAAATTTGTATGCATCTAGCTCTACTACAATATTGCTGGCAGAGCTTCTCTCAAGTCTTTCGATCACGCCACAAAGCATTTTCTTCGTCAACGTGGAAATGTATCCACGCGCTCGATTGCGAGTTGAAAGGGTTGACCAACAGACAAAATTTTGACACTGTCAAACCGACAGTTGCGCCAATAGGGGAGGTGTGGCACAAACCGCAGAATGGTGGGGTTTGCGCCGCCGTCGCACGATGATGGCAAGGCGTCGAAGAGGCGCGAGGCGGGTAGGCGGATAGAAAGTGGGAGTGCGATGATGTGAAGGTGTCTGCCTTTCTCGGAGTGGGTGTACGTCGATGATTGTGGTTTTTATCTGCTACGGTGTATGTGAAGTTTGGCCGCTAAGCGACTGACTCTCTCAAAATTGTGGCTTAATGAAAACAAAGAGCAAGCAATAAAAAATAACGTAAGGAAGCAATGAAAAAGCAATATCAAGACAAATCTTAAAGGGAGCTGAGAAACCTGGAAATATAGACGTAATAGTGTGCGTGTGCGGGGGTGGAGTGTGGGGGCGGGGCTGAGTCCTGAAAAGAGATGATGGGGTAGACGTCGCAATGAGCGAAGCTGAGACAGCGTCCGCATCTGTATACTTTAAGGAAACCTGTAAACAACCCGAGTGTCAAAGTCTCGGAGGCGTCGGGTCCTCCCTGTGTTGAAAACGGCTGGATGGACCCGTTACGCAGGCCGACCAACAAAGCACGTGGCGATCCGTGTCGGGAACCATGATCATAAAAATAAGGGCGTGATTTTGTTTAAGGTTCGCATAACTCTCATGCACTCTCGCTCGGTGGCACAGTAATTTGATTCTCCACAGGATGCGTGTGCTTTGGTCGTTTATATATATGGTGCCAGATTGTAGGTGACGAAACAAGGTTACAGCGAAACGCTGTGAAAGAATCGTCACATTCCGGGGTACGAGCTAGATAGGTAAGCCGGGCCTTTCAGGAGCTTTGTGTCTAAGTGGTGCTACGACGGAGCCCAAGCGGCCTCGCAAATTAGGGACGATAACAGAGACCGAGGAAGCTGCGGAGCGCTAGACGGTGGAATCCCTCTTGAAGAAAGGGGCAACAAAGCCAAGGCTTTCCAGATCCAAGGGAAGCTGCTTCTGGAGAAAGGATCCTTCAAAAGCATTCGCCGCCGTAGCACAAAGGTTGCCACCAAGTTGACCTTATTCTTCAGCTTCATGTTTAGAAACTAAACGCCAATCCCCAACATATCAGTGCTGCTTCTGCTTATCAAGAACGATAAATGTTTACACAGCAAGGCACAGAAAGAGCTATTGATTGTTTAGCGAATAAATCGCATCCTAATACAGACAAAGTTTGCCCAACTGCGCAAACTTATAATTATTTTGTATGCTGCTTATTCGCCATATTCTGAAGTGCAAATCAGGCATATTGCAGGGGGGAACATGGTACATATTAGAAGTGATCCACAAAAAAAGAGACGTATAGCAAGCAAACAAAGTAAAGCAAACACAAAACAAATTAGTTAAAAGCAAATCACGTAGCATGGCATCAGAATCGTAATCAGTAACCGTTTTTTGCAGAATGTTCCATGTAGAAATGACATGTGGAAAAAGAGAGTATTTAAACACATTGGTGCGGCTGTATTTCACGGGCCTTCCTAGCTTGATCTTGAAGACAAGACACAAAACGCGGAGGCATAAAGGCGGCGTTCTTTTAGTATCGTGATCTTTTCAAAGTATACTTTATGCAGGATGATCACTTATTTCCTTCAGTTGTCATTCACTCAAAGGGTTCAATTAAACCTGGACATCACTCCTGCTTTTTCAAATTACAGGTTAGTCTTATAGGTTAGTCTTATTAACTATATCCTCCAAAATGCTCGAGGAGATGATATCTTCAACAATGACGTACCTGGATCAGCGCAACTTCCTTCCCCCAAAAAGAGACCGGTTCTCATGTATGTCATCCTGAGGTTCCAACTTATTTGACTTCATAGCTGAACTTCGCTAGGTTGTCAATTACCTATAATTGCATATACGGTCTGTTTTCATGAAGTTCGCGAAGCCTTTCATGAGTTAGCTCATACTCGTATGACAAAATACTTGCTAATCTTCTCCTAAACCGAAATAGCATGAACTGCTCTCTTTAACTTTGTGGACAATAGCTTGCTTCTGCAAAAAGAATTTGCTCCGCACAAACTTTACTAAAGTATGGCGTATCTTCTTGTTGGGGCATACGCAGGCCATGTTCGTCATTGATGTTAATGTAACGGATCACCCTAATTCCACTACCAGATTTTTTGGCTACAACTGCGCCAGTTAGAAGAAGGTTATTTATCTTCATGTAACAATATCTTTGCCGTCAGACTCTGACGAAATTGTTATTTGGTGCGAAAGATGTCGAATGGGTATATATTTTCGAATAAAGAAATATGATATTTGGGATGACCGGTGAACCTTGCGCCTCTCTTCACGCTATTAGTAACGTGGCCACTGAAAACTTTTCCACAGTAACATATCAAGGCATTCACATTTCGGGAGACTACGCGGCACAATCCCACTGATTACTCCGAAAGCATCCAATGCCTTTGGTTTTGGGATGCCTCACACTCCGCGAATCAGGCAAATAAACTCTTAGCATAAACGACTTTAGTTAGATCCCAGGTGGAATTCGCCACCATAATTTAGAATCTGCATCAAGCTTATATCTTTTCAATGTACTCGCATATCTACAGATTAGAGACGCTATATGGATCCGCACGAAAAAACGCTTTGGCTACTTCATCATGACTGATAATCAATCTAAATTTGTGTTCAATCAAAAAGTGAATATTTATTGTTCGTGTACTTACATTTAGGTGCATATTAAAGAACCTCAGGTGGTCAAAGTTACTGTGCAGTCCCTCCGTAGATCGTGCGTCATAATTAGATCGGGGTTTTTGCGCATAAAACCCTCCAATTTTTTTTTCTTGTCGGCCTAGTGACCCATATTGACAATACGGAATCGGTCGTGAATCGGTTTGTTCAGACAAAAGCAAAGAGAATTTGTTAAGCAAATATTTGAGCGTTGGTAGTGTTTTCAGCCTGCTGGAAAGCTAGTTTTACATGTTTGTTCAAAAACCCTGGCCGAGGAGAAGGTTTCTAGCGCCGGCAGTCGCTCGGCTCTTATCCCTGGCTCATCGCCACCGGCCTCCTGCACACGTCAGTACATCGCGTCTGCACATTAAACTGGCTAATATCGGTTGTTGTTCGCCTTAGAGCACATGGCCCATTTCTTTATTCTTTCAAGGGCTCATGATATTTGTTCAAACGCAGACATCATTAAAGTGCGAAGTTACGATGCGTTCAGTGTGACAGCGATGCTGTGCTCATAATACCTGAAGATATCTGACCGCCAACCGGAAAATTTTTAGAAGCACAGAAAGTGAAAAAAGAAAAATATATATCCCGAAGCTAATTCACTCGTTCTCGGGAGAAAAAACGCTGATGATACTTCGCAAGACAAACAGACTGTTTACCTGCATTCCAGGAGAAGTGGTGAAGCTACAATTAAGCTTAACTTCATCGTTAACTACGCACTTCCAAAACATTTGTAATTGTCTGTAGTAATCATCGGTGCTACCAAGCGAAGAAAACTTACTGTGTGAGGGTCCGTTTGATAAGACACGCAGTGCAGAGCTAGAATTTTTTAAAGCTTATTTTTGTTGGAGCTTCCGCAGAAATGGAAATTTGTAAAATTTAATGACTTCCCAAAGGAAAAAAAAAGCAATTGCAACTGCTATTAACTAATAATAGCTGAGCTTTTACGCTGCAGCGTGATCCACCTGGGATGTAATTCAGAGGGGCTGGGCTGCGGAATAATTTTGACACGCTCTCTCTTAACGTGCGCATGTTTCAACGCACAGAAATGTCCTGGCCCTCCAGCCCTTTCGGAATGCAGCAGCTTCGACTTGAATCGGATCCCGCGATGTCGCGCTCAATGTCAGAAAACACCAAATATACCCACTAAACCACCATGACGGATGCTGCGCAAACAGCACAGACGACATAAAGACATGTTTTGGGCTAGATCGTCCTAAAGTAATGACATAATTTAGCGCAAGGGCACAACTACAAATAATAGACGTGTATGTGCGTGTCTCCTTCATGGCTGTATCTTTGGGCTACGTTATGTCGTTAAGTAAGCAGCATTTAGAGTTCTCTTCTAGAATCCCTATAGAAAATTACGGTGCTGCAATCCTGTGGCTACCACGTGAATTGTGTATCACGTATTGGATTTGTCTGATCCGATCTCGTGGCGTTAGGTATTACACCTCCAATTTCCCTTCGAAAACCATATCTTTGTAAACGCCAAAAAGGAATAAGTTTGTGCGCACGTCCATAATAATTGAGAATTGTTGCATTTTTAACCAATTATTTTGATGAAAGTGATCAGTTTGCAAAATCGCAAAGCCGTTTAGAGTCACAAGTTAAGGCAATTCCATGTGCTGTACCCATAATTTTTATGCTGGCTGAACCACCAAATTTGAAGCTCCCATCGACCACTAGTTTTCCCTGGTAACTATTGAAGGAAACTCTATGGTAAACAGAACGAGAATTGCAATGTTAGCCTTAACACATCGCGTTAGCCTTAACAACCTAACCACTTTGATCGAGAACCAACTATAGCGCCTGCTGAAGCTTTCATTTGAATGTTGAAAAAAGAATCACACGCCATTATTTCTGCGTTAGAGTTTTATCTTTCACCTCTTATCCTGTCTTGCACTTTCAGTAAATGTCAGGTGTTAGTTCACGCTTCCCTCATTCAGTCCTGTTTATAGGTGTTCCGAGTCACTCTTCTTGCATATCCTTACGCTGAAGAAAGGATGAAGCAACTCCACCAACTAGAACTTTATGCGGGAGACAGAGCTTCATAATCATCTGCAACATTTTCCTTCTGATGCCGTAGGGCAACCTAATTGATGAGTGATTGATGAGCGCAAGCTAATTCAAGAAATAAAAAGCAATAAAAGTGGCACATTTTTGAAGCATAGATTACTTCACGCGCCACGTGCTTCCAGTAAATTGAGCTACCTACCGGACTTAGTTTGGCGTCCTCCTCGACGTCCGAGCTTCCGCCGAGCAGCTTGTTGAGCAGTCTGCCCGCCGTGGTCCTCTCTACGAGCGCGCATGCCAACATGCCTAAAAAGAGCAATCTCAAGAACGTCTGTCGTACCATTGTAATGGCCCAGCTGACGCTAACCGCCACCTAAGCAGAAGCGCCGCCACTCAGGCGCCAAAGTCCCGGTTCGAAACTCTGCAGGACGCATGGCCTCTACCTATGCCATTCAGTCAACGTCCTTGATTCCCACATTCTGAGCTACACCACTGACTGGACCAAGCCACACATGCACACACGCACAGAAAAAACCGCTACACTTGAAACACACTCGCACGCCTGCGAAGTGTATGGCTGGCGGACTTGTCAAGTCCCTCGTGTCCTCGTGTTTCAGTGGTGCCGCACCAGGGAACAGCCGAAGGCTTTGTAATCCGTGCCAGGCGTGTGACGTCACAGCGACGTCAGATGCCGATGAGGCGGAGCCGACCAATGAGGCGACGCGAAGCGCCTGTGACGCGAACTTTACGTGAACGACCACTTCGTGAAAGCTTGCGTCCATCGCGGCATCTTGTCTCGAGAAGCTTCGACTCTCTGGCAGAGGCATCTGTTTCAGGCGCGAGCAGCTTTCGAGCGTTATGTGGAAAGGATGAGAAAAAGAACGACAAGGCTAGAGCAAAAAGAAGTTTAAAGAAATGAAGGCGGTGAGGTAAGTAAGAAGGTAAGGGTTCAGAGAGAACACTGCGTCGGTTTGCATTTTATACCAAGATTTCGCCTCAGGTGCTGCAAGAGTGAGTTGCCTTTCTTCAGCGCCACCACTGCGTGGTTATCGTCACCGAGTGCCGTTGCCCGCGTGACCCCCTCTCCCCCTGGCGGAAAGTGGGCGAAACGCGAAAGGAGGTCGGTGTCGAGCCTGCCCCTGCGACTTCCGAATACGAAGCAAGTGTAAAGACACACGTACGTCGATTTCTCCTATACCATGCCCTGAATAGCAGATCGTTCCGCTTCACATTCCACTGCCTCGTGCTATGCTGGACCAAATTAATCTCAGTGAGTGACAAGTTCTTACGCCACCAAGCTGTACATGGACTCCATACAAAAGAAGACTCTGCATCCCATCTGACCGCGTGACCCCAGGCGGTCAAATTTGAGCTTGTCTGAGCGTTTTTACATCAGGCTGCCGTCGGAATGCTGCAGCGAAAGTTTGTATTCGATCCTGTGACCTCGTGCGTATCCACCGAAGCGCACAGCGAATCAGAATTGCGGCGATGATGCCGTTGATGTTTCCATGTGGTTTAATGATTGGTTTGGATTTAACTTGAGGCTATTTATTTATTTATTTAATTATTTATTTACTCATTGATTGATTGATTGATTGATTGATTGATTGATTGATTGATTGATTGATTGATTGATTGATTGATTGATTGATTGATTGATTGATTGATTGATTGATTGATTCGCACGCAATAAGTACTGCCAAAAAAGCTTTCCTGCCGGCTTTCCAATAGAATAGAGCTGCTCAATTAAAGAATAGCACGAATGCACGACGGAATTCCTGCTGTAAAGCGGTATTGCGGTCAAGATACCTTTGCTTTCGCTAATGCTTTCTTGTGGTAGACTGATTTATTTATTCGGCAACTGTCACGGTCGTTGGCTTCCCCACAAGCAATAGGTTGTCAAAAGGTCAAACGATGACCACATGAGTTCACACGAGAGCGTTCGCTGCGGTGGCGGCGTAAGCGTTGAAGCGTTGGTGCCGAAATTTCTCAAGCCGCGCGCTAAATTGCTGAGTCACTGTTTACTGCGAAACTATCTGCCTCGTATTCCCTGTTCTTCCATATCCTCTTCAGAGTCGATGGCAGCTCAGGGACACAAATGCTTTTCCAGTCGGTTCTCAATACCGGCTAGTTTGTTACGAAAGTGAGAAACCCATTTTCTCTTTAAATATCGAGGTTAAATGGTGAACGCAGAATAAGAATTTCATGGAACAAATAACATTATCCTCATATTCCTTGCTGTAAGAGTAGCTTTTATTTGTTTTTTGTTGCTTACAGACGAGGAAATCTCGGAAAATAGGCCTCCGAAGGAAAGACTTTCTTTGTAAATTTAAGCGACTAAGAAATGTACAAAAAAATTGCCGCACTCAACTGTGGTTCACATAGGCGTAATGCGGAGCATTACAGGCGTCTTAGAACGATATAATTTAGCGTCCTAGCACGTGGCAAATTGTTAAGAATGTTCTACTCCGCCTGTCCACGTATGCGGCACATTGGTCACGTGCTGCGTGCTAGATCTCCTGTCTTAGAATGCGGCCGTCGAATATACATACATATATATATATATATATATATATATATATATATATATGTACATATTGACGCTTGGAGATACTCAGACTATTTTTCTTGAATTCCGCTTAATTACGCAACTGGACTTAATTAGCTAATCAAATTCTAAAATATTATAATTAGATTAAACGTGTCATTGGGAAAATTCTAGAGAAACATGAAAAACTCCCGTCAAAGCTTTCTGTTGATCAATACGTGCTACACAAGAGTGTTTTTTCTGATCGTGAAAGAAGCCCGGAGGTAGCGGGATCAAATCCCAGCCGCGGCGACCTCATTTCGATAGGAGCGAATTGCAAAAACGCCCGTTTCCCGTGCATTGGGGGCAAGTTGAAAATCCCCCTGGTGGTCAAAATTAATCCGGTGTCTCGAACTGCGGCATACCTCATCATCACAACGTGATTTTGGCACGTAAAACTCATAATTACATTCAAAGTTCATTTATATATATATATATATATATATATATATATATATATATATATATATATATATATATATATATAGAGAGAGAGAGAGAGAGAGAGAGAGAGAGAGAGAGAGAGACGCACACAAACTGTTCATAAAGTCAACAGTTCAAAGTATTGTATAGGCAATGTGCGACATAACGTAGAATGAGTGGACAAGGAACCGCTGTGTAATCGCCAGCTAACACGCCAGCCACTATGATACCGCTCAAGGAAAAGTCAGCATCGTTTGAATTAAACCACAGGGACCTTTCTTTTTTCTTTGTTGCTCGCAATTCGAACGCCTGCGCAAACCGTGTCTCTCATGTGGCGTCGACAAGAGCGTTCTGAACCAACACGATTACATCGTCCACTTCACGAGCATTCTCGAAGCGCGACCTCATTCGTTTCCGGGGCAAGGTGACCACGTGCGACAGCAGCACATGCACGTGCGACACTTCGAACCAGTGGCGTGTTTATACAAGCCTGGCTTCACTCACGGCGTGCTATACGCTTAGCCGCAGCCAACGTCGTCTCGAGCCAGCGACCCGAATGAATAGCGACCGCTTGGTATCTCGTTGCCGGCTCCACCCCAGATACTACGAAAGGCGCACGCGCGCAAAAACGGTCAATGGCGCCATTTTGAGCTCCGTAAAATACATTCTTTTTTCTTCTCTTCTTTTCCTTACGCTGCTCGGTCAGCGTGGCTAAAGGCACTGTATAACAATGAAAAAAAAATCTCAGCCAGACTTCAGCGATGATCCTTCCGGTTCTCAACCCATTCATTGTGGCAGCCACAAGCTCTCGATGATGATGATGATGATGATGATGATGGTGGTGGTGGTGGCGGTGGTGGTGGTGGCGGTGGTGGTGGTGGCCTCATGGTTCATACCCGCACTGGGGAATTGGCCAAGAATTACGTGCTGAAACATTTACCTAATCTTCCGAAGTGCTGCATATTCTTTTAAAAAAGGAAGCGAAAAACAACGTACAAGAGCTAACAAATTATGAACGAACATTCAAAAATGTATTCGTTTAGTTGATTGTATGTAGCCGCAAACCGCATCAAACGCGTCCCTGCGGCTGACCCCTAGCTGCACGCACCGAAAGATAGTGCTGTTTCTGATGATAAATTTAACCCTAATTTAGCAAGTGTAATTTCTAGATGTCTTTTTCTTAACAATTTGTATCGCCGACATAACAAAGTAATCTAGGGATTCCGTATCTTGGCAGTATGGACACAGAGGCGGTATATAGCGTCAGACCAGTCCTGTGTAAATACAGGCTTATCTCACTTCACTTTTTTTTCTTCCCCGGAATGCACACGACATCGCCTTCGTCAGTTAATGTGCGGCGTCCCGTAGCCTCCGAAATGCGTGCGCAAACGCTGCCACGCTCATTGCCCGTGCGGCACACAAAACACCGGACAAACTCGAAAGCCCGGATATTTTGCGATTGCCGAGTGCTTAGCGCGTCCAACTTTCTTTTAACTGTAAATTAACGCGGGAGTATGTGAGCTTCATTCGCGGGTGGGCGCTAGATTGTGTTTTTCTTCGGCATACTCTTACAAGAGTGCCGATAGAAAAAGAAATTTTTCTTGTGGATCCGCCTTGGTTGCTTAGTGGCTATGATGTGGTGTGATTGGAAATGAACTCGCTCACAGTGAGGCAAGATCGGCCTTCTCTTCCTCTGATGAAGTAGGGATTGCCTATTCGTAACCTGACATCAACTCTGATCAAGGCACTCATGCAGGACCTTACGAAGGCATACAGAGCCCACGACGACAACATCCACAGACGTCTACGTATGATCGACCCAGACGGTAAATTCTGTTTTCCCCCGAAGGTTACGCGGAGCAAAACGTCATTGCTACACAGGATGCGGCTGGGCGTTGCTTTCACCCGTCGCTACGCGCACCTCATCGGTCAGTCGGACAGCCCTGATTTTGAACACTGCCAGATGCCTGAAACACTGGAACACATACTGTGCGATTGCCCAGCATATATGCTGGAGCGAAGGACGTTAGAAAGTTTCCTAGCCAGCGTTGACAGGCAACCACTGTCGGAGGAAGCTACGCTCGGCCCATGGCCTGACACTGCAACTTCAATGCGTGCAACTAAAGCGTTGAAGTTTCTGCAGGACACTAAGCTCGACGAGCGGCTCTAGCAAGACAACTGTCTCATGTCCATAAGCACTCACCACTTCTCTTATCATCATCATCCATACCAGTACTTTCACTCCCCTTCCCTCTTCCCCAGTGCATAGTAGCAGACTAGAGCGCACTAGCTCAGGTCGACCTCTCTGTCTTTCCTGTCAATAAATTCTATTCTATTCTATATGATGTTGGGCACGCGAGGTGGCGGGATCTCATCCCGGCCACAGCGACCGCATTTCAATGGGGGCGAAATGCGAAAAAAACCCGCGAACTTTGGTTTAGGAGCGCGTTAAAGAAACCCCAGGTGGTCCAAATTTCCCGAGTGCCTCCCTCCCCCCGCCCACACACACCCAATGGCGTGCCTCATAACCAGATCGTGGTTTTGGAACGTAAAAGCCCATAATTATATATATATATATATATATATATATATATATATATATATATATATATATATATATATATATATATATATATATATATATATATATATATATATATTAATTTATGTTGTAGTGATGTTGGCCTGCCGCTGTCTCCAATGTTTTCTTTCTCTTCAGACGGTAGCGAAATTCACGCGTAACTTCTGCGAGGCCGTATCGACGGGGAGGATGAGCCTAACGACGACGAAGCGGTTTCACAGGGAGTGCGACATTTCCTGCCGCAGGCACTGAAGCTGTGTCGCTCGAGAGGAAGTTTTTGCTCGGGTCGAACTCCGATGCCGCCTATTCAAATACATGTACAACGCATAAACGCTTTTCAGAGGCAACCGCTGGTCCGATTTCAATTATAGTTGTTGCGTTTGAGAGACAAAGTTAAATTCTAGTGAGTATTTGTAGCCGAATTTAAATTTATGGCCTGATTATATTAAAGCAAATTTGCACAAATTGGCAAGTTCTAAAAATATAGAATTATGAAGTTTGCAACTTAGTAGCTCTGCACCAAAAACAGATATCGCAGTTCTGTAAACTCAGTCCGTTACGGCATCTAAAGCGGACAAATTTGATACACCAATTTATATATTACGTGAATTTGTTACATTGTTTATAAGGCTTTTGCAAGGGTCCTACTCCCACATTCGTTGTAGATTTGAGTCATCTGTAATAAACTTTGTGCGCTTTATGTGTACTACTAGGTGCAATTTACATAACTTTTATATAGTTTTTCATTGCTGAGTTAGAGAGTTGTAAGCTTGACAGTTTCGCTTTTGTAAAATTTGAGATTTTCAACAATTTTTATCGAAACATTGATGGCCTAAACAAAATATTCGCTACCAACAGTCACTAGATTTTAACTTTTTTTTCTTTTCAATCCAACAAACCTAATCAAATTTGGCGCTGTGGTTGCGAAGAAGAATGGTTTCTCCTTTCTCATGCATTTAGATAGGAACTCCTAAGCTAAAGTTTCCCCGAACTAAACTTTGTGTCACGAGGAAAGCCATTCGAGAATATTAGATAGGGGTACACAGGCCCCTTGCGTTCCCTCTTTTAAAGTTATCTATTATTGTATACGGCGTGCCCGGGTGTTCTCCGTTACAAATGCTGACCCAGCACAATGGTGCTGCAAAGTTATTCCGACAAGAATTGGCGCATTCAGCATGAAATTGCCGTTGATCACGTAAAACGTTAATTTATTTTGCATCATTAATACGTCACATGCCTTTATTTTTTCAGCGTAGCTGTTGCTCACCTATGCTACGGGGCACGAACACGATGTGACGAGAGCTCGCCTCATAACCAAGTATCGGTGTTAAACGATTATTAAGATAGATTTTTGTAAGTTGTGCAAACTCTACTACGCGCTTCTCGTCCCTAAAAAAATATAAGGCTTGCAAAGCATGAAATTTCTCAAACGCTTATATCTTAATTTGATACTAAAGTTGGTCTGGAAATCTCGTTACCGTGACGTCACGACACCAAGTGAAATTTCGGATGTCATGTATTAATGTGGCTGGGTGCGACGACGTTGCTAATAAAACGAAAAATGAGCAATACTGCCGCGTACGTCTCCTCAGGCTGAACTCCCATGTCGCAGACTTGGTACACTCGGTCGCTGCAGCTATCGCAGGAACGCAGTGAGCCGTCACGATGCCGTCATGACGTCATGGCCATCATGACGTCAGTGAGCCGTTATGACGTCACGATGCATCCACCTCACGGCTACCCAAGCCGAAACTAGTTTGTCAAAGCAAGTATTACGGTGAATTGATTATGGCGTTCTGTCACTTGCCAGAATCTTTCTTTTTTCTAAGGTTTGTAGGGCCTGGACCTTCACCTAAGAGGAAGCTTCTGCACGGGAGCCCCTAATTACATGAGAAAGGAGAAATCGTTTTTCTCGGCAACAACAGCATCGAATTTCATGAGGCTTGCTGCAATTAAAAGACAATCCGAAATGTAATGTCTGTAGGAAACAGATTGTTAATTTAGGACACCCAGTTTTTCAGAAGTATTGTTAAAAGTCGCAATATTTTAAAAATTCGAAACTATGAAGGTCACTACTCTGTAACTCAGCAATGAAAATAGATATCTAAATTCCGTGAACTGCACCTAACAATACATTTAGAGCGGACGAAATTGATCTATCATACAAAGCTCTTCAAAATACCATTGATATACGAGTAGGACTTTTGCAAAACTCTTGTAAACATTGTAACACGTTCACGTAAGCTGTAAATGAATAAATCAAACGTGTCCGCTTTAGATGCACTAACAGATGCAGTTTCCAGAACTGTGACATCTCTTTTTAGTGCAGAGCTACGGATATTATTTTTGGAAGAACTTCCAGTCTATGCCACCTTTTGTAAAATTTTCGAGGCCAGAAATCAAAATTAAGCTTCCAACAGTCACTACGATGTAATTTTCTCTCTCAAATGTAACAAACGTCGTTCAAATTGGTCAAATGATTGTTTCACAAAAGCGTTTCTACGTTTTACAACATATGTCTGAACAAGCTACATCGGAATTGGCCCCTCTTAACGCGAAAGATTCCATATCAAAAATGTCGCGTCAGTGCTGCTTAAAATGACCCTTTCCGGTAGAGTAATGTGATGTCGGGAATTCCTTTCTTCCATTTCTGAATTTTTTCTTTACTTTGTACAGAATAAAGAGGATAGTTTTCTGCACAGTGGCCTCGAAGAGGAATCACTGTCTCTGCGGCAGTTGTAAATTGGTTCATGCAATTGCCGCTCTGCGGGAATCGTATGTAACCACCTATAGTTATGCCACAACCCGTTATCCGTGGAGCGGGCTGCAGAAGTTTTCGCGCCACTTAAGCGCGAAAAACGACTATACAGTGGCTTAGGACATGCCACCGCCTATTGGGAAAGCAGGAATCCCATGCAGCGTCCACCCGGAGCTCAACGGTTACTCTTTTCTGACGCGCATTTCAATTTTTCGTCGGGTATTGTTCACGCGTGACCTGGCGCTATAATACGGGTACGTCGACATCGGACATCGGCACAATGCGTCGAACAGCGGCCAAGCGGATTGCGAAGTCTGCGCAGAAATTAAATGCGAAACACAACTACGTGTATGAAACACACGGCCGCCTGTTGAGAAATCAGGAATCTCAGCTGTGTCGGTCGGTGGAACAGCGGCTTCTTCTTCTTTTTCTCCTTTTTTTTTGTCCTTTTATGTGTAGCATTCTTCAACTCTTAAACACTCGTTCCCCCTCTCATCCCCCCCCCCTTTTTTTTTGTTGCCTGGAGATGGCCGTTTGGCCGAGTAAACTGGGCCGATTCTCATAGCAGTGCACAATATGTGTTTTTGGAAAGGTGGCGTGTAACGCGGGCCGATCACGAAGGCAGTGCAACGTCACAGCTTTCCACACGTCTCATAGCATTAACCAGTGTAGCTAACCAATGCAGCTAACCAGGAATCCTTCGCTGGAGCATATGCCTCAGCAGGTCTATCAGGGAGCTACTCTCGTCCTTGACAAAGATTCTGCGATGGCTTATCTCTGCCCAAATGTTTATTCTTCCGATCCCCGCCAGTATTCGTTTGTCGTTTTGATGCTTAACTCTGTAGGTTCCTTTTTCCGTCGCAACTCGGGGGCAGACGCACTACTATAGAATGTCCCTGCTTCTGAAAGAAAAGGGGGGGGGGGAAGAAAAGTGATTTCGACGTATCCACAAATAATCCATAAAGTAAACAAGCAAGCAAACAAACAAAACAAGGCGGCAGGTGTGGCGCGACTTCGTTCAGATCGCGTTTCCATTCGGCACAGTACGTATGTATATATATAGGCCACCACGCACAGCGTTCGTTCGATTACGTACGCCACCGTTACTCGCCCGCTTGTGTACCTGCTCCATTCGCGAGACCTCACGAGGAATGGACGCGTGGCGCGACAAATCTCACGAACGCTATAGGCACCCGAACTTACGGCGTTGTTCCCTTCGGCACGGTTTCGCTAGCCGCGAGCCGCCTCAAGAATGTGGCCTCCGTACATAGAGGGCGTACGCCTCATCCGTCAAACAACTGTCACAAAGCGCGCCGCCACCCAGTAGCCAGGGGCAGGCCCTCTGTTGCTCTTGTCATGGAGGACACTTCGCGTCGGCGTCTCTCTCGAGCGAATTCGTGTCGCGTCTTCATTGTCCCACGCTGGAATGACGAACGCGGGCATTTCGCTTACGTGGGCTCTCGTGCAGACGCTGTAGCTCAATCACTTGGCTCTCTTGCTTGTTTACCTTGTTTTAACGCGATAGCGTTAAGGAGCTCGTGTCGCAGAAAAGCCGGTGTCGTCGGCGTCGGTGTCGGTGTCGGCGTCGGCGTCCGCGGCGTTGGCCGTGAGCGATATTTGTTTGATTGGTTGCTTCTATTGTCTAGTACGAGTTCGTTTGTACCCGGCACGCTGAACTAGTCAAGCGCTGCTTAGATTCATAGCCATAGGCTGTAGTAAGATGTTTGAACTAAAATAGGTGAGTACAGGCAACATATCGCGTTAAGAAATGCAAAGAGCATATGAGTAATCAATTTACGTCCCTGCCCTTGAAGATAAGGTAAATGCGAGCAACCATAAAGCACGAACGAATAAAGATAATATAAAAGGAGGGAAAGTACAATGCATGCAATAAAAATCGACAAGATGCACAGTGATTCATGAGACTGCAGCTATAATATATTAAAGTACAAATGCATGACCATATTTAAAATGTTATCACTTATCAGTGGTAAAATAAGCAGCTCACAAACGAACGGACCAAGAAAACAGAACGGCACTTCCCCGGACTCACTGCAAGTTTATTTGGAAAGGTTGAGGAACATTTAAATGGAAAATCTTTTATGGTAATTATGGCTAAAACCTGTTTATTTACAAGGGTGACAGCGATGACTATGAGTAAGATGGGGGAAACACATAAATGGCAATACTGACAAATTTTGTTTTGCTACTACTTGCTTTTATTGCGTCGTGAGCACATACATCTTTCTTTGTATCTTTCGCGCCGTTAAATCATCACAACGGCGCACAAACAAAAGAGGCAATCGACGTATCCCCGGGCTTGATCTTGCGCCTCTTCGCTGCGCAAGTAATGCCGCAATCGAGGATATGCCTAACCACTCGTCATTTCAATACTTCGAAAGCCACGTTTTGTGTCGTGTTGATGCAGCATTTACCCCACCGTGCGTCACATTATGCTCCTTGCGAGACACAGGAAGACGAAGACTTGAAGGGGGAAAAAAACTAAAATTAAATTCTGCGATTTTTGCGTGCCAGAAAACACGATTTTCAGTGGGGTTTAATTAAATTAATCGGATTAATTTGGACGCCTCGGGTTCTTTAACGTGCACCCAATGCACGGTGCGCGAGCGTGTTTGCCTTCCGTCTTCATGACAACGAGGCCGGGATTCGAACCCGCACCCTCGGTCTTGGCAGCGCTACGCCAAAGACGCAACCACGGCGGGTAAGACGTGGAACTCACCAACAGTGGGTGAACTAGCACAGGCTCAGTCTGAAGCCGATGCTTGATACTTTCCCGGCCTGATTTTAGTGTGATTGACATTCCTTTAAAACTCAACGCACGTTTCAGTGCGTCCGTACGCATCCAACCTCTTTCGTGCCAACTTGGGACAGCTATTAGACTGGAAGGGACTAGTAGCGAGGATCAATGGCTAACGTCTCAACAGCCTTCGGTTTGCAGATGGCACTGTCCTGTTCAGCAACGCTAGGGATGAGAACATGATTGATGACCTTAACCGAGAAAGTGTAAGAGTAGGGTCGAATGTTAATATGCAGAAAACAAATGTAATGTTCAATAGATTCGCAAGGGAACAAGAATTCATGATAGATAGTGAATCTTTACAAACTATACGCAAGAGTGACGTTTATTTGTAGCAATTACTCACAGGGGACCCTAATCATGAGAATGATATTTACAGAAGAATAAAAATGAGTTGGCAGACTTTACGCCAGACAGAACAAAATAATTGCCGGGAGATTACCGCTATCCTCAAAAACAAAAGTGTACAGTCATTGCATTCTGCCCGTACTAACATGTGGCGCAGAAACTTGGAGGTTAACAAAGAAGATTTAGAAAGACCGCGCAACAAGAAATGGAATAAAAAAATATCAGGCGAACGTTAAAAGAAAGGAAGACTGCGGTGTGGATCAAAGAGCACACGGAGGTATCCGATGCTCTAGTTGACATTAAGAAGAAAGCATGAAACTGGGCAGGCCACGTAATGCGCAGAGCAGATAACCGGTCAACTACTGGAGTTACAGATTGGGTGTCAAAGGAAGGGAATAAGCGCCGTCTAAGACGGCAGAGTGGTGCAATGAATTTAGGAAATTAGCGCGCACAACTTGGAATCAGCTATAATTGGGCAAGACAAGGGCAACTGGAGATTGTTGGGAGAGGCCTTCGCCCTGCGGTGCATACAAAAATATGCTAATGACGGTGATGACGACGAAATATTTCGTCTCTTATCTAAGCCGTTCTACGCGCATGCCTATCATGTTTCAGGCGAGACAGGAACTTACCGCAAAAGTGCCACGTAAGAGCCAAAGAATGATTCGCAATAAGAAGAGAAAAAGAACGAAAAACTAAGCTCGCATTTTCTCCACATGGGGTTTATACGGGACAACCTGATTTGCCTTTTCCATGCGCGGAGGGCGTTTGGCATGCAGACTCGCACCGTTTAAATATAGAGGCTATATAGTTTAACTGTGCTCAGTCGGTTTCCATCTTTCCGCTGTTTTCAGACGCTATCACCGCGAGCCGTCTTTATTTATGAGCTTCCACGCCTTCCGATTAAGCCACGAGCCGGTCGGAGCAAGCCGGCACGCCCTCCCGCCCACGTCGCTACCAATGCGTACTTTCGCGTTTGGTTTGCTTCTGTCTCGTCGCAGACGAAGTGTACTACGCCGTAGACAAGTTTTGCGCATACCTGCCTTACCCATAACGGGTGCATTTACGTGCGATCGGACTCGCATTACCATGCTTTCTTTCTTATTTTCTGCCGTTTCTTTTTTCTTTGTTTTGATTAACTATTCGTTTCTTCTGGGGCCACCATCTCGTCTACGCTCATCTCGGTCGTTCTACTTTCTTTTTTTCTTTTTTGCTAAATGTAATAAAGTGCAGCCGGCGCCTTCCTCGGACAAAGATGCATGCATTAAGCCTTATTTAGACGTGTCAGAGGACGTGCATGAATTTTGAGTCGTCTGCTTGGATGTCAGGGACCATAATCGTCTGCTTCACGAGGAAATCGTTTGGGAAGTACCTATGTAAACCGTGTCCGCGAAATCTGGGGAGCACAAGTGTCGTCTATATAGAAAACGGAATGTGAAGCCCGTTGAAACAGCGCCAAGAGCGTCAAAAAAAGAAAACAGGTCGTTGCTTGTGCCGTTATGCCCCAGCATCTCGGCTATTCCTTGCCTTCCGAAAGAGCTCACGAAAAGTGCAATTCAGGGGGAAATATATCGGGGTTTCGGAGCTGCTGAACCCCACCGAGAGAAAACGCCTTGATATTTGTAAGCACTATATTCGTTTCGAAGCCTCCGGAATTAGCAACAGACACGCATCGCATGCTTGACCTGCAGTTTTAAGCCAGCATGGTAATTTTCAGGACGATCACGCTCTCGGCACGAGTTCGCAGTTGTAGAAGCGGACGTTGTACTATCTCGAAGTTAAAGACGGGTCAAACGGATAGAAAAGACAGAGCGCTGACTATATCAACTGATGCTTATTGTTCCAGTCTGCAGCATATACATAAGTCGTAATTAGAGAGGGAAGGAATCACATCCTATAGAGGACGCCATTGGTGCATTAAACCGAGAAAAACAACCAAGTTTCCTTTTTTTTTTGGCAATGAAAGGTATAATCCAAACTCAGATACCTGTTTTACGAGCTCTAATCAGAAGTCGGGGTGACGAAAAGAAAATTCCGCAGAACCTGCCCTCGTGCCAGCCAACGCTTTAATGGGACACTAAAGAGAAAAAAAATTAAATCTGAAAAAATAATTAGAATTAGTAAAGTGACCTTTTACAATGCCTAAAAGACGGGTGGCGACGCCAACTTGAAGGGCCCGCACTACCTCTCTGTGACGTCACGGATTTTGACTGGGTCTGTTCAGACGTAGGTAATTTTTTCCCTTCCGCAAGAATGGACAACGTTGTGCTTTAATAATGCCGAACGCTCCACACAGCAACTTTCACGAATATTTTTGTGACCTAGCTACAACGGCCCAAACATGACAAGATAATTTGAAATCCGTGACGTCATACTGACTTGCAGGAGCAAAAATTCTGGCGCTAATCTCAAGAAATGAAACCAATTTACTTTCATTTTCTTCTCTAATAAATCATTGTCATGAAAGTAACAATACATATTTCAAAGAATACTTTGTCAGTACATACAGTGACATAGTGTTTCACCTTAGTGGTGCCTTTAAGGTGCTGTGTGACGTTGCGCCTCTACCTGTATAGGCTAAGTTTCCCCAGTCGTCTATCTTTTGAATCGGCCAACGCTGTAACGAGTCTTATCAGAGTAGATAAACAAATCGGCGCGCCATCGTCCGCCCCACGTGAGTGATTGCGATGACCGCCAGCCCTCACGGTCCCAACGATGGCATGAGCAGCGCCGGCAGTGGGGAGCGCGCGTGCATTTTTCCAACGCGAACGTTCCCGTGTGCCGCTCCCTTTACCACTTCAGTGTGCCGCGCCTTCGAAGCGAGGTAGATCAGGTGACCTCATGCGGTCGGAGTGAGGGTCGCGCCTGTAGTGTCCGTATAATTTACTAAAACACAAGCCACCAGTGTACTATAGGCATCGAGCCAACGATCTCTTCTCTTCCAAGCCGAGCACTTGACTCACCACCCGGCCATTTTGCGAAGGGTCCTGCCTTTATTCGTCACTGGCACAGGTGCATTGTATGCAGCGTTCCCTCAGTTCCTTCCACCAGCATTCGCTTCGCTCTGCTGTGCGAGAGGATCGCGTACAGGTTCGTCAAGCAAAGAACCATAGAACAAGTCGGATGAGTCTGTTTAACTGCACACTTATTTAACTGTGCCAACATGTCAGGCTGAACGCAACGGTGTCGTCCTTACATTGTGTTCCATGTTAAGAGAATGCGCAAAAAAAATTGTGCCACGAGTAGATGCCACCAGAGAGATCATTAGTAGGGGCATGTCTTGCATGTCCTGCTTGCCAGTGGATGGCACTCTGTACTGTGCAGATTGCGTCGGCAGCATCGTGTCCCATATTGCTGTTCAGATAAGTTTTCCGCTCCGCATTCTTTCTTTTTCATGGTGCGGCAACAGCTTACTGGAACAGCCGTACATTGCGCTGCAGATCTTTCAGTGCATATGTCACAAAATTAGCTTTCAAGGCACGGAGTATCTGTAGCAAAAAGATTATGCATTGTGGAATGGCTAATTGAGGTTCTTCAATTAGACACATTATGCCTAAATTAGTTATATATATATATTTACACACATTTTGTTCATCATCGCACGGGCGATTATCGAGTAAATCCCGTTGCCCGCCACGGCTGTGAATCTTGGTAACTGCGCCGTGTTCGTCCTTTCTTCGTCTTGTGCTCAGTCAAAATTGCGCTGTCCCCCTACTTTCCCTTGGTTACCAAAAATAATTATATTTGCGATCTCCTATGTTTAATAATAAATCCCATGCAGTCGATGCAGAAATTAGCTGCACATTAGCGCTCATTCGTGCGTCATCTGCATGCAATGTGTCCCACTGAAAAACGGCGTTCTCTCTTCATTTTCAACGTTATAACTACGCAGAGATCGTTCCGATATCAGTATTGGTTGTCCTAAAAACACGGCGATTATTTACAAGAACGAGTTTTTTCGTGCTGGCAGTGGACGAAGCCGTCGTGGTCATCCTTCTCATGTGCTCCGGAAGCTTTTTTGATGGTGGCGGGGTGAGGGGGCGGGGAGTGTTCTTCCTCGGAGCCAAGACGACCGCTTTCCTGGCAGGCCTGTTCGGCAGCAACAGTACCAGAAAGATGGCTATGGACAGCAGAGCGAACGCCGCGACCACGTAGGGCACCGAATCGCCGCTTGTCGGTGCTGCTTTCCTCACCGCTGCTCCCGTCGAACCCTTTGTGCTAGAATGTACGGAGCCCATCGAGTGGTCGATGCCGCTCTTGATGTGTCCGGCACCCGGCAGCAGCTGCATAGAGTTCCTGCCTTCACTCGCATCGTGGCTTTTCTCCGAAACCTTGTCGACCGAGATGGCTGCCGGCGGGAAGTGCCCGACGCAGCTACCAAGGCCGGGACTGGAGGCCCCGCCCTCGACCTTGGTCGTCGGGGCGCCGTCGAGCGTTGGTGCGCAGGTCGCCGAGGCAACGTTCCCGGCATTCGCTGTGAACGTTAACTTGGAGCTTGCTTCTGATCTGGCCTGAAAAGAAAGGATAGCGGGGGAGATGGCAGTAACAGGCATAAGAAGAAAGGAGCCTGGTCATGTGAATTGATTGATGAGACCTTATCATATTGTGAATGTTGCTGATTGATTGAGTGAGCGATTGTTCAGGACCAACAGCCGAGTTGTGAGGGACGCCATAGCGGGATAGTCTGGATAAATTTCGACCACATAGAAATCACTAGGTTATTTTTAGTGGACTTGTGACGCAGTACCCAAAAGTATATGCTTCGCTTTTTCTGGGACCCAAGGACCCTATCAAAATAGTCTCGTATATACATATATTACACACACTAAATAACCTTATATGAACCCACATTTCATATATTAAATTTCATATGATCTTATCAGATTATGGGATGTGCTAGATAAGATTATTTTTATATAATACGCTTGCGCAACAAAGACGTGAGTAAAAATGAAGGACGGATTTGATATCCTGGTGTGAAATTTGTTGTAACCTCATTATGTTTGTAAACCATCTGCTCAAAACTACAGTAAAAAGGCTTATTAATTAAATAACGTCACACTTTATTCTAACGAAACTAATCACCAATCTTTAGAGTGTTTAATGGCTTATCTGCGAAAAAAAATGGTAGGAGCACCCGGATAGAGTTCGGAATCCGTGACGTCATGCCGAATTATCGACGTTATACAGTGCGGGGTGAAATGCAAAGGAAACTTCCCCTAATTGGCACTGCTGATGACGTACTTTCTCACGCCAAATAAATACATGTCAACTCTTGAAAAAAAGGCTTCACAAGACAGTACTTTTATTATTTCAAATACCAGAAGGCAGCTCAGGGACACAATCGCATTTCTATATTCTGTTCTTACGGTTTTCTTGTATGTTCTGAACGTGAAAAAGCTTTTGTTTCCTTGATTGGTTCCTTGTCTGCTTGCTTGTTCGTTTTTTGTTTGTTCGCCTGCATTGTATTTGTTTGTTTGCTCGTTTCCGTTTCTATTTTTTGTTTGTCTTTGCATTTTATGTTTACCTTTGCTTCTGCCTTTGCTTCTTCCTTTGCTTTTTCCTTTGCGTTTGCCTTTGCTTTTGCCTTTCCTTTTGTATTTGCTTTTACGTTTGTTTTGCTTCTGTTTTGTTTGTATGTTTTGCTAACTTGTTTGCATGTTTTGCTCGCATGATTTGCTTGTTTCAATTGATGCTAGTTTAGCTTTTGCTAGCTTGCTTACTTGTTTTGCTTGCTTGCTTACTTATTTTGTCTGCTTGCTTTCTTGTTTTGCATTGCTCACTTTGCTTGCTTGTTTTGCGTTGCCTGCTTGCTTTTCTTTACTTGCATGCTGCTTGTATTGTTTTGATTGTAATGCTTGCTTGCTTGTTTCGCTTGTTTTCCTAGCTTGCTTTACTTGCATTTTCATAGTTCCGGTTTGCTAGCTCGCTTTGGTTTGCTTGTTTTGCAGGCTTGCTTCTTTTGCTCTGCTTGCCTCCTTGCTTGCTTTGCTTGCTTGTTTAACCTGCTGGCTTCCTAGCTTGCTTGCTCGCTTGTTTTGATTGCTTGCATGCTCTGCTCTGTTTTATGTATTGCTTTTTGCTTTGCTTTGCTCTGCTTTAAGCATTGCTTTGCTTTTTGCTTTCTTTGCTATGCTATGTACTTTTCTCTGCTTTGTACTTTGCTTTCTTGCTTCGATTTGTGCTTCTCCGTGCATTTCTCTGCTTTTCTTTTTATTTGTTTTGCTCTGCTTTCTGCTTTGTTTTTCTTTTTGCTTTGCTTTGCTCTGCTCTGTGCTTTTCTTTGCTCTGCTTATACTTTGCTTTGCTCTGCTTATGCTTTGCTTTTTGCTTCCCTTTGGCATGCTTTCTGCTTCGCTCTGCTTCATGCTTCGCTTCTAGCCTTGCTTTGCTCTCCTTTGTGCTTTGCTTTTTGCTCTTTGTGGTATGCTCTGCTGTGTGCATTGATTTGCTTTTCTCTTGGCTTTGCTCTCCTGAGTGCTTTGCTTTTTGTTCTGCTTTCTGCTGCGCTTTGCTTTTCTCTGCTTTGTGCTTTGCTTAGCTTTTTGCTTTCCTATTTGTGCTTTGCTTCGCTCTGCTTTGTGCAATGTTTTGCTTTTTGCTTTCCTTTGCTTTGGTTTATGCCCTGTTCTGATTTGTGCTTTGCTTTGTTTTTTGTTCACCTTTTGTTTTGTCTTACTTTGGCTTGTCCTTTGCTGTGCTTTGTGCTTTGTTTTTGCTTTGCTTTTGCTTTGCCATGCTGTGCGCATTGCTCTACTTTGTGCTATGCTCTGTTTTGTGCTTTACTCTGCTTTGTGCTTTGCTCTGCTTCATGTATTGCTTTACTTTCTCCTTTACTTTGCTCTGCTTTTCTGTGTGTTTTGCTCTGCTTCGTGCGTTGCTTTGCTTTTTGCTTTGCTGTACTTTCTGCTTTGCTTTTTGCTTTCGTTTGCGCTGGTTTGTGCTTTGTTCTTTGTGGTTTGCTTTTTTCTTTGGCTCACTCTGGTTTGTCCTTTGCTCTGCTTGCTTTTCTTTTGCTTTACTCTTCCCTACTTCGTGCTTTGCGTTTTGCTTTGTTCTGCTTTGTGCATTGCTCTGCTTTACACTTTGTTTTGCTCTGCTTTGTGATTCCCTTTGCTCTGCTCTTATTTGTGCTTTGCTTTCTGCTTTGCTTTTTCCCTTGGTATGCTTTGTGCTTTCTCTTGCTTTTTGGTTTGCTTTGCCCTGCTTTGTGCTTTGCCCAGCTTTGTGTTTTGCTTTGCTTTGCTCTGGTTTGTGCTCTACTCTGCTTTGTGCTTTGCTCTTATTACTTTGCTTATTGCCCTACTCTGATTTTTGCTCTTTTTGCTTTGCTTGCTCTGCTTGCTTGCTCGCTCCCTTTCCCAATGCATGCGTCAGCAGAGCTCTCCTGAATCTTGACGTCATGGATTTTACAACTTCTAGTTTCTCGTGTTTGAAAAACAGCTGGTGCAAGAAAGCTTCTCGAAAGTTTCTAGTTTATCTCTTTAGACCCCTCAGAACACCATCTTTGTTGAATGATAAAAAATGAACTACACCACAGCCGACGGTTTAGGACTTCAGGATGTCACGCTGAGCTGGTACTTGTGCAAACTTCATGTCAGTGTCGACACCCGATTTACCTTCGTTTCTGCATCTTTTCTAGCATACCAGGCTTCGTTTTGTGGCATAGGAGCAGTCGCCCTGTCACTGCAGAAACGAAATTTATTACTACAGCTCACCTTCACTTTTATCGAATCCTTTTCAGTATCCCTTTAACAGCGGGCGTAAGAACGCCACCTTACCAAAAGTTATAGAATTCAAATGCATTGGACTATGAATAAATATTGTTCTAGCTCAGAAAGAGCACGTTGACACTGTTACCATTGATTGCCTTCGTAAATTCTTCTTTCTAAAGCACTCGTCACTTCAGCTTTTTGCCTACTGGCATATAAAACAATTATTCGCTCAATCTTTAAACACTCAGTGATCATGTAGAATCATTTCATTAAACGTGACAGTAGAAGTACAAAAAAAGGCCACTATGTTTAGTTCATACGGTCAAACGTCAGTCAGTCAGCTTGTAACACGAAGTGGTCCGCTACCTGTTGCGTGAAAAAAAAACGCATTCAATCGTTGCCTGACGTTATTGATTCAGATAAATAATGTTCATTTTTAATATGATCAAGACCTCATGGATTCTGACGTAGTCCTCGAGTTACGTCAGTCGGAAACAACACCGTAAAACTTTAATACAGCTAACCTCCCGAATTAATTGTTTTAAGTACTTGTTTCCTGGAACAATCGTTAATAATCAATCAACAATTGTTAATAATAATCAGCAATAATCTTATTGCTGATGTTGTAGTGCAAGGTGCATTCTCTTTGATCGAAAGCCACGTTGTGTTTTACACCTGTGAAACTGTTCATGCTGGATTATCTGACATGTCTTGTGCAAGGTTGAAGTATCCGTAAATAAATAAATAACATTTAAAAATTGGTGATCGAAAGAACGGGTGGCAAGTCTGTATTCTGAGGTACACCGCGTAAGTCAGGCGTTCACGGTCTCTACTCTCGCATCGCCACGTTTCCACAGGCTGATCGCACAACCCTTATTTTGCCTCCAATCCCAGGTATAACGCTGCCACTTACAAGCTCGCTCGGTATTGGCACAGCACGTTTGAAACGGCACTGACCTTATTTTTGAGCTCGAGTAATGAAGGCGTTGGCTCTGCAATCACATGCTGCAACAAACTCGAATCGCAAATATTCCGCTTGGGAGGTGTCCAGCAGCCCTCCTTTACTCCGAGGTAGGTCACGTGACTTTCTTTTTGATCCTGCAACAACCCTGATAAATGTGCCTCAAACGACGAAAACGTTTTCAGGAGCAAAGACAGAGACAATGACGGTAGAACACGGGCTCGTGCATGCTCGGTAACAACTCAGCTCCGTTCAAATTACAACACCGCACTACATTCAACGCGTGCCAGAGCAAAGGACACACACGGACAAAATTGGACTCGTGCTATTCATTTCTGTTCGTGCCTGTTCTTTGGGCTGCTAAGTGACGAACGTAACCATAGTCATTCGTTTCCCTATTGTTGTGTGTGCAGCTTACATATTTCCTTTGTGACTCCATGCTTCAAAACGTAGTTCCCAAGAGATGCCAACAGAAAAAAAGAAATTCCTCTTTGCTATACCGTGAGCCACACCTCAAAAGCTGTAGTTGTCCGTGTAACAACGCGCTACCTTCATAACCACAGTGGTCGTTTTGGTTGTCGGACATTTATGCACCGCCTATGCAACCGTAGAATTTCAATACTTTTCGGCTTTCAGATAAAGATGACGCTGACAAACCACCTCATTCGTAATATGCACCTTTGATTTCGTGGGGTAGTTCAGAAAAACAATGAAGAAGTTTGAAACAGGCGTCGTCTCGCTATTTCGGAGGCTATACGGGGCACGCATAATTGATTTTTATTGGCTTGAACATCCTAAATGTTATAAATTAGGGCGCCTTGATGCCAGTGCTGCCGACATCGAGGCACTCTATATTAAATATGCTATGAGAGACTCCCTTTAAAACCACGCCCTGTAGGATATTTTGGTAATGCACTACAAAGAGGTTGGAAAGCACCGTCCAGGGAATGTTATACCGTAAGAATTTTCAAAGATGGTTCAGTATTAGCCGAGATGTAAGCAAATGAAATGTTTCGAGTTAATGTTGCGAGGATTCGAGCTACTCTCCCGTAGCAGAGACTCTCTCCTTTTGCCTCGGCTAGAGCGGTATTAAACTCGGCTCTTGCGTCCACTACCGCTGTGCATGGGTGTGTCAATTTGCAGACGCAAACGTCACTGCGTCACCTGCGCAGATTGTAAAATAATTTGCACCCTTGAAAGTGAATAAGGGAGTAAATCGGTTTTTGACTCACACCTTTAGACCCAGAAATGATGTACTGGTGCGAGTAATTGACCAACTTACACCTTTGTTCAGTTTTAAGGGTGTAAATAATTTTACAACGCTCTACGCTTGTCTCTTTCGAATGCCCAAACTTGGGGGCAGGCCCATTAGCGCGATCCAAGCCTGATTAGAAGTACTACGCTGCGAAAGTGCACGAACCACTAACCTTGGGCGGCTTGCCCTCGTGGCTGGCCGCGTCGTTGCGCTTGGCACCCTTCTTCCTGCGCTTCCTCTTTCTCTTGCCCCTGCGCTTCCGATGCTGCTTTACGGGCGCCGCTTCCTGGGGCTCGAGCGGAAACGCGAACATAACGGGCGGCAGCGATGTTCCGGCCACTGAGATGTCTAAGGGGGAGTGCCCGGTCGCCGGCGACCTTGGGCGTATGACGAAATGAGGCGTACGAGCGGGTGGCCCGGCGTCAGCGGGACTTTTGCTCGGTTCCCCCTGGCTCCAGTACATGGCGTCCACCTCTTCTTCTTCTTCTGCTCCTACGTCGTCTGCGCCTCTCGCATCTATACGGTTGTTGATGATGATTTTCAAGGATGGCCAAACCCGCTGTGGGCGTGGCACCCACCTCTTCTTCTGTTCCTACGTCGTCTGCGCCTCTCGCATCTATACCGTTGTTATGATGATTTCCAAGAATGGCCAAAACCCGCTGTGGGCGTGGCATCCACCTCTTCTTCTGTTCCTACGTCGTCTGCGCCTCTCGCATCTATACGGTTGTTGATGATGATGATGATTTCCAAGAACGGCCAAAACCCGCTGTGGGCGTGGCATCAGTGGCGTAGCAACAGGGGGGGGGGGGCGGCGGGGGGCCGTGGGCCCCGGGTGCAAGGGGCCAGTGAGGGGGGGGGGGGTGTCATACATCTGAAGACACCTCTCTTTCCGCCGGCTACACCCGGGGAGTGGGGTGACAGAAGGCCTATGGGCCCCGGGTGCCAGACGACCTAGCTACGCCACTGCGTGGCATCCAACCTCTTCTTCTTCTGTTCCTACGATGTCTGCGCCTCTCGCATCTATACGATTGTCGATGATTATGATGATTTCCAAGAATGGCCAAAGCCCGCTGTGGGCGTGGCATCCACCTCTTCTTCTTCTTCTGTTCCTACGTCGTCTGCGCCTCTCGCATCTATACGGTTGTTGATGATTACGATGATTTCCAAGAATAGCCAAAACCCGCTGCGGGCATATGTTCTACTGAAATTGCTGCACCTACCATGAATGTGGTGGTTAGTATGCATAGATCTGTCAAACCTTCGCACTCGTAATTTTCAGGCGTATTGTGGCATTCTTTGTGGCAATTTATCTTTCTTAATTTCCAAGCGCTCAGTTTTCTGCAAACGTGGCAAGGTAGTTAAACTCTGGGCGCATGCGCAATCAATGCGAATCGTTGCGTCTACGACACAACGTTTTGTCCGGGAAGGGTCAATTTGCAAAATCGCAAAGCCGTTTCGAAGCCATAGGGACGAAGTACAGGCAAACCGGTGTGCTGTCCATCATTTCCAGAATTATTTCCCCACTGTTTCATGGCGCACGTGCTCAGATGGAGACGTGCTAATTACGTAAATATTAAGAGTTTCATGCAAAATATTCAGGATGTACATTTGTAAACGCCCTGTCGCTGTATTATGCCACGCGAAAAAAGTTACTTTTTGTAAAATAACGTGCCCGCTAACGTATTTGGATTGCTCATCTGTATGAAAAGATAAATTGATTTTGCTTCTTTGTTTCTACATTCTATGCGTCCCATGAAATATTTGTGCTTTGCAATGTAAACAATCGGTTGAAGTAGGACATTGTGTTCTGGGCACTTTTAGTCCTTATCCCACGTGTGTTTAGCATTGGTGAAACTTCTCTCAATTCTTGAATGTGTAATAAGTAGCCTAAGTAGTAATGTTCTTCATATTTCCGTTAATCTTGCAGTGAAAGACATGAAATGAATCGGGGACTCACCAGTGTAGGGCTTCAAAGATGTGGTGTGACGAGGCATGAGACAAATGCAGCTGCCGTTTTCCGGGTCATTGGCGCCGGACACATTACCATTAACTTTGAAGGCTACGTCACGCAATGATTGGACACTTGAGCTTGCAGAATGCAGCGGACCATGCGCAAGGGAGAAATTTTGTTGTTAGTTGGGATTTCCTGGTAACTTTTATCCTGCAAGACATGGCTCGACATGTATTACAAAGTCAAGCCATGGTAAACGACTGTGTGAAACCTTTTCTGAATAAAATGCTAACACACTGGGACTACACTGCGCAAGGGTGTTTTTTTTTTGTGACCTTGTTTCTATGACACTGTCCTGTCCTGTTATCATGTGCTCGGTGGCGCAGTAAATTTTGATTAAGAGTATGCATCAAGAGCCCCTCAAGCTGCCACTGCACTGGTACGTTCCAAACAGACGCTGTGTAAATCGCCGTCATCAGAGAAGAAAATCACGATGTTTTCAATGATAAATTACGTGCTTCGGGACTGCGCAGGTTTGGTTACCTGCTTTTTTTTTTCTTTTGCAGTCGAAAAGCTCCATATGACTTTCCCGCGTTCGTGTAGCTCCGTCGGCGTAATCTTCTGAGAGAGCTTGTGACGTCCTCTACCATAGGCGCAACCGTCTGTACACCCTCGAACGTTTTACACCTTTTAGGGTGTAGTCTTGCTCCAAAAACCATATGCAGCCACTTGTTGTGTGCGCATTTCCCTTGTGTAACGTTGCGCGGTCGTATCGGCTCTTCAAGAACCTTGCTTGTTTCTGAACGTCCCGTAGCGTTTCAGGCAGAAATCATTGGAAGCGTAGCGCTGACAGCAACAACAAAAAAGAAAAATCACGGATGAGAGACGATACACTCTAAGAAAAGTTTACACCCTTTGGAGTGCCCCTTCTGCCACACAACGATAATCGTCATCTGCCTTGATGCGTTTCCTTTCTTTAACGCTGCGAGCCCGGTACTTTCCAGTAACGAGCGGCATGCGCGTTATCAGCATGATAGCATTCCCGACAGGAAAGTAGCGGGCGCGGCGTTTTCAAGAAAGGAAATGCATCAAGGCAGATGACGATTATCGTTGTATGGCAGAAGGGGCACTCCAAAGGGTGTAAACTTTTCTTAGTGTGTAGCGATAACCGTTTTTGTCAAGATTGCACCCTAAAGGGCAAAAAATTGCCCTCTTGACCACGTAGTGCTTGTCCCATGATTTCTAGCCGCGTGGAGCGAACTGTGGCATAGGGCATGTGGTATCCTGTGTTAACTTCTGGTTTCGGTTTTGGGTCGTTTACGTCAGGGCGCCACTCAGCGCCAAACGCTGTAAGTTGCCTCCGCAGAAATAAACATTCATTCTTTGTCTGGTCCCCGACTGAAGCAGTCCGGCTCTTTCTTGCGGCGAAGCTACAACAAAGGAACTTACAGGAGGCAACTTACAGCGTTTGGCGCTGAGTGGCGCCCTGACGTAAACGACCCAAAACCGAAACCAGAAGTTAACACGGGCACGTTTAAATTCTGCAAGTGACTTTTTCACTTGCAACTTGCGAATGCACATGCGGCGAGTTTGCCTGCAGTGTCCCCTCTGCGTCATCAAGGCAAGGCAAAACAGCCAGCACGCTAAACTGCTGTTTACAAGTGTTGATCCACTGGGTTACTCAAAAGTTAGAGCTGTGCAGCTTTCTTTTAAAACTCCCTGAGGTACAATTTAAATTTAAAGTTCCGTTATCTGTTATTTTCCTGAGTTAGTGTGGCCGTTTCCTTCGCGCTTCCTTCGCTTTATTTGCAGTAATTCAATGCAATGTATCACTTCAATTTCTGAAATTGTGTGATCTTCCTCTACATATTATAATGTGCTGGACGTGCGCAAGTCATTTTCCCGCTGGCATAATCGAGTTGAACTTAGACGTCTTTTCTTTTCTTTTAAAAGCAGCAAGTTTAATACAAACTGATGGCAGTGGTTCGGCGTTTGGGACATCATCTGTACTCTAGTTTGCAACTATACAAGGCCGTCAATTAGCCTGCCAGTTATGCATTACCCAGCCTACGTGGCGCTACTGTACTGCACTGTGTTAGCGTGAGGCTTAGGTGTGTGGTCGAAGGCTGTGTCGGGAGTAGCGCTCGTGGAATGCCATTGCGTTATCCACCATCTTAATGTTACACCTATTGAGGCGTTTCTTGGTCTCGCGCTTCAAGTGGTGCACTCTAAAAAAGATGTGCACTTTTCTTTTTTTCGTCTCACCACGATAGTTGCCATCACTGCCGCGTGCACGTTTTTGCAGCGCGCCCATTAATTTTCTGTTGGGAAAGCAGCGCTTAAAGCCGCATGATGTTCCCGATGAAAAAAAAAAGAGTACTGGGCACTCTGCGTTGAAGAAAAACAAAATGGGTGAGGAGTTGCACACAAGATTGGCGACGATTATTGCTGCGTGACATAACTGCACCATAAAGGGTGGCGTAGCTTGGTATCCCAAAGGGTGCAAAATTCGACCGAGTTATGTGGTGGACTAATACCTCAATGGGCGCGACACATTTTAGAGTGTAGATCCTGCGGAGGTGAAAGATCGCCTCATTTGCCCGCTCACAGCAATCCCATAAACCATCATAAAGGCGTTTTTTTTTTATTCCTCTCGACACCACGTTAGACGACGATACTCGGTTGCTGAAAGCTTTTCCAGAAAAAATGAGTGAAGAGCAGTAGGCCGTGGTTTTCAACCCTCTGAATTCGAATATCGCATCGAAATTGAGCGAAAGAAAGCGCAAACATATTTTATTTCGACGAAAAGTGCAGCAGCAGACACGCCCAGCTCGCGCGCCTCGTTTCCGCCTGTGATTGGTCGGGCGCCTCGTGACGTCAACAATGGTGTTCGTCCGGACCGACTGCTGCCGCTACGCACGAAGCACGGTGCAAAGTAGTTTGGTGGTGTTTTGCTGAGACGGTCATGGAAAATTTCGAGAGCTTGCGTTTCTCTGAGGAGTTCGGCGTTAAGTCCAAACTCTACGAGAGCGATTTTGCACGCGACGGCGACGGGCGACGGCTTCGAGCGACAAAACGGGCCGTCGCTTGAACAAATCGCTCGGTGTTGTCGCTCGATCGCTCGTTTCTAGAAATCTAGAACTCGTCGCTCGTCGCCCGGAAATGCTATGAGCGACTAGCCAATTGTGCGAAGCCGAAACTGGATGTACATAACTCAATTACTACTGTTTGTCGCACGGAACGAGCAAACTATTGAATTTTACACGTGCAAGAATAAGAACCTAGTGCAAGACCTTCAGAAATATTTTATGCTCCTTCTTCAGTAAAATACATCAACTTAAATTGATAAAGCACGCATCAGGCTAGTTTCGGCGCGTATATTGCTGCCTTCATACCGGGAAGTCGTCGCTCAAAGCCGTCGCTCGCGTGGAGTTCGGCTTCCAGACGACGAGTGAACGTGACAGCCATCGCCTCGCTTGTAGCGCTGTCGCTGTCGCGTGCAAGATCAGTTTATACTTGTACATACTACACGTACGTACATACTTGTACATACATACTACATGTACGAGCCGATTGCGAAAACCCAGCCGCTCCAAGAAGCAAAAAATGCTGATGCAAGCATTGCTTTCCACGCGAACGAAGGCGAAGTGTTAGCATCTCCTTGTGTTGGAAATGTTCTTTGGCGAGTATGTTTTTTGCTAAGCTGCGTTCAGCGTTCCAGTGAGTACGTTTCCGGGCAAACAACTGTAGTGTTATGTTCCTGCATGCCTCCTCGTAGAACGTAAGTGGTGATGCGATCTTCAGCAGTTGTGCGCTGCCCGAAAGCTGTCGGCAATCTACACAGACGGTTTAAACACGGGAAAAGTTTACCGGCTGTTGTAGCACGTGTAGTATAGAACCTTCATCAGCGCGCCATCCGCACGCTACTCGTAACCGGCGAATTCTTTTCGGCTACGTGAGATCGTCGGTTTCTTATGTGCGCGAGAAGGGGGAGCGCAGCGTCTTGGCGTGAGCAGGCTTTCCAACACATGAAACCTAACGCTTGCACTGCGTTATGGTAGCTGCATGCAGGCTGTTTCACAACACACGTGCGAATAGAAAATTCGCGGCGCTTGGCGATGAAACCTGCGTCAAGGGTGAGCGATAAACATGCATCTTCCGTTCAGCGTGCTAACTATTTTTTAGGAGAACCCAAAGCACGCATTATTGATAAACTCCGGTAGTAATCGTCCCGGAAGTGGTTAGAGCACAACACTTGTTCTTGAGCGCTTGAAGTTGTTTCGCTTCACAGCAGCCTCCCACTTAGCTGAAAGCTCTTGTCTTGCAGGAACTAATGGAACATCGGAACATCGTCGCGGCCGCTGGTGTTCGTGCAAGCGTAGGCTGCACAGAACGCCGGCATGATCTGCCTGCAAGTTCAATTGATGCTGCGCACGTCAACTACCACTCCTATATACACACAAATACAGGAATGTAGGGTCGAGCGAAGCAGATCAGGACGGCACGCACGCAGAAATAAGACCGGTCAGGCACGGTCGCGGAGACTGCGAAGGAGCGGAACACCAGTGTTGACGTCACTAAGCCGCGGTTTCCGGTCTCCGCTCGCATCGCCAGCGTCAGCAGCAGCGCGCGGCGCTCGACGGGGGGCGGAGCTACAGCGCAATTTTAACGGACGATTGCGTCGCTCCTAAGTGAAAAATCCCCCCAAAATTTTACCTTCATGGTTTATAAGGCTCCCGCATCCGTATATGAGCGTCTTATCGAATTCGACAGACTCTTCAGCTTCCCTTCAAGTCGCCCCCGACAAGATGTGTCGGGGCACATTTGCGCGATATTCTTAAACGCCGTCACGTGACTGGAAGTGCAGTGAAATTTCTGTCACGTCGGCATGGAGCCCACTGAAATTGTTTGCTGACGTTACAGTTTTGCTCATGCTCATTTTATCAAGTGGAGCGATGGCATTGGTCTGTGTCACGTGACTTTTCCGAGCAGTTTCGAATCTGCTTTCTATGTTGTCCTTGTGTTGCGCAATACAATTTTTGCTCTACAAGCCGGTGACCTACGTATGTTGTAAGACGTGGTACCCAGAAAGCGTACGAATTTAAACTGCGACCTCAACAGCTGTTCACTTCACCTGCAAAGATTACATTGCCCCATGTATGCATGTACGACCAGTCGGCTTTCTTTTTTTTTCCCCCTTCGTTCAGGAGATTCATATTCCAGTAGAAAGCCGGCAAGATCTCTGCATATGATATGAACTTAATTTCCCGTGTCATGTCATTTTGACACGGTTTGATTTCCTTTCTACCCTGCTCCAAAGTGTTGCCACACCTTAGCAGGGAGCCAAATTATACACATTTCTCATTGCGGGGGTTGTACTACATGCCTGGCTTATCGACGCAGACATGGTGCCGCTTTAGCGTGACGGAGACGTACCAGCGTAGACTTTGCCAATTGATCCGTAGACGGAGCATCCGTGACGCTCGTGCAACAAACGTGTTGTAAGTGACGGAATCACCAGGGAAGTCATTGTTCGATTTCTTTCTGTCGGATCGCTGAGTCGGGTGAGAGAAGCATTTCCAGTGTCACAAGATGTTGCCGTCGGTGCTGCTGTTCTTTGGTACATCTTACGGTATTGCCATCAAGACTAATATGCGTATATCCACGGTTCTAAAACTCCCTGCTGCCGCAGTAGTACATGTAGCAGTAGGATTTGGGGCAGGTATGCTGTTGGGACCAACGTTACTAGATTACCTCTAATCTAGTAACGGTGGTTGGGACTTGGCAGCGTGACACTGATACATGTCGACGGGTGCTAAAACTAAAGTGATAAAAAAGTGCGTTCCATTTTGTCTTCAGTGCCTGCCTTGTACATAAGCGTTCAAGATATATGTCATCGGAGTTTCTTTTTTTTTTCTAGTGTCCTCCATCAGATTCTCTGTTTCTCTCTGTTGGCAACCACGCAGCTTGGTGCATGGCTCGCCTGAAGCGGACACGCGTCTTCTTGCTTTGTCATTATTGATCAGGTATGTGCAATCAACAGATACGAACATAAGCCACAGAAAAAGAATGCTGCTGGAAATGAATAAAAAGTATATATTACACGTCTCATTGTGGTTTTTTTCTTAGCTTATAGACACGGTGCATTCGCCAGGCGCCTCCACCGTCGGATTGAGTTCAGCGCCACCCGTTCCCGCCTGCTCGTCCGTTTAGGGATGGTGTGCCTTTTGTTCAAGCATGTGCAAGTCGACCAAGCGTGAAATTTTTGCAACATATATTGCACACCTGTAGGCCCTATAACTCCTGATGAACGCTAGTTTAGGTTTGATAGATTATACCTAATATGGCATAGTGTGCTCCCTCAAACACGTCCATTCTTGCTTGAATAGACAAATGTACTGCAGAACTAGACGCCTCTACGAACGCCGCGCTTGAGGGGCAAATTTTTTTCTTCTCAGATTGCATCGTGCTTGACGCAATGACAATGCCATCTGCACACGCGATGTAGGCATGATCGAGTAATGTCTTCTTTCCATCTACACAACGATACCAAATTGGTGCAAACATATAAGTGGCAACGCTATAACATATTTTCGTTACATCGGTTTTAGCAAGCGATCCCCTCTGACTGTTTTCTAATACCTGAAATTGCACAGCTGTGAACGCTCAAGAGATCACTCGCTGTCACAGTGCGCGGAAGCTAACAAACTACTTTTGCATGCGAACAGGGCTGACAGATTTGTTGCACATTTTAGCATTACAGTGAAGATTCATCTAGTAGATTAGAAAAAAATATCGCACGACACGCAAACTTACTTCGCATGGCAATAGGTGGTGTCCAAATCCACACCCAAGCGACGGCTCCCTCTGAGTAATGGAAAATAATATCGAAAGCTGTGCTTTTGCAGACAGCACATGCCGGAAGTGATTGCAGAGCCGTAAATGTGTCCGGGCCGCCATGTTTTGGACACCACTTATTCCAAAACCCTATTACTTCTACAAACGTGGACCTATTCCACCATTTTTAGCAAAATAATAATGCTAAGCAGACAAATGAAGTGCACAACTATGTCGACATCCAAAACAGTAGATAATGTTTTGAGCTCATGTAACATGTAGAAACTGTCACAAAGTTATTGCTTAAACATCTTCTAACGCTGTGTACAATATTCCTAGTGCAGACTGCAGTTACGTCTACAATGGCAAGACAGGCAATTTTGAAAGACACATCAAGGAACATTGTCATGATGTCCAATGCTCTTGCCAAGCATTTCGTAACAGAAGGACATGCTATTGACTGGGCTAGGGTGCATATGCTAGCCACTGAAAGTAATCTCACATTTGCATCTCGAGTCATTACTAATCTAAACTACTGATACCACGCTGAACTGCAATGACGGCAGTCTTCCTTTCGTTTATGCCCGCTGTCTGCGCCATCTATTCACATACATGATCATCTCCCCCTTTCATTTACGCTCATTGAGAACAAGGCCCCCGTATAGGAGCCGAAACATGTTTTTTTTTTCTTTTAATGTTGTTGGTCTGCGTCCATTTTACCCTTGACTACGAGCAAACCAGACCAGATAAGTTTTCGTCAAACTCTTGATTTCATCTTCTAATCAAGCACGAGCACTTCACAGGTGCTCCGCAAAGCTTTTCACAAAGTATTGCTTTCCCATGGGTTACATATGCGCGGATAGCAGTCTCGGCACATCGCATTTGATAAGTGCGCATTGCACTGAAATGGTGTGCTTAATGGGCTACTTTCTTATTTTAAATTTTGTTTTCCCGTTCAAACATGAAATCCCCGTGGCATCATCAGCTTGTTGTCACACACAGGTAGCGAAGCAATTAGTGCAATAGGGACAATTAGTACCTTTCGTAGAGTTACAACACATTCTTTTCATCTTTTCTATAGGGTGAAGCAAATCTGGTCGGGTGGTATCCCGAATGATCTTTATTCATTTGCCTTCATATTCCCCAAAAAATGCTTAGTGATAGTTGTGTTCTGTGTTGGCAGCGAGCTCTTGCAATCGTTGCTACATGAATTAAAACAAAACAAGTAAAGAATGCTCTTGCGGCATCGGTCACTCAGAGATGGCAAAATGTGGCCTGTCAAAAACACAAAAGTGTTTGGCGCTATAGCGCGCGTTGTATTAATGCCCTGTAATTGAAAAGAAAGTGACCTCCTATGCAGCAGGACACCTGCCAGCTGGCGATGGTTGGTGGGCCCGAGCAATGCCTTTTACTAGATGCCTGCCGCATTGCTCATTTTTTCATTGGAGCGGAGGTCGATTACGAGGCTGGCCCGTGCTCAACCAATGGCTTGACGAGAGACTGTGGGTCCTGCCTCCGGGATCGCAACAGGCGCCGCTATAATCTAGGAGACGGGGGAATGTGATTCAAGTTTGGGTGTGCTTCTATACAAAAATCCCTCTGGTGACCAGCTCCTAGATGCCAAGGGACCCTACTGCATTGGCTAACCGTATTAAAGGCACGTGCCCGGTGCGTAACAGGGGAAGAAAAGTAAAAAGTTTCGGAGGAACACCAATATGAACAACACCAAATCACTTAATACAGGTGATGTGGCTTTGCAAAATTCCTTTTATTGTTATTCTAATTATACGAACGCTCGAAGCACATTCTGTCGGTGTTGTCATGCTGTCTCACTGTCGACGGGGCGTGTTCCACTCATGTTAGAACGTCTCCAGAAGTGTGAAGTGTGTTTTCCCGCGCAAGTGACGAATTGAAGTGGAGGCGCCTTCAACGCTTCCAGGACCGCATTCACCCTGCTGCTGCTGCCACGAGCATTGTGCACACGCATGCTATAACGTTTATGCATGGTCTGAGTGGAACCGAGAGTAAATGTTTTTTCAATATTTCACTGGGTGCAGACCAACGCCGGTGGTTTTCCCGACCATCTCGTGCACCATTAAGGTGCGATGCCTGCCACGGCACCAGGCGGTGCTCCTCACCAAGCCAACGTTGCGACATGCTCGTCAGGGAGCGTTTGCTTGCCAAGGCTGGCTGCGTGACGTAGTGCTCTCTCCCAACTTTTTCCTTCCTCCATACTGCCAGGGCACCGTCCCCTCTGCCCAGCAGCAGATGACTTGTTTGCTGCCTCGTACGTGCCATGCCATGCCCGCTTATCATTAGAACACCGTCCGACGAGTCCGTACGTAACATTATAAACTTGATATTGCTGTCAATGCTTCGCCCTTCGGGTGGAACTCCGAAAATTTTTTCCGGGTATGTGAAAAAAAAAGGGGGCCGACTTGGTTGAGAAAAAACGGCTGAAGATTTACTTTTTCAACTTCATGACCAAAATGAATCAGTGCTCAAGTGCGACGTCACGAATTTGAAAACCTTGGTTCGAAGTTGGTGTTCATCCCTGTCTCATGCGGTCCTGATGATACTGCTTCACACTATACAGCAGAATACTTAGGTATTACAATACAAGTATTACTCTGCTCATATTGCAGTGAACTGGCCTTTTGCCTGCGCCACCAACAGAATTGTGACATCATATATTAGATCTGTAATGTATGTTTAGGTCAGACCACGCTTGTATGCCTTGTCCTTCAAGTACGTAATGCCTTCATTATCATTTTGATCATGAATAAAAACAGTGTGCTGTGGAAGCTATGCACAAGTGCCGTCATACAGACTTACAAACATATCACTCTTGTTGTGACGTGTTATCTATGTAACTGGGGGGGTATTCTGTGAGAGTCCACCATGTGGACTGTCCATTTTGGCCGCTGCTGATTGGATGCAGCTGTACAAGAGAGGAGGAGATGAGCGGCCCTAGCCAATCCGCAGCGGCCGAAATGGACAGTCCACTCGGTGGACTCTTACAGAATACCACCCCTGCTTTGCAAGTTGAATCCAGATTTTATGAAGTTGACGGGGAACAGAAAAACTTCCATAAAATCTGGAATTTCGTAAAATAAGTTATGCGAGAGCACCTAGTCAAACCTGGACTAATTTATTTCTAGCTGGAAACGTCAGTTATCTTGCTTTGCCCATGATTTGTCTGCAAGGGCATTATGCAGCTCTTGTAGTGATGCCAAGAGGGACAAAAATAAAGTTCACGCAATTAAGTGGGGGAAGGGACCGGCAGGCAGGTGTTATTGCACATCATTTTATGCCAGGTATCTTGGTACACATAAATTCCGGGGCAATGTGGGGCCATCTGTTTGGTGTCTACACCCGGTGAGATAGTGCCAAGCCACCTAGATGTTCCTGTAGGAACTAGAAGTAGACTGTTTGACCTGCTACTTGGGGTTGGCTAAACATGACCTAACTTATTAGTTGTGCAACATCCCGAAACCAACAGCCTAAAGCAATTGCCATGCATGCGTAACAATGGGAAAAAAATTTGTATGCATAGCTCTCCCCAAGACACGTTTAGTTGTTCTTTTCGCCTCTTGGAAAAAGCATCACAATATTGTGAGCAAAAAATACGATCTCAAGTATTTTATGTGAACAGACCAGCAAACAGTCTAGAACGTGTGTCATCTGCTCGAGCTCCGTCTTCATCATTTTTGTGTTGATATGTATTTTCTGCAATTTGCCACCAGAGGAAATAAATGAACACAGAGACGCCTTCTTTGTATTGATAGTTTAATAGGCAATACAAAAAGCAATGCACTGATGGGTTCTCAAGGTACTAGACCCCAGGAACATAAGAATATGAAGAAAACCTCTTCAACCCATTCATCCACGGCAACTTACAAATCAGTAGAAAAACGCTTGAAGCTAGAAGCATCTCAGCCACTTCATCCCAGGGGAATACACACGACACAATCACACAAGAGTCAGCTGTACAGCAGAAGGAATCGTGCCTCAGTTCAAGACTAGGAGAACAAGAGCCCGGTTCCTGCTGACCACTGTTACAGACACTGTTAACACCACCGCAAATAGGAATCAAGTCCATTCCACAGGAGCTCAACAAGGTAGCATACACACACACTTACACAATTAAGAACCAAAGCCGGAAATGAGGGTAGAACTATGTACAATGTGTCCCGTATCACATGCTTGAAGAATTGTTCTAAGCTTTACTGGACGTCTTCCAAAACGAAAGTGGCCGATGACCTTTTTTTTATTTCTTTTTGTACAGTATGTACAACTGGTACCTGTTGGAAAGGGGCATCAGTCAAATGTTCTACTGTGTATTTAAAAGGGTGACTAGCGAGTTCTTGCTGCTGACCTACAAGCACCGATAACCTGCGGTTACTGCTCTTCTTGAGGCAATAGAGTAAAAAATTTAAAAATAAATAAGAAAAGCTCGAGCAAGCGTTGTGAATTGTATGTTTGTGCACTTGATGCTCTTTACATACACTACATAATACTAATAAAAATTAACAAAATTAACGAGATGCCTCAGCAAACAGGTCAGCAGAACATTGGCATTATGGTGAGTTCCAGTATATGACAGTATTTAGTGTTAAGTATGAAGTTTCACGCTAGTTAAAAAAAGAGAGAAACATAAATAAACATGAATGGTATCTTGTGCACTTGGGAGCCCCTCCCCATTACTGCCCAATACTGATGACAATTACCACAATTAACCAACCGCATGAGCATACAAGGTGTTGGCAAGACCTTGGCTTTCTAACAATGACTTCCAGTGGGTGAAATGAAGCGGTGTTATGCACAGAGCTTCGCACCAACAAAGCAAAAACGAATAAAAGTTATACTTTGCGTGAACTGGTACCTTGTGCAAATGATGTGTCTCAAATTCACCGTATTTTTACCAATTACAATTACCACTAATCGGCTGCAACATTGAATGGAAGGTCGGCCAAACAATGGTATCCTTTCGACAAATTCCAACAAGTGAACAGTAGCACCGCCAAGCATACAGTTTTCACTCAACAAAACAGAGAAAACAGCAACTTAAAAAAGATTGCACAAGCTGCTTGCTTTTGCATCTTTGTCCCATGTACATCCACAGCACGAAAATAATTGGTCACCATAATTAACCAGCCGCGTCAGGAAACAGGATGCGAGCAGAACACTGGCATTGTTGCAGTAAATTTCGCTGGGTGAACACTAGTAGCACAGTTTTGTGTTAAAAATAATCCAGCTTTATCTCTAGTGTCTGCATGCATCACCAGTATTGTTCAGGCGAATATTCACATTCCAGGTGGCATGGATAATCATGGGCAGTACATGGATTTACATAAACTTCCTCCCTCCAGGTTCAAGTGTACCTACGACTTCCTAAAATCTTGAAGCTCACAGAGACTACAGAACCTACCATTTCTCTTTCGCTGCATTCACATCGTAGAAGAGAAAAATACTTCTTTAGATCATTAAATGTTATATACCTGTGGTTAGCGCTGCTGTCTGAAGGTTGTCTACATTTAGGGACGCGCATGCTTGAGGGTTGCGCTCCAATCACATAATGAAAATTACATAAAATCATTTTTGTGGCGTGCATGCAAAACAGCAGAAGCTAACACAAAAATAATGAAGCTACAGCGTGGCTTCAAAACAGAGCCAAGTGAAATTGTACTAAGATCTACTTACTAAAAATTTTAACTGCAGCGAAGCAACCAAAGCACAAATGATTGTATTTCCTAATGAACAATTTCATTTGAAGTGGTCTTTTTTTTTTTTTTTTTTGCTCTTCGTTAATAGCTTGGATGGAGCCACGTCGCCATTATAGCAGGGCATTGGTCATTCGGCATGACAGATGAAAAGAATGGAAAAAGAAACTTGTCAATATAAAATATTCACGCAGGGTTCTGCCTAGTAATGTTGTTGTGAAAAACTATGCTGTTCCTAAGTGCTCTTTTAAGAGCTTCTGTTGGTACTGGCCGCGACATTGAACTGGAGGCGGTGGCACCATTACCGCACTAGTGCGGATAGGCAGTCGGCCACGCGCATTGGAATGTACACAGTGGCATTTTGCTGCTGGCAATTTCAGCTGATCGTATGCCAACAAAGCGCACTGACTGCAGTGAAATGGTAATATGTTGCTCTACAGTTCAACATCCTTGCTCGAAATGCACGGAACGTTCCTATATTGCGTGATTAAAGCGCAAACTGTCATTCATACAGGAGAGCGGCATTCAGCCACATAGTCTGTTTCGGCGCTCCCTTGGTGTTCTTTGTGCGTGGTCTGCTTGCGCTCTGCCTGTTCTTCTGTTGGTACTGTTGTTGCGCAACTGAGCCAATGGAGTAATTTCTGGTAATATTGAACAGGTTTAACAAAAAGCCTTTTAATATGTTAACTGGTAATGTGCACTCTACTTCACAGCTTGTACGCATCACTTTTGTGCTTTCCGTGAAGTCCAGGACAGTTAATAAGCACCGTAAACAAGCCATGTCACTGTGAGTCACAGTATGCTTTATGAATGCCATGTTGATCCACACGTTATCTTTATCGCAGTAACAATAAATACATTGCATTTATGAACAAGAAAGAGAAATAAAAAGGACAAGAAGAATTACAGCGCATGACGGTGATGCGAAAGCTTCGATTAAGAGCCAAGATACGAGGGGAGATCAAAAAGTGTTGCAACTTGGCTGTAACCAAATATCTGACAGTGATCTCTCTCTACCTTTTGTTTAGGTCATCTCTGCAGCTTAGCAAGGTCTGAATATCAAGCCTTCCAGTTTGTTACTTGGTCTGCATCAGTCAGTCAAACATTGCGTTCTCCCACGATTTCAAGCTCGAGTACCGGAGCGCTATCAAATTTTTGCGCAAGGAAGGAAGTTCTGCCAAAGAAATCCACAGCAGGATGGTGAATGCGTATGGCAGCGAATGTCCTTCACATGCTGCAGTGACTTGGTGGTTCAGCGAGTTTAAACATGGCTGCGCGCACGCAGAAGACGACCCAAGGACAAGGCGGGCACCCACTTCAACCAATTTGGACCATTCAGCCTCAGCAGAGAGCCTCATCATGAATAATCGCCGAATCAAGGTGTCCGAAGTTGCGGGAGAATTGAAAATTTCTTATGGCAGGGCTTTCACTATCATCCACGATGTTTTGGGTATGTCGAAGGTCCCGGCACGGTGGGTGCCACGGAACCTCTCAGCACAAGATGGACACCGCCGCTTGCATTCATCAAGGGAACTTCTGCACCTCTATTCAAGCGGTCCAGAAAATTTTTTCTCCAGACTTGTGACTGGAAATCAGATGTGGCTGCATCAGTGGGACCCAGAAACAAACAGCAGTCTGTGCAGTGGAGGCATTTGGGGTCCCCTCCCCCGAAAAAATTCGAAGGCCCAACGCTCAGGGAGGAAAGTGATGGTGACACTTTTTTGGGACGTGAAGGGGATCCTGCTCATTGAGTATCTTGAAATCAGTAGGACAGTCACAGGCGAATATTATTTTAACATTCTTTGAAAATAATGCAAAGCCATTGTGGAAAAATGCCAAGGATTAGTGACAACAGGTGTCCACCTCCTGCATGGCAATGCCCCGGTTCACAGGACTCATGTTGCCCAGGCTGCCATTCGAGAGTGTGGTTTCGAACAGCTGGACCACCCACCGTACAGTCCCGACCTGGCCCCGAGTGACTTTTATTTCCGAATTTGAAGAAACAACTCAAGGGAATGAAGTTTGATGACTTGAACTCGCTTCAAGCTGCCGCCACAGGAGTGGCTTGGCAACCAGGAAGAAAGTTTTTTTATTTTTGCAAGGTATCAAAAGCCTTCCAGGAAAATGGGAGAAGTGCATTAATTCAAGGGGAGATTATGTTGAAAATTAAATTTTTTTCCAGGGTCTGGCACTTTTCCTGATATGCAAGTTGCAAAACTTTTAGATCATTCCTCGTATTATGTTGTTTCCTTTTTGAATTTCAGGGAAAACACAGGGAAGGCGGGAGATGGAAATTCAAGACGATGAGCTAAACGAGAACAAGGTAAAAGCGAGAGCCTTTATTGAAGTAAATAATGGCTGCTACCTTCAGTTAAGCTTGCACAGCCACCGACAATAAGTGCTAAGATGTTCTGTCTAGCGACTGCCATGTCGCGCCTGATTCTCGATCATGTGATACTCACTTTTCGTTTCCCTTTTCTAACAGAGAATTACAATGCTAGACCGCCATAATTCAGTTAAGAGGCAAAATTATTTTGTTGTAGTGGGATCAGAACCACATATATAAAGATACCTAAGCACACATAAAGCTGGTCATGTAACTAAGCAAGCGTCATGCAATTACATGCCTAAGATATACAAGTTCCTAGGTTATTTTTTTCAACATACTACATGCCACTTCATGTTTCATGCCGTTAAAAAGGTTATGGAATCATCGTTAATATCGCGACAAGAGTCACTAAAGCGCTTCACTCACTTCACCCTGCAACGACTATTTCTATAGAACGCAAAATGCATTTTTGATACGCTTGAAACAAAAACCGGCAACGAAATTGAAATCATTGAGGAGAATGAAGGGTGCAATGCTTACATATCGCGCTCTTGACATGCGTAGTCATTCGTATTATTACGATGTGAAAGATTACAGTGCAAGGCCATCAAAAAGTATATCATCATAAAGGCATACCAGCATTTGCACTGTACAGGCTGGGCTGAGGTAATACCAATTATTCGTGGTGCTCTTCGGACATTCCTGGTCCTTGCACCATTAAATGCCGCATATCATTATCATCATAATAACAGCACAGAAGCTGCCAGCCACTTTGCTACCTCACTTAGAAGAGAGATATTCATCTATATGTCCCCTGATATTTTCTATGCCATCAATGTAAGCTTTGTTTCAACATTACTATGTTCTTAAACAGTTTGACAGAAACAGCTGAATGTGTTCTTTCATGCTGAATATAAATTTCACTGAATAAGTCGGCCCAAATGTTGCTGCTGCCTCTACAGTTGGTTAATTGCACCCCACTAATTCTTTTAACATCTTAGAATGAGGACGAAACATTGAAGAAGCTTTGCAAACTCTAACACCTAAATATAACTAAGGGCTGTGCCATTCGATTCAACAAATTCATTCAACAAGTGTACCATTTTTGCCTTTCAACAGAACCTGTCTAACTCATTGAAGTCTTTACAGAAAGAGAAACATGCATGTGAATGCTAATATAAAGCAGTGCAGCTAACCTGTTCAGCATCAATCCATAATCTCTTGAGCTTCCACAACCAAACATCCTTTTAGAACACCATCGTCACCAACAAAAGAAAGCTTTTGATGCAGCTGGACATAATCCTGCAGCTAGATCACTGAAATCTAGAAAGTGAAAAGCCATTCGATACATCGATGTCCAGAAATGAGACGCAAGGAGCACCAGGCATGCGCACAGTATATATACTATCTATCTGTGCCTGCATGGAAAGCAGGTACATATTGCGAATTGGAGATATTCAAAGTTCCTTGAGCAAGCCTGCCTGCAGAATAACTCACTTCGATGACTTCTTTTCGTAACTCTGTTGGTGCAATTTGCCAACAGTGCCAGATGTGCACTGTATTGCATGAATTCCTAGTGTAGCGTGCTGTGGAAGGACATGTCCAGCTCTGATTTACCTAATGTTTAACAAATATATTGGTATGTACTGAATCTAGAAGTTAAACCTAAATCTAAGAGATGCACTTGCTGAATAATGCTTACACTAAAAGAGGGTTTTATTAAGTCTGAACGGAATATCAGTGTTACCTACTGACTATATAATATCTCAAAATATATTGCAATAACTGTTTGAGTGCAGCGAGTTGCTGAAGAATATGGCAGCTTAGATTTATCTTACATTTAACAATTTACTTATACACACTGAACCTAAACCTACAGGATGTGCATACTTGATAATGTTTGCACTCAATCAGGTTTGAATTATAAGCCTAAAAAGACTACGAACCAGGACACCTCTAAACAGATCAAATCAACAGTATTTTTCAAGTCAAGGCATGCACGGAACTGCCATGCTTATGGCATTGAAGGCAGGTTTGCTCATGAAATTTTGCAACATTGCCTGTAATAGCCCAAGTATCACTGCAGAGGGCGCACAATGCGCCACACCGAAAATATCAACGCAAGTTGTGTAACGAAGTCAAACCTTCACCGCCCATTTCCCATTGTAGCCAACAGACGAGCCAACTAAGACATTGTCACTGTAACTGGAAGGAATACGGTTCAAGTACTAATGCAGATCAGTATGTCAACAAGCCTCACAGGGTGTGGCTTCGTATAAAACAGGGTGTTCTTCTTTTCTTACAGTGATAGCAAGAGAAGAACACAAACAAGCAGGCAGCACATGCGGACATTCACACCAAGCCACAAGGACGTGGATGACAAGGAACCATCAGCACCAGGACGAATGCACACTTTAAGTAGTTAGAACCAACGACAACGGCTGAAACTATCTCCCGTTGAAACAAGCGCAAACAATGTGAACAAGCGCACTTTCAATTCATGCATTTTGGGCTGACAGTTTTTGGTGAGAAAGAAATGAACCTAAGAAAGCGACGGACTATCAACAGCAAGTTCACAAAGCACAACAGAAGTACCGCAACAGTAGAACTTTGAATAACAATGTGATTTTTACACAAGACAAAAAAAAATATAATGGGTAACACTGTTATTTGTGACGAAGTACATAGTTGTAACGCTGTTGGTCATCACAGACAATACAGTACAACGTAGAGACACAGGCATGCACGCACATGCACACATGTGCACACACACAAAGATAACATGGACGCCGCAGAGTGAACTTTGCAGTTGTGGCTGGAAATGGCTTCCCTCCCCATCAATTCAGGTTCAAGGCTCACATGACTTGCATTACCTTGTCTTTCTACTCACTAAAAAACTAGAGGCATAACTCGACCCATCACACAAAAAGAGAGATGCGGTTCCCAGGTACGATGACAAATTGTCGGGCCGCTATGGAGGAAATGCTACAGCAGGTTCTCAACAAAGCACTCAAAAGGTCAGTCCATGAGGGTGCCACAAGAGGGGATTTTCTGGGTCCATGGGTCTTGCAACACTCGGCGCGTTTAGTGAAAGCGTACAAAGTATGTCTGACCTTTAACCACTGTGCACAAATGTGAATCAGGTTTTGGCTTATCCCACTGAATATATATATATATATATATACTCTTGTCAGAATGCACCATCAGCTGTAAAGTAAGCCTGCAGTGGCAGCTGAAGCGAAAGGTCCACACAGCTCGTCTCCACTGAAAAACAAAGTAAAAGAAGTGAACATACAAGTTAATCAAATCACCGTCCCACCTGAAGTGCATAAATTGACTATTGCGCTGACTTTGTTGACGGCAGTCTGGCAACTGTGGCATTCTGTAAGGGAGCGCTTCCTGTCGCAACCGCTTGGCCCATCGGTCGGAATGGTGGCCGAACTTTCGGCTATGCTGACTGAGAGTGGTCATGTTAGAAGCAAGTCTGGCTATGCTTCCCTGCTGAACTCTCAAGTGCAGTGGGGACAGCATGGCCGGACTCCTCCATGCAGCATCAATTGGGAGTGACGATCCGAGATGGTAACAGAATTGCGATCACCTTGCCTCGTTTACTGACTGAGCATGTGCACACCCAGGGAGCATACATTGACTCAGATTTAACACCGTCTTTGTTATGACAGTCCAGCAGCCAGTGCCATCTCCTAGAATGCCCTATTGCTTGCATCTAGCAGTGGCAGTAGAATCATGCGAGATCGCTGTGCCTGGCTTTGTTCACCAAAATAAGCAAAAGTATGCAAGATGCTTCAAGATGGCCTCCCTTCACAGGGCGTTGAAAACTCGCTCAGATGTTGACTTTTTCCGTTGATGGCACACCGGAGACCATTGCTGTCTCCCGGAGGGCACTTCCAGCCGTAGTGGCGATGCTTGTGGGAATGCCGACCGATGACGCTCCGGCAATGCTGACAAGACTGGTCAGGTTTGCTGCGAGACTGGGTATGTTTGCCGCTATGCTTCCCGAGTAAAGAGGGGGCACTGCCGCCGAAGCCGAGCTCCTTCGAGTGACCTCGACCACAAACGGTCCCGAGCATGCCGCTCCCAGGGGTGGTTGCTCCACGATGAATGGCTGGTGCTGCTGCCTCGACGGCGTGGTGCTCAGGATTGTCACGCCACTGCTGGGTGTCGTCCCGCCAGGCTTGTACACGAGCGAGGACGACACCGTGAGGTTGTTGAGTGAGGTCCTCGTGAAGCTGGTGCTGTTACGGCCGAGGCTGCTCAATGTGCTCCCGCGGCCGATGCTGCTCGAAGCCGATGTTCGGCCGACGCTGCGGCTCCCCTGGTCGAGTCCGGCACCGATGCCGCCGCTGTTCCCGCCACCGCCGCCGTTACTGCTCCCAGTTTCTGTCCCTGTGTAGCTCACCGAATGCGAGCCGCTTGAGTGGCTGCGGCGAGCTGCATTTGCATGAAACAAGAAAAAGCACAGAGAAGGTTCTTTTGCTTTCTTTTCTTTATTATTATTCTTTTTCTCCAAGGGAACCCAACCCTTGTTTAGTTGAACAGTTAGAGATAGTATTCTCTAGCGATCACTTCTGCACCAAAACACTGGCACACGTGGCTGACAGCGTCCCAGGCACTGTGTCAAGGCATTGTACCAAGCTCGCCATCTTTGCCAAGTGCGAGCAACACTGTAGGCTGCATTTTTTGTAACCTTGTGCAGGCTCTCACATGCATCTGGTGCAGACTTGTGCCTAAATTTCACAAAGGTGGTCACATCCCCTAAAGTGATCGCGTGAAAATACTGCCACTGTTCTCAACTGGTACTAACTCCTATGGCACAATTAAATGAAAAGTCACCACTGAAAGAGACAATTATTATCTGTGCCAAAAGTAGCACCCAAAAGTAGCTTCATGCCTATTTCTGGTGCTACATTGGGGTTGAAGGCAAGTTTCCTCTTTTGAAAAACTTGCAAGAACATTGGCCAAACAACGGATGGCCTTGGGTCATGCCACCATTTCAACAAGAGGACTTGTCTTTTTCACGGCAAAGACAAGATCTTTGGCAAAATAGTCGCCCCAGGCAGAAGTCTCCCTTGTTTGGACACAAATGAACACTTAAAAAAAGAAAGTCCCCGACATTCCTGACCCTTTTGGAGTTAGACCAGCAAAATTTAGTCATTAGAACATCACCCAGAATAAATATTCAGAGTGACACTGCTATGGGGAGTTACACAGCCATTTTAATACAGTGCACTAGTGAGGTTAGTATAAAATGTTAATCAAAGAACAGCCAGAATCCAGAGTTATTGCTTTGAAATGCATTTGTCAATCACAAAACAAAAAGTTGTCTTGCGCATACCTCACTCAGATAGATGACCCCTTACTTACACTTTTTTTTGTATCCAGGGTTCCAGAACTTTTGTTTCTCATGTTACATTTTAGGAGGTCACATACGAATTTGTATGGCTGAGGCAATGAAAGCCAAAGCCGTAGTGCTCCGACGTATGTAGCTTGCATGCTGGTAAAGCAACAACAATGCATCATTGCTTCTGCATTCGAGTGAGGGTGTGAGCCAGCAAACAGATCCCTAATACTTTCAAAGGGTGTGAGCCCTCACTCATACAGCGTTGCTGACATACAGCTGTGAAGGAAATTTTTTTTTTTGAGAACATACAATAATGCCCAGAATCCAACCAAATCATGACGTTTAACATCCTAAATGCAATACATGGGCTATAAGGGATGCAGTGTAGTGGGGGTCTCTAGATTAATTTCAACCTCATGGAGTTCTTTAACTTGCTCCTAAATCGAAGCATACCACATGGTTTTGCATTCTACCCCCATCGGTATGGGGGCTGCCATGCCCAAGAACAAAACCCATGACCTAGGCATATGCAAGGCAGAAAAACCCCACAGCCACTATGCTAACATGACAGGTCAAGAGCAACATCACATCAAACTTGGAAACAACACAACCCCCATTTCAACAGCAAGCAAACAAACAACTGCCCACAGTGACCCCTAGAAAGCAGCTTAAAGATTAGAGATTAAATTAGCTACACCTTTGCACTGGCCCAACACTGCTGGCCAGCTGTGAAAACGAAATCTGCTTGAAAATTAAGTTTAAGGATTCATGGCCTCATCTAAACAAACTCAGCATCACTGGCTTTCGTTCGTTAACAAACACTCCTGTTTACACTCGCGTCTCCTCGAACTCACCACTGCCATAATTATGTACACACATTGTCATTCACTAACACTCAATGTAATGCCCGTGAAAAGAGCGTGGAACAAGTAGGAGTTGGTGTACCCGTGGGTGAGTATGCCAATCTATGTTGCCACCATCTCTTCCTGGCTACATGACTCGCTGTTTGCAAGCGCACCCTCAACACAAGGGTGCTGCAAGCAAGCAGCTGGCCATCTTCTGTAGGGCTACCTAATGGTGTAAGAAAGCCCACTTCCAGTATTAGGTACATCCCTAAAGCACTGCACACATATTACAGAGGTAGCCGGAGGCAGCCTTTCACTAGCTTAGCTCTCATTCACAAATGCTTCTACATTCAGTTAAAAAAACAACTGTTTCCCCTGTGCTTTCCTTGGCTCCATATGGCAGTTATGAAAATCAAGCCCTTACTTTCCGAGATCCTCATCATACTGTGTGGTCGCTAAATTCACAACTTGCAAGCACGGGACAATCGGGAAAAATACTTAATTTTTGAGGGGGGCACATCTTGAGTGTGCACGTAGATGTATAAAATTATTAAGTAGAACTACGAAATCCTCAGTGATGCTGTTTGGCACACACAACCAAAGTGAAGAGAAGAATATGCAACAAAAGTTTTATTGAAATCCGTGAATCTATAGGATCTGAAAAGCTGTCCTTTGAATGTGCTTTTCAATTATTTTCACCATTTCAGAAGACATGCCGAGGAAAAAGAAATTAAAGGAATATTGAGCCTATATTTTGTAAATAATTCTTTTCATTTTCAATTCAGCTTGCCTTTTGTGGAAGCTGTACCCTTCGCTATTGCCTGGATTGGCCACTAGGCAAGATGGCTGATAAGAAATTATTAAAACCATATGAAAGGAACTACAACCTTTGGCAACACCATCATCATCGTCATCATCATCAGCCTGGTTACGCCCACTGCAGGGCAAAGGCCTCTCCCATACTTCTCCAACAACCCCGGTCATGTACTAATTGTGGCCATGCCATGCCTGCAAACTTCTTAATCTCATCCGCCCACCTAACTTTCTGCCGCCCCCTGCTATGCTTCCCTTCCCTTGGGATCCAGTCCGTAACCCTTAATGACCATCGGTTATCTTCCCTCCTCATTACATGTCCTGCCCATGCCCATTTCTTTTTCTTGATTTCAACTAAGATTTCATTAACTCGCGTTTGTTCCCTCACCCAATCTGCTCTTTTCTTATCCCTTAACGTTACACCTATCATTCTTCTTTCCATAGCTCGTTGCGTTGTCCTCAATTTGAGTAGAACCCTTTTCGTAAGCCTCCAGGTTTCTGCCCTGTAGGTGAGTACTGGTAAGACACAGCTATTATATACTTTTCTCTTAAGGGATAATGGCAACCTGCTGTTCATGATCTGAGAATGCCTGCCAACCTATATGGCAACCTCCTATATGGCAACATACCTCTGTGGAAATAAGGCCAGTGGGCTGTCTAGTTCACAGTTGTTTGCATACATTAGAGCCAGCTGTCAGTGTTTAAAGACCAAGCTAAACAAAGCATGTATTACAGGTAGCAAGCTGCACAACATCAATTGATATGTCGAAAAATGCAATTTATTAAAAAAAGAAAAATTTGACAGCATTCAAGCACAAACCTAATGTAGGCAATAGAATGCCACATAAAGTCTGCCCATTTAGAACAAATCAAGTTTCTCGTAACAAAATTATACACATACAACACACATGTTAACCTTTGTGAATCAAAGCTTTCTTGAAGCAGTTGCTTAAACGCTAGAAAACTGTCTTTACTGTCACATGTGCAGTGCATAATCTCATGCAATGTGAATGTTTATGCACCGTTCTGGTCACAACTTTAATGTGATGCAATGTTTATGTGCTGCACTGGTCACAATCTAGGCCAAGACGCAAATGGCAGTTCACGCCATTTGCATCTAATGTCATCCCTGCATTGACACTGAAAAATCGATGCAGCAATGTCCTGAGAACGAAGGTGATGTTTGTCAAGGGAAGTGTGGTGAGGACACATGCATGCTGAGAGAAGTACGATGCGAAATACCAGGGTAAACTTGAACATTATTTTTTTACGTTTCATTCCTGTGCCTTTGGCCTAATGCAAGCTCAGTGGTGGTCCAGCTGGTTTAGGATTTGATAAGCGCTTTAGCTATGATGAGCGGCAACTCGACCAGTACCTAAAACTGCCCTATACGTAAGCTTACATGCACCATCACCTGCTGTATATATGCAACGATGATGCAGACCATGTGTAGCATTACCTTCATCACTGTAAATTCTAAATCGCTTGCACAGCTTGAGTTGAGAGCAGAAAATAGATTGAGAGTAAGTTTTGTCCTCAGCTCAAAACATGAGCCAAACGCAAATGCATGGCTGCGACAATAATTGTGTGTGGTGAGAACTCACGGTAATGAAAGCAATGCTAGATGCATTACACAAAATGTTTGTCTCTCTGACACACGCAAGCAAGCAACCTTAAAGCACCCCTCACCAGGCCGTCGTAAATATTGGTTATACAAAAATTACGCAGATTACATAGATTCATAGATAGATACATAGATTCCAACGCACATGTTGGAATCTATGTGAAGCAAAGAAAGCTTCAGAAACCAGGTTAATGAAACACTATAAATTTGCCCATTTCATTGCTGCATCTTTGGCGTAAAAGAAATTGGTGCCCACATGTGATTTTGCATACCCGCGCTATGCAATGTGACAAATCTTATATTGGCTTGTACATGCATACAATTCATGCATACATAGGTACATACATTTTAAATGATTCGGCCATTTGGCCAATCCCCCATTGTGAGTTTGTGCCATAGTTGTGCCATCTCAAATATATAGCGGGCATTGGCACAATATGCACTTCCAGCTACTTGGGCAATCCCCCATGGGTATGTGCCAAGTATGGAAATGGTCATCATGACCAACACGTGGTGACCATATAAAAGAGTTAGTTGGCGTTGGAATGAGAGAAGTATTTGTGTGATTGTGGCCTAACAGTTAGAGTATCAGGCTGCTGCACAGGGGCTGAGGCTTGAATCCTGCTACTGGACGCACTTTATTTTTATTTTTTTTGAAAACTCTAATCAGTGAGAATCCGACCACCAGCAACCAACCAACCGACTGGCTGACCAAACCAGGCGAAACAATGGGATGATAGGCAAAGAAAGCTTTGCTTTATTAAGTTGTTAACGGTCATTCAGGGAGCTTTCTGCTGCAATAATTTTTAGGACAGTTTCATACCTGCCAACCTCACAGTTTCAAATATTATTAGAAATCTCACAGATACGACAGGACGGGGAGGGACAATGGGCGACTAGCAGGCATTTTCTTTGTTTGCCCTGAGCGCAAAAGCATTCTGGGATACATAGGCTGTTTTTTAACGATGATTTATCTTTAGACACAGTAGCCAGGCAGCAGAAGACTTGAAACAGCAGAGACCAAAAGGCATTGCACACATTTTTGATCACAGTGACTCTACTGCTGTCAATGTGGCCTGCTTCGGGAACTTGTCTTAGTTCATTCAAAGTAAGTACCCCTCTGGTAGAAGGTGTCTTGCAATGCCGCACGAGTGTGGTGAAAGTACCATAATTAATTCTTTTTTGTATGCATTTGTTGCAATGTTGCCCCCCAAAAATCTTTAAACACCCTCAACTTTTTCGAGAACATAATTGATGCAACTTTTGCGAAATCTTAGACCGAGCCCAAATTCGGAAACTATGAAAAATTTGGGAGAGGTATGGAAAAATTTTGGATGGCGCATATACAGAACACACTGCATTTCGTGGGAACCAAGTTGTTCTCGCTACTGGCATGTACATTGCATGCGTGTGACACAGATAAGCACTACACGTAAAGTCATCTTTACTTATTCATTTATTTACTTATATAACCTAAGGGCCTTTCAGAGCAATGACAATTATTTGATTGGTAACAAGTCATAGAATGCATAAACAAGTACACTTAACAATTTATAGAAGCATATAAGAGTACAAAAAAGGATATCTTATGCCTCCTTCGAAGACAAGAATGCGCGGGCATTTGAGTGAGGACAGTGGAGCCTCATTGCAACGAAGGCACATAGAACATGAAGGCATCTTGGTTATACACAACATTGGTTATATGCATGCATTCATTGCATGCTGACATCGGGGAGAAATATTTTAGAGTTACTTAGTTATATCTGAAAAGAAGGGGATTAACTGAGGGGCCCGGTTTTTTTTTATTAGTCATATCATAAGAAGCCAACAAACACCGACACCAAGGACAACATAGGGGAAATTACTTGTGCTTAATAAATGAAACAAAGAAACGATAAATTAATGGAAATGAAAGTGGATGAAAAAACAACTTGCCGCAGGTGGGAACCGAACCCACAACCTTCGCATTTCGCGTGAGATGCTCTACCAATTGAGCTACCGCGGCGCCTTTTCCCCATCCACTATTAATGTTTCCTAGTAGAACCCTGGGAGTGTTGGCCAGCGCCACCATTCACATACCTTGGCAATGGACGAGGAATGTCCTTTCTGCCACAGGCATCACGAGAACGTTGGGTGAAGGCGACTGGTCAACAAACCCAAACATGCTACCTGAAGGCATCAATGTGGCCAGATTCGAGACCCTCGTTATGTAATTAATGAGAAAGGAAGGGTATTAACCGAGGGGCCCGATTTTTTTATTAGTCATATTATAAGAAGCCAACACCTGATAATTCATTGTAGCCACGCTTGTTATATTAAGGTTCGAGTGCATTTGGCTATTCTCACGGCATACATCAGTGTAATGCTTTGCAGACACGATCGCCCCGCACGATCTACACACCACAATTGTCTGTCTGGAATGTCCAAGCCTGGTGAGAGGCCCCTTGGGCAGGCGAAAATTGAAAAGAACAAAACAAAAGAAAGAAGCCCTATTTCTTGCTTTTGCGCTACTTAATTTGAGACTTGCCTGCCAGGTTGAACTCTGCCTCCACAAACCTTCCAATTCACCTACAAGGAGGAAAACAGAAGGGGCGACAGCAGAGGGTACTACACGCTGTCTTCGACTTGGTTGACAAACTGGTATCGCACGCTGCCCGAGATGCCTGGGATGAGCCAGAAATGCACGCAGAAGACGTGCGTACGAGGCAATGAACACACACGTCAAACGACGTCAGCGCAAGACGTCTAGAACGGTGCGTGGAACAAACGAAGCGTACTAAAAGAAGCATTGCTTGCCTGTCGACAAGCGGGGAATGAAAAACTTACGTACACACCTGTAGAAGCAGGGAGGGAATATGCGACAAAGTATATTAAAAAAGAAAGAAAGGAGAGGGAAGAAGTCGAGCGTACAAAAGCGTGACGACACAGTGCATCAGAAAGACGCGGGAGCCACTCAACTTACCTCTCGAGATGCTTCCAGAGAGGGAGCCCGCCATGGTGTAGTCAAAGATGTTGTCGTCCTGAATGGCCGTGCCACCACTCGAACAGCCCTCGCCACATCTTATCTTGAGGCTACCAACAAAAACAAGAAGCACAGTGGGAAGTGCTCGCAATGAAGAATCAAAGTATTGAAAACAGCCTCAGCAGAATGAACAGTGTACCATATATGAAACACATAGAGCAACTACTTCTAATATAACGGAATCGAACAGAAAGATAATCTTGCATATTTACCTGGAACCTGTGTCCTTTCTAGCAAACAATACATAAGCAACAGTAGCACAGGAAATAACTTTTGAGCTCTTTCTTTAAGAAATGTATGGTGGCAGCTTGCCACACGACATGCAAAATGTTTTAAAAAAAAAATTCAGTCCCATTCCACTCTGTGTATAGTGATGACTACATTGATTTAATATATGGTGATCACTACATATATTGAATGAAGACACATAAACGTGACTTCGTGATTCTACCTTCTTTTATCTTATTTTATTACCATAGTGATCGTAGCTTTATGGTCACTATGGTAGACGGCCATGGGCTAAACGACGATGCTGGAAAGATATTTTAGCAAACGTCAAGTCTATACATGACCGACAATGTGTAGTTGGTACATCGACATATGTACAGCATTGAATGCTGAACCTATCCTCCTCGCGGTATTCTGGGTCCCAACGGGCAATGCGCATATGCTTGGTGTTGGCAGCCCGCTCATTGTCGATGGTCTCCTTCTCCCGCCACCATGCCCATTCCCATTTCTGCTCGCGAAGGTGATATTCATGGGCACGCTGCTGTTCTCCGTTGGACTGAAGGCGGTTACGCGACAACCCAGGCCCGTCGACCAACGCGCGCTCATTGGTGGGTTCCCCTGTCTTTGCGCCCGTTCCTGCTTCTGCTCATGTCGTCGCTCTTCGAGGGCACGCTGCTCTTACTTGGTGTGCACAATAGACGTTCTACCCATAGCACGGCCAGAACGCAACTGCTGATAACGGCGCTAGGCGATGTTGATGTCACAGTAAAGAAGTGCACACTCGTATGATGTCGAACTATAAGCACATCTTTATCGTTTATAGCACTGGGCACGTCAGAGTGCTGGACTTAGCTATATCAATTTCATGGTCTATGCGAACTTTTCTATGCATGCCATATAAAGCGTTGCTGCACTAAATAGGTTACTTTCACAGTTTATACTTTTGAAAATGGCACGCAAGAATAACGGTATCCTTTAGCTCTTCGTCAGTCTACTGTAATGTTTTGAACAAGGACAACATTTGGGCGGCTCTGTGAGGCAAGCATTAATTGCTGTATCATATATGATACAGCAATGATAAAGCATGCAGTTATGTATTGTTTTTAGAGCAATAGCTCTGATGCTACAGGTATAAACCCAGAAAACACCTGGTTCCGTAAATCTGGCCTTCAAGCTCAGCCAAGGTCAAACTGGGACTTAACCCGCCACTACCGGTGGCTCCAACGTACGCCACATGGGCGCCCATATCTTGAAAGCGATCTGTGACGTGGACAAAGTGCACAGTCATGCAGGCCTCATCTTCAAAGCGATTATCTGCTATGTTTACAAAGTACGCCAAGTGCTGGTAGCTTCATATGCACTGTGTTTTCGACGCTTAGATCACGTTGAAGTGAGACGCAGTATGCAGGTCAATTCGCTTGTTGCTGCTGCCGCGGTGAGCAGGGTCTGTGTGTTGTCTTGAGGTGCAATTGTAGATGCGGTAGCTACTGTCTACGTCGAGCAGCATCTGTGTCCTTTCCCAAAGCAAGCAAAACCGTGCTATCGCTTGACAAATTTGGTTTAACCGCGTTCAACAATGGCAATTTTTTTGAAGGGGCGCCAAGAGTGGATTTTTTGCGAAAGAAGCCAACTGATGGCAAATTATAATGTTTGTACACAAGCCACACTTTTTTTTAGCACCATTACTGCTGATGAATAGGCCAAAAAATGAAAATGCAAGCAGCCATCACAATGAAGATGGCGTGTTTCTTGCCGTGTCCTGAGAGCTAATAACAATAGCAGCAACCAATAACTTTTTGAGGAAGAGAGAAAAGGTTCTGTTTTGGCTTGAAGTTGGTTGAAGTTCCTAAATTTTGGCAAAAGCAAAAGTTGGCATAAAACCAAAGTCTAAAAATGATCCTGCCCAGATACTGAAGCTATCAATTGTTCAATCAAAGATGACGTCATCAAATTTTAAAGAAACTTGTACTAGCTGGAGCTGCAATAAATGCACGCCTTACTTTAAAGCAATATTTGAAGCTTTTTCATTGGTTCTGACATTCTTGCAAGTTATCTGCCATTCAGATGTGTTTCTGCATGGCCATAAACTACACATACGCATAACTGCATGCTGTATAATATATTTTACACACCACTTTGGTTCACAATATCTCAACCAGGCATTTTTTTTTCAGAAAAGTTAAATTTCTTTTAGGCCTACATGGCCTAAACAAAGGCTTGTCTAACTTTTTTCGCAAGAAAATAAAAATTGATGCAGCAAGGGGTTAAAGAAGAGCTAAACGCAAATTGGTGATACTTGCTGATTAGGACAGATTAAAGTGATCGGTTAGGCTAAGAGAGTATGAATTTGGACAAGTGGACAATTTATATTTAGACGTGCAAAAGCACGATAATGACAGGACAGAAGCGAAAGGGACACGTACAACAAACACGGTGTTGCTTACAGTTGAGGTGGCTTCCAACAGTTAAATATAAATTTCATAGCTTATAGCCCTGATATGTTCAAAGCACAACTTTTGCCAAGAAGAACATCATCATCATCATCATCATCATCACCACCACCACCCTGGTTACGCCTACTGCAGGGCAACGGCCTCTCCCATACTTCTCCAACTACCCCGGTCATGTACTAATTGTGGCCATGTCGTCCCTGCAAACTTCTTAATCTCATCCGCCCACCTAACTTTCTGCCGCCTTTCAATAGGTGAAGCGCCAATAGTGATGGCACACAAGAAGAAATTGTCGAAACTGGACTGTAATAAAATAGGGCTGATGTACATGGCACATCGGCCGCTTAAAGTGCACCATTCTGAACTAACTTGAAACTATGGCAAGTTATCTAACATAAACTGTGAATGTACTTACAAATTGCAACACCTGCACTGAACACATCAGTTTTTGTTTTGTTTTTTCATCTTTCCCTGCTTCATTTCTTCAGTTACATTGAAAGGAAGAAAATATTTGAGATTCTAATTTGATTCGATTAGCTAACTTCACTATTTGCACACCTCCAGTAACGCAGGGCCAAATTCACAAAGCTTTCCATGCACAAGTTGTCTCTGCCATTGGCCGGCCTCTGCGATAATGTGTCCAATATCATGACTGCTGGCATCTGGTCTTATGAACAGCTTTAGCTTAAGAACCCTTCAGGGAATATAGACCCTGACCTTCTTGATTGATTCAGCATTTGCTTTAAGTGTCTTTCCAGTTTCTCAAACCTCACTTAATAAATTCAAATGACACTGACCGGTTCCAGAACCCCAGGAGGGCACCGCCGAATCGCGAAATGCTGAGGGGTCCCCCGATTAGTCCGCACAGCTGGTCTGACGTCTCCAGGAATGACGTGGTCAGCGGCGACACGTAGATGGGGTAGCCGATGGGCTGGTCACATGACGAGTTGATGATGTTGCGCAGTGCCTGGCGGGCGTTCTGGATGCTGCCGCGCTCCGGGTTGCGGTTCCGCAGGTACACCAGCTCCTGCTGCTGCCCCGCCCACAGACCACGGACGCACTCGCGGTTGACCTTGATCACCCGAAAGCTGAGCTGCCTCTTGTTCAGCATGATGATCTTGTAGTCATCTGAGCTGTCGTCAAAGACGTGCCTGCGTAATCAGAGCACGGGGTTTTGGCACATCGTGCCAGGCAGCAGCAGGCTTAGATGGCCTAGCGGCAGGCGCCTTAGTTATGCCAATCGCACCCCAATTGCACAAATTACAGTTTGAGTGCCACTCGAAAGCTTGAAAGAGCCATGTACACTGCTTTTTACAGCCTATCATTATCAACATCATTAGGCGTATGTCTGCTGCAGGAGAAGGCCTCTCCCAGCAATCTCCAATTATTCCCGTCTTGCATCAGCTGGCCCCATCCTAGGCCCTGCAAATGTCATAATTTCATCACACCACCCACCTCTCTGCCATCATTGAATGCGTTTTCCTCTCCTTGGCCCCCCATCCCGTTGCTCTAATCCTTTACTCTAATCACCTGTTATCTGCTCTATGCATCACATCACCTGTCCAACCAAGTTTTTTCCTCTTAATATCAGGTAGAGTATTGGCAAACTTCGCTTGCTCTGTCATTCCCAGCACTGTCTTCCAGTATTCTAAAGTTACACCTATCACTACATCTTTCATTGCTCAGTATGCGGTCCCTAGCTTTTTCTCAAGCTTCCTTGTTATTCTAGTACACCTAGCATGCAGGGGACATAAGCACCGCCAACTGTAGAAATTTTCGAAGCATAGAATTTGTGAAAAAAGATAATTTACTTGCCATTTTGACCCACAGCATGGAATTTAGGTAAGCAATAAGTTGGCAACACATGGACATACTATTCTCTCCACATTTCAAGCTACACAGAAATAAATTGGCAAAAAAAAGAAAGTTACTTTCTTTCAGAGCTTGTGCTCCAAAAACTTTTGTGCTAGGGGCAACCACTGACACCATTGGTTAAAGAGTTAATAGTCACCGGCATCCAGAATTGGCACTGCATTCGTTTGTATGGTGAGTTGCATGCCACTCTTGGCTTTATGTCATTGCACAATGAAGAGAAACAATTTAAACTAGGTAACGATCAGGAAAGGGTCGCCTACCAGAACTCACATGCATCAGAAGATTTTCCAACATTTCTTACGACGCGAGCAACTAGAGAATTTCACATCTTAGACAATGGCAAGTTCGGAGAGCTCAAGCCGCAGAGAGAATGCTCGACCCAGATGTTAATGGCTGGGTGCTTCAGCAATGACCACTTCTCGACAAGCAAGCCGAAAACTAGGCAGCAGCAACAGCGACCACACAAGACCAACTCACCGCAGAGCCAGAAGCGATGGAACGCTTGACAGTACTGCATTGCGCCAGGCTGGGTCAGCTTCGTGGGAGATGACAAGGTTCTTCTCGTAGTTGCTGATGGCATCGTACAGAGTCGCATGGTCGTCATACTCAGCAGAGAGGAAGTGATCCTGCAGAGCGTTTGAATTTATGAAGCAGGTACCTAAATAAATAAAAATTGCTCGAGCCAGAAATTTATCACATGGACCCACCCTCGCACGGTAAAGAGAGTGCGCAAACCTTCGAACTAACGTACCATGCCAAAAAAAGGATAAGGGAAAACCGAAGGACTCGACTCGACAAAGACATCCGAATGCTTTGCTCGTTTACCCACCTGATGCAATTTGAGGGCCATGCGTACGCTGGGTGCAACGACTCGTCGGAGGAGTTCCATATCCTGGAAGACCCACTCGTCCCGGACGCACGTGATGCGGAAGTCACCCTTGAACAGTGCGTGCAGGCCGTACAGCAGAAGGTCCACGCTGCTGAAAAAAAGAAACAAGCCAAGTCACGTGAACTTGGTAGTGAGAATGTGGTTGCAAAGGCCAGAGGCTTGGGTAGGTTTGTGATTCATGGCAAAACGAGCACGTCACGGAAGAACAGGACAAAGGAAAAAATGCCACACATACGAGCAGCAACGCCGGGTGTGTCATTTTCTCAAGGCAGCATTTCTGGCGGTGTCGCCAGTTTGGGGTGAAGATATCTTGGGTTCTACTTCTCCTATTGCAATATAATTGTTTTCTTTTTTTTTTTTAAAGGCAGCGAACCAGAGATTGCAGTAAGCATATAACATAAACAGATATTCTGACAGAAATTTTCAAAATGTAACAGTTTGTCCTCAGTGTTACTAAGGGTTCATACGTTAAAAAGTCTGACATGCTATTATAACTTTGGCTCAAATTAATGTAGAGCATTCATTCTTATATCACTCAATATTCTGACAATTCAGTATCTAATTTATTAGTAAATTTTTATTACATCGTATATAGTTTGGTAACTGGCTCACCACTAAGCAAGTTATGAATTTCTTGAATGAAAGTTATTAAGTCTGCAAGAAAACTGAATATATTTCTTAAATTAGCACATGGAAACACACAAATCAGCAAGTTTCACCCACATCTACTCCGAAAAGAAAGAAGTTCTTAAATACAGCGTTCACTCTACAATACTATACTATGGTATACTATACTAGACTGTACCATACTATCAATGCATAGTATACATTTTCATTCATAGGCACCCAAGCTACTAATAACTAGCAAGATTCTTGCTAAGTAATGTGATTAGCCTCCTTACCATGTGAAGCAGTAAGTCTTGCACAAAATTTGGAAGCATAAAAGTTTCTTTAAATTTTTCAATATTCGATTCGATTTGGCTTTTTTTCTTGATTCGATTCGAAATCTACTAGTATTCGGTATTAGCACACCCCTAATAATTTAACAATAGGCCTATACGCGAGCAATTCTCGTGAATTTTGAGTGTTGTCTAGGGCAAAGATATCTGCCTCAAATTTCTTCGTCTTTCATGGTAACAGGCGACAAAATTTGAAAACCAGGCTCTTCGCAAATATGGAGAAAAAAAACTCTCGACCTTGACTAACATTGTGCAATGTTTCACTTTCCACAATTTCTTTCTCCACATTGTAGCAGTCATGTCTGTAATAATTACTTAGAATCGATGCTAGTGACCCATACATACTCTATCATTCAATATTTTTATAGCCCTAGCCATAACACCTCCTCTTTGGAAGCTAACTAAAACGGGGATTTGGCAAATTTCACAAAAGGCGTGTCTGACAGTCCGGGCACTTTCATATTTTTTTCGTGAAGACAGATTTTTTTTTCTTCCTCACAAAGACCGATTTCATTTTTCTTGACACTCATGCCACAAACACATTTTTTTTATATCAAATTTAAAAACGGTCACCGGACATGCCTGGCCCAACTAATTTGAACGTCAACTTCATCAAACTAATATGTACTGTGTTTGTGCACGTACATCACCAAACAATAAGAGGACGAGAATACATGAAATGCAGAGGACAGGCAAATACGAAAGACACAAGCAGGGATAATGCCTACATGCGAGCGATGAGAAAACAAGAGTTAAGGTTGTATCGCGCCACCAAGGCTGCTGCCCCAAGAAAAAGGTCACTGACCTTGAGAAAGAGTTGTGCGACGCAGTTCCCAGAGCTCGCCGGGCCAGCAGGCTCAACGAAAAGCACAGCGACACGACCAGAGAGTTTCGATCGTGCTCAAGGCTCTGAAACAGGGCAGAAAAACGAAGCTGCCTTCAAAATGTGTCGTAACCAATTCTCACACTCCAGTTTACAAATGTAAAAATCAGGCAGAAATGACCAACGCAAGTCCATACAGCGTGGCAGGTCATCAACGCTACAATTTTTACTATTTCTACAAACAGAAAAACATCTGGGTTGATTGATACAAGAAAAGATGGCAGCCTCCTGACCCACCATGACGGCTGTTCATATTTTCCTTCAAGTACTAGTAGCTAAGTAAGTCCACATGACTTCCACGGTAGTTGAGAATATCAACATAAATTTTGCAAACAGGCTGAGCAAATTCAACTACTCAGCGTGGCGGCCGTTAGCATTGCCACGCATGCATTGCTTCGCCTTTTTCCAGTGACAGAATTGTCAAAACCATGTCATAGCTCTCTCACATAATTTGCCTGCTGTGTCAAACTGTGATGCCACTAATTTGATAGCAAAACAGACATTTCTATCAGACTGTACACACAATATAAACAGCGCAGTTCATTTCTCAATCTACACACACTACTGACTGCCCTGGAAATGTAAAAGGACACACACACAAATGGCAAACGGACATAAGCACTGCGCTTTCATTTGACAGATGGCTCACCACGTTCGACTTGACAGTTCTTCTGTTTTGCTGACACAAGTGCACCAAAGAGGGAACCCAATTCTTCAGTTCACTATCACCTAGTGGCACTATTGTCATTCAAGTGGAAATAGTGATTATGGTCCTCTGACCCACATGGGAATTTATTTACTTATTTATTTATTTATAGTACCCTCAGGGCCCAGAAGGGCGTTACAGAGGGGGTGGGTACAATAATAATAAAAAAAATATACATGTTCAAACTATTAGTATTAAGGTGATAAACTCAAAACATAATAAATTATTGCAGTCTTGAAAGATGATGCCTCCTCGATGCAGGCGATGGCAGGGGGAAGGCAGTTCCACTCGGCACTGGTTTTCGGCAGAAATGAGTCAGAGAAAACATTTGAGCGACAGAAAGGAATGAAGACCTTAAGCCGATGATCAAGACGCGACGACATGTACGAAGGCTCTGAAATGAAGTCTTGTTTAAGCGAGCTGTTTTGGTAAAAGATTTTTTGAAAAAAGCAGAGACGGGAAATTTCTCTTCGAATGTGCACGTTAATAAGGAAAACGTTTGACTTCATTAAAGAAACGCTAGATGTGCGGGAATAATTAGAAAGGATGAAACGTGCTGACCTGTTCTGAACTGACTCAATGGTACCTGCTAGTGTTTTTTAACCAGGGTCCCAGACAGATGACGCGGGAATTGCTAACAACTGCCATTCAAGTGCAAGTGAACAAGTCAATATGAACACAGCGGCAGTTGTTACAGACAGCCACAACCTGTCACGCGATCATGATGATAGTCATTCATGCTACCTTTCAAGCATGTGTGACCACTACGGCAGTTGATATTGCCGAGCTACTGAGCCCAGTTACGATATAGGTATGATAATGTCATGCAGGTGCAAGTGCCCAGATGACAGCGGCGGTCCGTCATGCAGTAATTCAAGCCTAACAGTGGAGCGAATTCACAGAAACACCAGTGTCAATCGTGCTGCTGTGAGAGTTTAAGAGCGAATGATACAGCAATTCACCACAAAATATCTCACAGCTTGAATTTTTGTAAACGCTACTGACATTAAAATGCAACCAGTTGCACAATGCGAGCCTTCAAGTAGATTTTATCAGACTGATTAAAGCAAAGGGCCTCGATTGAAGCAGCACCCAGCCCTGTCATGTAAAAGCTGATTTAGCCATTCGCCAGTCAATGATCAGTCAATCATGATAACTAATGGTCAATCATAAAGTGAACCATATTGCACCACCCGCATTTTTCCATACGCTACAGACATTAAAGTGCATGTAACTGCACAAAGCAAGCAAATCACAAAACACCAAACAGCCCACAGTTTTCTAAACAATACATACATTCAAGTGCATTCAAATGCACAAGGCAAGCCCTTTGGGTTCATATTAGACTTGCTAAAAGGGTCTTGATGGAAGCAACACCCACTCAAGCAAAACTGTTTCTATTACCGATCAGCCAAGGTAGTCAACAGTGATAACTAATGGCCAATGATAGAGCAAAATTACCCCACAACACCTACAGCCGGTACTTTTTCAAGTACAGTGGAATCTCGATAAACAGAAATCGCTTCAGCGGAGCAGCCTCTTCAATGAAACACCACCTCATGGTTGGTTGGTTTTGTATCCATGCAGTTGTATTCAGCTTTGTTTCTCAGTAAATGGAACTCCTGATAAACAGAACCAATTTCCCTGGATCCCTTGAGGTTCCTCTTAAAGAGAGTCCACTGTACATACATTCCCGTGCATCCAATTGCACTAGGCAAGCGCTTCGAGTAGACCTTATCAGACTGGTTAAAAGTAAAGTGCCTTCGCAGAAGCAGTTGCCAGCCCAGCCAAGTAACAACTGTTTAAACTGATGATCACAAACATGCATGCTGATGGTTAAGAATGCTGTCTCACCTTTCCAGATCGAGCAATGCAGAACTGCAGCCAGTCGAGGTACACATTGCAGAAGGAGTTGCGCGAGATCCCCGAGGCCCGAAAATCATAGTCTTCGTCAATGTTCATATTGAACACCGGGTCCACATCCGTGTAATTCCTGTCCAAGGTTGGGTGCAGTGCGTCTCTCACCGTTGGCAAGGCAAGCCACTCCTCCAGATGACTAGACGTGACCGTGTAGTAGACTATGGCCTGCAAAGGAAAGTACCACTGTGGACATTGGAAACAACACGTTGACAGAAGAATGGAGATGAAGTGATTAACAGTGGCAGAACAAGGGAGGCTTCAGTCTGGAGCGGCATTTTAGTAAGAGGGTATGTGTCACAAGTGAAGCAACCCCGTTGACCTGATCCCCCATGCACAGAAACGTTGAATTGGAAATTCAGCTTACCTTGTTTGCCTACTGCTGTTAACACTGACCATCAAATTATTAGGAAGTAAGGCCCACAAGTGCGCAGAGAGCTCCTGACCACACTACATAGACTGGAAGACGTTATGTTGGAGGCAAGAATTCTGGCGAGCTAGTCAAGAGCAATAGATGCTCAGATGGGCTCTTAAGTACACTGACATGCATTTGAGCATAGGCAGATGGCATGAAAGGCTCTAGAAGCTGCATACACTTAATCCTGTTAATATTAAGTGGCATTCAACACAAAAATATTTTCGTAACACGCATACACTATTTGTTAAAGGCATGTATTCATTACATGCTGATATTGTTGACAGAGAGCGGGAATTTGCCTTCTGCAAAGTGCTGCTTTCTATCTCCTCCTGATTACGAAAATCAGAGGCATGCTACTTTTCTTTCTCTTTATAAAACAAGGTGTGTGCAATAGATTTGGGCATGCATTAGAGTCACGTAAATGCAGTAAACATCTGCGCGTTTGCAACAGACGTAGAAAGAGTGTTGGCTGCACCTTGACGTAGTAGGTAACGAGTGCCTTGCGCAGCTCGAACACCTGCAGCATGGAGACAGCAGAGTTGTCCGAGATGGAGTAGCCCTCGAGGACGTAGCGAGCGGCCGCCACCTGCCAGGCGAGCCAGCGTTGGCCAAAGGCCGCATTGGCCGACAGCAGATGTGGCAGCCGACCCGGCTCGCAGCAGCAGCAGCCCTCGTCCTCTTCGACGCCCTCCGAGATGGCCTCCACCTCGCGCTGCTGGCAGTACGTGCCTGTTCGGACAAAAAAAAAAAAAAAAAAGAAGGCAGCAGCCTTGTGAATGGCTCTCTTCACGTGCACTTGTGCAATTACAAGTAAGGCGTGTCTTTTTTTCAGTTTTTTTTTTTACATTTAAAACAAGAAAAATGTCCCAGCTTCAAACCAAAGGCGAAGCATCAACAGCTATACGAAGCATAGACGAAGTAAGGATAGTAGTTTTATTGCCTGTATGAACTCAAACGTTTGCTCACTAAATAAATTAACAAGCATGATGTCACACGCACACAAGCAAACGAATACATCTCACTCAATTATTGTGGACACTCGCTGTCAAAACGCTAGCATGAGGAAGCGCAGCAGCAGCAACAAGCAATTTGGCCTTCACGCTGTCTCTCGCTTCAACGCGAACTAAGCGGCGAGAACATAGCGCACACGAAGCTGTCAGCCCTTGATGCACCTCGACTCTATCCCCATCGTGGATCGCTTTTGGGATAGGGCACGTCTGGAAGCGCGCATATCACGTCGCCTTAACAATAGCCATAGTTACAAGCGCATGTTCGGCAATACACTGTCATTTAACACATCAGCCCTGGCCCGTTTGATAACCGTATGGAACAGTCTTCCTGACAACACTGCGTGCTTAGCAAGTTGTGATGCCTTTCACGAAGAATTGCAAAGCTTCCTGTAGAAGCATTGTACAAGGATGTTATTGACCTGCTTTCCTTCCCTGTTTCTCACACTTGTATTTTTGTATTTTCTGTGTGTATGAGTATATTACTGTGTTTACGCTGTCTAAAGCTTAGCCTAGAGAAACATTTTTTTAACTTTGCTTTACTTATCTTGTGACTGCCTGTATTGGTATTTATATTGTTTACTACTGTCGAAACACTTACTTTGTGTCCCCCCTTACCCAATGCCCTTAAATGTGCCTGTAAGGTATTTTAAATAAAAAAATTAATGAAAATATATGTCACTTGGTATGGTTGCTTTGTTACATGTGGCTCGACTGTACAGGAACATGTCCGTTATTGGCAAATTAGTTCTGCAGAATCCCACAAAGCGGAGGAAGTATTCATGAACGATAAAATTCTCATCTACCCGAATGTAGCAAGAAGCTACAAAGGAAACCCATACGAGTTTCTCAGAAGTACTGCTTCACAGTTAATGATAAAAAATCCCAGACCAGGACAAATTTTTTCTCAACTTTGAAGCGTTACATCTGAGAAACAAGCATGGGTTTCCTTTGTAGCTTTTTGCTACATTCGGGTGGATGAGAACTGTACCTTTCAAGTCTGTTATTGTTCAAGATATTCCATTCTCGTGATGTCCCTATAGACTGTGTTGCCCCTTCTTTAAGCTCGACACTCAAAATAGCTATGACACCTCCTGGCCATCGCTAGTTTCCTATAGCCACCCAGCTGTCCGGGCAGGTCAGACAAACACCACCCACCTCTGAACTCGAGTCCCCTGAGCTGGAACGTGACGAGCCCATTGGCAAGCTCGATGATGTGGAGCAGGCAGTTGAGGTTGTCCGAAGCCAGCACAAAGCAGTCGCCCTGCGTCACGTTGCCCCAGCGGCCAAGGGCCAGGTCCCCGTACAGCGACTGCTGCAGGGACCGCGTCAGGTGCTCGTAGAAAATCGAGTTGAGATTGTTGTCATCCGAGCCTGGGCAAAGGCAAATAAATAGCCACTGAGCTTAAAGGGATGCTGAAGAGCAACACCGCATTAAGTTTAAGCTGATGAAGTATGATGCAATGATACAGCAATGATGCCATAATGATGATGATGAGCAATAATGAAGAGGACTTATAACAAGTGACCAAGGATCTTAGCACCACAATGTGTAAAAGGGTAGGCTTGAAGATTAACATACAGAAGACTAAGGTGATCTTGAATAACCTGGCTAGAGAATGAGAATTTACAATTGGCAATCAGCCTCCCGAATATGTGCAAGAGAATATTTATCAAGGTTTATCACTCACACAAGACTTCAATAATGAAAATACAAGAATAAAAATGGTGTGGCGCGCATATGGCAAGCATTACCAACCCGTGACTGGCAGCCTTACCACTGTCCTTGAAAAGTAAACTGTACAATCAGTAGACTCTACCACTACTCAAACATGAGGCAGTAACTTGAAGATTAACAAAGAAGCTTGAGAAGTTAAGTACCGTGCAATGAGAGATGGAACGAAAAATGACAGGTAACATAGGGATAGGAGGTGAGTGCTGTCTGTGAGACATCAAATGGGAGTAGCTGATACTCTAGTTGACACCAAAAGAAAAAAGTCGCAGTTTGGCCCAAAAAGGTGAAGCATCGATTACTATAGCAAATTAGTACACAGCTATACGAAGTAAGGATAGCAGTTTTACCGGCTGTATGAACTTGGCAACAGTCACTTAATAACTGAAATAACAAGCGTGATGTCGGCGTGCACAAGCAAACATGAACACATCACACTCGATGAGCGCAGACACTCGCTGCAAAACGCTGGACGCTGGTGTGAGCAAGCACAGCAGCAACAGCGAGCGAAGTGACATTAGTGAGCTCTATCGCTTCAATCCAAGAGCGGCGAGAATACAGCGCACACTGAGCTATGAGCCATTTGCAGGTCCTTATCAAGATACAAGATGCGTGACTACGCGCGGCCGTCTAAAGTACACATTTGGTGACGGAGTCGAAGCCACCCCTCCTCCCTCCTGTGCTGCCTCCCCATGTTGCCGCCCCACGTTCCTCGATACATGACACACGAGATTGAGCCGCGATCATCAGTTCCCCTTGTGTCCGGTTATGAAATGCGCAGTTGCTGCTGAAAGTCGGCGCGTTTGCTCTCTGCTTTCTTCTTTGCATGCGCCAGATTGAGCCGCAATCGCCGGCTTCCCTCGCGCGCTTTCACTCGCACATGCAGCATATGACACGCAGCAACGGTGTTATCGCCCTTGAACTTTATACGGAACATCATGGCGATGACAACAGCAAAAATGCGTCTAGAGTGTCCATATAATTGCTACTGCAATAAAAATAGGGTTGTACAGGCCATGCAATGCATAGGGCATTGCATTGTCTATTAGAATTACAGAATGGGTGCCAGGGGAAGGAAAGCACAGTTGAGGATGGCAGCAAAATTAGGTGATGCAATGAAGTCAGGAAATTTGCAGGCATAAGGAGACGGGTAATTGGAGATTGGTGGGAGAGGGCGTCATCCTGCAGTGGACGTAAACTGGCTCCTGCTGCTGATGATGATTGAAGTATGAGAACATGGGCTATAAGGCATGCTGTAGTAGGGGGCTCCAGATAAATTTTGACTAACTAGGCTTCTGTAGCTACAACATAAGTTAAAGTACTTGAGCATTAGTGCATTTTGCCCCAACCAAATGTGGCTGCCATGGCAGGGAACCTGAACCAGCAACGTTGTGCTCAGACAGAGGATGCTATGCCTCAGACACATCATGGAAGACAGGGGAACCTCCTTACCTGGATTACGTTCCAGCTGCGACGACAACCGTGTGTTTGAATGGTCCACTCTTTTGGTGCTGTAAGGAAGTGGGAGAGACCACGCATGCAAACCGTATCAACAAGTGCTGCAGCGAAAAAGCATTCTGCAGTTTACCTAGCCAGGTTCGAAAAACATGAGAGTGAGAGTAAAAGAGAGGGAGAGAAAGCTTGCTCACTTGTAGTCCCGCTCCCAGAATTTGACCGGCCTGACGTACGAGGTGAAGAAGATGGCGCTACCCAGGACCGGGCTAAGCGGCGTTGACAGGATCGCCGAGATGATGGCTTGCACAAAAAGCATGGCCGAATCTAGAGGCGAGGCAGCTCAGGAAAAAAACCCAAAGCATTGCAGTTCGTTCGTGCCTGAATGGACATTAATTCACAGATCTAGTAAGGACGCCCGGCTCTGTCGTGTCCCTCGACATTTGTTTTGCCCGCATGACAGCTGTGACTCCTGACGTTAAACTTACCCGTATGATCCGTACTTGCAAAGGTGGGAGTCTGATGTTGATGGTACACAGCTACAATGAGAGCTGGCACAAGTGTTCAAGTGCTAACACCACCTGACAGCATGGATCACTTGCATGCGAGAGGAAGTAGTTTCCTCCTCTTTGGCAGCAGGACAGTGGTGCAGGCAGACTGGCCAGGTTGGTCGTTCCATGAGACTGTCCCATGAAGGGCTGCGCTGTTTGTAAGCTTGCACTATGGTGCTGTCATGTCCTTAGTTGCCAAGAGCTTTTTGACCCCACAAGCTTGAGTGCTGGAGCTAATTCAGAATGCATAAAGCACAGCTTGCTTCTCTGTTCAGTGCAAGCAAGAGCTATATTACAACAGCACAATGTCTAAATTTCTCTTTTAACCAATTGCCAGCCCCCTGACATCAGCAGGACACTACAAAAGAACCTATTTTAGTGTCTTTAAAAAGCAAACTTCGCAGTTGAAAAAAGGTTTGTCCTCGTTTGGGCACCTAGCAACAATGTCTTCCCGGGGCAGTCACTGTACCATCTGCATTAACTACGTGCACATTTGTGTGCGTATGTAGAGCATAGGCATGTTTCTTTCGTGCGATAGCATTATAGGCGGATCTCACACATGTTGTAGGTATCCGTCCGACAAAAAATGTGGGCCGCCTAAAAATGCAGCGCCGTCTAGAAATTTAAGGCACTTCCAAAGGTGATACAGTCTAACACAATGTCTGAAAGTGCTTCCTGTCAAGAGGGAAGTGTGCAAGAAACTGCCACTTGACGCATGTGCCATGAGTTTCAAAGAATGACTTTGGCTCGAACGAAACCTGCACAGGGTGTCCACCAAATTGAAATTTCCAAATTCCCTGAGTTTTCCAGGTTTTCCCTGAGTGCCTTTGCCAAATTCCCTGAGCGACACAGAACTCTGTTTTATGTCAAGAGACGGGCTGACACCATGTCGCCCGATGGTGTCACTCTCTAGTAAGCATGCTAAAAAATAAACAAAACCACTTAATCCAGCTTGAATTCTAAGGGGTAGTGTTTATTTTATTGAAAAAGAAAACAGAATGGAGGAGTTAGTAAAACGCACAGCGAAAAAAGAGATATATTGGAAAAAATGTGTAAAACTCATAGTGAGACATTCTCAAGTACGAATAAAAACGAAATGCATACAGAAGCAAATATTTTCCAAGATGAGCTATTTCTATCAATTTCATCCCAAGGTGCTGGAGACTCCATATTGCTACGGAACAGCCGCCACAGTGTGGCTGCACTGAGGAGAAGGAAGACGACGTGGCCACCGCTTGATAGCGTCGCCATCATTGCCACCGCTTGTCTACGTGTAAATATATTGTAGACTCGTACGTCAGCTACATGTAACATTAATTTGGTGGAGGTGGACGTTCTCCGTACCCGTCATGGAGCTTCGCAGCGGTCGCAACGGCGACAGTGCAACTTCGGCTCCTGCTGGCGGCACTTCCTCTACGCAACCGTCTCCGCCTGCAGCCCCGACCTACGTCGCCATTTCCCCACCTCGGGATCCTGGTATTTTCAACGGAGTCGGCAGTCCTGATGTTGACGACTGGCTCCGCTTATACGAACGTGTCAGCACCAGTCACAGGTGGGATTCGACTATTATGCTCGCGAACGTTGTTTTCTACCTCGACGGAGCTCCACTTGCATGGTTCCAGACTCACGAAGAGGAGATCTCGAGCTGGGATCTCTTCAAAGAGAAGCTCCGCGACCTTTTTGGCAATCCCTTCGGTCGTCAAGTCAATGCCAAGAAAGCCCTAGCCACACGTGTACAGACGTCGACCGAGTCCTACGTGTCCTACATTCTCGACGTCTTGGCCCTTTGTGCCAAGGCTGACCCGACCATGTCTGAGGACGATAAGGTAAATCACGTCCTCAAAGGGATTGCTGACGACGCCTTCAATTTACTGGTGTTTACCAACGTCACCAGCATCGATACGATCCTCAAGGAGTGCCGCCGTCTTGAGCATGCTAAAAGCCGCCGGTTATCCCAGCACATCACACGACTTCCCAACACAGCTGCTACGTCATCCTGTGACGACCTCTTCCACCAGCCGTCGCGATGTGACAACTTGACCCGCATTATTCGTCGTGAGGTCGAAGCGGCACAACCGGCGGCCCCTTCATTTCCGTCACCTGATCATTCTCCGGTGACAATCTCCTTGATCCAGGCCATCGTCCGTCAAGAGTTATCCAACGTCGGCCTGCACTCCATTCGTTCCGCATGCTCGGAACCCCTCTCTCCACGCACGGCCCCACCGCGCCCTTCTTACTCTTATGGACAGCGCAACCCCTCCGAATGGCGAACCGTGGACGACAAGCCGATCTGTTTTAACTGCCGACACATTGGACATGTCGCTCGCCACTGCCGCAGCCGCTGGACTTCCCCCACACGCTATTCTCCTAATTACCACCCTCGCCCCTCTAGTGCGTCCTTTTCCTTCGCCCCTTCTATGCCCACCCCATCATCTGACCCTGCGACGCCTTTGACACGACCCCGCTACTCCCGCTCGCCTTCTCCCTCCCGTCGTCAATCTCGCTCGCCCCCGTCTCGCCGTGCTCCTTCTCCGACCTACTCGCCGCACCCCCGACCGGAAAACTAGACAGCGCAGCTTCTGGAGGTGAAGCTGCAAAGACGACATTGGCTCAAAATCCTCGCTTCACCTTACCGACGAACAAGAATCTTTTGGACGTTCTCGTCGACAATGTTCCTGTGTGCGCATTGATTGACACCGGGGCGCATGTGTCCATTATGAGTGCTGCTCTTCGCCGTCGGCTCAAGAAAGTTCTGACGCCTGCCCCGAACCGATTTGTACAAGTCGCCGACGGAGGGACTGTCGCTATTGTTGGCATGTGCTCTGCCCGACTCACCATTGCTGAGAGACACACCGTCGTTCTCTTCACCGTCATCGAGCATTGCCCTCACGAACTCATTCTCGGTCTGGATTTTCTTGCCCATCATTCTGCCCTCATTGACTGTTCGGCCGGCTCACTTCGCCTTGACTTGCCTCTTCTTGCCGACCCTGTGGACCCGCCTCCCAGTCATCTGAGCTGCATAGATTTTATTCGCCTACCACCTCACTCTATGACACACGTAGACTTGTTGTCCTCACCAGCTGTACCTGATGGCAATTACGTGGCCGCACCAATTCCGGCCGTTATGCTTACACATGGTGTTATCGTGCCGCACACTGTGCTGAAAATTACTGGTAACCGCACCTGCCTTCCACTCGTCAATTTCGCGCTAACCGCGCAAGTTCTGCCTCAGGGGATCTCCTTGGCTATAATTCGCGCTTTGCAGGATGATGAGGTCGAGCCATTCACAGTGGAAGATCGTTACAGCTCAGCCCATACCGTGACGTCATCGCACAGTGCTGACGTCGACATGAAGAAGATGGTCTCCTCTGACCTTACACTTGCTCAAGCTGCAGCCCTTTGCCGCGTTCTTGAAGGCTATCGCGACATTTTTGACTTTGACAATCGACCCTTAGGTCAAACGTCCGTCGTGACCCATCGCATAAACACTGGCGATGCGAACCCTATTCACCGTCGTCCATATCGTGTTTCTGCGTCAGAACGAGCTGTTATCCAACAGGAAGTCAAAAAGATGCTTGCAAAGGACATTATCGAGCCTTCCTGCAGTCCCTGGGCTTCTCCCGTCGTACTTGTCAAAAAGAAGGATGGAACGTGGCGTTTTTGTGTAGATTATCGCCACCTGAACAAAATCACAAAAAAGGACGTGTACCCTTTGCCACGTATTGATGACGCTCTAGACTGCCTGTACGGTGCCACTTATTTTTCTTCTATCGACTTACGGTCCGGATACTGGCAGATATCCGTCGACGACATGGACAGAGAGAAGACTGCATTTGTTACCCCTGACGGCCTTTATCAGTTCAAGGTGATGCCTTTCGGTCTCTGTAACGCGCCCGCCACCTTCGAACGAATGATGGACTCTTTGCTTCAGGGGTTCAAGTGGTCCACCTGTTTGTGCTATCTGGACGACGTCATCGTTTACTCACCCACATTTGACACGCATCTATACCGCCTTTCAGCGATTCTTGACATGTTCCGCCGCGCCGGTCTCCAGTTGAACTCGTCAAAATGTCACTTCGCTCGCCGCCAAATCACCGTCCTTGGACACCTCGTGGACGCCAGAGGCGTGCGACCTGACCCGGACAAGATTCGCGCCGTTACGAACTTTCCTGTTCCGAAGTCTACCAAGGACGTTCGTAGTTTCGTCGGGCTGTGCTCATATTTCCGACGCTTTGTGAAGGATTTTGCGACCATCGCCCGTCCCCTTACCGACCTCTTAAAGAAAGACGCCCTATTTTCTTGGGGACCTGACCATGCCGCATCTTTTTCGCAGCTCACTACTCTCCTTACCATGCCTCCAATTCTGGCCCATTTTGACCCGTCTGCTTCAACGGAAGTTCGAACTGATGCCAGTGGTCACGGCATAGGAGCAGTATTAGCACAACACCAGCGTGGACATGATCGCGTTATAGCCTATGCCAGCCGACTTCTATCACCCGCCGAGCGCAATTATTCAATCACAGAGCGCGAGTGCCTCGCTCTTGTGTGGGCTGTTGCCAAGTTTCGCCCATACTTGTACGGACGCCCCTTCTGTGTCATCACTGATCACCACGCGCTCTGCTGGCTATCCTCGCTCAAGGACCCCACGGGACGACTCGCTCGCTGGGCGTTACGCCTGCAAGAATATACCTTCTCCGTGGTATACAAGACGGGACGCTTGCACCAGGATGCCGATTGTTTGTCCCGCTACCCCGTCGACGACCCGGCTGATGCGGACACCATCACTTGCGTTTTCTCTGTGTCCAAGTTGCTCGAAATCGGCAATGAGCAACGCCGCGATCCTTCCTTACGAGCCCTCATCGACCATCTGGAGTCAACGCCTGGCGACGCCTCTCTCCGGATGTTTCTCCTTAAGGAAGGGACACTATACCGCCGCAATCTCGATCCACACGGCCGTGACCTTCTGCTCGTAATTCCATCCCACTTGCGGTCGACTGTCCTCCAACAACTTCACGACGCTCCCGTGGCTGGACACTTGGGCGTCTCGCGCACATACGACCGTGTACGCCGTCGCTTCTTTTGGCCGGGTCTCGCTCGCTCCGTGCGGCGCTACGTTGCCGCTTGTGAGCCCTGTCAGCGCCGGAAGCAGCCCTCCACACCTCCAGCTGGATGTCTTCAGCCGATCGACATCCCTCCGGAACCCTTTTTCCGTGTTGGTCTCGACCTTCTTGGACCGTTCCCTCTCTCGGGCTCCGGAAATAAATGGGTCGCCGTCGCTACTGATTATGCTACGCGGTACGCAATCACCAGAGCCCTCCCGACAAGTTGTGCTACTGACGTTGCTGACTTTCTGCTCTATGACATCATTTTAGTGCACGGTGCCCCGCGCCAATTACTCACTGACCGTGGCCGCAGCTTTCTGTCGGCAGTCGTCGAGGACATCCTCCGCTCCTGCTCGACTAAGCACAAGTTCAGCACGTCCTACCACCCACAGACCAACGGCCTCACGGAGCGCCTCAACCGGACCATCACCGACATGCTATCCAAGTACGTCGCGACCGACCACCACGACTGGGATCGTCACTTACCATATGTGACGTTCGCGTATAATTCATCGCGTCACGACACCGCCGGCTATTCACCATTCTATCTCCTATATGGCCGAGAACCCGCGTTGCCCTTGGACACATTGTTGCCCTCGGCCACACGTTCAACCACTGAATACGCCCGCGACGCGATCGCACACGCCGACCACGCGCGCCAGCTCGCCCGCACCCGTCTTGAGGCCTCGCAGGAGCATCAGAGACGCCTCTATGATTGCCACCATCGCGACGTACAATTTACTCCGGGTTCTCTGGTGCTTCTCTGGTCCCCCATTCGACGTGTGGGCCTTTCCGAAAAGCTGCTGTCCCGCTACACTGGCCCATACCGTGTGGTGCGACAAGTGACCGATGTCACGTATGAAGTCATCCCCGCCAGCCTCTCAGCGTCATCGTCGGCTGCAAGTGACATCGTTCACGTGGCGAGACTAAAGCCATATCACACACCTTTCGCCGCGGATGTGTAGATTAAGCACCGGGACGGCGCTTCTACTGCCGGGGGTGATGCTACGGAACAGCCGCCACAGTGTGGCTGCACTGAGGAGAAGGAAGACGACGTGGCCACCGCTTGATAGCGTCGCCATCATTGCCACCGCTTGTCTACGTGTAAATATATTGTAGACTCGTACGTCAGCTACACGTAACAATATAAAAGGCAAGTCAAGGCGGGAGAATGCCTCTGAATTTTATAGTGACCCATCTTAAATACATAGTAACTAATGTTCATTAATTGTACAGCGAGTCGTGCTACATTTCTTCAATAAATATATTGAATCACGGGCTCAAATTACTTGCAAAGGTTAATTATTGGGCCCAAGCATTACAACAAGGGAAGAAATAATCTTTTGCGATTACTGCCGAAACCCCCCACTTCGCTTTCACGAAGGCCCTCTTTGAAGGGAAGTAAAAGAGAGCAATGCCTTTGTGAAAGCGATCGTTTGAAGCGATACATTTCACTGAGAAGTGGAATGGGTGTACCTTAAGAGAGCAGATTGTTCAATTTACTCAAAGCCTAATGTTCACTGTCTATTCCTTGTAACCGCTACACAGTAATGGCAAAAATAAGTTGCATTCGCAAATGTTATGCTGTGATTGAAGGGGATATTACGAGATTCGCAGTTTGTTTCTCCGGTGTTCTCGGTGAGCTAAACAAGGCATCTTGTTTATTTCTAGGGGAAACTAGGGGCATGGTATGGATAAGGTGTCGGCAATGCTCCAAATGGGTAAGTGGGTATCCAAATGGGTAAATGCGCATATTCAAGTAGAATAGGTATGCAAGTGGTCCATATCCTTACTAGTCTGTTTTACGAGCGGTGTAAGACTTAGACTGCTGCGCTTGCATAATTACAATAACAACTGAGATCAAATTGTGCGAACATAAGGGGAACAATGCGCCAAGTTTATGTGCGAAGGTAAATGCATGTTGATCAAATACAGCATCAAAAAATTGTGAACAAGTGCTCGAAATTATCACGCTACTGCTATCGTAGCTACTGAGATTATTCAGGCCTGATTCTGATGAGCCTGATTAGCTACTGAGCTGAAATTATCATGCTAAGGCTATTGTAGCTACTGCTATTGTACCAAAAGAAAGGAAGCGCAAAAGAGGACGGCAGAAGACTAGATGGAGTGACGAAATTAGGACATTTGCGGGTGCTTTTGGAATCGGTTGGCGCAGGATAGGGGTAATTGGAGATCGCAGGGAGAGGCCTTCGTCCTGCAGTGGACATGAATAGGCTGATGATGATGATATACACAGACAGAGAGAGAGAGCGAAATGTCAGACCATCTGCGGGTTGCCCCCCCCCCCCTCCCCCGCTACACACACACACACACTCTAGAAATATTTGGGAAGTCACTGCATGTCTTTACTGCCGCAGCACATCAGAAAAAGCTTTGAAAGGCCTGTCAGTACACTTATTAGGCACATCGGTGCTCATCCTGAGACAGGAGGGAACAGGTGCACGAGCGTTTAATTAAAGGGGTTGGGACACCAAATTTTGAGGCTATAAAAAGCATGTTGTAGGCTGCTTCCGTATGCAAGGACACCCAGAACGAGGTATTGGACGCTGCAAACATTCCAAAATAATTTTAATTCAGCTCCAAAGAGTCATTAAAAACTCCTTCTCGTAGTCGAGACCCATCACTAGCACGGCAGTTACTACGTCACAGAGGAGGAACGAAAATATTGACGTCATGGCACACCAGCACAAAAACGTGACGTATGATGAGTAGCGATGAAATGCCGATTACGGAGCCTGCTGAGCCGAGCAGCCGAGCATAGCCTCCACTATGAGCGAGCTACAGGCATATAGAAATCCTTTCTTAATGCAAAGAAGGGGTAAGGCGTGCAGACACGGACACAAGAGGAGAGAAGTGGACAACACGAACGCCGCACGCCGGCCCGCGAACGGCAAACTGCGTGCGGCGAGTTGCCCTGCGGACGGGCCTTTACACGTTTGAGTGTAACACTAGCCGGCCGACTCCGAAAGGGACCAGGATATGCAGCGTTCGTGTTGTCTGCTTCTCTCCTCGCATAGTCGCATAGTTCGGCAGCTCGGAGCGGACTCTCCTTCGCTTGGCCTTTCCACGTTACCGGCCCGTCCATGTTACCGGCACGGAAACTCGCCGCACGCCGTTCGCCGGCCCCCGTGCGACGGCGGTTTTGCTCGCGAACGGCGAGATTTCCTTGCCGTAGAGAGGACGGGCCCGGGACCCATTTGTGCGGCAGCCGTACGGAGAAGCGGCCAATCAGCGACCGAGGAGTAGTCACTGTGGCATCGACGGCAGCTTCACCGCCTCTGATCGTTCGGCGCCGCCGATATCGTCGCTAGGCCTTTTCCGGTTCACTTCAAAGCTAAAGCTTACGGCGCTTCGGAATGAATCACCGACTCTCACAAGCTGCAATATTTTCTTACCTTTGTTGTCGCTCTTCGCAATAGTTATAATAATCGCGACATGCACTTCGAATCGCCAGTTGTTTACCTCTGCTGGCAGAGCACGCGTATGCACGAGCAGACGACGCAGCATAGTTTTACGTCACTATTTCTTGTGGCTCACGTGACCAAGCCATGTTACGTTTCCTCCTCTGTGACGTCATAGCATCTCCCGGAGCCCAGAAACCGAAACCGAAATCGCTCGGTATAATAATGCTATTATTAAATTATTTATCGGATATATATGAATCCCGCTGTGTGTATCGTGCTCCCTGAAGCATGACGCAACGTTTGAATCAACAAATGCATGAACGAAAATTTTGATGCCTCCACCCCTTTAAGGAATACATACTGTGTCCAGTGACGATTGCCCCTTCCGACGCTTGTTGAGCTTCACCGCAATAATTTGCGCACGCTTCACCACGTTATATTGCTGTAGTGAGACGAAGCTGACTTTCAGCAACCGGCATTATGCAACTAGTCTGGTTTTCCGAGCTTCGAAGCCAATCGCAAGGACCACAAAGGTGGAGTCGGTGCCAATGCTGACAGCGGCGAATTCTTTCAATGAAAAACGAGGCATGGAAAGGCAGGAAGCTTAATAGCAAACGCAGAAGCAGCTAGGCCTAGCGTTGCTGCGGTGGTGGCCACGGCTGCCAACGGATCTGCATGCAAGAGCGCCGGTTCGAGAAGCGACGAGGTAATCAAAACGGCGGCGGTGGTGGTGGTGAATTTATTAATGGCGTTTCGGACGTGCCATGATGGCAAAAAGTCTGAAAAATCGGATGGCGAAGGGTTCCTTCATCCGAAATTTCAGACGTTATTATACATAGGCTCTATGGGGTATGCGGTGGTGCCACGAAGCCTTCCGAATTATCGGGCGTCCGGAAAGTCGGACGTTGACTAAACACTGGCAACTCCTCCTACTTGAGCCAGCTTTACCGCGACTTTCTTTCCCTTTCAATAAAATTACAGCTAATTTTCCCTGATAGAACTGCAAATTCCCTGAGTTTTCCCTGAGTTCTTCCAGACTATTGAAAATCCCTGAGGATTCCCGGTTTTCCCAGTTGGTAGACACCCTGCCGCATGTTATAATGGCCTACTGGTTATAGCATTGGGCTGCCATGCTAGAAGAGGTTCAATCCCACCATTCGTCATGCCTTTCTTTGTAGCATTATAGGCAGACTTCACCCACCTTTGAAGGTATCTGACAGAAAACTCGAGGTGTGTTGAGCACATACAAGTGCAGCAATACTATACTGTGTTCCTTTTGTTTCTGGTAAATAAGACTGATTGATTGATTGATTGATTGATTGATTGATTGATTGATTGATTGACTGATTGATTGCGGCACAGTGCACACAAAATCGCAAAGGAGATACGAGGTCTAGAAACATCACTTTAATAAATGAGGCCATGCAAGATCACCCTTAACACACGTGCTTGCAGCTGTCAAGACATCGCAATCTAAGGTTGCAATCACATACTATTATAGATAGTGGTGCTAAGTTCTGGCCTAGATTTTATTTTGGTTTGAGTTTCTGACATTTATATGACATCAATTTCAGCTTAACAGCTTCATCTTAAAGTCTCTTTGCTGTCTGATCTCGTAATTGTTCCAAATGCACACTTTGTATGTAACCTATGCCAGCTTGTAATAGAGGGGCAAAAATCTGTATAAATAATGTTCAAAGTTAAAATAAACATCAATAAAAGGCTATTAATGCCGTTATTACCTGACTCCTCATTGCTGTAAGAGTAACTCGAACTTCAAGTCAGCTAAGGATGGTCGGTCTACCATTCTTGGAAGTACAACTAAATTGCTGCAGCCGAAAACACGAACAAGCAATCTTCGAAGGATACGTGGGACGCTGAAGGGCTGTGCAAAGGCATGGAATGCTGATCCCCAAGTGATCTGCCAGGGGGCGATGTAGGTGATGATGAAGCTAATCTTGAGCAACAACTCGTACACCTGCAAAGACAAAAATATGCATGCAGTCAGTTTCTGGCTCTGGTTCTTGGCCAGGACAAAATCCTGGTATTTAGCAATGCCCAGGCTCAGCAAAAATTTGTCCTAGGTTAGACATGCTTCAATCAGCTCACACATGTGTGGATCTATGTCTGCCAAGCCCTGGTGTCAATAGTTGCCACAACACAAATGAAACAATAATTTTTGGGGTAGATGGATGTAGACATATTAAGGTACAGTAAAGGCAAAGGTTGAATCAATACAAGTTGTTACATTACAACCCTAAAAACATAATAATGCCTATTTTGTGCCTAAAGGCAACTTAACCACGGATAAAATAAGGACTTATGGGGCCAAAGAAGTCTTTTTTTTTCTTTTCTTTTTTTTTCACAAGTTATATCTCTTGCAAGCATCAGTAAGTGTTACAGAGCTGGGTCATCAATCTCGGAGGTCATGCTCCGACAAAAAGCAGGCACTACTGCTTGCTTTGTGTTAGAAGGTTACGCATAGCGGGCACGACAATCCTGTAAAAAGTGGTGTAGAGCAATGTGCAGAGGTAGCTGCAGTGAGTTCTGCAGGAAAGCCCAAGAAAATTGACCTAACTGCACTTCTTGTTTAAATGTAGTGTAACTTCTCTTATTGTTAATGCTTCATTTTAGTTTATCAGTGCCTGTGGTGTCCACATATCTCCCCTCCCTCTCTATCCTCACATGACAATTTCCACTGAGCTAATGGAAGCCAGTAAGTCGTACAGGCGAATCTCAATATGATCGCAGTTGGCAAGAATTACGGGAAACAAATTTGCGGAGTCTGGGAACTAGCACACCGCACCTTGGAGAAGACAAACAGGCAGCAGAAGTAGTTGATGAGGAATGGCTCCATAGGTCCCCGGTAGTCGTAGGTGAAGAACAGCACCGTGAAGAGCAGCACAAGGAAATGCTGCGACGGGTCGTTGAAGGCACTACGCAGGCACTTGAGGGCGCACACCACCAACACTAGGCAGCCACCGCTGATGGCATGAAGAAAAAGGAAAGCGTAGGAGGGGAGGGAGTACGACACAGCCTCAGCTTGATCTATCGATCGATTGGCTGGCATTGTTACGGTGCGACTGAGTGCAAGGACGAAGAAAGTGTACGACAGAGTAACAACACCTTTTGTGCAACGCTTGTGCAGGTGTTTCTCAGCCCCATTTTGCCCCATTGATCTTGCCTTACCTTGACTCCTCTATAAAGGAATACTGACACAAAATTTTTAACATTTCATTTTTTACATCTAAGTGGAGGTCCTGGACCTCTATACACTAGAAAAAATACTGGAAATGAGTGGCAGCATAACAGACGACTGAGTGAGCTGGGGGCAAGTGCCAAAGAGTACAAGGTTGCAACGTCCTGCTCCCACGTGGCAACCTTCTGTTGTCATGACGTCGCAGCAGGTACGTCTCCAGGTAAACATAACCGAAACTGGCTCCTAGAAAGCTATTAGAGTAAGATGCTTTATTCTATCCACACTTGGCTTCACTATCCATTGGAATTTTTTTTTTTTTTTCAAATTTAGGGCTACCAAGTTGAGGGCGCAGCGCTTACATGAGTCGATACGGTATCAACCCCGTCCCTGAAGCAACCAAGTACACTCACGCGACTCCGAAGCGGTTGATGATGTCGGGCGTGCTTGTGCTCACGGCACTGAGGAAGAGCAGCGGGTAGATGATGTTCTTCTCGATGAACCACATCCACACCTGCAGCTTCTCGAACCACATCACTCGGGCTGGTTCTGCGATGAGAACGTGGAAAGCAAGGAGCATTGATTGATTGACTGGTTGTTTGACTAATCGACTGATCGACTGTCTGACTGGGTTGGCTGGTATATTGACCGATTGGTCGAGTTTAATGACCTAAGACTGACGCAAGAGTTTTGGGAGATGCCAGGGTGGAGGACTCTGGAATAACTCTGGCTGCATGGAATTTTTTTAATGTGCATCCAAGGCACAGCAAAAGTGAGTTTTTCCCATTCTGTCCTGCAAGAATGCAGCCACTGCAATCGAGGATTAAATCCCCTATGATCTCAAAACAACAGCCACTCATCCCCCACAATGGATTGGAAGTGTCAGTGAGGAAGAGGCGGTGATATGTGAAAAACTATACGTCCCGACTAAAGCACTGCACGTTAAATCATCTTAACATTCTGACCCATTTAAACACTGTGTGCATCACCATCACATAGCCTACTTGAGAAGGAGATGGCCTACATAAAGATAGTTAGGTGAGGAAAAAAAACTGTGCTCAAGGACAAGACAACAACAGACGACAGACTTGGTCGCTGACTAACATCCATAAAGTTTACTCGCAATGAAGAGCTACACAATATGCAAGTGCCACCACGTGCCAAAGGACAAAAACAATTGAAAAGACACACAGCTTTAGGTTAGGACCAAAAGAAAGGGGGTTAACCGAGCGTCCCGATTTTTGTTAATCATATCATGAGAAGCCAACAAACAAAGGCCCCAAGGAAAACATAGGAGAAATTACTTGTACTTATTAATTGAATTAACGAAATTATAAATTAACAGCAATGAAAGTGGATGAAGAAACAACTTGCTGCAGGCGGGGAACGATCCCACGTCTTCGCGTGAATGACCTTGCTTGCTGGCTTCTCACGATACAGTTTTAGGTTAGACTTCAGTAGTTATAAATGCGCCTCCTAAAGCGGACACCGTCCAGCAATGAACGCCGGGTTTCTACTGCGCACTTTAGTATGCTCATCTATGACATTGGTGGTGTTTAAAAGCATGCGTGAATGGTACCATTGCCCCCACTGCTCACATGTTGCTAACAAGAGATCTGGAAACATATTATGTTGTTGTTTTTCTTTCTTTTTCTTTTTTTGATAAGCAGGAACAATACATAGGGCTTTTGTTTATTTCTTATCGCTAATGTAGTGAGTGGCTTGGCATCACGCCAGCCAATGACGGACGGCAACAAGAATGGAAAATGATGATCATAACAAAACACAGGCCTCAAGCTTTGTGCATGTTTCCACCCACCAAAACAAGAATGCACACTACGACTTAAACTAGCTAACCTTAAACAGAACATACGCCATTATCAAACACGATCTCCAGAATATTGGTACGTAATGCACCCGTGCACTAATTATGGAAAGCAAATGATTGCTTATACGCTGCCTGTCCTGCTTAACACACTGATCGCAGATGATATCAATGTTTTACAGTCTTCGTTAACTAGTCTATAATTATTATTGCTGCTTAGAGCTGGTTTTATGCTTAATACTTTGTACTTGTAGATCACAATATTACTTCTGCAACATCATCTGCTGTTAGTATGCATGACTGATCTTAGTGACTGATCTGAGTGTCGTATATTTTTTTTTTCTCCATACTGCTGATTTCTTAATATGCAAGCTAAGCAACTTGCTTTGGTTTATCAATTTCTGTGTTTGTTTCTTTTGCATTATTTTATTCGTCTTATTCTGCTTTATTGTTATCATTTCCACATGCACTGTTGTTCCCCCGGCTGCTGCCATAAAATGGGTTTTAGGACTTAGTCAAGCTGCTGACGCAGCTTTTTTCTTCAAGACCAGTCCATATTCAAATGTATGTTGTATATGGGAAATAAAGCACTTACACTTACACTTACTAACCGACCATTTTGTAATTGCAAAGCTAGCTTTCCTGCAAGGCAATTTGGCAAATCAGTGATGGGGTAGTCATTCCTGCAAACCGGTGCATACGAGAAGAGCTTGTTCGTCGTCCGACATGGAAAATGTGGGCGTGACTCTCGTGATGAAACCATGTGCAAGAGACAAGCCCCAGCCATGTACGCATGCGCAGCAAGCACTTCCGTCTTCACATGAGCCATGACTGATGCCGCCATTAGGCAAATGTGCAATGCAGAGAAGCGCACTTGCTTAAGAAAAGAAAAAAAAACAAAGCTCCGTCCTTCAAGAAACACGAGTGGCACGCAGTCTTAGAGAAGAGCTTCACTGACCGCGCACTTCGAACTGCTGATGCTCGTTCGACTTGAGGATGGGGTGCGCGCAACAGAGCCAGGGCAGCTGCTTGCGCAGCTGGGGCAGCACATAGTGCAGCAGGAGGCCCCACACGACCGCCGTCAGGTGAAGCAGCATTTCCAGGTACGGCTGCAACATTACAACACAGGCAGCAGGTCACTTACCCCTCGTTCATCCCAACAATCAGCCCAAGAAGAACACGGGCGAGCATGTCAACAGGACAGCCGTCAACTACAGTCAAAGCACACTGTCATGGCGAACAGCACGAAGATCGCAAAATAGTTTGTGCGCAGCCGGCACTTGAAAATGTAAAATTACACCGGAAAGTTATTTAGCACCCCCATGATTTCCTCACGCATGCCAGCATAGCTCTCTGCTTCTTGATGATGTCTACCATGCTTGTACCACACGCAATAACGCCAGCCTCAGCACACAGAAGCAGCAGCATCTATGGTGCACCGAGCATTACCTCTGACACTGCTGACACACCAGTGTGTGTGCTGAACAGCTCAGACAGCACAAACGACACAAGATACAGGAATAGCAACGAAGAGAACCACACTCGTCTGGTCTGTTCTTTCTGTGTCTCACATCGTTGCTGCTGTTCTTTACCATGTAGTAAAGACACAACACACGGCGTAGCTAACACAGCAGAATGAAAAAAGAATGCATTCCTTATATCCATGCAGGTACGGGAATAGAAATATTTTAACTTAGCGTCACACGTCATCACACGTGACATGTCAAAGATAACATAACAGAATAACATTGCACATAAAAATGGTTGTCCCCTTACACAGAGAAGCAGAGAGTAATGCGCCAACCAGTGGCGCTAGAGAAGGCTTACCTGAAGAGCTGAGAACATTGTGCTGACGTGCACAGCAAACACAAAGATTGCTACGAAGACGCAGTGTATCGCATCCGTCCTAAGTCTGGCCCTCTGCAAAAATTAATAAAGAAGTGCCATTTAGCAATGACTACCTTGAACTTATGCACACTACAGTGCAGATGCAGGTACACTCCAAATAATTTACTTTTTCACTACACCTTACGTATTTCAGAATACCCCTAAAGGTCCTCTTCTGAGGAGACCTTTGCTCTGAGGTGTCACAGGATTAAGTAAAACATACCTACATGCATATCATTAAACAATGTGTAACAACCAGGCAAAAAAAAACTTAGGAGTTAATTAGCAGCTAAATTCTGATTAAAGAAAAACAGACCACATAAGTTACACAATAAATAAAAATATTGAGTTCAGTGTAGCTATACAACTTGCTAAAGCATGCACCATGGAAAACTGGCACTGCCCACAGGCTCACAAAATATTTTTGGGGTGACAGTAACAGTACCCATACAGAGGTTAGATTAGTCCATTCAGGCATCGTTCTTGGCAAAAGAGCATATCAATATCTTATTGCATGACTGTGCCTATAAAATATTACTGAAGGCGTTTGAAAAGAGTTCTTCTGAAGTGTTGACGAAATTATGCTACATTAAAGGCTGACTGAATCCAAATTTTCACTTGGGCTTAAAATGTCATAAACACACAATGCATGTCACCAAAGCAATTGAGGCAATGCGGAGGGAGTGGAAATGACAACAAATTGTGTCCTTGCGAAGCTGGCGAGTCTTTGCTAACTAATTTTGGAGGCCAACATCCACACCTTTACAGCCCTGCCTATAAATAAACTACCTGATGCAATATGTTCTGCCACATATCAGCAAAAGTTAGTCCTTAAAGAGAAATGCATGACTTCAACTGTCACACAGCTGACCGATTTCAAAAAGCAACGGTCAATGTAAACCACAAACGTGCAGAACAATGCAACAATGTGCAGCTTTCTGCAACATTTTGCATCCACAAACGCAGGAAAAAGCAGAATAAAGAATTCAACAGGCACACAAAAAGTTGGCCCGAAGAATTTTTACTAGAGGTGTGTGGGTACCGAATATATAGGCGGCTTCAAATTGAATATCAAATCGAATCAAGAAATAAAGTCAGATATAGAATCAAATTTCATATACCAGAAAATGTGAACAAAACTTAATGCTTACAAATTGTGGGCAAGAAAATACGGTTACGCAAATGCTTGGGAGTCTCTTAACATCTGCATGTCAGATGAAAGGACCGGGCGTCGCGTGACTGGACCGCCGCTCTACATGTAGCCAGCGGCAATGGTAGAAAGCAGGTGATGTCTGTGCCATTTCACTGTCAGGTTTGGCACGATTTGCCACCTTTCGGATTCTATTTGACAGGTGGCCTATTTTTGCCTATTTCAAGAAATATTATCACACTACCTTTTGCAGTGCCTTGGGAATGTCACAAATAAATTCGCTGCATTTCTAATGACCTCTATTTCCTATATTATGCCTCAAAATAGTTTTTAATGTAGTTTGATCCTCACGAGCAATAAAAAAAATTATTTGCATGCCATTTCTCACGTTGCTCACAACCTTTCTAATTTGTCTGTTAATATGGCCATGAAAAAGCAATCATTGCTAATAAAAAATAACAGCATCGTGAGTACACATAAGAGTATTACCCAGCCAAATGAAACTGGCAGTACACACACAAAAGAAAGTAACACCCCTCTATGACTGTTGCCTGACGAGAAAAAAATACTCACAAATGTTTTTTCTAGTTTTGCTGGCAGCGGATCCACATATTCGGGAGCACTGTCAGTGGCATTGGCAGTTGGCACGCTTTCAGACCACAGGTGGCGCTTGATAAGGTTCCTGTTCATCGGCAATATGACACAAAGCACAGAATCCGCTGAGTGGATGCACAATGGTAAGAAAAAGCTTGCAGGTCCTCGCACTTCACTTTCAATCAATCAATCAATCAATCAATCAATCAATCAATCAATTTTTATTATTAGATAAACATACAATACAGATAGAGGTATAGCTTTAGCAGCTGTAATGTGACAGTATTGTGAGGACCTATCATTCGCGGATTATCTATCAACATCCACATTACTTCTACCTCATGGTTATCCCTGAGTTACCGAACTCACCCGATTCTAATGTGCGCATATTTTCCTGAGTTCACTAAAAAATAATGTGCACGTTACTTTCAAGTACAAGAAGAAACTGCATTGGCTCAAAGATTTTTCTTTTTTTGTTGTTGTTGTTATCCAACCCACACGGCACTGCAACTGTAGAAGTTGTGGTACCCTTCGATTAATTCGACTCCAGCCAATTCAATCCCAACCGAAGGTCCCGGTCAGCACCCATAGATTTCTATGGGCCTAAACTTTCGTTATTTTGATCTTAAAACTAGCCTTCACCAGTTAATTCGAACTTGACCAGTCAGTGAGCATATGCCTTGTCCCTATACGTTGACCCCAATAGCGACCTCTTTAATGACAGCATCTGTCTGGCCAGAGCTTAGGGGACAGCGAATGTGTTGCCCATGTTATCTCCTATTGAAAGCAGCTACTTTTGGCATACCCTAGGAAGATATTCTGGCAATAACGGTAGCTCGCCAATGTCTGATCACGGTATTTACCTGATTCTAAAGTACGCTTTTTTTTTAAATGAAAACTTGACGCAAAAGCATGTTAGTGGCAATTGTATGCTTTGCCGCATAACACGGCTGTATCGCGACAAAGCTGAACATAAAAAAAAAGTGCACTTGAATGTGAATTGCACCTGATTTTTAAAATTAAAAATACAGCATGGCCTCCCCATTCACAATAAAAACAAATGAGACGTGCAGAATTTACCTTCACAGAAGGGAACTTTTTTTTTAATCAGGTTAATAATGAAAGCGGCATGTCGTTGATGCCAGTTGTGCGTCACTGGCCACAGATACAAAGCGCACAGGAGCGGTATTCTCGAGCGATCACTTTTAGACTTGCTACTATCACTTCACTAGATTTGAAGTGATTCTGCATCGTACTTGACGAAGTGTGCAGCTGAGATTGTTCCTGGCCCTGTAAACAAACAGATAGCAAGCTTGGCACTACGCTAGGAACACTGGCGGCCGCATATGCCGAAGCATATAGTGTCGAGCTGTGTGACACCTCGCATTAACATTATTGAACATTATGAACATTATTGAACATGAGCCTTACTGAGCTGGAATAACATTCCAGATCGTAGTCGAGCCCGGAGTGAACCCACAGCAAGCTTTACAAAAGCACGCCCTGCTGCCATTTTGTGATGCCGACGATGCTACGTCGGACGATAGGCTGCTGCCAACATCGCAAATGCGGTTTCGGCTTCATATTCCAATGAAATTGCGATTCGTACAAATAGAGTAGTTTGAATGGCCTTGAGGATACTGAACGCTTGTTGATCAGTAGAAGTTGAAGGCAAGAAAGAGTGAACACAACCGCTTCAGAGAGCAAAAGTCCACATGCTTAAAGGTCACATAAAGAGTCACGTGTCCAAGAATACATGCTGGTAAAAGCAGCACTTCACCACGCTGCAAATGTGGTGGCCGGTGAAGACTCACCAGAGAATGGTGGGATCACTGGCACTCCTGCTGAGCAGGTAGCAGGAGGTGACAAGAAACCCACAAAACAGGGAAAACATTATGTGCTGTGATGGATTGTGGCCCTCCTAAAGAAAAGAAAAATGAAAGGAAAAACATGCCCAAGAGATTTAGCATGATATTTATACAAAACGACATAATCAGCAAGGAGCCCACACTTCAGTTACGGACATTCACTCATTACCGTGCTCAACGTATAGCTCCACGGCTCTTTCCACCACCACACAACACGCACTGCACCAGTCCAAGTGCGAGTCCTGCCACCTCGTGTTCCATCTAGCAGCTAACGTCCCTTGCGAAACACTCACGCCATCTCTTGGTATTCCCCCTAACTACTTGGAAGTGCGCTGGTGCAGCCACTCCCTCTTTACAAAACTTGATACAAAATTCCTTGAGACCTCTTAAAATGCTTGTATCACCTGAAACTTGAGTTTTCCATAACGAATGGTTGTCCCATAACCAATGCAAAGGCCACACATTTTTTACGGTGATTCCCTTAGGCTTGAGGAGTCATTGATGGCTTTGCAAACCATTCTTCCTGCAATGTTGTCAAGGCCACCCTTCAGGAATGCACAAAACTTTGTGCTCGTTTCTTCACCTACACTCACAACACTCGCTGCAAGCCACAGTGAATGCTTTCTTTGTGTGCACAGGTCTCCGCCACAATGGTCAAAGATTTGCGTTTCAAACACCAGCTTCACAACTGCATAGCAAAGCTGCATTCCCCTACATGTGACAGATCTCACAGCAGCACAGAAATTCATATCACCCATTCTGAACTGAATGAGGGTTCCAGTCTTCCCAAAACAGCCTGTATTGCTCAACGTATTGAGTGCCCAACGTATTGCACATGCGTATCGCTGAGTTTGGCACCTCAAAATTCTTATTTAAGCAAGGAAAACTTAACGCATAGCCTACAGTAGCATTTATGATAGGCTGGAGAGTGTTTTCTAGTTGTGGATAGCTTATCAAATCAATTACTAATTATTCTTACAGATGTACTCCCCATGGCCAGAAATAAACATGTTGTTCTAACGTGTAAACAAACATTAGAACATGTTTAAAGTTTATTTGGGGTCAAACTGCGTTTGGACATTGCATGGTTAATTCATTCTGACCAGGACATTTTGAAAACTCACATTAACACAAAATTCAGGTGAACTGTGATCGCATAATTGATATTTGACTGCGCAAGGCCAACGTAAACATGGTACACCGGGGCATGTTTGACAAGTCCGAAAGTGAGAACAATAACCATTTTCACTAGCTTGTTTAGTTCACACTGAAAGACCTTAAGAACTATACATGGCAAAGAAAGAACAAACAACACATGCACATTTGAATTTGGCACACCAAAATACACAACGCGTTGCACTCCCGCACTCCCATCACAAAAATGTTCATTAAAGAAGTCCTACTGCTCTTAACAAGAGTGAGTTTCGATTCCAAAGACGTGTGAGAAGTGGGCCCATATCTATACCAACCAGAGTTAAATTCTGCATATTATCATGAATGCAAATATAAAGTTCTAATTTGGGGTCACAAATCAGAAAAATTTGCATATAATACGACTGGAGGACAATTCCGCTTTCACCATATCAGACCACAGAAAACAGGCCCCTGAAAATTCCAAATCATGCATAAGGCAACAAACAGATTCGACATGCTGAAATCCGAAACGAAATCCTGCATATTAGCAGGTTACAGAATTACCTTCAGGGCGACGTAGGCCAGCCCGAACAGGCACACCACAAACGCCAGGCTCCGTGACACACAGTAGATGGCTGACACCAATCCAGTGGTCGCTGATCATGCAACAGGTATGGACAGGACAGTATGACGAGCTACACACTTTTATACAGTCGAGCGCCTCTACAGCGAACGCCTCTAGTACAATGAAATGACCCATATAATGAAGGAATAACTATATCCTGGTTCTATTGTGACCTGCACGGTGCACGACCTTTAAAACGAAGTGACCTGGATACAAAATTATTTTTGATGCCCCAAGAACTTCGTTGTAATGGCAGTTGACAGTACAGTCGAACTCGTTTATAACGAACTCGACAGTTCCGTGAGAAGTGGCCGTTATATAAGTAAGTTCGTTATTTGTGGACTTGCCCATAAAGACACTCAAAAATTAACCACATTGAATCTGGCGCAGGCAGTTACAATACGGCGGCATTTCGGTGCGAAAACCAGATTTTCAGTGTAATTATTCTTCCCGGTGCGTTCCCGCACCTAGCTGCAAACTTCCATTTGAGACGTTCAGCTAAAGCACAAAATGTGGAGACGTATATGGCTCTTTCAAAACCGCACCCGGTTCTGATCACCTGTCATTTCAAAAGTGCAAGTGCAGCCGCCCTTCTTTATTCGAGAGCTTGTGATATCTCTTACTACCAGTGGGACATGACTGCATTCTGCACAAGAGGGCGAAGCATTCTAGTTGGCTGGAAGCGTAAACTTCGGAAACTACTGCGTCATGCCATCATTCTGCAAATGTATCTGACACCACGGTCTCGGCATTACGACTGCACATTAGCCACAGAGAACTGTAAAATTACGTAATCTGTGTCACTTCGGGTGAAAAAACTGCAATGTTCTAAAGGTAAACCGTCACCGTGAACGGTTAACAGCGATATGCAATGTGTATACAAAGTGCCGCCAGATCATAATCTCCCAATAACGACATAGTAACCACCGATCATTTGCAACTCGCATGGCAGCAGCCCGTGTTGCAGCATTCTTGTCGATTCGGGCCCCGTCGACATGAATGCTTGAGCGACCATTGTTTCCATGGTGGAAGGTCATAGATGGTCATTCCAAGTTGTTGAAACAGGGGTAATGTATGTGGTGCCACACGGACAATTGTGTAAAAATTAGAGTGACGCCATTATGTCCTCTGACGCACCAGCACATGCGCCTGTGCACGCCCCGCACCATGTAGTTTGCACTGTACGCCTCCCTCCCTGGAGGCATGCCTCGAAAGTCTGTGACCTTCTTTGTGTTTGCGGTTTCTGAAATCTGTGTGTGGCTGTCACTCACTCATCTCCAAGGACGTATCATCGTCAGGGTTGGACTGGAGCGGCATGCGCCCAGTTTGGTCGTGCTTCCGTGCTTTGGTACTTTGCACTGGTGGTCAAAATCGGAATACGATGCCGCCATGCGATACGTAATGCTGCCTTTACACTCCCTGCAGCAGGAAATGCCGGTGCGTTTGGATTATCGCCTATTAAAAGCGCGCAGTACACTTTTAATGGCACTACAGCCCACGCGCTGTGAAGCAGATAGGTGAAGATGCTTATCGCAACAGGGTTGGCAGTGACAGCTGTGAACGCCGTGTGCAACGACCTGGGAGGAGATTTGCTGACACCAGGACACGAAACCTGGTGCGCACCAGCATTTTCACATGAGACGGGCGGACGAGCACTGCGGCGAGCGGCTGCTGCTCACGATCGCACGCACCTCGCGCTTTTTCTTCTTTATACGAGATCTAGTGGCCGGAAAATGTACTGTACGACCACAGTTCGGCAATCTACTGAACGTTGGTGCTAAAAGGTCATGTTTTCCGGGAACGTATGAAACGGTAAAAAAGTAAGCATAATGTATTGGGTAATTTTAAGTGTTCTCGATCGCGAATGGTGACGCTGGGAAATCATACATAACAGGATCATATCAATGAGGTTTCACTGCACCTTGCATTTGTGGATCAGCAGTATCAGTAAATACTCACTCATACACACTCACCAATAATTTTGCAGTATTAACTAACACTCGTTGTTGCTTCAATTTCATTCACACATACCAGTACCCATTCACACTCATGCAGTGAAATCTCGTTGATTCGAACCTGCATAATTCAAACTTCTGGTATAGTCAAACTGATGCTGTGGTCCTGTTAAAGTTCTATGTATTTCAATGTGCAAGAATGCCCTGTAATTCGAACACGTAAGCGTCTGTGACGGTTATATTGAACATACCGTACTGCCAACCGTGCTCCCAGCAGTATGCCCAACTCATACAGCGGTGTCTCCGACCTTACAGTGCGGCTGCGTGCTGGATGCTGCTCCTACCTCCCATTACAAGTACCATATTTTGGTGCATGTAACCGCTACCAAGAATTTAATAAATTTAACAGTAAAGTCGGTATGTGAGTTAGAAGTGAACTTTGCCTTATCGCACGAAAACTTTTCCTAGAAGTGTGTCTCCATGTCAGCGCAGCATGTGTTGCCGTGAAGACTCCCCTTCAAAACTTGTCACCTAGGTCAGCTCAGTGCACAATTATTTGGCAGGACAGAGGGGCAACACTTACCTGATCCACCAAACAGGTTCATGTCGATCTGCTCCAGCAGGTATGTCACGAATGTGTTGACTTGGGGCAGCAACCCCAAGCTGAAGGTCACCGGGAATGCCAAGATGAACACTAGAAAATGAATGCACAAAAAAAAAAGAAAAAAGCAAAGCAAACTTCAGTGACTCACTAATCTCTGAACTTACTGCGACTGCAGCTACTCCCCTGACTACCTCCAATGACCCCAACGTCGCGTAAAACTCCAGCAATCATGTGCAGAGCCCACCCCACCGCTGCTGCATGTAGTGATGATGGCATGACAGCGATGACAGAATGACAAGCACTTGCTATCACAACACTGGCATAATGAAGAGCTGTGATTTGTCAAACCCAGTGCACACAGTGCGCAGGCCACTTATCGCACTTGGACTTTACACGGAACATCACGACGACAGCAAAGGCAAAAATTTGCCTGGATTATCAATATAATTGCTAGTATCGCAATTACAGTGAAGTTAGCCAAAGGTGGAGCAACTGCAGCCCGCAAAAGTAGGGTGTTTGTTACAATAAAGGGCGCGCCATAATAATGTGAACGCAGTTATCAGAATGAAGACGATGATGATTACAGTCGAACACATTCAAACGTCCTCTCACCCACCTATGAGGAAGCTTCGTGCCCAAGCCACGGCTCCGTTGGTGATGAGTCGCACCCCATAAAGGGTGACCTGCGGGTACTCGATGTTGGAGTCGAGCAGGAACTGTACCAGCATCAACATCGAGCAGCACAGGCAGAAGTACACGGGCCGACTGTACAGGACCACCCGGTTGTAGCCCTGTGAGGAAAATGACAAGGGATGTAAGCGCATCCTAACTTGTTGCAGCGATGGGCCATTCACACTTCCCACGGCGTTTCACGACTGCACATGTTCAACCATGAAGTTCCTTACAACATGACTCACAGTCAGATAGCGATTTTGGCACTGCCGCCTAAGTCGCTGTTTTATGCACCGGAATACCAGTATGTGGCGGCTTCAGAACGGTATCGTTCTCAGGGAGCCTGGACAACTTGAAGGTGCACCTGAATAGTACCGTTGCATCTGTCACAACGGGCGTTCCCAAGGCGGCATGGTGCCCGTTAGGAAAATCGCATAGACAGTGGCGCCAGATTTACATCTAGGTAACATTATAAGAAATTATATGCGTGCAACACCTCAGCATTCCATGCTTAAATACCGGCCAAGCTGTGAAGGTTAAAATTTGTAAGTCATACGAACATGACACCATGTGGGAAAAGTTGGGATGGGAATAGCATGCATTTCTTTTTCAAGCTTTCCCCGAGTGCACGCCTTTTGTGAGATACATAGACATTTTCCTAATGATGATCCTTTCCACCTATCGCTATGAGTTCAAATGCCATTGTGCAAACATCATGGTCAGAATCAGCCTTTAAAGCTATGGAAAATGAAGCGAGGCAAAAGAACATCGGCCCTAGTTGATCTATTCCACCGGAAAAAAACATAAGGAACATACAAGGTGGTTAGCTTAGTTAATCAAAGTATGTAACGAGTTCCAAATTGCTCGCTGTGTTCCTGAATTTGTTTAGTACTAAGGTGATGCCTTTCAGGAAACAGTAAAAGAGGAGTAGAAAAGTTCACTCAGCGTTACTAAGCCAAAAATAGCTACAACTATGATTTTACACTGTAATCAGATTACCCCTTCACCAAGTTAAGTTTTAAGTTTATGGGCTCCGATGCTGATTTTTGTTGGATAGAACACAGGGGTGGGCAACTCACATGAGTCGGTGAGGCAGCGTCTGGCTGAACACTCTGAAAGTACAGGAGAAGAACAATGTTGAGCGTGAACAACACCAGCAACAAAGAGATTTCAAGGAGCATTCCCAGGCTAACTATGATTACCAAGGTCATGTGCAGCCTCTTTACAGTCCCCGCCCGATAATTTGGACCCAATGGGGACTGCCAAAACTTTAAAGTAATCAGGAGTCTGTAATATTGGATTCGCCAGAACATAAGTGACTTTATTTCACAAATGACCAAAAAAAAAAAGGTGCATTGTATTGTTGGATTGTCATCTTCGTCAATACCTTAAGATTAGCAGTGCGTAGCACAAGACACATTGGCACCTACGAGTGATGTCCTCCTTGACACAATGCAAAGCACGCTAGGATTTTTCGCATGATTGTCGACTAACGCATTCGTGTCTACAAGCGATGACATTCTTGATGCAATGCCAAGCACGCTATATCATCATAGTGGAGAAATGCTGCCGCTTATTGACATGTTCAGCACTGGTCACATAAGATATCGCGAAAGTGCAAGTATCTCTGAAAGTGACTGTCTGAGAATACGGCCCAAGTTTTCCAATGTGCTTGTACGCTTGTCTTTGGTCTTAACAGTCCATGGCTGCAACTTTCTAGCAATGCATGCCTTTTATGCACTCCATTTGAAGCTTTTTGCGCTTCATCAGTGGTCAGAGGGATGCTTTGCTCACATTATCAACGGGATCAATGAATGGTAGATGATAAGAGCAGCACAGAACTCGCACGACAAATCATGCAAATCGCAAATGCAGCCTCTACAACTTAGTGGCTTGACTTGGCTTGTACAGCGGTCTGGGAGTGTTCAGTGACTGCTAGATCCGCTAGTTTTGGTTTTGAGATGCCAGTATGCATGGCCGGCGACCGTGTCGGCGATGTATCAAAAAGAAAACATTGCTATTTCTGTCCAACTCAGTGGCCAAATTAGCACACGATGCAGCTGGGAGTTTAAATTATTGCATGACATGCTGTAAGGTGTCAGAAATTTCGGTGATCCTTAAGTTTATGGAGCCGCTAGTGGTGCTGCGGAGCTGCCCGATTAATCAAGAATGTCCGAACTATTGGTGTCCGAATCGTCGGTCAGTGACGGTGCCTGACTCTGGCTCAAGAAAATTCGAGTCGGGACTTGGCAAACGTACAGTTCTCAGCGATACAAATGTGATACTTGGAGCCAATGGCTGCTGGCACTCGTGCCACCAATGGGCACCAAGGAAAACCGAGCTGAAGCATTGTGGTATATGATGAGGTCGAGAGCATTTGCGATGCATGGTGACCGCATTTGGACGCTCCTGCATTCATCTGTGGTGTTTCCATACGGTCTAGTTATCATGTTTGAATCGGTGATCACTGTAAGTCGGCTAAAGGTTCACCTCATCAATCACCATTACATAGTTTCTAGCATGTAGGGAAGAACACAAACTACAAGGAGCATATTGAGCATATAGCATCAAACACAGCTTGATGCTAAATGAACCACACAGGCATCTAGTGCACTGCAAAAATAAATGGTACATGAACAAAACAATACAATAGACAGATAGCAGACACAAAGAGCATTCACTCGTAAGTGATTTGTTTAAACAGAACTTCATTGCATTTCACATATCAGGGCCAAGATGGCAGGAAACAAGACGGCATACCAGCAAGCATGCATCGCATGCTTGCTGGTATGCCGTGAGCAATATGAGCGGGAACACCGAATTTGTTTTCGAGAAGCTATTACTTGTGAAGTGTGAATTGAAATGTGACATAACATGCAGCAGGTAGCTCTCCCTCTAACGTTTAGCACCATTAAGCACTTTTGAGCTCAGTCATTACAGCGTGTTAAAAGCAAATTTTGTGTTCCCTTTTGTATTGTTCGAGGGGGTCAATGCTTCAAGGGGTGATCTGACAAGTGATCATCCAAGAGAACAATATAAAGATGGTTTGTTATGAACCTTGCAATGTGACAGGTTTTGGCCATAAGCACTGTGGCTTTTTCAAAGTTTGTAGTAGTTTTTAAAGCAAAGCAAGTCCTGGCACCAAACTTTTTATTTATCACATTCTTGTTTTAAATAGAGGTTCAAGTCTTATAAATGCTAGAAAAAATACTGGGAGATGTCAGAGCACCCTGTATAATTTGCTGTCATTCTTGTTCCCATGAACCAGACTCATTGTCAATGCCAAGGAAATGGATACTATATAACAATGTCACAATGCAATGGCTCGCTTCATTTCTGCAATAGACACAGTTGCCAGACATGCTCGTAGCACTCAGTATTTTTTGGGTGAAATGCCACCATACCTGGCTTTGCTGCCACATGACTTCGGCAAATTTTTTGGTACCATGACACCACAATGATTTCAATGACGCCAGGTCTGGCCTTTTGAGACCAATTATAGCATCAAATTCAAATAGCTTAGATGCGCTTCCAAACCTTCGTAAAGTGTAATCCTTTTACATATGACAAGTGTGGAGTTTGCTTTCTGCAAATTTGGAAATACGCGTCGGTACTACTCCCTGAAGTCTTTCAAATCCCTGGCAAAACAATTCAATGACTAAGACAGTGTTAGGTTCATGACAGATGAAATGAAACAGTTTTGAAAGAATACTTTGCTAGAAGAAACTGATTTACTGTACCTCTTTATTATCACTCTAAAAAAAATTTATATCGCAGAGGGCACCAACCTTGAGCAGGCAATATTGGCAGCTGGCCATGACAAAGCAGAAGAGAAAGCTGTAAATGTCCTGAAAGAAGCCCCTGGAGAGGCACAGGGATCCCAGGACAGCCACCAGGACTGCCAGGACAATGGACAGGACATTCTCCATCACCGTCAGGTTCCTGGACATCAACCAATGAGCTTACCATGTTGTAATGCGACAGCATTCACATACAGGTAAAAACTGGGCAGTCAGGATTGTAAACAAGATTGTGCCATGGGCCAAACCTGGAGGTGGTCTAAAAAGCAGGGATTGGCTAATCCTGATACCAGTGAGCTACATGTGTACTTGTAGTAAAGGTTTTTAGGTGGGCTTGCCAATTTTGATATTTAGCTTACCATATTCACCTTTGTGAGGGTTTTAATGTAATTGCATTATACAGATCAAAACTTAGTCTTAGGCGATTTAAGGAGGCAAGTTCTCGCAGCCAAAGCTAGCACAACGGAAGCGACCCCGGGACTCGCATGTGACCACAAGGCAGAAGTCATGAAGACGTCGACAGGTCATTATTGAATGACAGAATCTCATAATGCTATTGCATTATAGTCCCTAGAATGAATTTTCAACATTGAAGTGAATTCAATTAATTAAAACCCAGAGTGAATCATACTGAATATTTTTTCAAGTACGATTACTATTGGTATTGCAGAAATTTGATTTTTTTTTCGCCAGCCAGAGGCACTAAAGAACAAAGCAACTTCATTGCACAACAAACAATGTACAGGAAAATTATGCTTTGAGGTGAACAAAATTCTCTAGTACAGCACTTCTGCAGCATCATAACGGCAGTTATTTAATGTTGCCATGAAGGGAGGATAGCTACTCGACATGTTCGGGGAGCACAGAGTGTTGGAGCAGAGTGTTGAGCAGAGCTCGGGTGTTGTTTCGAAACAGTGTTTTAGGCGCTTAGCCATACTTATAGCAGACACAGAGGTTTCCACTTGGCAACTGGTGTTGTCCAGATGCATGAAGAGACAGCACAGTGTAGGTACTTGAGCTGATAGTGTCAGGTAGCCCTAAGCACCAGCAGCAGCCCCGTGGGAATGCCCCCTTTTTACTTGTGATATGCTTCATCAGCAGCATCATCAGCATCAGCCTGGCTACGCCTACTGCGGGGCAAAGGCCTCTCCCATACTTCTCCAACTACCCCGGTCATGTGCTAATTGTGGCCATGTTGTTCCTGCAAACTTCCTAATCTCATCTGCCCATCTAACTTTCTGCCGCCCCCTGCTACGTTTTACGGCACGATAAATATGCTTCATGGCACGATAAATATGCTTTACCGCAACAGTCTGCCTGTTTCACCACACAACAGGGATACAATGCGGCGAAGCTGACTTAAAAAGCCGACAACAGCAATTTTTTTTGGGGGGGGGGGGTCAAATATTTCAAATAGTAAGTGTAAGTAATAGTAAGAATCTAATAGTAATCAAGTTGAATTGAATACTCAAAGTTCTGAAAATTCACAGACCACTACAATATATAATTTTGATGAGTAGAAATCTGCTGCTGAAGGATAGCGGCTCAACGTGTTTGGGGGAAGCCTGCTGTTCCCCAGCTTGAATCGCCTACGCCATAACAGATGAGTTGGCATATTCCCAAAGTTACCTCCCCGTGCCAGTGCTGACATCACATGAGAGTTACCACAACACAATATAGGCTCAGCTCCAGAAGAATTTCAGAGGAGTTTTTTTTTTCTCATTGAAGAGCAGCACATACGCAGTGGCATATACACCCACTGACCTAAGTTAACAAGAAAAAGGTTAGACACAGACAAACAAACACACCTCAAACTGGGTGAAGCTTTCAAAGAATGCTAATCACATTAAAAAAAGAACAGAAAGGAATGGCCCCGCCCACCTGTCCAGCACAGTGATGAGTGCCAGGCGGTCGAAGCCCACCTTGATGGTCTTGCAAGGCAGCAACCGGAAGCGGTAGTAATGACGCGGCTTGCCGTCTCGCAGCGTCCCACTGCCCACAAACCGCATGTGACATGTTGAGTCCAGCTCAGTGTCCTGCAAGATGACAGAATATACGGATGCCATGGCGCACTGACCAAGGTCACAGTGAAGTCGTTTAAATTGAAAGAAAGTTGGGCTAATCGAAATGAAAAGTTGGGTGGGCAGTACTTCAGGGTTGTGATGTATTGACCAGCGCTAAAAAGACACAAAACAAGGACAGAAGTCACACAGAACAGAACATTAGTCTTCAACTGTTGTTTTTATTATTACAGTCAACGACCGATTTTTCGGACCCTCTAGGGAACGTAAAAACGTCCGAAAATTCAGGCAGTCCGAAAAAGTGAATGCACGCAAAGAAAACGCACTTTTTCTTTTTTTATCGGATCTTGAGGTAAAGGGCGAAGTACCAGGCTTCCGAAACCCTGCCAAAGCATCAGTGAAGTGGCTATAAAAAGAGGCGTTCAAAAACTCTGTATGAAGCCGACTGCCGGTTTATTATGTACATTGCATCATCGGGCAGCCGGTGTTATTGCTGCAGTGGCTTAAAGAACTTGTTGATTGTTGTTTCGAGGCGTTCCGGTTGCATGCGATCATATCCGCCTCGATCTGAGCAAGGGTCATGTCAGCACTGTACACCGATGAAAGAGTCAACAGTGCACGCGTCAACTCGGCGCTTGTAGTCGGCGCAGGCATTGGCTCCTCATTTTCAACATCGGAGTCTTCTGAATCCCTCACAACCTGACGGACTATTTCCTCGTCAGTCAGTTCTGCGCAGTAGTCGAGCTCGTTGTCAGCGTCAACAAACTGTTCGAAAGTTATTTCCGTGGGTATGGAAACTCCAGCAGAGCGGAGGTCGTTGATCACGTCGTCTATGGGCGCCGAACTCCTTGCTCACGCCAACCTGGGATCGGCCGCTCACGACTTGCTTAATAATGGCAGCTTTCTTCTCCATCGTTAACCGACGGTACTGCTTTCCGCACTTCGATGCCATCGGCGAGGACGACGAAGACGGAGTGGGGGCCATCGAAGGCAAGCGAAGTCCTCAAGTTGCGAACAGTGGAGCTCGCTGACGAGCGTTGAAGCACCTAGGCCTAGCGTCGCAGAGCACACTTGAACAGCACAACCACACTAGAGTGTACTAGAATGTTCTAGTACACTCTAACCACACACCACGCTAGCCAAAACGTGGCCGGCGTAAACAAACGAAATGGCGCCGCCCCGGAAACTCCGCCGGAGGGGGAAGTGCGGCGATAAACATAGCCAGCGTGGCCAGACTAAATCGGTGTGTGACAGCTAGATTCGGCTAGTTGTGGTTCAAAGCGGTGATATGCTTCGGCTGCAAGTCGATTTCCTTCGCAAGGGCACTGCGCGAGGAGCCAGAGGACCTTCCGTCGCGTCAAAAAGTCCGGAAAATTGGACGGCGGGGAAACTTCAGATATCCTTATACATTGATTCTATGGGGCTCGTGGTGGAGCCGCGAAGACGTCCGAAATATCAGGCATGTCCGAAAATTTGGGCGTCCAAAAATTCAGTCATTGACTGTATAATTATCACACCCTCAATGCCTCTGGGATGTTACAGAGAAGGTGGCTACAAACCATTTACCAATGTTTTGTCATGAATCTCTTGCCTGTCATGGTGCCCCGTGTGTTCTAATTGAAGATAGTGCATTAGGCCCTTTTTTAACAAAAGTTGAAGGCTAGGATTGTGTCCAGTGTGCTGCTCATTCTTGTCCTGCTTTTCTATAGCACAAGTTAAATGTTAAATGTGCCACAATCCTGAACACATCAATCGGCCTTGGTAGATTGTACAGCAGGTATCGCAGTTGTCAGGTCAGCCACCATGGTAGCTGCAAAGCCATGGCTTTCTGCAGTTAAGCGCAAGGTCATCGGTTCAATTCGAAGAGCAGACAAGCCATGTTGCAATGAAGGCACAGTGCAAAAACACCTATGCACAGTGCTTTGACTGCCAATTAAAGAACACCATGTGGTCTAAATAACTCTCACGCCTTCCACTATGGCATCTCTCAAAGCCCATTAAATATGATAGCTTAATTTTAATTGTAGAAACCATAGAAACCAGATCTAATACCTGACCACTAGTTATAGTTGTCAATGCATAGTCCATATACAGTCGCCGACCGATTTTCCGGACTCCAAAAATTCGGACATGCTCGATTATTCGGTCTGCTTCGCGGCACCGCCATTCTCCCCATAGATCGTAATGTATAACAACTGCCGAAAGTTCAGACACCTTGCAACCCCTCGTCCGATTTTTCGGACACTCCTTGAGCCAATTCAATCAGGAGCACCATGCACCGACTCTGACCGGTGCATGGTCCGACTTGCTGAACGCCATTTTTGTTTTGAACGGAGCCTCCTTGCTGCCCCACGAAGTGGCGCTACTGCAAATCGCCGCTCATCATCATTGTTACTGGCTGGTTCGATAAAGTGGCTCTACAGCAGTTTCGGTTTCAGCTTAGTAAGCCATGTCAAGGCAATCCAGCAGCTGATTTGTTTCTTCACGCACGACGCTAACGATGCTGTGAGTAGGCCACGTTTTTCGTTTGTGCGACTGGTGTCGGCATGCTGGTGTTTGCTTTGTGCGCTGTGTCGAGGTTCCGATGATGCAACGCGGCATGCAGAAACATCGCTTCAAGTGTCTAATGGCGCCGACAGCGCCCGCGCAAACTGGGCTGGGGAATGTCGGCAAGCGGGTGCCGGGAGGCCTAGGATTTGTCGCCTTCTGATGTGCTCCCTACTGATGCGGAAAATGTTCTGCCGAGACCTGTGCTGTGGTTGCATTGCGATTCCGGACACCGTCTCATTTGACAGTTTCACAGGTGCTGATACTGCTGTACTGACATGCGCAGAACTCAACGACGGCGAGATTATTCGTCAGGTTTCTGCTGCACGATGACTCTGAGTCATAAGATGACGCACCATGTGCTACGCTGCCGTCACATTAGAGCATGTACAAGCAGTGACTGTGCTTTCAGCAGCCTTCAGTGACCGTACGACCCTCTCCGAGATTCAGGCTGTAAACGTTTAGTTATTGCAGCTGTCCCAGAAGTTGCATGGGTACTACGGTAAGACAAAAAGCCTGATTGCATGACAATGTCTTGCGTTGGACCATCTGCAGCTCAAGGGAAATGAAAATGATATTTGTGGCAATTGCTACAACACACATTAGTGGCACCAAGGCAAACTACTACATGTGCTCCAGTTCAAACCACCTCACTGTTATTCTTCACTAGCTTCAACAGGGTCACCTCACCTGTGAGGATGCTGTCTGAGACAACGTCGCAGGTCCAACTCCGGCGCCATTCGCTGCCGCTGCCATGGCCATGCGGCTGAGAAGAGATTCCGCAAGAAGAACTCGTCCGCTGCTGCCTCTGGAGCCATCAAACTGGACACTCGCCCCTTCGCCAGCGGCGCCCAGGTCAAACCGGTTCTCCAGCACTGTAGCGCCGCCCCGCCTCAGTCCAAGCGCCGCTGCCCCTACTCCGGAAGGGAGGGAGAGGTCAAGTGAAGATGGCACCATGGCTCCAGCATCCTCGCCTCGCTGACCACCGCTGTGATGACCCCGCCGGCGGTGGTGGTGTCGAGGTTGGTGAGAATACTGTTGCAGTGAAGTCGAGGACGAGGGTTGTTGCTGGAGGAGTTGCTGTTGCTGCTGCTGTGAATGAGAATGGTGGGTGTGGTGGTGCAGACGGTGCTGAGGCTGATGAGGGGACGGCCGCAGCATCGAGCCGGTCACCATGGTCATGGAAGAGGCCTCTGTCGTTGTCACACAGGGCGTCATGCCGGGCGCAGGACTGAACCCCATGGCAATCGGACAGCTGCCGTGAGGGGGCACGGAGGCAGAGGCAGCGGGACTGTCAAGCATCGTGGTGGAGCTCGAGCTTGAACTGCTGCGAGATGACGTCTCCCTGCGAGAGTAGAGACATGAGCTGTGCTTGCTTGGCAAAGTTGTGCTACAGTTGCACGCTAAACTTAGGTAGATGCTAAGCCTCATTGCATGCTAAGCCTCATTGCATGGTGAGCTTAGTTGTACGCTAGGCCTAGGTGGATGCCAGTCTTAGTCAAATGCTAGGTTTTGTTCTTTTGAGTAGTCATACTCATACTCCCTATTTCCAACACAACTAGTTGCAGGCTAGGCCTGGCTGCATGCTAGTCCTAGTTACATGTCAAGCCCAGCAGTTAGGCCATATTTACCCCCCAGCCAGTCACATATAGAAAAAAAACTAAGCTCAATTGTGCTTTCTTTTTTGTATTTGTGCTCCAGTAACAAAAATTAAGGTCTCATATAGTCTGCAGAAGTAAATCCAAGCAAAAAAACATGCTCATAGCGAAGCTTCACGATATGCAGATCCCAAACCATGTGCTTTATTTGGAGTATGTCCTTTCGTTTGCATCATCTAAATTATCATTTTCATACCAAAAAAGCAACGTTAGGGAAATACTCACCACTTGCTGTCGAACATCATCTGGAATATCTTGGTGTCTGGTGACATCTCAAGGCCCCTTGACACACCTGTGCTGTTCTCATCAAAGGTGTATGTCTGCCAGTTCCCTGAAGCACAGAATTACAAATATGTTGTCAATACCACGCCCATGATATATTCCTTTCTTTTTTGTAATTTTTCACCATGTCCAATTGAAGTTGCACCGAAGATCACTACATAAGATAGGGGCACTTTTCGAATAATTTTTTTTTAAGCTGCCTACAATCCCGTTTTTACAGATGATGGTGCGCAATGAAATTAGGAAATTTGCAAGCATAAGGTAGGGTCAGCTGGCGCAAGACCAGGGTAACTGGACATCACTGGAAGAGGCCTTCGACATAAGCAGTTGGGTAAATGATGACTCCCTTACCATGTTCATCTTGGAAGCAATGTACTGCACCAGGTGAAGTGTCATCGTGCGATATGGCCAAGTGGGTGCCAGGTGTTGACAAGATGCTTGCCAGGAGATAAGCCGGCGGCCCCCGGTCAGTGCAGTTCCGCCGGCCCGACGAAGTCCAGCCAGCCGTTGCTGTTGCTGACTCTTCATCCTTCTCTCTGCACAAAGCAGTCAGACAGCACTTATAACACAGTAGACTCCTTTCAAGATGAGCTCTGTCAAACTGGATGCTCCAATATGCTGACCAGTTCAGAACATGCCTGCTTTCTGTTTTGTATTCCATGTACTCTGCATACTACCATAAAAACTTGCCTATAGTACAAGGCTATTTTCTAAATTTTACGTGAAATTTCTGCCTCGTACTATATGCAGATCCCAGGGTTTCTGGCCCAAAATTTGCAATTCGGGCTTCATCGTTGATCAGTGCTATCCTCATCAAGACTCGTAGTGGAGGATGTGTCATCATGCGGTGGCATCAGTAGGCTGCTGCTGCTTTCAACCGGTGCCATTTTGACCACGCCAAGAATTGGCTCGTTCACCCAAAAGCTATCTCACAAGCTGTCGGGACGGTTGCCTTTAAAAGGAAAGTTACTTTAGCTGCCGCACCGAGACCATAAGGAATTACGCCGCAGGGCGGCACTTCGGCGCCAACGAGCGCAGTGCTCGCGGCTGGAGGAAGCAAAAGGAGGCAATTTTTTTCATGCAGCGGTCTGAGAAGTTTCCGAGGGCCGAAGAATGAAGTCTTTCCCAAGATTGAACAAGACCTGACCGCATTGAGCTGCTACAAGCGAAGGCAAGAGAAATTGCCCGGGAGAAAGGCATTCCGTGGACTGACTTCAAAGCCAGCAAAAACTGGGTGTCACATTATATGCGCCGTGCTGTATTTTCTTTACGCCAACGAACGTCAATATCCCAGAAACTCCCTGAAAGTTATGAAAAACAGCTGGTGGCTTTTCAGCGGCGTGTGATAAAGCTACGGAAGAATGTTGACTTTCAGCTGGGCCAGATCGGCCACGTGGATCAGACACCGGTGTGCCTTGACATGCCGTCGGTGCTCACATTGCGGAATAAAGGCTCCAAACAAGTTTGCATACGGTCGACTGGCAATCAGAAGACGCAGGTCACCGTAACATTATCCTGCACAGCGGATGGTCGCAAGCTTCCACCTTATGTAGTGTTCAAACGAAAGACGCTGCCGAAAAATGAGAAGTTTCCGAAAAATGGTGTTGTGCGATGCCAGAACAAAGGGTGGATGGATGAAGCTCTGGTGCTTGAATGGATTAAGTCTGTATGGTTTCGGCGGCCTGGTGACACCTGGTTGATTCCGTGAAGAAACTACTGCGCAAATCTCGCACCGAACTAGCCGTCATCCCTGGAGGGATGACATCCCAGTTGTAACCGCTGGACACTTGCACTAACAAGCCTTTTAAAGGCTGGATCAAGTGCTGCTACCAAGTAGGAGACCTGGAAGTAACGGCTGCCGGATGGTTGAAACGTCTCCTCCCCAGCAGTGTTTCGTAGCTGGATTGCAAATGCCTGGGCCAGCAACCTCAAGGAGCTTGTCAGTTGCTCTTTTAAGAAATACGGCATCTCAAATGCATTTGACGGAACTGAAATCAACTTTCTGTGGGAAGATATCCCCGATAAGGAGCTTTCGGGAGACAGTGCCAGTGAAACGAACGACAGCTGAACATTAACTGGAATGCAAATAAAGGCTTTCTGTGAGCTTTCTTCACTCACACTATATACAAATGAAAAAATTTTTTTATTATTTTTGCTATCCCCGAATTAAACCTCGTATTATTGGCGGCAAGGAGTAACGGAGTCACCATCTGTCGGAAGCGCCTCCCTTGCGTAGTATGAGGGATCACACGGCGCGCTCCTCATAGGTTTCGCTTACGGCGCTCCATAAAAACACCACGCAGCAGCCCTCCTAGACATTCATGCAGGTACACTCAAAACGAGGGAAGTTTTTGACTGTCGATATAATAATCTTGAGCAAACTGAAAGCACAGAATCGTTGACAGACGCTTTCTCTTTACCGAATACGTACAGTGGATGCCACGCGGTTGCCGCGATGGAGTCTCCCGAACCGGCTTCTTGCATGAAAGGTAGGCAAATGCTGAGAGTAAACTATGTGAACTATGTTCTTATAGTGGGCTGTCTGTATAACCAAATGGAGCATAAGAGAATGAAGCCTCAATGCAGCGATTACATGGGTTCGCAGCAACCGACTGTGCGTCTGCATGTATCTCCGTGCACAATGTTACTGCTTTCACTGTGAGTGCGTTTTCGCACCACGCCGTGAGCTTCAGGCCGCAGCATATGAGCATTTGACAGCACACTAGCAACCATTGTTGCGTTGACACTATCAAAACTGTTCAAAAATGATTTCGTTGTACAGACTTCATCGCCTACGGTGACTGTGATGTGCCGTTGTGATGATTCAATATTTTCTTGTCTTCTAAATTCTTGGACAATTCAATATTATTTCTGGAGTTATGTCACACTGTATGTTTATCGATCTTCTCAGCATGCGATTTTCCTCTGCTCCTTTTTCATAATCCAGTGCATTAATTCATAACACAGACATGACCATATGCCATGCCTTTTTTTAATGCACTTCTTACCGCTCCCTTTCCATTCTAGTGAACTTGCCAGAATCTAGTATCAACAAGTTCATAGACCTTTATAAAGTGTCATGACATTAGCCGGGCAGCGGGCGCGGGCGAGCGTCTCAGTGCTCGTTTTCTGTTACTCACCAAACATCGCGCAGTCCCGGCGCCGTAGCAGAAATATTTTTTGTGTCTGTGCTTGCTGCATACCCAAGCTGTAGCCGATGGCTGTCTGCCGGTTCTAAGTTTCGACAGCCAAGCTTCACGCAGCTCCTTGCCCTGCGGCTACATGTGAATGAGGCTGACAGCGGGCTCCGCTGCGTACGTCCGGCACTGCGGCACGGAGCAGTAGCCTCCCTTGCTGCACACCTCCAAAGGCAGCCACTACCTATTATAGTACTTTCAAATGTTGTCAAGCAGACACCTAAGACGGTAAAGCCTCACCCCTTAATCAGAACCGCAGCGCAGGTGGGACTTTGAACTTTCGTTTACAGCTCGCTTCAGTGCTTCCAAAGCAGCCGACACGGCCGCTGTGTCCATGTGATCCCTCATGTCGTCACGCCGACGGTGGCACCAGCTTTTCCAGTGGTGGAGCTCGCCCAAAATATGCGGGTCCATATTATACGCGAGTCTTTACAGTATTTTCGTTTGTGTGAAGTTAGATAAGAACCGGCAGATTTCTTAGGCTCCTTGAAGTTTGTCTTAAAGAAACCCCTCATTAAGTTTCGGCAATGCAAAAAGCCAAGCACGTAATGTACATCATGTGGTGGTGACCACGTCTGCAAAGCACCATGACATAGTGGTTTGCAAGAACAGCTGTACAAACAAAAGCCTGAGTGATCTCCTTGGAAGGGCCACTCTCCCCAAAACTACTCCAGGGAATATGCCACAGAGCAAGAAAAGAAAAAAGAAAAACAAGAGGTGGGGGTTCTGATGTAGCATCATGTGGGCCCTAGACTCTGCTGCGCGAGCAGACAGGAAAGTAATGCAGCTTGAAAGCACTGGCTGAAGCAACAGGATAGAGATTTTACTACTGGAAGGACAGCTTGGCCCCTTGTATAATCATCTCGCAACGTTTCATTCATTTCCTTCTATCTTCACTACTACTGCACCCTTTTTTTAAATTGCAGTAAAACACTCCCAGGACAGTGTTTGTAACCTTCAGTTTGGAGATCCATTTATCGGCACTGTGGCAGCAATGTGTTTGTGAACCCAGAAAACTTCTGTATGCGTGTTTTTAGCACACAGATTTGCCAAGCAATAAAAGCATTCTATCTTACAGTCTATTAGAGGTGTACAGTCTTTGTGTTCAAGTATAACAAGCACGCCTCGTGCATCAAGCTTTCGCACGTACCTTTGTTGTGTGCTTAGCAGTAAAAGTTATATATCAACCAACATTTTAATTGCACTGCGGAACGGGTGCCAGCTGGAGTCATATATTTGTAGGCTATTGCAACTTGTATTGTCGTTGTCACCTGCTAAGTTAGCGAAACTGGAAGTCTACTGCGACCTGTAGATTTTTTAGTCAAACCACAAAGCCCAATGTATCATTTTTGATGCACTCAGTTTGATTCTATTTAAGTGTGGGAAACTTAACTCAAAGCCAATACAGTCGACTTCTGCTAATTTGACCCTGATCGGACTGATGAAATTAATAGTATAGGTGGGCCAAGTTAAACAAAATGCAGAAGAGAGGACACTACTGCTGATTCAATTGGCGGTTATTGCTAGATTCTAACACCCCCCCGAATCAAACATGCACCATCTTTCTATGTGTCCAACGAATAAAATTAATGTAGAAATGACATTAAACCTTTACTGACAAGTGTTGCCTACAGGCCACATACCAGAAAAATTTTTTTTTCTTGCCGAGTTTCAGTAATGAGTACCAAGTTGTATGAATGACAGGCAGCAAGCGCCATTTGTTGGTTTCGAGCAGGAACACTGGACGAATTAGTGTGGCATGCAACTCACTGTCTTTTGAAGGCAAGATCAGAGGACACATCCGAAGCAAGATATCCAGCTGCACTGGTATCACACAAGTGATGTAAAACAAATGAAATGTACACCTATGGTTCACATATGATAAGACCTGTCTATACAAAATTGAAAAAGAAGCCTTAGGTGGCTTGGGGTGAAGCGCACTTCCAGTTTCCTCTCTGGGGCTTTCCTTCTATTGGTGCAAAAATTTCAGCAAAATTTTTTTTCTTTTTGTTGATTATGCTTATTCTTCATGTGTTTTGTACATTTAGATAGAAAGTAAACATCTTACAGGGTAATTGTATGTAGCATCCTTAGAGGGTTAAAGCACCTAAACAAAGCAGAAAACTAACGATCACCCAATTTTTTTCAACAAGATAGGCAAGGGTTCTATATGTGTTGCACCATTGCGGCGAGTTTTTTAGGTAAGCTTTGCCTCACAGTTATTGTGATACATTTTTTGATAATCAATATTAGATTCAATACATTATTTTTTTTTTATTGGATTCGATATTCGATCTGAAATCTACTATTCAGTATTCGCAAACCTATAGAAAAGACACTTTGTTTCCATTTTTGGTATGAATGTACATACTATCGGCAGAAATAAAGGTGAACAAGCTTTAATTTTCCTAGCGGGGTAAAGGCAACAGCTATTGCTGTGAACGTACTGGGGACACACTAGGACAGGTGCTTGTTTCAGAACACAGAAACCGCCAGTCAGTACAAAAAAAGAACTTGCCCATCGGCCTGAGGCAAAGGTGGATTGCTTGGCAGGAGAGACAGAAACTCGGAGGTGCCATAACTGGCTTTTCGGCGAGTGGCCGCCAGCTTTGGACGCTTCCGGTTTGCAGCAGGGGCTGAAAAGAGGTAAAGAAGGAAATGACACTGTCCTTGATTTTCTGCATTTATTGAACGTTGTTGCATACAGGCTGACTCCAAATAGTCAACGGCTGATTTTTCGGACTCCCTAACAGCCGCGTAAAAGTCCGAAAAATCAGGCAGTGTAAAAAAATGAGTGCGTGCTTTCTACTGCCCCCAAGGGTTCGAATTTCTTTTTTTCAATCAATCAATCAATCAATCTTTATTTTCATTCTGTCAATGATACAGAAAGAAGGACTATGACAAAAAGCTGTTTTTCAGAACAGCTTGACTAGGCCACAGCCCCATGGAAAAATTTGCCACAGACATGTCCCAAAAAGCCCTGAAGGCCTACCAATACACTTGTAAGACGTATTGGTGCTCGTACTATGATAGGAGAGGGCGGGTGCACGCACGTATAACTAAGGAATACATACAGAGTACCGGGACAATTGCCCCTTCCAGCACTTGGTATGCTTCATCGAGATACTCTGCCTATGCTTCACCGCATAACATTGCTGCATAGATGCGAAGCTGACTTTCTGAAACTGGCATTATGCAACAATCAGTGCTTTCTGAGCTTCGAAGCAATTGGCAAGAATTACAAAGGCGGAGTCGGCGAAATTGCTAACCGCAGCGAATTCTGCATTTCTTGTACACTGTAGTTTCTTGTATCTGGGCCATTATGGTGCAGTGAAAGCACTTGAAACTTGCCGAATTCATTCTTTGGCTCCTTTACGCAACATAGCAAATCTTTGACAATAAAAAATTAACTAGGGCAGTCAAAATCCACAACATCCTGACAAGTTGGTGCAAGAACTGCAAGGCATAATCACCACTGGTCTTTTCTTCTTGCGCCCCTTCTTGCTTATCAAGTCCCTTTTAAGTTAAAGTGGATCTTTTTGGTATAATAGAAGGGTAACCTGGCTAATACAGTACAAATAACTTTTCTCTTTAGTGCCCCTTAAACTGCTGTAACAGTAAAAATTCAGCAGTTCAGGAAGGCTGGCATGCAGGTTAGACAGCAACCTCAAGAAAAAAATTTTTTATTCATCTTGCACATATGTCTAAATATGGATAAGCTCCTCCCTCATATTTGCATTTAGTCAAATTAATGTCTTCTCATGCATGTCTAACATCTTGCCCGCTGCAGTGGCTAAGGCGTTCTGATGAACAAGAGGTCGCGGGTTTGCTTCCCAGCTGCGGCAGTCGAATTCCAGTGGGGGTGAAATGCAGAAACATGCGTTCTTAGATTTTGGTGCACATCAAAGAACCTCAAATGGTTAAAATTAAACCAGAGCTCACCACTGCAGCATCTGTCATGACCTAGGGGTTGCTTTGGGAAATAAACTCCATGAACGAATTAATCAACCTAATAGAGAGTTTTAGTTTGTGCACAAACTTCTTACCATTTGTGGATTACCGAGTTACCAGAGATGCAAACGCGAGTGCTCGGGTTGGCGGCACCACCTGGTGGCACAGAGCTTGACCATAAAAACACAAAGCTATTGCTGCAGTAGCCAAGTGTATTCTACTTTGCTGCTGGCGTAAATCATTGGCAGCGGTGTAAATTATGGCATGCCACCCTTTGAAATGCTTTTTTCAACAAGAACAATCATGAAACACGAAGCCATGCCTATATGGCATAGTGGTTAGAAGCAGCAGCATAAGATGTAGCTACCAGCACCTGGTAACATGAGTCTTACGCAAAAGTCATTACATATACCAAATATGCTAAAACTCTAATGTCCATTGTACATTGTGCCATGCAACATATGGAAAGGCCTGTGTACATACCTACGTATGATTACACGAATTTGCATGCGAACAGCCTAGACATCACAGAGGAATCTCAGTCAGAAAAACTATGAGTAAAGCGAACCTGGGGTTGCTTTTATTTACTTTATGCCTGGAAAATGATTTTTTTTCAATTTTGCAGTGGTCCCATGGGACACGTAGTCATGAGGCTTTAGTAAGCAGTTTTAGTTTAGCCTACGCAACTATAGCGTACGCTATACGCTATAGTATAGCATACGTTTTTTACAGTTTTAGTTGGCTAGCGAGATCGTCAGATCTCAGAGACTATATGCCGTCGTTGCGGCTATCTTCCGACTGTAGCGATAGGTGGTGCTGACATCTTGAATGTCTGTTTCGTTAGGCTTCGACTTGTTCAAAACGGGAAGCGATCTTGAAAACACCATAAAGTTATCCATAATACTCTGTCGTTGCGCCTGAGACTAAGCAAAAGCCGTTTACGCAGTCATTTGCTACGAACGAAGTGCATTTTACAAAAGCAACAACAAATTCAATTCGAAGCAGGCAGCCGTGACCGCCACCATGTTTCACACAAACTCAGCAAACCATGCAAGGACATTAAGCCTTAATCTGAGAAATAGCGTGCGTACGCTATACACTATGAGTTGTTTAGCATTCTGCGCAAGCGCAGTGACGATCCGCAATGTTATAGCGTATGCAATGGCATAGCGTACGCTAAACTAAAACTGACTAATGTCCACTTCATGCCAAATGTCTTCAGACCGAGGGATTCGAGAAAAAGCTGAACATCTCCATGACCTCATAACATGGCCTGTTATTCGGATTTCCAACCTGTACTAGTATGTACAAACCACATAGTGCAGTATGCTTTTAATGGCTGCAGTTTCAAAACAGTTTGAAAATTCAACGAGTTTTCTCAGATCACACAGTCTATAAACCACTGACACTGTCTGCATCGAATCAGTTTTGCATGACTGAGCAAAATAGTGATGCCTTACCTTTGGAAGTTGGTGGGGAGAAGCTCGGAGGTGCCTCCTCGGCATTTGAAGCAAGCCGTCCTGAAAGAGCCAGGACAAGCAAACTGATCAAATGCACAGGCTTTAGCAATAAAAATAAGTGCCACATTTATTCAAATCATTGGCTGACAGTTCCTTTTTTACCTATCGCATGAGTTATGAATCTCCTAAGTCGTCTTAGATTTGCCGATTTATTTAAGAGCCGTCAGGACTAGAAAAATGATCTCTCAAGTGACTGCCCATGGAGAGTACTGCAGCTGTCACTATCTGCGGCCACAGCTGCACAGCACTACAGCTCACTGCAACGGCATGCCACTTTGACCGCACTGACTGCATGCAGTGCAAGCACAGTCACTGTTTTCTTAACATTTGCTTTCAGCGAGATGTTAGCACCAAGCATGCAGTACCAGTACAGTACTACCTACAGTGAGCCAAGACAAGTGCACGGACGGCTCTGGACCGTTGGTAAGGAATGCGATTTGCTTATTGTGGCTGCTGTCATTTACTCTCATCTTGGTCGGCTTGCAATCAAGGAAGTCTTTTTTATTGATGGACCTTCCAAATTTGAGGTGTTGGCTTAGAGTCAAAGCCAGCCTAGATTCGTGTAAATACGTAAAAAGATTTGAAACATACAAATAAAAAAACACTAAGACAACTACGAAAGCAGAGTAATGACACAAATGCTTTGTCTCGCTTTGTTTTAGTCACTTAATTAAAGCTGTTTTCTTGGAAATCAGAGGTGATGGTCAGGTTGTACTGTAAACCACTATCGCAAAGCCGGTCAGCTCAGTGCATTGGTCGGTTGTAGGCCAGCCAAGCAGGCCAGCCAAGGCATTGGCCCAAATGCACATGTGCGTCCAGAAAGTGTCATTTCAGGTTCTTCTTGTCAGGTATTTGAAATTTTCTGCTACCAAAATACCTATTCTGAGCTGCAAGTGGCTGTGAGCAAACAAACATTTGTTTCACTGCAAGAATAGTGTCTTGGATCTTGCATTCTCAGTTTCATTATAGCAATAGATTATCTTAGTAAAGCATTCCCAATAAATGTAAATAAGTAAAGCATTCCCAATAAAATTTAAACTTCCTTTGGTAATGCACCTGATGGTTCTTTACATCTGTGTTCATCATATTTAGGTCAAACTGTAAAAAAAAAAATAATGTTACTGGTCCCCACTCACGGCAGATGTCCAACTCCCTCTTCAACTTCTGCAGCTCCACTTCACACTCTTGAGGGTCATTGAGGTTGAGAATGTCGAGCAGACGGCGGCTCAGCAATGACCGCACCGTCGTCCGCGTAAACGGCCCAGGAACTGGTGGGTACGCCTGTTCCCCTATAAAGGTACAAACAAACATTGACCCTACATAGCACTTTCAGCAAAGTTGCAGTGGGAACACAAGAAAAGGAGTTATTATTTTTATGATGTTTCATTCTTCCAGAAAAATGAGAAGAATCACTTTAACTAAGCACAGTCTTAAGCTGTGCTATCACCACCAGTCCAATTTAATGGTCACTAGAACCAGATATAATGTAAGGCGGAAAGATTGGCTAGTTTGACACTCATAATTTCTACTGGCAAGAAATGGTTAAGAACAGAGACAGACGGCATCTTTCCTATCTAATGTCTTTATTAAATTTTCTTTTTCTGCTGATGCACAATCATGGAGCAAATACCATACGTACCGTATTTACTCGAATCTAGGCCGACCCCGATTCTAAGCTGACCCCCTAAAGTCCGAAGCCAACAAAAAAATATATATATATTACCTTGAATGTAGGCCGAACAAAAAAAGCGAGGACAGCGTTCACAAAATGCAAACCGCATTTATTGAATCTGAACGTGCAGAGCTCGTTCAATGTCGTCACTGCTAGACTCGTCGCTGTGTTCCTTGTCACTGTCACCTTCAAACAGTGCACTATCTTCGGTAACATCAAGTGCATTAGATATGCTGCACGTTTTAAAGGCGTGCACGATCAAAGTACCTGGGATGTCGTCCCATGCTGCAGCTACCCAGCGCCCCAGCTGCGATAGTGATGCACGTTTGATGCAACCCGGACCACATGCCATTAGCATGTGGTCTTCCAGACATCAAGTGGCTGCAACTAGCCCGTCATGCCACCCGGTATGGGCGAGCGCAGCCTTCACGTTGTCAGTCAAGTGCCCACGGTAAGAGTCGACGACAAGGAGCGAGTTCTCTGTCAAAAGGGCTCCTGGACGCCGTCGCCACACAATCTTAACCCACTCTTCCACTATCACACCCGTCATCCACCCATTCTCATTAGCCTGCACAATGACATTTCTTGGGAAAGTTTCTCGAGCAGGCAGTGTCTTCCTTTTAAATATCATATAAGGAGGGAGTATATGTCCCTCAGCTGTGCAGCACAGCCTCACAGTTGCGCACTGCTTATCATAGCCCGCAGAGCGCACTTTCACCTCCTTGGCACCCTTTTCATTCATGGTGTACGCCACTGGCATATCAAAATACACAGCCGTCTGGTCGGCGTTGCCGATTTGCCCAAGGTTGTAGCCTGCCGCTTCTCTCTTCCGTAGCACGTATCGCTGAAAAGCTATCAGCTTTTGTTCGAAATCACTTGGCAGCTTCTGGGTGATTGAAGTGCGACGCAGGAGGCTGAAGCCGAACCGCTTCATGAATTTCTGAAGTCAGCCCCGGCTGGCTTTGAAATCCTTTGGCGTTAGGCCTCGCTCCCTCGAAAGTTCCCTAGCTTTCGCTTGGAGCACTTCTGTTGTCACAGGAAGGGCAGCTGCTCTCTGCATCCGAACAATGTTCGCCAAAACTGTCTCCACTTCGTGGTGACGGCCTTTCTTTGGTCTGCTAAATGCCATCCTCGTTGCGGCGCATGCAAGAAGCTGTTGTTGACCCCTCCAACAACAGACGTTTTTCTTGTCGATGCCGAAGTCCCGCCCGAATTGAAGGTTCGATGATGCCTCTGCGGCTATCACGACTTTTCGCTTGAAAGCAGCACTGTAGTGGCATCTCCTGCTTGGTGCCATCGCGATAACACCACACCGCACACCAATACGGCCGACAGACACAGGTCAAAATGGCGACCTCGCTTGTGTACGCTTGGCTACTGGCATGGCTAGTAGCGGCTGCTATACTGACTTTTCTAGATGGCGCCAGCTATGCACCATATTTGGCAGTTTCAATGAAAAACTGGTGCGTTCTTTAAAATCCTCGAATCTAAGTCGGCCCTAGAGTTTGGAATATGATTATTTGAAAAAATCTATCGGCTTAGATTACAATAAATACGGTATCTACAGTGGCATACCATGTGTCTCTGATGGCAAGATTTAAGATTTCTTTTTAATACGGTAACATGGCTATGTACACATGGCCATATGGCCATACAAAACTATGTACACATGGCCATATACTTGCCTCTGGCATCATCCATGTACTGCTTGGGAATGGCTCCCAGGGCAGTGGAGAGGCGTCCCGAGGCACCAAGGGGAGTCATCTCGTCGGGAGACGATGGGGAACTGGCGTCAGATAGGCTCTGCTCCGATGATCCACTGCGGACCCGCATGACAGCCTCCTCACACTGCCATGGAAGACTGGAGTCCACATCGCTGGCCCCGAGGCATGTCTCAGCTGCTTCGGCTGGTCGCTGTTGGCTGGGCTTGTGCTCCGTTTGTTCTTTGCACAGCTCTGCAAGCAGACAACACAAGACATGGTTTTGTGGCTTTGATCCCATACCTGCCAGCCTGTGAACTTCAAGATTCCTAAGACACAGAAGCGATGAGAAGGGGGGGGGGGGATCTAACATGTATATTGAAGACAAAACCTTCTTAGCTGTTTGGCATATCTGAGATATGGATATCTTGCAACCGCTTCCAAGAAAGAAATGTTCCTCTTAGAACTCCAGAGTATTGTAGCAAGTTGAAAGAGGCATCAAATTGTAGGTCTCAAAGAGACAAGAATAGAGAAGCAATCGCAGAGTAGGTAAAGTTAACGATACGGGCATAACTAGCACCAATATAGTTGAAAAGTACACACATTATAAATTAGCCCCTGTAAAGAGTTCACCACTAGATATAGGCGTGCCGAGTCAAAGATACCATATGGCATACTTCTGGGAAATGGAATGAGTTCGCCTGGTCTAATCAGGGCTCGCCAGAGGCAACAGTGTCTGATAGGTAGCTTCGGTGGTGCCCGCAAGAACCAACAATTTGTCACAGAGACAAAAAAATTAATGATATGGGCACAATAAGTGCCAATAAAGTCAAACATTAACCAAATTGCACCATAAACCACTATAACCACTGAAATGGCAAGAGCAAGCAATTCTTCACTGTTTTCCACATGATATTGTAAATTCCGTGCTGCAAGTAGTGCATTAATATTTGGATCGCATGTTTACAGGAGCCTCTTCTACAATGCAACAGAACACAAAAAAGAAGAATGCGCAAATGGCAAATCCACTAGAAAATAAAAGTGAGGACATTTGGCCATCCTCCAACTGGGTTAAATGAGGACATGGGACATAGATTGAAAAGTTAGAACTGTCCTGGTAAATTTGCGACAGTTGACCACCCTAGTTTAGACTGCTTGTCCTTCAAAACTCGGCTTCTGCTGATTTGGATGAAAGAAGTTATTTAGGTATTACAGAAGAAAACAAGGGCCAGACCATCACTTTCTTGAATATTACGCCGATACCTAAACGCTGGTACACCAGTGTGAGGTACCAGTGCTCAGTCACTGAAAAGGAGCGGTTAAAGCTCAGAAAAGGGGAACAACTTTTACCCAAAGGTGCCAACGTCTTTGTCTCATTCGCTGGTTGGCTTGTGGCGATGGCAAAAAGCCAATCCAAGCCAGCCACACTGCTACGTTCTGAGCAGGCTGGAGATGGAAGTGGTTCCGGATTTCTGGGGTTCCCTTCTAGCCATCCAGGGTACTGCTCAGGCAAGTCAAGTTCCTGCAAGCATAAAATGCGCGCATGTGTTCATATAAATGTGCTGCACTGTCATTGCTTTGGCACAATATGAGTAAGCATCATAAAATGCAGTTCCCATGTTAAGCACAACCAAAAGCAAACATTCTGAACATGCCAAAATCGCTGACTAACAGCAGGTGACGACAGAACTGATAATGAGACAAGATGCAGCACTGAGTAATTATTGTTGTGGTTGCTAGCTCCCACTCTGGGCGCTTGCAGCTAGCCCAACCAAAGCCAAAACATTCATCGCTCTATAAAAAGGGGGGTAACCTTACCTGTGGATTGCCACTGCATGGATCCAGTGGTTTGTAGATGACTGTGAAGTGGCTGCTGCTTCGGTCAGATTCACCAGATGCCGATGACATGCTATCTGTCGACGGGAAACAACGGCCCGCCGCGGCGTGACCGTCTGCACCACTCGACACCACTACCCCAGTCTTTTCCTCCGCTTTCTTTTCGCTGCCACCTCGGCCACGCCGCTGCCTTAATGTGGCCGCGTCCAGGGAGCGGTGCCTAACCAACGACTTCATGCTGCTCGACCCACTAGATGCCGTGCTAGCCGGAGTCTCCGCGGCTGGTTGCTCCGCAATCGTCTTGATGGCACCGTCGTTCATCAGTGGGGGCCGCGAGAACTCTACACTCCTCCGGACGTGCCGTACATTCGCTGGCACGGGGGTTGAAGAAGACGATGACCCGACGCGGATGGCCTCCAGTGAAACTGGATGAGACGGCGGAATGGAGGACCGCTGCTTCTCAGCAGCGCTGGTCTCGAGCTCGCTATGAGCCCGCCGCACCAGCCAGTTGGCATCGGCATCCTCGACATTGCCGCGAAGTGCGTGACTGCTCTTGCGCTGTTGTGCTGCGCGCGCCAGCTCCGCGGCTCGGACGCTCGGGTCTTGCGACAGGAAAGCCAACTCAACAGAGCCGGTGGCATTGCGGAGTGAGCCAGACGAGGAACCGGAAGAGAGAAAGCCGGTGCCGCCACTCCGGCGCCTGTGCTGGCTACGGGTCCGGTGGTTGTCTGGGTGCAGGGACGTCGATGAACCTGAAGCCACAGCTGCGAAAACAATGGAAAGATTAACATTTAATTGACTGTATGTTTGATAGGGTTTAACATACCCTATAAAAGCAACATAACCGTTATGAGAGACTCGGTAGCGGAGAGTTAACTGTTTAAAGGCACACTAAATACAAACACCAAGTCAGTTTAGACTAATAAATTATTCTTTCGAACTTTAGTTTCATCAATGTCAAAGCACAGTAAAACCTCGTTAATATGTGCCTGCCTAAAACGCACTAATGGTTAAAATGTAGTTGCAATAAATCTCAGACCCAGTCTCCATAGGGCCTCATGTATCGGCTGACTGCTGAAGCAGTAATGGCTCGTCGTATGACTACCGGTTAGTTCACACCACAATCCCTTTTGTTAACCGCACTGCCTCATTTCTTCGTGCAGCAGATGCAATGCTGTGTCGCAAAGTCTTTTCCGCCTTTTAGGTAAGTACAGAGACCGGTCGACCAATGAGCCCTGCTTTGGCGTGAGTGCAGCAATGCTTTATGGATAAGCATCTGAAATGCACGGAGGCATGGTATCAGCCTCAACAATGAATATAACCACCGACCGGCGTACCGGTACGACTTGTTGCCACCAACCTTATCGCGATAAACATCTTCGGCTATCTGCTTGACAGCACCTAGCGCTGTAGTCAGCCTGCTCTGCGCTTTTAGATAAGAGATAACCCAAAAGCACCGCTCTTCTTGTTCCGACTTTTTGAGCAGGACTGCTTCAAGATACGCGCTGTTGGCACCAAATCCGCGTGCCTCCAGGTGCAGCGTTGGCATGAAGCCCACAGCACAGACGCCAGATCTGCCGGCAAACATGCCCATGCGAAAAGTCACTTTCCGCGATAGTTTCACGTTTCACTTTGGCAAGACTCGGCCCTGGGTAAGTCGACATATACGACCGACAGCACTTTTGGCATTCGGGAAATCAAAACATTCCCCAAAAGTGATCACTGGAGAATACAGCTTCAGCAAGCGTCCCGGCAGAGTGACGAATCTTGGTGACGACGCGCGCTTTGTAGGTGATGTGCTGCACACAAATTGCATGGGACGATCGGCATCATATGTCATCAGGTACCACGTTTCGATGAAGCAGCGCTGCCTTTGTTGAGTAGCAGACCACTGTAAATATGCGCATTTACACATTGGGAGAAGACGCACAAGTTGTCTGCACAGCAGTCTTGTCTACCACTGTGTTCGCTGTCGCAAGCTTTGAGATGCTCTTTTGATATTGCCACTGTGGAGTGTTGCTTCTGTGCTAATGCACAGTCGAGTGAGAGAGCGAGAATTTTCCTGCGCTTCCTAGTGCATATTTTGGCCAACGTTTAAAGCAGCATCACATTAATTTTTTTTGTAGGCAGCGATGGCACACGTCAGGAAACGCAAACTTGTACATGGTTGTTAGTGCTTGCTACGGTTTAGTGCTTACTTATGCTGCATTCCCGCCACGTATGCATTAACGAGGTTTCACTGTAACTGGTTTATCAGACAAAGAAAAAATAAGTTAAAACCAAAGTTTTCAATCTCATGCCAAGACATCAGCACCCATAAGTTAGTGTGGCAACATGGTTTCAAAAGCAATTTTTCATACCGTGGTCAACGTCGCTCAGTTTATTCTACAATTCTGCAAGAATACAACATAGTCAATCTTAACCGAATAAATTTAACGGTGTCATGGCTAGCTAGTGCGAGAATTTCAACGAGGCGACGCCATCCATCTCCCACTTTGTTTTTTTCTGGATTAGCAGGCCTCCCCTGATAATAAGGGTAGCTCATTTTTGGTACTTTGGGGGAGTAATTAACTAAAACAACTTAAAAAAATTTTTATTTGTTGTTCCTTTAGTAATTATTTTAAGGGGCATGTTGTAACATGTAACTACAGAAATGAAGCTAGCCAGAACTCAAGGCATCAGCTTTAATCAGCAGTGAAATACACTGCTGTTCCATTTATTAGGTTTTTGCACTGTGTAAAGAAAAGTTGTACAGGAAAAAACATTAATTTGAACAGCATAGCATTTCATAGCACATTTGGGGCCCATCTTTCTCAAAACTGGTGTTAGGGAAAAGCTTCCTAGCAAAAGGTTATGCACTGAATGCTGGCTGACTTAAAATACTGCAACTACAATGCACCTCCCTAAAGTTATCACCCACAAGGTTAATTAGTGAAATTTTGCTCATTTATATTCACACTGACAATTATCATGCATATTCTGACAATATGCTACAACTGTGGCATATGTAAACCGTGAACCTTGGTCAGCAAAAATTTTACCTCAAAGACTCAAATTTTAATAATGCAACACTGATGTTTCAGAAACCGGCAGTACAATTGTGCTATTATGCTGCTAGAAAGCTCCAGACTCACCAAGCTCGTCACCAGTAGACAATCCCACTGGTGCAGGCAGCATTGAAACGGCCCCAGACTTCAGGTCCGACACTGCACAAGGGGCAACAATGCAATGAACAAGGTTCTTGCAATGACTTGCATAAATAGAAGAACCAAGTGTACATGATTCTTCCTACTAAACCACTTGCTCATTCATACTCAAGTTTTGCACAGAGCTAGCATTCCATAGTACGTTTACCTTATTAACCATGTTTGCAGGCATTACTTACTAGTTTCATCCACAATTAATTCGAAGTGAGTGTCTGATGCGACGCCGCTCAAATCATGGCAATTTCGTTGCAATAAAACGGTGGCGCCATCTGTGATGGCTACGGTGAACACAAGGTTTTCGACACTGCTGTGACAGATCACCCCACCATTTTGTTCCAGCAGAATTTGAAATGTTCGGCCAGTGCTGCTACATGGAGGCAGTGAGTAAAGTGGGCAATACAGAACCATCAATGTAAACACAATAACTAAATAAAACAGCTACTGACATCACTAGAATTCGAACATTTATTATAAAATGATAAAGTACAAGCCATAACAGAAGCTGCAGATGTCATACAGTAAGTGAAATAAAAATATAGTTGAATGTGGTGCACAAATAAGTGCATAAGTTTCAAGGACCGTAATAACAAGCAAGTGTAACATATTTTGAACACATTTTTATTCTCAAAAAAATATATTTTAGGAATACAGTGGCCAACCGATTTTCTGGACCTCACGAAACTGAAAACAGTCCGAAAAATCAAATGGCCTGAAATATACATTGAGCCAAAAAAAAAATTAAATTTATCAGGCTTAGAGCGGCCTTAAAAAATCTCTAACAGTGCCCTGCCTCATACTATGCCTGGAGGCAATCAGATCTGCTTGCATTTGCACAAGAGCGACGTTCTCCATATACCGTCAATGAAAGGGCAAGGTTCCGACTGGTGTTGTAGAAGTCACGGGGCGCTTTTCCGTTGCTGGGTGTACAACGGAAATAACTTCTCAGGGCTGACCAAAAAAAAGAAAGAAAAAAAGTAAAAAGTGGAGTCCCCTGGAGCATTTTGTTAGCCGAGGAAGGGCGGGCATAGCCTCCTAGATGGAATCATGGCACTCTCTCTATTGATCGCATGCACCTTCTAATCTTGGACGCCATTAGAGCAAGCCACTGGAAACTAAGCCACGCCAAGATCGGGTATGTGGCCCAGAACGAGTGATTTGGTCCAGAAAATTGAACTTTGAGGCCTAAGTTCGCCTGAAAAATCAGTCGCGAGGGTGCATTAGCTCTATGGGAATGCCGCTGGTGCATATATGAAGTCAGAAATATCCATCAAGTTTAAATTCTTGGAGTCCAAAAAATCCATTTGCTATTGTATTAACGCTTGTCTTACCATAAAAATATGACCCTTTTTCATGGGGCTAAGAACATTTTGTCGCCATATACAATGCTTTAGCATATGATACAGCATCGTAACTTGCAGATAGCTAGTTGGGGTTTTTAGGAGGGACACAGGGCTAAAATCTCAACTTCCAACAGAAAATTTCATTTTCTAATTTTGTTCGTTTTGCATTTCTAAACATATACAGAAGCCCCTCACCAAGTTTGGTTATTATTTACACAATAGAAAAGGAGAAAATTAGCTTTTATATACATGGTGACGGCACAGATTTCATATCAAAAGCGCCTATGAAACCGTATTCAAGATGTGGCCACGGAGTGGGAGGGGAGCCTAACGAAGAGTCAATTTACTCACCGGAAAGTTTGATTTTCAAGCTTTCTAGAGATGAGAGACCTTCTGTTACGCTTTCTACTGATGAGAGACTTTCTGTTGGGAGTATCAAAAAACTCTCAAAACAAAACGAAACAAAGGCACATTTTTGGCCACAGCTTGTCTGAATTGCCTGCCGAACCGAAACTGAAGCTTGGATTGGTGGAAATGAGATACATGAGACTCCATTTTTCCCGCCTGCTAGGTTTAGATAACCAACTTGATTTTCATTGTTGAGGACAACATTCATTTGGGCTAGATGGTGCATACTTGAATTATGAAGGAACAGCGCCAACGAAGACGATCACAAGTGGGGAGAACGACACAGGACAAGCGCCATCCTGTCCTGGCGCTTGTCCTGTGTCGTTCTCCCCACTTGTGATCGTCTTCGTTGGCGCTGTTCCTTCGTAATTGATTTTCATTATTGTCAGCGCTAGTTATTCGTTTGCTCTTGATTTTTTTGCTAGCTTATTGTGATCGGCAGGTAGCCGCCACTGCGGTTAGACTATGCCCGCCAAGAAGTCTTCGACACAGAAAAGCGTCAGAATGCTAAAAAGCACTGCAAAACAGAAGCAGTTGCCGCTGAGCGGCGCCAAGCTGAAGAGGGTCTATTCCATGCAGCAGGGACGTTCAACTGATCATTGTTGCTGGGAGGATAAAATGGTATGTTATGAAGCCTTTGAGTCGATTTTTCTCAGTTCCCACTTGTTGGTCAATTCACACTTTTGGGAACACCATTGTTTCGAAACTACAATGACGAAAACTGTTTGCAAGATCATTTTTAGGCTAAAAATGTGTGAGGTACAAGAAGTGATTTGATTTCTAGAGAAGAGGGCATACACTTGCTAGCGATTGCCGCTGTCCAGTAACTTAGGGCGCCAATTATAGAGGAAGTATTTTTATAACTCCATAATTTTTAAAACAATATTTTTCCGAAAGTGACACACTCATTTGCTCAATGGGACATGAATAACTTTTTTTCTCATTTGCGCTATGGTAATTAAATTTGTTACATATTGTAATGACAAGACGGAGCATTCTGCCAAATTTTGTTAAAACTGGCATGTTGGTTCAAACGCTTGCCTTTCGGCCCCGTATCTCCCCTTAAATGCAAAGGTTGCTAGAAAAATTGTTTAAGAGATAATTACAAGAAATTTGTAATGTTCGAAGTTTCCTGGCCACTTGAATGAAAAACAAAAAAATCAATATATCTACAAAATATAATGTCAAAAGAAATTTAGAATGCAGTTGACTTACGTTATTTGAACCTTGATGGGACCAGCAAAATTAAATATACTGAGTTATTCAGCTAGTCAAATAATGCTGAAACACCTCCTGCTTCACTTGGCAGTATTTTTCTAATTTTAACACGACACCAAATCTTAAAAGCAGCCAGTTTTTTTTTTTTAGCTCGAAGTTGAAAACAAACATACAACAGGAGATCAGTGCCCCAAAACAAAGTATAAAGCTAACATGCACCTGAATTATGTAAGAAAAACGTAGGCTGCCTCCAAGTCTGGAACAGAGAAGTGAAACCAGCAAAGTTTACCTCTGGATAGTGGAATTTTATTTACCTTTAATGTCCACCATTATCATTTTCATACAGTACTTCATCACTGTCTATGGACCGCAAAGTGCCGTTCTCCGTATGTTCCATCACGGACTTGATAATCCACATTTATCAAACAACTCCACAACAATCACAAATGGGGTGGTGGCCCATGCCTAGACTAAACACTTCGCAAGTTCATCCTGTGACAAGTCCAATTCTCAGAGACGCCAAACAAACAAAGCTTTTACGTAAGCAAAAGTCAGCCGGGACACCCACCTTCCTTCAACACTTCATCAACAAGCCCAAAGTCTGGACTCCCCGGCCCTGGAGCCGCCGAGCCAGTCCCGTGAAATCCCCTCTCCTGTTTAACGGAGGCTGAGCCACCTGAACTGCCTGAACTGTTCCGATGATGCACGTCCACTTGGAGGTCTGGATAGTGACGGAACGCAGAGGGCCAAAGGAATCAATTGCAGATGCTCCAACATCCCTTAAGGTCAACACACAGAAGCCCAGTCAAGCAAGTGTGCGGCAACAAAATAGTCCCAACCACCGAAATAATGATGCCTAAAACGTACTGCATACATGTTGAGACACCTCTGACTGAATTTGTGCTCCAAAATTTATTATTATGCTCAAAGAGAGAGAGAGAGAGAGAAATGCAAAGGAAAGACAGGGAGGGTAATCCGAGATTATCTCCAGTTGGCTACCCTGTGCTGAGGGAGGGGCAAGGGGATGCAATAGGTGAGAGAGAGAAGGATAAAAAGAAAGAAAAGAAAAACCTAAACACACACGCATACGTAAACACACTGTTTCTGTGGGCACTGTCACGCAATTATGCTCAAAATGTGCTAGTATAAGAAGGAGCTAGAACATAGTGTTTGGGGGGGGGGGGGGGGGGCTCTTGTTTGCGACAACAGTATGTGATCATGTGGACAACCATGTTTAGTTCTGTTTAAATTTAAATCTGGCAAATTTCTCAAGTGGCTGCGAATTTTCCAAGTACACCTGCCATGTAACAGCCAACTATGCTACAGTACTGCACCTGAGATATCTTTTAGAAATAAAGCACTGAAAATTCAATTATGGGGTTTAATGTCGTGAAACCTGCACAGTGGGCTATAGGGGATGCCACATATAAGTTGGGGGGAGGGGGGGTCGTCACAAACTCGTTCCAACTGTTTTTTCAAAGCACACCTATGCCTAAGAACATCAGCATTTTTGCACTCTGCCGCCCCCCCCCCCCCCTCCTGGAATGTAATTACTGCAACAGGGAATTGAACCCACGGCCTCATGGTCAGCAGCAATGCGCCCTTGCCAGTGAGCCAACGTGGCTGGCAAGCCGAGAAATGAAATGGAAACAAAATTTGTTGATGCATGAAAACTTGCCAAGAAATTGTTGATATGTTGTACTGTTGTATCTTTTCAATGATTATGAGGAAGCAAGATATATATTAAAACTAAATGTAGTACCAGCAGCGTAAAGTAGAACCTGAAGAGGGATGTGCGTCTACAGAATTTACTCATGCAAGACGTGTAATTTGTTTAGTGGAATCGTGCTAAACCATGGACAATGTTAGGAACCATTGACAACATGCCCTACACACACATTTATTCCACATTCACCACCACTGATCAAGTTCCATTTTATTCTTTATCGCTCCCGCTGTCAATGTTGCTTAAATCATCACTGAAGCTAACTATTTTGTAACGTAATTTTCGCGAAACATTGCCAAGTTTATGACCTACAAAGTGTGGGTTCAAGTCTTACACGAGGGCACATCTTACAAGTAAATACGGTATATACTAACATGCCCATATTCCTGCTCCCAGGGACAGTCACCTACCAGCTACTTTCTCACCAATCTACGCCATAGACTGGCTTTCTTTTTTTCAGCCACTTCTGAAAATTTTACAGCCATTATTTTATATATATATATATATATATCTGCCACCCTGATAGCTGTACCAGTGTCTGCCACTCACCGATTCCACAGACACCAGTGTGCGACTTCATCTCGAAGTCATCGGAGCGGGCCAGCCGCCCCAGCAGCTCCATGGAGGCAGTGGAAGCCACCGCGCTGCCCGGGTGGATCTGGGCCTGGGCCCCATCATTGAAGGAGTTTCGCGAGCTGCATTGCACGGGTGGCGTCTCCTCATCCGGCCGCTGCTTCAAGACGGCCATTTCGATGTGCTCCGAATCCCTGCACCGGGCACCCCGTCGTCATCAGTCTAGTTAGAACAATGCCTTGACCTGGATTAGCTGGTTCACCTTGCTTTACAGCATCCATGGTGCTTTAACAGCATCAAATACGATTACAGAGAACAGGACAGGCACATAAAGGCCAACTGCAATGAAACTTCACCTTGAATAAACGTGTTATTAAACAAGCAATGGAACAGATATGGAAGCAATCGAGGTAACTCTGCAGGGATGGTAATTGTCAAATTTCACGGGGAAGCTTTTAAAGGAAGTTCCACAAAGGCTTTCATGCGGTGGCGATGTGGTCAGTATCAAATGTCAAACCTCCAGCAATGCAACCTGCAACCAGGGCATCGGTGAGAATGTACTGCCATATGCCAACACTGCAAGGCGGGAACGTGCGTTAGTTATAATGAAGAGTACAGAAGCACTAAGCTCGGATATAATGGAGCATTTGAAAAGGATAGGGCATAGCAAAGGCACTCCTTCGAATAAGTGAAGAATTTGCAAAGTCTTGGGTAGATTCTGGGCAGTGGCAGCCCCCTAGGAATTCAAAGGGTGCAGTAACTGCCTTACACAGCTTCACTTCCTTTGTTGTATGAGCTGCTTGGACTGGCATACACCTGAGAAGGTTTCTTTCTTACTGATAATTATTGAACAGCACCTCACCAGATGATGCAGGCGCCTAGTAGTTCAAACAGACATGGCACAGTTACATATACTATGTACAGCAGGGTCTGTTCTTAAAGGGAACACCTAGCTGGCAATATGGCCAATAGAACTGAAGAACTACTACTTTAATGAGAGAAAAAAGAAATGTCTGACGGGTCATATCAGGCTGACATTTCCACATTAAAAGATAGCATGCGTGCCTTCAAGCCACAATTTAGATGTAACTATGCAACAAATCACTAAGTGAATGTGACAAGCCATATCGTACATCATGTTTCCATTACATGATTGCGAGAGGGTAATCAATCTTGTAGAGGTATTCATACAAACCAGTCAATCAGTGGTTATTCTGTTCACTGTAACGCCACCTGGTGATGAACAGTGATGGTGACGGCCCTCAGGCTTCTCTTCTACTTTATCCCAAGAGTTGGGCACACATTTGAATCAGTGAAAGCCATCCAGAATTCGACGAGATAAACAGACTCGTTAAGCCAAGCAAATACATTACAAGAACATTTCTGAGCCAAAAGTTGTTCAAAGCCAACCTGCCCAAACACCACGACTGGTAAATGGAGGATTTCGCAAGTGTCTCGGCAAAGCTACAAGCTTGAATCCGCTTATATAATAAACAGAAAAAATGTACCAGACAATAGTAAATGAGAACCTAAGAATTCAGTGGCATTCCCACCATTGTCCAACTCACAGAATTTGTATAGATACACTCGTTTCTGTGATGTCTTAATTAATGGAGGCAAACTTCTGTCAATGACATTGTCTCTCATAAACTGTTTTGGACCTCAGTGGCACAGGGAGCCAGTGCGATGTAGTCTTGTGGGTGGAGCTTGTAGAGCAGAACCTTGTTAATATCAAGTAGCAACTGATGTGAAAATATGTTCATTATATGCAATAATCGTTAAAAGTGCACGCACTTACATTGGTGAATAAGAATTTGAGATTGAGTCAATACGAAAGACATACAAGTGTATGTTGACTCTGTTGGACCCAGCAAGGGGTATCTCCTCAATTCTGATAGCCCAATGGTGGCTTGCCATGCTGATAACATAAACAGACTAAACCTTCAGACTGTTTATGCTGGCACATAAACAGTCTGAATTAGAAATTCACTTTTCACCACAGTAACCACATGGGTTCAGCACATGTGCTAGCTGGCTGCGAGCCCGCCAAGCCATTGACCAAGATATGCATGTACATCCCGAATGTACCACTCCAAATAGTTTTTGCCAAGTATTTGACATTTTTGCTACAAGAATACATACTATGAGCTGCTGAGCAAACAAATATTTAATACACTATAACCACTGTTGTATTGGATTTTGCATTTTTGGTTCTGCTATAGTAGCAGAATACTCACTGAAATAAAGCACGACCAATCAAATATCAGATTTACTTCAGTATAACCCCGTTCGCTCCCCAGGTTGTTGGTAAGTGTAGAGATGACCTGGAACTCCTATCAATGACTGAGTGTAATGCGTAACAGAACAGATAGGAAATAGCCAACACGGACAAGCATCACAACAGTGCTTACTTTTTTGAGCCATGGCCCTGCGAGCTTTGTCCAGTATGGTCTGCGGACACGGACCGGTTTGAATCATCGCTTGACTCTTCGACGCACTCCCCGCTGTCAAACATTTGGTGGAGCCGCACGTTGATGATCTTGAGCGTCGCAAACAGCGCACCCACAATGGCCGCATAGCACAACCAGACAGGCAATGCCGGCCTGAGGAACTGGGAAAAAAAAAGGCAAAGAATAGTTGATTGCTTTATCAGTCATTCATGAGATTCAATGTCCCAAAGCAACACTGGAGCCAGCAGTGAAACTGAAGTATAGCAATGTAGATAATTTCGGAGCCCCCAGGGTTCTATAATGCCCACCTAAATCTAAGCACATGAGCTTTAGCATTTCGCTTGTGCCAAAATGTGGCCACTGCAGCTGGGTTTCGAACCTGCAACCATGTGCTCAGCAGCAGAACGCATAGCCACTGAGCCACCACAGCTGGCAAGACAGAAAGGGAAATAATTTAGATGTCTAGACGGCCATCCGCGGTATTCTAGAATGTTCCCCTACTCAACACACGACCTCTGCTTAACGAAGTATATGGCAGTGCCACACGACAGAAGTGGCTGGCAATTGTGCTTCATTGACAATCCATGGCAATTCTTGAGACCTGTAGCTTTGTTTCGTTGAGGGGCAGTGCCATGGTCAACTAGGTAGAGTAGAGTAAGAGCTTTGAATGGGGGGGGGGGGGGGGGAGGAATGTCTGAGAATATTGGGACATGGATTCTCTGCAGGCTTGTTCATCCGATTCCATGAAGTCATTTTATTTTTTGTCCATTTAAACGGACACTAAACAGAAATACTAAGTTTGTGCATGTAGATAAAGTATTGTTACAAATACAGATAAGTTCGAGGTATGAGGTTGATTAGTAGAAAAAGAAGAAATGAAGGACAGACTGCCACTCTTTTCTTAATTTCATACCAAAACCCTAGCACTGATAGGTCAGTGTGATGCCACAAGTTTCGAAGTATCTTTTTTTTCCATATCCATACCATCGTGGTGCAGTAAAATTTCTTCAAATTTGCCATTCTTCAGTGATTGGCTCACTCAGAGTGCAATGTAGCCAATCTCTACCGATAAAAAATTAACAGGGTCCAATTAAACCCCGCCAAAATATACTTTGCGGGAAGCCGGTGTGGGAAGTTCAAGGAAAAGTAGCCACCTGCCTTTTGTCTTTGCATCTTTCCTGGCTTACCAAAGCTTCCTCTCACGACAAGACTGGCTCGTTTCTTTTTGTATTGTAAAAAGGTAATTGACTAGTATGGCTCAACATATCTTTCTCTTTGGTGGCCCTTTAAATTTTTTTATCATTTCTTGATATGTCAAGTGGAGGCTTGGACTAAACGCGAAGAGACGCTGGCAGAGGCTATAACCCCTCAATCCCTAGTCGTACCGGTGACCTCTGGCATACCGCAGGGTAGTGTTTCCGCACCAGTATTACTCTTAATTTTTTTAAACGATCTGCCTTCATCTGTTAATGTTGGATGCAGGTTGTTCGCAGACTGCATTCTGTACAAAGAAATCAATTCCCATGATGACCACATCATCTTAAATACAGTCTTAGAGGCAGTTGCAGTGTGGTGCAGTGACTGGCAAATGCACATTAATGGAAACAAAGTCCACTCTGTTATCCATAACTAGAAAAACACATTCATCCAACTTGAATTATACCACTAATTCAACTAACCTGTCTATAAAGTTAAGGGGAACAAATACCTATGTGTCACACTGTCGCAAGATCTATGATGGGATTCTCATATTCCATACATCACATCATCTACACTAAAAAGACTGCTTTTTCTAAAAAGACAATTACAGCTAGCACCACCAGACACAAAGTTACTGGCCTATTATACACTTTCCTGGAACACGCAAACACTGCTTGGCTTCCCTACACAAGAAACTAACCAACAAGCTCGAAGGAGTTGAAATAAAAGCACTTAGGCTCATTTCTAACAAATTTAACTGACCAGATTCGCCCACAGAACTGCTTAAGAAGGCTGAATTATTAATAATAAAAAATGGGGCAAAATTGTAGCACTTAAAGGTAATGTACCAACTGTTACACGACCATCTAAGTATAGACATGTCCCGTTATATTAAGCAATCCACATCGAGAACTACCAGCCAGAAACATTGCCATACCCTTGCGTCTTACAAATTCCATACAAATGCCCTCACTCTCATTTTTTCCCCAGGCAATCACAGAATGGAATAAGCTGACCCCTCCATTACCAGTAGTACATCTTTAGCTCGTTTCTCTAAACTAATCAAAAGCGATTTGCTAGCCTTGCAATTTTGAAACAGTGTTATGTTTTGCGTTTGTCCTCATACTAGCCAAGTGCTAATGTCATTTTGTCTGTGCAATTTTTATAGACTTTGTTGCATGCTTTACAGCCCTCAATTGCATGACATATTGTTGTATGTTTTTCTTTTTCCTTGTACTAAATTCCTTGTCTCTTTTCTTGTCCTCCTGTTATAATGCCCATTGAGATGGACAGTATTAATAAATAAATAAATAAATAAATAAATAAATAAATAAATCTTGATGCGACAGTGGCTATGACATTCTGCCGCTGGGTGCAAGGTTGTGGGTACCATTCCCAGCTATGGTAGCTGCATTTCAATGGGGCCAAAATTCAAAAACTTGAGTAAAGAGATTTAGGTGTATGTCAAAAAAAAACTACAGGTGGTCAAAACTGGTCTGGATCCCTCCCTTACAGCGTCCTTCATAACCCACTGTGGAGTTATACTCTAAGATTTATTTCATTGAGCCGCCCTCAATATATATTGCATTTTTCATTCATGATGAACTAAGAGTGCTGAAAGAAGCAATGGTTCATGAAGCACACATAGCAGTTCACGTCGTAGTGCTCGGGACAATCTGAAACTAGCAATAAGGTGATGCAACGGATGTGAAAGATGAGTGTTGCAAAGAAGCTGGCAACCTACTTTTTGGCAACATTTCCAATATCACAAGAATAAATTAAAGAAGTACAGCTCAGCCACAGAAGAAAAATTGCAGCACAGCATCTGCCTGAGAAACCCCACCTTCAGCTCCCCATGATAGTCTAGGTTTGCAACGTGCCAATTTCTGTGTTGACATAATCACCTATGTGTCATAACAGCAGCCTGAAACATACAGCTGTTCAGTGTCAATGATGCTGAAGGTTGCACAGATCTCCTTGAAAACGCTTAGAGCACTATTTTTCTGTTAACAGTGGTTGAAGTCTTAAAGGCTCCAGGGCATTAGCAGTCATTGCTTACTTCAACCATTTTGAGCTTATGTATGTATACTTTTACTCGGACCCAGTGACCCAAGTTGTCTACCAGCTAGGGCCACTACATATGTGCTTGTGGTGATGATGTCATCGTGGTCATTCCATCGTCCTCATTACAGCTTCGTGATTTGCTTCTCGTCATGTCGTGGTTGTCACGCCTTCTATGCAAAACCAGTGGCCCAAGTTGCCGAATAGCTCGAGCCACTAGCTATGTGCTCACAATGCCTTCACAGTCATTGCATTGTTGTCATCCAACTGTTGCCATGCTGTCATCGTCATGCATTTTTTGTCCCACTGCTGTCATGACACCGTTGTGGTCATTCTATCGCCGTCAATCCAGCTTTGTGATCTGACTCTCGTCATGCTGTCGTCGTCACACAGGCTTCGCGATGCAGTCATCGTCATGCCACTGTCATCAAACACTTGTTGCCATCCCATTGTCCTCATAGCATTGTCATGCAATCGTCATCACGCATACGTTGTCATACCGTCGTCGTGGTTCCAATGTCATAATTCTAACATCCTCATGTCATCGTCATCATGCCATTGTCAACACACCATCTTTTTTGTTCTGTAGATGTCAAACTTTCCTTACCCTTCTATCAAATAAAGCTGTTGTCATTTCATCACAATTATGCCGCCGTTGTCATGCGATTATCATCAGACAGTGCCTATCATGTATCCGTTGTCGGACCATTGTGGTCATACTATAATTGTCATCATCGACTTCTGTCATGCCATTGTTGTCACGCCATTGTCATCATGCGGGCTTCATGATACAGTCGTCACCTCATTGTCCTCATACTATGGTCATGCATCGTCATCACGCATGTGTTGTCGTACTGTTGCCATGATGTCGTCGCGGTCGTTCCATCGCCATCATTCTAACTTTGACATCCAACTCTCATCACGCCATCACGTTTTCGTTTTACGATCATCATCTCTTCGGCAATGTAATTCCTCTGTGATCATACTGCATTTGTCGATCTATTGACGTCATTCCTTCTTCGTCATTCTATCGTAATCATGCTGTCATCATTCAATCAAGATTATCTTGCCATGGTCCTGCCATCGTCGTCATTGTGTTGTCATAAGACAGTTGCTATCATGCATCTGTTGTACCATTGTGATCATCCCACTGTCTTAATGTCTTCGTCACGCTGTCATCGTTTACAATCTTCATCTCACTGTCGTCATACCACATCTGTATGTTCTAGAGACCTTATACAGCTGCCATCATGCCACAATGCTAACGTGCGACCTTGGCAAGCGAGTGGCATAGCAAAGTACGACAATGCCGGAGTATGCCGCGTATAGCCAAAGAAAGGGAAGTCTTGGAATGTCCACTACCTGTCCACTACATGTCCAAACAAACATGATGTCAGGAAGTAGTGCGCTAGACATCGCGCAAATTTAATTGCATTACTGTCAACAGTCATCATTAGACGAGTTCTGCCGTAATTAGTTTTGCGATTCTGCTCTCGTCAGTATGTGTCCAGTATGGTTAGGAATTGAACTTACAACCATGTGCTCAGCACAAGAATTCCACAGCCACTAAGGCGGCGTAGCGGGTGTTTGTATTTGTTGAATGAGAACACTTGCTACATCAGGATTGTACGCGATACATTGGATCATTTTAATTTTATGAATTAGTTTTTCTGTCACACCTGAAACTACACTAAACTAAATATAGATGGTTCCAAATTCAATGTGCACGGTTAGAGCTTTTGCAATGACGTGCTACGGGCATCACATCCATAGTCCAAGCATCAATGTCAATCCAATGTTTCAGGATAACTGGACTGCTAAATATCTTGGGTGCATGAGCCAATATGCCCTCCAGTAACAACTTCATGTGAAGAAGCACCAATTTACTTCACTGAACACCTAGTGTACGCAACTGAATTTGTTTAAACAGTGCTTCTATTTATAAATGCACATTCAGGTGAATTTCGACACACTGAGGTACAATGCTGATATATCTCTGTGACTTACGATGCTGCGCTGTTGCTCTAAAATTTGTAGCCTTACTTGTTTTGCGCGAATACGTGCGAGATATAACAAAAATGCACAACGCACTTGGCCGGATTCATTACCTCTAGCACCTCGAGATGACTGGCGAGAAACTGTACATACCCGACAGGTACACCATACAATTGTGCACACAAATCCCAAAGAAACTTTTAGATAAATGCAGTAACGTCGACAAAGAGCCTAAACTGTAGCATATGTAAACACACGTGCAACGTGCAATGTCAACGCTGCAGTGAATCCAGCGATGAGCAGTCGAGCTGCCCAATAGAGCGCTGCTATAATTGAACCCTCATTACAAAGAGGCTCGTTTAAAGTTAAAAGCAGTGATACAATTTGAACAAATATTGCAAATCATTGTATCAGATAAGTAATCAGCTTCAGGGCCAACTCCAATTACACTTCTTTTCAACGTGTCTTATCTGCTGCAGGAGGTGTGCTCCACCTTGTCACTTATGCTAAACACAGACTCGCAACAAGTGGCTGCTCACAGCCGTTACAGAACTAACGTTTCGTAACTAACGCGAAAAAAAGTGTAACCGCGAGCATCCGGTTACGCGTAACGCTGAAATGACATCAAGCCTACATATAACAAGGTGTAGCACGCTTTGAGCACACAGCGAGGAGGGGACAACAGCACACGGGTCACGGTGCAACCGGAGAATCTTCGGAGGGTCTCTCACCATGTGCAACGAGAACGGCAGGCACAGCAGGAACAACCAGAGGTAGAGGTGCAGAATGTTGGACTCATGGTCCTGCCTCGGATCGTAGAACCAGCCTCCCGTGAAACTAGCCCAGACCCCTTGACGGAGTATCTCCAATGTTTGGGAACCCATCTACGGGTGCACCTCGCGCCGCTGCGAACGAGTCCGTATTCTGTGTCCGCCTATCATTTCGCTGCTCGCCTTCCAACGGTCACTCATCGTGTCCGCACAGGCCTCAAACAAATGCAATTTCCCAATGGGTTCATTGCACAGTGATGGGAACGACACTCCATGACTCCATTTACAAGTAAAAAAAAGAAAGTTAACTGTGGCGAGCGATGCTATGCCGTTGCGAATGCCGGCTACTTGCTGAGGGCTACAGTTTTGATACGGTTTCGGTTTCCGAATCACTGTAGTTTGTTTGGATGGGCTTTTAGTGTTACATAAATTTACTTGCTCTGAAATCACAGACCTAAACAGAGCTACAAAATGAATGTTTACCAACGTACATGCAGATTATGTTATGTAACGCCGCCGCCTACGATAATTACAGTCTGACTTTGAAGGCTTCGAGCAGGGTTGGTCATGTACCTCACACTTCCTACGTTGAAAACAGAAATGCGCAACCACCACGCGCTCCCAGCCGATCAGCACTTCAGCAGCATACGAAATGGACATATTCACTAGATGGCCACTTGCAGAATACCCACACTGCTCAAGTAAACCTCCGAGAAAGGCTATGTCCGAGTTAACGCATTCCTCGACCAAGCTAGCGGTCTTCCAAGAGCTTCTTTGTGAGCGTCAGTAGCCGGTAGACGTGCACGGGGTAGGAAACTTGCTTTTAAATCGGTGTTCGTGCAAACGACCATCCGGTGTTTCGCATCCAACATATCCGGATCTCTATACGCGCGCTATCTGGCTCGGCGCAGGTTAGTACGCGAGAAACGGTCGGATGACGGAGCTCGAATGACAACGATGCCGCGACCACGCCGGCAACGCGAACTTGAGCTCATACCCAGCAGCTATAAAGCTGGTAAGCACCGCCAGCCCCGCTAGTGTAGGAGGCTAGATATAGATAGATAGTGGATAGACTCATATTGGTTGATGTTCCCAAACAATGCTTCGCATTAAAATCGTTTCGCCGAACGGGCCGCGCAACGTCTTATCAGCGATTCCGAAACCATGACGCAGCTTGGCCGGTTCGACGTTTCTTCTGCGGTTTGCCAGTACAGTGTGTTCGAGTTTTATCGGCGGTTAGGTGGTGAAAAGAAATCTTGTCGGTAGCGCGCAGCCTCGCACATATGGATAGTACTTCTGCGAAGTGTCATTCGAACTGAGTGAAGCATTTTGTGGCTGTGTTCTCATCTTTGAGCGATGGAACTGCGGATACGTGCTCCGGTGGACAACGGCGTCAGTGAAATTTCTGTGCTCGGGAAATTTCTGTCGAGACGACTGCATCTCGCCAGGTACGATCATGTTTCTCTTCTCTCTGCCTGTTGTTCTAAAAGCAATGTCGGAACCGAATTTCTGCGCAGCTGTAGGCTTTATTTCTTGTCGTTGCACAGGGTTGTCTCACACGCACAATTGCATCAACATGAAAAGTTCTCATGTCCTTGATATGCGAGATACGTGTAGGCGCGTATTCTTGACATTGTGACAGTTACTTGATTGCTGTTCTTTAACATAGATGCGCGTAGGTTATATTACGCTGTGATATATACGTCAAAGTCGTAGTTTTCGGTACCCACTGAACTCTACCGGCGCTTCACAGGCAGCGCGCCATGTTCGTACACTCCGCAGTAAAATGCGGCGCGCACTGCCGCAGCTGCGCGTCGAATAAGTTGTGCCATGCGCTGTCGTGTGTCGCAGCAACCACTTCGAAGTAAAATAAGGTTAGCTAAGGACGACGCAGTGGGAGGAGGAGGAGGAAACCACTTTATTGACACCAAGGGCTGGGCCAGGTGAGGAGGGGATGGGGTCAGGGGAAGAGGAAGACGGTGGGGCCTTCAAGAAGCTCTAGGTGGCCGAAAGTCCTTGTGCTTCGGTGAGCCCCTATGGCCCAGCATACGATCCTGAGTTGGTATTCCGGCCGTGAGCTAAGCAGAGCGGCCTCCCAACGCTTCTGTCATTCAGCTGCCTCAAAGGGGGGAGTAGGTTTGTTTCGATAATAACCATGCATATGATTAAATTCGGCTCGCAGTCTTGAGCAGTGACGACAGTGGTGTAAGGCGTTACCCTGATGAATTAGAGAATGGATGAAATGAGAAATCAAAGCGCTCGTTTGGAGTCAACGGCAAACGATATGCTCAACCTGGGAGAGAGATTTGTGAGGTGGAGGGTAGCTCACGCGGGAATTGCGGTAGTGTAATTTCACGATAGCTTAGTAAGCATTCCTGCGCGCTGCGAAAGGAAGAGAGATAGTCCACAGCCCGGTTGATGAGTGCTCGCGCTTGTTCGTGGGAGGCTGTATTCCCGGATGCCCACAGTGCGCTGGAACCCATAGGATGGTGACCAAGCGTTTGGGAACAGGGGTGCACAATTGTAGGATACGGTAGGCGGGTGCGTGAATTGGACGCATAGAAAAGTTACGAATCGCGCTTTTCGAGTCTGAGAAGATGTATTCCGCATGAGTGAGCAATTGCATTTTTCGGCATTTTTCGGTAACGGTGGAATGTAGACACAGTCGATAATGCAATCGGGGGTAGAAGTCGGGGGGGGGGGGTTCATCCCATGAAGTTGATTTTGAGGCGCCTAAGGAGCTGCCCACTTGTTCCAGACTGGGAAAGACGGCTGTAATAGCTAATGAGGTATGCTTCCACTGATTCAACAATCGTATTGTGCACCCCAGTCTGGAGAAGTTTACTTGTAGTGGTACTCTTAGGAAAGTGCATGGGAGTTTTGTATGCTGTGCGGACGAGGCGATCTACCTGGTCTCTCTGGTGCGGACAGGGGAGGGAGTAAGTTATGTTATAGAGGCAGAACGCTTGGACCAGGCAGCCCGTGTCTGCTTCGCATATCCCCCTGGGGCGACCAGAAATCCTCTTTATGTGGGCGGAGGTATTCTGCACCGACCTCCGTATGGCACCTACAGCCATGGAATTTGAACCGTTATTGGAAATGTGGAGGCCTAGAATACTTATGTTGTTTACCCCTGGAATGAGGTCATCATCCATAGATATTGAATTTGCCGAAGGGTAAGAGCCTTTGGGGTGAATGAGAAGAAACTTTGATTTTGGAGCTGAGCAGCTGAGGCCGATGCCTCGCGCGTGTCCTTGGACCTTTTTGTTGCTCTTTGAAGAGTGTATCCGATTGTGCCACTGTTGCCCATGATGATCCTGTTGTAATCGCGCCGCTGGCACGAGTTGGGAACTCGGCGCTGACGCCCGTTGTTGCACCTGGGTCGCAAGCCCCAAGGGTAGCGTTGGCCTGGCGGCCTGGGGTACAACTGGAAGCATCCGAAGGTCCCGGCAAAGCATGAGTCGACTGGTAACAACAAAACAACTTGTTTATTCTAACATCGCAAAGAGTTGGCGGTCAGGTTGACCGAAGTAGAGAGACGGGAGTGCACTTTACTCAACAGAAGAAATCGGAGCCCTCTTTGGTGTCCGGGGGCAGCTGCTTTTATACTCTCGCAGTTGAGGGCAAGAAGGAACCCCTCTATAGACGAGCACGTGACTGTGCCGCTCGGGCACAAAGGGATAAGGTGGCGCAGCGTCGTATCGGCGCCACTCGGGCACAATGGGATAAGGTGGCGCAGCCGTCGTGTCGGCGCCTGTCAGACCCCTCGCTTCACAGTTGTTGGGAGCTCCTCTCCCCGGCTGCCGCGCTTCGACAAGCGTGGGCACCAATATGCACATACACTCACACACGCACATGAAGACACGTGGCATTGGAACATGCCTGGACGCGCTTGGCGGGGAGGCGTAGCGGCGGCGCCGAACGGGCCAAAATGTCTGCCGCTTTGAACGAAGCCCCCGCGTCCGTTGCATCCGCGCCGGCTATACCGCGCGTCGTAGGCGAAACGTAACAGACCGCCCCGCCGGGGGAAGGAGATCCCGATGGTCAGGGGACTGCATCCGCTGTCCGGAGGGATGTCGCTCGATGATGCTCATAACCGAAGTCGGGCGTCCCTCGACGTTTCTTGAGCGCAGCGCACAGAGAAGGCCTCGTTCTCTCGTTCAGGTTCGCACGGGACACTGCAAAGTGACTTCGGGAGAGTTCACATTTTTGTTCTCGTTCCCGGCAAGCGTTAGAACTACGCTGAAACTCAACCGCTCAGTCAGCAAGCACGGCACAACCCTCACTAAGCCCTGCCAGGCTCTTTCCCCTTTTATACCACTGCCTAGTTCCTTACAGTAGTCTAGCAGCACTCCGAACGCGTCCACAAATTGGAAAATTGCACTAGAAAGCATGTTATCACTTTGAAACACTAAACAAAAGCAATATGTTAAAAATCCTGCCTCAGGAAGAAAAACATCAGTAACAAACAATTTTGAGGCTGATTCCTACGTTAGGGGCTTCGACTTAAGCCATCGGCGTTACCGTTGAGACTCCCCTTTTTGTAACTAATAATAATAATAATAATAATCTTTATTTCACTCATGAAGTGAGGGAGTGCGGGAAAAAAAGCTGACAAGTTCGCTTGACTAGTTCCCAGCTCCCCGGAGAACAAAATAGAAGAAACAGAAACACTTTTTCGCATGGCAACATAAAAATCACAAACAAATAAATACTAATGCAGCAATAACTTGTCGATAACATTGACAATAAGGTACTATAGAAATAAAAAGTTTGTTAACTGCGTGATAGACCAATGTTAAACAAAAACGTACAAACATAAAAACTGCAAGTAAAAAGCGCTACATAATGAAGGAAAAAAACAAAAAATAAAACGGCACACATTGGTGTAGTATGAAACAGTACATTGCAATGCGTGTAGCGTACATGCGCAGAGATGAAAGAACCACATGAAATTCTGTCATGGGAAAGGAGCTTTGTCACAGAAGAACAATTTCAGTTTCTGGTTCGATGCTGTTTCGGGAGTGAAACCGTTTTTATGGCAGAAATTTAGCAAATGCGGTAGGGTTCTGTTTACCATTTGTTGTCCGTATCCGGTTCTGCACGTTTTGATTAGCCATGGCTGTGTATTTCGATTCTCATAAGGTGTGGTCCTTTTAGAAAGCGATGCCAACCGTAGTAGGGAATAGCTGTTATTTTTTACTTCAAGCTTATAACGTGAACACAGGCAATGCGGATATAGCTCGTCTATTTTCATTACACAGTACTTCAAGAACAGAGGGTGGGAAGGGTGACTCATGGGGACGTTTTCAATATTTCGTAACATTTTTTTCTGTAATATCATGATTCTTTGCAAATTACCTTTTGTTGTGTTCCCCCAAACTAATTGGCAATATTTCATATGTGAGTGGAATAACGCATTGTACAGCAGAAGCTTAACCTTTGACGGTAGAATGTATCTGTTGGCGTATGTCAATCCAACGATGCGAGACAGTTTTGACACAACGTGGTCGATATGAGTGTCCCAGGTCATATTTTCGCTGAAATACACTCCAAGTATTTTAAATGCGCTTACTAGTTCTACTTTTGAGTTTCGCAGCTTAATGTCTGAGGTAATGTTAATTTTCTTGTTTTTCGCACGGTATATGACAGCCTTCGTTTTACTAACGTTTATTTTCAATTTGTTAAGTTGCGCCCATGTGTCTAATTTCACAAGCGTTCTGTTTGCTCTCAGAATCAACTCATCCGTACTTTCTGCAGAGAATAACAGTGTCACATCATCAGCATATATAACAAATTTCACCATAGGATCGACGTTAACAATGTCATTCAAATATAAGTTAAACAAAAATGGGCCCAGAATACTCCCTTGAGGTACGCCGGCAGAAATTGGTAATATATTAGAAGAGCAGCCATTTAAATACACGTACTGCTTGCGCTCACTAAGGTAGGACGTCAGTAGTGACAGAACCGTCCCCCGGAATCCGTACATATCAAGTTTCTTTAGCAGGATAGAGTGATTTAAATAATCGAAAGCTTTCGTGAAATCTACGTATATTCCAAGGGCTACTTCTTTATCTTCAAGCGATTGCAGGATAAATTCTTTTTGTTCTAACAGTGCCATTTCTGTTGATCGATATTTCCGGAAGCCATACTGCGCGCCATAAATGATATTGCATTGTTCGCTAAAATTTGTCATTCTAGTAAGAACTATTTTTTCAAAGCCTTTTGAGAAAACGGGTAATATAGATACTGGTCGAAAATTTGTAAAATCATTCTTACTACCTTTTTTGTGCAGTACGCTCACTTTGGCGAGTTGCATTTGCCCCGGAAATGTTCCTTGAGATAAGCAAAGGTTATATATGTGAGCTAAGCACTCTGCTATGTCTCCTATCACAAACTTCACCGGTTTTATCACAATTCCGTCTGCGTCACAACATTTGCTATTTTTTAGCCCCATGAAAACAGACATGACCTCTGATACTGATGTTGGTGTTAGGAACATTGACTTCTCGTTTCTTACATGAAGAGTATTTGAACCAACGAATTCACTAGTTATCTCTGTGAAGTATCTGTTGAATGCGTTTGCTAAATCAGTGCCTGTGAGTTCTTTATCTTGAGTATGAATTTTTGTTACTGGGTTTGGGCCTGTAGATCTGTTTAGAAGCTCATTTAATTTCCTCCATAATTCATCCGACTTATTCATCGAGCAGCAGAACTGGTTACAGAGATATTGATCACGTGCTCTGCGTATATCCGCCGTCAGTTTATTTCTGAACATTTTAAAAGCCTTAAGCCTATCCGGGTCTCGAGTTTTTTCAAACTTCTTGTATAGCCTATCCTTTTTGTAAATTTTCTTCAGCAATTCAGGTGTGATCCATGGCTTCCTTATGTTCCCTCGTTCCTGTGCATGTTTATAAGGGAAGCACTCGCTATATATACACAAAAAAGCCGTTAAAAACAAAACATAAGCCTTTTCGGCACTTGTTTCCTCAAGAACATTTCTCCAGTCATGATTACGAACTTTCTCTTTGAAATTGTTCAGGTTTTTTGTCGACATATCTTGACATAACTTTGGTATCTTTTTTGAATTAGGAAATTTGCTTTTCGGAACGCACATAAAAACGCCGCGGTGGTCACTGATATCAGTATTTATTACGCCTGCTTTCAGAATAGGCATGTGCATATTGGTTATAAGTAGATCAAGTAGTGATTCAGTCTGCAATGTAACACGTGTAGGATCGCATATCACGTTTAAGAGGGCAAAAGAATTTAATAGATTTTGGAATTCTTTTTTTGTGGGGTTATCTGCAAGGAGGTTAATATTGAAATCACCTCCTAAAATGACATCGTATTTGTTTTCACTTATGAAAGACAAAAAAAGGTCAAGAAAATCGAAGAAGGATTTCAAATTTCCGCTTGGAGGGCGATATACGACCGCCACGACCTTATTTTCGATAACAAGGGACAGAATTTCATAATCAGAGTTTATGACAGAAAATTCAGGTAACACATCACACTGAAAGTGCTTTTTTACCATCAATAGTACGCCACCACCGCGACTATTCGTGCGATTTAAAACAAATGTATCATACAAAGGAAGCTTGAATATACTGCTATGTTCACCATACCAGGTTTCGGTCAACATGACCACATCAAAAGCAAAACCCAGTTGCGTAAAAAGCAACTCGAGATCAGCTGTTTTAGATACCGCAGACCGAGCATTTAAATGAAATACGCTGAAAGATTGCACTGTCTGAAACTCACCTCAAAGGAATATTGTTGCAAAGCGAGGCTCCAGCGCAGGAGGCGGCCATATTTGGGAGAGATGGTCTGCAGCCATTGGAGAGGGCAGTGATCCGTCTCAATGATAAACCTCGAGCCGGCTAGATAGCATGACAATTTCTGAACGGCCCACACGAGACACGCACACTCTTTCTCGGTGGCGCTATACGCCTGCTCACGACTGGTCAGCTTACGACTAGCATACAGGACGGGGTGTTCTACTTCTCCATTTTCCCGTTGGCACAGTACAACGCCCATGCCTCGCTCACTAGCATCGCACTGAACAACGAACCCTTTTGTATAGTCTGGCGATCGTAGCACAGGCTGGCTTGTTAGGGCACTCTTTAGGGCGCTAAAAGCTCTTTCCTTTGTCTCGTCCCATACGACTGTTTGGGGCTCTGTTTTTCTTAGAGCATCCGTCAGGGGAGCCGCGATATCAGAGTACCTGGGGATGTACCTCTGATAGTAGCCGGCGACACCTAAGAACGACCGAATATCGGTCTTCGTGCGCGGTTGCGGGAAGTCTCGCACAGCGGCCACCTTTATTTAAGAGGGGCGGCGACGACCCTGACCAATCACGTGACCGAGGTAGACAACCTCGGCCTGTGCTAACTGGCACTTAGGAGCCTTGACTGTCAAGCCCGCTTCGCGCAGGCGGGTTAGCACTGCCCGCAAGTGTGCCATATGCTCAGACCAGGATGCGGAGAATATCGCTACGTCGTTTAGATACGGTAAAGCGAATTCTTGCTGTCCCCGCAACACTTTATCCATGAGGCTTGAAAAACAGTATGGCGCGTTCTTCAAACCAAAACTCAACACTTTAGGACGGAATGTTCCCATTGAGGAAATGAACGCCGCATACCTACTAGCCTCTTCTGTAAGTGGAACCTGCCAATAACCCCTGACAAGATCTAGGGTGGAAATAAACTGAGCGCTACTAACTTTCTCAAGGCGCTCCTCGATGTTAGGGATCGGATAAATTTGATCCTTAGTGATGGAATTAAGCCTGCGGTAGTCGACGCAAGGACGAGGTTCCTTGCCCGGTACCTCAACTAAAATCAAAGGGGAGGTATAATCACTCTCACCTGCCTCAATAACACCGAGCTGTAGCATTTTCTTTACCTCAGCCTCCATAATATCGCTCTGGCGGGGTGACACCCGGTACGCCTTGGATCGTACTGGCTCTGGGGAGGTAAGTTCTATGTCATGAGTAAGCACAGAAGTCCTACCAGGCCTCTCAGAGAACAGACCTTGAAACTCTTGTAAGAGCTGGTGTAGTTCGGTTTTCTGCTCAGGCGACAGCGATGCTCCACTGACTAAGTCACTAATGACCTGATCGGTGTCTTTCCTGTTCGTCACTGAGTTTAGTCCCGGAAGCTCGACCGGAAGCTCTTCAGGAACGTTTACCATCATGCACACTACTGCTTCCCTTTGTCTATAAGGTTTGAGCAGATTACAGTGGTAAACTTGCTGTGCTTTCCGCTTTCCTGGCAGACTCACCACGTAGTTAACGTCCGACAGTTTCTGAACAATTCGTGCTGGGCCCTCCCACTGCACGTCTAGTTTGTTGTTTAGCGATGTGCGCAATATCATGACCTCATCGCCCACCTCAAAACGACGGGCCCTGGCGGTCCGATCATAATAAACCTTGGCCGTCTGCTGGGCCTTTGCCATTGCTTCACCTGACAACTCCTGTGCCCTTCTTAAGCGTTCGAGGAGTTTAAGCATGTACTCCACCACGACTGGGTCGTCGCCCCTGCCTTCCCACGATTCTCGAAGCATGCGAAGCGGAGACCGAAGCGAGCGACCGTACACCAGCTCAGCTGGCGAAAACCCCGTAGCCGCATGCGGCGCGGTCCGTAATGCAAACATCACCCCAGGCAGACACAGCTCCCAGTCAGTTTGATGTTCAAAACACAATGCTCTCAACACGCGCTTCATGACGGAGTGGAGCTTCTCAACGGAATTCGACTGTGGGTGGTACACTGAGCTGTGTAACAGCTTTACCCCCCACCTTTCGAGAAAAGTTGTCGTCAAAGCGCTAGTAAACACTGTGCCCTGATCTGATTGGATTTCCGCAGGAAAACCAACTCGCGCAAATATGGACAGTAGCGCATTGACTATCTCAACTGAGCTGAGTTCTTTAAGCGGCACTGCTTCAGGGAACTTTGTCGCTGGGCAGATCACAGTCAAAATGTGTCTGTACCCCGTGGCTGTTACCGGCAGAGGTCCCACTGTATCAATAACGAGCCGTCTAAAAGGCTCCGTAATGATAGGTACCAATCTCAACGGCGCCCTTGATTTGTCCCCTGGTTTGCCCACCCGCTGACAGGTGTCACATGTCCTCACGAAATGGTCTGCGTCCCGAAAACACCCTGGCCAATAGTACTCTTGCAAGAGACGGTCCTTAGTTTTCTTAACTCCTAGGTGTCCGGACCACGAACCCCCATGCGACAAGCGCAACAGATCCTGACGATAGCATTGAGGAACGATCAGCTGATCGAACTCCACTCCCCTGCGGTCTAGATACTTCCGGTACAGGACTCCACCTCTTTCCACAAAACGCGCATTTTTCCTGGCGATACCTTCCTTGACATTGCAGCGCACGTTTTCTAGGCTGCCATCCTTCTTTTGCTCGGCTATCAAAGCCGACCGGCTGACTTTTAGCAACCTATTAAGTCCATCTGACGTAGGCGCGATGAGCAAATCTGCAGATAGCTCTTCTAACTTTCCCGCATCGGGAATTTCCTCTCCAGTATCTGGTGCCTTTAACGTTACAGACTCAATTTTATTCAGTTCGGGCGTGCTCTGAATATCGGCTTGCTGCGCCTCTGACCCTTTTTCATTGTTTGATAACGCCGGCCCCGCAACTACCGCCTTTGCAGCGAGCTCCCGAACCTTCGATCTGGTTAAGGCCTGAACGCTAGCCTCACCAAACAAAAGCCCCTTCTCGCGCAGGAGGTGGTCGGACCTGTTCGAAAATAGGTACGGGTACTGGGGAGGCAGCATAGATGACACTGCGGCCTCCGTCTCAAGCGCTCCGAAAGGTCCTTCGATAAGCACTTTTGCTACTGGCAGACACACGCTATGAGCTTCCACGGCTTGCTTGATCCATGCGCACTCGCCCGTGAACATATGGGGTTCTACGTAAGAGGGGTGAACTACATCCATTGTAGCTGCGGAATCGCGAAGCACTCGGCACTCTTTCCCGTTCACGAGGAGGTCTCGCATGTAAGGCTCGAGAAGCTTCATGTTCTCGTCAGTGCTGCATATTGACAAAAACACAACTTTTGGTTTTGTTTCCGGACACTGCGCCGAAAAGTGACCCGGCTTCTGGCACGTATAACAAACGCGCGCTTGCCTCGTCTCGAACCGCTTTCTGCGTTCGGCTTCGGCTGCCGCCGTCTCCTTAGGTTCGGTCGCACTGCTTTCACTCGCATCCGCACTACGTGTGTTCCCCTTTGCTCTCATGGGTGTGAACTTCGGCCTCTCAAACTTCGAGCCAAATTCACCCTTTTGACCGTCCTTAGCTCCGCGAGCCCGACGCGTCACAAACTCCTCGGCTAGCTCAGCGGCTTTAGCCACCGTACAAACGTCTGGCCTATCCAAGACCCAGTACCGCACGTTCTCAGGTAACCGAGTATAAAACTGTTCTAGCCCGAAACACTGCAGAACTTTATCGTGGTCACCGAACGCTTTCTCTTCTTTGAGCCACTCCTGCATGTTTGACATAAGCTTGTAGGCAAACTCTGTGTATGACTCACTTCTGCCTTTCTCATTTTCCCGAAACTTCCGACGGAACGCCTCCGCTGACAGCCTGTACTTTTTTAGCAGACTCGATTTCACTTTGTCGAAATCCTCTGCCTCCTCTCTATCCAAGCGAGCGACTACGTCGGCCGCCTCGCCGGGTAACAAAGTGAGCAAGCGCTGTGGCCACGTTTCCCGAGAGAACCCCTGCTTCTCGCACGTTCGCTCAAAGTTAACCAGGAACAAACCAATGTCCTCTCCAAGCTTAAACGGCCGCATCAGGTCAGTCATTTTGAACAATACGCGTTCTCCTGCACCGTGTGCCTGACTTCCATTACGAGCGCGTTCCATCTCTACCTCAAGACGCTTCATTTCCAAAGCGTGTTGACGGTCGCGCTCTTGTTGCTCTCGCTCTTTCTGTTCTTTACGTTCACGCTCTTCTTTTTCTTTCTGTTCTTTAATTTCGCGCTCCTGTCTTTTTGACCTCTCCTCAATAGTCTCAAGGCATTCCGACAGCTCGTCATCCTCAGCCTCTAACTCAAGAATAGCCTTTAGCAGTTCTGGTTTTCTGAGTTTGTCCGAGACATCCAGACCCAACTCTCTTGCAAGCTCCAACAATTTCGGTTTGCGCAACGACTTCAAATCCATGGCTGCTCTGAATGCTGCTTTCTCTACTGCCTATTATTGTCTTGCCGCAATCTAACCCGGCAGCAACGACAACCACAATTACCAGCTCTGTTTCTGACACTAACAAAAGCCTGGCAAAGCTCAGAAGAAGAAAGTCCCGCACTCACCAAACCTCGCAGCCAAGAATTCAGCGCAGTCGTTCCGCTGCAGGCAACCAGTCATCACACAGGGCTCGTTGCACTGCTCCCGGATGGTCGTTGAGCTGCTCAGCATACAGTCAACTGCATCTCTTCGCTGCTGGCCTCCGTTGTCGCGATCTCACCGCTGGCAGACAGTTGTAATCGCGCCGCTGGCACGAGTTGTTGGGAAGTCGGCGCTGACGCCCGTTGTGGCACCTGGGTCGCAAGCCCCAAGGGTAGCGTTGGCCTGGCGGCCTGGGGTACAACTGGAAGCATCCGAAGGTCCCGGCAAAGCATGAGTCGACTGGTAACAACAAAACAACTTGTTTATTCTAACATCGCAAAGAGTTGGCGGTCAGGTCGACCGAAGTAGAGAGACGGGAGTGCACGTTACTCAACAGAAGAAATCGGAGCCCTCTTTGGCGTCCGGGGGCAGCTGCTTTTATACTCTCGCAGTTGAGGGCAAGAAGGAACCCTCTATAGACGAGCACGTGACTGTGCCGCTCGGGCACAATGGGATAAGGTGGCGCAGCGTCGTGTCGGCGCCACTCGGGCACAATGGGAAGAGAAGGTGGAGCAGCCGTCGTGTCGGCGCCTGTCAGACCCCCTCGCTTCACAGTTGTTGGGAGCTCCTCTCCCCGGCTGCCGCGCTTCGACAAGCGTGGGCACCAATATGCACATACACTCACACACGCACATGAAGACACGTGGCATTGGAACATGCCTGGACGCGCTTGGCGGGGAGGCGTAGCGGCGGCGCCGAACGGGCCAAAATGTCTGCCGCTTTGAACGAAGCCCCCGCGTCCGTTGCATCCGCGCCGGCTATACCGCGCGTCGTAGGCGAAACGTAACAATCCAGAGAGTAATGCCACGCATCGGCGTGCAGTGAGTGCTGTAGGGCCGGAACGGCGGATAATTTTTGCGCAACTGGCATTTGAGTTATATTAAGAATGAAATTAGATAAAACGGCCCTCTGCTTAGTGCTCCTACTGCCGAGGTTGAGAGTTGGGGATTTAGCCGATTCGAAGTGTATCTCCACGGTTATATTAGTTAAAAAGGCAGTAACATATTGTTAAGTGCGGAAAACCGCGTTGAACTGACTGAGGTTTTGGAGAATAGCCGCGTGTCGCACATTATCGAAGGCTTTAGTCACGTCGAGTACCAATACTGCTTTGGTGAAATGTGGGAATTCGATATTTCGTGCCTCCTCTTTGAGTTGCGGCATTACATTTTGGGTGGAAAGGCCTGCCCTGAATACGAACATGGTATGAGGGAAAAGGTGGTTTTTCTCCATGAATCTGTTTAGGCGAATGAGGATTACATGTTCCGTGAGTTTGCCTGCATATGTAGTGAAGGAGGTTGGGCGCAATTTAGCTATAGGTCGGCTGGCTTTGTGATGAAAGTAACATTTGCATGTTTCCACTGGGGAGGCAGTATGCCTTGTTCCCAGTGCTGGTTCAGATATTCGGTTAGGACCTCGATATAAATAACCCGGGATGTTTTTACGATACATTTGGACAGGACCGCGCGCAAGAGAGGTACGATCGAAGAGGAAGTAGTAGACTATCTCCTGGAGCTGTGACCTTTGTACCAGCTTGCACGATTATCGCAAACTTTTACCCATGTAAGTAGTTATACTGTAAAGGATGTTGACAAACGGCGTGGAGGCTGAGAAGTAATTTCGCCCCAGAATTGTGGAAGACCGCCGTTTTTGGGCTTCGCCGAGAGCAAAACCAGCTGGGCGCTTGGGCAGGGAGTCAGGAGGCGCTCTTTGGCGGCAAAGAGCCCGCGTCGCCACCTCAGGGCATCGTAACCTGTTGCACGTGTGGTCTGGAAACGTGGGGAAGGGTGTGACGTTGGGGGCTCTTTGGCCCGGAAGCAGGGACGGAGGCGCCCTGCCTGGGACGGACCACGGGCAAAGCGTCATTAGAGCGTCAATGGGCATGCCTGGGGGACAAAGGGGCAACTTCGGGCAAGCCAAAGGGACAAAGGGGCAAGCCAAAGGGATCGGTGACCCGATGCGCGGTCTCTTGAAAGACAGGCTGGCACCGTAGACACAATCCATCGCTGCATTTAGTTTTGTGGGCCCGCCGGAGAAGACGAACCACGCACAAAACGGCATGGTGAATCGGTGGGTGCGTCTCGGCAGGGGTGCCCTTTGCGGCACGCAGTGCGCGATGGTTTTAATTAAGGTGAGAGGACGGGACGATGCAGATGTTCGTTCCCCGTAAGCATTCTTCAAGATGTCGGGAGACTTTCCCATACATGTCGCAGAGCAGGACAGTTGGAATGTTGTTTGTTTGATTGTTGTTTGGCGGTGGTTCCTTTCTCTCCCTCTATCTCTCTGATTGTTCCGAGGAACGCAGGGAGAGAGTGAGAGAGAGAGTGACCAGTGAGGGACAGCTCAGTTGACCCAATCAGGTCACTGGGCTGTCGTGATTGGCCTTGACGGGATTTGGGAGGAGCAACTGAAGGGTTAAAACCTGGCTTCCGACCTCTCACGGGGGTTCCGGATGGAGGAAAGGCGCTCTGCACTTTCTGCTCTGCCGAGTTAAGGCGCTGTTATGTTTGTGCCTTGGTATTTGCCTGACGGGAGGCCAGTGCTGTGGTGTGTCGACCCTGGAGGCAGCATTCATCCCCACATGGTGCCCGCTTCGGGCACATGACGACTACGTGCACGGCTTGGGTGTCCTCGCGGCTTCACGGCGTCAACGACGGAAGCGGCCGCCGGCTCACGGACTGCTATTCGGCCCCTCCTCATGTCGGCAGCAATGCAGCACCCCCCCCCCCCTTCCTTTGTGCGGCGGCGCCCAGGGGCAACCCTTTTACCGACGACCCAAGGACTATGTTTCGACACCCTGCCTTGCAGATTGTTCCCTTTGTCCTATGCCGGGCCATTGAACTTGCCCGGCGCACCATTTCGACCGACAGCCAGATTGGCCTGACGACGCAGCGCGGTGCCCGGAGGCGTCGGCCACTGAAAGCGGCGTTGGGACCACGGAGGCTGCCCGGATCCTCTCCCTCTCGACCTTGTTCGTCCTTAGGGACTGTCTGGGGAATCTGGGGATGAGGAGGTGTTATTTAAGCAGCTTGGAGCTGCTCTGTTACTCTCCTGATAACCACACCAACTTGTACACATTGTATAAAGAATTCTTCGCCGAGAAAGCTCTCCTCGTCTCTGACTCTGCGTGAAGTGGGGTCAAGACCTCCTGCCGGCCACGCATACCTCGGCACACGCAACAGCGCCGGTCCAAGTGTAACCGAAGGATCTTGACGTAGGAACAGTGTTATGCACTATCGGCTATGTCGTGTTGATACGTCAGACTCACTGTAAATAGCTGTCGATGAAAATATTGTGTACATAAAGTCTTTAAGTGCAAACGCCTATGGCGTCCCATCTCTGATGGAAGAGGAGAGTCGACGACGACGGCAGCTGAAGAGTCTACCAAGCAAGCTGGTTCCGCCAGCTTGGAGCAGCACTCTGTGCTACGAGCGTAGGAAGGTAGAAAATTTAGTTACACATACATTTGTGCATAAGGCTTCCTCTTCGTAACATTTGCTAACATTTGCTCTTCGTAACATTTGCTCCTTTGGTAACGATTCAGCGTGGACCTTCGCAGTGGCCGCCGTTTCGGTTCTTCACCGATGTCGCAGGAGACTGTGCCTAGTTCGGCAAAGCCCGCGTCGACTGTATTCACGCATCCGCGTGATCTAAGAACCTTCTGGGGCATCGATGGGGCCGACGTCGATGACTGGGTGGAGATGTATGAGCGGGTGAGTAGCCACAACAAATGGGATCCCACAGTGATGCGGACCAACATAATTTTTTACTTGGTGGAAACTGCGCAAGTGTGTTTTCAAAACCACGAATAAAAACTCCATGACTGGGATACTTGCAAGCAGAAGCTGCGGAAAACCACTGGGTCGGAAGGTCGTCGCCACGAAAAAGTTGGCACCACGAGTTCAGACGTCCACCGAAGGCTACGTCGCCTATATACAAGACGTGCTGGCACTCTGCCGCAAGGCCGAAGCTGATATGGTTCGGGCATGTCTTAAAAGTCGGGCATGTCTTAAAAGGTATCGCCGATGACGCCTTCTATTTACTTATATGTAAGAACTGTACTTCGGTTAATGACATTATCGAGGAGTTCAAGCGTTTCGAGCAGGTGAAAAGCCGTCGTATCTATAGTCATTTACACGGCTTCCCAATACGGCTGCAACATCGACTTGTGAAGACCGACAGGTCCCGCCTCCGCGGCAGGAGCCGTCTTTGGAACAGCTGACGAAAATCGTGCGCCGTGAGCTGGAAGCCATGTGTACCGCGACTCTGTACCCGCATGTCAACGATACATGCGCTCCTATAGGTTCCCCTTGTTCAGGCTATTATGTGCCAAGAACTCATCAATGTCGGCTTGCACTCAGTTTGCACCATGGCCAGTTCCCGGCCAACCGAACGTCCTTCGCGCGTGCGTAGTCGAAACTAGTGAATCTGTCAGGCTCTCACAACATGGCAGAGTGGCAAACACCGGATGACCAACCTATTTGCTTCAGCTGTTGCCGCGTTGGTCCAGTCGCCCGATACTGTCGCAACCGCTTATCCTCGATGCCGTTCTCGAACAGCCTTCGCTCAGACGGTGGTTTTCGCCCTATCCAGCCGCAAGCCGAGCTGACCGTGCACGCCACTGACGGTACGACTGCATGGCGCCACCGATCACCGTCGCCGAGCAGTCACCAGTCTCGTTCGCCGCAAAGTCGTCGCCAGTCGTCCAGGTCACCTCAGTCCCGTCGCCTGTAGCCGTAATTCCGACCTGGGCGCATGCCTTCGGAAAACTAAAAGATGCAGCTCCCGGAGGTCTCCGCCGAAGCTCCTTACCCTGTTGACGAGACGCAATATAGTCGATGTAGAAGTTGACGGTGTATTTGTCCCAGCGCTTGTTGACACTGGAGCCCATATCTCGGGGATGAGCAACCGTCTTCGGGGCCGCCTGAAGAAAGCCCTTACACCTGCCGCATCTTGTGCTATCCGGGTCGCTGATGGAGCAACGCCCATTACCCTTGTCATGTGCACTGCTTAGAACTGTTGCTGGTTTTAACACTTCCGTTTTATTTGTTGTTCTGTAACGGTGTTCCCATGCCTTGATCTTTGGCCTCGTCTTTTGTCGGACCATTCAGCACTGATTGACTGCGCTGCTGGCCTCCTTCACCTCGAGCTGCCTATTGACTGCTGTCCTCCAAAATCAGCTTTTATGTTCTGCAGACTTCGTACGGCTGCTGCCTCAAGTCGCCATGACGTGCTTTTGACCTTTGACGTGTTTCCCATCTGTTCCTGACGGTGACTATGTACTGATGTTCTCCTACCTGCAGTTACCGTTCCTCATACCATGGTGAATATCGCCGATAACCGCGTATTCTTCTTAAATTTTGGTTTAAGCGCGCAAGTAATCCCGAAAGGCATATCCCTCGGCAACGCTTCTCTCATCGACGATACCGCCATTAAATGTTCCGTGCTCGTCTGCAGCCATCTGCTGTCCGATCAGTTCCGCAACGTCCGAACCCGGCATATTTCCGATTATGATGGCTCAAGTCCTGCTTCCCGAAAAGGATGCGGATCTTTGTCCCGTCCTGGAGTCTTATCGCGACGTCTTTGAGGATCGCCCATTAGGACAGACTTCCGTTGTGCCCCATAAGATTGACACCTGTGATGCTAGTCTTATCCGCCGACGACCTTATCGCGTGTCTCGCGCAGCACACCGCGTTATCTAAGCTGAAGTAGACAAGATGCTAACCAAGAGGTGTAATTGAGCCCTCTTCGAGTCCTTGGGCATCGCCGGTTGTCTTGGTCAAAAAGAAGGATGGCATGTGGCGATTTTGTGTCGAATACCGTCAACTGAACCAGATCACGAAAAAGGGTGTCTACCCTCTCCCGCGGATTGATGATGCTCTCGACTGCCTTCACGGATCGAAATACTCTTCAATCGACCTCCGATCCGGTTATATTGGCAGAATTCGGTTGATGAACTTGACCGTGAGAAGACCGCTTTCGTTACACCGGACGGCTTTTACCATGTTAAGGTTATGCCTGTCGGACTTTGTAACGCCCCAGCAACTTCCGAAAGAATGATGGGCTCTCTCCTTCGGGACTGTCAGTGGTCCACGTGCTTATGTTATCTAAACGATGCCATCCTATTTTCCCCTACGTTTGACAGCAATTTCAGTCACTTGGCCGCTGTTCTTGGAGTCTTTAGGGACGTCGGCCTTCAACTTAACTCTTCTAAGTGCCATTTTGGACACCGCGAAGTCAAAGTTCTTGGCCACCTTATCACTGCTGCCGGTATACATCCTGATCGTTATAAGATTCACGCAGTCAAGAATTTTCATGTACCCTGCTCAGCAGAAGATGTGCGCAGCTTCGTGGGCTTTTGCTCCGATTTTCGTCGGTTTGTTAAAAATTTTGCGGATATGGCCCAGCCGCTGAGTGACTTTTTCAATAAGGACACGGCGTTCTTTTGGGGCCGTGAACAAGCCGACACCTTCTACACTCTTATCCGCTTGTTGACAACACCTCAGATTTAACACCACTTCGATCCATCTGCACCAACTCAAGTTCGCACAGACGCCAGTGGCCATGACATTGGTGCTATGCTATAGCCCAACAGCAAAATGGAGTCAAGCGCGTCATTGCCTGCGCCAGTCACCTCTTGTCCCCTTCAGAGAGCAATTTTTCACTCACCAAGCGCGAGTGCCTCGCTGTGGTGTGGGCAGTAGCTAACTTTTGCCCTTATTTGTTTGGCCGCCAATTTTCGGTCATCATGGACTACCATGCGTGCTGGCTATAGTCCCTGAAAGAGCCGACTGGCCGCCTTGGTCGCTGGGCGTTCAGACTTCAAAAATATTCTTTCGTTAGGATGTACAACTCCGGCTGTTTATATCTGAATGTTGACTACTTGTCTCGTCATCCCGTCGATCCTCCTGACAACGAAGAACAGGATGCCGACACTTGTCTTCTGGCCATTTCCGACTTTCGCGTCATTGTTACTGAGGAGCGAAAGGGCGACTCTCTCCGGCGGATCATTGAGCGCTTCACCTCTGGACAATGAGATCGCTCAACCAGAATGTTTGTGCTCCATGACGACATCTTTTATCGATGCAACATCGGCTCTAATGGACCAGATTTACCTCTAGTTGTCCCTCGTCATCTCCATTCTACTGTTCTTGCTGAGCTCCACAACGCACCCACTGTCTGACACCTTGTCACCTCTCGCATTTACGACAGAGTTCGACGTCGCTTATTCTGGCCAGGCCTTTACCGCTCTGTGCGACGTTACGTTGCGACTTGCGACTCATGTCAACGTCGAAAGAGGCCACGTACACAACCTGCTAGCCACCTTCATCAAATTGATGTTCCCACGGAGCCTTTCTTCCGTGCTGGCATGGACTTTCTTGGCCTCTTTCCTTCACCCATAAAAAGGAACAAATGGATAGCCGTTGCCACAGACTATGTGCTGCGCTATACCATTACACGTGCATTGCTCATTAGCTAAGCTACAGATGTAGCAGACTTTTAAATCGAAAACTTTACTAACCCCGTCGAGCTGAGTTTCGCTGTCGCCAACAGTTTGTCCTTAATTTGACCGCAGCTGCACCGTAGCCTTGGCAACACATCACGTGACTCGCCGCGCCGAGCTCCGCCGCCGGCTTGGCACATGCGCTCTCCGCAGGTGGGTGGCCACCTGACCACGTAACTCGCTGCGCGCCTGGCTAAGAGGAGCGCCGCGCTCGCCTAGTCAATTCTAGTTTGGCCATGGATGAAAGCGAGACCGGGCCGTCTTTTCTGAGCGTTGCGCGGGAGCGGGAGGCTTTGAGCAGTCGTCGCCAAGCGGCGTCTGACCACCCCGCGGATATCGCCCGGCGAACTGCTTCACTGGCGAGTGTCTGGAATGGAACAGGCGTCGCACCATCGAGATCAATTTAACGACCGCGTTCGCGCCCTGTCCGGTTGTGCTTCAACGCTGCGCATGTTCGCGGCGTCTCACCCATCTTTTAACACAACACGAAGCAGTTGGCTGGCGAAGGCTGCACACAGGAACATTCTCCAATCTACACATCCTACATAAAAAGTTTCCCAGTCAATACAGGGACACATGCCCATGGTGTGGGGCCATCCCAACACTATATCACATCACATGGGAGTGCAGAAATAACTTATCTTTCGACAAAGAAAAAAAGATAATGCGGAACAGTGGAGGGGGGGGGCTACTCACCAGCGGCGTGCTCACAGTCCAAAATGGATTGGTGCAACACGCTCTCAAAGTGGCCAGGCTCAGCGGTGCTCTGGAATAGGGGCGCCGACCACTCAAGACGACGGAGACTTCAGTAAAACATGAAGACGTCTGTTAGCCGCTGAAGGCTGTAAATAGAGCAATAAAGTTTTTCCTTCCTTCCTTCGCGGCGTCTCTTTGCATGTCTAGCACTTGCGCTTTTCCTGTGGCACAACAGGCGTTGCACGGTCGAACGATGCGTGTCTATCCAAGCCTAATCACAGTCATGTCTATAGCCACCGACCTAGGCATGCACGGCCGTCATACCTGGCTTAACGATGATTGTATATATATATATATACCTAAGTATAATAATTAAGTCTCTATTTTGACATCCTCGGTGTCATTAGGGAGCATGCAAAGGTTTATCAGCCACGTGCCTACTCACCTAAGATCACGTGTTACGTGATGCCATCGGCCAAAAAGGGTGTTCCTACATCCGCGCACCGTGGCTCTGAGTGGCGCTAGCTAACACTCCTAGGGCTAGATCCAGTAAACATAAATACCTAAGTTATTCGACGGACTGGTAGCCGTCGCCGTAGTACACATAATTTTGTAGTGCAATGCTCGCGTAATGCGGAGGTTGTGGGTTCGGCGACAAGTTATTGTTTCGTACACTTTCATTTCCTTTTTCTTGATCGTTTTCACATTTCGCTTTCAACTACAGCTAATTTCCACGATGCTTTCCTTGGCTTCATTATCTGTTTGCTTTGCGTGGTCATGATTAAAAACTCACTGCCCTTCCACTCTGGGAAGAAAGATAACCAGCGAAGCTGCGTATGTGGGCCCCTTAATGGCGAACTGCACTTCCGCCGCGGGTTGGCCCAGCATTGCACCATCTTCGGGATTTTTTCTACACGCGGGCCCGATAGTGGGGAAAGTAGCCCTTACAGGTTCGCTGGAAAAAATCGAGCCCCTCCGTTCCACTACTTCTCTCGTACACACACACACACACACACATATATATATATATATATATATATATATATATATATATATATATATATATATATATATATATATATATATATATATATATATATATGCTAGCTGACGGTGGTTTGCTCCGGAATACCGTCAGTTGCACGCACTTAGCACCTCGCAGAGATAGGACGTGTGTCGAGCGAACAGTACAGTGTGATGAACGTTGTTTAAATCGCGGATCCGGGACATCAAACAGTTGCGACATAATGTCTGACGCATTTCTCTCGCGTTTACCACTAAACCACCGCTGGTTTTTCACTTCTTTATTGTTACCGTCTTTTACGTACTCGCTCTTCCTTCATTTAATTTGTCTGTAATACGGACGGCAAAGCGTGGAAACTAAATTGAGGTAAAACAATTGCTATAAATATTGTTTCTACGACACATGCGTCCTGGCTATCGAGTGAGGGACCGCCAGGAAGGAAACATACCTATCTGTTCCACCTCAAGCGCGTGGGAATTCATCAAAAAGCATCTGCAGAATCCGGCGCTGGGCGCAACAGGTTTGACGGAATGGAGCCGAACGGTGGGAAACACCATTTCGCCGCCTCGCGACAGAGGGCGGTGGCAGCGGCAGTGAGAACATACGAATAAAGACGATCCCGGCGTGCCGCAAGTTCCGGTGCGCTGGTCGTGAATGACGTACAAGCGTGCGCAGGTTCTTCGATTTCAATTTATTGAGGTTTGCTCGCAGCCCGTGTGGTTATTATTTTACGCCTCCTCTTGTTTCGCCCTCTAGTGGCAGTCAGCTGGCGCTCTCCCACGCCTTCGCTTGCGCCGCTGACAACATGTATCGTTGTGTAATGAGCGATAACCGTCTGCGATGCGGCCAATCCATCAGGTGGAGGGCCTGTCTTGTGGACGCGACCGAGACGGTGGAGGATAAGCTGCGGTCGGGCCGCGGCAGTTCGTTCGGTCACCGCTAGGAGTCGCCGCGTCCCCGCTCGATCGTACAGGAACGATGTAGAGGAGACACCTTCTTACTCCCCCCCCCTTTTTTTTTTTCTTTTAGCACCAGTGTTGGAGGGAATTAATAACGCGTACTTCATTCCTTGCTGTGTGCCTGCCTCGCCTGCCTGCCTATTCGTCCATCCATCTATCTGTACATTCATTCACACGATTTCCACAGCGTGCGTACGCGGGCGTTCGTCCTTAGCTTCGTACCTGAGAACTAACGTGGATATGCGCAACGCTGGTGTGAAGGTCGGTCACGGGATAGATTGACGGCAACCTTGGATTTTTCGCTTTATGCTTGTTTCACGTGCTTTCTGCTTTTTTTCTCGGAGATTGTGGTGGAGATACCTGTTGCCTTTCACAAGGAAGAATTACTATTATTACTTGGTCACTATAATCTAAGATAAAATGAATTTACGAATTCCGTAACTTGTGGCCTGCAAATTGTCTGCAAAGCTCGAAAGAAAATATTTTATACCGTTTCTCCTTTGTTTTGCTGCGTTGGCCCATTGTCTATGACGTCATAATGCTGAGCGGGAAGTCGCAGGTTCCATCTCCGACCGCGAGGAGGTGTCCGGGGAGCGGAACAAAGAAGCTCAAGCTGTAGAAATTAATCCGGTTCCCACCAATACGTCGTCCCTCTTAGCTTCGGAGCAGCTTTTGAATGTTAAAATGAACGAATGAGTCAATCCCCGCTTGGGTAATCACTACGCTTTGGAGCTGGCGGGGTGTCATGCGTTGTGCGAGGGCCATTGTAGACTCGATGTGACTGCAACTCGGATAATTACAACAGTGAGAGAGGATATTTTTTTTCCACGTTGTGCAACAGAGAGTTCAGTCGACTGCTATGCGTCTATCCGCGCCGCTACTTAACTGATGTGCACACTTTGCAGCTTTATCCGTTAATGTTGCCATTCATGTTAGTTGAAAAAGTCATGTCGGTGCTCCTTTAGGTAGGGTTATATTTCTAACTATTTAGAAACGATCCAAACATCCCGTCGCGAACGCAAAGCCAAACGCAGTGCGTCTCGAAACGGTAGAAAATTTTAGAATAGGGCCCCAAACGTTTTGGGGCTCCAAGGAAATAGCGTCGAAGCCACTGCGCACGCGAGAGATGCAAACTGCGCTTGGGTTTTGCGTCAGGCACGCTATTTCACTGATTTAGCGGGAGCCCCAAAAGTTGCCCCAAAATATTTATGTTAACAAGCATGGTGGCACCTATCGAAGCGACGGCTGTAACCTAGCACCAAACTGGGTTCGATTCGTGGTAATTACGCGTGAAGTTCGCAAGATAGGAGAAGTGTCTGCGGTTATCGCTTTCTCTCAACTAGCGTGTGTTATGAAGATTGATTCGTTAGACGCCGCTGATTCCGAATTAGATTGTGGATTTTATGGTTCGTAGGCCTAACACGGCCTAGCTTGGCTGGTGAAGGCACGTAAACTTGGTTACTTAAGACTAAGCGCAACTAGTTGTTAGCTGCTTATAGAATAACCTCTAAATTGTAATTAAACGCGAATACACGAAAGTCAAAAATTACTTTTCTTATCATAAAATGGTATATTTTATTTAATTATTTCTAATAGCTTTTCTTTGTCGCCGTAGTGGCGCTGTCAGCGCAAGACGCTATCCACAAACGCAAAGCCATATTCTAAAACTCTTCACTCCTACGTGCCCCAACGCTAACATCCGCAAAGCTCTTTGGGGCCCCAAACTATTGGGGCCCCTATTCTAAGACCGTCGACTGTTGTGCGAACCCGAACCAACAGCAGTATGATCACTGAAGCCGTGGAGTGAGGACGTGAAGCCTTCCTTCGCAAACGTATGGTACAGTAGAGAAAAGAACACAATAAAATTATAGCTAAACGCCTGAACTCGCTCCCGCTTTTGCCACTTCGCGCGGTGTCGGCACTGCTTCGCCTTGTACAGTCAACAGCAAAAGTTTACGGGATGCGATTTCCCCTGCGAATGTCAATTCCTGCACTATTAAGGCGCGGCACTTCTAATTTAATGAATCACTGAGTAGATGACGAAGGCTCCATCACCTCACACAGCTTTTACGCGCGACTTGTGTTGCAAGGTCATTCTGACTTCGTCGCTAGCTATACAAGGAGCATCTCTGTCCTATTACTGCATGCTGGACCATTTATTTCGAGGCTGTCTGACCACGCTTCTCCAGAATTCAGCTTCTTGGCAGATCCTGCGTCCTGTAAACTTTTGCTGTTGACGGTACGCTTAGTTGGCGGCCTCGTGGGCACCTTGCATCAACCAGAGGGCGCTACGACGCTTTTGTTTATCACGCCAACGTCGCCCACACCGCCCGCTAGGGGTGCGAATGAGGTGACATGCAAGATGACAACGACACCTGCTTTATCGCTATCCGGAGTGTCACACACTGAGCTTTGCCAAGCCCACGTTCAGCAGTGTCCGTGCTTTTGGGGCCGAATTCACAAAGCTTTTCGTTCGTAAATGCTGTTTTCCATTGGCAGGCTGTCTTCGCTAATAATATGTCCAGCATCAGGATTCGCTGGATTTTGTTCTTTGGAGTTCAATTCTAGCGTGAGTGCTTTATGCGAAATACGGGCCCATGATGTAGACCTCAAGCATACCCAAGTCACGCGGAGCATGCGCACTGTCCATATGCGCGACATTTTCGAGTTTCGGAGAGACTTGCCTAGGAATAAGCAACCACTGCGGGCCCTTCGCGCTCTTTATGTGCTCGCCTTAAGTTCTTTTGTACACCCGGTGGTTTGCTGCTCCGGAGGGTTAGGTGCGGCTTGCCTCCCCTAATCTAAAACTCTCTAATGGACTTATTCCAACTCGCCCAGTTCACTTTTCTTGGTCAAGAATTTGGAGGATGCTTAAGCTTCGCCTTTAAGAGTGGAACGCCCCCCGACAGCTTTCAAACATCCCCGACTGCTTCTCACGCTTCCCGGCCACTGCAGATTATGCAACCGTAATGTTTACCGGGAAACGCTGAGCATGAAGGCAAGCTTTCTGGTAGAAACGCAGCCTTGCCTGGGCCGATCCCGGAGATAGCGCACAGCCGGGCCAAAAGATCACATAATTTTCACGTTTCTGTTATTGCCTCACATTTTTATTATTTAAGACTGTGAAGGTTTAACAGAAATTGCATGCGCTGTCGGTGTTTTGTTTCATGACATTTGTTTGTGGGTCGTCATTCTCAAAATTCCGAGGAATAACTTTGTTAAGAATGTAAGACAAGGTGTTAGCAACTGTAGTGATAGAATGGTGTGGCAATATAACCCGCGTATACCGCGAGTCATGCAACAAGGAGTGGAACGTACATATACCTAAATATATACGGCAATTTTCGCTCTCGGACAACTCTGCCGACGCCGACACCACGTTCTCTGCCTCTGGCAGCTAAAATTCAATTGGGAAGAACGAACCGCAGGGAAAAAAAAGTTGACATGCTCCGCGAAAATGCCTGACCGACATATGATTGAATTGCATGTCATATGGCAACTCTGTTCTGCGGAATCCCGCAATGTGGAGAAAAGTTCGTGCAATGGGAAAAGGAAAGCCGAAAATTTTTCCCTTTCATGAACTTTTCTCCACCTTGCAGGCTCCCGCAGAACAGATTTGCCATATTCAGTGTCCCAGTGCTTCGCGAGTTATCCATTAAGTCACCCTGGCTCTGTAATCCTTTAGCCTCCTGGTTAGCCTCCTGATTAATCCGTTAGCCTCCTGGTCTAAGCGACCGCTCTGGTAGTATCTTTACAATGTCTAGTAAGTACAGCGGGGCGAGGCATTTCCCCAGGCACTTCCGGAGCAGTAGGCGCCGTAGTAGAGGGCGGGTTTGCACTCCTGGTGCACTATCTATAAGCTCTCTTGGCAGGCTTTTCGTATGCTGCGGTCCGCGACTTTTCAGGAGCGTTTTCGAGTGGTCCCCTTTGAGTGAAATAAACGCACAGCGCGTTAGTAACCGTGGTTGAATGCCATAGCCTGATGTCACGCCGTGAGGATTATTAGCTTTGCGTTTCGCCCACGTTAGGTTAGGTTGGCTTAGGTTTAGGTTCGGTTTAGGTTAGCTTAGGTTAGGTTAGCGTAAAAGGCGTTAGGGTCGCGCGCCGTATTCGCACAGCGGTTACGCCATGCGGATTATTGTCTTTGCGTCTCGGCCACGTTAGGATAGCTTAACGTTAAGTTACGTTAGGTTAACTTTATGTTACGCTCGGTTAGGTTAGCGTTAGGTTAGGTTTACGTTAGCGTAAAAGGCATTAGGGTGGCGCGGCGTATTCTCAGAGCGGTTACTCCGTGCGGCTTGGCCACGTTAGGTTAGGTTAACGCTAGGTTAAGTTAGCGCATAAGGCGTTAGTGTGGCGCGGCGTATTCACACAGTGGTTACGCCGTGATGATTATAGTGTTTGCCTGTCGGCCACATTTGGTTAGGTTAATGTATAAGGCATTAGGGTAGCGCGACGTACTCTCGCAACGGTTGCAGGGGCGTCCAGCGTCACCGGCGGCCTTTCAGCCACTCGCGTTCAACCGCGGTTGCAGCCCAGCCTCTACTACGGTCCCTACAGCTTCCACGGAAACATCTGTGAATGTAGTCTCAGGGTAAATCGTCGTGAGGCGCGAGAAAAGTATTATCCTGAACGACTGACTTAGCATGAGCGCCGAAGGTGCGAGATTGTCTGTCCGACACAGTGGTCGCCAAATGAGGCGTCAGCGCCAGCTGCTTCACCTGTTTCACCGGGCCGGCAGCCAGCGTCCAAGCGAAAACAAATTCGACCACACTATACAATGCCAGCACAGCTAGGGAAAAACGCATACAACACGCACTACGAAACATATTCAAGGAGCAAGAAACCTCCACATTTTCTCTCTCGCATCCGCTCTTACTCGCACATGCGCACAAACGTCCGGCACCTTCGGAAGTGCCACGCCCCGCTGTACTTAGTAGCAATTGTAAAATCGCGCTCCGGTAAGGCGTTGGTCCCGAGTTCGTATCCCGAACCAGGACGAATAGTTCTTCAACTGCGAAGCTTGCTTTATGAGAAACCCGTGCGGGTTTCCGTTTCCTTTGTTGCTTCGTACTACATCGAGGTGAACAACAGTTTTATCTTTCCAGTTACACTTAGAGCGGGAAGAAAGACATTATAAATGTGTAAACTGCTTTGTAACACCTTCTAGTTGCATTTCGAGATTGGAGTACACGTATAAAGAAAACTAATTCTGTTAGTCAAGTGTAACACTGACTAGTTATTGCGGGTATGACTAAATGATAGCAATATTTGGAATTTTCTCAGAAAAAGCATGAACTTTAGTTCATTAGCCCTGAAAGCTGTGGAAATTCATGAGCTAAGTGTTACTGATAGTTACGGAGGATACCGTCAATAGCAAAACTTCGCGATCTATTACTATGTACTGTAAAGAACTGTACTATGAATAGTAACACTAGCGCTATTATCTAAAGCTGTCAATGTCTTCCAAGAGCTAATTTACGATACTTTTGCATCACAACTATGCAGCCATATTTGGCTACCGGATTGCGCGGCGGTGGCGGCTTCGCAGCTGTGCAGTGAACCCGACGTTTCGTTTCCCTCGCGACATAATATTTTAGGATCGCACTCGACTTTTACGATGGCACATTTACGTCACCGTTGGCGCCGTGATATCCCATATAAGGTGAGAGCGCGATAACATCGTGGCCGCGCCCGTTATGCTGTGGGTGCGAGTGAAGGCGTGCGAGGGTGAGCCGAGGGTGGGGTTCGATCTCGCGCGCACAAGGGAGGAAAGTGGGTAGGAAGCGCACCGTCGTCCAGCGCGTGCATGGCACCAAGGGTGGGGTGGGGTGGGGGGCATTCTACTTCGGCGGTGGCTGCGTATGGCGCGGGCTTTATCTTGAAAGCGATCTGCCATGGGGTACAGTCTAGCTGTGCCGAGGGCTGACAGTTTCGTGCGCGCTGTGTTCCCGCCGTTTAGTTCGCGCTGAAGCGAGGTACAGCACGAAGGTCGATTCGCTCGCTGCTGCTGCCGTTTTTACTCACGCCAGCGTTTTGACAGCGAGTACCCGCGGTCATTGGGTGAGATGTGTTATGACTGCCTGTGCGCGCGGGACACCATGCTTGTACGGTCGAGAAAACTGCCATCCTTACTTCGTATAGCTGTCCAATAATTCGCTATCGCAGTCGATGCTTCTTCTTTCGTGCGAAATTGATACTTTTTTGCAAGATATGTTCTGTATTTTGTAACTTGCGCGTTGTTTCTCTTGCCACGTACCTCTTGCCAACTCGACAACTCTTGCCTTTGCTTCGTGTTGTCGACAAATCCGGCTTCGCCCTACCATCTGCTAGCGGCCTCCATGGTTAGCTCAGATGGTAGAGCGGCTGCCCCGGAAAGGCGGTGGTCCCGGGTTCGAGTCCCGGACCAGGACGAATTTTTCTTCAACTGTGAGGCTTTTCTTTCGAGGAACCCGTATGGGTTTCTTTTGTAGCAATTGCTACGAACGGGTGGATGTATGATTTTCCCCTTCTTAAGGAAGATACTCTGCATCAGAACCTGAAAACATCCCTAACCAATAATATTACTTACTGTTTAATGAATGGATCGAGACATGAACGGTCGGTACGACTCCATAACACGACATAGTGTGATAGATGGCAATGAAAGAACTGCCGAACTATGTGAAATGCAGTGCCCGCAAGTTTCTATAGCATGGAACAAGCTCTGCCTAATCTATCACAAATTGTTTCAGTGTGACAGTTCCAGTGAAGGCATTAATCCAACGTCACGGCCAGGTGCTGGAATATTTTCTACACACTCAAGCGGCTGTAGGGAGCGTGATAGTACTGCGTACGTTCCAGCATAATGAAAACCGGCTGTGTCTCGATGTTTGGGATGCGGGGGGGGGGGGGGGGGGGCGGGGGAGGGGGGAATCTGCGGCGCCAGATAAACCCGCCGACCGAGCAACCACTATATATCGGCTGGCCTCCCACACACATGGCAAACAGCTAAAACACTCGAACGCACTCGCGGCGCGGCGCCTACAAACGCTCGGCCCCCTTCCTTTCCAACAAGCATCCCCGACGTCACCTTGCCGGTGCAAACCACTCGGTCGTCTGAATGCACTCTCCCTTGTACGCCACCTTCGTGTGTGTGTGTGTGTGTGTGAAAGGCCTTCTACCTCCTATCATCTGTCCTTACTTTTCTTTCTTTCTTTCTTTCTTTGTTCTTCAGCAATTTCCATACACTGACTTCAGGAACTCGGAACCTGCGTGAGAAGCTTTTCCCAACTTTGTCATTTCTGTGTATTAACCTTTGGAGCTCCGAATCCTTCCTCGCTCCAAGCGTGGTAATCTGCCTCTCTCGCACCCTCCCCTCTCTCCCCACCTCCCTCCCCCATGCTTTCCCATTTTGGTGTGTCACGCTGCTGAACTTCAGCGGTTTTCCTTGCGTATGTGTGTGCGCGTGTGTGTCGTTTTAAGGCTCGCGCTGAACAGGTTCGTGTACGTTCTGAAATAGCTTGCAAAAAGAAAAAAGAAAGCAAATGTCACTGCGACGCGTTCTGCCGTTGGAGTTGTGCGCTTATCCAAACCTTTCCCTCTTACCGCGGATCTTTTTATTTTTTTTTCCTCATGTTCAGACTATGCGCCATGGCGGCTCACGCATACCTCCCGAGCTAGCTCCGGTCCGACTGTGTGCCTCTTCTTTTTGTTTACTGTCTTAATTTTTTCTTTGTACGATAGAAGAGAAGCGTAACCCGCATGATAACTTTGCCTCCATACACACGGGACGTACCTACCCCGAACCACATCTCCAAACAGGCATCTTAGCCACTTTGTCTTTCTTTCTTTTTCATTCCTTGACAGTTCTTCTTTGCTTCGCCTCGGCACTCGACCGAGCTGCTGCCGTCTCCGACCTGAAGTCGTTAAATATATCTGTCCGAGAGTCTCGCCGGTTCTCGAATGTATTACATAAAGCACCGCGCTTGTATTTCGGTACGTCGTCACTATACATACACCGTGCGCTTCGGTATGTGCCAGCGTATACACGTGTTGGTGCCTGAACGTATGTGCGTGTGCTTGCGTACAAGTACGGGCGCCGTAGTGCTGATGTCAGCGCGTTTTCGTCGTGGAGAGAGCAGCGCGAACGAGAGTGCATGTGTTTGCTCGATTATGTGTTTGTGTATACGTGTGTGTGCCCACGCAGGTGATAGTTCGTGCGCTTACATGCGTGTTTGGGAGTGCAATGTTGACGCCTGTGAAGGTGTTCTCTCTTTCCAGAATGTATTTAACTCGTTTAAGAATCAAAAGAATATAGGTCTGGGTGCAGCAAGACCTGTTGGTGAGACGAGGAGCCTCTAGCGCTCGTATTCAAGTGCCACATTCTTCTCGTCGTGCCAATAAAACAATTAAGCACAAACTAACTAACAAAGTAGAAAGACAGAAAAAAAAGTGAACACGCTTCACTGATGCTGCGAAAGCGCAAGGAATCGGAGTGGTGCGCGAGAAAAATATGAAGCAAAGCCGAGAAGAAATGATTTGCTATGCGGGCGCGCAATATCGCCTCGACGCTATATAAAGTCGAGCTCCGATATCAGCATCCGGTGAGAGGGAAATCGGGTTATTCGCCGCTGAGAATTTTTTGTGATCACTGCTGTAGGCGAGGCCCGAGAGAAGAGCTGCTATCTGGAATGCCAGGCCTGTATAACGTACACGCATATAGGAGGCATGTAGCTATGGTGAACTTTTGAAGAGAGAGAGAGAGAGAGTGACCCCTAAAGACATTGCCTACTATGAGCGGCCAACCTACCCCTTTTATTTCTCATTGTAAATGCAAAGTGCGGTACGCTACGTAGTCGACGTGACACTTCGTTGCATGTTAAGTTTGTCGCGGTAACAGACGATTCCTAAACAGCCTCGTGCCCTGTTTCTGTGCTCTCTTGAGCATAAATTTGAATGGTTTGAATCCGCGCCGCGCATGTATTATGCGCAAGTGGGATCGGACAGTGTAGTGAAGCTGCAGAGCGTGACGTCACGAAGTTGCGGCGGCGCTGCCATCGGCATCTCAGTCCGTTCGAAAAAAATAAAGATATAAAAAAATTACAGGACTGACGAACTCGAAGGTGCGAATTTTCTCTGGAATAAGGCGTCGTCAATAAACGAGACCGAGTTCTCAAAAGTTACTTTGCAGATTGTTGTTCGCAGCGGCGAACAGCGAAGAAGACTCAACACAGTCGTCTGCTCTTCTTACCTGTAGTACGCTCTTTTTTTTAATTATGGGCTCGTCGATCTTAGTGAGCTTATTTGCAAAATCAGAGTTTGTGGCTACACCAGGGCAGCGCGATGGAACACAGGCAAAAGAAGCGAGTCGAATGAAGTAAGCAGGACGTTGCGCTTTACCCGCAACTAAAGTTTTTTTTTATCGCGATAGCAATTACATGGACACTCCAGGCGGGTTTCCGCCGTCGCCGCGATGTTTTTGAAAACGTTTACTTCAACAAAAGACGGTACGAACACTGAGTCACAATGACGGCACAATTCCACCAGGACGATAACATATACAAAGTACGAAGCGTTGTATACAGGGCCGTGACGTTCCGAGTATGTTTACCTATGTCTGTCTCTGAATGTTTGCCTACCCTGTATGTCAAGGTAGATGCTGTACAATTGAACCGCCATGGTTGCACATATCAGGCCCTATCTTTATAACTAAATTGTTCCTAAAAATTTTAGACAACGCTGCAAACGACATTTATAAATATTTCATGCAGAGTGCATTTATTTTATCCTAAATATTTTCAGACCATTAGAAATTGTAGAACGACGTTACTGCTCACAATCTGAAAATGATTAATTTCACTGGCGCCGCTCTCTACGGGCAGCGATGTGGCGTCTGTGCGATGTCATTATAGGCCCTACATGGTGCGTTAAGGTATTTAAGGGTGCCGTAAATTTTAACGCACCAGCGTATACATTGCATCCGCGTATAGTTAGAACACCGTACGAGGAGTCAGCACAGCGCTAAACTTTTCCATCGTTGTGAATGCTTCGTCCTTCGGGGAAAGTGCCAATTATTAATGAACAAAAATGCTTACACCTGGTGCTCCTTCTTCTTTAAAACTACATCAAATTTTTAAACTTACCTGTGGCGTACAGCACAATTCTAACCTTGAACTGAATATCTCGAAGAGGCGGATATTACTTGCACAATAAGTCGAAATGCACAGTTGAATATTGATCAATATTTTGCTTATTAACTTTCCAATAACTTTAGGGCCCATATTGTAACTTAAAAAGTTCATTTGGTCGCGCCCTCTTATAGTAGTTCGGCATACTTTTAAGCATTGGTTGAAGTCAGCTGGGAAGCCGTATATATGTTTTCAAAAGCATGCGTTTCTGATTCTTACGGTGTTATATATACATGTGTGTCGTCCTTCTTTCGCATGATTGACAGTCCAGCGTTTCCACTATAGAGGTGCGTACGGAGCTTTCAGAGAATCCCGCGTTATTGCCGCGTAGCTTCTTAAACGCACCTGTCACACACCTATATGTATACAGGGTGTCCAACCATCATGCACCAAGAGTGAATGATGTGCAGATGCCACGTAGTTGGGCAGAACAAAGGTAATGCTGTTTGTTGTCGCTTGGAGAAACACATTATTTTTTGCATTCCCCCTAAATACATAGTCAGTGTTAATTAAATAATCAACTTCTGAAATATTATAATTAGATTAGTGGTGTCAATGAGAGAATTGTACAGCAACATGAAAAACACCCGATACATGTTTCTGTTGCTCAGCACATGATACTTAAAAGTGTTTTCCCGAGCGTGAAAGAAGCCCGCGAATGCACGCAAGGTTGCCGCGCGACTGGCTGCTCGAGGCACATACACCAGTTATGCAATTAGGTGAAATGCACAAAAATATTCTGAGTATCTCCAAGCGACGGCAAATAACATTACCTTGGTTCCTTCCAGCTATACGCGGCACATTTACATATTTTTAAAAATCTTCGTGCATGATAGTTGGGACACCCTGTAAACATTTCACATACTATATCACGCGCAGCGTGGAGTACAGAGTTAGCGAAGCACTTGTTTCTACTGACTTCTTGCTTACCTTACGCCGCGTGTTTTAAAGATCAGTACTGTCGCACATTTTTGAAGTTGTAGAAACTCTACCTATGAAACACACACACAACACGCACGCACCGGGCTACGTGTCTTAAGACTACACGGAACTGAGGGCGCGTTTCGTTGCAGTGGTCGTAGTAATCGAATAGCTCATCGCGTACGGGGGCGGCAGCGAGTCTATAAGGCCAGCGAACCCTTGCCGACGTACGCCCGTATAAGCCTGTCTCTGTACCGCCCTGCGATTCGCCGCCGTCGAGGCTCAATCACACGGACCCCATCCTTCGCACGCTGGGTGGTTCCTGGGCGCGCCTCGATCCTTTTCGGCCGTTCCCCGGGCGGCTGCCGCTGGTCGGTGCGGCGGCCGAAAGCAAGGAGCGCGCCGCCGTCGTGGGAAAGTCCCGGGGACGTGTATAGTATACGTGCCGTATATACATACACTACGCTAATCGCTTCCCCCCACCCCCTATAGTCTCCACCAGGCGGAGTGACGGCCGCACTAACATGCAAGATAAGCGGCCATTAGAGATACACAGAACTGCTGATGAAGGAGCTTTTAACTCCCAAGTAACTGCTTTACTTTCAACATCTGAAAATTGGTTATCGAGGACAAAGTGATGCAGGAGGAAGTTTGAAAACACATATACTGGATGCGTGGGAATGCGAAGGAACTGCAGCTTGGCTAGTAACTTGGGCCGGTGAACATAGTAGAGTTCAGATTCTGGGTAAAGACTCTGGATTCTGGAGAAAACACTTTCGGAGCTCCCCATCCAGAGCTTCTCTCCCGGTAAGAGGGTCGAGAGACCCCCCATGACAAACAACACCGTAGAAAAAAAATTCTGGAGTTTTACGTGCCAACACCACGATTTGATTATGAGATGCGCCGTAGGGATGAACTCCGGATTCATTTCGATCGCCTGGGGTTCTTTAACGTGCACTCAATGCACGGTACTACACGTGCTTTTTTTTATTTCACTCCCATCGAAATCCGACCTCCGCGGCCGAGATTCGATCCAGCGTCTTTGAGTAGTGCAATGCCATAGCCATTACGACACCACGACGGGCGAGCAACACTGCAGAGATTGGACATTTTATAGCTAAGCTCCGTTTCTCGTAATCGAGCGAACAAGCGCAGCGAAAGATGAAAGTGCGAACGCGGAGCGCAGCGGTGGATGAAAGGCGGTGATAGCGATGAAAGTACGAGGAGGAAAGGGGAGGAGGAGGCAGCAATGAAAGAATGAGGTGGGAAGTGGAGGAGGAGAGTATGGTTAAAGAGTGAGAAGAAAAGCGTATTGGCCGCGCAAGACGGGCTCTGCGGCGACGATCGCTACGAAATGACGCCAGAGTAGCGAACCGTCGTCTATTCACCGATGGCATACAGCGAGCGCGTCGACCGATACCATATATGGAAACAAAGCACTGCATGAGCGAAAGTCTGTCGGCGGCGGCTGGAGTGAATAGCTCCTAAGCGTCATCCACGCGCTCTCTCTCGCAATCTCTCTATTAAAGACGCAGTCGCGCCACTCTTTATTCCGTTCGCAATGTGCCGCAGGAGACAGATTGTGCGCGCCAGCCAATATATCGCGAAATGAAAACACGTATAGAAGTACGCTCAAATTTCGTATTAGGGAGTATCGTAATCGTCGGTGATTTTCTTTTTTTGCCAAAGCCTTTCTCTACAAGAGAACTTGCTGCTGCCCCATTGATGAAAAAAAAAAATAGTGAAGCTGCGCTCAAATTTCGCATTAGGGAGTATCGTAATCGTCGGTGATTTTCTTTTTTTGCCGAAGCCTTTCTCTACAACAGAACTTGCTGTTGCTTCAATGACGAAAAGATAGTGAGTTTGAAATATCTTGATGTAGCAATTCAATGTCCTTTTTCACGAATTGCGCGGGCACCCAAACGTTCTGCCAGAATGCAAATAGTGCTCGCCCCGCCGAACGTTCTCCAGAGATACAACAGAAACTGTTGATACCTAATTTTTCTCGGCATCGAATAATTAAGAGTTCTTTTATCAACGTAAGCGTCGTGAAGAACGAGCGGCTTGGTATGGCATACGATAGCAGTGGAGAATCCAATTCAGACTGTAATGACCTAATTTGCTATACCAACACAGATGCAACTCGTGTCTTTGTGTCCTTGGGGTCCATACCATCTTTCAGCAGCACTACTACTCTTGCCTCTCGGAAAGACAGGGTTATTAGACAATTCGTAACGTTTACATGCTGTACTTGCACTAGAGTGCATCTCGAAGAATTTCAAAGGGCTCGTTAGGATGAAGGGAGGAGCGCGGCAGGGGTGTCGGGTCGAGGCCTGGTTGCCTAAGGTTATGGTGATGATTATCAGGGTCATTATCGTTCAAAACATGGCACATTGAGGATAGATAAAAATTCGGGTTGTTGTACGCACAGATTGGCTCCCAACACTTCGTCTTCGGCTGTATCGGCGCACAGCTTCGGCAAGTCATCGCCGAAGATGGTGGCTTTCACATCGAAAGCAGCCTCTGTGGTGTATGTTTTTTTTCGTTTCCGAAGTACATGCGTGCGAGAGGGATCTTTTTTTCACTTCGTGCTTGGAAAAGAAAGTATGCAGATCCAGCGCGTATGTTGGAATCTACGTGAAGCAAAGCTTTAGTGAAGCGGTAATCTAAATTGTTCACAATTAATGTCGTAATTTTGTTTGCTTCCAGCTTATATTCAACGCCTAATATCACGCAATGCTTTTTCACCACGAAGCTAACAAGCTTATTACCACGCAATTTTTACGTTTGCGCACTGCATCGTTCACAAGCTGCGCCAAAATGGAAGCTCCAAATCAGGCTGATGCCCAGTGTGATACGATTACGCACAGATGTGTGAAAGAACGAAGGCAATGAATCATGCGGTCGAGAGAAGAATGTCGGCACAGAAAAGTACGACGAAGATTGAAAAATATTTAGGTATCCTGTACCTTGTTGTGAAATCGGGGGTCCGTGCGGCCATGAAGGTTCCATGGATGGTGCCGTGCCAGGTGGCGGGGGTAAGAAAGGTCACCAGCGAAGTTTAAGAGAGCAGAAAAAGCTTTATGAACAAAAGTACATGATTCAGTTTTACAAACACGGCTCCAAATATCGGAGCACACTACATGCCAGAGTCTTTGCATGCCCGAGCGTCTTTCACAGCCGTTCGGGTCCACTCTAAATGCTATTTATTTTCCTCTTTCCCTCGTCGAGGGAATTCACCGGTCAATCACAAACGCCAAATTGTTCACAACCTCCCATACCCCAACGCCCGACGTGTCTCTAACGTTGCACAATGTGAGACAACCACGTGGTAACTGTGAAACTGCCGTCGATGCTTTCCCCGGATGTTCTCGACAAAGACACGGCCATCGACCAGTGGCCTCTTCGTGACGGTCAGGAGGGGCGACCTTGTTCTCTTGAAGCGAGCTGTCATTTCTGGGCATTTCTGGGAAAAGCTGAAGGTCTGGAACATGACTACCTGTCCAAACGACTCAGATGACGCTGATTGAGCTGCCTTGAGCGAACGATGAGGCGTGATTAGCATCCATGGTAGCCACATGTCCGCCGGTGAAGCATGATTTGTTCTGAGGGATTCTCAAGCTCAACAGCACCCCCGCCACCAGATAGTGCGTCAGAAGGTCGAATTGTTCGATGCAGCTTGGCCGGCCTGATGCCTGCATTGCTAAAAGCCATGGGGCCGCGGCTTCCGAGAATGAAGATTATCTGGCCAAAGGCGTCTTGATTGGTGGGCACTGACTGGACTGCTTAAATGCAAGATGACAAGCTCCGAGGAGCGACCTTTGTCAGCCACACACAATGCCGCAAGAGCCATATGCAAGCCACCCCCATCGCCAGACTGTACAAATTCAAATAATCTGACGACCCCCTATTTAAAATAAAATCTTGAAATGCAAGGTGCACGTTAATCCGGGCAAGTACCAAGAGACTTTCAACTATGTGTCCACGCAAATAAACACAAACGAGGTTTATGTAATGAAGCTAAGTAATCATGAATTAGAGCTTCCACAGATCAGGAACGCGAAGGGAGAACTGACCTTGACTAATTCATATGCCTAACACTCAGCACAATATAGCTGCATGATCATTACATAATGGCAAATTGTGAAATACACAAAAGGGAACAGTTCTACAACCCTCATGCCATTCCTAAATTGGCTCAGGAGGCCTGATTATTCCTCCTTTCTCCTAGCGCATTTCTAAATGGTGCTAAGACGACGCAGTGTGATTAGAATAAATCACGAAATCTGACCAATAATAAAAAACTTTCCGAAAAATCGTGATAACTATCCAAAAGAAGTCGCATTCAAAAGTACACCGAGGCTTTTTATCTTCAGAAAACGAAAGGCTGACGCTTTCCTTTCTCGAGCGTTCAGCTGTCGCGTTTTCATGGAAATAATCTAACTATAAAAGGACTGCCTACCACGAGCAGAAGAGATCAACGATGTCCGCTCCCTTACAAAAGCTCCTAAGAGGTTCAAAATTTCATATCATCGAAGAAATGAAAGCGCATGAACTCAATCTAGAAAACGTGCTTGCAAAAAGAAACACTCCAAAATAAAACACGACTCGTTATGAACTCCCGTAAAAACATGATTTATCAACCTGTGTGTGACCTTCCAAATTGTATGCAACACTGACTCTGTTTGCCTTACAATTTTACACGTGTCACGTAAACCTTCCTCTTCAAATTGGGGATTTAACCTGAGCCGGAAATGCTAATAAGCTAACAAAATTTTGTGCTATTTCGTACGCTTCTCAAGCGTTCAATGCACGACAAAGCTGAATACAAAACGAATAAAAAAGAACAAAATTTGCAACGCGTCTTCCTGATTTCATTTTCGGGCCTCAAACGAAACCTTTCAAACGAGCTCGACGGGACGTGCACTCAGGGGTTTTTGCAAGGTACGGTCTCGAAGAAGACAAAAGCTGCTAATATGGCTGGCGCACTTCGTAGCTGCAACTTTTGGACACCAGCCTCTAAGTATTAGGAGAGGGGAACATTCACAGACATGTGCGTGTGTTGTTGCCTTATGTGCTAGCCAGTTGCCTTTCTTAGCCCCTGCGAGTGACCGGCTCTTGTAGCAGCCAACAAGACGCTTACCTTGGTCCTTCTGCTTATGATGAGAGGTCCGCAATATAGTTAGGTGATGGTTACTACGCATGAACTTTCGCGAAACTCCTTTACGGGATGTGCGTCACGCCGGTGCCGGATGTCCACAAACGCTTAATTTTGGGATTTACCCTCGTTCGCTTTTTTCAGTCTTCGGCTGGATCCTGACCTTCGCACATTCCCTCTGTCGCCTTGGCACTTCAGACGTTTGATTCTAGATGCTTCGACCATACCCGCTAATCTCATCGTCGGCCTGTACCTTTCTTCACCATCTGGTCAGACCTATTTGAACAGCCACAGGTGACGTGTTAAGGCCGCCAGGTCCAACTTGCCACCTCCGTACACACTTGGCATAAGAGGCCCCCAATTTCTTGTGCTTCTTCTGGAAAGCCGGCCGAACTTGTTACTTCCGTACAAAGTTGGTCTAACGGGCCTTTTCCTTTCTGTGCTTTTTCTGGCAGGCTTGCCAAACTTGCCACCTCCGTACACACTAGGCATAACGGGCCCTCCGTTTCTTGTGCTTTTTCAGGCAGGCTGGCCAAGCTTGCCCCCTCCGGACCCACTTGGCCTAATGGGCTCTCAGTTTCTTGTGCTTTTTCTTGCAGGCTGGCTGATCTTGCCACCTCTGTACACACTTCGCCTAATGGGACCTGCGTTTCTTGTGCTTTTTGTGGCCTACTGGTAGAATTTGCCACCTCCTGACTCACACGGCCTAACGGTACCTCAATTTCTTGTGCTTTTATGGCAAGCTGGCTGAATTTGTCGCCTCCGTACACACTTGGTCTAACGAGCCCTCATTCTCTTGGGCTTTTTCCGGCAGGCTGGCCAGACCTGCCCCCATAGCACGCACTTGCACTTACTGGCCCTCAGTTTTTTATGCTTTCTTTGGCAGGCTGGCCAAACCTACCACCTCTAAATACTGCGCCTAATACACCCTCCGTATCTTGTGCTTTTTCTGCAAAGCTCGCTCAACTTGTTACCTTCGTACACACTTCGCCTAAAGGGCCGTCCGTTTCTTGTGGTCTTTTTGGCAGCCTGACTAAACTTGCCACCTCCGTGAATACTTGACATAACGGGCCTTCCATTTTTTCTGCTTATTTGGCAGGCTGGCCAAACTTGCCACCTCGGTACAAACGTGGCCTGACGTGTGCTGCATGTATTGTGCTTTTTCTGTTTGGCTGGCTGGAAATTGCGACGTCAGTAGACGTTTAACCTAACGGCCTCTACATTTCTTGTGAGTTTTCTGGCAGGCTGCCCAAACTGGCCCCTCAGGCCAAGTGGTATACAAACTTGGCCTGATGGCCCCTCGGTTACTTCTGATTTTCTGGCAGGCTGGCGGAACTTGCCACCTGCATACACACTTCGACTAATGGACCCGGCGTTTCTTGTGCTTTTCTTGCAAGCTGGCTTAACTTCACAAATTCGTAGACACTTGGCCATTGGGTCCTCCGTTTCTTGCGTTTTTTCTGGCAGGCTGACACTACTAGCCACCTATGTACATACTGGGCCTAATCGGCCCTCCGTATTTTGCGCTTCTGGCAAGTAGGCCGCACTTGTTATCTCCATACACACTTCGTCTGTAAGGCCACCGTTTCTTGTGCGCTTTCTGGCAGCTTGACCAACCTTGCCACCTCCTTGTACTCTTGGCACAATGGGTCGTCCATTTCTTGCACGTTTTCTGGCAAGCTGGCCGAACTTGCCACCTCCAGACACACTTGGCCCAATGGACCCTCTGTTTCTTGTGCTTTATCCTGCAGGCTGGCCAAAATTGCCACTTCAATACAATCTGGGCCCAACGGGCCCTCTGTTTCTTGTGCTTGGCCCACTGGCCCAATGGGTCATCTGTTTCTTGTCCTTTTTCTGGAAGCGTGACTAAACTTGCCACTTAGTACACATTTGGCATAACGGACCCGCCGTTTTGGGGCTTTTCCCGGTAAGCTGGCCGAGCTTATCACCTCCGTACACACTTGGCCTAACGGGCCCTCGGTTTCTTGGGCTTTTCTGGCAGGCTTGCCAAGCCTGCCACCTCTGTACACACTTTCCTTAATGGGCCCTCCGTTTCTTGTGCTTTTTCTGGCAGACTGGCCGAGCTTGTCCCCTCCGTACACACTTGGCCTAACGAGCCCTCGGTGTCTTGGGCTTTTCTGGCAAGCTGGCCAAGCCTGCCACCTCTGTACACACTATGGCTGATGGGCCCTCCGTTTCTTTTGCTTTTTCTGGCAGGCTGGCCGAGTTTGTCACCTCCGTACACATTTGGCATAATGGGCCCTTGTTTCTTGGGCTTTTGTGCCAAGCTGCACAAGCCTGCCACCTCTGTACACACTTTGCCTAATGGGACCTCCGTTTCCTGTGCTTTTTCTGGCAGGCTGGCCGAGCTTGTCACCTCCGCAGACACTTGCCCTAACGGGTCCTTGGATTCTTGGGCTTTTCTGGCAAGCTGGCCAAGCCTGCCACCTCTGTACACACTTTGCCTGATGAACCTTCCGTTTCTTGTGCTATTTGTGTGGCTGACCGAGCTTGTCACCTCCAAACAGACTTGGCCTAACGGGCCCTCGGTTTCATGGGCTTTTTCTGGCAGGCTGGTGAAGGTTGACACCACCGTACACACTTGGCCTAACGGGCCCTCAATTTCTTGGGTTTTCTGGCAAGCTGGACAAGCCTGCAACCTCTGTACACACTGTGCCCGATGGGCCCTCAGATTCTTGTGCTCTTTCTGGCAGGCTGGCCGAGGTTGTCACCTCCATACAGACTTGGCCTAACGGGCCATCGGTTTGTTGAGCTTCTCTGGCAAGCTCGACAAGCCTGCCACATTTGTACACAATTTACTTGATGGGCCCCCGTTTCTTGAGCTTTTTCTGGCAGGCTGGCCGAGATTGTCAACTCCGTACACACTTCACCTAACGGGCCCTCGGCTTCTTGGGCTTTTCTGGCAAGCAGGACAAGCCTGCTACCCCTGTACATATTTTGCCAGATGGGCCCTCTTTTTGTGTTTTCTTCTGGCAGGCTGGCCGAGCTTGTCAACAACGTACACACTTGGCCTAACGGGCCCACGGTTTCTTGGGCTTTTCTGGCAGGCTGGCCAAGCCCGCCACGTCTCTACACAGTTTGCCTGATGGGCCCTCCGTTTCATATGCTTTTTCTTGCAGGCTGGCCGAGTTTGTCATCTCCGTACACACTTGGCCTACCGGGCCCTCGGTTTCATGGTCTTTCCTGGCAGGCTGACCATGCCTGCTAGCTCTGCACACACGTTGCCTAATGCGCCCTACGTTTCTTGCGCTTTTTCTGGCAGGCTGGCCGAGCTTGTCAACAACGTACACACTTGGCCTAACGGGCCCTCGTTTTCTTGGGTTTTTCTTGCAGGCTGGCCAAGCCTGCCACCTCTGCACACACTTTGCCTAATGGGCCCTCCGTTTCCTGTGCTTTTTCTGGCAGGCTGACCGAATTTGTCACCTCCATACACACTTGGCCTAACGGGCCCTCAGTTTCTTGGGCTTTTCTGGCAAGCTGGACAAGCCTGCCACCTCTGTGCACACTTTGCCTGATGGCCGCTCCATTTCTTGTGGTTTTTCTGACACGCCGGCCGAGCTTGTCACCTCCGTACACACTTGGCGTAACGGGCCATCGGTTTCTTGGGCTTTTCTGGCAGGCTGGCCAAGCCTACCAACTCGGTACACACTTTGCCTAATGGGCCCTCCATTTCCTATGCTTTTTCTGGCAAGTTGGCCGTGCTTGTCACCTCCGTACAACTTGGCCTAACCAGACCACGGTTTCTTGGGCTTTTCTGGCAGGCTGGCCAAGCCCGCCACGTCTCAAAACAGTTTGCCTGATGGGCCCTCCGTTTCTTGTGCTTTTTCTGGCAGGCTGGCCGAGCTTGTCAACAACGTACACACTTGGCCTAATGGGCCCTCGGTTTCTTGGGCTTTTCGGGCAAGCTTGGCAAGCCTGCCACCTCTGTGCACACATTGCCTGATGGGCGCTCCGTTTCTTGTGCTTTTTCTGACAGGCCGGCCGAGCTTGTCACCGTCGTACACACTTGGCCTAATGGGCCATCGTTTTTTTGGGCTTTTCAGGCAGGCTGGCCAAGCCTGCCAACTCGGTACACACTTTGCCTAATGGGCCCTCCAATTCCTATGCTTTTTCTGGCAAGTTGGCCGTGCTTGTCACCTCCGTACAACTTGGCCTAACGGGCCCAAGGTTTCTTGGGCTTTTCTGGGAAGCTGGACAGGCCTGCCACCTCTTTACACACTTTAGCTGACGGGCCCTCCGTTTCTTGTCCTTTTTCTGGAAGGGTGGCCGAGGTTGTCACCTCCGTAGACACTTGGCATAGCGGGCCCTCGGTTTTTTCGGCTTTTCTGGCAGGCTGGCCAAACCTGCCACGTCTGTACACAGTTTGGTTGATGGGCTCTCAGTATATTATGCTTTCTCTGACAGGCTGGCCGAGTTTGTCACCTCCGTACACACTTCCCCTAACAGGACCTCGGTTTCTTGGGGTTTTGTGGCAAGCTGGCCAAGCCTGCCACCTCTGTACAGACTTTGCCTGATGGCCATTACTTGTGCTTTTTTGCCAGGCTGACCGAGTTTGTCACATCCATACACACTTGGCCTGACGGACACTCGGTTTCTTGGGCTTTTCTGGCAAGCTGGACGATCCTGCCACCTCTGTACACACTTTGTTTAATGGGCCTTCCGTTTGTTGGGCTTTTTCTGGCAGGCTGGCCGAGCTTGTCGCCTCCGTGCACACTTGACCTAACGGGCACTCGGTTTCTCGAGCTTTTCTGGCAAGCTGGACAAGCCTGCCACCTCTGTGCACACTTTGCCTGATGGTCGCTCCGTTTTTGTGCTCTTTCTGACGGGCCGGCCGAGCTTGTCACCGCCGTACTCACTTGGCCTAACGGGCCCTCGGTTTCTTGCGCTTTTCTGGCAGGCTGGCCAAGCCATCCTCCTCTGTACTCACTTTGCCTGATGGCCCTCCGTTTCTTGTGCTTTTTCTTGCAGGCTGGCCGAGCTTGTCACTTCCGTACACACTTGGCCTGACGGGCCCTCCATTTCTTGGGCTTTTCTAGCAAGCTGGACAAGCCTGCCAGCTCTGTACACACTTTGCCTGATGGGCCTTCCGTTTCTTGTGCTTTTTCTGGCAGGCCGGCTGAGCTTGTCAGCTCCGTACGCACTTGGCCTAACGGGTGATCGGTTTCTTGGGCTTTTCTGGCAGGCTGGCCAAGCCCGCCACCTCTGTACACACTTTGCCTGATGGGCCCTCCGTTTCTTGCGCTTTTTCTGGCAGCCTTGGCGAGCCTGTCTCCTCCGTACACACTTGGCCTAACGGGCCCTCGGTTTCTTGGGCTTTTAGTGGCAGGCTGGTAAAGATTGTTACCGCCGTACACACTTGGCCTAACGGGCCCTCAGTTTCTTGGGCTTTTCTGGCAAGCTGGACAAGCCTGCAACCTCTGTACACAGTATGCCCGATGGGCCCTCCGATTCTTGTGCTCTTTTTGGCAGGCTGGCCGAGGTTGTCACCTCCATACAGACTTGGCCTAACGGGCCATCGGTTTGTTGAGCTTCTCTGGCAAGCTCGACAAGCCTGCTACCCCTGTACACACTTTGCCAGATGGGCCCTCTTTTTTGTGTTTTCTTCTGGCAGGCTGGCCGAGCTTGTCAACAACGTACACACTCGGCCTAACGGGCCCACGGTTTCTTGGGCTTTCCTGGCAGGCTGGCCAAGCCCGCCACGTCTCTACACAGTTTGCCTGATGGGCCCTCCGTTTCATATGCTTTTTCATGCAGGCTGGCCAAGTTTGTCATCTCCGTACACACTTGGCCTACCGGGCCCTCGGTTTCATGGGCTTTCCTGGCAGGCTGACCATGCCTGCTAGCTCTGCACACAATTTGCCTAATGAGCCCTCCGTTTCTTGCGCTTTTTCTGGCAGGCTGGCCGTGCTTGTCAACGACGTACACACTTGGCCTAGCGGGCCCTCGTTTTCTTGGGTTTTTCTTGCAGGGTGGCCAAGCCTGCCACCTCTGTACACACTTTGCCTAATGGGCCCTCCGTTTCCTGTGCTTTTTCTGGCAGGCTGACCGAATTTGTCACCTCCATACACACTTGGCCTAACGGGTCCTCAGTTTCTTGGGCTTTTCTGGGAAGCTGGACAAGCCCGCCACCTCTGTTCACACTTTGCCTGATGGCCGCTCCGTTTCTTCTGGTTTTTCTGACACGCCGGCCGAGCTTGTCACCTCCGTACACACTTGGCCTAATGGGCCCTCGATTTCTTGGGCTTTTCGGGCAAGCTGGGCAAGCCTGCCACCTCTGTGCACACTTTGCCTGATGGGCGCTCCGTTTCTTGTGCTTTTTCTGACAGGCCGGCCGAGCTTGTCACCGCCGTACACACTTGGCCTAACGGGCCATCGGTTTCTTGGGCTTTTCTGGCAGGCCGGCCAAGCCTGCCAACTCGGTACACACTTTGCCTAATGGGCCCTCCATTTCCTGTGCTTTTTCTGACAAGTTGGCCGTGCTTGTCACCTCCGTACAACTTGGCCTAACCGGCCCACGGTTTCTTGGGCTTTTCTGGCAGGCTGGCCAAGCCCGCCACGTCTCTACACAGTTTGCCTGATGGGCCCTCCCTTTCATATGCTTTTTCTTGCAGGCTGGCCGAGTTTGTCATCTCCGTACACAATTGGCCTACCGGGACCTCGGTTTCAAGGGCTTTCCTGGCAGTCTGGCCAAACCTGCCACGTCTGTACACAGTTTGGCTGATGGGCCCTCCATTTCTTGTGCTTTTTCTGGCAGGCTGGCCGAGCTTGTCACTTTCGTACACACGTGGCCTAACGGGCCCTCGGTTTCTTGGGCTTTTCTAGCAAGCTGGACAAGCCTGCCAGCTCTGTACACACTTTGCCTGATGGGCTCTCCGTTTCTTGTGCTTTTTCTGGCAGGCCGGCCGAGCTTGTCAGCTGCGTACACACTTGGCCTAAAGGGCCATCGGTTTCTTGGGCTTTTCTGGCAGGCTGGCCAAGCCCGCCACCTATGTACACACTTTGCCTGATGGGCCCTCCGTTTCTTGTGTTTTTTCTGGCAGGCTGGCCGAGCTTGTCAACAACGTACATGCTTGGCCTAATGGGCCCTCGGTTTCTTGGGCTTTTCGGGCAAGCTGGGCAAGCCTGCCACCTCTGTGCACACTTTGCCTGATGGCCGCTCCGTTTCTTGTGCTTTTTCTGACAGGCCGGCCGAGCTTGTCACCGTCGAACACACTTGGCCTAATGGGCCATCGGTTTCTTGGGCTTTTCAGGCAGGCTGGCCAAGCCTGCCAAATCGGTACACACTTTGCCTAATGGGCCCTCCAATTCCTATGCTTTTTCTGGCAAGTTGGCCGTGCTTGTCACCTCCGTACAACTTGGCCTAACGGGCCCAAGGTTTATTGGGATTTTCTGCAAGCTGGACAGGCCTGCCACCTCTTTACACACTTTAGCTGACGGGCACTCCGTTTCTTGTGCTTTTTCTGGAAGGGTGGCCGAGGTTGTCACCTCCGTACACACTTGGCATAACGGGCCCTCGGTTTCTTCGGCTTTTCTGGCAGGCTGGCCAAACCTGCCACGTCTGTACACAGTTTGGCTGATGGGCCCTCCGTTTCTTGTGCTTTTTCTGGCAGGCTGGCCGAGCTTGTCAACAACGTACACACTTGGCCTAACGGGCCCTCGTTTTCTTGGGTTTTTCTTGCAGGCTGGCCAAGCCTGCCACCTCTGTACACACTTTGCCTAATGGGCCCTCCGTTTCCTGTGCTTTTTCTGGCAGGCTGACCGAATTTGTCACCTCCATACACACTTGGCCTAACGGGCCCTGAGTTTCTTGGGCTTTTCTGGCAAGCTGGACAAGCCTGCCACCTCTGTGCACACTTTGCCTGATGGCCGCTCCGTTTCTTGTGGTTTTTCTGACACGCCGGCCGAGCTTGTCACCTCCGTGCACACTTGGCGTAACGGGCCATCGGTTTCTTGGGCTTTTCTGGCAGGCTGGCCAAGCCTACCAACTCGGTACACAGTTTGCCTAATGGGCCCTCCATTTCCTATGCTTTTTGTGGCAAGTTGGCCGTGCTTGTCACCTCCGTACAACTTGGCCTAACCAGCCCACGGTTTCTTGGGTTTTTCTGGCAGGCTGGCCAAGCCCGCCACGTCTCAACACAGTTTGCCTGATGGGCCCTCCGTTTCATATGCTTTTTCTTGCAGGCTGGCCGAGTTTGCCATCTCCGTACACAATTGGCCTACCGGGCCCTCGGTTTCATGGGCTTTCCTGGCAGGCTGACCATGCCTGCCAGCTCTGCAGAAACTTTGCCTAATGCGCCCTCCATTTCTTGTGCTTTTTCTGGCAGGCTGGCCGAGCTTGTCAACAACGTACACACTTGGCCTAATGGGCCCTCGGTTTCTTGGGCTTTTCGGGCAAGCTTGGCAAGCCTGCCACCTCTGTGCACACATTGCCTGATGGGCGCTCCGTTTCTTGTGCTTTTTCTGACAGGCCGGCCGAGCTTGTCACCGTCGTACACACTTGGCCTAATGGGCCATTGGTTTTTTGGGCTTTTCAGGCAGGCTGGCCAAGCCTGCCAACTCGGTACACACTTTGCCTAATGGGCCCTCCGATTCCTATGCTTTTTCTGGCAAGTTGGCCGTGCTTGTCACATCCGTACAACTTGGCCTAACGGGCTCAAGGTTTCTTGGGCTTTTCTGGGAAGCTGGACAGGCCTGCCACCTCTTTACACACTTTAGCTGACGGGCCCTCCGTTTCTTGTGCTTTTTCTGGAAGGGTGGCCGAGGTTGTCACCTCCGTAGACACTTGGCATAGCGGGCCCTCGGTTTTTTCGGCTTTTCTGGCAGGCTGGCCAAACCTGCCACGTCTGTACACAGTTTAGTTGATGGGCTCTCAGTATCTTATGCTTTCTCTGGCAGGCTGGCCGAGTTTGTCACCTCCGTACACACTTCCCCTAACAGGCCCTCGGTTTCTTGGGGTTTTGTGGCAAGCTGGCCAAGCCTGCCACCTCTGTACAGACTTTGCCTGATGGCCCCTCCATTACTTGTGCTTTTTTGCCAGGCTGACCGAGTTTGTCACATCCGTACACACTTGGACTAACGGACACTCGGTTTCTTGGGCTTTTCTAGCAAGCTGGACAAGCCTGCCAGCTCTGTACACACTTTGCCTGATGGGCCTTCCGTTTCTTGTGCTTTTTCTGGCAGGCCGGCTGAGCTTGTCAGCTCCGTACACACTTGGCCTAACGGGCGATCGGTTTCTTGGGCTTTTCTGGCAGGCTGGCCAAGCCCGCCACCTCTGTAAACACTTTGCCTGATGGGCCCTCCGTTTCTTGTGCTTTTTCTGGCAGACTGGGTGAGCTTGTCTCCTCCGTACACACTTGGCCTAACGGGCCGTCGGTTTCTTGGGCTTTTTCTGGCAGGCTTGTAAAGATTGTCACCGCCGTACACACTTGGCCTAACGGGCCCTCAGTTTCTTGGGCTTTTCTGGCAAGCTGGACAAGCCTGCAACCTCTGTACACACTGTGCCCGATGGTCCCTCCGATTCTTGTGCTCTTTCTGGCAGGCTGGCCGAGGTTGTCACCTCCATACAGACTTGGCCTAACGGGCCATCGGTTTGTTGAGCTTCTCTGGCAAGCTCGACAAGCCTGCTACCCCTGTACACACTTTGCCAGATGGGCCCTCTTTTTGTGTTTTCTTCTGGCAGGCTGGCCGAGCTTGTCAACAACGTACACACTCGGCCTAACGGGCCCACGGTTTCTTGGGCTTTCCTGGCAGGCTGGCCAAGCCCGCCACGTCTCTACACAGTTTGCCTGATGGGCCCTCCGTTTCATATGCTTTTTCATGCAGGCTGGCCGAGTTTGTCATCTCCGTACACACTTGGCCTACCGGGCCCTCGGTTTCATGGGCTTTCCTGGCAGGTTGACCATGCCTGCTAGCTCTGCACACAATTTGCCTGATGAGCCCTCCGTTTCTTGCGCTTTTTCTGGCAGGCTGGCCGTGCTTGTCAACGACGTACACACTTGGCCTAGCGGGCCCTCGTTTTCTTGGGTTTTTCTTGCAGGGTGGCCAAGCCTGCCACCTCTGTACACACATTGCCTAATGGGCCCTCCGTTTCCTGTGCTTTTTCTGGCAGGCTGACCGAATTTGTCACCTCCATACACACTTGGCCTAACGGGCCCTCAGTTTCTTGGGCTTTTCTGGCAAGCTGGACAAGCCTGCCACCTCTGTGCACACTTTGCCTGATGGCCGCTCCGTTTCTTCTGGTTTTTCTGACACGCCGGCCGAGCTTGTCACCTCCGTACACACTTGGCCTATTGGGCCCTCGATTTCTTGGGCTTTTCGGGCAAGCTGGGCAAGCCTGCCACCTCTGTGCACACTTTGCCTGATGGGCGCTCCGTTTCTTGTGCTTTTTCTGACAGGCCGGCCGAGCTTGTCACCGCCGTACACAGTTGGCCTAACGGGCCATCGGTTTCTTGGGTTTTTCTGGCAGGCCGGCCAAGCCTGCCAACTCGGTACACACTTTGCCTAATGGGCCCTCCATTTCCTATGCTTTTTCTGGCAAGTTGGCCGTGCTTGTCACCTCCGTACAACTTGGCCTAACCGGCCCACGGTTTCTTGGGCTTTCCTGGCAGGCTGGCCAAGCACGCCACGTCTCTACACAGTTTGCCTGATGGGCCCTCCGTTTCATATGCTTTTTCTTGCAGGCTGGCCGAGTTTGTCATCTCCGTACACAATTGGCCTACCGGGCCCTCGGTTTCATGGGCTTTCCTGGCAGTCTGGCCAAACCTGCCACGTCTGTACACAGTTTGGCTGATGGGCCCTCCGTTTCTTGTGCTTTTTCTGGCGGGCTGGCCGAGCTTGAAACTTTCGTACACACTTGGCCTAAAGGGCCATCGGTTTCTTGGGCTTTTCTGGCAGGCTGGCCAAGCCCTCCACCTCTGTACACACTTTGCCTGATGGGCCCTCCGTTTCTTGTGCTTTTTCTGGCAGGCTGGCCGAGCTTGTCAGCAACGTACATGCTTGGCCTAATGGGCCATCGGTTTCTTGGGCTTTTCGGGCAAGCTGGGCAAGCCTGCCACCTCTGTGCACACTTTTCCTGATGGGCGCTCCGTTTCTTGTGCTTTTTCTGACAGGCCGGCCAAGCTTGTCACCGTCGTACACACTTGGCCTAATGGGCTATCGGTTTCTTGGGCTTTTCAAGCAGGCTGGCCAAGCCTGCCAACTCGGTACACACTTTGCCTAATGGGCCCTCTAATTCCTATGCTTTTTCTGGCAAGTTGGCCGTGCATGTCACCTCCGTACAACTTGGCCTAACGGGCCCAAGGTTTATTGGGATTTTCTGGCAAGCTGGACAGGCCTGCCACCTCTTTACACACTTTAGCTGACGGGCCCTCCGTTTCTTGTGCTTTTTCTGGAAGGGTGGCCGAGGTTGTCATCTCCGTACACAATTGGCCTACCGGGCCCTCGGTTTCATGGGCTTTCCTGGCAGGCTGACCATGCCTGCCAGCTCTGCAGAAACTTTGCCTAATGCGCCCTCCGTTTCTTGTGCTTTTTCTGGCAGGCTGGCCGAGCTTGTCAACAACGTACACACTTGGCCTAATGGGCCCTCGGTTTCTTGGGCTTTTCGGCCAAGCTTGGCAAGCCTGCCAACTCGGTACACACTTTGCCTAATGGGTCCTCCAATTCCTATGCTTTTTCTGGCAAGTTGGCCGTGCTTGTCACCTCCGTACAACTTGGCCTAACGGGCCCAAGGTTTCTTGGGCTTTTCTGGGAAGCTGGACAGGCCTGCCACCTCTTTACACACTTTAGCTGACGGGCCCTCCGTTTGTTGTGCTTTTTCTGGAAGGGTGGCCGAGGTTGTCACCTCCGTAGACACTTGGCATAGCGGGCCCTCGGTTTTTTCGGCTTCTCTGGCAGGCTGGCCAAACCTGCCACGTCTGTACACAGTTTGGTTGATGGGCTCTCAGTATCTTATGCTTTCTCTGTCAGACTGGCCGAGTTTGTCACCTCCGTACACACTTCCCCTAACAGGCCTTCGGTTTCTTGGGGTTTTGTGGCAAGCTGGCCAAGCCTGCCACCTCTGTACAGACTTTGCCTGATGGCCCCTCCATTACTTGTGCTTTTTTGCCAGGCTGACCGAGTTTGTCACATCCGTACACACTTGGCCTAACGGACACTCGGTTTCTTGTGCTTTTCTGGCAAGCTGGACAAGCCTGCCACCTCTGTGCACACTTTGCCTGATGGTAGCTCCGTTTTTGTGCTCTTTCTGACGGGCCGGCCGAGCTTGTCACCGCCGTACACACTTGGCCTAACGGGCCCTCGGTTTCTTGGGCTTTTCTGGCAGGCTGGCCAAGCCATCCTCCTCTGTACTCACATTGCCTGATGGCCCTCTGTTTCTTGTGCTTTTTCTGGCAGGCTGGCCGAGCTTGTCACTTCCGTACACACTTGGCCTGATGGGCCCTCGGTTTCTTGGGCTTTTTAGCAAGCTGGACAAGCCTGCCAGCTCTGTACACACTTTGCATGATGGGCCTTCCGTTTCTTGTGCTTTTTCTGGCAGGCCGGCTGAGCTTGTCAGCTCCGTACACACTTGGCCTAACGGGCCATCGGTTTCTTGGGCTTTTCTGGCAGGCTGGCGAAGCCCGCCACCTCTGTACACACTTTGCCTGATGGGCCCTCCGTTTCTTGCGCTTTTTCTGGCTGACTGGGCGAGCTTGTCTCCTCCGTACACAATTGGCCTAACGGGCTCTCGGTTTCTTGGGCTTTTTCTGGCAGGCTGGTAAAGATTGTCACCGCCGTACACACTTGGCCTAACGGGCCCTCAGTTTCTTGGGCTTTTCTGGCAAGCTGGACAAGCCTGCAACCTCTGTACACACTGTGCCCGATGGGCCCTCCGATTCTTGTGCTTTTTCTGGCAGGCCGGCTGAGCTTGTCAGCTCCGTACACACTTGGCCTAACGGGCCATCGGTTTCTTGGGCTTTTCTGGCAGGCTGGCCAAGCCCGCCACCTCTGCACACACTTTGCCTAATGGGTCCTCCATTTATCATGCTTTTTCTGGCAGGCTGGCCAAGCTTGTCACCTCTGTACACATTTGGCCTAACAGGCCGTCGGTTTCCTGGGCTTTCCTGGCAAGCTGGTGAAGCCTGCCACTTCTGTACAGACTTTTCCTGGTGGCCTCTCCGTTTCTTGTGCTTTTTTGGCAGGCTGGCTGAGCTTGTGACTTCCTTACACACTTGGCCTAACGGGCTCTCGGTTTCTTTGGCTTTTCTGTCAGGCTGGCCAAGCCTGCCAGCTCTCTAGACACTTTGCCTAATGGTCCCCCCGTTTCCTGTGCTTTTTCTGGCAAGTTGGCCGAGGTTGTCACCTCCGTACAACTTGGCCTAACGGGTCCCCGGTTTCTTGCGCTTTTCTGGCAGGCTCGCCAAGCCTGCCACCTCTGTACACACTTTGCCTGATGGGCCCTCTGCTTCTTGTGCTTTTTCTGGCAGACTGGGCGAGCTTGTCTCCTCCGTATGCACTTGGCCTTACGGGCCCTCGGTTTCATGGGCATTTCTGGCAAGCTGGACAAGCCTTTCACCTCTTTACCCACTTTGCCTAATGGGCCCTCCGTTTCCTGTGCTTTTTCTGGCAAGTTCGCCGAGCTTGTCACGTCCGTACAACTTCCCTAACGGGCCCTCGGTTTCATGGGCTTTCCTGGCAGGCTGACCAAGCCTGCCAGCTCTGCACACAATTTGCCTAATGGGCCCTCCGTTTCTTGTGCATTTTCTGGCAGGCTGGCCAAGCTTGTCACCTCCGTACACACTTGACCTAACAGACCCTCGGTTTCTTGGGCTTTTCTGGCAAGCAGGCCAAGCCTGCCACCTCTCTACAGACTTTGCCTGATGGCCCCTCCGTTTCTTGTGCTTTTTTGGCAGCTTGGCCGAGCTTGTCACTTCCGTACACACTTGGCCTAACGGGCCCTCGCTGTCTTGGGCTTTTTCTGGCAAGCTGGACGAGCCTGCCACCTCAGTACACACTTTGCCTGATGGGCCCTCCGTTTCTTGTGCTCTTTCTGGCAGGCTGACCGAGTTTGTCACCTCCTTACACACTCGGCCTAACAGGCCATCGGTTTCTTCAGCTTGTCTGGCAGGCTGGCCAAGCCTGCCACCTCTGTACACAGTTTGCCTGATGAACCCTCCGTTTCTTATGCTTTTTTTGGCGGGCTGGCCGAGCTTGTCACTTCCGTATACACTTGGCGTAATGGGCCCTCGCTTTCTTGGGCTTTTTCTGACAGGCTGGCCGAGCTTGTCACCTCCGTACACACTTTGCCTGATGGCCGCTCCGTTTCTCGTGCTTTTTCTGACAGGCCGACCGAGCTTGTCACCTCCGTACACACTTCGCCTCATGGCCCTTCGGTTTCCTGGGCTTTTCTGGCAAGCTGGACAAGCCTGCCACCTCTGTGCACACTTTGCTTGATGGGCGCTCCGTTTCTTGTTCTTTTTCTGGCAGGCTGGCCAAGCTTGTCACCTCCGTACACACTTGGCCTAACAGGCCCTAGGTTTCCTGGGCTTTTCTGGCAAGCTGGCCAAGCCTGCCACTTCAGTACAGACTTTGCCTGATGGCCCCTCCGTCTCTTGTGCTTTTTTTGGCAGGCTGGCCGAGCTTGTCACTTCCGTACACACTCGGCCTAACGGGCCCTCGCTTTCTTGGGCTTTTCTGGCAAGCTGGACGAGCCTGCCATCTCTGTACACACTTTGCCTGATGGGCCCTCCGTTTCTTGTGCTTTTTCTGGCAGGCTGACCGAGTTTGTCACCTCCGTACACACTTGGCCTAACGGGCCCTTGGTTTCTTGGGATTTTCTGGCAAGCTGGACGAGCCTGCCACCTCTGTACACACTTTGCTTAATGGGCCTTCCGTTTGTCGGGCTTTTTCTGGCAGGCTGGCCGAGCTTGTCGCCTCCCTGCACACTTGGCCTAATGGGCCCTCAGTTTCTGGGGCTTTTCTGACAAGCTGGACAAGCCTGCCACCTTTGTGCACACTTTGCTTGATGGGCGCTCCGTTTCTTGTGCTTTTTATGACAGGCCGGCCGAGCTTGTCACCTCCGTACAACTTGGCGTAACGGGCCCTCGGTTTCTTGGGCTTTCCTGGCAGGCTGGCCAAGCCTGCCACCTCTGCACACACTTTGCCTAATGGGCCCTCCGTTTCCTGTGCTTATTCTGGCAGGCTGGCTGAACTTGCCACCTCCGTGCACATTTGGGATAACGGGTCCTCCGTTTGAAAAATGAAAAAAAGTTTTGCAGTCGCTGACCAACTCAAACGAAAAGTCGTTTCGGTAACCCTATGGGTTCCTTGTTCACAATGAGGCGGACAAGACGAGTAATGGCATAATAAAGGCTATGTTTGTGTTTAATGACTGATTGTAGATGATTGGCATACTTCCTGCTGCTCGGTTCATGGTCCCGGTTGTCGTTCAGATGAAGGATGACTGAAAAAGAAGCCGCGTTGTCAGATTTCGTTCTTTGGCCAAAGGTGCCGCGTTATCTGTGTCTATGTCCTCCGTTTCTTGTGCTTTTTGGGCAGGCTGGCCAAACTTGCCACTTCCGTACACTCTTAGAATAACGGTCTCTCCGTTTCTTGTGCTTTTTCCCAGAGGCTCACGGAAGATCACGGAAGGCAATAAGACTAGGATTCATTATGCAAAGAAGAAGTGAGGCGTGCAGACAGGACACAAGGGTAGAGAAGTGGACAACACGAACGCCGACTATCAACTGAAGGGAGCACTGAGGCGAAAAAAGAAGACACGAAAGCGCTCCCTTCAGACAGTCGGGCTTTTCCTGGCAGGCTGACCGAACTTGTCACATCCGTACGCACTTGGCCTAACGGGCCCTTGGTTTCCTGGGCTTTTTCTGGCAGGCTATCATGACACTTTTTGCCAAACAGGCTCTCCTTTTCTTGTGATTCTTCTGGCAGGCTGATAGAACTTGCCACCTCCTTACTCACAAGGTCTATTGGACCCTCTGTTTCTTGTGCTTTTTCTGGCAGGCTAACCGAGCTTGTCACCTCTGTACACACTGGGCCAACCGGGCTGTCCGTTTCTTGTGCTTATTCTGGCAGGCTGGCCGAACCTGCCACCTAGGTGCGCACTTGGCCTAATGAGTCTTCCGTTTCTTGAGCTTTTTCTTGCAGGCTGGTCGAACTTGCCTTCTCATTACGCCCTTTGTTTAACGGGCCCTCCGTTTGATGTGCTTTTTCTTGCAGGCTGACCAAACCTTCCAGCTGCGTATACAGTCGGCCTCACGGGCCCTCTATTGTTCTTTTTCTGGCAGGCTGACCAAACTTGCAACGTGCGTACAAACTTGGTATAACGGGCCCTCTGTTTCTTGTGCTTTTTCTTGCAGGCTGGCCACACCTGCCACCTTTGTACACACTTGGCACAATGGACCCTCGATTTCCTTGTTTTTTTCTTGCAAGCTGGCCGAACTTGCCACCTCGATACACACTTGGATTAACGAACCGTCGGTTTCTTGTGCTTTTTCCTGCAGGCTGGCCAAACTTGACCCCTGTATACACAGTCGGTCTAACGGGCGCTTCGTTTCTTGGGCTTCTTCTGACAGCCTGACCAAACTTGTCACTTCCGTACAAACTTGGCATTACGGGCCCTCCTGTTCTTGTGCTTTTCTGGCAGGCTGGCTGAACTTGCCACCTCCGTGCACACTTGGCCTAAAGAGTGCTCAGTTTCTTGTGCTTTTTCTTGCAAGCTGGCTGAACTTGCCACCTCAGTACGCACTTGGTCTAACGGGCCCTCCGTCTCCTGTGGTTTTTCTGGCAGGCTGACCGAACCTTCTAGCTGTGTACCCACTTGCCCTAACGGGCCGCCCCTCTTGTGCTTTTTCTGGCAAGCTGGCTGAACTTGTCGCCTCCGTACACACTTGGGCAATGGGCCTTCTGTTTCTTTGGCTTTTTCTGGCAGCCTGGCCGAAGTTTCACCAGCGTACGCACTTGGCCTAACGGCCCTCCATTTCTTGTGCATGAAAACCACCGCTCTCTACTGCCTTATGCTCGCTACCGAAGACTGAAACGTTCCACTCATCACTGCGCGCAGCTGGCTCTGGAATCGTTTCATTCTCCTGTGTCCGCGACTCAATAGGGAATACGCCTGTCAGTCTGTCAGTGTACTCCTGCCTTTGTCCCCTGACAGCTCCCATATTGGGGGATTCTCCTCGTTCCCTCAGTGTTTGCTTTGGCCTATTCAAAGACGAATAGCTGACTTGCTCTGGCAGGTTCACCAAAATTGCCGCCTCCGTACACAGCTGGCATTTCACTGAACGTTGTTGCTTATGCGGTTTCAACAGCTGCTGGTTGTCGGAGTCCTGAACTGTGGCAAATACCATCCGCGCTTCACAGCTCCTGGCCCTGTGGCTCTTATCGCTGCAGTTTTAAAAAAACAAGTGTTTTCTGCGCCTCCAGCGCGCGTACACAGTCAGCGGGCGCCTTCGTTTCTTGCACTACTTTAGGTACGTCACCCTCTTCCTCCTCATGCGTGCCGGTGGAGTTGGAAATCTGCGGTTGAAAATTCCCACGGAAATACTTGTTAGCCTGTGGCTTCCCGGCCCCAAATCCTGCTTTGTCGCTTCTCTCTGATCGTCGGGGAGTACTGTGAAAACTTTGGCGTATGAGAAAACCTCGGCGAGATCTCCCGCTATCTCTTTTTGGCCTTCGAAGTCGGCGGGAAATTCTAGACCGAATGTCTGAACGAAGCCTTCTTAGCCCTGTCGTAGTTTCGCGCTCTCTCATCGGACAAGCATTTCATGAAACACTTAGCGATACTTAATGGTGTCAGCGCTGGTAATCTCTCGGTCCACAAGTCCCGGCTGATACCCTCCTTCTTAGAGACTCATTCAAAATCGACGAGGAAATTAGCAATATATTTGTCTGCCCGGAAAATGGAGCTGGCGTCGCCCTATCTGCCATCTAAGTATCTGACTTTTGCACTCAAGCTCTTCCATACTAAGTTCGTGCCGTTTCACTACCTCCTCCTCGCGCCTCTCCTGCGCTTCTGCTTCATGCTTGCGCCTTTCTGCCTGTTCATGCTCGCGCCTCTCGCATTCCTCTGCTTTTCCCTTTCTTTCAAGAATGGTTTCCCGAGCCTCGACCGCTTCCTCGACGATCACATCTTCTGCGTTCATGACGTCGATAACTGCTTCTTTTATTTTTGGGGAGCCATGCGAAAGTGCCAAACTCGTCGCAAACTTGAAGGATGTCCTCAACTTCGAATTTTGCCATAGCAAATTTCTTTGCCTTCAAAATTCACCCTTTCTTAAAATTGATTTTGATATTTAAAGAAAGTGAATTTCAAAAACAGTGCCCACCAGAAAACACAAATATACTCTCCTAACATCTGCTTACTTGTACTAGAGAGAGTTCTGGCGACATGAAGAGCAAACGTCAGGTACTTCCTAGCCTGTCGCCATCGCTATCAGAAGACTGCAGAATTTCTCAACGCTCCTCCCTTACCAAAAATCTTTTCTGACCTAATCGGCCTCCTCTCAACTCCTCTCCTCATTCTGGAAAAGCTGTAATTGTTACATATTGACTTTCGCAGGGCCAACTGAAATGCCAATTTGCTCACGACTTTCGAGGATTACTTGGATTTGAATGTTATCCATGTTTACAGTGCGCCCTGTGTTTCTTCCCCACTAGTAGTTTAGCCCATGAAACATTATATTCTTGGTCGACGAGACAAGAACACTAACACCGAGCACCATTACCGACTACCTGCGCTAATGAGTTTGGCGAAAAGATAAGCAAACACGTAGCGCTCACCACACCGATGTAGCTAACGCCAACGGATCCCATAAGATGCCAGCCACTGTTGTGAAGCCGGGGATCCATGCGGCCACGAAAGTTCCATGGATGGTACCATGCTAGGTGCCGACAGAAGGAAAAGTCCCGGGCGACGTTGAAGATAGAAGAAAAAGTTTTATAAGCAAACGTACGTGAATCAGTTTTACAAACACGGCTCCAACTATCGGAGCACGCTACATGCTTAAGACTTTGCATGTCCGAGCGTCTTTTACAGACGTCCGTATCCGCTTTTTATGCGGTTTATTAAGAGAACAGAAAAATGTTTATATTCAAAAGTACATAATTCAGTTTTATAAACACGGCTCCAACTACCGGAGCACACTACGCTGGAGTCTTTGCATGTCCTAGCATTTTTTCACAGCCGTCCATATATTTCCCTCTTTCCCTCGTCAAGGGAATTCGCTGGACAATCACAAACGCCGAATCGTTCGCCATCTTCTGTTCCCCAACGTCCCATGTCTCTCCAACGTTGCACAATACAAGGCAACCATGTGACAAACTATGAACCTGCCATCCACCCCCTGTTTCCCGACATCCCATGTGTCTGCAACGTTGCACAATATGAGGCGACGAAGTGGCAACTGTGAACCTGCCGTCGACGCTTTCACAGGAAGTTTTCGACAATGACTCTGTCATCGACCAGTGCCCTCTTGACGGTCAGGAGGGGCGACGTTGTCTTGAAGCGAGCTGTCATTTCATTTCTGGGTGCTCGAAAAGCTGAAAATCTGGAACATGACTGCCTGTCCTTAAGGCTCAGGTGACGCTGATTGAGCTCCCTTGAGTGAACGATGAGGTGTGATCGGCACCCGTGATAGCCGCATGTCTGCCGGTGGAGCATCCTTTGTTATGAGGGATCGTCAGGCGCAGCCTCTTGTGTTACAGTAGGACATACCCCGAGGATTGACCAAGAACGGGCGCAACCGCGTCCATTGGCACATACTATATGGCCTACAGGTGACGTCTATGAGCGGTCTCGCCCGCAGAAATGTCATTTCCGGTGGCGCATACGGCGGAAAGAAAGGCACAGACCCCGAAACCTGTTCTATACGGCAAACAATCTACGGGGTGATCATATTTACCTTTTCCGGAATTTAAAAAGAAATCACCTGTTGCCGATAACGTAATCCTGATCATTGAGCGTGATTATTCACAGAAGCGAACATGCACGAGAAATGGCAACGTATATTCACCTAATTAAAACACTTAACAGAATAGCCTCCTAAGTAAATATTTTACGGCACATATTACAATTAACGAATTGTAGTCGCTAGTCTTGCTAGGCATATCCACTTTAATAAATGTCCATAATGACACCATTTTGGACATGCGCCATCAAACATGCCGTGAAAAAATTACTGTTGTTCCACTTTCTTTTTTCCCAAAACGCTCTTTTGGGTTTTGCACAACAGTATTTGGAACGCCCATGCATTTCGTCCCTTACTTTGAGAAATAGTGTCTCGAAATCTTTTATATATACGAAATCTCGTATCTCTTCTATCCTCGAGCTTAACTTCAAGTGGATACATATTGCAAATTCAACGACTGCAATTCGTAACTTAGAGTACGTGCCGTAACGTTAAGACGTTAATTAGGGGTCTACGTTAACTATATTTGAATATGTGTGTCAATTTCTCGTGCTAGTAATTGCTGCCTGTTCAAATAATGAAGCTCAATGACAAGGATTATGCTTTCTGACATGGTCGATTCACAAAACTTAAAAATGATCACACCGTATTATGCGAGCGTGTAGGCTTCATGCTGCGCATATAACGGAACAATATCTGACTCAGATGTTCACGGCAGCATTGCCTACCGATCAAATACGTTTTCATACCGTGTTTGAAACGTGCTCTCATACCTCTCAAACGAGTGTCCCTGCGTCCATGCGTAGCTCGCTGACCGCCTTCGTCTCGAGGCTGGCTTCCCCACAATAAGAGGCATGGTGAGTTGAAGCCCACTTCTGTGATTCTCTTCGTCTCACAATCACATGTTCCAAGCATGTACACTGCATTAACGTGAAGATCACAAGTCACGTTGACGCTGCACGTATGAACTTTAGAGAGAGGAAGAGATGCTGGCTTTATAGAGAAACTGGTATGCCCGCCGACCTGAAGGCCTCCCCCACTTGTGAAAAATGTTAGAAATGTGAGAAAGGTGAGAAATGTGATATAAAGGGTGATCACAGAAACGCACTAACTGTACATGTGCCTGAGGACACGTGTACACATGCTCAAAGTATTCAGAACGCTCGCGTGCTGCAAGAATGTTGCGCAGCTCCAAGCTCGATGCTGGGAACACCGCTGAAAACGAACACTTGTGCCGATTACGATTTGTCAAGTTGGTAGCTGAGCTCAGGGTTCCTCCTGGGGTCTAGTGGCAGTGAGTCAAATGAAAAAGCGTTAGACGAAAAAAAATTGACAGACACTTTAGAATACGTCAAAGAAGGTGAAGGCAAAAGCCTGCGCCCTCAAGAGACATCCTTTGAATTACTGGACATTCTCATTCGAATGCGTTCATTGTTACTTCTTATTACTTGTTTTCTCCCAAAAAAGCTCGTGGGCTTGAGTGCCTTAATGAAGGCTACCTTAATTAACTGTACCTTGGTCAGCTATGCCCTAATTAACACCAAAGGTCGCGGGTTCGAGTGCCTTCATGAACTCTATACAAATTGACTGAGCGTTTATGGCTTCATTAGTGGCATCGATGGGAATAAGACGACGAACGCGCAAGCAGTGGCACGAGCGCTCCAATTTTCTGCACCTCACAACGCAAGCTGGACAGACAGAGATCTAAGACTTTCGCCTTAATAGTTAAAACGCCTCATTAGCAAGGATTTAGCAAAAGTATGGGAAGGAAAATTTGGAGGACGCTTAAGCTTCGCCTTTAAGAGTGGAACGCGATAGCATCAAAAAATTCCTGACTGCTTCTCACGCTTCCCGACGACTGCAGCGTTGGTAACCGTAATGTATACTGGGAAGCGCTCGGGGCGAACGCTATGCATGAAGGCGGGCTTTTTAGTCGAAACGCGGCCTCTTGCAGGGGCGGCGATGCGGCGGAGGCGAGCGCCATCTGGAAGTCTTTCAAGGAGGCAGGCGCACAGCTCCGTGGACTTTCAGATATTTACGCACCGGCGTGCTCAAATAGCGGACGCCGTTTGCGGTCTGTGTATTGTAGAAAAGCTGGAAAAGGGGTTTCTTTGAGTTTTCGCGTAACAGAATTATGTGTTCGCGTATATTGAAATTACAATCCAAGAGCTATCGTATCTGTAGGTTGTGTGTAAGTCGCAGTTTACTATTTTTTCACGTATTTTAGCTTGAAAAAAATCATTTATTTGAGTGAATTTATTGCGTCACCTGAGCGGCCTGGGTATGTGTGGTTCGAAATTTTTTTTTGCCGAAGCCACCGCCGACGTCGTAGTTTATGCGACACGGGTTCCTTAACGCTGTCACGTTAATAGCCGAAGAAAAGGTATTACCCGAATATTTATTATAAAGAGCTTATACGTTAGCTTATTGTTTCTCATTCTTGCTCCAAATGGGGTTGCTGTTCCAGATGCAACGGGTGCCCGAACTTGTTGTGTATCTGAGATCGATTACATTCTTTTATGTTTTGTTTTCATATACGTCTCGGACAACATCTAGACCTCTGTCGCATTTTTTTCTAGCTCTATTCTTGCTTGATTTGTTGAACGTAGGGCGTTATTCCTGCTGTTAGGCGAAAAACAAATGCCTAAGTCACAGTGATTAAGTTTCCTTATGATACTGTGAGTTAAAAATTGCCTTGTAAGGGTCCGTGATTAACACGATTGACTAATGCGGTGTACTATTATCAAATCGTATCATATTCGATAATTATCTATTGAAATCCACATGATTTCTTTTCCTACGTCATGATCATGGGACTTATTATACAAGACCTGCTGCTGCTGTCTAGTACACTGTAACGTCCAATATGTTCAACCTAAACACTAGAAAAAAACGACTCATTTTGTTTGTTGCTCTTAATCACCATACCCACTCACCTCAGCCATCACCATGTGGTATACCATGCATATATCGCTATACAACTCAATACACGACAACTATAACTTTATATAACCATATGCACACGCATACAGCTAAGTAAACCGTTCCTATCGCTTCATTACCACCATGTCCTTCCCAACGAACTGGTGGAGAGCATATCGCTGGCGCACGCCGCACAACAACGAAACCACCTCCATGTCACTCTTCCTGCCAAGTGTCTCGTTACGTCTCACCACTCCAGTGCTCCTCCTTCCCCACTCGATCGCTCTCACTCCACTAGTCGCTCCCAACCGAGGACATACCACTCTACATTACCGAGTATCGTGTCTTAATCTGTATAATGCTATCGCATCAAAACCTTTTGCAATGCACCTATCGCGGCTCTGGCATCAGAATCAGAATAACCCCTACCTTTATTACGCTGTCTCCTGATCGGCTCGCGTTACAAATTCGGGTTCAATGCCGACGACCCAGTTTTTTATCTGTGCAATGCTGTTGTAACAAGGCTGAAATTGTGCAAGTTGCTTTATGATCATGGGTGAAAAACAGCGCAGATTGAACGCGGAAGGACAGCGCTCTGTCATGTGTTTATTTTGTCCTTTATATTCGCGCTGTTTCTCACCATAATGCTGTTGCATTAACAAGAGCTATTGATCGTCAGCACATCACGTTGCAGTTGATGTACAAGCAAAGAATTGTACCTGGGCAGGTAATGCAGTGCGTAGGAAGCATTAAAAGAGAAAAAAAAAGAAGTCAAGCAAATGAGGTGGCGACGTGATTTCGCCGAGGCTGTTTCCGGGCGTAGCCCGCCAGGAGCGACCCATTTCTCATTCCGAGGCCCCTTCATGCGTCCGCGCATCCTTATTTGTCTGGAAGCGTGCTCGGCGCGGCCGCTTGTAAAATATTGGGCCCGACGCCGGGGCCCACGATGATGCTCACCGTGGTCGCCAGCAGCGCCGCTACGAGGTGGTGTTGGCGGTGTCTTTGCTACGCAGTGAACCGACGCTCACGACGTGCCCATCAATTGTCTCAGCGCCGAGTCTGGCTCACCGGGGAAGCCGACCGCTTTGGAGCGGACGTTCTCTCTGTCGATTTGTTTCTGTGTTTCTTCTTGTTGCTTTATCTAAATCTCTGTGTCCTTGCTTTCGTATCTTCGCTATTTTCGTATTTCCTCACTCTTCCTCCATCTTTTGCCTGCTGACCTTGCAGACCCGCTAGCCGAAATTGTTGCGTGCAGCAGGGTCTGCCCTGCTGGCCCCACAAAGGCCGAACGCCGTTCGGACTTTGTGGTGCCAGGTCAATCAGAGCAGATTAGAAACACTTGTTATCATTTGGATATGGAAAGTCCACCTGTGCAGAAAAAAAATAACTATTAAACATTACTTGAATAAAATAATTCGTTGTGTAATCGTTTCATAAACTTTTGCTGAATTACCCAAATTTGGAGACTCGCTCCAGGGTGTCGAAAAATACTATAGCCTTTGCATTAAGTTTGCCGAGTTTAAATTAGAATTATGAGACATTAAACACAGCGTAGCAAAAATGACACGTTGGGATTTGTGAGGTTCAAAGGGAACTTAAATGACATTTCCGACTCGTTTTTTTTAGCACACCCTTAAGGCTAAACCCCATGAGAGCGACTTTGTGCACGACCGCGACAAGCGACGGCTTCGAGCGACAGATCGGGCCGTCGCTTGAACAGATCGCTCGGTGTTGTCGCTCGATTGCTCGGTTTTACAAATCTAGAATTCGTCGCTTGTCGCACGGAAATGGTATGAGCGACTAGCCAATAGCGCGAAGCCGGAACTAGATGTACGTTACTCAAATACTAGTTATCGTCGCACGGAACGAGCAAACGGTTGAGTTTTTATACGTGCAACAATAAGGACCTACTGCAGGACCTTCGGAAATATTTTGTGCCACTCTTTACAGTAAAATACATCAACTTAAATTAGTAAAGCACGACTCACGCTTGATCTGACGTGTAGTTGCTGCCCTCATGCCGGCAAAACCGCGGAGACGTCGCTTGAAATCTTCGCTCGCATGGGGTACAACTTGTAGGCGACGCGTGAACGCGACAGCAATCTCCATCGCATCGCTTGTCGCTGTCGCGCGCAAGATCGCTTCCATATGGTTTATACTTTAATAACCTAAAGCAACACGAAAGAAAAACACTAGTGCAAGCTATAGACTGATGAATTATCCTTCGAAAACTATATTTCGTTAATTTCGCAGTAATACGTTCTTTATCTGACAAGGAAATGCAGGTGGAAATTTTACTTCTTAAATTTTGCGACGAAACACCAGCGCCTGTATTTTAGTGTGACGTTACTGATTTCAAAGTGTTTTCATTAATTTTTTGCTGTTGTGACTCGGTAAAATGCATCAGGTTTTGGCTCTGTTGAAACACAGTGTCGCCCATTTTTACCAATAAAAAAATAAGTAGTCTCAAGTCGACAGCATCAAAATCCATGACTCCACAGTCAGATGGTGCGGAAACTTCAAGCAGCAGGGCCATTTGTCTTTCATATTTGCGTCTATTCTGGCTTGGCAAGCTTCTTCGCTCATTGAGGGTTTTCATGTTTCCGTGATAGTAGAGCAATTTACAAATCTAGCTGAAATAATATTCCCCTTTATGGCCCCTTTAAGGTCAAGCATTAGCTGGGGTCGAACTCCGATGCGGCCTGTTCAAATACATGTAAAATGGAGGAACGCTTTGCTGAGATAACCACTGGGCCGATTTTAACGAAGTTTATTGCATTTGAGAGAGAAAATTTAAACTTTAGTGACTGATGGAAGCGCATCTTGATTTAAAGCCTTAACTATTGAACTGGAATTTAAAGAATGGTAAGATAGAAGGAGAGTATAGAAGCAAGAAATTTACAAACTTGTAGCTCTGCACCAAGAAAGTATATCGTAGTTATGTAGACTTCATCCATTTGAGCGTTCAAAGCGGACAGATTTGATATATGAACTTGTATATCTTATGTTAAATTGTTACATTGTTTACAAGGCTTTTGAAAAAGTCCTACTCCCATAATAGTGGTATACTTGAGAGCCACGTATACATATACAAAATTTGTCCGCTTTCGATGTACTATTTGATGCTAAATACAGAATGGTGATATCGTATTTCGTTGCTTAGTCACAGAGTTGTAAGCTGGATAGTTTCGTTCTTTACAAATTTGCGATTTTAACAGTTTTTATTAGGTAATCGACGGGCCTAAATCGAAAATTCGCTGCCAGCAGTCACTAGAATTTAACATTCTCTCTTAAAGGCAGCAATCCTCATCAAATTCGGTGCAGTGGTTGCCGAGAAAGACTGTTTCTCCTTACCCATCTACTTAGACATGAGCCCCTGTGCTAAAGCTTCCTCCTAATACTTGTTTCTAGGAACCGGTTTCGATTTCGGTACCACGGAGGAGGATGCGTCATGACGTCATGACACATCAGCTCGGCTCGTACCTGCAATCGCTGAGGCTTCCACATGCTAGCGCAGTCAGGTGAAGCCCGCGCAGTAGTCTCATTTTAGTGTTCTGGGAGCAGTATTGCCATACCAATGCCTTGTTGCGACACGACGTCAGCGAATTTTGCTCTGTGTTATGGCGTCACGATAATGACCACCACGCCAGGTTCGACATTGCGAAAATTAGTATACAGTATGAAGTTAAAATATATTATAGGTTTTCCAACCTGCGCACTACATAAATGTATTTTTATGCATACATAATGTGTGGTAACGCTTCCACAACTTCGAAAATTACTTGTCAGTACTTTTTAACGTTATCTTCTCCTATACTGTGGTGGAACTACTGCTTGCTTGATGTTTTCTTTTTTTCTTAAATTTTTCGTCCTAAAACGTAAGTTCACCAACGGAAGCATCACTCCAACTTCTTTCTTTGCTTCACTGTGGGCTAACGGGGAAGGTCCCCCTTGATTTGCCTAAAAGAGAGGCGCAGAGGCGAACCTCGAACTGTCCTACTCATAGAAAAAGTTAAGTACTGGGGTGTTACGTGCTAAACTGACGACCTGATTATGAGGCACAGTATAGTCGGGGGATTCTGGATTAATTGCTAACCTCTCAGTCTAGCCTGTTGTCGCCATTTCGTGGCATGTACCGAATCTTATTTCATAAATTCGAACGCGAAGCTTAAGCGAGATAAATCTTGATGTTGACGTCTTGTGTGGTCATCCAGCAAAAGCGCGTTAACATATTACCATCTCTGACTCGGAAAATGTCGCGTTGCGCACGGTGCTTCTGACGAGCGTGAACACGCCAACAGACTCATGCGGCTGCATCTATTGGGGCGAAAGAAATTGAACCGACTGTTTTAAAGACTACCATCAGATGCGAGACGGTTCACTGGTCAAGTCTGCTCTGTGTGAAAGCATGTGAATATAGAAGCTATGTTTTGTGCCAGATGCCCGTTTCTGTTTTAACGCGACAGCCTTAAGGGCCCCGTGGCGCAGGAAATCCGGTGTCGGCATCGGGTGTGCTGTGAGCGAAAAATGCCATATATTTAGTATACGGCACTAAAGTTCTTCTATCACTAAAGTTGCTCATACCTTGTCTTACATTCTTGACAAAGTTATTCCTCGCAATCTTGAGGATGAGAGCCCACAAAAGAATGCCACGAAACAAAATCCCGACAGCGCATGCCTTTTATGTTAAATCTTCCCAGACTGAAGTATTAAAAGTACGAAACAATAACAGAAGGTCGGCCCACGCAAGAGGCCGCGTTTCTACCAGAACGCTCGCTTTCGTGCATAGCGCTCGCCGCCAGCGTTTCCTGGGAAACATTACCGTAGGAGGCGCCGTTTACAGCACGGGATCGGCTATTACCTACCATGACGTCTGTACACGCTACTGATTAGACCGTTTAACCTTTCCGCCACTCACACGGAAATCCCCGCGCAGCTGCAGACTCGCACTTTTACTTCCTCCAACGCATTCATCCCTCCATTTACCTTTCTCCCTCTTGTAAATTCTGCGTCTCTCCCAAAGCAGACTTAAACCACATCAAGCCCTTTTCTCAAGCAATTGTTATCTAATGAGGAGCAGTGGGAGGCGGCCTTGCGCAGCTGGAGGCCCTGCCTCCAGGAAGCCGTCCTGGAGTGGGCTTAGAAGATAGAGGAGGCCTACTTCAAGTAGTCCCTCACCCCGCCCTGTATCTCGTTGCCCCCTACCCTTTAATGAAGGATAAATAAAGTTTTTCATTCGTTCATTCATTACATAAGCTTCAGTTGCCGGGAAGTATGAGAAGCAGTCGGGAATCTCTGAATGCTATCGCGTGCCACTCTTAAAGGCGAATCTTAAGCGTCCTCTAAAAGTGTTTTTTTTTAATCAGTCTAATATCGCCTCGGTGCAGCAAATGGTGTGGCAGTAATTCTGGATGTTCTTATCTCACATACAAGTATTTCTAACTGCACTTCTAACGTATTTGTTCAAGCGAAATAAAAATGTAGGATATGAGAGCTTAATTTGCATCTACACTCACGGTGCACGAGTGTCTTTGCTTTCCACCTTCATCGGAATGACACCGCCGCGGCAGGTATCGAACCCGTGACCTCGAGCTCAACAGCGTAACGCATTAGCCATTGAGCTACCACGGCGAGTCCGTCGTATACCTTTGTTCGAATCGTCAACCTGCACGGAATATTTTTAACAGCCCATTTCGTATACAGACCGAAGTGACTTGAAGGCGCCAACATCGGGGTTGATCGATCTCAACTGAAGTGCCTGATTGCATATAATTACCTAGCTTAGTTTATTATTATTTGCTGATGAGAAGACATTCTTAAGAAGGTTATGATGCATTCCCATCACCCCCTTTCTCCTGACAGGCCTTCGGTCACATCACGTACGCTGACAGAACTAGCCATTAGAGTAAGAGCTGCGCTCTCCATATATCACTGAACTCTTCTACTTCCTTTTCTTTATATTTTTATTTTTCCCCACTCTCTTTCCCCGCCTCCTTGTTGAAGTGTCTGCCATTGTGCGAGACTGTTACTGTAGTGGCTGTTGCCTTTAACATACGGCACCAAGGTTTTCTGCACTTCTCATAGCCACTTCTTCCTCCTTACTTCATTCCTCCATGTTCGGAGGAATTGTTTCTTTACGGTGTCTTTTGCATTCATGTCCTTTTCGTGCAGCGCAGTGGCTACCTCGTGGGGAGTTAACTCGTCAGGAACTCCCTGCACGATAAAATACTGATTGCAGTCCTTTGGAAGGTGAGCTTCCAGAGCGATACCACTGTTATTATAAAATGCGCGCGCCTCTTTTGTTTAGCAACAATCTATGATTTCATTCTGTCATTATATGAGCCACCTATCAGAGTCGCAGTAACACACTGATGGTCACTTCGAGTGACATCGGCGCCATCGTATACACCCTTGTGACTAGCAAGACCACTTATCATCGGTATTCGTGTAAAATGGACCGCAGTATGTCTAATTAGCACGCAACTTAAGCGGGTGATAGGTAGATATCGCCTTGTCTTTGCAAACCGGCTTGAAAGCCCGTCACGCAAACCCGTGCAACGCAATAAGATGATATTTATGTAGAGCCTAAAATCAATGGTGGATGCACAAAATAAGCGTGTGCACAGGGCCAACATTCTATTAAGGGGACTTTCCGCGTGTGTCCTGTGGCTCTTTTCTTCCCGACCTTGACTTAAGTGGTCGCGCAATTGTAACGGACATTTTCAACTGACCCAACTAGTCATCCTATAGTATAAACGCGTTTTTATCAGGAAGCCGGAGCCAGTGCTCCGAGAACAAAATGGTCGAAACGTTATGAAGACTTGTCCTCGCGAGGACAACTCTTCATACGCGTATCAGAACCTCGGTTTCGAGTTGAGGCTTCTCTCCTTTGCCCATTGTCACAGCGAAAGGAGCAGCTTTTGTTCTTGGACGGTGTCAGCTTGCTGTGACGATGTGGCCCGCAAGTAACATTCAAAGCGCTCACGGGGGACCCGACAAGAGCAGCTTTAGTCGGTTTTGTAGGATTGAAATTTGCCTGTAAGGGCTACCATAACAGGTGGATATATCAAAGTGCCAGGCCACACTGGGTCAACTTTCCCGCGCCGAATAGGTTAGCTTACTCCCGTCTGGCCTAACAGCGTAAACGTTGCAAACGTAGTGCTTAATCTTGCATAAGAAGTATTCCGTTTGCTATTATATGCGCACTTTTGTCTGTCATCGCTTCTTTTTGTGTTCTAAAGCGCCGTTTGTTCACCCGAATAGGTACAAACTGACCCAAATAAGCCCATTGTTACCGTAGACGTGGCGAGGCCGGGTCGCATTGGAGGAGCGTGGCAGCTATCACTTCTTCCATGACCGGCCCTTCACATGCAAAAAGCGTGTGCTTACGCTTTTTACCTTTCAAAAGCGTTTGCGGAGGCTAAATATATAAGGGCTTAGACTCCTCCTTTCTATTCCACGTATACAGTTACGGGGTCGCGACACTGCCCTCGTTACACATTATTACCGATCATGGGTCAGAGTCGGTTGACTGCTGCCTCCTGAACGCTGCAGGCAACTTCGGAGAGCCTGGACAAGAAGTGTCGGGAGTTCTTACGCGTTCGAGCATGTTGCCATTCTTTCGCATATCGATGACGGCGGTTGCCGGTCAGAGAGAAGAGCCGTACGTGTCAGGATCTTTCATGGGTGACGCCTTCTCATGGCGCATTGCCCAACACGCCCCCCCCCCCCCCCCCCACCCTGACATCGGTAGCGGCGCTGAGACGTCATTCGCTTTTCCTCTTTGTTCTGTTCGGTGCTTTTCGCCCGAACTGCCACAACGTCCAATTTCGGTGAGACGCGCCACCGCCTTCGGCGGCAGTCTTCCCAATGTAAGTCCCGCTGACGCGCTGTCTTCTTTGTAGCACCACGGGTGGTGGTCGGTCGTGACCGGCGAGGCCTGTCTCGCGATTTGGTCCCGCGTACGAGGACGGGGTCGGTCGGCCCGCAATGGCACGGATTGAGCGAAGAACGTGCGCATCAGGACTCCTGCGGAGCCACGAAGGCCTTCGCATCGCTCCACTCCGTCGCCATCCTGGCGGCATCGCTTTGACGGGCCTGCAACCTGGTGGCGGAGCTTCGTTGTCGCGACTTCACAGTAGTTACACAAGCGCGTGTGGTCGCCGAGTTGACGCTGAGTTCAGGAACTTCAATTACGAGTTTTAGCAACAGGGGAAGCGCTTGCGTCTCGCAAGTTCGTGCGCTGGTCACAACATGCTCACTGCCTCTGACGTGCGCCGTGGACACCAGATATAAGTCGCGCTCAGTTCAACAGCTTCAATTATGAGCTATCAAAGCAGAGCAGGCGATGCGTGTGTCACAAATGTCCGTGGGCTGGACACAACACATGTTGAATCCCTGGTATGTATGCAGAGGGCAGCAGAGATCTGTCCAAGAGCATTAGGCGTTGGTGCTTCGTGAGACACAGACGAATGAGTAATGTACTTCTGTAGATTTGTGTAGTTCTGTTAAAACAGTTAGAATGTTTTCAGAGACGCGCAGTGCGTTTGGATGCAATAACGACTAAGCTAAGTGCACGCACACTCTCACTACGCTCAGTCGGCTCTGCGTGACCTAGGGCAGCGTTCTGGCTTCCGATACTGGCATGATCGCTGTGTAGAGATATACTTTCCCTCAGAGCAGCTTTGCGTATGCCACACAGTGGTGTACACGTTGTTATAATGAGAAAACAGCGCTGCAGGAGTTAAGGCACACACACAACGTGAGCACAAGCACAGAGGATGAAGCGCTTCAATCAACTTTTTTTGTCAAGTGACCAGTGCATACACTGGTCTGATCGCAACAGAAAGTAAACGTCCAGATATATCTATCTAATCCCGTCTTTGGACGCAGCGAAATGGTAGCGGTTTTCTTTGATTCTCATTGTGTGCGCCACCGAGGGGCGCCGCCTGCGACTTTGCTTGCGGCGCTCCTCATCATATCAGCGTTCTAAGGCGCCTTCAGCGCTGCTCTAAACCTTGCTATCTCTTTCAATGCTCACCTTCGGACGAAACTGCCATCCTTCTCTTCTCCCGGCTTCAGATACTGAGACATCACATCAGTTAGGTTGACCATCAACGCAGTTAGTGTTAGCACAAGAACCGAGGCGCCTCAGCACAAGAACTCAGGCTTACGTGCCCCGCAATCTCGTGCGCTGATATCTGCGCCCGGATTTCATCTGGCAGACGCAGTTATGGGTTTAGGCGTTTAGCAGGGGAGCGCTTAAGCAAAATGTGCAAACTGCTGTGGAATCACACTCAAGACACAATTAACAACGGGGTATATTTGGAACCGAAAATGCAAGTACTGTTCAAGTTAAAGTGTGGTTTCATTCTTGTGCGGTTAAAAGGTACTTTCTATTTTTTTTTCTCTCATGGGCAGCCGTGAGCGCCAGAAGTTTCTTCGGGAAAAACTGCAGACATGTGTTACTTATTGACAAAGATCAGCGACTCATAGTCTGCAAGCTGGTGTGCTTATATCCTGGTAGCTTTAAGCACTTTTAAAGCGATGCCTTTCTTTAGCTACTTCGGCTACTTTGCATGGTTGGACGCTCTCGCACAATAAACAGTGGGACATGCCGAGTGAACCAAGTTGTCTCCATCTCACAACGAGCTGGTTGCAGCATTGTGTAAGCTACACGAATTCTGAGCCAATTGGAAGGCCGAATGCCCCTCGAGATGTGCTTATTCGCGCCGTGTTGTCTTCTCAGCGTCTACTTGCCATCCTGTTAATGCTACATGTTTGGGGGATTGACGCAAAACGTGTTTTGACGCCGTAACCCCAAGCTGCGTTTACATGCATGCGACAGCAGGGCTTCCTGTTACCTGTAAGATTTCCCTGCAGTTACCTTGCAGCCTCCTTAGAAATAAGTAGGCTCGAATGCCCTTACAAATGTTCACCGGTGCCACAGCGTCAGCTCTGCTATGGTATCAATCGTCACTTATTGCGCATACATAGACGAGGGACAAAAAGGACGAGGAAGACAAGCGCTGTCTTCGTCGTCCTTTTTGTCTCTCGTCTATGTATGCGCTGTAAGTGACGAGTGATACCATGGAATACCAACTAGCCCGTACCCAAACTATGCGTCTGCTTGGCGTTAACTCGCTACCGTCATCACGTACCATGCTATAGCCCGGTAGTATATTAATGGTGCAGTGAACAGTTAGGCTTTTGTAGCGTTCCGCATAGTCAACGCATCACCAATACTAATGATGTGGTGCCATACCTGGTAACTAGAAATCAAACCAGTTTTACGGCAAATGCGGATTGGTGCCGCGTCTGTATAGACTGAGCAGCGTCAAAACAAACGGCAGGTCTCAGTAATTGCGACAAAACATGCTTAATGATTCGACCTCAGCTCGATATGAGACTTAGCGATGACGGATTTTGCCGCCTGTTTCTTGCTGGCAGGGTGGAGAGCCAGTAACAAGCGCAAATTCGGATCAGAGTGGGAGGTCGGCGCTGTATGGGCGCCGCCATGTTACACGGTTAGGGCGGCTATCACGTTTACCGATGGTAACTGCGACAGTAATTCTCAGTACGTGACGTGCATGCGCAAAGGTCCTAACGTGCCACGTACCGCTGTACCGTATCATATAGCAAGCAAAAATAAAACTCTCTAGTGTAGCCAATAATCAGCCAATTATGCCCGGAACTGTATACCGCTGCGCAATGATTTTGCCTGTGTACGCCTCGTACCTCCGGCAGTGCTGAAACCAGGTTGTGAGATGGAGTATAGCTTTGGTCACCGGATGTGCTGGCATGCTGTCTTGCTGGCATGCTGTGGGCCATAAGGTATGTGCCCAAATAGACAACTTGCTGGTGGCTGCTGTCTGGCCTAGTGCACAACATAGGTCACTGTATATGTGCCACTAGGTATGTGCCTGTAGACACACCCTCAGTACAGCGTGCGTGATATTGGTATGTGCCCACTCTTGACCAGACCTCCCGAATGGATGTATACCAAAATGGACACAAGGGACATGCAGCATTAAATATATTAAGACGAGAGCACCCGATTCACAATAGACACCTCCGTGTTGAGCGTGGCCGCTTGACGGATAGCCACTACAACAAAGATGTAGCCAGAAAACTAGGATACTGGGGTGTTGCATAGAATTTCAACGGGAGTGCACTGATTACAAGATATGTACACGTACTATATGATGATGTCATTTAGCACTGTGGTTTGCAGTGTGATTGCCTCTTCGTGTATATGCTGATGAACCCGTAAGGTATCGTGATTCATAGATATCACTGGCATATGCAGCAGGTTACACAAGAAAACTATTGCTCACTTTCAAGATCATCTTAGGTGGCTTAATTCTGCCACAATTTTTCTTCCCGTGCTTTCTTTGTTGCGGCATAGACAAAGCCACGGCAGATGGCGAGCGCCCGCTGCAGGCGTGGGTTCAACTATGGACGGCTCATAGGGTCTTAGGTGCTGGGTCTTATGGCCCAGTTTACGGAAAGTGTAGAGACCACTTCAGCCTTGATTCCCAGGATAGATAATACCTTCGCGCGGGTGACATCACGATGTAGAGAGCAAATACAGTGGTGGATGAGAGGTGTGGGTCTCGTTGAAGAAGAAATTTTCGTGCTGTAAGTTTGGACGGAGTTAATACACGAGACGTGGGAGCTGGTAGGATCTTAAGTTAGTGGTGCATTTTTTTTTTGTGCCTCAAAAGAAAGCTATGCTGGTGGAATGCCGTTTTGTGACAGCACACAAATTTGCGCAGCTTTGGCAAGTAACAATTACTCAATCACTTAAGATGGCATGAGCTACGGCAGTGTGTTTTGAAAATCCAATAACTTTATTTTTACGTCAACTTTTCTGTTTTAGTGCAGGAAAATTTATCGTTTTGTTTGGTTCATATTTGGCCACATCAGTGGCGTACGTAAAGTACTGTAGATCCCTTCTATTACGGCAAACTCTTAATAAGGCTAAGATGTTTTTATGGATCCTTTGAGCGTGCTTCAGCGGGGGTCTATTGTACCTCTAATTTGTAACCAATTTAGCCAAAGCGAAATTATGTTGCGCTTGACCAGCACACACACGCGCCAACGCGGCTTTGTACAGACGCATTTTATGTCAAATCCCGGGCACACGAGAAAACGAATCGAAACAGTCGGTGGCGCACGAACGAGCGTGTGCGCACAAGAGTGACATCTGAAAGCCGAAAATGCTCACAGCCTCAATCTCGCTAGTGTAAGCACACACGCAAGCCCATTTACGCTCAGCGGACGCACTCATAACCGCTCTCCCACACGCCCCTCTTTCAATTTTCGTGTCATGCGACGGAGACGCGCGTTCAATTCCAACGCTTGACTGGGCTGTACAATCAGCGAGTGCGTGCATGCTCGGAGGCAGCGGAAACTCGTCCCCATGAAAGAAGAGCGGCAGGGCGAAATTGGGGCGCAAGCATTTCGAGCGGCAAGGCCAAGGAAGCCCGACCGAACAGGCCCTGAGATATAATGAAAGAAAGATAACAAAAAAAAATAGCGAACTGCAAAGCTGGCACAGCGCCTGTTTTGTGTGCTTGCGTGTTTGTTAAGGAAATGGTGAGAAAGTAGTACACACGCGAGAGCAGCTAACCATTTGAGAAGCCAGCAAGCCGCAGTCGATTATAGAAGCTGGCGTTGGAATCCCGAAGCTCGAATTGAAGAAGTCGGTGGCAAGAACTACGTCACAGCGTAGGGTTTCCTGCTTTGCGGGGAAAGATTAAAAAAAGCGATATAGTTTCAAGTAGAAGGCGCACACACGAAATGGATGGTCAGCGCAGCACCCCTATATATGAGGCGTCTCTTCAGCGAATCGGTAGCTCTGTAGTCTTTGGGCTTAGTGCGACGTTTGTGGCAGAAGCCACGTTAGGCTTAGCCTTGAGTGCATGAACGCCCCTTTGCGGGCACGCGCGCGTGTTGTTTTGGTGATCATTCTTGCGCAGAGAACCGAAAACAAAAAATATGAGCGCGAAAATCCGGTGATCCCTCACACGCCTGACAGATGCTGACACCCGCCCGGTCTTGACCGCAGGATCCCCGCCTCTACCTCCACCCCTAAGGCGAAAGCCGAAATGGCTGCCTTCGCTAGATTGCCCGCGCTTCTATCTCAGTTCTCACGAGACGCGCCATAGTTCTGGGCAGGGGTCTGACCAGGATGCGCAACTAGTTGCCCAGAAGTTTGTTTGCGTGGAGAGCGAATAGTGACTATATATATGTATGCTTCGGTCACTGACAGCCATGGCAACGGCGAGTATATATATATATATATATATATATATATATATATATATATGCAGCCATCCACATACCGCGAAGTCAGCAACAAAGGTCTCTAGCGGTACGTTTGTGTTTAGCTAATTAAGTTGTAGGGTTGTCCTTACGATCGACATATAGGTCAAAGAAGAGCGCGTGAGACGTTTTGTTATAGATACACTAGAAAGCAATACAAAATAACTTTAGGCTGGTGAACTCTTACCCAAAAACTCTTTTTTATTATTATTAGCGAGAAAAAAGCTAGTTCTACTGCACTGGAAGCATAGCACGGGAACAGATGTACGATCAACAAAGACTAGACAGGACAAGTGCTATAGCGCTGGTCCTGTCTAGTCTTTGTCGATCGTCTTTTCCCGCGCTATGCTTCCAGTGTAACTATGTATTACCAACCTGTAATATACGTTAATATTAATGTATTACCAGCCTGTACTCTTCTGTAGCTCTACTGCTGCTGTCCTGACGAAGAGACGCGTGCGTGACGTGCGCTTGAGGGAACATGCGACCGTGGGTTTCCATTGGGTGAAAGACGCAGGAATTACGCATGCGCATTTGGAATGAAATGGACGGATTAGCAGTTGTAAGAAGTGAGGTTGAATCTACCCTGCGAGAACTCAACCAGTGACCGACCGACCGACCGGCGGACAGACCGCTGACCAACCCTGGCCAAACCATGGTATGGTACGCAAAGAAAGCTTCACTTTGAACAAACACACAAACAAACAAACAAACAAACAAACAAACACGCAAGCAATCAAAGCAAGCAATCGAAGCAAAGCAACGTAACGAAAACAAAGTAAAACAAGCAAATCAGATCAAAACAGCGCAAAGCAAAGCAAGCATGCAAAAGGCAAGCTTCGTCTCTAAACACAGCCAGGGTCTGTTATGAGTACAAAAACGTTGTGTACCGTTGCACATGCGTAATAGCACGACGTTTAAGCTATTTTTGAACGATTTTGATATCTGCTTTTGGTTATAGCGCTGCTGAAGATATAATGTTGCTTGTGACGGTAAGGACACGGCCTATAAATATACACGTAATGCGTTTTTTCAGATACTGCGTCCTATTACTGCTGCTGCGTTGAAAGCGTGCGAGAGATGCGGTACCATGGATTTAGGGACAGACTGTGTGGAGGTCGCCAGACTTGCCCGCGTACTTAAATGTCCTGCCACTAACTGTACTGACTGGCGTTGTCGAACTGATATAGAAGCCAGATCAGATAGAATTAGCTGTTTTTGCAGTGAGTTACTTCAGAGTCAGGGGGAATCGCTGAAATCCACTCATTGTATCTACGGCACCATTAATATTCTATCATCTGCAAAAAGCCTGGGGGCTCGCGACAACCCTTTAGGCAGGGTCCACACTTCCCAACACGAAACACATCGGATTTGGCGCAGCATGCAACCTTAACTACTTTTGCGTCATTAAGCCACATTTACCTAACCAACTAACTTCTCAACACGAGTTAGCATAGGGGCTCCGTTCTTCGCTACTCTGTAGGCGAAAGCCGAGATCGCTGTGAATTATTCGGAGTAGAGCACGCACCATCATTATGATCATAATTATGACGGCCATTCGGCATTGATAATTATGACCAACATGGGGTCATATATTTTCAACGCTTTTTATTCACAAGAAATGCTTGTAATCCGCCTACAAACTTCGCTAATAGTATAGAGGGCGTCCTGTCCGTCTACATATTACCATTTACGGAATTAGCGGAGGGAACTTGGAGTGGTGCGCTCTCCCGAGTGACGTCACGGGAAGGACGCCGCTCGCTCCGGCTCGCTTGGATGCCGCGCGCATTCGTTCCCTTCGTGTATGCCTGGGGTATCGGAGGCTCGAACCGTACTTACTGAGGGATATATCGGCTTCTTTCTGCTGTCGTGCCCGAACCAGATTTCCTTCTTCAAAAGCGCGTAAGTCGAGAAAATTTCAGGCTTGAATATCGCCAGATATATATATGTAGCGTTGAAGGGGCCTACTGGTTTTGCAATCCATATATGCACTGGGTTTGTCCATAAATTTTGCCTAAATAGAATGTGCTTCGCTAAACACTTAACATTCCCTTACTACTTAGCTTTGAGAGATATTGCATTTACATGGGAGAAAAATCTTGGTATTTGGTGTCAACGTGTTATCCGTGTTAGAAAGTTACTGCCCAGTGAAGCTGTCATCACGATTCTTATTACTCTGGTCAGTCGTTCTAGTCAAATGTGGTCACTTTATTACCGCGTAAAAGAAAGAGTTAGGCGTGCATTTCCCATGAAAAAGTTTGCTGCTACCTTCACCGCTCTCTGAAACAGGCCTTCACAAGACGAACTGCACATGGCTGCTAACACGACGGGGCGTCATGTGGATTGTTTACATAGTTAATTGACAAATACCATAGTAGCAATCACCTGAAAGAAAAGTTTCATGGTTAAAAATGAGAGCCAATCAATTGCAAGCGATAAAATGCTTCATGGTGGCCCTCAGTAGCGTTTATCGACTATATGACACACCCCTCAAGGAACGGTAGCAACCGACTGTCGAGGCACACATTGTTCGCGAAGCCCATCAGTTCACCACAACTTTGAATCGAAACCATGAAGCAGTTCTTTACATTGCCAACTGCGATGCCTAAAGTATAGTCGAGGTACTGCAGCACCGCTGAGTGTGCCTAGAAAAGGAAAATTCAAGCACCTTCTGCCTCACATGTCTCGATCCAGCGTTGTTTAATTATACAAACAGAGAACTATTCGCTTCGTCAGTACCTAAAGGAGAACCTCGCAGACCTTCATAAGGAAGACACCACAAGCCTTACATATTTCACTTTATTTTTGACCCTCCACAGGGGAACTATATATTCAATATGTCCCATACTACTAATGAATGACGCTTTGGTTTCTTTCCGGCTGCAGCCATATGGTCCAAAAGGCATATTTCACTAAGAAAATGTGGGCTGAGCAGCCTTTGTCAGTTCTGTAAACAGATTCGTCATGTACATTCCTCAAGCAACAAACACCAGTAAATTGCGCAAGTGAGTTGAACGTGTAGCACGGAAAATAGAATATACATTAGTACATTCCTTTTCGTATTCTGGAAACAGCTGTAAGCCTCAATTAGCTTTACTTAAAGTTACCGCCACTTAAAATAAACACGTGAAGAACTGCCTAATTTTGAGAAGCAGTTAAAGAAGCAAGTGGTGCTGGTAGAATCTAAACTGCAGTGTTAAGTCCTCGTGTTACTGCCAAGCGTTTATGTGAAGAAATGCAAAAACTCGATATTATACCATGAACTACTCGTCGTGAGAAAACCTGTTTTAGCACATCAAAATCAAGGTAACTGTTGTAAAAGGCATACGCAGCCAGCGTTTGTCACATACTTGTTGCACCGCGACAGGTATGGTATCCAAGCTGGATTCTTATATGCTATATGTTTGCGGTTGTCGATCCACGCATGAATCACCGCAAGGAGCTGGTCTGCGCTCCTTCTGCTTGCACTGTAGCTTTGCCTTTGAGAACTGTATTGTCGTCGAAGAAATAAGCTCTTTGAGTGAATTTTCGTGAGCGAAGACATCTAAAAATATATTTGAGACTGCCTCCATAAGTGTACAAGCGGAGGGAACGAGAGCGAACAAAGAACAACACTGCAGAAGGCGTCCGACAACGCCCGAACTGCAGCAGACGACAGTCCCGAGTCCGTACCCTGATCTCACGCTCGCAGCGCTCGCAGCGCCCCTATAGTTCTTTCTCTGGGCTAATACCGGCTGTCGGAGACGTAGGTGTGAGCAGCCGAATTGTTGGTGCCATCTTGTGAGCCAGAGTTTAACCAGAGTGTCAGAGTGTACGCAGAGCTATTAGTAGAATGCACAACAATATTCTGCTACTGCATCTGCTTCTGGTGCTGCTGGTGGTGCAAAACACCGGCCGCGGCGTTAAGATGCATTTTTTTGTTAGAACACCCGTTTGATTTTGAGAACACTCTTGTAACACATGCAAAAAATATTTTTAACACGTTGGGGTAAGACAATGTGTCGCAAAATGTCGTTATCAGCGTTGTTACTGCCGTATATCGTCTTCAGTACAGCTGACTGCATCTAATAAACGAACGCCTCTACAACGAAATGACCGGTATAACGAAGAAATATATTCTCTCCGGGTTCTATTGGAGGTGGCGTGGTGCGCGGCCTTTGCGGCGAAGTTACCTGAATAACGGATAATTTCGGAGGCTCCAAACTCTTCGTTATAAAGGCGTTCGACTGCATTGTGGGTAAGGACAAGTTCGAACAGCCAGTACGTTCGAGGTGGCCACTGACCGACGCCTGCGCTCCCGCACAGCTGCACCGAATAGCGGGCACAGATTTCTCTTATTATTGAGCGTTCAACTTGGGTACCACCTCGAGAAGGCCTCTTCTGGCTTAAACCCTGTATCGGTCACGCCCTCGCCATTGCACACGTCACGCAATTTGGTGCGGCGGCGGCGGCGTTTAGGGCTAAAAGGCGTTAGCGCTAAAAAACACACCTCTCGTATCTCATTCGTGCGGCAGCGGTTCTTTATTGGCCGTAAATCTGGCACTTTGCTGCTCGCGGGCCTGGCTTAGCTGTGATCTGGAGTATAGCTGATAAGGACCAGCGCTGTCTGACTGTGTGTGTTCCCTCGTGGGCGCCATGTTGTCTTCTGCGGGCTCCACTTCTCCTTGCACGGCGCCGTCACTGCTTTCTTGGAAGCCAGTGCAAACTTAAAAGGTTCCCCATGGGATTATATACGACTTCGCCGAACCGCACGAGCCGTGTACAATATAAATTGAAGGAAGCACGCCGACCGGCTATTGAGCATATCTGTATATATGTGCGTTCAATTCTTGCTTGCCGGCGCAAGTTCGATGTTGCCGACAAATTTATGCATATGTGCGTTCTCTCGCGCGCTCACCGAAACAAGGCCTTTGCGTTTAGAGTGTTTGGAGGAGATCCCAACTCTTCGTCGATTTACCGGAAACGAACCGGTTTGCAGCGAAGAATGACCAGTCCCATATTAAGGGATGGTTTCTACGCATAGCCTTTCTTTCTGTCTTTTTTCTGCCAAAACTAAAAATAGCGCGGGACGTTGCTACGCATGCAAGAAGCCATTGATAAGGTCTTTTTTTTTATTCTGTTCTCTTATGCGCTCAGGGCAGGTTAGCTGCTTTCGGAACGGAGTTGGAGTTAAATATCTTGAATTACTCCAGGGTTGCCCGTAATGCTGCAACCGCTCAAACGTCACCGGAATGCCGGGCATGCATTTTGCTAATTTTGCTCAGCGGCTTCGTTGATAGTGCACCTTTCAGTATCGCTAATGGATGGTGCGTAGTAAGATAAAGCGTCACCAGGCTATGTAAGCGTGGCAAGGTAATGCTTATGATTATCCGTGGCAGCTCGATGTGGTTCGAATCCTGCGTCGTGGCAGTATTATCTTTGTCGTATATTTTATTATCGCTTCTTTACTTTATTGTTACCTACTTGGTTCCCGCGTAGCAGAGGAAAGGGTTAGCCGAGGTATTTTAGAACTCAGCTTCTGCACGGCAACCCATTTATAATATAACAGACAATTTATCAACCGCCATGGATTCCTTTCTACATTTATCATGCGCACCTATCTCCGAGAATACGGAATTCTGAAGAGAAATGTGACTCTGAGGTATACAAACCAAGCAGGGTTATAGGGTCGATTGAGCGAGCGAATACAGTGTGTCTCGTTTCTTCGATGCAGTGCGCGTGACCCTGCAGGTACAGTTTCCGTAACTCCGGCAAGCGAACACTGTATCATCGTATCACTTTGGAACTCGATTCGTTTTTCTTTTCGTTTTATTTATTGTTTCGTTAAATAGGAATCATGCAAACTTCACACAAAAAGGGACACAATGTCTGTGGGGTCCATGCCGTATATATTTACCCTGTCTGTACGGTGAACGATGCATCCCCTTCGTCAAATAAGTCCGAGAAATCAGTGTGCTAACGTTGTTCAAATTCGAGAGACTGCAGTTCCTATAGCACGCACGGCATTTTCAGCACTGACGACGCAGGGTCGATGCTGCACCCAACTATATGTACAGTGCATTAGAGAGAGACGTGATGCTTAACTGGAGATGTTTAGAAGGAAGAGAAAGCATTGATTGAGAGGGCGACGAAGCAATGTATCATTCCGCGACGCGAATCTGTAACCTCGGCTCCGGTATTATCGGGTATACGAATTAGAGGAGGGAGGTTCGTTACGAAATTAAATCTTTCCTTGTGACAAGAGCGGTTAGCATAGGCTGGTGTACACGTGCTTGTAGAGGGGTAATAAGAATGACTGACGACGATGGAGGGAAATGGGAAGGGGAGCAGGGGAGCTTAACCGTGTCACAAACACACGCACACAGTCAGACACACTCGTATGCACACATACGCTGACACAGTCACCGACACACACACACACACACACACACACACACACACACACACACACACACACACACACACACACACACACACACACACGCACACACGCACGCACGCACGCACGCACACACACACACACACACACACACACACAGTCAGACACACTCGTATGCACACATATGCTGACACAGTCACCGACAAACACACACACACACACACACACACACACACACACACACACACACACACACACACACACGCACGCACACGCACGCACGCACACGCACGCACGCACGCACGCACGCACGCACAGGCACACGCACACACACACACACACACACACACACACACACACACACACACACACACACACACACACACACACACACACACACACACACACACACACACACACACACACCGGTGCGGCGCCCAGTGGCTATGGACTTTCGCCGCTGAGCTCAGGGGTTCTATCTCGGCCGCGGGGACCGCATTCCGATGGGGGCGGAGTGCGGTCCCCCCAAAAACGCGCCCGTGTACCATGCATCGGTGCACGTTAAAGCACTCCGGTTGGTGAAAATTAATTCGTAGCCCCCGCTACTGCTTGCGCCACAATCAGATAGCGATTTTTGGCGCGTAATACCCTAGAATTGAATTTAACACACAAACACGCACACACAGGCACGCACACATACACACCACCCACAGTCTCTCTCGCTCGCTAGGAGACCGGACAGACCACCGGCCAGGCGGCCCATGTCCCCGTGACGTCTTTATCGTGGCCCTAATCCCCGTCGCCGGACGGGTCGTTCAGTCAGCCGTGCTGGATCGAGGCCGATCGGTTGCTCTTGCGTTGACCGGGCAAGACTCGAAAGCGAAAGGATTGTCGCCGAGACCACCGCCGGCGCTCAGTTATTCGCCCGTGTGACCTCAAGGTTGCCTTCAGCGCTCTGGGATAGAGCGTGCATTTGTTTATTCCTCTTCTTTCGCGTTAGGCTGCAGATGAGTAACAGTTTCTGGTTTTTGTTGCTGCTGTATATATACGTCGTTGTTTGGTTAATGTTCATATCTTCACCGACTCACGAGAAGAACCACTGTTCTTGACTTTAAGCATCGCCTAATTTGAAATGCGGACAAGTGGGGAATGATTAGTGAGGTGCTTGTAGCAGAGTGGCGCGCCTTGCTTAGCTTCTCGTCATAAAGTATGCTTATTAAAATTATTTTGGATCAAACCCCCTCGTCGGTTCCAAGAACGTTCACTTAATTCAGAAGTAAAAGTCGCTGTCTGCAGTAGATTTGAGATTGCCCCCCCCTTTCTTTTGTTGATTTGTTCATTCAATGAGTGAGTGTACGACTGAGAGCTTTCGCCTGGAGAGGCCGACAGCTTGATTTACATATTACGTCCATGCGCGCTGCTCTATAGTGCGACTTGTTCATATAATATAACCCAGTAGCTTTTCTCGTCACTATGCTCCGTATCATTTTCAGAGGTTGCGCTGTCAAGTAAAGAACTACTTGAATGCGAACCACCTATTTCTTCTGAAAAATTCATAGTTCCTCCGCAGCCCCTTTATACTAACCCTGTAGTAACGCCTTTGGGATTGTGGCGTCTGGTCCTTCATTATTGAGCTTCTCTTCGTTGATAGAATTTTGTCCGGACTTCAGCTTCAATTCTATTCGCTTTGGGGAAAAATATTGTTCATGTTCTCAATAACCAACTCATGTGATCGCGTTTTCAAACTACACCGCATAACAGACGTGGACAAAGGACAAAGCCGTTCACTGGACCACAAACGCTTGTGGCCGGTGTTAACAATTTCTTGCTCACCAGAATACCCCGGCAACTGCATTTAAAATCTCTGTACATGTCACTATACGTGCTTTATGAATGATGCAAATGCGTATACGCATTCCCACTGACTTACGTAGCGAAATCTTCTAACGCAACGCTGTACGTATACGCCCATCGTTATACGCTAGATCACTTAAAAAGAGTATAACTTTGATGTTGTGCTTCCCAAACTTAGTAGGTTTACTTTCATCGCGTGTTCCCGAAGGGGAGTATGTTAGCTCCGATCTTTTACAAGCAGTGGAGCAATGTACTCAGTGGCAGAGTACTAGATTTCTAGAAAACTGAGGTAAGTATGGGACAAGACATTCAATTTCGAACAAAGTTTCCAACGCGGTATCTTTTACGCCAAGTGGCATGTTGGCGGTCAGTTCGTTGATGTTCATCGCGCAAGTTATACTCAGCGCTTTAGTCGTCTTCTTATTCTTTGTCCAGTATTAAAACCTGTCGCGCTTTCACTATCAACACTATCGTTTCTCGTGCATAAGGCGACTCGATCACATTGATCTGGTGACTTGGTGTTATATGCGCATGATCGCCTGCAGGAATCAACGTGGACGACATACCTTTCATGTGAAGAGCGCGAATGCGCTAGCAAATATTCGTGCGAGAGGGAACAACCGCTTGAGGACGTGCCAGGTCAACGTGCCATTGCGGGCCGAGCTGAAGTCAGACACGTGGCGAAGTGAGCCGTTGCACAGGAAAAGAAAGTTCGCCGTGGTTTTACACATATATATTTTTTTCAGAGGTTGGCAGGCATTAGAGACTGCGCCTGAAACGCTAGAGCGAGCACGCGAATTCCCTCGATCACAGACCCTACAAAAACTGAGTGCGGACTGAGCGAGTCGAGGTCGCTTAATCGCCAGCGTCTCCCAGGTTCACTGCTTGTACCAGGGATCTCTGGCAGGGATCGACAACCGAGTCGTTCCGGTCCGGATCACACTTGTTTGTTGCGTCAAGGACAAGTGCTGTCGTCAGCTCGTGACCTTGGGCTTCGGACCTTGGTTTTTGAACGCAATTGTGTAAAGAAGACTGCATGCGCATGGAAAGACGTGGAGTATAGTCTTAGATAGAATTGCTATACCTTTTCCGTTCCTAAGGGCTGTTTACCGTTCGCTGGCCACCTTCGCTCACAATATACACACACCATGAAAATTGTCTGACATTTGCTCCTACCAGGAGCTATAGGGTGAGAACTCTTTGTTACTGTCCCTGAAGCGGGTTGACCGCGTTCTATTTTTGGTAGATTATAATTTATAAGTTGCGTTTAGTGTGGCAACTTTAACCAACGTAACCAAAGTATGTATTTCCCTTTCGTTACTCTTGTTTGTGTTTTATGCGCCTAACTTTTCAAACCGTGAATTGTTTCGCACTCGCTAAGCTTTCTATATTTCTAAATACCATCGGCCTATAATGTGCCCTTCTTTGACTTACTTTATGAATTCGTCAAGAAAATTTCATAAAACTGTAGAAGACAAACACTACACAGAACGTGTATAGAACAGAATACAGAGCTAAAGAACACTACCAGGAACTCTATAGAGGAACAAAGAAGATTCGGAAAGGATTGTTCAGCCTTCATGTAATTTTCTAAAAACGAAGTTCTTTTCCTCCAAGCAAATGCAGAGCTCTTCATATAGTCATATGGAATCTAAACTTACTGAGGGCCCCTTTAAACAAATTGTTTCTGCAGGATTCTGCTTGTAGTCCCTGTGGACTGCAATCACCTAACTGATTCACTTAGAATTCGTGGTAAATACCGTATAGAATCGTGTAAGGGCCGCATCCGTGCAAGTGCCGCACCAACAGCTTGCCAGTCCGTAATTTGGAGAAAAAAAATCCAACGCATAAGCAATCGCGTTCGGGGCCCCGGCGAATTTATCGCGTGCTGCGTACTTCCGCGCATGGCTACAAGATGGCAAGAGCTGCGCGTTAACCTCTGGTGCAATTCGTCCGGGATGTGCAGAAGTCGTCGGCTGAGCCGGCACCATTTTGACCTGAAGGTTCGGACCTGTCTAAGGGCCACAACTTGTCAAACTTTTGAAGACAAAGTGCGGCCCTTACACGAGTATATACGGTAAGCACTCACTCGAGGTGTTTCACAGCTTTGAGAGAGAGAGAGAGAAAGAAAATGAGGAAGGATGGTAACCAACCAGGCCGGTATTCTATTTGCTACCCTACCATGGGTGAGGAGGTAATAGTCGCAAGGGGCGTGGTGGTCGTTAGGCGCAGGCCCGCACAGTGAAGTACACTGCAGAGCCAAAACCCGCCGCTGGTGTCCATTGGATAGCTTTTATTTTACTGATGAACAAGAGGTTGCGGGATCGATTCCCAGACGTGCACACTGGCATTCCGATGGAGGCGAAGTTCGAAAATGCTCGTGTACAGTGTTTTCGGGTGCACTGTCAAAATTAATTTAGAGCCCTCCACTAAGGAGTGTCTCATAGCTCCTGCGTTACTTCTGGACGTTAGTTAATGCCCGTTGACACCAAATGCTGCACTGCCGAATTCGCTCACACCGACGCTGGCATAGGCCTTTGTTCTGCTCTAGGAGAGAAAATAAAACTCAGTGACTCCACTAAATAGAACGTGCTTTGTGCCGGCGGAGTGCTCAGAAGCCGGATGGCATGCATTATGATGCCACATGCGTTTGGCTTACCACAGTTTATTAAGGCGCAGTGGAAGTCATCTTCGTAACACAATACCATCAGACACGCTGGGAATCCTCTGAATCAGTGAACAATAAACGATGACGTGACTTTTTTTTTCGTACACTATTCGGACTGATAAGCTTCGACAACGTCCGCAACACAGTAAATAGCTGATGTTGCACGTTTCTGCCCATTTCTTAAGTAAAAGCTTTCGCTGTGAAATTAACATTCGTGGACAAGATTCGTGAAGGTAAAGATTGTTCAACTCATTAAAGTATGTGAGGGTTAAAAACATAGGTGACAGATTCTCATCCTACACCCTAAAGAATGCAAAGCGACATGCCATTATAACATCATTTACCATTCGATCGTCATTGATCCACATCCACGATTACTAGTGCTCCCTCCTGACCTCTTGATGTGTGAATATTCTAAGTTTCGAATACGAATAAAATATTCTTTACTATTCCATTCGCATTCGATTCGAGAATTAACTATTCGAAGTTGTCGAATATTCGTTCACTTCGGGTTTTATACATGCCAACAACATATGTTGTAGACTCTACAGTGGATGGATCGATGGATGGATGGATGGATGGATGGATGTCATGAGCGTACCCTTTGGAACGGTGTGGAAGGTTGCGCCACCAAGCTCTTACTATTACAGTGCCTAATGTCCTACCTAGGTTAAAAAAGAAAAAAAAGCATATGAACTCCCATAACCAAATTTTCTGATCCCCTATTGCGAACTTTGCTTTTGTATGTCTCCGTTACTTGTCGTTTCCCTACTTTTCTTACACCAATATTCCAATCGCCTCTTAATAATCCTTATTGCGGACATTTTACCTTTCCACTGCTCTGGCTGAACACAAGGGCTTCAAGGAGGCCTGTGGTGCCTAAATCGGCCGCTGGGCAGACGTCCCCACATTCTAACAAAACATGCTCCATCATTTCCGTAGCTTTACCGCAACAAGCACATGCTTCTTCTTCCTTCTTATACCTCGCTTTATAGGTGCGTGTCCTAAGGCATAACGATCTTGCTTCGAAAAGTAATGAGCCTCCCTTTGAGTTATGAAAAATTGTTTCTTTCCTGATTTCGTTTCTCCCCCTGAAGTAGTTACTCATGGCAGGTTTCTTTGCCATTGCCGCCACCCATGAGATTACTTCAGCCTTTCTGGCTTTCCGCTTGACATTCTTTGTTGCTATGTTGCCCACCCTACAGGCCGCATACATGTTGGTAAGTTTCTAGTTCTTTTCCTTGACTGTGAATCAATATTTTTTTCCTGTACAGACACCTCAACTCTCCTAGACATTTACTTTCTTTCATATTTCCCAGTCGTTCTTCATAATCAATTTTACTGCGAGCTTCCCTCACTTCAAAAGTAGTAAGGAAAAAACTAAGAGAAACTAGTAAGGAAAAAAAAAATCCGCAGCTATTTTACCCTGTGAAAGGGGATGTACAGCGAAGCTGTTGCCGACGTTAGTCGAGTATCACCACCCGAACTTATGTTAGGCGACGTTAGACAAGCACCAGCGCCACAAGCGACGTACGTCACACGCGCACCTACGTGTCGCGGAGGTGCAGCATATATTCTCATTCTTCTAGGCCCTCCGCCAAGCGCAAGTGCCTAATTGCACGCATTGACTTTCTTTTTTCAAAGTAAATTGCGTCTGCAAATTATCAGAGTACGACTTACACACATGGTACAGACATGATAGCTTCGCGGTGTAGTTCGAATATACGAGAAAATATGATTCTGTTACACGGAAACTTAAAGACAAGGCCCTTTTCCAGCTGCCGTTTGATGTCTGTCTGAGTGGCCGCTAGGTGGCGATATTGTTTTTGGGTGAGCATAGAGCTCACGAAAAATGCCGACCAACTAGAAGGTATCAGCTTCCCTGTAAAAACATGCTTGCGGAGAATCTTCCTAATGATTCTTCTGCGTAAGTGCCACGGTTGTCGCACAGACGAAGCATTTTTTGAGCGAACGCATTGAGATCGCTTCTGTTTCCAGCCGAGCAAGTCAAGCAAGTAAGCCTAGCATTCAGCAAGCCTGTCAATTTACCCTCAGTTTAGGCAAGACCATTTATCATTTGGCCTTTATTATCCTACTTAGATTTTATCAAAAAGAGTATGCGGTGTTGCGGCACTGTGTTTAGCTCCTTGAACGAGCGCTACGATCTACTATGTAAGTGCATCTGATGACGTGCTGCCGCTTTTTCTTTTCGCGGTCACAATCATGGTGCACCAGATCAGTTCACCTCTCCTCTGTATTTTTATTTTCAAGCCTCTCAGTTAACCTGAAATCCTGTTTTTAGCGGCATCAGATGTATCAAGTAAGCATTTAATCAAATCTTAGCGTGAACTTGTTACAATGGTTACAAGGGTTCTGCAAGTGTCTATACTGATATATAGGCCAGAGTGGTACATAATAAATAAAATTTGTCCGCTTTAGATGTTTAATTAGGTGCAGTTTACAGAAATGTGATTTAATTTTTAATTTCTGAGTTGTAAAATTTATAGTTTCGTTTTCGGAAATATAGCAATTTTCAACAACCTTTCTTAAAACGTCGACAGTTTAAATTGAGAATATGCTTCAGGCAGTCACTAGATTTTAACTTTTCATTTAAAGAGAACAAAGCTCATCACATTCGGCGCAGTGGTTGCCGAGAAAAAAAAATTTCTCCGTTCGCATGTATTTAGAGAGGAGACCCCCAGCTAAAGCTTCCTCTTAAGACCTTAATTTAGTGGCGCTGCGTTCCTACTCTTCACTATTTTATGATTTACTGATTACATTTGCTGACGGTGCAGCCATTGCGTACGCTTCTAGTACAGTGGCTGCTAGGCGTCACTGTCACGTGACCACCAGTAACACAACATGACGATGCTCGACACGTCGAACGCGAGATTAAGCGCCACAGTGATTGGGTCGTTGTTATCTGTCTCTTTTGCATAGCAACCTTTTCGAGTACAGATATAGTACACTGGTATCAGGATCGACAAGCGCACACCTTTAAGAGGCATAGGACATTAAGAGAAAAGTGATTTGAGCTGTGCCAGTAAATTACCTTTCCACAATGCCAAAAGAACTACTTTTACCGGGAGGGTTAAAACACGTTGACGGGCTAGTTGGTTAGAATCCATGATAGAGTGTATACGCGCGACTGAACGAGGACGTAGATAGAAACAGATACACAGAGACAGCGCTTCACTTTCAATTATAGATTTTATTTTCGCACACACATATATATATATATACATATATATATATATATATATATATATATATATATATATATATATATATATAACGTACGAGCGGAAACAAACGCGACAGGAAAAAAATATTCAGTGGTGCATATCGATGAACCGTACACGTGTGCAAGGCATAGTGAAGACACATACTGCAATGGTTACAAATATAAACCGAGGAACTGTCTCTCCTTTTCAGATAGCGACACTGATGGCTTGCTCAAGCACATTTCTTGCACCTTTCCCGCTAGGAGACACGCGGAAAACCGGAAAAAATGCAAAAACGAAAGACGGGGCTTTGCACCGCCTTAAAATTCCTCACCAGCTAGCCGTGGTGTCGTGGATTATGACGCCATTCGCTGAGGCCTAGTTCAGATTTTGATCAGTAAACATTCACTACATTCAGTTGTAAAAGAACGAAATACTGAATTTGGGAAGCTTCAAGAACTTTTACATGATCTCTAGTGGCCAGAAATGCAAGAAAGTAATTTGCAGTCCTTGACGTCACGATGACGTACTAGGCCTGGAGTTCCGGCGCGAAATTCAAAAATGAGACTTTGACCGTCATTTCCTCGTCTGCGTTGACTTCGTAATGCGAAGTCAACGCCTGTGCGGTTTTTCAAGAACACTTTATCAATCTAAACTGGTTCAGTGTTTCTTTTTAATGTCCGTTTAATGAAGGATGACTTCGGCATCAGCAAGGCGAGAGTTACAAGTAACATCGCGAAAGATGGCCGGTGACTTGTCCCACAATATGCTAGCGCAATAAATAACAAAAAGAAACAAATGCAAAAGTGAAAGTGAGTGTATAACATCGGGGCAAGAGATGAGCTGGGAGAAAAGGTGATATGGAAAGGTCAGACACCAAAAAGAAAAAAGAAAGAACTATGAATACGAAACCAAAGCACACGTCTTTGAAATGCACCAAGACTAAATTATCGTCAGAGGCCACGAAATTGCGAAACGTATCCTGGAATGAGGGCGGTCAGCTGCTGGGAAAAACCATGAGTGAATATAGTACGGCTTTCGTCCGCCGCCATTCAGCGTGTGCATACAGGGCGGCAGGAATTGAACGGTCAGTGCTACGCGCTACGTTGAAGCATGTGTACGTTCCTTGTCGTCACCAACCGCGCCTCAGGGTCGGTAAACTCCGGTAGACGAGTAGCGGATGTAAACCACGCCGTGCTATTTTCCCACCCCACCTTCTTTCTGCTAAAACATAGGCGGCGCCAAGTCAGTCAGCGTGAATTGTGGCCGGCACTACGGCATTAAAAATACAGAAAGAAACAAGCCCGAGGGCCAGGCGGATCTTACGCACTCGCGCGCACACACCTCGTTATCCGCACCGAGTAAATGACCCCCAATACGTGCAGAATGTGCCGACGCAAGGCAGCACCTCCACTAATCCCCGAGCAGTGGTTCAATTCTGTGCACTGTGGGAGATTTCAACGGCTGTGTTTTCTGTCAGTTCAGGTATCATAGTCGTTTCTGCAACGCCAATGCAAGCTATTTTCAGAAAGTGCAACCGGTCTTGTGGGAATCGTGCTGTACAGACATTTCTGCAGTACGCGGAATAGAGATGTTTTGTGTGAAGCTTCGCAACGGAGCTCTCTTGGGAAGGCCTCGTTTCCTGAAGCATCCATTTCTTGCGCGTCGGCTCTTCCAAGTGGTGTTTCTGCAGCGCAGTTTCAAGAGTTCTTGCAGCGTACAGTTCTTGCAAAGATTATTTTGGCTATTTTCGACCACAAGCAGTTACCGATATAGCCATTTCATGCGTTTCCTTATCGTGCCTGATTTTCAGAGAGTCTATACGTGAGATTCATGGCGACCAGACCACGACCCGGACAGCGACGTAAATGGCGAAAAGCTCCGGGAAAAATAAAATACAGTATGAAAGCTTAGAGTAAACAAAGTCTAGTGCACCAAAGTCTAGATGAAAGCACCTAGAATTTGATATGTACAACCCCAGCATTATGTACAATGATCTGGAGACGCAGAGCTTCAATGCACCATCCTGCAGGATGCGTTAACGCGCAAAACGAATAGTATCTAGTAGTTTCTTCAACCTCGCTGCACGGAAATTATGATCAGTCAGAGCTTAGACAAGCCCTCCTCTTCGCGAAGCCATAGGCGATACCTATCGGGGCATTCTTTTAACGGGTCGCGGGAGTGGTCAAGAGGAGAGAGGGCGGCAGCTCGGACAGGCGACGCAGGGCGAAAGCAAGTGCAACGCCGTCGTACGCCCTCCGGCGTCGAAACAAAAACCACCCCAAGAGTGCAAAAACGAAGCAAGGAAGCACCAAACGAATGCGAGAAAAAAGAAAAAGCAAAACGCGTAATGCTGGAGAAGCGTGCATCTCTCGGATCGCTCGCGAGCCGTCCTCTCCTTGTGGGTCGGCCTTTTCTTTTTTCTTTATTTCTCGAAGCGGTCGTGGAGGAGCTGCAGCTATAAGGGCGGTGCACTTATTAGTCGGCCTCCGAAGTCCACTAGCGGACCTTCCTCTTTCATTTCATGTTCGCCGCGCAGAAACGCTTCACCTCGCAGGTTCCGAAGCAGCGGCACGCACGCACACCGAAAGAGCGACGGCCATTTTATAGCGCAGCACCGCCGCCGCCGACGGCTCGGCTCTTGGCCCGGCTCGCGTTGGCTTCGTGCACTGCAATGGCACGACGAGCGTGCCTCCCGTTGGAGGACTGCGAAGGTGCGGTGGAGGAAGCGGAGGAGGCCTTGTTTACTGCGCACGCGGGAGACTTTAGGGCATGGTTCAGGGTGTTCACGCTTTGGCCACTGCCGCCGCCGCCGCCGTCGCCGCCGCCAAGATGAGTGGTTCACGGGCGCAGGAGATTAATCAAGGAGCGAAACGGGAAGGCGGAGGTGACGCGGAGCGCGCGTTTGCCTCCCTGTTAATGGCGTGTCGGCGCCCTGCGCGCCATGATCGGTCGGTCGGTAGGTCGCGGCCAACATCGGAGCTTGCGGAGTCTGCGGCGGAGCCATCGCGCGAGTTCGTGAATCAGTTTTGGGCCAGCCGGCGGTATCAGACGGAGGTCGATCGAAGCGAGAGAGAAAGCGGGGTCTATTCATTGTGGGTTTTGCTTTTCGTAATCTGTCTGCCTCCGCCGGTCCGGTAAGCGCAAACTGCGTGAGCGATGTCAATTATACCTGAAGCACGGAACCTTGTGAAGTACACGTGTGTACTGTGCGAAATTCGAAGGAGGCTGATCTTAATCTGTCGTCTCTGGCCTGTTGAGGAGCGGAACGTGACGGGTGGTGCCATGTTAGGCGGATCGTGATCGTGTGGGGAAAACACTGCGAGTTGGCGTAGTCGATGCTATAGGCGCTGATTTTCGGTGTGCGGTGCGACTGACTGGTGGCTTGCAGGTAGGTTCACACTTACTATAAGGGTGAATTTCGGCGAAAGTGGCGATCGTGATCGCGATCGGCGCTTCCAAAGGCAATGAACACTGGCCTGGTGCATAGCCGAAGGGACTCGGATATTAGTATGTTGGGTAGGCAAGTTTTGCCATGATATGGCCCCTCGAGCGAACTTATGTTACAATCACGTTTGGTGGTTAAGGTTTTCTAGGAGAAGAAGAATAGTGTGCGATCGCTTAGCGTCTGAAATAAAGCTGAAAGAAAACGATAGCAGAGATTTAATCTCATGATGTGCCGAGTACACGTGACAACTGCGCTGTAAAAAATAGATGAGAAAGAAAACACTAAAATATTTACGCCCGTAAACTGAAAAAGGGCGTAAATGTGTCTATAACTCACCCACTTAGGGTGTCAGTTATATAAATCACACCCCAAGGGTGTGAGTTATAGTCCCATTTACGCCCTCTTTCACTTTTAAGAGTCAAATTTATTTTACAGTGGTGCACGGAAAAAAACCCCGAAAATTTCCTGTTTGCTACAGAATGTTCTACATTGAACGACCCACATCATAATATGCAATCTTGCTGCGAAATTTGAACAACAACAGAGAAACGCGATAAACGAAACATCTGTTTCTTTTTTACTCATAACGCTTTTAAGAAAAGAATGAAAGTGCCCCTGCTCTATAGCAATAGGTATGCAAACCGCAACCGTCTAGCATTTCAAACACTCCAAGAGCAAGGGTGGGGCCAAGGGGGTGTTCAGTGCTTCTCCGATATTAAACTGCATTCACGAGGATACTCTAAGCGCGAATTGGTGGATCTTTTGTAGCATGAGCCCACATGGACCATCCCACCGGTCGATCGCGGTGGCTGGTTCATTTAAGAGCAAAGGTAAAGACACACGAGCCAGAAGTTCTCTTTGGGTGTAAGTGCACCTTTCTTAAAGCATAGAACACTCGTCGTTAATCGTGCGGCACTCCGGTAGAGATTACGTGATTGATCGTAAGCGCTTTGTCAATAAAGAAGACAAGGTGCTATGAGATAGGCCGCAAAGCGCCGCATTCCAAATGGAAGGGTGGAAAGAAAGCTGCTAACAACGTGGGGAAAAATTTGCCGAAAGCCGAAGGACAGAAGACTGCAGGACAATGGGTAGGGAAAGACACACTGCTCGCACAATAAACAAGAAGAAGAAGACGGAGAGGAAAAGGCAGAAAGTCCGGGCAGAAGAGATCGAATACCAGCAGTTCGAAGGGGGCTCAACGTTCGCAGCGGCCATCGATGACCCGAGACGTTTTTAGTGGCTCCGAGATTGTCAATAAAGACATCCGACGCCGATAGCGCGCCGTCCGGAGACAGGAGAAGACCGCTGCCGCTGCAACGAGGGGGTCGCACGTCAAAGGAAGGAATTCCCGGGTAACCGCATCGAGGACATCCTTCAGTTGCGAGCCGCCGCACTGGACGGGGTGCATGGACCTCGGGCGTCAAGCATCCCGGCTCCCCGAGGAATGCGCGGTAGCAGGTTGTGGAGTGGCCGAGGGCCCGTTGGGTCCTCTCTGCCTCCGTGCTCAGCCCGTGGAATGCGCCTACCTGCATTTAATGTGCGCTCCGTTGATTGGACGGATCCGCTTAATGCGGACGCCTGGCCCCGAATTGCGGACACGTCTGCGGCGGTGGCACGTACAAGGCAGGCAGAGAAGCTCGTACCGATTGGTTTCGCGAGAGCTGGGTGCTTCGATAAATGCCAATAAGTTTGATAGCCCTGTGGCCACTGCGCTGTCGTTATGTACGTTAGCCAGCGTTTCATTTTGATTGATTCGCTTTTATTTGTGCGTGTTGTGTGTAGTTCTCATCTCATCGTGTTGCCAATCCCGAAATTATAGGGGCAATGTTGAGCGAGAAGGAGACGACAGCACAGATTACAAGCAAATTCAGGTGTATGATACAAATGCAGTTAGGCACATAATACATTGCACAGAGCATGTAACCGGTGGTCTAACATAATAACTGAACGGGTGTCAAAGGAAGGGAAGAATATTCTATGGTAGCAATGATGTAGGTGGTATGGTGGGATTAAGTAATTAGCAGGTCTATAGAGTAAAGTCGGTGGACTGAATACATATGAACTATTCAAGATTGGTGGAAAAGTGCCTTCGCTTTAAAGTGAACAGGAAATTATTATGGTTGTGATGGTGTCGGTCTTCATAAGTACGGGTAAATATTCAGCGGCGCCATGTTTCTGCTCTACATATACTTGTAGGAATATTAGACGGACTTGTGCAACGATTGCTACCAGTTACTGATGGCCATTGAAGTAAACAATGCATAGGTCGAAACTAGTTCAGCCAAGAATTCTTTTTTTACGAACAGTCACCTGAACGGGGCGAGTTATCACACTGAATGGCTAACGCCAGTAAGAAGCTCGAGCATCTAATTAAGCTTTTGTGTAACCATATTGGCTGTTAAGACGATGTGGACTGATGGCTTTCTGCCGCTGAGAACACAACAATTGTTATTGAATTTAAAAATATCAGCACGACGCTTTCTCGTGAGTGGCGCGTATAATATAGCTCACACTGCCAGGAAGCGCGCTGCTTTTACAGCTACCGAAGCGATCAACTAAGCCTGTACTGCCGTCGTACGTGTGCAGCGGCTTGCGAGTCTGAGCACTGGAATGGCCCAGAGAGGACGCGGGGTGACCTGCTGCGCCTGTGCTGCGAAAGCTTCGGCATGATAGCATCGGTGATCGCGCGGGAGGTCCGAAAGAAGGCGCCGGCCGTGGCGGCCATCGGATATTCAGGCGCCAGTTCGCTTTGCCCGGCGTGCTTATTTCTCTCAAGCGGCGTGTGCAAAATTTACGTGCAATGACACCAAGCGTCGGCTTGCTTTGCCCGCACAGCTTATCTATCTAACTTCCCCCAGGCAAAGCAGCGAAAGCAGTCGCCCTAAGTCGTCGCATTCTCTAGCATAAGGAGAACATGAAGTGCCACTGCCGTAATGATTATGTAGACTTTGTTAGAAATGATTTGCCAAATGGGATGTCCCATTTCCTTGTGCAGGGAGACAGCTGGAGGGAGACAAGCTGCTGGGACGTGGCGGTTGTTTGTAGGTGAGTGTGAATCGTTCGATGAAAGCGTGACTCCCCATGGGACTACGCGCGTGCCGGATGATCTTTCGTTGCCACTGGCAACGCAAACTTCCTTAGTGCACGTAGTAAATATGAGGAACACAAAACGGATTTGCGATTCCTTAATGCAATTCGTTGTCTCAAGACATGGTAATTATTGGAATTATTAACATATCGATTCATACCTGAGCAGACGAACCTTTGTCGAACACTCGATAATGCAAACTTTCGCGGTGTGTGTGTATGAGGCAGATTGTGAACAGCGTGCACTGGTGTGGTCCCGGTGTGTGAATAACGCCAACAAGGAAGGCTAAGCGACTGCAGCTTGTGACATTAGCATTCTCGCCTGACCAGACCAAAGGAAAATCTGGGTCTAGACAACGGGAACTAAATGTGGACGTGGACAGGATTGAGAAAAAGCTCCCGTATGCAGTTTCGAAACGCATGTCGTCTCATGGAAACTTGGCTACTTGCTGGCCTGGAATACTCATGTCTGACTGCACGAACTTTTCCCAAAATCTATATGAAGGAAATTGAATGGTGCATTAGCTTGTGAGCAAAAACTTCGCGCACTCCCGCGATACATATACCGCTTCATTGGGGTTGTTGTGCACAATTATGGGGGCCATCTCTGTTTGTGTGTAATGAGACAAACGTATGTAAAACCTTCGGTACAAAAGCTTACTTTATAGCCGTGTGTAGACAAAAACAGATTTCGAGCAAGAAGCATGTTTTGAAGCGTGTTTAACTGCACCAGTTGTTGAGTAACTACAATTAGTGGCATCTATAGTTATGACTTAGCGGCGGAACTTGCATACGTTTGAGAATTGCGGGCAGGTAATCCTTATGCCGTTACGAGAGTTCAAATATTGCAGAACTTGAGAAGTGACAGCAGTTATTGACCATTTTCATTCATGCCTTACCGGACGGATTTGCATAGAGCCTTTCATAATGCAAACTCACGGACAAGGCTGATTGTGAGTAAGGCGTTAAAGTTCGGCTTCGAAACCGAACAACTCATCCCATCAAAACTTCTCTAGAGAGCGAAAGACAGTGATATTTTTATTCGTACTTTGGCAAACGCGTGAACTATCTTTCTCCGCTGAATGTGGTGTTCTTTAGCCTCTGGTAAACTCTCCGGATGCGTAGAAAATAGAATGATTTGTTGAGTAACTGACGAACATGCGAACTAGAGAGAGAGAGAGAAGGGGAGAAGGAAAGGCAGGGAGGTTAACCAGACTGAGTCCAGTTTGCTACCCAACACGTGGGGAGGGGAATAGGAAGTGAAAGAGAGAGAAAGAAAACATGAGTCTATACCGCACTTTCACATGCACTAAGTTAGGTGTAGGACGTCTATAGTCTGGTACTCAAGTCTGTTGCCTTCAGGCAGTGAATAAGCGCTCGAACTGCTTTCTAGGCTAATGAACTGTGAGGCCAGGCTCCCAAGATCTTTGCTTCTGTAAATGGCCTGTCACCCAGTGTATTCAAGGCACACTGGAGAGTCTTACGTTCGTTATCAAAACGAGAACAAAGGCACAGAAGATGACTGATTGTCTCTTCACACTTGCACTTAGCGCACATTTGTGAGTCCGTCATTCCAATACGGCAGCTGTAGGAGTTGGTGAATGCTACTCCTACCCATAGCCGACACAGCAGTGTTGCGTCACGTCGTGAAAGCTTTCCTGGTAATTTAACTTTTAGTGATGGGTCGAGGCAATATAAACGACACTTAGAGATCTGTGGTGAATGCCAGTAACTTATTGTGATGGTACGAGTGAGACGGCAAACTTCGTCGGTTCTACAGTAAGCATATTAACTTTAGTTCCATAAAAACGCGACCGCTCCTAAAACAGCCACAGCACAACGAGGCCATATAATGGTCTTTGTTTCATATTACACTTTGTAAGTCTGTGTTTTCTCTGAGTGTTGTATTTTCTATGTGGTGTTACCACGCTCAAACCGTTGTGTGTGTTATATATGCTACTTCTCGAAAAGCAGTTTTCTATAGTGCTCTGCCGTACTGGGTCAAGCCCAAAATAAAATTAGATTTTACACTGCTGATCAGCTTTTCTAGAATGGCATCAATAGTTCGTGTCCGTCTGAATGCAACATCAAGTGGGAGAAAAATTGGGTACGGAAGCTCGGCTTTGCTATTAAAAATGAAGTTTTTTAAATGTCCAAATAATACTGTGGAGCTGGTATGGCACTTTCCCACGTAATTTTACTCATTGGGGATTAGAGTTGCTGTCATCATAAAGCACATTCCGGCATAGCGCGACGTGCGATTCGCTACCGCGACGTGCATCCCTGGTGGTTTGCATACGCATGCGTAGGATTTTTCAAGCGTTTCAAGATGGCACCTTCGGCTTGCGTTTCACTATAGCGTATCACTTACAGCGCTATGAAGAAACACACTAATTAGAGAGTTTCAGGTTAGGGGTCGCAAGGAGCTCCCAAACGTTGGGTGTACGCAAACCGCCGGGCGTACAAAACAACCCAGAGTAAGCACAACGGAACTATAAAGCCCACAATAGAGTTCGCTCCCCCAACGCTTGGTTGCGGCTTGCGTCTACCCCTAATCTTAAAATCTGTATTATCGTCTAACTACTACTGCACATCTGGTCAATCTCTCACTTGGTCTTAACGGCACACACGTTGTTGGTCCTAGTTTTTTCTTTTTTTTTAATAGGGAGCATTAAAATTGCAAGAGCAAGGCTAATGGCCCGGTCTATATACTTCGCTATTGTGCTGTTTCTGTTTAAGTGTTTTGCACGTCCCACTTGGTTCATGACAGATCGACCTGCTCATGCCCTTTCAACACCTTCACCGGTTCCTTGCCCCCCCCCCCCCCCCTCACCCACCCTTGGCATATGTGAACACAAACAGTGAAGTCGTGCTCACGCGATAAACAAATCACGTTTTCGACAGTCGCGTGATTCCGAAGCGAAGAAATTCTCACCTCATCTGGACCTTACCAGAGCGCAGGCCACCGTCCTTCGCCTGCTTCAGAGAGAGAGAGAGAGAAAAACTTTATTTGGTTCCTTCAAGGAATTAGCGTCTCGAGGTCTCCGTTGTCTTCTTGGGCGCCGGCGACTTGGAGCCTCTTCCGGCAAGGGTGGGCCCCTATTCCAGGGCTCCACTGAACCTAGCTACCTCACTAGCGTGCTGCACTAAGGCCCTTTGGGCCGTGAGCTCGCCGCTGGTAAGCCGACTCTCCCATTGCTCCGCACTCGGGTTATTGTGTTGGTGGAATGATTGATTGTGTTTACATTCACATGTGACATGATATAGTGTGGATGTGGCCCCGCACCATGGGCAGGTGTCTCTGTATTGTGTTGGGTACATTTTGTTTAGGATGTATAAATTTGGAAAGGAGTTTGTCTGCAATCTTCGCCAACTCGTTGCTTCCTCCTTCGTTAGAGCTTTGTGCGGTGGGAGATATTTGGCTCTCGTCCCTATGTATAAGTTTAAGATTTCTGTGTATCCTCCTTCACAAGCTTGTGGGTGATACTCCGGGGCGTGCGACTGCTCTGCTCGGAACGTAGTCTCTCGAGCTAGGCTGTCTGCCCTTTCGTTACCCTCTATGTCTGCGTGGGCCGGAATCCAGATTAACTTGTGCGTAACGTTCCTCTCGGCGAAGTTGGCTCCGCCAAGAATTCTGAGGGCGGCTTTGCTAATCCTGCCCCTCGTGTAATTTCTGCACGCTTCCTTCGAGTCTGTTAAGATGTTTAGAGGCCTGCCTGTTCTATATCCTTCTACTGCCGCCAGCGCCACGGCAATTTCTTTGGCCTCCGCCCTGCCGGCTGCCTTTGCCTTCACACATGTGATCAGATTCCCGTCGCCGTCCACCACCACCGCCGTGGCCGTGCGCTTCCCTTCTGGCGGGTACGTGGTAGTATCCATGTATACCGTGTTGTCTAGTAGCGCTAGTGTCTTTCCCACGTATTCGGCTCGCGCCTGCCTTCTGCTCTCGTGGAGGTTGGCGTCCATGTTCTTAGGTACTGGCCTAACGCTTATTGTTTTTCTTAAGCAGTCGGGCACGTCTGCGTATCTATCTACGTGTCCGCTCGTGTCCCGTCTCTGCCTAGTCAGGAGCGCTCTCCCTGCAGGGGTGCTTTTGAGTCTGGCTTTTTGCGTTTCGAGCAGGGCTTCCGCCAGTTCGCTGAAAGTGTTGCTGATGCCCAGTTGGAGCAGTTTTTCGTTTGACGTGTTTTTTGGCAGATGGAGAGCCGTCTTGTATGCTTTCCTGAGTATCGTGTCCGCCTGTTCCCTTTCTCCTTTGGTCATGGCGTGGTACAGTAGCGAGTAGATGACTCGGCTGACGACCAGGCTGCCGACGAGTTTGAGTGTGTCTTCCTCTTTCATGCCGTATCTTTTTTGGGAGACCCTGTTGATCATCCGGCCCACCTCCTCCGTCACTTTGCTCAGCAGGCTGATGGTGTGGCTGAATTTTCTGCTGCCATGTAGCCACATGCCCAGGATTCTGATCATGTTTTTTTTTCGGGATGTTTTGACCGTCAGGCGGTACTTCCAGTGTTGCTTGTGTGGGGTGTCTACCTACTCTCAGTAGTTCGGATTTTTCAGTGGAGCATACCAGTCCCCTCTCTCTGGTGTACTTTTCGAAACAGCGCGCAGCCTCTTGTAGCTTCTCTTGTTTTTTCTCCCAGTGAACCTTGCGTGACCCAAACCGTGACGTCGTCCGCGTACATCGCGTGTTGGATGCCCTGGATCTCGCCGAGTCGTTTTGCCAGGCCGATCATCGCTACATTAAATAGCATGGGCGACATTACGGAGCCTTGGGGTGTGCCAGCTTCAGACAAATTTTCTTCTCAGCCCACATAGACTGGCGATTATAACCAATGGGGAATTTAACCCCATATGTCAAACTCGTAACCTGAACGAATTGGCAACACAGGACCACTTTCTCTGGGGATGTAGCGATTCACCTCCCCCCAAAACGCTGTTGCCAGTCCCCTCTGATATTACCTGGGAGGCCCTACTTAAGACTGCCACAGAGCTCGAGGAACAACTGAAAATTGTCACATGGGCCGAAGGAGTCGCTCCCAACAGGGGCCACCCTGAGATCCCGCCGTGATTTTTAAAAAATAAAGATTTTGTTACCACCAGCCCTGTTGACAGCCCGTCCTCCTGTCTCGAATAGGAATGACAGGTACATCTCTGCACCACCTGTCCGTGCGCTCGCGGAAATCATCGTAATTGAATCATTCATTAACGCGAACAGTAGAAACCGCAGAACCGTGCCCCTCCGTCTATCACCGCGTTCTGTTCGGCTGTACCGCGTTTCACTGTGGGAACTACAGCCGCATTCTGAGACATTTTTCGGCGCGTGCCATCAAGTGTGGAATTCTGAACGCGCAGCTTATCAACAAATCCCCGAAGCTAGGCAACATTGCGCTTGGTCGATACTTTGAAAAGAGACACGTTTCTATATGAACGCTGTGTAGAGGTGGCGTTTCTTTCTGTCACTGAACGGTTCCAGTGCGCCAGCTTTGATTGGGACAGTGTTTCTGCGTATAGAAATTGTTGTTCCCGATCCATAACCAGCACTTAAATATAAAACAGAGAGTTCTCTCGGAATGCGCCAAATTAACTCACACAGGGCCCACACAACCACTTCCTTCGCCGATCACGTGTGAGGTTAAAAAAAACAGCTAAGCATGCTTCCCCAGAGCGACGCGGCAATCGATAGGCAACTCACGGCACCGCCAATATACGCTGGTTCAGAGAATCTGTCTCTTGCACTCTCTCGCTCTCTTTCTCTCTCTTTCCTTGTGTGACCTCGTGCCGCAAGGCGAGAAGAAGCAAAGAGAGTAATGCAAGTTTTCTTCGCCAGTTCGCGCTGCGGAAGGCAAACGCGTACGTGTATTTACGACGCCGCAGAGCTGTTACCGGCCGGCCCAGCCAGTGACGTCACGGTAATCCGGTTCCTTTCTTGTTTTCTGGCCGTTTTGCTCCTATCGGTTCTTTGGAGAGGGGCTGCTCGTGCCTTCCAAGTCCAGCCGCCACAGCGACTTGGCCTCGGCCAAGGTCGATTCATTAAAGTCCCGTCGAGACCGGCCGCCGCATGAAGCAGGAGTGTATCTGTATATACACATACTACAGAGGGCATTTGAGACGCTTCGCTGGCCGAATCGTCACAACACGGGCGCGGTTCCCACGCATCAGGGTGGTGTGATGACTGGGAAATTTAAGTGACATCAGGTTCACATGAGAGGAGAGTGTTCGGTGAATGAAAAGGTAGTCGCGTGGAGATTAGTAATCACGTGAATCCCGCGAGCAGTTTTTGTCGCACCTGCAACGTACCAGCAACGTCTGTTTATGTACAAAATGCATCCATATAAGTTACCCTCAATATCGCGGCAGACACAAAATGTCAGGCTTATCTCCGTGACATGCAGGAAATGATCAAAGCATATATGCTCGATAATATTTCTTCGCGATTTGAAGCAATGGTTACGTTATCCGGTCCTCAAATGTCCTGCAAATATTTTAGAAGTTTTGGAAGCATCAGAAAACTTTTTTGGGGGGAATCATATTCATCGGGGCTTTATAAATTAGAAGCAAAAATCATATTGCAATTCTCTTAATTTTTTTATTGAAGTGAATATTAGGAGAGGTTGGCGCCTTTATGGTGGCACCGGCTACTCCTTGTCACTTGGCAAAGGAAACAAATTTGCGTAAAAAGGGAGAATAGCGACACGAAATATGGCACTCAGTAGAACACTGGATGAGTAAAAAATGTGTACCTGATAAAATCTATGGCAAACGAAATGTACATATTAGACGCGACTCAAATAGAGAAGGCTAATGGTTAGTTTGTAAGACGCATTCAAAACTCACGTACGAGAAGTAAACTAGGCATTGCAAGCAAAAATAGAATCCTTAGGCTAAGTTAAAATTAAAAACTGTAAATTAACTCCGCGGAACTGGTGCAGTCCAGAAAATTCGTTCCAAGTGGATGCACCTTGCCAACTCACTAGCTATCATTCGTAGATTTAAATATGTGTCGTAAGATAATTAAATAAAAGGTTTGTTAGGGCGAATTATATATTAATTATATATGTAGGCATTTTGATTTCTCGTAAAAGTAATGCCCGCCTCATCGAGTAATTTAGATGAAGGGTTAGAATTGCGTTATCTGCCACAGGCAAATATTTTTTTTTTAATTTAGGACCTACTAAAAATACACCCGGCAATATAATGTTTGCTCTTATGAATCTGAAAGCACACAGTGCCTTCTTCATGAGCGTTTAATTGAAGAACGCATATTATTCAACGACATTTTAATATATATTTTTTAATTTGATACATTTGTCCTCCACCATTTCATGGGCAGCTGATTACGTGTTACGATATGCTCCGGCTTAAATATTGTGAAATTCTTACCGATAAAGTAGTGCCATAGAGTGCACCTCGGTTCTGCGTAATATAGCAGTACCTGACTACTGTTGCGTACTTCAGGGTAGCGTATCGTACTGCTCCCGAGTTTTAACGACGCCTGCCTATTGAAGCTCGACCGACGTTACTAGTGGGGTAGCGTGGCGTTGTCGGCGGGCTGCAGGCATCCGGTAGACCATGGCGACCAAGCGAGGACGAGACGATTTCTTGTGCGAAACTTGCACGGTTTATTCAAAGGTTGATGAAAGATGGTGAGAAGAGAATGAAGTGATCAAAAGTATATTTCGGAGCCCCTTAAGCAGGCTCTCTACAATCGTGGGAGGGATCTTGCTTCCGTCGACGTCACGTGACCGGCACAGAAAGCATGCTGAAAGGAGGAGGACTCTTGCTTCCGTCGACTTAACGTGACCGGTACAGAAAGCCTGCTGCAAAGAGGAGGCGGTCCCGCCTCCTGGAATTATAGACACTTGTTCGTCTCTTTTGCGCGTTGCTGGTTCGTGGAAGTTCTCCTGTAGACTTTGGCCGTTCGAGGAAAGGGTCCCTCTAAAATCGCATGCACGCACACACAACACGCGCACACACAACACGCGCGCACACACACACACACACACACACACGCACACACACACACAAAAGAGGCCTGTAAACACTGCGGGGCTTCCGCCAGACCGGCAGACACTCGAAATGGTCATGGCGAATTAGGAAGTCACGCTTCATTTCGACGAGGCAAGGTGTGTGAAGGTCAGGTGAGAGAAATTTCTTTCTGCACGTGGTGCGGGACGCCAACCGTAGCAGGAGCAGTCACGCCTCATTTCGACGAGGCATGGTGAGAGAAGGTCGGGTGAAATCCCTTTCTGCACGTGGTGCCAGACGCCAACCCTAACACTACATAAAAGCTGTATGTAAATGCTGTCTCATAGTTATAGCTCTATAAAGCCCACTGACATCTACACGACTTTGAAAGGCTTCTATGATTTTCTTAAATTTTCTATATTTAGACTGCCCATTACTTTTGTTGTACTGAGTATGGGTCCCCATATTCGGTCAGTACTCCATACCCTTTTAATGACGACACGTGTAAATACCCCAAAATTAGGTAAGTTTTCTCTTTAAATGCACAAAACAAATCAAGAATAAGCATAATAAATGAAAAAATATATTTGTGGAAATTTTTTGCAGCAGTAGGAGGGAAACACAGGCCGAAAACCGAAAGTGGGCTTCAGCCCAAGCCACCTCAGGCTTCATTTGGAATTTTTATGGACAACTCTCTCCGTATGCAAACCGTAGGTGTACATTTCGCTTGCTTTACATCGCGTGTGATAACGCCACTGCAGCCTGATATCTCGCAACTGAGCTGTCTTTGACCGTGTTCTCAAAATAAAGCGAGTGGCGTGCCGAACTTCGTCCTCGTGCTGTGCTCCTTCTCTAAACTGACAGATGATGTTTGCTACCTGCCATTCAGTTTTGGCCGAAGGTATCTGCACGGAAACTTCGTACTCAATACCAAAACTCAACAAGAAAAATAATTCTGGTATATTGTTCATAATTGTAATTATCCCCATTTTTACCAAGAATAAACTTATTATGGTTCTGATTGTGAAAGAGAAAATAGGTGCTACTGTGATTCAGTGGGGACTTATGTATCGTACTTCTCTGTAAGCGTCTCATTGGTCTTCCCTAGACAAGCATCATACTACGATCACTTTACTCCTCGTGAGATCGGTGAGTCGGCGTTAAATGGAATCGCATGCATCGCATTTAGTTGCATAGCATATGTACAACAGCATCTCTTCACATCGATTCCAACGTTTCTGTTGATCTGCATAATTGTTTTATCTATATGCTGGCGGTCTGACGATATACGCGCACCATTTCTTTTGATGTGACAGCTTTCTATTAGCTACTTCGCCAAATTTGGATGGACGTCGAGCCATCTCGCACAATACAAACCGGGAGGATAGTCAAGTTGAGGCACTAGGTGTGCGCTGAATGCTGTCTTGCCGAGCAGACTGCAAGGGCTACTGGTAAGTGCTGGAATAGACAACTTGCTGCTGGCTGTTGTCTGGCCTAGTGAAAAACTTGCGTCGTTGGGCATGTGCCCGAACAAACGACTTCAGCACTTCATATGTGACATTGGCCCGTGCCAGTTATTGAATAATCAGACAGAATGAATGTTCCAAAATGACACCGCTGCTACGTGTCATAAGGGGATCATAAACTGAGCGTAAGCGACCGACACTACAACAGCGATGGGATTCCAGGAACACTCCGCTGTTAAGTTCGCAAGATGGACGGATTTCTATTCTTGTGGCAGCTTCGAGATTGCACTGTGAACTTCCAAAACTGCGAAATAGAGACATCTGAATAAATAATAAATCAAAATGCGCATTCAACTTGCCCAGGACCTTCAACCTTGCCATTGAGTGCTGCCGCTTGATGGATAGCCGTTACAACAAAAATGCAAGCAGGATAGCAGGTATAGTGGGTGTATGTACGGAGTGTTGACTGGGTTGCTGTGATTACAGCACATATACTGTGCCGTGGTATCATTTGACATTGTGTTTGGCATCATGATTGCCACTTTCTGTGCTTGCTTGGCATGTTCCCAAAAGATTTCGTGATTCAAGGATGGTTGGGGATATGCAGCAGAAACACAAATGCTGACTTTTACTCTGCTCTTCGATGGTTCCTGCCGCATTTTTTAATACAGGTAGCATTTTTGGCATTGTGAGATCAGTTTTATTTAAGGCTAGCTAACCAAAAACGTATGGGCCGCTTCCGAAGATAGTGCAGTCTAAAAATGAGGACTTAAGCGCCTTCACGGTGTCTCTTCAATACAAAAAGCCCCTGAAAGTTATTTGGTGCTGAGCTAAATCGAAACCGCGTTAGGTTCGTAGAACCACACTCACCCTTGGGGACATTTTGGGAGTCGAGCTCTGTCTTCGGTGAGTGTATACGTGACTTCACGCGCTCTATAAAACAAAGGAGCCTCATGTTGAGTCTTATGTACACTCTGGCTTGGTTCTTGCGTCGACTTCATCTCGCTTTACGGTGCCGTTAGGCGCCGAATAAGTACGATACATTTACATTACAATGCTATATTCGTATACTTCGGTAGGCATCGTAGACCAGCTCTTCCAGATTTCTTTTGTCTTTTTGTAGAGGTCACGAGCACCCTACATTTTTAGTACAGATATCTTTATGATATTTTAGTGTAAAAATTTTATAATTATTTTTAAATTATGCGAACAAATATGAGCCGATTCAAATCGGTTTCAAGAGCTTTTTTTTCTCCTCTAGCATTGGACCGGAACTGGACCATTTTCGCTTAACCGGAATGAAAACTGGAACGAAAAATGTTTCGGTCTTACACTTTGATTGTGAGGTCTCGTGCCGGGCCTCAATAGTTCCTGGACAACTCGATCTTATCCATTGGTGCCAAAATCTAAGTTTTTGCAGCCATGAACCGGAAAAATTCCATAACGACAGACCATTTGAGTCAAGCCATTTGAGTCAAATCCTAACTTCTTTTGCGGTGCTAGATCTGAACACATCCCTAGATCACAGAGATCAGTAAGACACTGTTGAGGTATCCGCAGTTGATCAACAAGCATGCTCTGTAACAAATGAGTCTAGCTAAACGTTACCTTTTCTTTCTTGCTGTCACAGATGGGAACGAATTTTAGTGTGACTACTCTTTCATCGAAAACTCACTCTCTCGCAGTCCTAGATCTGTACAAACTACAAATGACAACAATAAGATCTCGCACAGGGTCTGATAGGTTCTTTAGCAAGCATTCTCTGAGCCACTTTTGTCAATACCACACTTTTGGTTGCCCTTGAGCTGGCCAAATTTCTAAGTGTGTAGAATCTGTAAGATATCGTACAGGCTCTCCATAACTCCTGAAAAAAATTTATGCTTGTTCCAAGTGCGAAGAAACCTCACTTATTAGCGTTACTAGTAGACATGGACCCATTACCTAGAATAACTATGCGCTGGCAAACAGCTTCAAAATCTCGTACACAGTCTAAACAGTCCCATAGCAACCATGCTTTTACGCCATTTCTGCACAAGGCCCATCTTCGCAGTTCTAGACATGTAGAAATCCCAAATAGACCGGCAGAGGTAAGGCGTCTATGATGGTCTTAACATTGCCTTAGGAAGCATGCTGATGTGCCAATTGTGTGGAAACCTATTTTTTGCATTTCTAGACCTGTAACAATTATAAGGTGGCAGACAGGTTCAAGATATCGTAGAGTACCTCAGTGGTTCCTTGCATAACAAGTGCGATTTCTCACCGTATTACCCGCTTGCAGATGCACACATGAATTTCCATTGTGCCATGGTTCGTGAAGAGCCCTTATATAATTTTGGCAAGGAGGCATCGGAGGAACGCTTGTCTCTCAGTATCGGCCGCCCACTGCCGAACCGATTGTTGCCACATTGCATCGAGATCTTCTCCAGTCTGAGTATTTTGAACAAGGGGATCATGCGCTGAATTTGTGAGCTGACAAAGTGGCATCAGTGAGTTGACTGAAGCCGAGAGCGGCAAGCGCCTTGATGTGAATAACTTCTTCATACGATTGTTTTGCGTGGGCTAACGCTTTTCATTCGGACATGTGGATGAATCAAAGTTGTGGACACCCTCATGACATCTGCCGCGGAGCCCCAACATTTTTTCAGCAAGCAGGCACTACGGCGTGTCTTGCTGTATGTATGGACAATCGAAGGATTGGCCACACGGATGCTTGAACTGTGCTACCACCAGTACTCCGAAGTCCTAATTTTTTCGGAAGCGAACCATGTGGAATGTTAAAAAAGTTATTGGGGCTTTACATGCGATAAACCACGATATGATTATGAGATACGCTGTATAGTGGGAGACTCTGAACTAAGGTTGACTATCTGTAGTCCTTTAACGTGCACCCAATTTATGCATAGTACACTGGCATTTTTCAGTTACGCCCCCACTGAAATGCGGCCGCCATGGCCGGAACAACCGTAGGCCCCTTTGTCTTGGGGCTAAACATAATCTTTCGCCATTCTATCTTTGGAAGAGTGGTCCCATACCATGCGTTTTTTGTGAATCCAACTTCATAGTCGCAATATCACCTGTGGCTGTCATAATTGATGGTTCAACTATCGAAATGTTGTAAGGTGGCAGTAACTAACTGTAGATATTAAGGTTCAATTGCCTTCGTAGGGAACAAATGGACCAAAGTGAAAGACCTCCCGGCGGTGCTATTTGGGCGTTCTGACTTTGTTTGGCAAACATCCCTTGGTGACAGAGTCACTTTCGGTTCACGTGTTCACGTGACAAGTTTTACGTAGCAGACGTACCCTGCGATGACATGCGTTGTCATTTTTATTTTAGAAAAAAATAAGCAACTCTTAATTCTTCATCATGTTATTTAAGTAGGAAGTCGAGGAAGACACATAGTGTGCTGCTCCAACATCAAGTTGTCTGTGCTCGATTAAGAATACTGTTCGAAAGGTGGATGTAATATATATGGCAAGGTTCGGCTGTGAATTAGTAACACTTTGACATAGAGACCTTTTCTATATCAGTGAGTCAAGCTCGCGCATTTATTGCCAGTTTTTTCTTAGATAGAACGATTCTGCGACGTTCCTTTCAGTTTTCCTTTTACCATTCATTAAAATTTTTTGTTTGAACTTGCGAGTGTAAGAGCAGTTTTTGCAATGGGCAGCGCACTGTCTCCAAAATTGGTGCCGTTCACAATCTACACGTTACTGCTTTGCCGACATGCTCAATTATTAAGGCACCGACAAGTTAGACCTAGTACTCTTTTTCCAGAGTAGGCAATCAGCGCTTGTCCTGTTCTCCACGTTTGCTTCTTCTGTCCTTCACCAGTTGTATTATTGCAGTTTCCCTTGAAGAGAACCGGCAAGCACTCAGCAGGATTACATAGCACCTCAGTGCACACAGCAGATGTCCCTGTCTTTAGGGGCAGTTGTTGGCATAGTTGGTTTTGTGAAAGTCAGAAATTTTGTCTTGTGTTTTTGAAATGGCAATAAGGCGACACGTGATCGGTCGCGGCCAGGCGCTTTGCTGCGAAATTAACAGTGCATTTGTGAAGACAGCGGTGCAGTTTGTTCATGTCAGCTTGAGATCTCTGCCCCACTGTCATCAGTTGTACCTTTTTCATATGTGTTTCGATGGCAAAATGCACCAGTGATGCCAAATCAGAAGAGCACACCGGCAGGAAAGGCTCGGACGCAAGGAGAACATTTGTCGTTTTCATTTATTGCGGGGACAACAAAAACATCACTGTTCACGATCAAATCATATTTACAAATGGAGACGTGCGAGTCGTCATGCGTAGCTTTTTTTGTTTTTTTTTCTCTTTTTTTCATTCCACAGGTGACGCAACAGGAACAGTGCGTACACATTTCAGGCACTTTTTGTAAACAAAGAGAGCACTGTACCAGATCGGTTACATGAAACACAGTCAGACAAAATCTTTTTTTTTCGTTTTTTTTTCATCCTAGCATTTTCTTTTATATTGCTATTCACTTTCGGAATAGAGCAAGTGTGCTGGAATACGGCCCTTCTTTATCGCAATGATTGCGAATGGAGGGTAACAAAAAGAACATTGCGTATCGTAGTGATCGCTGATCTGTTCTGGTTCGGCAGCCTCTCCGATAACGTTCTTCTTTCAAAAAGCTGCATATTTGCGGAAAGTCCGCCACAAGCAACGTTATGATAATTAGAGAAAAATAATGAACAGAGTGATGGATTTCCTACTGAAGGGTATTCAAGCACACTGTCTTACAACCATGACAAATTGACAAACACTGGGGAAGAAATATGGCCGCGATTCAAACTAGCAATATGATTCTGCATCATAAACTGTCTCCAGATGGATGGTCACGTGACTTCCACACGAATAAAAAGACCGGTGTAGTGTGAAATACTGAATATCTGTATCGTCGCAAATCTCTATTCAGATTCTTTGTGTATAGAAAATGCATTGTACAAAATGGTGTTCTATTCTAAATACCGTGTTCGCAATTCGTGCTCGGTTAGAAGAAAACGAGAGCGGAAATTTCTGGCTGAGCGAAAAATGCCCATACATATCTACGTCCTAGGGGTGCGCGAATATTCTAAATTCAAGCGCAAATCCAATACTCAGGATTTCACATTTCACTTTCTCGGAATATTCGGTTACGGCTGAATATGAGCCGGTATGTCGTAGGGAAGGGCATGCGTGTATGTGGTATCGAGGAAGTACTGCAACCTTTTATATCTGCTCATTTACGAGGTGCTGTTTTCACAGACCTATTGCGGACATTGAATAAATAGAGATATAATTGGTGATGACATTCTTTTTTCGAATTTTCTTCGTCAATATCTTTAAGTGACAAAATTTTCTGCGTTTGATGCGAAATTAGCAGCCCGAATTTTTCGAATATTTGGATCCGAAAGGCTCTAATTCAACTGAAACAATTTTCTATTCGCAGACCCCTAGTGCGCGCTACAAAGTACAGCTTTTTCAAGCAAAATTTGCCGCACATCTCCTTCATAAAGACGAGGACGCATTAAGCTGCATCCGTTCGCGCTTGGCTCGGCTCGGCCCGGAACACGAAATCGGAAGTCAAAATACTCTTTTATTCTTGTACCTGAGGCGATTGTTGTTTCAGTTCGTGTTTTTCGCTGTGGCGTTACTTAATTTGTACAACCGAAAAGCTGTCCTAAAGGAAGAAAATAACCCTAGTACATATCTCGGGAGGTATCAGTAGCTTGGAGGGCCTATCGGCTCACTTGTCATTTCTCTGAGGCTGAAAGTCTGAGGAGAAATGAAAAAAAAATACAATAAAGGGGTGCTGTGGGCAGCGGCCAAGGAAATGCTTGAGAATATCAAAACGGAAGGGCAAGGCCACGGTCGAAGATCTCGGCCACGCTTTCAATAAATAGGTTTTTTTTTCTACAGTTCGTATAAAAACATACGTACTCGCGAAAAAAATTGGGTCTGTAAAGATCACAATTTTTTTCTTCATCTGCAGCTGACGGTTCCTTGCGCTTTCCAATGGACTCTGTCTTAGCGAGAGAAAAAAGCAGGTCGTCGCGGCGGACAGGTCAGCTAACACAGAACTGGGACGCAGAAGAAAATAAGAAAAAAAAACATTTAGAAATGTACTTAAATGCCGGCGGGGTACCTAATATTATTTATATGTATATATAAAATATATATAATATTTATATGCGCGTACTAAACGCTGTGACGAGGAAGAAAAAAAAAAGACGGACGTAGGACGGGTGTCGAACAAATCGAACAAACGAGAACAAACGAAGCTGCGAGGACGTAGGACTGGCTGTTCGACGAGGCAGAAACGTTCAAGTGTACAACATATGACCAGCATATTTTGGCGGAAGACAGCGCACGCGGGGTACAAAATAATAATAAAAAAATAATAAAGCGTGAGACGGCGACATCAATTTTCAATTTTTTTTTTTCCTATCAATCCCTGCACCATGCTTGAGGCGTGTGACTGGCATCAGTTCTTTGACGAGAAGCTGCAGGATGGGATTTTCTTTTAGATCTGGCATCGCGGAGCGACAGTCGCGTCGAGATCCTTCTTTTTTTTTTTTGAGTCATCAACTGGAGCATCTCAGCTAAAAAAAGTCACGCACGTTAACAGCTATAAATTACGAGGCTCTGAGGTATTGCTGGATGACTACAACATGCTTAGCGCAGAAGCTGCTCCAGTCAAGAGCTTTCTTTCGTTTCGACGGAGAATAAGGAAAACTCGAATGGCACTTGTCAAGCACTTGTCGGAGCGCTTTAGTACGCGTCGTTTCCACGGGAGGGCGTTTAGTGTTGCGTTTGTAGGAACGTTGTTATAAAAGCACTTCCGCGAACGGCACTGTCGGTGCCAGTGAAAGTTGCCACTTTCTAATTGGGAAATACGTCAATTATTCGTTTGTAAACACTGCTCTGACGAAGCGTCGCCGCTATAGATGGCTTATCGAAGTCGCGATAAAACCGCTTCTGACTCGACGCGGAGAAAAGAATTCGCCCGCTGACACACGTCGGGGTTGCGGGAGAGTCGCGTCGAGTCTGTGAGCCCACCGCGTCGTAACGTGGGAGTGAATCCTGACGCGAGCAACGAAAAACAAGACTGCGTCGTCGCTAATAAATGGGTTTGCTTCGTGAGGGCACTGTCATCGCGGATATAGCTTACTCTAGCATCAATGGCACGAGATGTCATTTCCGCGAAGCCTCTATACAACGAACCACACGGTTCCCTTTTTTTGAGTGTTTTGTCACCGACTCCCGGACCAACTGAAAGTGAAAAATGAGTGATATAAGCGCCTAAACGGTGTCGTCTCGTGACGCGTAGACCGCCCACAAGCCAATCCGCATTACGAATTGCTAGCCGCGCAAGAAAAAAAGCCTAAAGCTGACATTGACAATGGAGGTATTAAGTCACTAACGCAGTGGTCACCCCATGTGACAACGGCCATGCCCTCTGGTTTCCAAGTAACCATGGATTGAAGAGGAGCTGGCGGCAAAAAAAAAAGAGGGATAAGATGACACTCAAAAACTAGCACATGCCGTGCCGCCTGTCTCGTCAAGGGACTTGTATAGATAGATATTATGTATGTACATAAAAAAGAAGGCGCAAAAAACACAAGTCACACACCCTCAAAAAATGCCCTGGTGCTCTTCGTGCAACGTTATAGAGGACTTGATAGAACAACAAAAGACAATAAAAATAATTATTGCTATAATATAATAATACCCACTTAATCCTCGAAAACTACTGCCTGCCTTTCCTGAGTTGTTTTTTTTTACCACACGCTAACTTTCACACACAGCAGGCACGCGGAAAAATACGCAACATCACTACTGAATTCCTCCAACAATCTGGCTCTCAAAATTAAGTTACGCGGCTTCTATTTTCATTCCTACAATCAAAACATTCGTCTAAAGTTCGGATCAAGGGCAAAAACCTGGGTGAGAAGACTGTCAGAAAGTTTGCCAAGAAGTGGCTTTGCCGACTTTCTGCAATATGACATTACACTGATCGACTATTTCTTCAGTGCTTCCTACAAAACCTTCCAGCGCCACTTCTAGCTATTGCATTTTTTCTTTCCTTTCTTGCCATGTTCAAACACACACCATACAAGCAGACAATCGCAAAAAACATTTTGCACCACTCAAAGTAGAGAGTGATGTCTTGTACAGCACCATTGCTTTCATTTTCTAGCCGTCGTCTTCATCGTTTCATTTACACACACTGATACAATGCCAAACAGACTAAGCTGAAACACAACATAAAAAAAAAGTCACGTCCATCGTTGACTAGGCGTCTTCACATCTCTGCGTTCTATTATTTCCGAGACGCACATTTTGCATAAGGCACACTATTGGCAGTCGCACATCATCACCTTCTCTCTCTTTTCTTTCCACTTATGGCCACGGCAAAAGAGTTTTAAAAACAGAAAGGCTTAGACGAGTACGTAGTGACCATCTTTGACCAACGCTCAACGGCTAAGAGAAGACAAGGAAAGAAAGCTTATAGAACACCAGTTCACTTCTTCGGTTTTCAGCGAGCGTTTGCGTCAGCCTTTCAGTTCTTTCAGTATCTTTCACAAGCAAAAAAAAGAGAAAAAACCCTTTGGAGAGTAGCAAAGGTGCTGAGGTCAGGTCGACAAGTTTTCACAGGCTTTCTTCCCGTTGGCTGGGGCGTTTCTTCTGCTTCCGTTCTCGGCAGGCAGGTGGCAGCAGTGAAGCAACGAACAAAAAATAATAAAGAAAGGACTAAATCGAGTGCACCGAAAGTCTCAAAAAACACTGCGGCCGCACACGCACACATGCACACATACGCACAAGAGTGTTCAAATGTTCCATTGCATTTGCTAAAGGGATGGGTACTCAGTGAACACCGGAGTCCCTCCTCAGACGAGTTCTGTTGCATTTTCTTGCAGCTGTTGTAGGGTTTGGGGAAGGGGGGACGTAGGAAGGGTGCCAACTTGAAGTGGGAGGCACCACTTCGCAGGGCTTGTGGACCACGAGCAATTGAAGCACAGTGGCCAGTGTTTCTTTTCTTCTTTTTTTTCCTCTTTTTTTTTTCCTAAGGTAGTCCGGCAGTGCCTAAGCATGGAGGCCGCAGCTCAAAATAGAACATCCTGGACGTCTGTAGGCGTCTCGGGGGTTTCAGACTCGAGGGTGACCGTCTCGGCGCTCACTTTAACTGCGTAGTCCCCCGACGGTGTCGATGCCGGCGACGGGGTTGGGGTCGTCCCGTTGAGCGTGGCAGCAAGGCTCTTGGTGAGTTCGGGGTAGTTCCTGACCAGCGTCTTCTCGATCCTCTGCTGGCAGTCTTGTAGGCAGTCCTGCGAAGCACGAAAGAGAAAGAAAAAAGAAGGCAACTTAGGCATTGAGTTCGTGTGTCGGGCTTGATTATTCATGTTTATCACTCAACATAACATCCGGAGATGTTCACCTTCTATACTTCACTGGCCGACAAGCGTTTCAAGCAAATTTGACGCTAAGCAGCAGAGTGAGAGCGCTTCAGCTTCACTCACGGTTCGGAACACAAGTGAACCACAGGTATTTTTCAGTAGTGGAAAGGAAGGAAAAAGACAGGATTGAAGAGTATAGGTGAACAATTAACCCTTCACGCCACTCGTAGGAATATACCTGAGGCTCATTGCTCACTTTTTATTTTCGCAATACTAGGAATTTGAGACCGCTTTACGAGTGTCACTGTGATCGTCACGAACAAGAACGAAAACCCACGCGAAAGAGCATTTCAAATTAGTGGGAGACATGAGCCAATCGAACGTCATAATGCTAGCGTAGCTGTGCTCGAACCTCCGTTACTGTTCCACACAGTGAAGAAACTTGCTGCAAGATCTTACATGGAAGATCGGCAAGGTCGACAGGCCTTGCGATGCTCTAGGCAACACCTGCTCTTGTCCTCGATAAGCGTTGCACAGTTCTTACAGGCCTTATTTGTTATGCTCGGCTAGTAGAATGTATATCAACCTGTGCCTGATATTCATTATGAGGACACCGCGTGCGTTGGAAATGTTCGAGCCCCCCCCCCCCTCCTCCCTATGTGTGGAACCTCCTGAGAACCATGGCTCGAATAATATAGTTGGCGGATGAACGGTGACGCGAGAGCGGCACGATATGTGTTTCAGGGAGAGGTTCACCGAGCCTACATCGCAGACACTTCCGGAGTGCGCCTGGCCATGTGGGAAACTTTGGAAGAACCTTGTCAGCGCGCTGAGACCGGCCACCGAGCCTATAGTTAAGGCGGAAGAACGAACTAGCGTGGTGACTTGTGTGTCTTTGTCACTTGATCAAGAGCACTGGTTTGTGTAGGGGACTGTGGGCCTGCAAGGCTGTCGTCGGAAAGGAGGAGGGGTGGGGAGCACAACAGACATCGGCGAACTAAGCAGCTAGAGAAGTCGAGAAGCGAGGAATTCCACCGGAGCAACGTATATCGACCATCAGCGGGAGCAGACCACAGGGGATGCGCGACTGCCACCCGCCGCAGAGACCATATATCTTCAAACGGGGAGCTCCGCATCGCTTGGGCCGTCGCCTACCCTCCCCCCCCCCTCCTTTCGGGCGTCCTTCCGCCCTTGTTTCCGCTTTAAACAACCCATAACTCAGCATGGTTATCGAGAGTGGAAGAAGAGATGCCACCGATGATTCCCCGTGGTTCACCAGTCAGCGTTTCAAGCTGGGAAGATGCCCGAAGCTGTGGCAGCACGAGCTTCCTGTTGCGAGAATTTAAGATCCCCGATCTTATCTCGAGACGCGCAAACAATCTTCGAGACCGCGCATGTCCCCTCGTGAAGGGTAAGCTTCAGTGCTGCACCCTTCGGCATCGCTGACCACCGTGCGGTACTTTCGGCCCCAGCGCTGCATGGTGGATGACGTCGCCTACGCGCGGATGTGGCGCCACCATGGCCTCAAGATTTCCTAAAGAATTGGATGCCAATAAAACGGCTACAAAGGGAGGCTTCAGCGTTCCCTCATATCTGTCGCAACGTCGAATGCCTGCCACAAATTTAACCCGCACCTTGTACGCCTGTGATGTCCACAAAGCTGCCGCAGCGTGAAAGTGAGCAGCATTGAGATTCAATGTATCAGCATTTATATGCCTGCTTCTCAGTCGTGCTCCAGTCAATCGATAATTTGTAGCAGCTTAATGGTGTTATGTAAGCACGTCTTACGATTCGACGTTTTGAGAGGTGATAATCACCTAATTTTATGACATTCTGTTCAAGAGGCATCTAATTTACGGACATTCTGTTCTCATACTGTCCTATGATTGGCCAGTGCTGTTCAGGTGGATATCTTGCGGCACATTCTCCGGTTCCTGGCTGTATACCACTGACACCGGAATCGCGCACAAGTGAAGTCGCCGAACGGCGTATCGGGCCTTTAAAGCGCCGCGAACACCCAACGACGCGCGGCGAACGGCAATCACCTGTTGCGCCACGGGCGACAAGGTCACTCCTTGTCTCCACTTCTCCGCTCTCGACAGCGAGCATCAGCAGAGAACACGGCTGGCCTGGCAACAAAACTTACATGCGCCTGACCTACACCCGTTCTCGGAGCATGTGCGGGCTCACGCACGTTTCTTTTATCGTTTTTTTATGTCTTTTCTTTTTTGGCCGGCGGCGATCTGTCTCTCTCTTTTATCTTCTTTACATCATTCTTGATACAGCGCGTGTGCGCTGGACCACGAGGAAAGCACACAACCAAAAAAATGGAATGGACATGGCACGGCTGGGGAGCACGACGTTGAAAATGTGCGTGGAAGGTCGCAGCAAACCGAAAGAAGGCAAAGGGGTAGGAAGAGGGGGCGGAGGGGGAGCGAAATGAAAAACTGCCCCTGATTGGCTGCGCTCGGTGGCTGGTTAAACGGCGGACACTCCTTCCCACCCTCTGGGCGATGCTAGGCCACCCCTTCACCTCATTCCAAGAGGGCCAGTATTTTCTGTAGATTTCAAGCTCCTTTGGAAGAAGGTACGCGAGGAAGGGGGAGGGGGAGAGAGGTTTTGGTGGGTAGCAAGGCGCTTTGGAAAGGAACCGTCCCGCCGACTTCTTCCGCGAATTCAGCCACCGTGGAAGGGGGAGGGTGAAGCCGGCGGGCAGCGAAAACGAGACCTGCAGGCCCCGGCCATTCATACGCCGCCCTCTGCTGTCGCCCGCCCGCTTAGCTAAGCGCTCAGCGGCGGCAAGGCGAAAGAAGCGCATGACAAGCAGGGGAGAAGTGTTCGGAACTGCGGCGTCCAAGAAGGCTTAGCAGGCGAGCCGGCCTCTGCACGGGAGGGTGTTTTGAAGGGAACGTTCGTGGCACCCCTCTCCCTTCCACCTACCACCACAACCACCAGCTCGGGCACATTCCAGGCGGCGTCGGCGTACGTGGTGCCGAAAGAAGCATCGGTGGCGCAGAAAAAAAATAAACAAATGAAAGAAATAAAAGAGGGGGGGGGGCTGCAGGGTTGGTTGCCGAAGAATACAAGGGCCGCGGCCTCCTTCCCCTCCGCTGAAGAGCGAAAGTACCACTACACTTGATTACCGGCACGCCGCGGCTGCCGCCACAGTGGCCGAAGCCTGTCGCGCCTTGTGAGCCGCTTTTTTCAAAGCTCGTTCTGTCCCGCCCTCCCCCCCCCCCCCAACCCCGTTTCTTTTTCGTCTTCTTCGCGGGCATTTTCCGTGGGGGTCTGCTGTCGGAGGTCTCGTTGGGTTCGACGCGGGGTGTCCCATTCTGCTGTTGTTGTCTTCGTTTTGTTCTGCGTCTAGCGCGCGATCACGGTTTCGGAGGGCGACGGTGTTCGGTGATTCGGGTTCTGGCTGACGGCGGCGGCTCGTGTTTTGAGGGCTGACGTAGCGACCGGCGCTCCCTCTAGATGGCGCCCGTAGCCCGCGAAAGTGGATGCCGCGCTGCCACAGCAACGGGCGACGACGAACCTCTCCTCTGTGCTCTCCTCTCTTTCTCTTCACCTCCGCAGCCAGTGCACCTAAGTCTTCTTATCCTCGGCCGTCCCGAGAAGAGACTTCGGCTCCTCGCTCGCTCCGTTGAAGAGCGTGGGAATGAGGCTCGTGTTTGCTCCCGGAGAATGGGCCGAAACGGAATGCCGCTGTGCCACGTAGTGAAGCGAGGCGGTGTGCATGGTGGTAGTGGTGGTGGGAGGGAGGGGGGTGTTGGCTGAGCGGGAATGTGGAGGAGACGACGGCAAGTGTGGTGGCGCGCTGACTCGTGTGTCGGTTCGCCTCCTTCGGTCAAGGGGAGGGCGACCTTTTTACGATTATTATTTATGGACAGGTCGAACGGACGGTCGAGCAAAGCGGGGTGCGTGGCCGGTTCACGGAGTTCCTTTTGCTTTCGCCGCCGCTCGCACTCTGATAAGGTCAATCAGCCGAGCGCTTCTTGAATGCCCGGCGCGTTCGAAGGAGGACGACGGCGTTGAAGCAATAGCGCCGTCTTTTTCATTTTTTTTTATTGCTTTCCATCTTGGGTCCATTCAAAAGAGAACGGCTGAAAGCTCAGTCCTTTCGGACTGACCATTCGTGCCGTAATTGTGTTTCCGAAGGCGGCCTCCCTTGCGCCGTGTTGGCAGTGGACGAGATTCGCCAGTTTATGACAGCGATGGCATGACGTCGACAATGGTCGCACCTTCTTACAATAACCCACGGCACGCACGCACAACAGACCCGCGAACCCTTTCGACCGTCTCAATCTGGAAGGCGTGACCCGACCCGTTCTTTTGTGGCGGGATTCGCGAAGATTCACGCGTTCGCTACACTTCTGTTTTTTTGTGTTTGTGATTCGCCGTGACTGGCTCGTCGCTTGACCTTGGCAGGCTTCTGATCTGGCGAGTCTGCTTGAACGGCCGTGCGAAAAGTCTCGAAGAGCGCAGGCCTCCATCGACCTCTCGTGCCACCGTTTAGTTGCCAGGCGTGAGGGTTGTTTTCGTCTTCCGAGGCCGTGATTGTTGTTTTTCGAGCTGCGTCTCCGGTACCTCCCATGCTGCTGAACTCTATGGCCTCAGCCGAACCGCCACTCGGAACTTACAACAGGCTGTTGAATCGAAGCCGTGACTCCCGCGAGCACGAACCACTTAAGGTGGCTTGCACTCGCCATCGTTCCCGAGTCAACGAGCGAGTCACCCTTGTGGCGTTTGTTATACTCGTGAGCAAGAACACTTTACTCTTAACCTAGAAGTTTAACATTTTCTTTAACATGCGCCCATGCAGTTTACACAAGCTTATTAGCAACTTAACAGGGAAGTTTCGGCGGTGTTTCAGAGGTAGAGCTAGAGGAACGGATGACGAATGTTGACTCGTTACTTCCAATTGTTGTCTTACTGCTGGGCACGGTAAGCTTAACTCTACTCCACGCTGTTGGCCGCGACGTCCGGATGGCCCGTCAAAAGCAAGCTGTGGATTAACGCTTTCACGCTTCGTGAAAGCGTTAATAAAGTTGAAGTTGAAAGTCGTAAATCAGCTCGCCTGCGGTTTTACGCGCAGCATAATTTCACCACTCGCAAAGCTCCTCTAATGCAAGAGCAAGTTGGTGCTCTCGGAAGTTCCTTCACTCAAAAGTAAGCTGTGCTTCAGCCGGTTCTTGCGTTGCATCCATCCAGATGCTTCGGTCATCGCTTGGCCAGTCTAGTTACTGCAGTCAGCCCAAGCTATCATATTGCTCTCCATTTTTTTTTTTTCGATGATAACCTCGTGGTTATGGGGCTTCCGGTTTCAGAATCACGTTGCCTCCTGCTTTAACGTCTCGGTTGCCCATAAGCAAGGTCATGTTTTCTTTGCCGCCCAGCCTCCGTGCAAGGCGCCGAGCCAACCCGAAGCTTCACCGGTCCCGACATGCGAAATCTATGCATATGCTCGTGTGCACAGAACCTATCCAGTTTCATCGGCCTGTGGACTTGAGCACACTCCTCCCACAGAGGGCACAAGCCAGCCTAAGTTCTGTGAGCATGTGCGCCGCCGTACCGTCCAGATGCGTCAGTGAATACATAACCGAGCCGAAGCTTCACAGGGCAGCGCACTGCGTATTTCCAGATGCTGCAGTTACTGAGACGAGCAGTGCTGCTGCATTTTTCATTGGCCGATGGGCTGCTGCCAACCGTTTGCTGCAACCGTTTGCCGCGGCAAGTAGCAGCGCGGCGTTCTGCGTGGCGCGAAGACAGGCGTGTTGAGCAGTGCGCACCGCATTTTAATTAATTGGAGACCGCTCCAGGATCTCTGTCTGGCGTGCTGCGCGGGTGGAAATTATTTATGTGGTGACCTCATACGTCGCATAAGCCCTCCATCTTGCCAGTCAATGCCCTCCCTCGGCGACTCGCACAGCGTCTTTGGTGGGCAGGGCAAATGAACTGTTGCGGAATCCCCCAACGGTGCCGGAATACGAATCTAACAGGCGCTGACGGGGTTTCGAGGGTGTGAAAAAAATACGCTGAAAAGAGTCTGCGGGGATGTTGCGGAGAGAGGGAAGCCTTTAGAAAAAAAAAATTGAAGTCTCGGAATACGAGACACGTGATACGGCCCCGAATGTATACAGAATGTCTTTTCTGCTCGAGCGAAGTATCTCTTTCGCCTGCCTTACTTGCTTGGCATTTCATTGCTGCGACCCTGCAAACACTTTTTAATTGTGTGCCGTGTTAGAGTAGATGTGCGAATGTATCCGCCGCGGCTGGAGCTGGTTTCGGCGACATCCGTTTGGGTCGGCAGTAATAAACGACACGAACCGCTCCTGGAGGCGAAATTCGAGGATGCCCCTCGGTTATATGGACAAACTTAGAGCGAGAAAAAGGAAAGATGGAGACAAGCAAGAAAAAAAAAAGAAATAGTTTAATGTGTAAGCCTGAGCTGGAAGAGGAGCAATAGGGGAGGGAAGAAAGAATTTTGGCTTGCCCCCAGAGGGGAACCAAGAACATACATCCGCATCGGAGACTCGACGTTGGTATAAAGTAAGGAGCTGAGCATCGTCGTTTCGGGTTTTACGAGCGTCTGGCACCGCTAGCATGTATTACACTGTTTGGAAAGGAAAAAAGAAAACGGGCCTCTAAAGTGGAAAGAAGGGCGGGTAACAGAAGCCGCTGCTTGGCAGCGCATGCGCGTGGGATGCTAATTTCTGCGACGTCGAGCGAGAACGCGAGTATTTTGTTTGATTCGCGCTCTTACCGCCATTTTGTGTGTGTTTATCCGCGTCATCTGTGCGGCGCTTGCTGCTCTTCCTCTTGTCGGTATATAGGCTCGGTGAATGAATAACACCGTTCGCCAGGCATGGAAAGGGGAGTGGGAGAAGATGAGAAGGAAGAGAAGAGGGAAAAAAACGTAGTGCAAGGAGTGTCGAGAGGGCGGTGCGAGATGTGCTGGCTGCCGTTTGACAGAGTAATTGCCATCAACGACGTGATGAGTACAGCTTTCCCACAGGGCTTCTCTAGTCTGCAGGCAAGTGGCTGGCTATACGGTGGGCGAGGGAGGAGGAGATAGCCGTTACGCGGGGTTACGCCTCCCCCTTACGAGAAGAAACTCATCGAGGTGGGGGAGGGGGACAGATGCCGAAAAGAATAACACTGTGACTGTTTTTAGAGGCACTCTAAAGTTTCACAAAGCTTAAGCGGCGCCACGGAGCCCGCCCCAAGCGCGCTCGCGCACATACACACACATGTTGCTCGCAGGCCTCGCCGACGACGACGTGCCCTTGGCATTGGCAAGCGGACGAAAAGAAAGCCGCTCCCTGCTCGCGTGGAGGGCGACCCTGGCGACAAAAGCCAACGGCCTGCCGGCCGCCGACTCGTGTCACGTGCGCACTGTGTCACGTGGTAGGGGTCACGGGACTCCAGTGGACGCGTGACTCGAGGAAGCGCCGGGGCGAAAAACCAATGCTGCTTCGGAAGTTGCGCAGAATTCCTTCTAAATGATGCGGTAGCCCTTCATGAGACATGGCGGCGCAGAGAACGTGAAGCGGTGAGGGAATAGTGAGACATTGTCATTAGCTTACTGGTCGGAAGAGTTGAATACCTCTGGAAATAAAAGCCAGGTTGCACGGTCGAAGCCAGTAATCTTGCATCGCGCTTAAGGCAATGTACACCCGACGCGTGGTGTTAAGCTTGACGCTTTCTATACCACACCGTTGTTGAGCGGTGCAGCAACCTTCAGCTCCATGCGCCAACACTGGAACTGTATTTAGAGTGGCGGGAAAACTTAACAGACTTCTCATTGCTTTTCTCAAGAAAGCGCATGACGATCGGTGTGAGTTCTCCATCGAGAAGCGTGCGTCCTATATGAAAGAGAAAGCAGACTACAAGTACGAATCGTCGAATGGTGTCTTGTAGCTAGTGTAACATTACTTTCCTTAACAATAGTCGCCTTTCTTAATGGGCATCCGCGTACTTCCGCATATTCAGTTACTCTTTCGTGGCAGGTCCAAGAACTGTGAATTAAGTGAGCTGCTGAAAAGTTGCACGCTGATTTCAAGGCCTAATCCATCCGCCCAAACGAGGCAAGAAAGCGAATTGTGCAGTGCACTGCAATAATTCTCATGTGCCGTACATGGACGAAAAGGTCGTCCCCGAGCGTACGCCTGTGCGGGGAACGGACAAATATGCGCGCGGAAACGGGGGCGGGAGAGAGAGAGAGAGAGAGAGAGATGGGGGCAACCACTCCTTTTCGAAGAACAAAACGAGAGCGCTTCGAGCTTCTTCTTTCTCGTCTACGGCCTCCTTCTCGAAACTGAAGCGAAAGCATTGGCGCCGAAAGCCTAGAATGCTGTCGGAACCCCGAGCAGCGAGTACATACAGCACTCCGCCGACAAGTGGTGGAAGCCTCGTCCTACATGCCAGCCCTCTGCAGTCCCTTTCCACGTAGTCGACCAACGGCCTTGTACACCGTGGTTCGCTTAGGTTCGCTGGGTCCTATTAGACACCGGCGAAGGAAGACTGCCGGCGGGAACTACGCCAGGGGGCATTCTCGCCCTCCGCTCCGTCGCGGTGTCCAGTTGCCGTCGGCGCGACGCCTTTCCCTAACAGCGGCATCGAGGCGCCGACGTATACGACTATGTCGCGGTACGCCTCCGCAGCGTAAAACCGCTGGAAGCTATAGCGCATTGCACGGTTTCTGCGGCCGTCTTTGCTACCAGCTCATCCGCCGCCCTCCCCCCCCCCCCCTTTTTTTTTACTTCTTTGCTTTGAGTTGTCTCTCTCATTTAGAACTTTCAACAGGGAGGGGGGGGGGGCACCTTCAGTTTTGTAGCTCTTCCTGACCACCATTTATTGCTTTTCTAAGAACGCTTTCGCAGCGCCTGTTCACAGTGAGAGTTTTTTCCCCTGGATTCGACTGGTTTCCGTTGGCTCGATCGTGGCCTCACGCTGCGTGCGGCATTTCGGGACGCCTTGAAATCTCGAGTGATTGCAAGCGTTGCTTTCGAATAATGATAATACTAATAGAAAAGATTTGTTTCTTTGTAGCAAATATTTGCATTTTTTTTGACATCGTACTCGTAAACCAGCGGTGTTATTCTAGGAATTGCCGTTTCGCCCTATTGTCGCCATATTGTGATCTCTGACTGGCCCTCAAGGCCGCTATGGTGTCTCTGGTTGGTTCGAAACGTCGTCACTGCAGAATTTGATAACAATGCGGATTCTTGCGAATGTTTGTTAGTACCCAAGGGGGCATGCAGCGAGCGAACATGGCACCGCCATTATTAGCCGCAGTAGCGCCTTCTGTCGCAAGAAGAGAAAAACCCAGTTTTGCACTGCCATAGGAGGTGATTCTATATGTCAGTGTGTCGTGTTCGTGGGGTGTGCCATCTCCCCGATACTGTTTAACGGCTTCCGACCTGTCTTAGCGTGCCGTGATGTAGTAAGCAGAAATTATTGTTGAGGCTGATACAGGTGTATTTTTTGTTAAGCGTGGAAGCATGCCAGGATTGCTGTAATTTTCGTTCTCATTGTTCTTAGTTGAACTCGGCGTCACAGGATAAGGATATGTGCGTCACCGGCGCACCTTGTCTTCGGTTCTCATTTTTTTTTTTTCTAAACAGGGATAGTTTCACGGACGGGTTAAAGCTCTCTAGCTGCGGTAAACCGATGTTCAGAACTACGCGTACGAACCGCAACATCGCAGCTCGGAGAAAGGGGGAAGAGGTCCTACTAAACATTACCTTCCGGGCGACATATTTTCGCAACTCATTCAAGATTAATTATTTCTTTCTAAAAACGAAACATTGCCGCAAGACGGCGGGCAACAGCGGAACCGGTTCTTGGCCCGCGTGCGCGCACGGACACCCACACACACACTACATACACACATACACATTCACAAACGCGCGTGGCTGCTTCTTTGTATGTGCAGGCGGACTCTTCGCGCAAAGAAATCCATTGACCTCGTCTCGCCAGCGTTGGAAAGTACGAGGGCGAATCAAAAAGTCCTTGCCTCTATGTCTTTTTTAGCCAAACTACGGCTGTGAATGCGAAGTCAACATATTCAATCCCAGCGGTGGACCTTTCTTGAGTCGGCCTGGCCTTACATGCCGGCAGCTCCGCGCCATGGCGCTGCTGTCAGCTGTTTAAGATGGCGGTTGCGCTTCACACGTCCACGGCGTACGAGCAACGAAAGTGTGATTCGTTTTCTCGGAGCGAGGGGACATCCGCAGGGAAATGCAGCCCACGTATGCATGGGAGAGGTGTCCCGCTTTCAGAAGTGTGGGGTGGCGGTGTTGTGAGCTCGCAAAAGGACCGTGAAGGCTTGCATGACAATGAGCCTTCGGGGAGGCCGCGTGCGTCGTTGACTGACGACAGCTCCGGTCATTTCACAAGGGACAGTCTGGACCACCCACCATACATTCCGGACCTCGCCTCTAGTCACTTCCACGTTTTCAGTACGCTGAAGAAGTTCCTGGCAGCACAGCGATTCACGCGCAACGATGGAGCCAAAACAGCAGTCCGACGGTGGTTCCAGAATCAGCCGCACAGATCCTACCACAGGGTCATCTCAAATTTAATGCTGCGATGGGACAAATGCCTGAACCGGTGTGAGGACTATGTGGGGAAATAGTGCAAGGTACGTAGAATAGTACGAATATTTATAATTACGCGTATGTACCTTATTTTGGCTAATAAAACATAGGGCAAAGTCTTTCTGATTCGCCGTCGTAAAATACTGCTGTTTTACATTACTTATATAGCGCATGTTTTCCTGCAACCCGGGATCATATCAAGAAGGAGAAAAGAAGAACGCGAACAAAAAATACTTTCTCGTGTTTTTCGTAATCGTCTTTCCGTTTCAGTGAGACTGCAACGTAGCATGCAAGCAGCGTTACGCTGACTACGCCGGGTAATCCGAAACCTAAACTCCTAACAGGGCCGAGAATTCGCCTTCAGCGTCCGCCACCGGATGACCCCAGTGCGCAGCGCAATTCATCAGGCACTTCCTGTGAGCTACGCGATAAAGTGTTTCTAAACTAAAAACAAGGGAAGTAAAAACCTGCTCGTGCATATCGAGTTCGTGCAGAATGCTGAATTCAAGATGTAGTGGAATAAACGTTTGCCAAAGGTTCTATCCTAGACACCGTTAAATCCTACCACATTGCGGAATTCGACATCTTGTGTGCACCGATTGGCTCAAAGGGCTGTCAAAGCCTCTGTGATTGGTTCAAAACGACAATATGGCGGAATTTGACCACGTCCGCAAAACCACACGAAGACTTAATGGAAGTGCTGTGCAGCTGCGATTAGCGAGGCTGGATTAGTTTGATTCAGTACCTCCTCTTGGAATCGTGAAATGCTTTCTGCGCAGAGTTGAACAGAAAACAGGAGAAACTAAAAAAAAAATTGATGAATAAAACGTGGGCAGAGCGCTTCGCGTGTGTTATGTGTAATTCTGCGCCGAAAGCATGGCCGGGGCTAACAATTCCAGCTCGCCGAAATCAGTAGCTTGTTAAGCTCCTGTCGGAACATTATTTTGATGAATAGTTTCTGATAATTCTGATAAGAGCTTTTATAGCTCACTGGTCAGTAGAAGATCAGCATAGATTCAATGAGTTTCGTTCTCTTTAACTTTTCGTACATCTCGGGAACTTCCTTCGCTTTGTGCTGTCTCATATCTGTATGGTTGGCGATGACTACCAAGTACAAGGTCCTGCTTGGTTGACATCACCTGGCTTCGCTTCGTTCAGATTATTCAAGCCTATTCGGGACACCTTGTTACCAGGCCAGGGGCGTAAATTTACGTTTGCGATGTGGCATTCACAATACGGATTTCATTTGATTGAGCGAAAACCATCTGAAACAACTTTTAGCTACAATATTATTATTATTATTATTATTATTGTGTGTGTGTGTGTGTGTGTGTGTGTGTTTGTGTGTGTGTGTGTGTGTGTGTGTGTGTGTGTGTGTGTGTGTGTGTGTGTGTGTGTGTGTGTGTGTGTGTGTGTGTGTGTGTGTGTGTGTGTGTGTTTGATACGCTGGAAGTATAGCCGTAAGCTTGCGGGCCTTTGAACACCGCAGACGTTGTGGAAAGGGATAAAAAAACACGAAACTTTGGATCGTAAGAATACGTACCACTTCTATGCTGGTGATATCGTGGAGCCTCTGCAACACGTCCTTCTTCTGGGTCCAGTTGAGTTTGATTAGACCGCAGATGGCCATACTGATGCTCGCCGCGGCGATCATCGACGCTGGCGACAGGATGAACTCGAATTCTGCACAAAACGAAGGAAGGGGGCGCTTTAGAAGCACATCGCATTGCTCAAGAATAACGATAATGAGCAGTTGGGCATTCTTCAAATACAGAATACAGCTCAGGCAACTACACCTATGCAGCGCTGTGTGTCCCGCACATTTTGGGAATGCGTCATTACGGTTAGAAATCGTAGTTTACCCAAACGAAATACTGGGATTCGTAAATAGTATGCTGGGTATTGCAACAATAAGGCTTGAAGCGTTTTTGTGTAATCTCGTCTACATATTTTTTAACACGCATTTCGCATCAGACATTTTCAGCATAGTTCACCAGTCACTGTAGTGACTGGATTGCCTGGACCCTTCTGGATTCGTTGACTTCACTAGAATCACGTCATCACAGTAGAACCAACCAGAATTTATTTTCGATTCTCTCAACAGTGGTGGAAGAGCTCCTTAAATTAATATTGAAAAACAGAACTCTTGGAGTTGCGCTAGCCCGAACGCACCTTGTCAAGCTTTCGAATGCAGTTTCTGCCACCCGTCTACTGGTATATGTAATGAGGAAACCTACAATACCAACATGTAAATCTTAAGTGCACAGCGACATCAAGGGAGAAAGGAATTAACCAGCGATACTCGCGCTCGCAGCAAGCCGCAATCGCAACAGCCCACCGAAACTTTATTTCATTGTTCGCACCACAAAGCCTCGCTGTCATGAAACGAGATCACATAGAAACGACAGGTATACAGCGCCCTCGCTTGGAAGCCCGAATGGTTCTTCACGTACACGTCACGGTCATTACAGCCGTCTCAAAGCCCGGTCATTACAGCGTTGCGTGGCTGATCAGCGAACCTAAACTCGTCATTCTTCTCTTCGTGGCAGCAAAGCTTAACCGACTCCTCCCTCCCTCCCACTCACTCACCCTCTCTCTCTCTCTCTTTCTCTCTCTTTTTTGCAGCTGACGAAAGATGAGGCGGGAGAGAAAGCGCGCTATTTTGACGGTTAGAACCGAGACAACGGAGCGCGTCGTCGGAGAGACACCGAGAAGGGATTCGTCTCCAGCGTGCCACCGCCTCCCCCATTTCGCCTCGTGGTCGTTAACCCAAGACGCCGTCGGCGTCGCCTCGGCGACGCCGATGATTCAGAGGTTACGCGGTCGCGAAGATGGTTTGCGGTGCGGTTTCTTTTTCTTTCGTTTCCAGTGATGGCGGGTGGTCGTAGCGCAGTGGTGATGCTAATAGCGGCTGTGTTCGTCGGCAACACCGCAGCATTGCGGCCTCGCGTCATTCAAAGTGATGCACTGGTTCCACTGCGTTAGCTTCACAAATAGAAAGAGAGAGAGAGGCATGTTTCTGAGGTATTTCTACCAGTCTTCCCGACGACTTGCTCCATTGCATTTCCCGGCTTTGTCACACTGTGTATAGTCGTCAAAAAGTAATCGCCTGATCGCGTCTGCGTCTCGGCGGTTACAGCATGTCGCGACGAGGATGACGCCTCTCTTTTTTTTTTCTTTCTTTGCTCTTTCATTTTTTTTTTCGCTTCTCGTTCGGCACGGACCACACGCGCGCACATTAGCGGTTTGTCAAGGAGGTCGTAGTGACGAGCCAACGCCAGGCGACGGACGACTCAAGACAGCATAAGCGTGCATACGCCAGAGACGCCGGCGGGGCTGGTGTTTCTGCTTCTTGTGGTTTCGTTACGAAGGTGCGATGCATGAGCTTGAGCGAGAGGAGAAGGAGGCGAGATGGAGGGGAATGAGGACGCGCTTGGCGTTTGCGAGTGTACACACTACAGCAGAGCTGCACGGTTTATCTAGAGGTGTGGCGAGAGTTCAAGAAGCCACATTTCGAAGTAATAATGGTCGCACGAGAGCGTCGGGGAACTCGTGTTCGAGTCGCGTCACTCTCTCTCGCTCTCTATTTGTTTTGTGGTTTCAATACATCTCGTGTCGCTTCATCTGGAATGCCCCACGCCGAGTGAAAGGAACAACCGGACGCGCGTGTGATGATGATGACACAGCCAAAACACACCCGAAGAAGCGGTCTGAAGAAAGGAATAAAGCGAGCGAGCAAGCAAGCGAGCATGACAGCCGCTTCAGTGAGAGCGTGTAGTACATTAAGATATTGCCCGAGCACCAAATGCACGAGCTTTCATGCATCTGCCAGAAGAAAATGCGTAGGTTGATTATCATTTAAAAAAAACGCCATGAAAGCGCTTAATCATTAGCATGAAGCTAGACAGTTCATGGCGAATCTACTGACGGGTAGAGAAAGAGCCTTGCGAGGTAATCCCGAGGTCCCCTCTAGTGGCAAAATGTGTCGCGCCTGGAGCTTTCACGTAAAAGTAGTTGCCTGATTCGGCTTCCCGAACAACAGAGCATGGCGTGTATAGTCACTGGCACATGTATGATGCGCGAACGCCGGCATAACATCGATGGGGAATCATTAGGGCAGAAACCGGATGCTTTTCTTTCTTTCTTTCTTTCTTTCTTTCTTTCTTTCTTTCTTTCTTTCTTTCTTTCTTTCTTTCTTTCTTTCAGTCATTGTTGACACTTTTATACACTACGTCAAACATCAGTTCAGAACACCTAATAACGACACCAAGAGAAACCGGGCCCAGCACCACGGAGGCCTCAATCAATTCAGAAGCCAGGGGTCGGTTATAACGAACGCAAACGCAACACCCGCGCCCTGCCTTCCTTCTCCGCTGCGCAAAAGCAGATGCTCTTTCACAATGCAATCTTCTGTGTTTTTTCTTGCTCAACAAAGCCGCGAGTCAATGATCGTAGTCGACGGCGTTGACAGCGACGCTCGTAGGCAGCCTTAGCGTTGAGTGTCGTTATAACTACGTAAAGAGCACTGACACGGGGAAGAATGTTCAACGAGAGAGAAAAAGAAATAGCAGTAGGACGGGGAAATGCAAAACCAAACGATAACGCATAAACAAACGCACCTCACCGCCCCCGCTTGTAAGACGAGCGTTAAGGATCCGACGCACCAAGCGCAGCACAATGGCGGGGCGATCTTCACTGATGGGAAAGACGTGAGCGAGCGTTCGTTCCCGTTTTAAGAGGGAGAGAGACACACACACGGAAGCACAGTGATCCGTGACCAGCGTGGCCCAACACGGTGCTCGATATCGCCGTTAGGAAGAAGAAGGACGCGAAGCCCGTATGGGCGGCGAATGGAAGTAAGAGGGAGTGAAACGCACGCGCACACACACACGACTCCATTACGACAATTTCACGGTCTCGCGCGCATTGCGGCGCTCGTGCTCTTCGTACTGTTGCAACGCCCATTACGTGCGCGATCGGCCGCGAGCACAGTTGCGTGCAGTACTGCCCCGAGGCGATATGACCGTGACCGCCGCCGTGTACGCACAGCACCTGTGCTTCGGCCTGCATCGTGTTCACGAGGTGCGGAGGTGGCTCAGCCTACAGAAACTGAAAGTAGAGCGGCTGGGTCTCGAAAGAAAGAAACCGGAGGATGAGCTGAACCGTGGCATTTTGTTTTTTTTTCTTGTTAATCTCATAGCAAGAGGTAGCCTTTTTTTTTTCTTCTATACCGGTCTAGTTAAGCCGGGCACGTTCTATTTTAGAATTACGCGAACTGTATATACATTGTCACTGTCTGCGAGTCACTCGCTTCTCTTTAGATGCACGGTACTATAGGGTTTGAGTTCCCGGTGGTTGCGACTTGCGGAGCGTATACTGGGTACGCTAAACGGACAGCTAAATGGTGGGCAGGTCTCTGTCACGGAGCGATCGCTGGAACTACGTAGGGCAAAGTGCGATATATGGCAGCTCTGCGAAGGAAGAGGATGAGGATGTGTTTTACTGCTGGCCACGGGTTGTATAACGTCCGTGCCGCGGATGTGTACCGTGGCATTGTTGTTGGAGGAGGGCAGGTAGCGGGGTAGCAGTTGTTGATGGGCCGGCGCGTTTGAGAAGGGCCTCCCCATTCACGCGCCCCCTGCCTTTCGCATTCGCCTTTGAACACTGTTTTATGGCCCTTGCTTTTATTGCTGCATTGTAACCGCAAGTTCTCGCATGGCCGCGCACGTCGCAAACAAAGCCCTGACGTGCGAGTAACATCTTAGTTAACGATGGGAGTTGACGTCTTAATGCCGCAAACTTTAGCGGGGATCGGTCGGGAGTAACGCGCGCGATATGGATTTACGAAAACAAAACACCGTAGAGTAATTCCATGCCCTTTCTCTTTCTTTTCTGACAATTTTGTTCCGAATCTCTGCAGAATATTTTTTTTTTGTAAGCTGTAGCATCGAGAGACGCGCGTTCGACGCACCGTATTAACGACTGCCCTGCATATACCTGTTTTTATTTCTTGAATTCGCTGCGTCATCGTGCCCGTCGACAAATTTGGCAAGCGTTGATTCTGGACCACCGAAAAAAGCGCAAATGCGCAGTGACAACGAGAATTCAATTTCTCGCCATGAAAGCGAGTGAAGACTCAAACATTATCTGCGATTTGTGTGAACTGAACACCGATTTCACTACCTAATTTCCTCGGCGTTCGTCGATTGCTCGGCGTTGCGGGCGTAAGGAGGCGGTGTGGGCCTCCGCTTCAAACGCGTAGACCGGTTGAGGGCGCCACAAGCCACCTGAGAGGGCGCCACAAGCTTCGCTTTAACAGGCGCCGCGCTTGTAGGCTGCGAGTAACCACATAAGTCCGCGCAGACCGGTCTCGAAGCCTTGCTAAACACAGCAATTACGCTCGATCGGTCGTTGACGTACACATCTTTTTTCTTTCTTCTTCTTCTGAACTAACCGGCAACGTGTTCTTCGCTCAGTCACTGCCAACCAGTATCGTGTGCCTCCCACACGCGAAGCGCCGACTTCACGAAGGCCGGAAAGGATTGTTAAAGGGCGTAAAGAGTAGTAGAGGTCGGAGAACAAAATTAAACCAATAAATCGAGCGGTGAATTACATGCACGTTGGTATATACGTCATATTCAACCTGAGCAGGGCAAGAGCAAAGAAAAAGGCTTAGCGCAATCACTAACCGAAACAAAAGGGGAAAAAAGGGGCTAGGAAAGCGTCACGATGCGTGCGCGCTCTTTTAAGACCGAAATGGATGGTCCCGGATTCTGCGCTGCAGCGGCTGGAGACGCGAAAGAAGGGTGTCGGCTGGGCATCTCCTCACGGCCTTTATTATTATTTTTTGCCATATATGCGCAGCTCTCGCAGGCACATCGTAAGCTCGCGGCGGCAGGCACCACGTGGGGAGCCTGCATACCACAGAAGCCAGACACGCAGACAAGCCAAGATGAGACAAATAGAAAGGAAAGGCAAGATGGAGAGAGTTGCAGACGGGAAAAGAAGAGTACCGGCAGGGCCCGCGGAGCACGCACAACAGCGCCGTCTTGCGTCTGTGGTGAGGAATAAAAAAAAAATCCCGATCAGCGTGCAAAGAAGAGGTGAGACGTGCAAGGAAACACCGGCATAAGAGCAGCCGCGATTAAACAAATACTCGCCAGCGGGAGGTCATGCTAACCGCGAGGCGAAGAGAGAAAGGGCCAGCCAAGCACGTACTTACAAGCACTAGCCCGGACACTGCAGCATGAATGGTTTGGCAGCAGACGGAAGAAGGGAAAAAATCCAACAGACAAGCATAGCCAAAGGAAAAGGCTGGCCGTAAGAAAGGGCGTAGGGACAAGGGATTAGACGAGCACGTAGCCAAAACCTCTAAAGATGGGTTTTCGAAAAAAGATGGGCAGGGCCAAACTTCCTGGACTGCGCAGAAGTTTCCGAGTCAGTTGGGCCACGTCGACCAAGCAGACGGCGTTAGAATGGCTAGAATTCCGGTCAGCGAGTGCAAGAAACATTACGAGCTGTAGCCTAAGAGAGCAACTATGCAGGGCCTATAACGGGCGTCTTTCAGGCATGGGCGTCGCTTAATGTCAGCTGGCGTCACCCCCCCACCCTTCTCCTCCAATTTCGGGCACTGCATACATGATCTGGTTGTTATCACCAATAGAACGCGCGTGATACCTATTATCCGCGTTAGTCTATAGCCAAATGAAACACATTTTGGCCTGGCAAATAGCGAGGGTAATCACGCGGCATAAGATCAACTCGTCGACGCCGGGTCACCCTCGCCTGAAATAAACTTCCATTAAATTTCAGCTCGCATGGTCATCGCAATACACGTTTTCTAACAGCGCACACTAGCAGTGTGGGAAAGCAACCACGCACGAAGCCAGGCGTGTGCGTTTGCGAAGCCACCTTTCTCTGGGGAGGCTTTCGGGCGCTGCGCACGAGCAACGCGGCAAAGACCCCACACCAGGGGCATGCCAACTCTCGGGGCACGCAACCGAAAAACAGCTTGTCATGAATGGCTGGCTCCCCACAGGTAAAAAGACGGTGTCGGGACGGTCTCATCCTCGAACTGTACGCACGCGAAAGCAAGAAGGGCTCCACCCATAGAGTACGTGCCTTGCATTCGAACGTTTCGCGCTGCGCACCGAGATGATGCGGTAAAGCACGATGTGCAGTGCGTGTTCGCGCACTGTAAAGATTTGTTCGCCGATGTATACTTTCCCCCTTCCCCCATTGCCCACGGTGCCCTGCCCTTAGCCGTGTGCGACTGACGCCGTTTCTTTGAACGGAACCACCGAACCGTGAAGTTGTTCATATCAAGCTGTCTTTGCTGCATATCTGGATGCAGCAAACATAGTTACTGTGCTTTTTTTTTTTCTTTCTTTCTTTCTTTCTTTCTTTCTTTCTTTCTTTCTTTCTTTCTTTCTTTCTTTTTCAGTTCTACAAGTTTTGCGAATTTTGGAAATTTACATGCCATTTCTCGCACTTCTATGTTCCCAGCTTACTGCATGCTAAACTTCTGGAGAGGTGAATACCAATTTGCGAACATCGTTGTGCTGTGTACATTGACGCGGCGAGTACCAAAAGAAGAAAAAAGGAAATACCTTAGTCACAGCCATTTAAAAAAACGAAAAGCGGCATAGGAGAGGGCATGGCCTGGTCGAAATTCTCAGTTGTACCACCGTCGAAGCTCGGAGTGTGCGGTAGGGTGAAACAGGTTGGTCTCGTCGTGGAATGCCGGCGCGGCGCGGCTGTTGGCAAAGAGTTCTCCGCCTTCCTTCGTCGTCTCCTTCGGTTCGGCGAACAACGAAGGACAAAATAAAAGCCGGGAGCCAAGTCAAGAATGCGTCCCGTCGGCGCAAGCTAAGAAAATAGTAAGAAGAAAAACCAAACAAACTCGTAGAACATGGAAAGGAAGGCTGGAGGGAGGGAACCGAATTGAGGAGCCAGACCTTCTGCTTCGATCAGCCAGCAGGATGAAGATGGCGCAAGAAAAACAAGGTGACAAAAGAAAAAAAGAAAGAAAGAAGTTTGGACACGCAACCACCACCAGGCGCTGTCAGGCCGGGAAGTCTTTGGCCGATAGTTCGAAGAGTCGTGCCACCGTGAAGGCAACGTATAGTGGGCGCTGCAGGACAGTCAGCTGAGACAGCTGTCCTCCTCCTCTCGTCCTAGGGCACGCCGATGCTCCCGCCGCGCATTTCTATCAACCGTCCTCGCCACCAGATGACGCCCCCGGGGCGAGGACTGTCTACGCCACGGGCGGCGGCCAATTAAGAGGTCTGCGAAAGCGTCAATGAATCCATTCGCGTCGTTCACGGCTTCCCAGCGCACGAGCCGGCGTTCTTCCGTCCCCGCCGGCGGGTCGATGAAGACGCCGTCCAGAGAAAGCATCGATGTTGTCGGGCGTCTCTAGTGGAAGGCGTTGTTCGTTCAACTTGCGCGTTGCTGGATCACATTAACTGTTGTTATTAAATATGGATCGTCTTGGCTATTTGTGAGAACCTCACGAACCTGCACGTTTTCCAGTCGCCGCTAGTGCTCTGCGCATCTTAGTTCGTGTTCTTGGAAACTCGGGATTTTCTATTCAAGCGTCATGAGATACCGCGTTGTTTTCTCCATTTGGACATTAATCTCTGTTCTGAATAGTGAAGTTATACATGCAGAGCTAGCTGCAGAACATTTGCTGCTATGAAGATACGTAATCATTTTTACAAGTGTCTTGCACCTTGCAGTATTTGGTGACATACACCGTTGATTCTTCTGGTATCATGTCTAGCAGTATTATTGTAGTGAATACCTCCACCTCCTCCCCGCCCTTATGCCTGAGTACGTCTTCTTAACACGCTAAAACAAACTAAAAACCCTATTTTTCGTGGACATGAAGGCATATCAATAGCTGCAGGTAGTCACTGACCCGACGGTGTCGATGACAACAGAGTCGCCGCTCCCGCCTGCATTCTTTCGCATTTGATTATCGCGGAAAAAGCGTTCGTCGAAAGAAATACCAGTTCGGTCATTCCATCGTCCGTCCATTCACGGCTCTCGAAGGCTTGAATAGTGAGGCGGCAGAGAATGAGACTGAGAGAGAAAAAGAGAGAAAGAGATAACAACAAGACCTGTCCCTACGTCGCGTACTTATCAACGCCGATTAACAAAATTGGCGTTGAGGACGCGATCAAGGCCGCAGTGGCCCAACGAAGGCGTGTTCTCGCTCCAGGTCGTCCGCGCACCCTGTCATTTCAACCTTCCCACGCTGTTGTCCGTGTGGCCGGCTCGATCCCCCCTTTAAGAACTGACAAGTGAACCCCACGGCTTCCCCCTGTATGCACACACCTTCGATGACCCTAGCAATCGTGGGACACCCCCTCACTTTCTTGCGCAGTTCCCGATACTTAATCACCCGTGGGCGGCAGGATCGAGGGGAGTTGAACTGCCGTGGCGGGTCTTCTTGGTCAAAGGCTAAAATATTCACAGCTCGAGTAATCTCGAATCGCCGCTTCGACAGGCGGAAAGATAGACCAGTACTACGGAAACGCTCGGCTGACTGAAGCGAACAGCTCAGCTCTTTATAAAGTCCTGAAAGGCGAAGACTACGAGCAAAACGAGAACAAGGTAAAAGCGGGAGCCAGCGTTTCGACAAGTGGACTTGTCTTTTTCAAAGTGTCATATTTTCAAGACAAGTCCACTTGTCGAAACGTTGGCTCCCGCTTTTGCCTTGCTTTCGTTCTGATCATCGTCTTGAATTTCCATCTCCCGCCTTCGCCGTGTTTTCCCTGAAAAGCGAAGAGTCACATAAAGCAGAAGGAAAGCTTCTTCTTCCTGGCACCAATATGCAGTCTACCTTTCAAGTTTGATGATGTCCAGGTTTTGAAGTTACCAAGAAGGGTTCTTACTGCGGGGCATGGAGCACTTTATTAGTACTAAGTGTATGCGTAAACATTCTTTTTTTCATTTAGGTATCATTTCATCTAGGCGATATCCTGCACACATCATTACGCACTTAATTTCAACCGACTCACTTATTTTTCTGCGCCAGCGCAAGAAGAGCGCAAGTACAACCTCCTCCGCGTGTGCCTCTTTTATCGGCCCATTAAAGCAACGCGCATCATAAGCTAATCGAGCATTTTCGTGACGCAGTTATTATATCTGTACGACACGCAAAACACAAGTCAGAACGACCGGAACGTGTCCACGCCAAATAGCGTGACAGAGCAAGCCGAAAGCTGTATAGCAGCGCCGTACTTTTGCAAACTCATGCACGATATTCAACTGCATCTCAACAAAAAAGACTACAGAACGCTAAAGAAATCGATAGCGGCATATTACAAACTGTAGGCAACCGATGAGCGAAAGAAAAGATGGCGCTTTTCTCCCGAGCGCTTAATGATAATAGAAACACCGGGAGATGCCTTTAATTAAAACGGTCTTAAAGGGCCCACAAACTCGGGTCTCGCCCGTGCAATTACGTAAGAGAGACAGAGAGAGAGAGAGAGAGCCCCCCAGGAGGGGCGTTGCGCTGGCGGCGGCGGCGGCGGCGACAAGGGAGTAAACGCGCTTACAGGGGGGTGTTCGCGGGGGGGTTTGCTGCAGGGTGTCCCCGACAGAAAAAAACGACCTTGAAGCCGGGCGCTCTCCCCTGTCGAGCTTACTGCTAGCGAAGAGCCATTACGCGCTTGTTATTATACACTCTCCCGTGGCTATCTATCGTCTTCTTCTTCTTTGGCTGATATGGCGCCTTGTTTGTCAGGCAATTCCGGTACTTCGATGGCCGTCGTTGAAGGCTTTTGACTCTCTACACCTCCTCCTCCTCTCTATCGGAAAGGGTATGGCGTACCCGTAGGCATGCATTTGGCACTTGTGCAACGCGCCCGCAAGAGCTGCGTTTACCGTGCTGTTGTACTGCGGCTTCCTTTAGCTTTCCCGCGTTTTTTTTTCTCGTCTTCCTCGCTGTCACACTTTCTTCGCGACACCGCGCTGCCCTGTATTTAGAGCTGCCGAGTGATTGGGTGAAAAATAGGAGAGGTGATCTCTTATCTTCGACGCTGGTTGCGTGCGCCGTCATCTCTTATGTATATGTGTTCGGCCCGGGCGGCGGCGTGGGAACGTCGTTAATAACGGTCATTTAGGCTTAGGCCAGAGCTGTGGCGCCGTTCTGCGATGCCGTCTCTGCGCAGGTTCCGAGCACAGACTCAAAGGGGAAGCCGCCGGCATAGCGTACGGCCGTATGTGTGGACATTATATGCGGGCCACTGTCTGCACCGCGAAGTGACCGAACTAAATCCATCTGTCTAAAGCTATTCTCTCACGGCTAGCTGCGCCTTCAGGAATAAAAAAATCTCAACTGAAAGGAACGTTTAAATTGGGTTTCACAGCCACCTCGACGCACTGCATCAGCGAGTAGCAGCGAAAGTCCTCGCACCGCATTCAGGGAGAACTCGTAAGGTGCTCTATGCCTTTGGCTGGCCGCCTCCACAGGGTCTTCGCTAACCATGTGTGTGCCGCATCGCGATTGGCTGGAATTTGCTCCTACGAACAATTTTAGCCTAAGAGCATTTTTGTGTATGCAAACCTTAGAACCCAGGGTCGAGATGACTGCGCTTTCCTCACCTTTTACCCCCCCCCCCAACCTTTTAGTCTCCCGTTCGCGAGACAAATCAAATGAGCGCAAAGGAAGGAGAGAAGGATGCAGATTACGTAAGAGAGTGTATGTCGCGCGCGCGCGTGGAGGAAGAGATTCGCTCGCTTGTTCCTGTCGTCATCACACTTCCCGCAGCCGCCTGGAGAACGCACGTACAACTCGCAGCTGGAGTTGGAAAGATAGCGTCGCGAACGAATACCGCAGAATCCAGAATACAAGCCGAAGCTTTTACTAGAATAATAACAAAAGTAAGTTTTCACGAGTCTCTCAAGAGATAGGATCGCATGCGAACACGCCGGGAAAAATTCAGGAGACCTCGTCTGTACTACCCCAACTGTGGTCTCACATTTCAGGGTTCTAATTCAAAAACTTAAACAATGATCTGCGTTAAGATAGCCGCAAATTGTGAGCACTTGAGATGATTTCGCACAAATCTGGTTGGCGCGAACGTGTGGTTCGAACACTGAACAAACGTCATGAGAATCTGGAGCGCTCTTTTTTTCCGAACGTGCAGCCCCGCGGCAGCTTTCGTCACTAATGACGTCGGGGCACATTTTATCCATGGGTGCCTTAGTTTGGCTTAGAAAAGTGCTTAATTCACAAGACGTTTCGTCAGGTTCAGTTACCTATTTTTGCACTATGGCCTAAGCAATGTAACACTGGCGTACCTCTTGCCTCAAAGGGTAGACAGATGCCTTGTTAATCATCCCTCCATCGACTTATATAACTGCTCTTTTTTCCCCTCCGCTTGCCGTATCGCGTGTCGGAAGTGTAGGTGTGTTATACACACGACTTCCTTGCGGCACACAGGCTGACTGTGTAAAAAGTGCCTTGCTCCAGAGCCCTTCATTGACGGAGTCGGGTTGCACAGGATGCAGCTAGAAAAGATATAAACATGGGGCGCCACTAGAAGCGGCAGCGGCAAAACAAAAAAAAACAAAAAAACTGGGACAGGATGAAAGAAAGGACGTGATTGCGAGGCAGATCCGCTGCCAAGCAGTTTTGAGGCGTGTGTACCAGCTTCATTTTTTTCTCTTCTTATTTGTTTTTGCTTTCACGCAATCGCAGTTTAGTTCTAAGTTCTATTTTTCTCCTCAACTGAACCGTGCACAGCGCAGGCAACTTCTCGCATGGTGTTCTTACGAGTAGCAGTTCTTCTTTCTCCTACTCGGCGTTTCGAAAGGCTCGAAGTATTCCAGCTTGGAAGTTTTTAAGCAACGGAGCTGAGTATGAATACGTGCAAATGTCTGCCCACTCGACTGAAATTTGAGCACATATTTGCGTTCGCCTTAATCAGCTGGGGGATAATAAAGTACAAGTCGAGAATGAGCAATGTGCAGCCGGGCTTCACTAAGGATATAGATGATTCTTACATGTTCACACATTAGCAGCCACAGAGATGAAGTAACTTCAAGACCTTGCCTGCCTTTCTTTTACACCATAGAAGACACTATAACCAAGAACAAATGCTACAAGCTGCAACACTTGATGCACCAAAGTAGCGCAGCAATTGAGTAAAGTCGGGGTGCATCCGTTAACGAGAAAGAAGGCTACTCTCACGAAAAATCTCAGATGTTAAGAAAACTAAGTGCATCGTGAAGGTGTGTACGTCGCCAAGTGACTCGTGACGCAGCAAAAGCTGCGCGTTCTGTTAAAATCGTAGTGAAGAGGAGCAGAAGAAAGTATGGAAGGTCCACCTGCCGATTCACTGTGTGCACTGAAATACACGTATGACGTCATCGCGATGTGACAAAGCTTGACGTAGGGCTGTGGGGTCGGCTGCGTCTGATGACGGGGCTTTCTCGTAGCACGCCCCGTACAGAGATAGAAGCTCGGGGCCGGACCCTTTATAGAAGCAACAACATCGCTTCGAACAATGGAAAATTGCGCCCGCGAAAGCGTAGTCGTCAACGTTGTACTTTCTCTCCTCGGCGTCCCGCCGAAATGTTGCTGCTAGGAAAAGATACCAAGGGCGGTAGCCACAAACGGAGACGCTTTCCTTTAACGGTTTCGTACATAGACTGTACGTACAGAAGCTGACCTTTAAGTTTTCATAGCAAACGGCCGTTTTCGAGGAAAGGAAAGAAATAGATTAGAACAGTGTCATTGCGGGACAATGACAAAGAAATTGGGCTGGTCCCCGGACAATGGGGAGGGCACCAGCGGTGCGCTTCCTCCATAGACCGGCCGCCGGATCTCGACCCGGATCTTGACGGGCCGGGCTCTTCTCACTCGTCGGCACTCAGTGACAAAGACAACGGCCATTCGGAGCTAGGAGAAGACATAACAGCGGAAGTTTTGGGCGTGAACACCTGTAGACAACGATGGCTCACCGAGAAGTGGCGCCTCGGCGTCTCTCACTCCGGAGCTCTAATAAACGCAGTGGTGCATGTGTGTGCGTGTGTGTGTTTAGCGCTTGTTCTGGCAACAATAGCCTGCGTTGAGTAGCCGGAGTACCTTTGGCGGAAGTTTGGAACGATGCAGCGTTGTTGGTCCGCTTTGAAAACTGCTTTGAAAGTCGTCCTTCGCCACGTTTCTGGAACGGTTAAGCCCTTACGGTCGTCGACTTCCATGAGTGGTGAAGCGGTTGTTCGCCGTACTACTTGCAGCCTCTTGATCGACGCGTCATCTCATTCCCGTTTCTCAAAAGATGGAAGAACGACACCGTAAAACTGAGTAGAGAGCTGCACTATGTACAGTTTCTCGGTTTGTTCACTAACTTTTTGCAAACTTACTTACGGTTAAAATTTAGCTTTGCTGTATCATCATTTAGCCAGACTCGCCAGAATGCTAATAGCGCCACTACAGTTGAGACAGCCGCAGCGATGAAACAGAGGAGCATGCACATCTCTCGAGGTGGGCTACGGTATCCCCTCTTCTGCCGTTCGAGGAGCCTTCTCTTGAGACGTCGCCGGGAAACAATGAGACCACGTAGCCACAGAAAAAAAAGGCGGCACGAAACACACAAGCATTCCCACGAGCCTCCATCCGAGTACACTAACTATCCTATACTTCACCGTATACAAGCCGGACAACGCGGCGACGGTGATGTAGCCGTGTTTGCCCACAGTCACACCCCCTTCAGTCGTGGCCCAACATTCAAGTGCCACAGGATACAGAGAAAAGAAGCTGTTCTCTGCCCAAGTGTAACACGAGAGAGAGGGCAGCAGTGACGTGGCTCCTGTGAATGACGCACGGTCTTGCCGACTGGTCGTTGAGGGCTACTACTACCACTGCACACGTGTGGTTCGAATGCGTCGTATACGTGTGCGTGTGTACATTTTACAAACAGAGAAAACGCACCGCGGATCTAACGTTGTCGCTCCGCAGCAGCACAATCAGAAGCCAGAGGAGCTTTTTTTCTGAATGGTGGCGGTGGTCGTGGTTCCTGAATGGAAGGAGGCGTATGGTTCGTCGGTCGGGGCGGCGGGCTGGGCTCATCATACGTATACGAAGGTCTCGACGGAAAGCGCCCGCGCGAGCATTACCGCCAGCACATCCGCGTTCGCCGCCGCATTATGGGCCTTTCGACGTCGTCTCCGTCGCTTCTGGAGCCACCCGAATCGCCGCTGCTTGGCGGCTTCGCTATAGGCGAGGGCAGAGGAGTCAGCGCGCCAGCCACAGCGAGAGAGCCGGCTAGCTTGCTTGCTTGCTGCTGCTGCTGCTGCTGCAGCCGCGAAAAGGGGCGGAGGCAAGAATTTCCTCGAAGACAGGAAGTGAACGGCGGTCGGGCCGGCGCTGCGGACTGTGCGCGATCCTTGAGCCGTCGGCGCGCTTCGCAGTTACGTTCACCGCCGTCGGCGTTCACGAACCCGTCGAGCAAGGAAAGAAGCCGACAGCAATGCCTATGCAATCAGCACGCACGGTCCCGCACTTTCTCACAGATATTAGCGTAAACATCTTTGTGTAAAGTGTACAGACCTTTTGTCTTTCTTACCCGAACTCTAGAGATTTATCTGTTGATCGCCTGTGCGTTCGTCGAGTAAGCTTTTGGTCATATAGTGCTTATGGAGACTAACACATCGTTCAGACCTGTGTGGATATAGTCTTCTGACGACCCTTATTTGTATATATCACGTTCTAACGTGTTGACAAAGAGCAAGTATACGAGAAGACAAAGTGTCTGGGAAAACCACATATAGACAGTCTATAGATTTTCTCAAGTGAGTTTGGCTATGCTGGGTTACGTAAGCACGTAAGCTGGGCCTTTCCATCCAGTGAGTAGTTGATATGGAAAAATGAGTGCTGGGAGGGCACGCGCTGCGCTGACCTGATCTCGAGGGGGTTCGGTAACGTCTTGTCGGTGCGACCTCTCTGCCTCGTAGCGGGGGCTTACAAAAAGGAGGGCATAGTTTCCACGGCGTTGCACGGAACTCTTGTCAAGAGGTTTTGAAAGATGACGAGTACACTTATACTACGGCGTGTGCATGTCTGCGGCAACCCTCCGGGACGGCGAAGGGCGTCGGGTGGTGGTGCTGGCTAAAGAGGAGCAGTCGGGGTAGGGGGGTCTATGGCGGCTGGGGGGCTGGGTGAAGCCGATTCTCGCGAATCCGGGCTCATCAAGAAAAAAGGAGGACAGCGGGCTTCGCTTGTCTGGCGCGTGCTTGACGCCGATGATGGCGACCCTCGGCATTTGCGGGGGCGGACGTGAAGGGAACGCTCATCTCCGCATCATTTATCCCGTCGCCACCACTACCACACCGCCACCCCTGCGTTGGGTCCTCCGGGAGAGAGTCCGGCCAGCTTCCTCTCATTGTCGAAGGAGCTGTTGACGTGTGCGGCGCCCCCGTATTGCTTTCAGCGATGGTCACGGCATCTCCTTGAAGCGCGTGACCTGCTATGATGAGGGATGGTCCGGACCTCCCGTGCCTTGGCCCTTTGTGTTCAAGATTATGGAGGAAGGATTGCCTATCTTTCGTAGCTCCTGGCTGCGTGCCTCCCCATTAGTTACAGGTGCCCTCTTTAATGTATTCGATATAGAAAGGGAGATTGGCAGTGGGACGGCCCTCCCCCTGCAACCCACCTTCGCCCGCCCAGCACCTCTCTACGGTGGATTCTCAGCTTCGGTTTGGACATCAGGGCGGGGTAGCTTGGCGTGAAATCTCAAAACTATAAATAACGCCCCGCCAACCCTTAAAAGACGGATGGACACGACCCCACTACCTAGTTAGCTGGCGCGGTTGCCAACAAGGGTTACTACAACGTAAATATCGTGCAAATGGTTTTTCGGCACGGTATTGTTACACTTGACTCAATGGCGTTCGCTGTTCAAAGGCTGTTTTTATAGTACCTTCTCCAAAAGCAACACGTTGTTGGCAGAGCCTCATCCGAGTTTTCTGCGACTGACGCCGCGCACTGAGATTACAGTCTCCTTATTAGTCCTCCAATGTAACTTCGTTTAATTACCTTTCATTTGCTAACGAACGTCAATTCCGATATTATTCAAGGAGTACCTCCTTTGCTAGCTCGACATGATCGTTAGCAGGCGACGACTTTGCTTTTATGTCTGACACAAGGCTGTTGCACTCTAATCGTCGCTTCAGTGCAAAACAAGCTTCTTGCTTGTGTGCTAGGCTTGCGTTTGCATGCGAGATGTTTTGAGCTCTGTACACTGTAATGTGTTTGTTTACCAGGGAGATTCTGTTGTGTATATCTCAAAACGATCGAGGATGTTGGGATGTCTGTCACACTTTACTCGCCTATAGTCTCCAGAATCCTCACATGAATTGCCACGTGAACACTCATCACTCCGGAACGAGGGCGATGTGTTCACGCGTTAAGTACTGACAATCGGTAGGTGGTTGATGACTCCGCTGTGCTTCCTTCTTGGAGGCCGAAAGAGCAAAAAAAGCAAGGGGATGGCGCTTTATCACCTCACGTCATCATCTTTGTCGTCGAGGAGTAGGCGTGCAAGCACTGAGATCAGCCTGCTGCGTGAAAAGGGCGGCGGGGAGTTGGCTGCGCATTTAGCGGTGGAGAGCAGACTCAAATCTCGGCGCGCACTCATGGCCACTGACTCGCGCACAGGCATGCGGCGGCACATGCTGCCAGCATCTGTCCACCCCGGCAATGACTCCAGCAGAGTTCCCTCCTCGTGCTTCTGCCGCGCCGCTGACCTTGGAGTGACGACCTCCCGAGGAGCGCCGCTGCCGGCCGAGCTGCCATCGCGATGATCCTGCCATCTTGGCAGGCTGCGCCTCGTTTGGAGGGAAAGGATGGCGTGGCTGGGCAGCGGATGAATCAATGGAGCAGCGTTCAGGCCAACCCCCCCCCCCCTTACTTGCCCTTCTCCCGCCCTCCCCCCACTAAGGCCGACACCCCGGAGACGGCAGAGACGGTCTGTGACACCGTGGCCGTCGGGCTTTGGACTGCGGCACAGTGACCCCTATGCGAGTCCGCGCAGAGCAGCGAGCCAGCAGTGATTGACGCTGTCGTCGTCGCTGGGCTTGAATGTGTATAAGGAGGGAGAGCCCTTCCTATCCGTCTCGCCGTTCCTCGTGCCCATCTCCGCCTCGTTGGTTTCAATGGAGGAAGTGGTGGGACGGGGATTTGGTTACTGTTGGGTTGATTTATATATCGTTGCACCTGTGACAAATCTATCGAAGGCCACTTTGAATTGTGGGGATGAGGATGACATCCAGATATGTGGAGCACACATACCCACTGTGGGGGATCGGGCGGGAATGGGGTGGTGTGAGGAATGTAAATTGAATTGCGTTCGCTTCAGTGTGGTTTGTTTTGTATTAGTTTTCTACATTTATGTCCGCAAGAAAGAGGACAAACTGCTCTACTTTTATCCCGACTGAGCGCGAGATAAAGCCCCTCTAATGACGTGTTTGTGGGGGATGCAGGTTGTTACTGCAGCTGGTTGTGATGATTACTTTGAAAAGGAGTGAATCTAACACCGTGGGGCAACCTCAATCAGGGCAACCTCCTCTACAGGTTAGAAAAATAAGGGTTACAAAAACAACAAAGTGGAAATGAATTAGCATGTCATAATAATTATTATAATATGAAAATAAATGAAGTGAGGGCTGTGTGATTGGGAAGGAAAGTAACTATACGGAAGCGTAATAATGCGAGGGACGCACGCTCATGGCGTTAGTTTAACCAGAACTAGGTGATTGTATTTGACTTGGGATACTCAGCAAGCGTTTTTTTTCTTCTACTGAGCAGATTGCTAATATTTGTCATACTTAGTTGCAGTGTTCTGAGACTTTTGAGACAATGACCACAAAATGTTGTCGCTGGGCTCTGAAGGAGGCCTAAGGTTATGAATGCATGTGAAAAATGATAGAAAGTTAAATAAAGAAGCTTAAGCCCATCCGCGGAGGAAGTCAAAGGCAACAAAAAATAAGGAAAGTAGACAAATGAAAGGCTTGCTGCAATATCAGGAATACCAAAAGAAGGAAAAGCGTGGGAAATGCCCCGATGCATCCCAGATGCACCCGCAAACGGGCGAAACACGCTCTCTCGTTAATTCAATCGGTGAACCTCTTATAAACGCCAAAGAAAACAAACCATAAAGTGCATAGAAAACAGGAGCGAAAGGCCTGAACGGCGACCTTGCAACCATGAGGAGCACGGGCGTATTTGCACTTGTTTCCGCTCATAATCCAGCGACCCCCTCCACAGAGACACGCACACACGCCCTCTCGCTAGACGGATTCCAACCATGCTGTTCAAGTTCAATGTCACGAGGTCACATTTTCGCTCCCGCGGCCCCTCTTTTTTGCTCGTAGATTCACGGCGATCCCCGACTCGCTTTCGAGGGTCTGCAACACAGCGGGTGTCGCTTAGCGCCAGCGCCTTATGTATGCACCGTTCGCACCAGCTGACAGGATTGATAAGCGGGTCTCTCGCTGGCGGCGACGACTCTCTCACGCGCCCGCCGAAGCGGTGCAGTAAGCAACGCCCTCGTTCGGCGAAAGGAGTCTCCTTCCCCCCCCTCCCCCTCCATCTCAACCATTCGCACACGATGGCTGTGCGTGGACAGCGGTGGTGGTAGTGAATGCAGCAACAGAAGTGGAGTAATATATGCCCCGCTTATCGGCGCGGAATGCGCTCCCCGAACTCGGCGGCCGGTATCGCCAAGCAGCAGCAGCGCCCCTGGAGGCTGGTGCGAATGTCGTTCTGTCTCTACGGTATCGCGTCTGTCGTTCTAGTCCGGCGTCAGTTGCTCGTTTTCCTTTTTTTTTTCCTGGAGCGACGGTGATTTGATACGTCACAAATAGGCGGTGGTTTTTGTAAGTGATGCATTCGGTCGCTGAGACTGCACTAGTGTCTACAGGAGAGTATAGATGAGCCAAATCAAAGATTGCAAGCAATTTGCAAGCGTCCCAAGCGTAGCTGATGTATTGTCCCGCGCGACCACATAAGGCCTGGGTTCGTGCTGAGGAGTAGAAAGCACTATCTTGTCAGCTATTTGGAATACTTTTCTTTTATTCCGGCCGCACAAGCCTAGAGCATGTGAACCCTCTCCGAAACGTGTTGCGGTTTGGTAGTCCAGTCTGGACATGGTTGTATGTCGGTAAGTACTAAATTGTTGCTGGCAGAGTAGCATAGACACCAGTCGCCGTAGACCGCTCACGTGCAAAAAAACATATGTACAGATTTTGTCAATAGTCCACAGCCCACTAAGCGCATGACTTAAAGAAGTCATGGGCTTTTCTTTGTCGTAAGGTAGAAAGCATAGAGTTTTGTAATTTAAACGACCCTAGTAAGGAGAAATACAGGACTCATATGGGACTTATCTAGCAAGACCTTAGTTGGCCCACGAAGCTTTGGCGAAGACTGCTTAAACACTTAATGAAGACGGCAAATGCATGCGGGCAAAGCAGGTGAACACTTACCGGTGTAGCAGAGGCTGATGAAAGTCTGCGCATGACTGCGGATGTGGTCCGGGCTGCACCGTGCCTCTTTGGGCAACTCCAACCTGTGGATCAGGTGGTCGAGGAAGTCGCACGCGATCACACCACATACGTCCCACTTGAGAGTCGAGACAACCACTAGTTCCCAGTCCTGTAAAGACGAACGGAAGAGAAGAGAGACGACGTCACAACACAGCCGACACAGATAATGCACAGCTACAGCGACATGCACACATGCGAAACGCGGCACTTGAAACGTGATCGTTAAATCTGAGAGCGCTTATGCATATGCACGTTCCCCCTCTCTTGTTCCCCCTGCTGCATTGAGAACTCTTCCAAGATTTTCTTGAATATTTGTTGCGTGTCGTTGAGAATATGTACCAGAAATCTCCTTAACATGTACCTAAGTATAAGTACACGAGCGTTCTCGCATTCTGCGTCCTCCGGAATGTGGTTGGAGTCGAAGCAGCGACCTCGTGCATAGCATTAGAACGCCGTAGCCATTAGACGTTATATAGCGAAGAGTCGTCTGTACAGATACGGCGGGGTGGGTGTATATATATATATATATACATATATATATATATATATATATATATATATATATATATATATATATATATATATATATATATATATATATATATATATGTGTGTGATTGCGACATCCGCGATCCACCGAGTTGCATCAGAGGGATCGCAAAACGTGGCTGCATCCTCGTAGAAACGTAGGTTTAGTTTTTGTGCTTTTGTCTTCGTCACTGTCAGAAATTCCAGTCGCTTCGACGTATCGGCGCCGCCAAAGGTCTGCGAAGGCGCCTGTCTATAAGCGGGCCGCTAATCCGCACTACGCGTAAAGAAAACGCCCGATGACAGAACGACGAGGATGCACATGACGGTGCCGACGACACACGTGTACGCGTTCTCGCGCCGCTAGGAGCGTGGGAACGGCGCGCGGTGAGGAGACGACGTGCGAGCTCGCCGACAGTGGCTCGAAATATCTCGTCGAAAGCTCATCGTCGACTTCAGGCGCCCGCCGCGTCGAACCTAAAAGGCGCCGGGGTTACGCACGGCCAGACAGACGTCAGGGGGGGAACAAAGCGCGGCAAAAGGGTGTGTGAACGTATATATATATATATATATATATATATATATATAGTCGTTACGCACGCGAAAGGCCCAGCACATATCCCGAGAGTGGAGCTTTAAGTTCCGGCGAGAAATTTCACAGCCACCGTTCTTCTCTTCTGCCAGTACTACTTTTTCCGTTATTCTTGCATTCATCTGACGTGTGCAGAGGATAAAATTGTCCAAAATGTTTGCGTCAAAATGTAAACGCTGAGAGGAAAGAAAAATAAAATAGTGAAACAAAGAAGCACCAAGAAGAAGCAGGCCTTATGAAAAGAATCATCATTGAGAAGCGAAAAGAAAACATGCAGGCAGATAAACAAAAGAGAATAAAGAAAGTCGATGACCTTGGCCTTTTACTGTCTACTTCATATGCCGACAAATAGTAATGAGGGGCCATTGTGTCCGGTATCTGCGTTGGCGACAAACACGCACCCACCCACCAGATGGCGGATTCCATTAAGTTGTAGCACGAACGTGCCTAAGATGAGATCTAATTCGAGACGTTTGCTCCACGCCTTTTGTGCAGATGTCCATCAAGACGAAGTCCGACGGTCGCTACTTCAAAGGAATCGATCGAAAAGCAATTTAAATGGAGACGGGGCAGAGCCCTTTGACTGTTCCTGCAGCAATCGCGGTAAGGGGAGGCCGAGGCGAAAGGCGGACAATGCGGCGTCCACATTCGCGCAGGAAAATCGCCTGTTTGTTCCGTGATAGTGTGCCCAGCAATCTGTGTGATTGGAACCATCAAGTACCTCAAGAGGTACTGCAACGCGAGTTAAAGCGTGAGCGACAACTAGAGCTCGTTTGAATGGCCACTTACGATACTCAGGGAAGTCTTTGCTTCGAATTTCATTTAAGCTCGCACCTCTAACGCCAAATAAAAAAAAGCTTCATTCCCGTGAGGCGCTTTGTTCAGTGCCTTTAGATCCCCTATTATCGAAGACAAATATATATAAGACGGTTTAAGTCGCGGCAGGAACCAGTAACCCTGTGCTCCCCAAAGTGACTACGCAATATAATACCAAACATATAGACAGTGCCTGCGATTCCTGTTGTGGGACCAACTGGTTCCACGCATTGCTTCTCCCCCATTTAACTCTCTATTTTCCGGAGTTCTTGTGATCCCCCAAAAGGAGCATACGTTCACTGGATGGGAGAGGAGCAGAATATGGACTTTCTCCACCAGGGAGTTAAAATGGTGTTAAACTTGCATGTAGCCAGTAGTTACACCCGTATAAAGGGGTTACCAAGCGCCCTTGCTTTCAAAGGGTATACGACGAGACTTCGCATAATGAACAAATACACTCTTAGGCAAAGTTACACCCTTTGGGGTGTATCTCTGCCACACAACGATAATCGTCATCTGCCTTGCTTGCGTTTCCTTTCTTGAAAACACCGCGCTCGCTGCTTTCCTGTCGGGAATGCTATGTCATGCTGATAACACGCATGCCATTCGTTACTGGAAAGTACCGGGCTCGCCGCGTTAAAGAAAGGAAATGCGGACAAGACAGATAACAATCGTTGTTGTGTGGCAGAAGGGTGAAATTTTGCTTAAGAATGTATAGTCGCTTGCAGTAGGTGGTTGTGAGGAGCATTAGTATTATATATAATAGAACCCACCATTCTAAAACTGAAAAAGAACAACCACGTGACGCGTTTGTAGCCGACTAAACCGAGCCATAATCCATTCAGGGTCAGTGACCCAACGGCAGTCCATCGCGACTCCCATTCCCGTTTGCGAGTGTTTGCGATTGGATTAGTATTACTATCCGGCCGTGTATACTTATTTTTTGCCTCGAGACTGGAAACCGTGGGGGCCCGTATAATGTCCTGCCGTTCCTTTGCGGCGGTATCATCGACGTACCACCACCACGAGGGAGAGGAACGATGTTGTGGACAAGGTCAAATTGGGTGGAGTCGCCATTTGTGTGTCGCGATGCCTGTCTGCGGGGCCCGTGCTTCCTGCCCGCGCTGGCTGGCGCTGGCTTTCGAGGGGAACGCGTCGCGCGCGGTACATTACCGGCCGCCTCGTACACGCGGTCTTGCCATGCCATTGGCGAGGAACGTACTTTCTAACCCTTTCCCTGCATCCGTTCGCTGTTTTTTATACGGCGGCAACAGAGCTACGTTGAAATGAGCCTGAGCACCGTTATAACGACGACTTCGTTTCAGAAATTTTGAGCGCGCTGAGATGTCTTACGAAGTTGTATTTAGGTTTTACACGGCACTTCATCTCTTCTCATTTACCTTTTGTAGAATCGTTATATCGCATTGGGGGGGGGGGGGGGGCGGAGGTCTTCGGACAAAAGCTGGGAGATCTGTTTGTGCTAGCCTATCCCGTCGTCTAAGGACTGTAGATGAAACTTCTCAGTATGTCTTTTCTTGCACAGGTCTCGCATCGATGTTGTTGAAAGTGTGCCAGCCGGGTCTGTAATTTTTGTCAACACACACTCATGCGCACACAAACACACACGTACAACCAGTCCACGTTGATGCCTACCAGCAAGAACCCATAAATGCATTCTTACTACAGTCAACACTAACACGTCCACGCTAACAAAATGGATTTACAATAAACTTGAACTGGGTGCCGCTTCTACAGTTCCCACCACGAACGGACCGCAGTCTTCAGACGGAGCGGAAGAGGAGGCTATGCGCACGGAAAACGAGGTCATCCGGAGCCACAGAATTCTACACCTGTACCTACGCTGCATCGACCGGACCGTGTCCGACGGGCAGGACGGAAGTTCCCCAGCCTCTCACTGGCGCGTTCCCACCGGCGTCGATTGGAATGCATCCCGAGGGCGTCTGTGGTTTCGCGTTCGACACCGCCCGATCCTTTTTGACGCCGCTCCGAACCGCCGCCGTGCATGGGAATGGGTGGCAAGGGCGAACTGTACACGGCATCTCTGTCGACGCGCTCTGACCATGTGCGCGTTGCAGCGCGTTCGCAGCAGCTGCGCGCGTTGACCAATAAGCTGCGAGAACCAAAGGAAGGAACGGGTTCGTCCAGGACTTTATACCAGTGTGCACCGCTGATCCGTTCGAGACCCGCCCGTTACAGCAGGGAGGATTAGCGATTCGGAAAATGTGGTCTGTCTAGCCTGTCGCTTGGTTTCTTTTTTGTTACCGATAGGCTGAGCTCAATACTTGGAGCACTGCACGGATCTAGTGAGACGGTTTACGAAGGAACGGCGGTGATAGGTGCTTGTGCAAGCGGGAGACCGCGAGTATACAAGGTACACCCCTGCGCCGCCAGTCCCACGCGAAATTGGCAGTGGCATCCTGTGCCGCTGAGTACAGTGCACAGGATGATGTTCGTATGAGGCGTGAAAGAGACGCGGTCAAAGTGGCACGCTATCGGTCTGTCACGTGGCGCGTGCGTCTGCGTTGTCATGGGAGCGCACACATGCGCTGCCCTGCGGTCTCGATGTGCAGCGGCGCAATCTTTGCACAGAAAACCGTGCGCGGTTTCACACTCGCCGAGGCTTCGACAATTGGACAACTGTCATTTCTTATTGCTCGTTTACCTTACAGGGGATGCCTCCCGCCTAGCTCTTGCCCATGTGGTGCTCGAGAAGATAATGATGGGTGCCGGCGGATATTGAGAACATGACCATGCGAACCGGAACCATGGTTTCTTTCTTTCTTTCTCTTTTTCTCTTTTAAATTAGAAGCTGGCAGTATGGTGAACTCGAACCATTAGCATAATGCATCTTTCCGTTGCACTCAGGAAAGCGAGAGAAGAAAGGTGGGGAGGTTAACATGGCTCCCAAGACTCTCTGCATTCCAGCACCGCTAAGGAGCTGCTACTATGCGTTTCCGTCCAAAATGTTCACACAAAGAACTTCCGTACGCCAAATAACATCCCCGTGCACGAAATCTGCCACCGTCAAACATTCAGTGGCATTCCGCGCTACCGAAAAAAGGAGAGCGGGCGGTGCGTACTATTATGAGACAGCGGCGTTGCCTACTCTTACATTCTCTGGCCCGCCATTCATGCAACGCACCATGTCTTCTTAATACCACACGCTCTCCCGAGCCACTGGCGAAAGACGCGGGGCGAGCGGTGCCACACATGGCCCGTGACGTCACGTTACCGTATGCGCTCTCCGCGTGGTCGAGCTCCGCGTGGCCATGCCCCGAAATTTGGCCACCCTCTCGTGCCACCTGCCACATTCCTTTAGGCACAATCGCGTGCGCGAGGCTACTGCTGCTCGACAGACCACCGTATACGCATAGAAGAGGGTGCTGCAAGCCTGGTGCCGGCTAACCAGACCTTGTCTGTATGGCGCCATTCAATCCGCCCAGAAAGGAGCCCAGCTCCTCCGCCGGATTCCTTCGAAGGTCTGACGAAGACCCCGCCGCAGGAAATGGACCCCATTTGCAAAGAGCTCCGGTGCTTGACGGAAAAGCCCACCTCCTTGCGCTGTGCCTGAATAACATTTCTTTCCGTATCCAGCTCTTTCATTCGATCGTGTTTTTTTTTTCCGACGATGCGGACCTGACAACGTTGTGGCGGCCGCGGCATTCGCGCATTCGGCGACTCCATGATCCCGACGCTGCCTTGTCGGTCTCGCGACACTCTGAGAAAGCGAGAGGCACGGCGAATACAGCGACACAGGACGACGACAAGGCCCCAGCTTCGGGGCACAGTGCGGAACGAACAGACGTTAGGAATGCGGAGCGCCCCCCACTTGGCGCATGGGTCGTCCCACCACCGCTCTGCTTTCGTCGGGCCGCGAACCGCGCGACAGGTACCCGAACGGTGGTTGCGGCTACTCGACCTCGGCCCCCCACCCCACCGTTCACGTCGTCTGCTCAAAGAACGTAGTTCTGGCCCGTCTCGCTGGCTGAGGGCTGGGTGGCTCCGGGGCTTGGCTTGACCGGCGGCTAAGGTTGCCCCGTCCTCTTCTCGGTTTCCCACATGTGAAGGGGAGGGGTTGTGAATGGGAGAGTGGGAGTTGAGGCGGTGCAAGCTTTTCCATTCTCTGTGGAGCCCACGTTCCATTGATGCTAAAAAGGCCTCCTTCATCGCCGGCTGCTTGTGGGTATGCGGAGGGCGTCGACGATGGCAGAGGAACTCGGTGTCAGAAAGGTTAGGTTCATTCAGGAGTTTCAACCTGCCGTGCGAATTTCCTTTGCTCCTTTTTGATTTCCCGGCTCTCCTCACTGCTTACCCTATGTACGCACCGGCACCGCGTTTCTGAATGAAGCGATGGAATGTGGAAATCGGAGGGAGAACGGGAAAGATAAAAATAAAAGGGAATGGGCGAAAATTCCACGTTTTCGACGCCGAAAATAGAGAGACGTTGGGAATAGAGAAAGAGGCGGCGGCATGTCTGGTGACAAAGAAAGAAAAGAAAGGTGGAGACGGCAAGAGGAGGATGGCGCGCTTATCTGGAGCGGCACCAGACAATGTGACAGAGAAAGAATCTAACTGCTAGGATAGACGGCGTGAAAGGACTGTGGTATGTGACAGGGAGGAATAAGGGAACCACGATGTCGGGGTGTGGGGTTCCAGGGAGCTCTGAGCCGTGGCTGCTGGCGGGGAAGGGACTTGAATGCTTGCCGCCTCAGGGGCTGATGCTTGGCTTCTTGAATACGACGACGGGCTACATCAATGTAAACAGGAATACCGTGGTGCCGACTCTGCACCTTTCGTTTCTGCCTTCCGTGTATTTCTTTTCGTTCTTCTTTCTTTCTTTCTGTTTTCTTTTTGTTACCGTTGCGTTCTCGCTTTTTACTTCTTCCTGTAGTGTCCCATGGAGCAGTGGAAGAATTTCTGCGGAACCATCCAGGGAGTGCGTCGTTTTGCGTGCGCGCGCGCGCGTGTGTGCGTGCGTACGTTTTCACGTGTGTAGAGTGTGTATCACGCTCGCGTTGCTCCTTTCTGTCTAATGGTTTCGGCCCGCTTGGTTCCTGGAGGATTTCGTGTGTGCGTACGTGTGTCTACGCGAAGCCCCCTGGCTCATTCATCGGCTCCTTCCTCGAGCTCATTCATGTGCGCGTCTAGAAGCGGCGCAACTGCGGCTCGAGGCATGGATCTTTGTAACACGGATGTTTTTCTTTTTCCTGAGATCTGGCTGCGTACTATGCGTGCCCCAAGGCCCATTCATGAGAAGGCGGAAATTCCGGACGAACTTGAGGGACGCGTCGTGGAGTGTTGCGCTGGGAACGACGTTGCCGATAGGTTTCCTTTGTCGATATTTTTTTATTCTTATCTTTCGTATCTTGGACGCCTGCCACGCTGCATTTTGATTCCACTTACCACCCTAGTGCCGTAAGGCGACGCCGTTGGATTTTTCAGCTGTGAATACTTCATTACTGGATGGTATGTTTATTGATATTAAGGAAGGGGGGAGGGAACAGGAATTTGTGCGGTTCATTTGCAGATGGTTACGTTGATAGTCGGACCCTTTGGCAAGGAACTATCATTTATGCGTTTGGGGCAAAGCGTATCCAAGAAATATCGTGGTATGAGGCCTTTGTTTGGGACATGAACATGGTGTTCGACTATGTCATTGAGTAATGATTGGACGCCAAAGACTGTCGGGGGTGGCATTGAGAGGTGTGAAAAATGGAGGTGTTCGTGGCATGTAACAAACGTATGTGACTAATGTAGGTTATATGCGGCGAATATGCTTTTAGTACGTTCGCGATTGCACAGTCAAAGGTTATGGTCTGGGCATTCATTAGGGAAAAAACAAACCGCATGGCACAGAAATATTTCTTTCACGAACAGTAAAACTGCCTATTTTTATTTATTACAGATATACAAAATGACCACATTGTCCTTGCGAGCCTAAATAAAAAAAGAAGGCTCCCGTTTTCACTGAATCACACACATCAAAGAAAAAAAACATACAAAACATAAAAATTATAGGCACTCCAATAATGCCTAGAACCGCCGCATGACGGCGCCGTTGAACGTCCTTTCGCCTCACCCTGCGCACCATTAAGTTGCCGCCTGTGATTCCCCCGCCATTTGCACCGTAAACTGTATACGCCTGATTATAAGTCGCGCGCGCTCCTAATCCCGGCGCGACGCATCTCTGAAGAGCCGGCAGAGCGATAGTTTCGCAACAAACATCTCACATACTGCCGCTTATAGACGCGCTACTCCGCATTCCTTCACGCTCTCATAACCGCAAAACCTTCCGCCTTCTCCGAAGCGACGTCTTAAACGGCAACGGCAAGATTGCAGGCCCTCACGAGGTGAACCAATGCGTCGTCGAGCTTGGAGGATTCAGTCCTCTGAGCTGTCGCCGCGATAAAGCAGCGCAGCAGCCGGGCCCGCTGTGTAGTCTTACTTTGCGTGACTGTACAAGAGACTTCTAGTTCGTTCGTAAATAGCAAAGAAAAGTCAAAGGCGGCCGACACACAAGGAGTCGACGGTGAAGAGAGAACAAGTTCCTCGAAACCGAGTAAGAGGGTGAACGAGGAAAGAAAAAAAAAAGAAACGTCGATTGTGACTGCTACTCGTGGACGCGGCAGGTTCTCCGGCTGCAGCAATGCGGCTCCGTATCGATAAAACCGTGCAGTACTGTGGAAGCTACGGAGAAAATAGGGTTCCCCGCAAAAATTTGTAGAAGCAACTAGGTCTCGCCTAATGTCTATGGAAGATGCAAGTACGGAGTTTTACCCAGAATGAGAATGATGGTTAGCGTTCAGTCAGGTCCATTTGACTAAACTTCGGCCTTCTGGCTTCGAACGGCTTTGCGACTTTGGAAATTGGCCATTTTTAGGGAAATATTGCGTTATAAGTGCAACAATTCGCGACGATAATCCACATGCGCAGATACTTGTTTCATTGCTGTGTTTAGAAAACTGTTGTTGCTTGACAATTAAGAAAGATATGTCACACAATAAAGAATGTCACATGAACATGTCAAGCAACAGGCACAAAGATTAGATAAGTCCACGCATTACCTATCATTCCCACGGTAGCGAAATGATTGGTTGCAGGTCCAAAGTTTCCTGAAGTAACTCTTTTTTTTTCACATAACCATGCTCGAAACTTCTGTCGTCTGCTGGACTGCTGCGGCGAACAGACGACGTTCAAGCTGGTGTTAAGGCTCAACAATCCAGCGCGTGCCATACCTAAGTATGTAGTGGGCCAGCATCGAAGAGTTCTCGCGAAGTACCTGATCAGGGCCATTGCGTGCACCTGCGCCCAAACGACGTCCCGGGCACCGCGGCGCTGCACGGAATTGCCGAGGCAGCAAGTTACGCGCTCACTTCACAACCAGCGTGCGGCGTGGCCACATGTGTGCTCGCCTGTGCGGCGGCATTTCCTGTTTTGAAAGAACCGGGCGCCAAGAACGGCGGCAGCTCCGCGAAGGAGAGTTATGTACTTTATAGCCGTATGCAACAGCATGTGACGACTCGGTTTCGACTCGGCGCCCACTCTCTCCCTGACCCTGGCCACGCCCCGAAACCACCTCGCGGTCGGTAGTCACCGCGTCGTAGGAACGGGCTGAAAAATGAAGACATTCTTTGGCTAGCGTCGGCTGTGCGTGGAAGAGCATTTCTTCCTCTCTCTGTCTCTCTCTCTCTCTCTCTGGGAACGCGTCGCATGCCATACCTTATGGTGGCAGAGTAACGAAAAATATGTATTCTGGTGAGAGGGTTGTTGGATTGTGAAAGGCATTAACTTACTCAACGCTTTTTCTTTTAACGCGATGAAGGAGAGCAAGAAATTTGTACTATATATGTAGAGGGCAGGAGTTTTCGAGATGCAAGAGCTGAACAGAAAGATCCGCCTGTCTTATTTTGATAATTCGCACGAGTGAATGTTTTGTAACTAAGGTGGAAATAGTATAGAAAGTTTTGGTGCACTGCCACATCACAGACAGCCCTAATAGAAAATTTTAATGTACTGATTTACCTTTGTAGGTATAAAGAGCTACACGACTTGTATAGGCGGAATTAACACAGCAAGCTGAGCGAGTTGTTGACTGAACATGTATTTAGGGGAGGGGGGGGGGCATGCAGCGTGTTCAGCGGGCAGCGTGGCTTCTATTGGCGGCGTGATCTATGTAGCACGTCTAAGGCTGGTAGGACCGACGTGACAGCACTAACAGAAGCGATGCGCTAAAACACCCTAACGAATAGATCGACTTCTTCGAAAAGGACCATTGTATTATATACCTACTCGGGCCCGGATGGCTTTCATTAGCTTGTTTGCGTGCAGGGCACGGCCTTGTCCTTCCTACGCAGCTTCAATGGCTGTCTTTACAAACTAGCATTCGTGCTTGTTTTCTCGCTCCATCTCTCTTTCTTCAAACAGCGTTACGTGCCTTTGCTCAGTGGTTGGGCTCGAAATGCCAAGCGCCACATATCTGTCAATGTGGAGAGCGTTCGGGATGATAGGCCGCCATGGCCTTTTGGGGCGTCGCTGTTGCTTCCTCGGGGGCCGACCCGCTCTTGGCCGACTATGCTCTGCGCACCGCCGCCGCCGACAGGAACTATACGCACGGCGCCGCGATACAGGGGCCGCGGTCTGATACCGAGGCTCCGGTGCCCACTATACTGTCAGCGCCACCCCCCCCCCCTCTCTCTCTCTGATAAGATATCGCCAGCTAGATTCCGAGAGAGAAAGCGATGAGTGGCGCTCTTCCCACGAGCAAAGCTAGCGAAGACCACCACCACCACACTGCCCTTTCTCGCCTCTTCTTTCGCCGTTTATTTTTGCCTTTTGTTCGTTCTTTCTATTTCGTTTGCTTTCCTTGTCCGGCCGGCTAGCCTGCTGCGCCCTTCCTTGGTTGCTCGCTCTCGTCTCTCTAGACTCGAGAGTCCTCGGTGTCGGCTTTCTTTGATGAACCGCGTCGTCGTCGTTGCGTCTCGAGAGAGATGTGAATGAAAGTGTAAGTCCCCGCCGCACCCTCCAACCCGCAGGACAGTTTCTTCTCCATTCACAAAACGCAGGCCCATGTCTCTCCCTCTGGCAGCCTTGAAGAGGACAGCGCGAGTCGCTCGGAGGGTTCGCCCTCTCTGTGCCGGCGTGGGAGGACGCGTCGCGAGATACGCCGCGAGAGACACGGACTCTTGGAATCCACACGTGCATGCGCGCGTCTCCGCGTGTGTCCGCTCGGCGACGGTCGCCCGCGAAGAGCATCGGGCTCTCTCGTAATCGCCGGCGTCTTTTTTCCCTTCCGTTTCGCCACGCGTTCTCCCTTTTTCGCAGCACCACGTTACTCGATGAAGCGTGGTAACTGTGCGCACACGCCGAGCAAAGAGCTGGCAGCGGACTTGCAAGTGTCAGCAGCTTGTGCGACACGACGTGCAATCGTACGAGTTGCCGAGCGTGCGGCATGATGACGCAAGCTCTTGCGCGGCAGTGATTGGATGCCACGATATGAAGGTCTGTTATGCATGCTCTCGATCCCATTGGCTGCGTCCTGGAATCGTCGATGGGATTGGGCTGTCTGTCGTAAAACATTTGATACTTTCACGTGTTCACCTGTATCATTTGGCGACTACTGAAGGAATAATTCCTGGTGGCTTAACACCCCAGAAATAGAGGGAGTAATTTTGTACGCCATTTTTTTTGTGTATTTCGGCTCCGTTTTCAGGAAGTTACGCATTGAACCCTTTAATGCCGTAGGGGGCAAATGTAATTTGCTTTAACTCCTGGCACAGCATGTGGCTGGCAAAGAAGCCGATTCGGTTTATTTTTACGCCTTTCTACCAGAAGCCCAGACGCGCTGCCGATCAGGGTTGGACGACCTTCACTAGCAACGCACACCAATGCAACGGGGCTCGCTCGCGTGGCTGCGTGAATGAGAAGTTTCGTAGTCGACGCTCGGAGTTCTCAGTTAACGCCGACGCGCATCACGGGACTCCCACCGGATATCGGCCAGCTAGCGAAGCCGACGCTTCTACAGCAGTCATCACAGAGCTCGCGGCGCTGTGAAACACGAGGAAAAGCTAAAGCGTAAAAAAAAAGTTGCACGCCCTGGCAAAGAGAGAGAATCGAAAGACAGACGGGTGGCAGGGCGGGTGCAGTGATCGCATGGGGGCGGCCTTCGGCGAGCCCAGCCGAACGACTGGCGCCTTCGGCGACAGCTGAGACGCGAAACTAAACGAAACGTGACGCAGAAAGCAGGTATATGGTGCCCAGCGAAGAGTGCGTTCCCGTGGCGTTGTGTACCACGCCACGGAGAACAAAGACTGCTTAGAACACCTTCTCGTAGATGTATAGTTGCCTTTCCTGGAATTGATTCTCTTTCTAGAGTCAGCGCACTTGCCGATGGAGTATACGCCACATCGGCGCTTATTGTGCACCAAGCGTGTACGCTTACTCTGTTTGGGGAATTGCGACAACTCCGGAAAAATAGGAGTTATACACAGGACAGACTGTAACACCCCACTAAAGGAGTTTCCAGAATTCCTTTTTTTTTCTTTTTTTAACGTTGGCCACCTAATTTCTTTTTACAAGTAATATGCCCCTTAATTCACAAGGTTACAGCCGGTTATATAAACAAGCAGTAGAAGAAGATGCGGCGCATTCCAACGAGCAGCAGAAAGTACGATTTAACCGGCACTTATTTATTAAACGTGGACTCCGAGATAACACACGCCGTATTCCCAAATCTCGGAGGCCGTGGTTACGTTATATACTCATTAGCACAATTTAAAACCAAGAAACATTTACGGCACGAACGCGTGCAGACTGATTAAGCTTTTCTTTTGTGTGTGTGTGTGGTTTGGTCACATGGCCGCACGCTTTCTGTGGCACACAGTTTTTGTTTGCTCGGGCCGTGGTGAGGAAACTAAAAACGAGATGTTTGCTTGCGCATGACTGGAACCGAGAGGCACGCGCGGGGCGTTTAATATGGGGGCCACTGCTTCCGGTGGTGAGAAGCCCCGCGTTCATGCTTTCCTACGTTGCCCACTCGCTTTCCGTTTCTCCACACTCCCATTTTGCGTGAGTTTTCTGTTTCTCTCAAGTTTTTTACTTTTCTCTGACCGATTTCGGGTGGACCGTCCGCGCGTATAGCGTGCCGTGAGCCCATTACCGGACCGCCCGCTTCCTAGCGGAAAGAAAGTACGTAACGGCACAGGGTGGAGGGAAAGTAAGAAATAAAGGTTAGGCTAGTATTGAGAGAGAGAAGAAAATGACCAGGTAACAATGCGATGCGATGGCACGACGCGGTTTTTCGCTCCAAGGAGCGTGAAAATAGCGCCATCCCCTACCCTCCTATTTTTCTTTTCTTTTTTTGTGGTGGTCACCGTGGCTCTCACAGAAGAAATAGATAGACAAATAAACGTAAAGTGGCCGTTTCGAGGGAGCCTTTGCTTGATTTACCGCTGTATTTACTAACGGGCACTCGACTAAAAGCCCTACCTCGGCTGCATGCTGACGGAGATTTATACTGTCATCCCATTCGAAACGGGGCGGTGACTAAATTACCCAGCCTACTTGAGCTGATCAGGTTTTACTGCATCTAGTGCAGTCTAGCATTTCAAGCATCTCTTCTTGATCGAAATTTTTGCTTAGGAATATCCGCTGTATGTCGTCGAACACAGAAATTATTTGAGCCAAGAGATGGCTCGGAGTAAGAGCCGTCTCTTTGAGTCTTTGAGTCGAGAGTCGAGTTCGGAGCAACGTATTATAATGTGGGCATTATTAGCGTTACTTGTTTCCCAGTGGATCAAAACGTTGTTGAAGAGAAGTATTGGATGAATTGTTTTTCACTCCATGCAACAAATAGGCTATATTTTGGAGGCCACCGTGGAGGTCTGCGTATTAATTTTGGCCGCTTGCGATTACGCAACGGAATGCTAATATGCACAGAACCTTAGTATATGCCTTTTGGTACTAGTATTTGTGTAAACGAGGAAGGGTATTCTACGTTTCCCTAAAGCGTAAATTGCATTTTTAATTTGGCAATAATTTAGGACTAGTCTCAGGGAAATTTCACATCCTAAACCAAGAAAGCTAAAGTGCCTAATGGGCCCCTTATGATAGAACGTTGCACGTGGTAGGCCAGCATTCCATACGCGACGCTTCAGCCGCAATGCGCTCCGTCTAACACCGAGCGTCTGACCGTATTGGCAATCGCTTTTTCTCTGGAAACTTTTACACCTACGCCGTTACTCAACACACGGTCAGGCACGTTCGTGGCAGTAGCCGGCCGCGCATTATCTCCGCCCTATCTTCACCTTATCTTATCCGATACACATTTTGGCCATTCGCAGTTGCGAGGCCACAGCTGCGAGGGCGAGCCGACGACGGGAGCAATGTTACAACTGCACGAGGCGGAGCGCATGGCTGACGCGAGTTATTCAGACGATCTGGACAACTCTTGAATACGGAATCCAATCCGCGTAGCAACCGATTGGGCCTGCGCGTTTTCAGCGCGGAAAAGAAAAACACCCTCGAACCGGCGAGATTAGAGCACGGACACCTTTCTTTTACCGCGAACGCTGCGCTGCTATTGGTCATACGCTCTCCCGCATTTTCTCTCGCTGTCTCGTTTCACGCGCCATATTCTTTCCTAGCTGTCACCGCCTAGCGGCACATCCCGTCTCGCGTGAGGTCCTCCTCCTGGAGTCGCCGGTATTGACCAGTCAAAGCTGGCCTTATTCCTTAAAGCTTCCGCTCTCTTCTTAAAAGGTAAGGATACTATGTAATGTTTAATAAAGTACATGGTTTTTCTCACTTTGAGAAAGAAGGCAAAGAGCGAGAGAGAGAGAGAGAGCAGTAACGCGCCAAAAGAAAGGCGAGTTATCAGCATCGACGACCTCTTTCACGCACCCTCCGCTAAGTCTGAGTGATTCTTTAGCCTCGAGGGTTCCGCCGGCTCGTTCCTGAAACGAGCTCTGCGAAGCGCCGAGCCATGCGGAGGAAGGAATGCCTCCTTAATATTCCTGGCCGCCGTGTACAAAGATCAGGAAAAACGATACAGGTACGGACGTGCAGTATAAGAAAGAGGCGCTTCCTACAGGTTGGCGCGCAGCCGTATATTTGTTTTCCGGGCTACTTTGTATTCACAGACAGCTGAGAGAACCGTCCAGACGGGAAGGGGAAAAGAAGCGCCGTCCAGGCAGTAATATGTCCGCTGGCTATACGCATATATATGTAAGACGGCCATGCCTTTCCCGATATCTCAAACGTTTCTTTTTTTCAGTATTCACTGAACATTGCAACACGTGTCGCCATTAGGAAGGAATCGGCTGGCCCCAGCCTGCGCAGTGAGCGATGCAGTGGGAAGCGAGATACAGCAGAGAAATATATACGAGAGGAATAAAAAACTAGGCCTAGCCTCATTATAAGGAAATTAAGTTTTACGCCGTGCTTGCACGAGGAGGACAAAGGGCAAGAGTCAGTGCATAAGTTGTAAATTATCCCAAGGCAAAGATTGCGTCGCTTTTCCCATGGGCTCTTCGACTCTCACCGTGAAGTACGGTTCAGAACGGCCAAATAGAAAAAAAAAAACGTTTTCAGTCCCGCATATTGCAGGAGTCCAGAGAAAAATGGGTGCTGTTGTATGGTACAGTCAAAGTCCTTGTTTTATTAATATTGTTAATATTGTTGCAGTTGTTGTAATTTTATGATTAAGGTTTATACGCTGCGCATTCGATATATACTGTTGCAAGGCATAAGAAATCCATTCATGGTGAGAGGAAGGCCGACGGTTCGTGTGCACATCTGGCCATTTTCACTGGCCTGTTTGCCGAAGTGCGCTCTCTGATTGAAGCCGTTTGTTCTTTGCAGCGTACGAACCGACATGCTGCGCGGTGTAGGAGAAAGTCACTATACCAAAGGGACTACTACTCCGCAGGTGTTTGGAGTATAGGAGAAAGACGAACCCGTAGTAATAGAGCTCCAAGTTACGCCATAGTACCCGCACTTCACATCAAAGTCCGTCCATTTTTGAGAGCGTCAGCCGACCGATTCCGAAACAATGCAAAGGGACCAACTCGTAACGCCTACACCCATTCAATTGCGACTACGCCTGAATTGTTTCTCCTCGCATTTGTCATATGCTGACCATCAATTAACGCTAAAATACATCTATAATAGGAGTTTTAGTGATGCGCGGTTACTGAGGTGCAGCCGCCTTTACAACGGACCACCCATTACTCCCAATGACGTCCTTAGAGTCCAAGGAGGAAGAAGCACACCGCTACTGCGTACTCGAAAGAAGTCGAACAGCGACATCGGTCCGCCATCGTGTGCGACACGAGTGTAGGCAAAAGAAAAGAAAAATTAAAAAGGACCTGCGGAAAAAAAAAAGAAGCATGTGCGTCCGAGTGCTGGCGCGCGCGCCAAACTGAAGCCGACGGAACCCAAGGCACGTCGAGCGCGCCGCGTGGTGCGATATTCCCGGTCTCTTCGCCAATCGCGCGTGCCGAGAGCTAGAGCCTAGCGAAGGCGCTATCAGTGGGAGACTTCTTTTTTTCTTTGAAAGAAGAAGGAATAAAAAGAAACGGCGAAAGCGTTCCCGACCACCAGCTCGCTACTACGTTTAAATCCTTGCGCAACGTGCGCTGTCTCGCAGCCGATTTGCGGAGCAGCGTTTCGCGCCGAGAGCGGACCGCAGGAATGCATCGTCGCGGCGTGGCACGGCTCGGCTGGCCATTGATGCAGCAGTTGCCGTTGCGCAGTAACAGCGAGCAGTGTGGTGAAGATCTCGCGAAGGAAGCCCGCGGACTAGTTCCGTCGTGACGCCTGCAGTACCACATTCAAATACAGCACCGAGTCAACGCGACGAGGAAAAAACAAGTCTTGGCTTCTTTGCTCAGAGGCTATGGATATTCGATCAACCTTTCGCGAGTCCCAAGTTTTCTTGTGGCTTGTACTACTGGAACACTTAACTATACGGTCGGAGAGTGCTGTGAAAAGTGCCTGAAAGTCTTTAGGGAAGTCCTTTCGCCTCTATGCAGGCTTTCTAGACTGTGCTGCGGTATCTCGGCTCAAGCAGCCCGCCAGCGGTGGTTCTTGTGTGGGGCGTGATTCGGCGGCACTGAGTCCCGTCGCACTCTTCCACAGGTTGAACCGGCAATCCGTCCCGTAGTGTGAATCCCGCTTTATACGATTCGAAATTCCATTCCGAACTGCGGGGCCGTGTTTGCATGCAGCACAGTAGCTTAGGTCGTCGTCCACAGTCTAAATGCGAGGAACCAAGTCTGACTTCTCGGGCATTGAAAGAAAGAAGTAGAAAGCATGAAAGAAGGAACACGCCTTTCTATTGCGTTGAGCGTTCCGGACGCGTTGCACGCAATTAACGAGATCGCTTGTGCGAGCCGGGTGGCAGCGCTGACGAAGCCCATTGACAGCGAAGAGACTTATCGCGACTCTTCTTTGTCGTTCGTCGTTTTTCGTAGCCACGCGCGTCGTTTGAGGTTCATTACACTTCGCAGATTGGCGGGGCGCATTACTTGTTGGTGGCCATGGGTACTTGCGCGTGCCGGCGCAGCCGGCATCGACTCTCCCGCGGAGGTTCGAGTTGAATCAGTAATTACCACAGCGGCGGCGCCTTTTTCAAGCTGCGCCGCGTTTTGCCGTGCTGTGAATGAAAAAAAGAAGAACAGTCCCTCACCGTGCGCTGTTAATATGTTTTCTCTGGGAGCGAGACCGGCGAATGCAGCTGTTTCGCGAGAAGCCCAGGGGTGAAACGGGGTGCGACACCTCGAACGTCGCGAGGATGCAAAGCGATATGCCTGCCTGCCTGCCTGCTTCCCGGGTACTAGGTACCCTGCTAAACTTTGATACCTCCACTCGAACGAAATGTGTGCATGGAAGCAGGCATTCGTGGACACAACTTTGTATGTGAGTGCGTACCGGCGCGTGTTTGTGTGGGCGCGGTCCACGTCAAGCTTGCGGAGTCGCCCATTCCGAATCTGAACTGATTCTAGAATCGTTCCGGTCTTTTAGAAAGCCCGGAGTGGGATGTTGACCGATTGCGTGTGAACGGAACGGGAATGGAATGGGTTCGACGCCATGAAACTTTCTTTTTACTTTTGCCCGGGAAGCAACACGTGAATGTACGGGCACGCAGATGTGTTCAGGGGGTCATTCCAGCCATGTTTTACAGAACAGGAAAACGCCTCGTTGCCAAGACTGTTGCCTCAGCACAATGCGGGAACGTAATGTACCTGCATTTCTGCAATGATAATTGACTCGGGTTATTCTATTCCATGGAAGGAAAACAATGGAATTGTGTCAACTACATGATTCCGTCAAACGGAATGACATTGAAATCGACAGCCCGATTGTGGAACCCTGGTCTACGCGGGGTTTTTTTTTCGTTTCTTTTTTCTGGGCAACATGACAGTAAGGACAACGTAGTGACCTAATGTATTCCACTAATTGAAATCTCATAGTTGATAACATGCCTTCTTTTCTATATCGTCATCACCTTATCACCATGGGCACTCAAAAGAGTCCGACGTTAGGACTTGTGAGAAATCCGGCAGAGCCATCAGCGGCTCAGAAGTTCACACGGAAAGGCACCGACGTTTGCATAAAACCCGCACTGCTGGGGAGTCGGCAAAGCAGGACTTACAGCTGACTAGTACGGAAGATATATATATATATATATATATATATATATATATATAGACACACGAAGAGAGAATGGCAGGCAGAATAAAAGGCTGCATTCCACGACACTCGCATGCCAAAAATGCCAGGCTCGAAGGGAATCCAGAAGCGGCGCGAGCCGCTTTTGAGAGGCGGTGCTGTACGTTTCGCATACGGGGCAATACGATTCCCCTTTTGAAGCAGTAATGTCTAAGGGAGAAGAAGAAGAGAAAAAAAAAAGAACGTGAAACCAGTTAGGGGGAACCCTTTCGAGGATGGGGTTAGGTTGACATTCGGGGCGTTTCTCTTCCCAATTTTTTCTTTCTTTCTTTCTTTTTTTACACATAGACGTGATTAACAACCACACTCATATTTCCGCCCTAACGACCTCTTTGAGACGTCAAAACAACCTCTCTTTTCTCCCGGTCGTTCTCCTTCTTACTGGGACGCCCTCCCGTCCGTCTCCACTATTTCATTCTGCTTCCTTTCTACATTCCATCTTTTTGAGCCCGGGAGATTTGTTCCGTTTGAGCCTCGACCGAGATCACCGCGTTAGGGTACCCCGCATTCTTTTTCTGTTTAACCATCCCGGAGGCTTTACCGTCAAACGCGGCCATTGCCAACGAGTGACAGCGCTGAGCCCCTATGTACGGCGTGGGGTTGGGCATCTACGCGTTCAGGATGCCGCTACAAAAAAGCGCAGCCACACCTCTCCATTCTCTGCCCGATGGTCATTATTCCTTTTTCTTTTCTCGCGCATTCGACCGTGCATTTTGGGCCCGCATTGGGTAACCTGGCATCATCGTCCACCAAGCCGTGGCGAATTCGAAATTCGTACCCGCGCAAGAGGTTTCCCGATGACGAGGCGCTGTCGGAGGAAATCGATGACGGGCTCACTTATCTTTCGTGGCTACTTCAGTGACCCGCTGCTTTCGGTCTACTTCACAGTTTCCTCCGCCATCTCGGGTCGCGTCTGCTGCGCAATTATTTTTGTAAACTGCTGGAATCCCGTAAAGTCGGACGACCGTAGCCAGAACTATAGCGCTGCTTTGTCGAGCCCCAACTTTGGGGGAAATCCGAGCAATTATTTAATGCGCAGAAAAAACGCCCCAAAGCAATGAAAGAGTGAGTAATTCTGACTGACCCTCAATCCAGCGCAAGTGCTTTTTTGTGGTCGGAACGCTAAAGATCAGAAAAGATCTCAAAATATTGGTTTCAGAAACATTTATCGCTGGGGAACGAGGAGAAAAGTGAGCAGGGCGCATTTGTTATCTTTACAAACATTCACGTGCTATCTCACCTCCGAAGGAAGGCGTCTGGAAGCTATGCCGCGATTCAAGAAGGCACAGGGCAACGACCATCCGGAAAGACAAGCTTAAGCGTAGACGGCATCAAGTGTCATTGAATCTCTTCTTTTCGTTCTTTCTTTCTTTCTTTTTTTTTTGTACGTGCGTTGCTCATACTTGGGCCATGCACCCTCAAACCTAAGTGTTATACGAAAATACGCAGTTGCTCTCTTTTTCTTCAACCTCCATTATGAAGCGAGAATCGCGTGATGCACATAAACAACGTTTTCTATATTCCCGAGCGAAACACGACAACTTTTATCCCCGCACAAGAGCTCGATTTAGAGTCATAACTCACCAAACGATGTTGACGACAACATCTATAGTTTGGGAGCAAGGCTTTTTTTTTTTCGTATGAATGGGACCGCTAAGTGGGCGAATAGTGGCCACACGAACAATGAACCTTAAAAGGTCTCGGACGTCGAAACGTTGTGATTGTGGCACAGAGAGAGAAAGGCTCTAAGAAATGCATTTACCCCTCACTCGCCCGTGTGTACCTCATCCCTGGGGTTGGATGAGGCCGTGTAATGGTTTAAGCCCCTAGATCTGTCTCAAGCGTGGACGGTTGCCAGCCCTCTTCGAGGGCTAGAGAGAAGCGTAAATGGCTCACACCGCTCGCGCAAGCACAAGGGACGGGGGCCGAAGGCGTTAATGCCACTCACAAAGGGGAGCCGGAGAGAACGCAAATTCGTCCCGCTATGGGAACCGACGTCAAAGAAAGGAAAGCGGAAGGCCGCGGGTTCGAGTCCACGCACCTTCGAGAAAAAGGCGGGCAGCATTTTGGCATCAACTCGAGTTGGGGGCCGCTGGCGGTCATTCTCACGGCTCTCTTTCATCGGGCTCGCGAAACAGTGGAATGAAGATGACGTGGGATATTCTTAATAAAAACGAAAGTCGTATACGGACGGCCAACCATTCGGGACCCCCTCCCCTATAGGGCAAACCCTTCCCCGCCAGACACGCCCTGTGCCGTTCTGGAATCTTATATTTATCCGGGAATCCGTCGGAGGAGGGGGGGGGGGCGGATGCCGAGATGTAGTATTTAGAAGCAGGGAAGCGAAGCGTCCATATATACCACCCTCCCTCCTTCCTGTTGCGTAACACTAACGACAGGTGGTGGCGACTTTTATGCCTTCTCTGTTGTATTTGTGCGATGTCCCGTCTGCTCCGGTTTCCGGGCCCCTCCGCTCCCATTCGAGGTGTCTACCGAAACAAAGATCGCAAAGAACGAAGCGGGCATGCCGTTTCATTCGTTGTTTACGGCCTCAAAATCCGACGGTACCGTGGACATTTTCTTTTATTTTTTATCCGCGGAGTACAAAGAAAGGATACGTATAAGTGTCCTTCTACTCATTCATCCTGTTGTTATTTGGACTGCCCTGCCCAATGGGTTGGCGAGTGCGGTTCCGCAAGGAACCGGTATGGGGCGAAGCAAACGATTCTTAAGAGTTCCGTTGCGCGTTCGCGCGCTTTGGTTGTTTGTTAGTTTGGCTTGACTCGGTCGCTGATCAACTCTGGCGCATCGTTTCGAGCATTGGAAGTGCTCTCTGAGCAGATGCATAGTAGCGAGAAAAGGTTAGGTTTTTACCTCAGACGGGCCGGTTTCCGAGTCGAATTGTGAAGAGGAGGGGTTGTTTTGTGAGCGTGCCTCATAAAGCTTTTCTCGGGGGCTCGGTCGCCCCGCCGATGCAGAGAGAGAGAGAATGTGTATGTGTATGTGTATATGTGCGCGTGTGTGTGTGCGTGTGTGTGTACATGGCGGATGAGGAACCAGAAGGGGGCTTGAAGCGAAAGTATTGCGACGGCAGTGGTGGTTGCATCTGAAGGGTGGAGGGAGACGAGGGTTCGCTGCTAGAGCCTGGAGCGACTTGAAATACGACGTCTACATTCCGAACCACGGCAGCCGAGGCTTGCCGGCGGCGCAACGTATCAGTAGACGGCGATACCGTCGGCTTATTTCGACTCTCCCATACCCCCGTACCCCACCTGCTCCCCCCCACCGTCTCTTTCTTGCGCTTTCTTCCAAAAAACGCACGTAGCATTCTTACACACAACTCTTGTAGTCTCCGTTTCTTCGGAATGACTCCTTTCTGGCGAAAATGAGGTAATGTGGCTTCGGCTTGCTTGTAAGCGCACAGATTTCCCTGAATGGAATGTGGCGCACTTATCAGATCGGGTTAGGGTACGGCCGACATAAGTAAGTGTGCGCATATTGGGTAGAGAGAACGCTAGCGAACCGATAGCTCGACGGTATAGTAAAGAACGGTGCTTAAGGCATGGCAAAGTTGGTGCATAATACGGACGTCCCACGTAAGCATCCTAACATTTGTATCAAGTGGGGGCAAAAATAAACGTAGGAATTGAATACTGAAAAGCGCTACGTCAACAGGCCACAGGAATATCGATCTTGGGATGAGGTGATTTGCAGACTTACACCCAAATAAGAATGGCCCACCGAAAAAAAGCGCTGTCACAACGCGGACGGATGCTCGGGGGAGTTAAGTCGAAGAATGAGATGTTTGCTATTGCATACATGTATAGAACCGTTGTCTTTGACTTACTCGATGTGGCAGAGACAGAAAGTTGCTGCACTCTCTTTACTAATGGTGTCTGTCTTGCTTTTCTGATTGAGCATTTCGACTCGTAATAAAGTAACTCCTGTATTGAGGTGTCATGGCGAAAATGGCGTGCTCTGAAACGTTCCCTCGAAGAACGATCTATAGCCAGTACAAAATTACATAGAAGAAATGATGAAACTTCACTGCGTAATAAACACTCCTGGGGGCAGATAAGTATCGTGTGCATTTGGCTATTCGAATCCACGGTGAAGGAAATCACCCCGCCCGGCTTCTCAAGAAACGTAGGCGTGTTTCGAGCAAAGTAGACAAACCTAGGGTCTCAAGAACGTTCTCACAGAACACAAAGGATGCATACGGGCTTTTCTAAGGCCTAACAACGCATTGCCTTGCTGGGACAAATGCATCCTGCGTCGTGTGGGATTCGTTCCAATAAGCACAACAATAAACTGGTTTCATAGCCAAGGAACCAGTGTTTTGGCAGGACCAGTTCTTTTTTTTGCCTTCTTTTTTGCCTTCTTTTTTTCCTTCTTCGCTCTGCTCATCTCTTGAGCGTGCCGGGGGTTACCTCAGTTTACGTTTTCTCGTGTTTGTTTTGTATTTTCCCCTCTTAGCATAAGCACTCATTTTTGTCCATACTCGTTTTCTGGTTGTATCCGGTCCAGTCGAACGGGATGGCGGAGAAACGTGAGAAGCAAGAGGGGTGAATTATTGCGGGCCGCAACTGAACAAAGGCGACAGGTTCAACTTTCAGGTTCAAGCTATCAGTGACGACAGGAAGACGTATTCGTTCAGCGACTTCGTGCTTTCCGTTTTTGTAGGTGGAAAATTCGCGGACTGATTGTTTAATTTTCTGGCAATAGGATTGCCAGGATCACTAAAATCTAGGGAGAGGCTGGATGTCTGTAATGAACTCTTGAGAATAAAGTAACAGGGACTTGCTACAAGGAGGCGACAGGCAATTACAACAGTTAGATGCCTTTCATAAATTGAGCTGAACTGAATTTCTGAACTCTTTCTTCGTGTCGCATACAAACAGTTGTGCTGATAGTTTATTATTTCACAACTTGCGCTGATACAGAAACCAAACCGAAAGAGAGGGCAGGTGCCTATTAACCATAGCGCACGGTTGTGGAATTGTCCAGCGGCGAGAAAGACGGCATGCAGACTATATTTAAGTTCACTGTCAGATTCTCTTAAGAATAGCAAAGTACGCAAGCTCTGGCCTGAGCAACAGCTTCAGCCCAGGAACTCTCTGTTCAAGGTTCACGTGCAGCAAGCAGGATAACGGTTTGTGCGAATGAGTACGAGAAAGCGGCCACCGGACGCGTCACCAAGGGTCACGGGGTTGGGGAGGGGGAAGGAGTGCAGGGCGAGGCCAAACAACGGAAGCAGCACAAAAAGAGTGCGTTAAAGAAGCACTAAGACTATAGAGGGAAGACTGCAACGTCCGGAGCAAATGAATGAGACGGCGGGAGGCGCTCATGTCGGCAAGAGGGGCGCCCTTCGTTGGTACAGAGGGCGCCACGGGCTCGGAGGTGGCGAGATGGTGCCGAAACGAGAAGAGGGGGCGCACTTTCCCCGAGAAGAAAATTTTGCTTTCTCTCAAGGAGGGAGGGGGGGTCGGGGCGTCTGTTTGTTATACTCGGCCATTTCCGAGAAACGAAACCGAAGCCAACGAACGCTTTCCTCACGCCCCGTGGACTAGCACTCGTTTCTTCGGGTCAATGGGGACGACGCCGGAACGCTGTGTGGCACGCGCACGGAGAACAAAAGTATGCATATCTTCGCCAGAGGAAGAAGGCTGGAACCATCTCGTGCCGCTTGCCCCCTTTGCTGCCGCCGCTGGATGGTCTTGAAGAGAGGAAAGAAAAAAGAACGAAGAGCGAAATGGTCGGCACGTCGTGGGTGCAAGGAATATCCAGCTGGGTCCGGAGGCTGCGCGTGCCATGGGCCCCGCGGCGCTGTCCGGGGCAGCCGGATCTTGTTTTGGCCCGTATGCAAAGCCGCGATCGGGTGCTGCTTGGGGTCTCTGGTCTCTTTCTCCGCGCCTTCTTGTTGCAGGCCCAGAGGAGAGAACCGGAAGTGGCTGGCACAGACGGACGTTTCACGGCCAACACAGTTTCTACGGGCTTCTTTCTCGCCTTCACCGCCCTTCACGCTCGCTCTATTCTGCGTGCCGAAACATTCCTACAAGGGGGCTCAGGCTGCGAGAGGTTGTGTTGTTCTTTCGGCATCGCTCGCTGTGCAGGACATGGCGTTCTCTCCCCCTTCCCGTTTTCGACCACATTCCGGGGCCACTCTGCGCTCAAGGCAAACAGTATGATTCCCAGTCCCGTCGCCTGCCGAGACTTTCCTTGCTCGTTATTTCCGTTTACATGAATGACGGTAACTGTGGGGGGCCGTCTCCCCAAAGGAAACACGGGTGGACTAATTGGCATGCTTGAGCCTACGGATACAGAATCACCGCACCAAATCGCCAATGCATCGGCGGCGGCCTCTTAACGCTGGCATCGATTGCATCACGGATCACCACTGCGCTAATTTGCCGGAAATAGCAAAGTCCACAATAGTGCACTGCGCTTCTCTCGCCTTTCTCTTTATTTCTTCCAGTAAACGACGGCGCATAGTGTAAAGCCCTAAATGACTACTAGAATTTAGCGTCCCAAATCATGTCTAGAACGGAGGCTCTGCGTTCAGGAGTCGCACCCGCAGCCTCGTGCTTAGCCGCAGGACGTCTTCGCATTCTTCCGTACGCGCTATCCCATAATGAATAAGCCTCGGGGAATAAGCCACTAAACATCGAAAAAGGAACACTCTTAGTGAGGACGCAAGCATAACAGCGAGCTTTCCTCTGCACGACCATCTGGCCTGTAGAATAGGGTATCTGAACCGTGTGGCTGGGCTGCCTCACTTTCTGCTGTTTGTAGAGTTCGGTTTATTCATTCATGCTCGCCAACAGAAAGCAGCATAACCCCCGACGCAGCGTTCTCCAGCCACGCAGGCAATAGCGGGTATCAAGCCGCATTACGCACACCCTTTCGGGAAGCAAGCCAGAGCTGTTATCTACGAACTCGTCTAAAAACCACGGCCCTCCTACACAATGGCCCGGGCGTCGCGGACAACCGTAAGGGTTAGCGACCGCGCACAAGAAGCAAGCGGCGCCGGCGACTCCCAGACTTCGCGGCGCCCGGAGCTTCCAGACATCTATCTATCCAGCCGAGCAAGGCCATAAACTTCAGAAGCCATCGGGCTCGTCACGACGACTACCATGCTTCTTCAGAAGCACCGTAACGCTCATCTCTCCGTACGGCTACTAGAGCTCTCGGGGCGAACAAGGCTGTGGTGCCGCCCCCCTCTGCAGCCAAGCGACAAAGGGGTCCGCCTGTCCTCAAGACGTGCTTCACTCCCAGGACTCAATGGAGAGGTCGGTAGGGAGGCGTAATCAAACCGGTGCGCGATGTGTTCGACGCGTGCGCCTCTTGTTTGTCTAGCCGCGTGATTCGTGGTGGCATCGCCCGGCCGACGCAATGTGTTTGTTATCGCTCGGCTGCGTCCCCCCCCCACCCCTCTTCGACAACCCCTCCCTTCCCCCCTCGCCCTCTCGCATCTCCCCGAAACGCACACACACACTCTTCAAACACCCTTCCCGTTGTAATGATGGCATTCGGCGGCATTGGATTACATCGGCATGACGAAACTGCCGAAAGCAGGAGCTGGATAAGATGCGATGATCGTGAAGAGCTGTCGAGGAGGTGACAGTGTTTGACGAAAGGATTGATGATACGGAATCCGTGGCTTAACTTTACGACCGCTATAAACCACATCGAGCGTTTCGTCTCAATCTTCTCTACTGCGCAGCTTCGATTCTCAGTAAAACGCAACAGCTGAGGATGTCGTTTCGTATTCGTCTTCGCAAACGTAACGATTAATTTTGGCCTCGGGTTGACTGCGCTCTCTAGATATGCCGATTATGTAACTTGTACAGTGCTGCGGTAGATAGCGTGTCATACAGCACTGCGGACAGCCCTCGATATTCCCTCTGCAACATGCCAAATGCCGTAATAATAAGGCCAAATCGATGCGAGCAGCAAACAGGTAGAACTGTATTTAAAAACTAATGTTTGCCAGTCCTCTTCCTCCTGAACCACTGCCAAGCGTACTCGAGACTCGGCTAGTTCTTAAGCCCGGAGTGCCTCATTAGGCGCAGCCCGGCGTGCTTGTTCAACGAAATTACCAGGAATTTCCGAGAGCTTTCTTTAGTTTTGCTGCTCATGTGACACCTCTGTTCACAAGGTGACCTGCCCCTAAAGGCTGCCGGCATGTACGCACGCCGGCGCCCACGGTGCCTGAAGGTTGCGCGACTCATAAATCCGGCCGTAACATTTCGCGGTCCACGTTGCCGCCGGTCATTTGATTGCCCTCGGCGCAGTAGGGTTAAAGAACTGACAGTGAGACGCCGACGGGACAGCAGCTGTCAGATTCTTCACGACTTTGCTTGATAACACCCGTGTCAAGATACCGGTCTTCCAACATGGTGCATGTAGGGTGTTGTAGCCCGTACTTGATGCGTTTTTTTTTTCTTTTTTGGCACGGCTACGTAGTACGCTGCGGGGGCCGGCCCATTTACTGCTATGCTCAGAGACCATCCTTCACAGAAAGTGCCAATGAGAGTGCAACGTTGGCGAAGTGGACGCAATGTCACTGCCCTTCTCCTTCCGCTAGGCCGCAAAGCTAAAGAGAGCGCTATGTCCACTTTCCTGTGGTTCTGAGCACCGACCCTTTGCTCAAAAGGTCGTTTATGTGGACACTGGCGCATGGCGTCTGAATCTAATTGTCAGTGTTCACCACGAAGTCATGTCGTTAATTTTTTTTCAGATCTACAGACTTTAATTACACTATGTCGATAGCTCTAATGCGCATGCGTGTGTCTGGGGGTTTATGTGCTGTTGTGTGGTTGTGTTGTGATCAGTGCATATAAAAATTTCTCGCGCTGCGGAATCCTACTTTCGAGAATGAGCCCGCCTCCTTAGAAGGCTAGGTACCCGAATTGAGAGGACAAAAATCAACTTGCTTTTTTTCGTCCCGTGTCTGTAGACACGTCCGCCTTCGATGTCTCCACACGGAAATAAATGCTCACGAAGCACTGTGGAGGTTAATGGCACCGAAGTCAAGTCAACGAGTGACGACGGAAGAATGCTTCACTCAGGTAAAAGTGGCCAAAGGAAAATGTTTCTTTTTTCTTCGCCCGCGGTTCCTTTTGATGTCACCTAGCGCATGGAGGTGACGTCGGCGAGGATGTTGCCCGATTAGATTACGCACTGCTTTTCTTTACGCACTGGCAGCAGTATTTGTTGTGTGCGATCCATCAATGGTACTCACACGAGACATCTTTACAGCTGGAGCAACTGGCAGCGAAAGGGCTGCGTGAAACAACAAACTAACAGAAAAATAACGAGAACGACAAAGTAGAATACCAGGGAAACGTCACGAGCCGGCAGTTGCGTGGTCTTGCCAGGGGTCTTTACTGAGACGCTAGACTATCGGGCCGTTTAGGAGGACGTTGCTCCGTGCCATCCACTGCGCGCCTTTTATCTATGCAGGGGCATCACCGGCCTTGCAGGGCGGGAGTCCTCTTCTTGTTGCTGCTTCCTTGCTTTTTTTTTGTCTCGCTTTCCTCCGCGCCGTGTTCTTTCTTTTGTGAAGCGGGGTGGTAGAGGGTACTTTGAAAAGTGCACTGCAGGCTCGATATAGAGTTACAATCCCGAAAAGATGGCGGTAGCACTGCCTGCCTCCTTTGCAGCCGCCGACAGCTCGTGATTGATGCGCAAGCTTTTTTTTTTCTTGCTTTACTTTTGAGTTTTCTCGCCCCAAGGAGGTCCCAGTAGTCAGCGTAGTATAGGTTTCAAGCGGTTAGAAGAGGAGCGGTTCTGCTGAGGCACCGAGACGTTTCCCACGACTGGTCACGCCGCTGACGCTGCCCGTGCTATTTTATCTTTTTTTAAAAGAATTTTCTTTTGTCTTCGTGGACTCTACAAGTGTGCGGCGACGCTCCGGGACGCGATGGCAGACTCGACGTTACATGTGGAGAAATCGACGCGACATTCCCGCTTGTGTTGCAGCACCTTAGCGTCAAATCAACGAGGCTGATCTGTCGATGGCTCGCGCTCTTTTTTTCTTCCAGACACGCCTCAGCAGCAAGTGCGCCTCCATGAACATTGTGCGGATGGCCCAATTGTAAAGATCAGTGGCGTTGCTCTTACGACGCGTGCTTATCGGGGCAGGTTGGATCAGGGAAACTACCACAACACCGCGTTCTCTGATTCGCTTACTTCACAAATCCCGTGCATGACAAACATATTTGTCTCGCAAACCAAGTTAACCATTGAGTAATTCTTGAAGCAAAAAGAAGATTTTGGCAAATCTTAACATCCTTAGCTCTAAACTTAGTTCTGAAGGAGCCCCAAGGGGACATCGACCCATCCCAAGCTCGTCGCTGCGCATCCACGCATTTGTGTTTTTTTTTTTTAAGTTCACACCGCTATTTACGTCTGCGTGAACTACTCGTGGTCTGAACACGGCCAGAAGCAACCATAAAGTTTCAAAAAAGGAGCTACACTGCAACAAACAAACAAACAAACAAAAACAACAACAGTATATATATACGCTCACCTTGAGCTCCTCCCTGGTGACCGAGTAGTCTGTGAACATGGAAAGCCTCTCAAGAGACAGGGGCTTCGTCTGGCGAAACTTTGAGGCGAGCAGCATGCACACGGCTCCCGTGAGTTGCAGCTGACACTTTCGCACGGGCCGCACAGAGAGGAACCGGTCCAGGCAGTTCATGGCCAGAGGGTAAACCTCCGGGCGGCACTGTTCCACCTCGCACACCTGGGGCACGATGGAATGAATGTGGAGGGGGAAGGGGGGAGAGACAAAGAAGAAAGCGAGATTAGATTGATTTGATTTCATTGATTGTATGATACTGAAATGTCGGCAACTTTCATCGCCGGCCTTTTGGACAGCATATGGTGGTCGAGACAGGGACGAGCATTGGGGGGCTTAACTCGATGTCAAAGCGCAGTGGACGCGTTAAGATACATGATTCAACCTGCGCATAGATGTACAGCTAAAAGATAATTTGCATATTGGAGAAAATATACGTAGATAAAAGGGATCGCAAGCATGTAAGCAAGCTTTCAGGCACTTCCACAAAGAACACGAGAATGGACAGCTAAGTACAAGCAGCTAAGTACAACGGATTAGTTGATGCCTATAAATAAAGAAGAATGAAAAAAAAGCTTCGCCTTCAAGAGTGGAACGCGACATCGTTCCCGTCGACCCGCCAAGGGGTGTAAGACAATGGGCTACGGCGCAGCGACTACGCGCCCCGCATCGGACGCGGTGAGCGTCGAGCAACGCAGCGTTCGGCGCGACAACGAAATGTGCGCCTGAGCAAGCGACGCACGCCTGAGCCTTAGAAACAGCTCGTTTCTAAGGCAACACCGCGTTCACTAGAGGCGCTTTTGTACCGCTTTGAAGCATGGAACTCGTGGCTCAAAGCGGTACCGCTTTGAAGCATGGAACTCGTGGCTCAAAGCGGTACCGCTTTGAAGCATGGAACTCGTGGCTTAGTGATCAATAAAGAAAAAAAAACTCGTGGCTCAGTGGTAACGTCTCCGTCTGACACTCCGGAGACCCTGGTTCGATTCCCACCCAGTCCATCTTGCAAGTTGTTTTTTATTCATGAAGTGCCTGCTGGGATTTATCGCTCACGGCCAACGCCGCCGACGCCAACGACACCGGCTTTTCTGCGACATGAGCTCCTTAACGCTGTCGCGTTAAAAATGAGTGTGAGTACTGTCACACAGTAAACAAAAAAAAAGACTGAGAGACACGTGAAGAAAAGGTCGCAAGTAGGTGTGAACACGAAATGCGTTTTGCCATGTCGTGCTCGTCGACGTGCTTTTCACAGCGGCGAAATAGGCGGTAGCTATTATCGCCTTGGTTCGGGATCGCTTCCTCCTTCCTTGTTCATCACCATTACCGCATTTCTCGCTACTTTTGTGCGTTTCTACGACAATCCACTGTCACCTCGCGTTTCCTCTTCGCCTTCGGAGACAGTACTACTGCTCACGACAAGCGTTGTACGTGGCTGCAGCTCGTTTGAGCTACTTATTCACCGCTTCTCCACTTAAGCACTATTACGCAAGCGGTTTCTCAAAGAACTGTGCCCAGAAGTCACGTTACAAGTCCTGGTTTTGGCACGTAAAACCCCAAAATCCAATTCACAAGTCATGCCATGCTGTTGCTTTCGCCGAGTGTTTGTAACCGCGACGACATCAAAGGCAATATTATCAAAAATGATACATTCAATGTGTATGACATGTGACAGTCAGGTGACCTTCTGAGCAGCCGATCGAACGAGGTAACTATGCCCTCGCAGTACCTTGGTTTATAAGAATCGGGTAAGCTGCTTCGTACACGGTATACCGAGAACATGGGACCAGTTTGAAACATTTACGCACGATTGTGAGAATGTCGCGTGATCGGTATTCAAGCTCGAATTTTGCGTGACTGCCTGAAGGTTAATATTTCGTATGCAGAAACACTACAAATTTTCTAGTATATAGTAGAAAGAACGTGAAAGATGTACCAAGTATGAATACTGCCTTACTGTGTTCGTACTCAAGAGTGGAGGGCGCCGTACATAACTTTCAATGCTCAACGTACGTGCCTCAGGAGGCGTTTCTTTTTTTTTTAAACACAGGGTCTGAACACCGCTGCCTCTTGGTAAATATAAACAAGATGCAAATCGAAGGATTATGTCACGCGCCGGAGAAAGCAACAACTCGGCATTATTCAACGACAGCCATGCGCAGTAGCACACAGCGATAAAAATATATTGGGTATTTCTTCGAGGAAAGAAATCGGCCACTCGTCTAAATCTAGTCGGTGCCACACTGATGATACGGCGTGCAGTTTTCTCACTAACAGCTATCGCGGGCTCCATTGTTTCGCGCCGCCACGTCTGATAAAAGGTTTGTGCGCGGTTTCGCGTGCCGCTGGATAATCGCAGAAAGTTACTTCAAGTGACCAAAGAGAGAGAAGAGGGATAAAGGCAGGGTCAACCTGCGCAGCGTCCGGTTTGCTACCCTACAATGGGGTAAGAGAAACGGGGACTAAAAAGAGGGAGAGAGTGCGCACTGAGTGTACGTGGGAGGTTGAACAGGGACACTATAAGCGGTCTCTCAAACCGGTGCACTTTAAGTAGTGCACTAGTACACGCATCGCTTTTTTTGCCAATGATTTTCTTGCCGAGCATCTTCGATTCAGAGAGAGGCCACGAGTCCAGTCAGTGTAAAGCTGTCCGGAGAGAGAGGCGTCGTACAGAGAGAGAGAGAGAATACAGGGATAGGAAAGGCAGGGAGGTCAACCAGAACAGCATCCGGTTTGCTACCCTACACTGGGGGGAAAGGGGAAAGAGGAAGACAGGGAGAGAGTAAGCACTGAGTAGGTGTAGGAGGGACACTATACACGAGGACACTATAAGCGTCGTACAAGTTTCTAAAGAAGCGAATAAGGCAGAGACAGAAAATCTGTACTAGAACGGCGTCAACTTGGCCTTCTCAAGAGTTTGACGACTTGTAAAAACCGAACTCCAACACATATTTCTCACCCATTACAAACGAGAGTTCAGTTGAAATACATAATCGACGCGAGGCGCTTACAAAGTGGTTGATGATAAATTGTTGATTTCACGGAGCAAGAATAAATGTCATCGCAAAAATTAATCTTCCGTTACAAGGTAGCAAATGCAAAACGGGATAAAAGGAAAATCTCGGGCTTCTTATATATTAGCATATGAAATTCGCTTCACATGTTTCCCCGTGCAGAGGAATGTCGAAGTTTACAAGCTTCATAAGGGGCGCCGCACTTTCGTAATCGCATTTACGAAGCTTTCAGGAGCGATACGCGAAACCTGCTCGGGAAATTACGAACAGCGCGTGCCAGACATCGAGAATGAACACCGGGTACGTTGTGGGTAACACGTTGATGAAATCGGTAGTGCCACTTTCCTGCTATTTGCACGTGTATCGAAAGCAAGCGAGCACGTTCAGGCCAATGCCTCGAGCTTAGCTGCGCAGGATGTCAGACCACACAAGCGCTTCGAAGAACAGCTGACAATACACGGTATAGAAGTACGGTGTATACTGTGATAGCGGGGCTAGATAAAACAAGGCGTGAGAGAGAGAGAGAGGGAGAGAGAGAGAACTGCCGAGAGAGCGACTCCCACGTGTACTGGGCTCGTATATCGGGGGCAGGGGCAGAGATAAAGAAAAAAAGATTAAATAGAAAAACCAAGGCGAGGTGATACGTGTGCTCCTTGCGGATCTGCTCGCACCTGCTGACGGATGCAGGACTCGAGACGCGGAGTTCAGTGGCAATTTGCGGATCAAGCGCGTTTACTTTTATTTTTTTTTCCATTCACATTTTTTTTATCCCACCTTCACATGATGCTTGCGCAAGGTCTAAGCAGTTTCACGTACATCGAAGCAAGGACTGCTTCGCAGTTGCGGAAACCTTCGCAGTTGCGGAAACCTATATACATATGGAGTTGGATGTTCTCCGCAGAGAAGACAACAGTTCGTGCTACGAAATTTCATTACTACTGCTGCATCTCCACTTATAAAAGTTTCGGGGCGTTAAAGACGCTAGAGAACAATGTTATTGCTTTAAACAGACTTGGCACCATTACAAATCATGCGTCCATACAAAGCTAATTAGTGACTGTCGTTAGGCTAAGTTAATAACCCGTGTTTGAAACATTATGAGCCAATATCTTTCAGCGCTAAATATGCGATATGACTAACTTTTATATAGTGTTTGTAACTTTTATATAGTGTAGCGTGTCATAACTCGCTAGTGCATGAATCTCTTGGGGCCATGTGGTGTATGCAATCAAGATAAAGGTCATGCAGGCATATACAGACTCATCAACATATTATGGGCATGTAACAAAAAAGAAAGAAAACAAGAAAGGTGGGGCTGTGAAATATTCTCGTATATATTGTAAGAGTATTCTGACAATATTGCCATATTGCCGGAATACTGTTGCGGGCAAACAGGTATACTCAATGCCGGCAATCCAACAACAGCGTTCGTACGTCATGTCATCTGCAGTTTTCAAGGATGCCGTCTGGCAATAACCGTGACCAGTGTGCGCAGACGGGGGGCTTACTGCATCGACACAGAGGCGCATCCTCACAACAAAGCACTCCAAAACGTTCTCGTCTGGTTACTTGCCAAACCGCAAGGGGCCAACATTGATAGCAAGAAAAGACAGAAAGAAATAAAAAAAAAACGTACCGAGCTAATCTGGTGCAGCTGCCTAGCTAGTATGAGTAGGTGGTAGGGAGATGGCGGAGTGAGAGGGCAGGGAAGGGGATGTGAACGATGGAGAGGGGGGCAGGCTCATCGTCTCCGAAGTGAAGTTAGAGAGGCAACACGGTAAAACAATGAGCGTCCGCGAGTGGACACGTCTGTCAACCTCTTATCTCGCATTGCTCGTTGCTTCGCGAGATTCATCGCCCCACGACGGTGCGGAGTGAGCGAACGAGCTTGCGTGCGTCTAGATTCTCTGGAGTCCCTCGGGGACGCGGCTGGAGCCCATCGGTGCGGCCGATAAAGAAATCGTTCTCGGAGCTGAGACAAAAGGGGCGAACTTGTCCCGGTTGTGTCCCCTAAAGAGAGTTGTCCTGAAGAGGCTGCAGGCGCCGAGGGCCCAGGATAAGAAAAAGAAAACGACGCAGTACAAGATCTCTTTGCTCAAGTGGCCCCATTCTCTTTGCTCTCTTTCTTTATGTGTGATTATGGCTACGGTGGGACACGGAGCGTGGAAAGGACTGTTTCAATGAGACTATGCTGCAAATAGGGTGGGTATGCATATGTACTGCTACTATTACTACTACTACTACTACTACTACTACTACTACTACTACTACTACTACTACTACTACTACTACTACTACTAGAGTAGTACTACTAGTACTCGCAGTAGTAGTAGTGAGTGGTTGTTTATGGAACTAAATGTGAGGAATGAGAAGGTAGGAAATCACTACTGCTATATGGTCATTTGCGTATGTAAGGACGAGAAATTATCTAATAGACGCCTAGCCGGATAAAGCACACGAACATTGTATGGGTTAGAAGGTCGTTTCTCGGTGTTAGCACGGTACTTCTGCGCACGTGCTACATCACAATGAAACCCCGACACAGAAGGAAAAAGGAAGCCGGGGTTGAGGAGGGGGTGAATCCTGAGCCTTGAATAGACACCACCATTTCAGCGGGAACCCACCCGATTTGTAAGTGACTTTCTTAGGCGCCCCCCCCCCCCCCCTCCTTATTTTTTTTCGGGGCACGTTATACATTGCCAAGATTTTATCATAAACTATACGACGCCAATGGCCGCAGCTTTTGCCGCAGACCTCTCGCGGATGACATTACAGCCTGTCGCGCTAGCAAAAAAAAGAAAACAGCGTCTAAGAAGGACGACCACGGAATCAGCATTTGAGCGAAACTCGCAAACGTTGACGAAACGATATCTGGGCTGTCTCTCAAGCGCAGCCTCTTCGAGCGTCGGCGCTCGCCTTAATCCGTGCTGCAGAGCTGCAAACTTGACTCCAGCCCTCTGAGACAAGCTCCGATGGCTAGTTCTCGGTGCGCGCGCGTACACCGTCGCATTTGCGTACGGTCTCTCGCCACGTTGACTCCGCTTTCGAATGCGTAAACATTGACACCAAGCTCCGTGAAGGTTACAAGAAGAACTCTCCGGCGCGAGCCAGGCGACCACGTTGCGAGAGCATGCCCCTGCTAGGCAGCGCATGGCAAACGCGGCACCAGGAACGCGTGCGACAAGCTTACGGCGCACTGCATCCAACTGGTGCGAAATAGTCGCCGCCATCTCCGTCTGCGGGGAAAGAAGACTACAGCAGAAAGAAGAGTAGAATTGATGCGGGGAGGTGACGTTGAGAATTAGAAAAGTGCACAGAATAACACAGAAACGGAAAGGCGAGCTAGCAAGTTCGATAAAAGGAAAGGATCGAAAAGCCCCCAGCATATACCTGTATAGGCACTTCTTCCCACTCCCCCCTACGAGCGTCTTTCTTTAGCTACTCTCTGCTTTTCTTTTCTTTTTGCCAAGTCCTGTTGCACCTGTCGCCTTGCGCGGCCTTCGGTGCGGTACAGGGCATACAGGCTGCCCTGCGGATCGCCACGGGCGTGGAACCTGACTAGACTTCAATCAGATCCTGCGCGTTAGCCGAAAGTGAAGCGAAGAAAAAAAGAAGGAAGATGAAAGCATAAAAAAGAAGCAGAAGTTAAGGGCTACGATATTTAGGCCCTCAATGCATAGAACACAGAAGAAAGTCGCGGCATGCCTTTCAATTATTACAGGAAGTTAATTTTGGTCGCGTATCCAAGAGGCTGTCGGTGCGCGAAGTCATTATTTCTCTCTCTCTCTCTCGCTTTTTAATGCCGTTTCCTTATTGTGCTAAGTAGGATTGCATTATTCGATCTCCATCGGGCTCCCAGCAAAATAGTGCCTTTCAAGTCCGCTCGCGCGAACGATGTGGGAGACCAAGCGTGCTACTACTCTGGATGTATTTATTTTTTTACATTCCTTTTTTATATATAGAACACTTAGCGTGTTTGCAGCGTATATGTACTTTTTTTCTTTTTTCGATGTGCAACAGGTTTTCGCGACTGGTTTGTTCACCCCTTCACTGTGTTATTTATTGCCGTGGAGGCCAGCGAATCGCAAAATATCGTCGACGGAATTAAACACAGCTTGACCTCTTCGATAATTAGACTAGGATTGCACTGAGGAATCGCAACACTCTCCTTGCTTTTTCGTCAGTGTTAATGCTTCTTTTTTTAAAAGAAAGTTAGCAGACCAGCGCCCATTCATGAACAGTACTCGAGCCAGTGCTCTTGCCGAAAAAGCTTGCAAAGCCTCCCTTCTCACCAGATAACTATAGACAGGGTAAACTGATAACAATGTTGGATGTGAGGCAGCGGGCGTTTGCCGTCGCTCTGGGGAACTCGAACGCACAGGACCGATCTGAAGCACCGTCCCATCTCAGCAGAACATTTCACACCGTGGGCAACCACGAAAACAGAGGAGTTATCTCGAACGCATCGACGGCGCTTCAACAAATCGTAAGGATTACAGGTAATAGGAGATTCTAATTCGATTAAAGTTAACGAATCTGGAGTTGGCTGGAGGTGCGTGCAGGTCATGCGAAAAAAGTTATTGTTGAACGGCGTTGAGCGGCTTACCAGTGGTCAATTGCGGCGACAATTGATTCTAATCACTCGAAAACGTGGTCGTGGGTGCCAGAGATTTGAATGGAGGGATGCGCGTGTGCAGGGTGGCGTAGGTTTCTGAAGGATGGGAAGGATCGGACATGTTTAGGTGAAGCCCGTGTCTTCTAGCGTCAAGCGGGTGATGATAACGATGATCGATGACTTGACAATTGCGGCTTAAGGCGCTACAGCACTCATGGTTTTCGAACTGGCCTGCGAAGTAGCGCTTCCTTATATCGAACCTGCTGGGAAATTGCTTTCGCAGGTTTACCTAGAATAGCTGCGACCGCACCTTGTGCGAAAAAAAAAAAGCTATCAACTCTTCATCATGGCAAATGCTTTTAAACTCGCATCGGAATCTTTCCAACCCAACAAAACACAAGAAAAGGCCACTTTCCCATTTTGCTTCCTCTCTTCTTTAATTATTCAGTTGACTTTTACGGAAACACTGAATTAGTCTTCTTTTTTTTTTTTGTCTGGCAGACAACTGACGCATTTGCGCCTTCTTATTCATCGGTAAGCGTTGGATAATTTGCTGCCTACTAAAAAGCCTAGTCCCTCAGTTTCCCGCAGTTGTCATCGCGTATATTTCGCAGCAGTCCACAATATGCGACGCACCATCGGCAATCGCTCGCACCCTCTGATTTTGTAGTTTACATTTACTGCAGTTGTACATTTGCCGGAGCCAGAAACAGCGAGGCGACACTGCAGCAAACCTGGTTCACCATTTTATCACTAAACCAAGATGCTCGTGAATCGCTTACACCTTCCTGCGACCATCGGAAAGCTCGAAAAAAAAAGCAATAAAAAAATGAAAGCGTGCCACCGGGGAGTTGTTTTCTGGGCGGCTTTCCAACGCGATGTGGCCAGTCGTGCAGATGTACGAAGAAGCGAGCGCTGCAGTGACACTCGGAGACGCGATAAGCAACAGCAGCAAAACCGGAGAAGATGACGGTGAGGCCGCTTTTCCTCGGCCGAGGGGACGACGACGACTGCTATCCGCGGCGCACACGACTGAAAAAAAAACGAAGTAAGACTAATCAAGCCGCGTAAATTGACGGCCCCTGAATGCGGCTGGTACCATGCGGCCAATGCTAACCTGTCTCGGTCGAGTTGCCGTCCCATCTCACCGGCGCAAGCACCGATGGGTCGGTCGTCCACGTACCTAATTTTCTTTTCTCTTTTTTTCCCGCAAGCGAGTCACGTGTTTTTCTACGAAATTCATTGCTTCGGAGTTGCCTTTCGAAGTTCAGCTATTCATTCTAGAAGCGCAAGTTCCCATGTGTAGATGAGCGAGAAGGAAACTCTCTGGCCAATAGTAATGTCCTCAATACCTGGACGAAATGTTACGTTTCTCGATTGGGCCGATATAAAGTTCTTGCCTGTCTTTTCTCTTTTTTTTTTTTTGATGATCGAAATAGTGCATGGGTGCTAAAGAAGCTAAAGTTAAAGTACTTTTTCTTTCACCAATAAGCTGTGAGAGAGACGCCCTGACCATCCACCGGACGGTGCGAGATATCAGAGGAGCTTGCTATAAAAGGCGTGACATCGTAGTGATAAGGACAGCTATGGAGGAGGTCTCGGATTGTCATTCCGCGCCCCATGTACCTTTACCGTGAGGGGTAAAAAAAATCACACGCATTTGGCATCGGAACGAGTAACACCGCAAGCTGCTCGAACAAGGAGTCGAGACTAATAAAAGCTAGTGCGCGGGCTTCACGATGCCGGCACTGCCGGTTCTGCAGGCTGCCTTGCTCGATTCCTGTATTGCGCAACGGCATTGCCGCAACCGCGCCGGCGCGTGCTGCACGCCTTCGCGGAAGCGCGCGCAGAGGAGTTGCAAGACACGTGGAAAAGAACGAGCTGGTGCATGATTACGACTGGTAGCAGGCATCGTGCGCTCGTGCGAGTCATGCCCCACCTTCGCTGGTAGCACCTGCGAACGAGCGGGAAACGTAGCACTCGTGCGTTGGTCGTGACCGCATGCTTCGTAGAGGATCTCTACTTGAGGTTTCTCCACGTGAACTAGCAGTATTCAAGGACGTTGTGGCAAAGAGGAGTCCACTGAGGCTGTGGGATGTGCTTTGCACAAGTCCCAGCGAGCACTTAGTGAATTCTGAATGAATAATCAAGTTAGGTGCGCTAGTCTTGCAGCATTGCCCGTGGGTGACATGCATGGCAAACCATAAACCGGGATACCCTTGACTTAGTGGAATTCAAGCACGTTCCGAGCGAGCAGAGAGTTTGTATCAGTTGAAGGGGTGCATACAGGTAATTGTTTCGATCCCCAGCTAGCACAGGCTACTGAGACACGTGACACGACACAGGCAAAAGAAAATCCAAGACGGCCTCGGGCCCAAAAGCACTGACCTCAAGCATCCAGCGTCCGACGATGCGCCTCATGTTGACGGAGAGCTCCTTTTGGACACAGGTGAAGTAGCGTGGGTTGATAGGGTACCTCTCCTCGGACCTGAGCAGGTTCTCAAGCACAGTGCAGTCGTCGAAGATGGCCGGGTCCCTGTACGAGCACACGGAGCCCTGGCCCTCGGGCCGCTCCTGGAAATCCACGTCCTTCTCGAGGCACAAGAGCTCCGTCATTATGCCGGCTGCAGAAGCCACGAAGCGGCGGCCCTTTACTCTGCCAGTGGCGGGTTTTCCCGATCGGCGCTGGCCTGGCCGTCGTCCTCTGCGGCAGGAGCGACAGGTGCCCGGATGGTGTCGAAGTCAGTGCTCTTCTTGAAGACCAGGGCCGTGCCCACAAGCAAAAGCGGCTAGGCCTGACCGATCCTGAACACCGACTCGCACATGGGACAGGGTTCGAGGAGCCTGCCGGAACTCTTTTAACTCGGCTATGACGGCAAGTTGTGCCCGAACTCTCAATAAGGCTCGTCTCAAAAATTACTTCTTTTTCTTTTTCACGGATAAAGAGAAATGCGTGACGGGAAAGGTTCTGGTTGTTGACGGTTGGCAAGTGGCGAGCTCCTTTTTTCTTTCACTTTCGCGTCGGCAGCCCGCAACGTCACGACAACCCTCTGGAAGTGTCCCTCGTTCGCCCTCGACAAGCACGGCGGTGAGGGGTCGTGGCCGTTTGCGGGGTGGGTTTCCCAGAGCGAGGAACGACGCCGCTAGGAGATGTGCACTCGCCAACCGTCAAGTATGTGTATGAATCGGACGAAGGGCTCCCAAGTTCGCCTCCACGCCCTAGCGAGGAGGGGGGGGGGGGGGGGCAAGTGAAAGCGTACTCTAGCGAGCGAGGGTGAGAGGAATGGGGAGGGAAACAGAGGGAAACTGCAGCCAGCAGCAGTGGCGATTACGCGTTACACCCTCTGCCCCCTCTCTCAATCTCTGAAGCTGTGTGCCGCGCGGTGCGATAGAAGGCCCCTCACCCCCTCCGCACTCACGCACCACTACCACCACGTCCGTCTCGGCGCTTACAGCGGACCTCCTCTCCCGATCGGCGCGTGTTCGGGACTCTCTCGCAGTCCAACCAGCCAGTCTTCGGCGGGACGTCCGACGAGCGCGACGTGGGTCGCTTTTCGCTCTGCGCGGGGGGTTCGTGCTGTTCTGTCTTTCAGTTTTTCCCGTGTGTTTTGTCGCTATCGCTCGGCTTCGTCGTTTTCGTCGGTGCTACTGCGGGCTACGCCGCCACTACCTCGTTGTCCTTCCTGCCCCTGGTTAGACCCAACCTCCTCACTTCATTCGCAGTCTACATCCTCTCTCTTTACTTCCTTCACATCAACCGCATGGAGGGGGGGAGGGGGGGTCTGTTGCTACCGGGCCAGTGGGTTAGACTCGGTGGTGCGCGTTCATCGCCACGTTTCAGCTACTCCGAGAACGCCGTCTCGGACTTCTCGTACGCTCTCGGAGATTCGATAGCAAGCGCCTCGACTCAGCTGACGACGTTACGGGAAAAAAAAGAAGCTTCATTCGAGCCACCTTTCTGTTTCTTTTGCTTTGGCCTGGCCAGGCCCGTGTCACGGTATCTTCTCCGCCTGCCTGTTTTTTTTTTCTTTTGTGAGTCGCTTGGTGTCGCGCAGCTAGCTGACGGGGCACTAGGAGACTACTTGACCGTGTACGTTGCGCGCTCCCGTTCGCGTGAGGTTTCTCTTTTACCCTGGCACGGCAACAAGGTTCGATGACTTTACCAATCCAACTCGCGATGTGATGGGTCGTGAACAGCGACGTGATCACAGAAGCGGCAACTTGTGGACCAATTTCTTTTAAGCTTCAGAACAATTGTTCTCATCTCTACCGATGCACAACTACTTCCAATTCATACGTGATAGAAACGCTCGCACGTAAAAGAAAGGACAGAAAAAAAAAGGCAGCTTGTGAAATTGGTATAAGCAGTTGGGCATTTATCACCTCACTGGTCAAAGTATTTCGTTCTTTTTTTTCTTTACGACTTGAAGTTGGATGTTTCTGGAGAGTGTTGCGTGTCGTTAGAGCCAAGAGAAGTGTTACGAACGTAGTAATGCGATAAAGTAGAAGCGTGAGTAAATTCGTGATTCAGTACCGACGTGAATGCAGAGCACAAAAGACAAGGATAGACAGTGTCCCGTACTTTCTCTTGTCCTTCTCTTTGGCGCTGTGCAGTCATGTCGATAACGTAATAATGGCTCACACATGTACTACAAGCTGCAAATTTCCAGTATGTGTCAGTCAGTGTTAGCTGGAACATGGATGTACTTTTCGCCACAAACGTTGCGGATGCCGTTGTTAAAATTCGCACGAAGCAGGTTATTTTTTATAAATGAATATCAACTCATTACTGCATATCTTCAGTTTCTAAATTTTGAAATCTCTCCTAAAGCGAATAGTTAAAAAGTGATCTAGTAAACCCTTTTTTTTTCAATAGTTGACATCACACTGGAATTCACCGCGAGATTAGTGACCGCCTTTTCAAGTAATCCAACAGATGCGACAAGATGGCGCTATCTGCCACAGGCGATGTCTATTATCCGTGTTCATCTAGAAAACCACTTGTTACTTACAAAACTGCATAGGGAATGTTCCAGCAGGACTAAAGATTCTAGTGGGTTGAAAATCTCGAAGGTTCGCTCACCTTGCTTGGCGTCTATGGTGATGCGCGATGCATGGGCTGTATTCGCGACGTTGATTGCTCACAGAGGCCAGTGAGTGCCTGCATCTGAAAGTAGTAGGACACAAGTAATAACTGATTAGGACAACAATACGAACATTCTTTTGGCTTCCTCAAGCTGGAACACGAAGAAAGCTGTGCAGAATTTTAGGTTAGCTTCGAACCTGTGATTTGTTTCCTTGTTCCTGCAATTTCGCTTTAATTTTTGTCGTTAAGCTGCCAATAAAGTTGATAGGAAAAAAAGAACTAAGTGGTGATCTATGATTGTTTTTTTGCGTCAAAAGGGGAGATGACACAGGAAATCACAATATGCAGTGTTGAAGTCGAAACACTCTGTTCTTTGAAGACCCCGGGTATAGCAAATGAGGTGGGTGAACAAGATATGTAAAAACAAAAAAACACACTGCTGCCACAATTTTCAAATCCAGAAAAAGAAGTAGTTACATCTTGAACAAATTGCGACGGCAGTGACTTCACGAGGAAGGTCATTGTTGTCTTTAAATGCTCGGCAGAAAAACGAGACCGCAAATGCATTTGTGTGCGAGCAGGGTTGTACTATGCCTGAAGGAGACGGCCGGTGCCCTGCGGTTAGCGTTATGGAAGTCAATATTACGGCGTGCGATCAAGCGTCGAATAGAAAAGCTTATAAAGATAGAGAGAGAGAAGGTGGTGACTCGGTATAGGTTTCTTCTGTTTCGGCAAAGCGAGAGCGAACGATACTTTCCTTTTTTAATATTTTTTTTCTATTATTTTACGTTTCATTTTTAGCGACCTCCACAACACCCTTGCAACGTTCGTTGTACTCCTGCATCTTATGCACCGCGCGCTGTATGCGTGTTGCATAATACACGTAGTTACGTGAATGACTGTCACGCGCTGGATCGAGCCACGCTATTTGAATAGTTCGCGCTCCAAATTGTACCAACATTTCGTATCCCGCTCAACTGTCTCCACCCGCACTCAAGACTTGTGGAATGTTTTAGGCTCAGGTTTAGCCAATGGTGAGAGCGCAACATTGCAGGTGGTTAAATGTGACTTGGCTGAGAATCAAACTGACTGGGAAGTCCAGAAGAAGCTGAAAAAGAAAAGAAGAAGCAGAGTCCAGCTATGCGCTGTTCATCTTGCGAAGAACAACTTTGCGATGCCCGCAATTAACCCAATCTTCGTCCACCTACAACTTTGCTTTCTGCGTCTTCCCATGCAAACATCACACCCGACCACTCTCAGAATGTGCGTGGTGTTCGAATAAATCTCCGCACAAATTGCAAAGCTCTAAGTCGCCGAGCGATATCGCAGCGATTATACAGTGCGTCCGGCCTCTTGGAGCTGCACGTGTTTACAGTAGGCCGGAAATTCATTCCTCAGTAGCAGTGGCGAGCCGTACGTGGTGAGGGTGAGCAGCTCACCTGATGTTGGCGTAACGGAAAAGACACACGCATTCTCTAAAGCACCAGCAGTAACAGGCCCGCCTTCGTGAAACGATGCGTACAGTGTAACTGTTGCCACGTGAAAATGAAATTATTAACAACGCCCTCGGGGACGCCAATTTACAGCGGCCACGGAATTCGAGATAACAAGCATATGCGAACCTGCAGGCAAGGAGGCGAACGAAGACTGTTATCTGCGACGTCTATCTCTGGAGGCGCAGTTACCAGATTAGAGAAGACGCGTTCACCGCCGGTTAAAGGCCGGACGTGGGATACGCAAACACCGGCTTCTTCTTTTTTTTTTCCCACGTGCTAGAGCTGACCGGCTTGTTACGTAGAAAGCTCTAAAAACTCCAATTTACCCTCTAAAAGCAGTTCACACTCTTTGGGACGTACCTTTGTCACATAGCGATATTTGTCATCCATCTTCGGTGTCTCTATTTTAACGCTGCGTGCCCGACACTTCCAGGTCACGAGTGGCATGCGCATTATCAGCCTGACATAGAATTCTTGACAGGAAATCAGCGAACGCAGATCGAGTTTTCAAGACAAGAAGCGCAGGCAAGACAGACTAGGCTTTTTGTTGTGGGACAAAGATACGCCGCAGAATGTGTAAATTGTTCATAGCGTGTACGCATATATAAATAAATTCAGGCACTGCAACGTCTCGAAAGTGGAGTCGATAGGAAATATTAGTAAAAATGCGTGCCTGCGGCAGCACCTTATTAGAGCTCACATACTTCTAAGACATGAATCACCAGCCCTCACGTGAAACAACTACGCAGTGCATAGACGAGGACACAATGTGAAGGCTTCTTTCATCTCTCCAATATTCTTTTCCGGCACACTAGCTTCTACGACGTGGTGAGTCAACTTGCCGAACGAGTTTTGGTCACCATGCGTCGGAGCCTTCATCTTTCTAAAGCTAAGCGTAATACCGTTCGAGTTGCTTCCACTTGTTGACAAATTTGACTTCACCCTAGCATCTGCCAGCCGCCTGGTTAGCTCAGATGGCAGAGCGGCTACCCCGGAAAGGCAGTGGTCCTGGGTTCGAGTACCGTACCAGGACGAATTTTTCTTCAACTTCGAGACTTTTCTTTCGAAGAACCCGTATGGGTTTACTTTGCACCAATTGCTACGAACGGGTGGATGTCTGATTTTCCCTTTGTTAATTACTTCTCTCAACCTTGCGAGTTTCCGCAGAACTACTCTGTCAAACTGATACCGTTTGCTACACATGCGGAAAAGCCAGTGTGCGCATGCGCGCGCTACCCCTGAAGCGTCTCGCTGGTTTTATTCGCGCACAGCCACATCTGCGCTTGCTAGTTACAGCGTAATTCATGGTCCTCGGGTACACCAATTTAATATCGACGCAGTGACTAGCACGGAGCATCAAACTAAGCACGAGAATAGATCGATGATGCCATGAACGTTGCCCTGCAAGTTACGGACGTCTTGCTCAAGGCAATAGCTTCTATTGAGGGCTGTCAACATGAGACGTTTTATTGTTCTTATACCACTAACTCAACCAGGGTGGTCGAGAATTGTTGTGTCCATTCGAAACACCTTAACCGGATCAACGTACACTGCATACGCATGAACCGGCAGCTGCAAATGAGGTACAGTTTTGAGGAAGTAGTGAAACGGGCGTCGTTAGCCGTGATACTACGACACATTAGCGAAGATCTGTAAGCGTGATGCAGCAGGATATGATCGGATCTGAAACATTGTCCTTACGTGTCTCGTTTAACGAGAGCATTGCAAAGTATTTGTTATGCATTGTTCTTTTTTTTCTTAATTTGTGGGATTCGCCGCAATGGATGTGAAGTAGTAATAAAAAAAAACAAAAGAAAAAACATAAACGTCTGTTGCTATATATAACACAGGGACTAAACCTTGTCCTCATTCGATTTCATGAGATGTATTTCATATAAAGTTGGTTGGGATTTGCTTTTTGTCTTCATTTTTACGTAGCGTGTCCAGTTTACACACAAAAAATGGACAACGAACGAGAAGAGTTTCAGAATTGTATGTGAGGACACAAGTTTTGTTGTAACTACGTTGTATATTGTTTTATGTTGTAACTGTATTTCGTAAGTACCACATATACAGGAGTGAATGATTCGCCGGCGGCCAACTTGTTTGTCAACATCTACTTATATTACGAGAATAAACAAAGAAGAAAAAAAAGAGATTACAGGGGACAGCGATGCGCGTCTTGCATTGCCGCAATCGAGGCTGCGTGCGTAGAACGCTTTTCGGAATACCGGAAGTCTGGAGCATGTATAACAAGTATGCAGTCGACCACAGGTATTTACGGAGCACGGGATCTCAGAAAACGTTGAATTTCCTCGCAGCCTGTAACACTATAGCCAATGAAACCGTACATCTCAATTATGTTCGCATATACTACACTATGGAGACAGGAAATGCGAATACCATTCTGCACTGTGAGGCTGCGGATATATTCAGCTTTATTTCCCAGATCCATTGGTCCGTAAACATTTAGGGTCGACAGCACATGACGAAAAGGAAATGTTCCCCACTTCTCAGCACGTATGCTCCACAAGCTCTAAGCAGGCTACTCAACTAACGAGACTTAATACACGAGAGCTGTTCGGCTCTTCGCAGTTCAAGCCAAAGGGGAGTCTCACAAACGACTATGGTGTCTCGGAAGTACTTCACGCTGAAAAATGATACCAAGGACACGTATGCATTCTTTCAGCCTTCAGTGCATGAGGACGCTCATTTGGCCCTCTAGCATTGTTGAACGCACTCACCTTACGCCCAAGTTCGGTAATTGCGACGGAAGTGAACGTAACACAGCAAAAAAAAAATATATATATATAGCGAACGATCGCTCGCCCGAGTGCCTTGCAAGTTACACTGCTTTGTAGAGGGAAAGAAAATGGAATATACACGTATGGGCACAGTTAAAGAAGGCACGAGGCGTCGATTATGTTCAATCGAACAGGTCGTTACGAACCATGGGTTGCCGGCGGAACACAAAGGGTCTCGGCGGGAATTGACTTTGGAATAACACGTTGGAAGCAATCACGGCGGACCCCGCGGTATTCCCGCCTTTGTTTGTTTTTTGTTTCTCGCGATCTTTTCCCCTCCGTTCTAAACTGACAGGAGAACCACGTGTTGACGTCGCTGCGGGTCCGAAACTGGAACTTTCTTTTCTTTGAGAGCGGCCGTACTTGCTTGCTCTCCCTCTCGGGCTCTACTCTATACGTGCGTTTGTTCTTCCGTTTCTCAGCTTTTACCTTATCGTGCTTTTTTGTTTTTTTTTCAAGGGAAATACAAAAATATCTTTCGAGAAGACAAGGTCCACCACAGTGGACAGAACAAGTGCAGCGACCAACTCGTGCATGAGGAGGGAGGTAAAAAAGAACGGACCACTCCCCGAAGGAAGCGAAGAAACTTAACAGGGGCTTGGCCCCGAATTCTCAGATTCCTGGGAGGAAAGACGACTTAGCGAAATGTAGCAAGAAAAAAATATGCAGGGAGCAGAGGATGAGGGTGTGCCGTGTACCGAGAATCCACGCTTCCCATTCCAAGACGGCAACGGCCATTTCTCTCCCCTGTTCCTTTCTTTCCCTAAAAGGGGGCGAAATGAAAGGCAGTGCAGAATTGCCGAGCCCTGGAGGACAGTTTGTGTGTGTGTGTGTGTGTGTGTGTGTGTGTGTGTGTGTGTGTGTGTGTGTGTGTGTGTGTGTGTGTGTGTGTGTGTGTGTGTGTGTGTGTGTGTGTGTGTGTGTGGACCGTAGGCTCCTAGCAAGCGATGGAAGCCACGCTGCTGAAACACGTGCGTTGATGCGCCTCTGTGCAAAACGGAGCCGCTAGTTGGTAACAAAATGAAAAAAAAAGAAACTAAAAATAAATGACCAGAGCTCTCCCGTGGTCCCTTTCCCGCTTTCCTACCACATCCGAAGCTTTCTGTCGATGCCGCCACGCTGTTGCTGACACTGCTCGGTGTTCTCCGGGACTGGCGGAGGAATTTGTAGACGCGCTTTTGGGAGCTCCCTGCTCCGTTCCCGGAGCCGCAGGGGTTGTGACGAGGACCCCCACCACCTTCGTCTCGGAAACGCGTCGACGAGTTCCACATGATTTCCTGCGCTCTGCCTGTGTTGATGGGCTGCCATCGTGGACCGTCCATCCGGTGACCGCCTCCGCGTCGCGCTTTTGAAGGCTGCTGACGACGTGCGTTAAGCATGCCCGCGTGTCTAATGAATGAGCGTGCTTGGCCGGTCACCCCCGTTCCCCCTCGAGAGATTCTTGGTCGTTGCACTCCCGTTCCACGTACGGAGGCTTATGTGCAGCTAAGCGTTTGTGCATGAAAAGAAAGAAGAGAAGGAGAGGCAGTACCGGAAGAGCGCGCACTGTGTTAACCGGTTGCTCTTTAAATCCCTTATGCTGAGAATGCAATGCAGCTGCTGCCGCTGTAGCACTGGCAAGTGCACTCGACCTGGAGGTCTCTTTGGAAAATGCCTCGTTTGGACGGGAACATGGGCACTTTTTTTCTAAATGCTTTCGCGAACGCCTACCGTGGTCGCGTTTCTTGTCTGATATTGCTATGCGGGTGATAAGGCTCAATGAAATGGAGATATCATACTCTAGCTGACTTAATCGTCACACTTCAGCGAAAACTGCCGGGTCTTGTCAGTCAAAAAAAAAAAAGAAGGAGAAGCTGAAGATAAGCTGTTCCATTGCTGCCTCCGGTTACCCTCTGTGTGATGTAGTCTGTATGGAAGCTTCACGGATCGAACAGTACCGCACTGCACTCGAATGCTTTATAGATAATCTACGCCAAGCGTTCCACGATCGTTCTTGCCATGTAGATCGCTAATAACATGGCGGGAATGAAAGGTCGCGGGGCAAAATGAGAAATAAAGACACAACACGACATGCAGCGCTGGGGGCATCATTAGTACGCAGGCCACGTTTACGACAGGGGGGGACTCCAGGCTGGGGTTGGGCAGCACGATGAGTGGGTGTCCGTGCGGGGCTGCAGGTTTCCCAGGAAGCGATAGCTTCGGGACGGAGCGCGGCTGCCGACGCGCATCATCGAAACGTGGGAATTCGTGCAGCTGAAAAAAGAAAAAGGAAACGCGACACCCTTGAGCAACGTACCCGCATCACGGTCAAACTCCGTCTGCGACCAAAAAACGGCCGATCCGGGACAGGCTGCCGAAGGTGTCGCCGTGGTCTACATACCGCTCGACGCGCATTTCCGACGCAGGCCATAGAGATGCGTGGTCGCTGGGCTCGTAACATCGGATCAACGTCACCGTGACGCAGGAGAAAGAGGGTGTTGGAAAAGTAACACGAAACAAAGTAACCACGAGAGATTACGATTTCTCTCGTCTCTCTCTCTTTGGGCGCACAATGGAAGCATGGAGAGAACTTGGTAGATGCCAAGTGATAACATGAAAAAAAGAGGGTAAGAGAGGAGCTCTAGGACATCGCCGCAGTTATCTGGTTGAATGTTGCAACCTTTGTCGGCAGCAAGATTAGGGGAAGGCAAGTCTGTTGCTGGGATGAAAGATTTGAGTGTGAACGTTTCTTGATGTATGGTGAGGGACGGTGGCGGAGTTGAGGGGGCGCGAAAGGGTGAGATGGCAGCTTTGATGTTCGCCGGTATAAGCTAGAACGTGCAGACGTTGTGCACAGCCATAGGCATTCTTTATTTTAATGCCCACCGTTGCGTTATCGTATGTTGGCTAGTCGGAAACGCTCTGTCGCAATGACTTGGCAACAAAGGTGGATCATGTAAAAGAGTGGCAACAAAGCACGCAGACACACAAACACACACATGTATACATTCTCCACTTCCCCTTTCAGCCTCATATATATATATATATATATATATATATATATATATATATATATATATATATATATATATATATATATATATATATATATATATATATATAAGGTGCCATTTGGTTGTGGATACGTTTTGAATTCTTCTACAAGAACCTCTGATAACGTCATGATGTACCGAAACGAGCTGATCGTGTAGTGGGAACTGACACTGCTGTCAACAGCACGCTGAGGTGACGTGAATCAATATCTGCTACTTAGTATTCTCTCGAGAGCCTTGCTCTTTCTTTCTTTCTTTCTTTCTTTCTTTCTTTCTTTCTTTCTTTCTTTCTTTCTTCCTTTCTTTCTTTCTTTCTTTCTTTCTTTCTTTCTTTCTTTCTTTCAAGGGATCATAGGAAAGGTGTAAGAGGTAAGTCAGTAGAACAAGGCAGGAAAGTGAGCCCGTGGATGTCCGTGGAACACGTCTTCATGTGTTCATCCTGTAATACCCAAAGACACTTATACATCAAGAAAGACGAAAACAACTTGCTCACGTTCATTTATGCAGCTGTGGATTTGTACAAAAACACAATGATATGTTTTGAGTGAGAAAGTAATACCTACAATACTTAATTTATTAACCACATAATTAATAATTGGTGTTGATTATGCGCAACTGAAGCATTCCTTCGGCGTGTCAGAAATGATACATAAGGTATAAGTTAAATTTGCCGTGCTTAGATCAAGATTTTAAGATTAAAAACTAATTAAGCGTAGCATAAGTTCTACTTTAGGTTAACATGTTCTGTATTGCGCATATGTTCTAGGAGTCGGACACGATGGACGTTGGGAATTTAGCGAAGAAGGCAAATTGAATAAGGTCAAGGCAAAGAAACTTGTCAAATAGCGATGAAGTGAGAAAATGTGTGTCAAAGTTGTACAAGTTCGGCAAACAGTGCCATACTAGCTGTACAACTGCTAGTACGCCTAATTCTCTTTGCTCTTATGCCTATAGTTGTGCACAGATATCAATACAATGCACGACTGAAAATGTACAATGTAATCTTGCCACGTCAGTTTCATGCTGTTGAAGCGAAATATCTATATATAAACAATATTGTTGACGACATCCCGGTTAAGGTTAAACTATAAGCAGATGACTGTGTTTTAGACTCCGAGGTTAAAAGCACATCTGACCAGCTGGTCTTAAATCAAGCGTTTCAAAGGGTTGCGCCATGGTGTGAAAATTAGCAAATGTCCCTCAAGCTTGAAAAAACAGTAGCAATAACATTTATCAATAACAATTCTCTTACCAAAGTAGCAGAGTATAAGTACTTAGGCCTCCTCATAACAAATGATCTTATATGGAATAAACACATCGACTAAATCACAGCAAACACGCAACGCAAAGTATTTTACCTTCGCAGTGCTCTGAAACTATCCACCGCTATAGTCCGTCTTCTTGCGTATAAAGCTGTCATTCTGCCTAGGTTAGATTACGCCGTTGTTATCTGGGATTCATCCACAAAAACAAATATTGAAAAGATGGAAATGATTCATGAAAGAGCAGGTCGCTTTATATATAATCGTTATGGCCTCACATCTGTAACAGATTTGTTAACCAGAGCTAATGTGAAACCTCTAGCCACGAGAAATCATCATTTACGTTTAAAATTTATATATCAAATATAGATAGTAGCGGGACATGTTCAGGTTGATGCATTTACAGCTATTCGGTTTTCCTCAGGTTAAAACACCAGGCAACAGCATGATCAAACATTAACACCGTACCAAATACGTAATAATTGTTTTAAATATTAATTTTTCCACAGAATGATCTATGATTGGAATTAAGAAACGGCCCTCTCTGACTGAGTTTTTCTCAAGCTTGTCCACATAAATCCCGTTCCTTATGTATATTTTGTTCTTATGCTTCGCTAGCCTGCTCTGTATGTTTATTGCTTTATATGAACCAAGGGCGTGTATAACGTACGTATGTGTGTGCATGTGTGTTTATGGATATGTTATATCTGTATATATCTGTGTATACATGAGTGTATATCTACGAGTATATGGACTGCATTGTATAGATTTTTTTTTTATCTCTCTTGTCCGCCAATATTCTTGTATCAAATCATGTATCGCTTATTTTCCACCCTATTGAAATCCCGACTAGGGATTGTAGTATAAATAAATAAATAAATATTACCGCTTCTGCGCAAAATGTCAATGTGACTCCGGACTCTTGAAACTACGACGACAAAACGTGGCAGAAGTTGTACATCGTCTACAGCAAAGACAACAATTTATTCACCATAAATACGGAGTGGTCTCCGGTTATCTAAATACACTTCTTTTTTTCAAAGGAAAAGAAGCCCTGTTGAGCTAGGAAAAGAGTTATAGCGGTGGTGTGATGAAATAAAGAAATTTGCACGCATAAGGTGGATCCAGCAGGTGCGACTGAAGATCGCTTCGAGACGCCTTCGTCCTGCAGTGGACATAAATATTTAACAGGGAGAGGCGGGCTAGTTGGTGGTCGATATTGGAATGTCATTATGTAACCGCGCAAACGACAACGGACGAAGAAGGAAACACACACACTCGGTGCTTGTCATGTGTTTCCTTCTTCGTCCGTTGTCGTTTGCGCGGTTACATAATGCCATTCCAAGTGGACATAAAATAGGCTGATGATATTTTTTCTTCTCTAACTTCGACTTTGACATCGTTGTGGTCGCGAGGGAGAGAGTGATGGCGTATTGAGTATGCATATTCTAACAGATCGCTGCCTTCAGACAATCTCACCAGCTCTCTTAAGCTAGCAGCTCACCTGAGAAGATTGAGCCAATGTGCCTCTCAGCCACGCTGTACGGAAACATGTCGGCAGAACGCGTGATCCGTGTAGCAGTTTGTCATCGGAGTGATGCTTGAACTGGAACTTTACGAGTTCGCTCCACTTTCATTCGTCGTATTTTTTTTTTTATAGACACGCAAATGGTCATGCTTATACACTACAGAAGTACGCTTCTCGCTTGAAGCAGGAATGAACCAATTAAAGGGACACTAAAGGTTACCAGAAACTCAAGTTAAAGTGGTAGAGCAATGTTCTAGAACGTCTAAGGCGTCAATATAATCGCGAACAGAGCTTTAGTAACCGAGAAATTGAGGTAAATGCATGACACGATTTGAGACCCCCCAGCGACATTCCGGTACTAGCCCGATGACGAAAGGTCTCCTCATAATTTGTGTTACTAATACTCAACTACTCGTATTAAAAATATCATTTCATTCGATTATAAGCCGGAAAAAATGCTACTTGTCTACGTCTATTCGATTCTAGGAAAAAATAACATTTTGACGTTACCCTTCAGTAATATGGGTGTTCGAAAGGTTTCGTTTTCGCTCGACTCTGCGCCGCGCACGCTTTGGAGTTTCAGTAGTTTCGTTATCGCGTCGTGCTGTGAGGGTTCTGCTCGCGAAACTTTCATTTGGAACAAGCAGCCAGAATGCCACGTCCATGTGATGTCGTGGGAAGCCCTCGTTGCTTTCCCGCTCCGGAGAGCCGGTGTCGAGGCCGCCGTCGTAGTACGCAACGACGCCGGCAGTGCGAGCCCTCAGAAGCAGGTCGCGCTCGTCGGTGCTCAAATCGCTGAAGTTGAGCCCACCATCGCGAGCCAATCTGTCGGTGTCAGGGTCCATTGCGACGAGCGTCGAAGTTAGCGTCATAGAATGAAGTACCAGCTTATGGGCGTCTTGCGCTGGAGTGTGAGGTATAGTAGCGGCGCCTGGTGGCGGTGCGGGAAACGACATCTGGGTCGTGCCAGCTTGGGTCGTATGGAGCCCTGGCTGTGGCGAAGCACGTTTCTAGGCCGAGTTTTGCGTCGATTCGCACATTTTTATGCCCTGTTGCGAGTGCGAAAAGGCTCGTCGCTTCTCATAGACCACGCCGACCACGCTGCGAGCTCGCTGCAGCCTATAGTTTAACGAAAACGGACTCTCCGTGTGCCGTGGGACGTAACGTGGGACGTAATTCGTTTCTCCTTCCGCTAGCCACCATACTCCCGCTTTCGCTCTGCTGTCGGCTCTGTCTTGGCTCTGTTTCTGGCCGCGCGTTCGCGTTTTGCGCAGAAAAGCCGTAGCGCCGTCTGCGGACGCCGTTCTACTCACCGATGGCGCAACGTCACTATGAGACCATGATGTCAGTTCTCCTCGATCGGAGGGCGGGCGATTTGAACTGCGCTAGAGGTACGCGGACGCTTCAGAACGCATTTTCTCTTAAAATAAGTCTCTCCTTGGCACGAAACAAGCGTTTCGAGGTTTCTGGGATGGTATTTCAACAGTCCACGTTGACTTAATAGTAACCTTTAGTGTCCCTTTAAGCAGCGGTATAGACTGCAGCTTTCTACACAACGAAGATGAGCTCAAGGAGAATACGTACGCGTTCTTGCGCTTATGAATTTAGAATTTTCGTGTGCGTCTTCTTGCCTACGTCGGTGGTGCAACACTACACACCCGCAAACAAGCGACGCCTCGGCTACACAAAGGTCCGAAATATAACGCAGGATATTGCACGAAGCGAAAGCGTGCTTCTCTGCTGTATTCAAGGTGACACTGAAGTCTTTGTTGCGGTGCAGTTTTAAGTATAGGCATGTTGCAGAGTCGATGGAGCCATTTCGCTACGCCACATAACAAGGCACAACTCTCGATGCACAAGTCGTTGGTGCGAAATAGGAGTAGTGGTGACACAGGGGATTTGACTTGGCGCACTGTGCGATGTGGCGCCTAAAGCTGCAGGGCGAGCGATACACGACGAAAAGTTCTGGCGCATTTCTGGAGTTCCCGGCAGAGACGCTTCTCAATTCGTCTCACACATCTGCGCAGAATGAAGGAAGCCGCTGTATTCAGTCTCTTACCATGGAGCCACGATTCAATTGGCCTCTCATATGATGTGCGACATGAGATAAAGAACTCCACAAGAAGGGACCCCTTGGCACCAGGGCACTGTGGGAGAACATTTTGTTTATTTCTTTTCTTTTTCAAATTCAAATAACAAAACTCGAGCGGTAACGCTTTGAAAAACAAAGCCTACTGTCATTTTAGCTTTCGACCATTTCGCTTATGCGTGTGTGCATTCTCCGTCACCACCTAAGAAAGCAGAATGCCCATTAATCACGCATAGTTCATTAATTAAAGCGCCAAGCAGTCGCGCGAATGCTCCGAAAAACGCCCGGGAACGCCGTTCTATTCTCTCGGAAAATCCTGCCATCTGGAAGCTTAGGAAGAGGGTTCATTTCTGCATTCCCAATCGAAGAGGTCATTTATGGCACCGCATATGCGTAGAACGAATAGAACGCAGGCACATGCAACCACGCCATGACAGTCCTTGAAGGGGTTTTTCGGCGCAGACGAAAAAAACATATCAAACTAACGGACCCCGCACTCAGATGCCGCCTTCGTCATGAAGCCCCGCGCATGTGCGGTAATGGTTCGCCGGATCATTTGTTAAATAGCCAGTGGAGACAGCGTGTGAGCCCTTGTCCTTGGGTGGTGATGGTTAAACAAAAGAAGCAGGCGCCCGCTAGCAGGAAGGCGAGACGCTCATCACCAGGCGGCGCTGTTTTCTTGCGACCGGGAAGAAATAACACCTGGGACAGTGGCGTGCTCGGAGGAGTGGCCAGGCCGGCCGAAGATAGCTACAAAGATAGCCTAGCGCGCATATACCCCGCAGAACAATAGCGCGGCAGTCGACGTGGTGGAAACGTTCGCGCCTCTCCGTAATCCTGCTATCGCGCTGCGTCGATCGGGAACCGCTGCATTCCATTGCGTGCACGAGACATCGTTTGTAGCGTGTTCGTATGCATGCTGCATGGTACACGTCTGCTCCGTCGCATGTATTTCGGATGAAATCAAATGAAATCAGATTTTATGTTTCAGTAAAGCCACTCAACGCTCGTCTTGGTGGGCTGAAAGCTACACAAGTGTACAGCTTGACTGTGGCCCAAAAGACCTTATATGGCAGTAGAATGGAATCATTTAAACAACGCATTTGATGCCATATAGGAGGTTCTCACTCAAATTGAGGACGACGCAACGAGCTATGGAAAGAAGAATGATAGGTGTAACGTTAAGGGATAAGAAAAGAGCAGATTTGGTGAGGGAACAAACGCGAGTTAATGACATCTTAGTTGAAATCAAGAAAAAGAAATGGGCATGGGCAGGACATGTAATGAGGAGGGAAGATAATCGATGGTCATTGAGGGTTACGGACTGGATCCCAAGGGAAGGGAAGCGTAGCAGGGGGCGGCAGAAAGTTAGGTGGGCGGATGGGATTAAGAAGTTTGCAGGCATGGCATGGCCACAATTAGTACATGACCGGGGTTGTTGGAGAGGTATGGGAGAGGCCTTTGCCCTGCAGTGGGCGTAACCAGGCTGATGATGATGATTTGATGTCAACACTAAAACAATCTGCATACGCACACGCAAAATACGTTCAACTAGACCACATTGGACATTGTCAGAGATCACTATGGCCAGTATAGCAGTGGGATTCAAATGTCTACAACTATTTAAATAACGTCTTGTTGTTACAGCAGATATACACGCAGGAAAAAGTCAGGAAGGGACTGGAATATAACAAAATGTATGCAAATTTAACACTAAAACGGCCTATAGACACATGCGCAAAATACCTTCTAATTAGTCACGTGCAATACTGTCTTCTCAAGCACAGAACTAGACTCTCGACCCTTGTGCTCGCACTACATATGTGATGCAATGTGTTGTGCTCTCCTCTTCTTTCTTCGATTTATGTGCGACCCCTTCTCTTTTCTCTCTTTTTTCCTTTTTCTCACCTTTTCAAACCAGTGGTGGTCGCATATGTTTTGGTAATTATTGTTAATTATAACATTGTATTTATAATCGTATTTATGTTCGTATGTGTGCTGCACACGTCGTTGTTTCGGTATGTTTGTTTCATCGCAGTTAATGTGCGTCATCACCAGACTCGCGAAGCCCATGCTTTTAAACTTCTCTTTTAAGACTCCTAATATATTGTATGGAACATTTGATCACTTCTTTTTCGTCACATCTCTCAGCTATGTATTCTTACTCAATAACAACATCGACATCCCTGTATCAGCTGACTCATTTCGATCCATTACTATTGGCAGTGACTGCCATAGCAAGGTTTAGCGTTGCGATTGAACTTCTCGGAAGGTGTTGTAACTACAGATAGTTTGCATTGACGTCATTTTGGCCGCCATCTTGGCGTAATGGCATGCCGGGAAGCTGCGTAAGCAAGAAACGTGCCAGCACGACAGCCCGACATGACGCGTCATGCACCGAGCGACCGATCAATAACAATGAGAGTTCGGTGAAAAACGGCCACCGTCGAAAAGCAAAACGATGTACGCGTGATGATATGGTATACCTACGTCATCGCGGCCGCCATATTTGAGTACTAGCACTGTTACAAGCTGCGTCCGATGACGTCACGTGCTAGCTGTATACCCATACACGGATGTGCAGAAACTTCTGAAACCCACAAAAACATGCCGTGTAGGGCCTGTAGTGATATCGCACAGGCGCCACTACGCTGTCCGTAAAGAGCCGCACCAGTAAAATTACACCACTTTAAGGTTTGAGCCCTGGTGTTATTTTGTACTTTTAATATTTAATAGTCTGATATGATTTAAGATAAAAAGTGATGTGTTGTGAATGCTACGTTGCGTGACACATGTTTGAGGGCTGTTATTCTCAAAATTTTGTGGAATAATTTACTCGGGAACGTATGACGTGATATGAGCAACTTTAGTCATGAAATAATGGGGCAATGTGACCAGCGGCATGGATTCGCATGTAGCATGCACATACCTAAGTAAATGTGGAGGCCCCATGGCAGCTATGTATCTTATATATATATATATATATATATATATATATATATATATATATATATATGTATATATATATATATATATGTTATAAGTGACTAGCAACAAGTTGAACTCCAAACAAGACAGCGGCTTCACAGGGAGCTTTGAAGTCATCGACAATTGTTTACCAATGGAATCTGGAGCCAACTTTTCGATAAGACGACTTCTCTTGGTCTGGGCAACTCGCCTCCTGTCTCGTAAAGACAACGAGCTAGCGTGGGGTAAGTCAACTGCGTGTATAAACGATGCCAAAGAAATCAGTTCTTTTTTTCAGCTCGCATAGGCAAGCACCCTTATCCAAATGTTGGCTAGAGCCAAAGTCTTGCCTTGTTGACCCACTTTTGAGCACTTCGAGCGATAAGCTAACAAAATAAATTAAATTAATCATGGTAGTGCACGAATAGACATTGGAAGCAGGGTAATCCTAGTTGAGATAGCATGAAAAGGAAAAAGAAATGTCATCCACTCGAATGTGGCACGAAGCTACAAAGCAAACCAATCGGGTTTCTCGGAAAGAATTCTTGGCAGTTGGCGAAAAAATCGTCCTTGTCCGGGTCTCGAACCCGGGACCAACGCCTTTCCGGGGCGGCTGCTCTACCGTCTAAGCTACGCAGCTGACGAAAACTTCGCTCTGGTCCGGGTCTCGAGCCTGGGACCAATGGCTTTCCGGGGCGGTCGCTCTACCATATAAGCTACGCAGTTGGCGATAAATTCGTCCTGATCTGGTTTCGAACCAGACAACTAGGCCTCTCCGGGGCGGTCTTTCTACTATCTAAGCTACACATTGACGAAAAATTCGTCCTGGTCGAGGTCTGGAACCCGGGACCAACGCCTTGTCGAGGCGGTCGCTCTACCATCTAAGCTACGCACTGACAAAAATCCGTTCCGGTCTGGGTCTCGAACCCGGGACCACCACCTTTCCGGGGCTGTCGCTCTGCCACATAAGCTACGCCGTTGACGAAAAATTCGTCCTTGTCCGGGTCTCGTACCGGGCACGGGTGCCTTTCCGGGGCGGTCGCTCTACCATATAACCTGAAGCGTTCGCTCAGATGGTAGAGCGACCGCCCCGAAAAGGCGTTGGTCCCGGGTTCGAGACCCGGACAAGCACAAATTTTTCCTCAACTGCGAAGCGTTCTTTCTGAGAAACTCGTGCGGGTTTCATTTGTAGTTTCGTGCTACAATTCGGGTGGATGACAATTCTTCTGTTTCATGATACTTCCGCCAGCTTGCGGGATTCTGCCGAACTGATTGGCCATAACTGAGATAAGCACAAAGAAATTCTGTTGGGAGGGTCGTGGCGATGGCGTAGGCCATGTAACGGGTTGTCTATGCGCTTCCAATGTTAACCGCTGCTGTCAAGATGTGAGGGGAAACGCTACAGGGGAGGGCGAAGAATGACGTAATGTGATTAGGTAACCTGGACTAATAAGGTAGAACATACTGATATGAGAAAATGATAGTCACAAGTCAGAGGAAGAGTCCTTGGTCTTGTGGCGAACATAAATAGGCCGAAGATCATGAGGACATGCATTCACCGTCCTAGCGAATTCGTAGCCGCGCACCCTTTTAATGCAAAAAAAAAAAAAAGTGCCGCTTAGCAAAAGACCTCCTCGTACCGGCAATGCTCGTTCAAAAGCGAACCTAAATCGCCATCAACGAGCTACCTTGGCTATTTGGGCCCATTCACTAAACTAGCTTCGCTGGGACGCTTACATTTACTACATCGCTTTGCGCGCCAAATAAAGAAACCAAACGAAAACTATGCAACACCGAACAGCAATGGAAAAGAAAGGATCAGAGGTAATTCCGGGTATAATCCGTGCTTGCTAGTCGCGCAGGAATTGATGATAGCCGCCGTAACCCAGAACCTTGCAACAGCGCAGATTGGTTCTTCGCTTGCTCCTTTATTCCGGTTAATGCCTTTAAGGCGGGTTAGGTGGCGTTGGCCCCACGTGTTGCCCGCACGATTATCGTCCATCCAAAGGCGGAACGTGGAGTAACAACAACAACACCACCAGCAGCAGCAGAAACAACGAGAGCAACAACAAGAACAACACGCGAAAACCTGAAGAAGAGACACACGCACGAGGTGGCCTGTTGCAAGCCGGCCACACCGAAAGGAACGAGCTAGCGAACGTGATTTCAGCCCGGCCGGGTATAGTTAGTCGTGTTTCTCTTCCTAGCCAGCTAGTTCTGCTCTGGGTGGAGTCGGGGTGGACGTGGCGAGGGAATGTTTAAAGAGAGGTCTGTGCGCTCGGGCTGAGGGCAGAGGAAGAGAGAGGCCTGGGCCGATCATGCCGAAGAAGTCTGTTTTTTCGTCCGCTGCCTCGCCGGCGGCGTCAGTAGGTGAGTGGAGGTTGGGAGAAGCGTGCGGCGGCGAGAAATAACCAGAACCTGCCACGACTAAGCGAGCGCTGCTGCCTATAACAGGTTGCCACCATCCGCATTCCTGGGTCACGGGGGGGCGCGAGGCGTGGGAAATGCCCCCTTGCCGCCACCGCCGTCAACACCACCAGGGGGCACTGTGAAAGCGTTCGTATAGTTGGCGTATTTAAGCACCCGGTGTCTTCAAAAACGTTGAGTCGGTGCAACAACAACAAAAAGGAGCCAGAGGCCGAATTCGCAAACATTGTCGCTCGTAAGAACTATCTGTCATTGACCATTCACTTTTCTCTCTTCGTACTTTCGCTAACGCGATTGGCCAGAACCTGCCCTTACAAACTCTTTTGTCTTACGATCTGACTTGCGAATACCGGCTGAGAAGAACAGCCAATAAGTATCACGCAAATGTCAGGCCTCTAGTAGGGAGAGACATTAAAGGTGCCTGTGTGTATTTGTGATGAGTCTGAGTACAGCGAGGGGCAGAATACGCAAGCATGTTTGTTCGTAAGCGGTATAGCATCAACTACCGACTTATTTATGCCTGTGACCTCTTTTTTACTCTCCGTCTGTCCCTCTTTTATGGTACATCATTTGCAGTTCGTGTTCACGCGTCCCAAGTGTCTGCATTGTACTTACCGTAAACAGAAATGAAGAGATGCTTCCTCTGTTTCTGCGATTTATGTTCTTATATCAAATCGTAAAGTCTAGCACATGCAGTCGGCTGTCATTAGCTATTACGTTTCGGCCCGCGTACATCACCGACACGTTGATTTACTGCCAAGGAAGCTCAGTATAATTGCGATCAAGGAAGGTGACACGTCGTCTGACGCAGCGTTCTCCAGCGGAGTGGCATTACATGGCCTCGGGGTGTTTTCCATGCGTACTACCGAGTAACACCGATGACGTCAAAAATGAAGTACTTCGTAAAATGTTTCTTTGCTGGTATTTCTCACTCTGAGTTCCGAACAAAAGTATGCATAACTAACTCATTGGTGTCTAACTAACTCCCTTCCCTTCACAATTCGCTCCGTGGCACAGGATTGATAGCGCATTGGGAAACCAGCCGACTTCACGTTTAGATAACTAGGCGGTGGCGGCCAAAAACTCCTGACAACGCGTGCGGCGATTCCTCTAACGCTCCGCACTGTCGAGCGAAATTTCTCAGAATTTGTCCGCACGCATCGGATGACTCGTATTCGACTGGACGCATTCTCATTGCAAGTTGATTTCTCCTTTCTTCTGCTTGGCACTGCGTTGGCGATACGTTGGCAGTACGTTGGGACTTTTCTGTGGCTGGACTTTCTTTTTTCCCCTTGCCTGCCAAGCGTGCTATCGATTCATTTTATTTCGCAGGGTAGCTTCCTCCCTTTTGTTGGCACTGCACAGATTCTGCACCGGACTCGGCTTTATCGACTGTGCGCACGCCAGCGGCAATGACGTGCCTCCGCCTCCGGTTTAGTCTACCAGCTTGACGCGACAAAGTAATCGCATCCGTTGAGAACCAACCGCCTGCTGCCTAACGTGACCTACATATGCACTTTAGGGCTGTCCGTTAGGAACGCGGTGTACTACGATTGACGCGAAAACGTCTTACAAGGGTTAGCGACGTAATGGTCGTCTCTATCGTTACGTGGAAGAAAAGAAATATTTCACGGGATATATGCGGCGCATGCCTAACTTAGGATCATCACGAAACTTTTGTTAATGTCGCTGCACTCGCAAACGGAAGAAACGGTGGATGTTAAGTATATTTCTCGCTGCTGATTTGTCGCAGATCACATTCGGTCACTTTGGGTTCCACCACATATGCCATGCGTAACCAAGAGATTTTGTCGAGAGGAAACCTCACTTCTACCTCGAATAAGCACAGGGTCTGCTATAGTACACCAGCGTGGCTATTTAAGACGGGGCATATGAATTCTCCGAACTGTACGACACGCGACGAGACAGGAGACATTGAACACTTTCTGTGGTCGTGCCTAAAATTCCAAGATGAAAGGGACTCTCCCCTGGAATATCTGCAACATAATAAATAAATAAATAAATAAATAAATAAATAAATAAATAAATAAATAAATAAATAAATAAATAAAAAGGACGTTTCTTTAAAACTGATGGTAGCGCTAGAAAGGACGAACACACGGGGAAAAGACGACACGACGACGAGGTCAGGCGTTTCCTCGTCGTCGTGTCGTGTTTTCCCCGTGTGTTCGTCCTTTTTACCGCTACCATCAGTTTTAAAGAATGCATCACCAACTAGCCCGGTACCAAGTTTTATTGAAAAGGACATTCGGCATACTTGCCTGCAAGACCTTGTGTCCCCCGAAGGACCAGTTATAGCCCGCAAAGAAACTTCGCGTCTGATTATCGCTTTCTTTAGGGAGACTGCTCTGAAAGACATGTGGTGGAACAGCGCAGTGATTCTATGAGTGGCGCTCGTGCGGAGCAGTTGCCGGCCTTGATACCCAGGCTAAACGCGATTGTTGCTAGGACTCACTCAAGGCCACCATCAACCCAACATTAGAATATATCAATGGTATTGCAAAACAAAAGGCGTTTCCTTCATTGTTGCCTGCGTTCCCTGCTGCTATATGCGGTGGACTGGAAGAATTGGCGGCGCATTAATGAATAGTTTTTTTTTTTAATCAGTTGGAAATAGAGGACGTACAATACATGTCGCGGGCTTTTCCACATTGTTAAACTGTTGAATGAATGGGTGCTGCTGATAGGCGAAGTGAAATATTGTCCGGACTGCCAAATTAACGTTGAGATTTAGGCATATTGCAGTAGCCCTAGGCTTAACACTTGATATTGTAACGGGAATCCGGCACCGCTAGTGGGATCCATGAGGTACATCAATGAAACCACATCCACGACACTACATCCATGAGACACGCCCATATCACACCCAAACGGACTATTCCCCTGACCCATGGCACTGCTACTCTATTCTTCTGCTTGCCCTTTTATTCCTCTTCTTTCACTTGCGGAATTCTTCGTTAGCGTTACAATATTTATGGAGACCGACTCATTCAATGTTATTAAAATTTGTGTTTCCTTGTGCGCATCGTGTGCAGGAAACAATAATTATAAATGATGGAAAGCGTGTATTTTGTATTCACGATGACGGTTGGGAGGGAGAAAGGGGCATGTCTCACCATGCAGCCTCTGCCATAGAGTTCAGTATGAAGCAGCAATCTCGGTTAAAACACTGCACGGGCCGTTTTTTCAGGCCCGCGCTTTGCCCGAGCCCCAAGGTGCTAGGTGGTGGCCCGCCCGAGCCAGACTCGGTAGTTTCAGACATGACCCATACCGGGCCCGGGCCCGAAAGATTTGGGCCCGGCCCGGCCCGGACCGGTTCGGCCTGCTAGCCCTTGAGCGTAAGCGAAGCATGGTCCAATTCTCGGTTTATTGTGACTATACAATCCGCGGCACAGGACATTCTCTAGAGATAGTTTTGACTGTGTACACGCGGTTGAGCCCACACTGTAGATTCTGTGGGGAACTAGCAACACTGAATGACAATGTGGGACTGCGAGGAGGACTAGCCTCCTCTTAACCTGATGGTCTCTCCCGCATCTGATGCATGGGAGGCGGTGCTGCGCAGTTCTAGTCTGAACACCCAACTCCAGGCCATAGAACCAGCTGAAGAGATCATCATCAAACATAGATTAACGGCCATCTGGCCCGCCTGAAGAAACCACGCCTAATCACCCCACCTAACGCTGACGAAATAAATTTTTCCAATCTATAGTAGGTCGTTTACAAAAGTCACCGATAGCATACCCGGCCTATTAAGGGCCTGACGGAGACTCGGGCATATTACGGGACTGACCGAGGCCCGGGCCCGACCAGAGCCCGAAGCTCCTTGGCCCGAGCTTGGCCCTGGCCCGCAGTAGAGATAGCTTACCCGCCCCGCGGGCCGGGCCGGGCTCTGGCTTTCGGGCTGGCCCGGGCCTGTGCAGTGCTGTAATCTCGGTATCTCTACGCAAGTTCTGCAATTAAAGAATGTGGCAACAGCAGCAATGCTCAACGACGCATGCCTCTGGAACCCTGGATTCGTATATGAAATCTTGTGGCAATAATTCGATGCTTTGAGCATCCAATAAGATCGGTTGGGCATCAATAAGATCGATGTCCCGTGACTAATGTCACGGGACACAGGTAGGATACATCGTTTTCAACAAGCAAGCAGATTTTATTGCTACAGACAAAAAAGCTACATAAACACTCTTAGCTGGTAAACAAGGACAACGCCTCTGATCATACCGGTGGATTGCCTTCACTTTTTGATTGCAAAAACCTCGGGCCGAGATGTCTATACGCGATCCGCCTAGCTTCATATCTTCAACTTTCTCATGAAATGTGAAGGTTCTAGAGGCAATTGTAGTTACGCTCGATATCCAGGTGCTATAATAACTGCTACGAAACTCTGTGAAATAGATCATCAGTAAGAAGCGTGCACATCGTTCATAGTTGTGCCCGAAAGAGGTTGCATGAGGAGGTTGCAGGAGATTAGAGGTTTCCTATCCTAAACTGTTTCTTATTTCGGTCGACATGCGATATGGTTATTAAATGTGTTATTATATTATATATATATAATTATATATATTATATATTATATTATATATATTATATTATATATATATTATATTATATATTATATTATTATATTAGATATGTTATTAAATTCTACATACGTATAACTGCTTCGGCTATGTTGCATTCACCTCGTTTGACTATTGCAGACTATTGACTATTTGACAATTGCAGAGAATGGATGACAAAGTAAAGAATGGAGAGAAATAGACAGAGCGAGCGAGCGAGATAAAGCAGAGAGATTATGCAGATGTTAGGTTATGGTTCGCTACCTTGCATTGAAGTGAGGGAAATAAGGGTTGGAAAGCGAACACACACAGAGAGAGAGAGAGAGAGAGAGAGAGAGAAATCGAGTGAGGGTGGGAATTGGGAGAATCACGCCGTTTTTTTTTTGTTTGTTTGCTACATGGCGTCGTATTGAAGATGTTTCCAGAATTTGTGCCGTCCAAGAACAGGAACGCCAAACAACAAGAACCAACCTAGACAGGCAGGAATCCTCCGCTTCCTTTTACTTTTACTTGGCTTTGCCACTTGATGAGCGCCACACTCGTGCCATCCGAACCAGCCATGCGATAGTTGCGTTTCACTCACCGCTGGCTGAATAAACCAGGCTTATAAAGTGAGGCTACACATACGTGAAGCGCCTAAGCCGCGCAAATTTGCGATTCCCCCGGCTGGTTCAGTGCGAGCCTATCTGCCGCATGCCGTGCACAAACTGCGTTATTACGATAGCTGTCACCGGGACCGAACTACTTTCATTTTTATCGCAGCGTTTATCATTCCTGGCGCGGAGTAACTACCTACAGACTTGCGATGAGGGACAAACAATTTGAATTTCCTGTCGAGTCCGGGGCCAGCGCGAACAGGTTTTCGCGCAAAAGAGCTGCTCGTTATGTAGGAGTATATATATGTATATCTTTCAGACTAGTTATTCGGAAGCTCCTTGTCCGCCATTCATTTTTTCTTTTTCTTTCTTCTCATTTTTTGTTTTTGTTTTTGCGAGCAGGATTAGATTGCGTTTGGTCTGGTCGGTCCCGAAAAACCGGTCGCGCTTTGCTCCCTGATGCCCACTGGGTGTCCTCTTCGCGTCACATTCCCAGCCAGTAAAAAGAAAAAAAAAGGAAAAGGGAAAGAGAGAGAGAAGCCCGCACAGCTGGTTGAGTGACGCATTCATCGTAACACGTGGCCTTGGGGAATTTGAGATCTCACTTCGTGTTGACAGGATTAGCGGGTTGGCCCTGGTGGTGTCCACTGCGAATCGGCGTATCCGCTGAAGTATTTTGTTGTATCTAGGTGACCTCCCTTATCACCTGATCGAGAATCACGACGTACATCTTGACGAGGCTATAGACGTACTTTATTAAAGTGTATTATTTAGATATAAGTGTTCTGTGCCTATAGGCATCCCTGCAGCCTGCTACCGAAGCTCGCACAGTTATAACGGAACCGAGGTTACCGTATATTGAATTAATGGAGAACGTACGTGCCATTGTTTAGTGATTGAGCAATGTTTAATTGCTGCATGTACTGAACTTTGTTTTTGAAAAAAAAGATAAATAATTAGCAATTGGTAAATGAGAGAAAAAAAAACGAGGCTGAATAAAAAAAAAGCTATGACTTGTTGGGAACTACCACTATTTGAGGCGGTCAACAACATTTGTAACCAGCTCGCACGATTTAATCAGTGAAAAAAAAAAACTTTAACCCTTCCATACGCAAAAGCTTCTTTTTGTGACAGAGAAGAGTATTGTCAGGAAGCGGTGGAAGACACTGAGAAAGCATCTTTGAATAAAACAAGTAGGATGCTTGCTTGAGAGTAAGTAGATTTGAAGTGTTGAGGACGTGTTACTGATATGACAGAATGGTTCACTGAACTTCTCGTGGAGCATCTGCCAATAAAGCTATGCTTATTCAGAGAAAGACATCGCAACCTAGCGCGATCTTCCACACTGCCTCCATATTCAGGGGTACGTTAAAGGTTCCGTCCCTTTTGGCGAGATTTTAAAAAAATTCTTCCAACAGGCACCGGCAAGGGGTCGTGGTTTCGAACACCGGTTGCGACAACGGAGCCCTCCACTATAATTCTGTTGAGTTGATGATGATAAGTTTCTGAACGTCATACCCCATCATTTTTAATAGGCTTGCTTGAGTGTGGCGTTAGAGTGTCTGCTGCCTGAAATTAGGATCAATAAGGTTTCAGAATAGTTTCTAGTGATAGCAAGAGAGGAAAATCACTTTTGTCGCTTTAACACTTAAGTTGCATATCGAAGGTATTTTTCGTGCTGTACAAAGATCATCAATGTTCACCTGGCATCGAATAACAACGCTCCTGTTTGTATTTGTCCAAGGGATCTAATTTATTCGCTTGGCGTTGCTTGCTTTACTAATTAAAAGTTGCTTGATTGATGGAAACAATATCTCAAAGGCAGCAAACTAACCGGATCCTTCTGTTAGTAAACACTACTGTGTCAGACTAGGGTTTGTTATCGGAGTGATACCTACAGGAATCCTAATAGATATGGGGTACGTGGACAAATTATTAATAGCAGCTTGGTACACGTCAACATAGAACTATTGGAGATCCATAGATTAAAAAAATGATGCAACCAAATTAAGTTCAGCGCTAAACACAGCCTTTTCTTAAGCTGAATAATGGTGTTCGAACAGTGTTCTTCATGACTTCTGGGAACACCGCCTAAGCTACGAAAGCCTCCATATGGGTGTGACAAAGAAAGCGCCCTTGTAGCTCCAGTCTTTAGGTGGCTTCCCTAGCAGGCTGACTAATCTAAACTTTGGAAAGTAGTAACAAGATTCAGCTGCCCACTTTCCACCGGCAAATGGTACATCAAGACGAAAGAGTATTTCACCGGTTAGAGCCCCTTAACCCGGTGACATATGACTTACGTGGTCGGTAGCGCGGACACGTTATGATGTCATAGCGCGTCAAGCCTGCTTACGAGGTTCGGAAAAGGCATAACAAGATCAGGTGCAATACGGTAACATGGCTTCGCACTTAGTGACTTGAATGTTTGACGTTAATAGTAAACAACAGCACACAGTGTCCTTTTTGTATTTGATGAGCTCTCACGAAGTGTGCGTGTTCTTGTGTGCCTGTGTGTCTGTGTTGCGTGGTAGTTCTGAAAGAGGACGCCATCATCATCATCATCAGCCTGGTTACGTCCACTGCAGGGCAAAGGCCTCTCCCATACTTCTCCAACAACCCCGGTCATGGTCAGGACGTCAAAGCAAGTGTAAAAGACTCGCGGACTCGACATCAACATGACCGAACCACGCAAATGGAGTCTGAAATGTAGAACCTTAAATTTAGAACTCGGGAGAGAGGGGCACAATTAAAGATAATCAAGGAATAAACCGATATGCTGGCGCTATCAGTAGTGTAGTATTGTTGGTCAACTTTTCTTGAAAGTGACAAGAGCTTAAAGCTCATTAGGCTGTTCTCTGCTCTTAAACCATCCCCATAGCGCATTGACCTCCATGCGCTACCTCTCACTGCACCAAAGTGAAGTAGCAAAAAATTTCAACGAATCAAAAGTCGAGAGTGTCAAGGCCGGGCGCGTGCAATGTTGCTGCTTCCTCCCTACCGCTGTTACCATTTTTAGCAGTCCCCATCGCGCATATTTATATATACTCGCACACTTGGTGCCTCCCTTATGCTGAGCTTGAAGCTGCAGAGTGGTTCTTGTGCGTGTGTGTTTAGTGCCTGTCGTATTCCATATATAGCTCTATCATCTCGCTCGCCTTCTACGGAGGATCGCGGCAACATTACGCGGAAAAAAAAACGAAAAAGGAGGGAGGGAGGGAGAGAGGGAGGGAGGGGTGGCTTGCGGGGTCTGCGCAACGCTCAGAATACTGCGGGTGACAAGTGGCCAATAATCGCCTCGAGGGGGTTGTAAGGAAAACGGTCCCTTTCCACCCCCGCTAGACGGCGCCGCGGTCGACACCAGGAGGCGCTGGCTAAAGCCCCCTAGCCTGTCAACGCAGTAGCGGTGACGACGCAGCTCGGGGCGGAAGCGAGGGAGCTTTGTCTTTAGCTGGGAGTCGGCCAAAGAGTCGTGTATGAGTCACGGAGGGAGCGTGGCCGTTTATTCGATTGGAGCCACTGGCCGTGCGGTCACTTCTAGCGTTGTTACGTACGCCCCCGGTCGGCACTCTCTTTCTTCTTAGCCACTTGCGCGCGCACGAACTGTAAGCACCGTGTCCGCGGCCTTCCGCTTCGGGAGTGCACGATGGGACAGGCTCCGGTAGGAGAGTCCTTATGTCATCGCTTTGGTTCTATTGTTCTTCTCCGTTCTCCCGCCGTGTTAGTGGTATTAAAGTGAAGAGTGGTGGCGGCGGGGGGAGGCTGTTTTCGGGCGCCGTTAATGACGCCTAATAACTTGCGCCAGAAGGGTTGGCAGCCCGTATTCCGGTGCCACCATTCCAGAAGAGCTCTCGGAAAAGTGGGGGCAGAGGTTCGGAGGAGGGAGGCAGGTAATGAAGCCCGGGTGGTTTTACAACCCTGTAATGTGGCGTCTGTTGAATGTCGTTTTAGTTAAGTGGCGTTAGCAAGATAGGAATGAGTGTGGCAGAGTACAGGAGACGTCTGCTGCCGAGGTATTGACGAAGCACCGTCATCGCGTATGTCCCGTATGTTCGCACGTCGTTAAAATGAAAGAAAGCAAAATGGACCGAGCACCGTAGAAGTGCCATGGCGGTGCGCAGGTATCAAGCACGTTAGTATGCAATGACCGCATTCACTCGCACCTTGAAGCGACTCACCAAACCTAAACGAATCGTCCATAATTTTTCTTTGCCTGCCGCCAATGGTGGTTTCTTTTTTCACTATGGGCGCGATATTGTACTAAATCTTGAATGTTGGCTTTGATGCTCGCCTTGTGTACCAACTCGTCTTATGTGCCGAAGGCTTTGATGCTCGCCTTGTGTACCAACTCGTCTTATGTGCCGAACTACCAGGCGCAGCCATATTCATCAGTTGCAGTCCTTTAAACCTTCAATGAATGGCTGTCGGGGTTTTCTCATCGCGTGATTGTATACAGGAACTGCACGCTATGTGTCATGCATTTGTTTTCTTACGTATTACAGGCGGTAAATGTAAACAGATAGTATTACTTATATAGAGGCCGGAGTATTGGAATTGGCTGATCACCCATTGAGGGGGCCGTGCGGTTAGGTGAGAGCCCTGGCGGGTGTTGCTGGTCTTTTACCCGGGCCCGCCCTGACGTTCATGTCCTCCTTTTTTGTTTCTCGTGACAGTGCGTGCAGAGGGAGGGAAGGGGAGAGGGGTTGTTGTTACAAGGAAGGCCCTCACGATCCGTAGTGTCTTTGTTCAAGGCTGCTGTTATCTAGGGCAAGTTAATAATGCACAGTGTGCAGGGGGTGCACAAAAGACAAGGGCCCGTATTCACACAAAAGCTCTTACGTTGGACTTGCTCGTAGAATAGAATTTCATCCAATCATCTTGCTGAACAAATTAGTAGCAAAGGCGACCGGCCAATGTCAAAGAGCATTTACGAACGAAAAGCTTCGTAAATTCGGCCCAAGGACTGAGTGAGACCACATATATGAATTTGTAACATATATGTAACACACAAACGCACACATACATGTGTATATATATTAGCCTAGTTGATAATATACTTTTATAAACTCAGAAGAAAGTGCGTGTCACGTGGTTCTGAGATTATGTACTTGCATGCAGGTGATATTGCCACGTGTTACGTGTTCAATAAACGTAAATAATGCACTGCCGTATGCGTCCTCGTGTGTCTCACTCAATTCTTGAGTTCTAGCGCCCCTCTTCCCCGATTCTCATTGACGGTGCTGTCTTGTATGCGCACACGAATCTCAAGGTCGTCCATTTTGACATACTTGGTTGGAGCTTCCTTGTACAAAATATTTCGTGCGTCGCGTACCTTTGTAGACTCCATCGCAGTGGCAAGACATGAAATGCGAAAGTCGATAATTTGCGATAGTTCAGAGGGCAGTGGCCTGCTACTTGCTGTTCAAAGCGAGATAAGTTATGTGAGGACAAGAAATTATTAGAAGAAAGCTGCCAAGGGCGATCTCGAGCATAGCATTTGCAGACGGGGCGAGAACGTTTGATTATTTTGTTACAATGTTACTTTATCCATCTTGAAGTTAGTGTGGCGGCAGTAAGCCTTCCCGAGGCTTTGGTGATGTTAAGCAACCATATGCATGATTCTGCGCTGAAGGATAAATTAAGGTGGCCCAGAGATATCATCATTATCATCAACCTATTTGTAAGTCCACTGCAGGACGAAGGCCTCTCCCTGTGATCTCCAATTACCCCTGCGTTGCGCTAGCTGATTCCAACTTGCACCTGAAAATTTCCTAATTTCATCACCCCACCTAGTCTTCTGCCATCTTCGAATGCGCTTTCCTTCCCTTAGCATCTATCCTGTAACTCTAATGACCCACCGGTTGTCTACACTACGCATAACAAGGCTTGCCCAGCTCCATTTCCTAAGGCGAAAGCCTTTACCTATAGGCTCATGGTGAAGTTTTGTCAGCAGACCTGACCGCCGGAGTGTGCGCCGAAGCGTCATCACGCCACATGAAAACAGATTAGACACATTAAAGAATGAAAAACGATTGATAATGACAGTTAGTAAATGATAATCTTATAATAGAGATTGGCAGAGGTTAATAATGACTAGTAATGACTAATAATGACTTGCAATGTCTGCTAATGACCTCGAAATGGCCAATATGTCTAACGACGGCTTGTAATGACTACAATTGATTAGAAATGAGTAGAAATGTATAGTAATGAGTAGTAATGACTAAAATTTCCAATGACTTGTAATGACTACGAAATGACCAATATGTCTAATGGCGGCTTGCAATGACTGCAATTGATTACAAATGATTAAAAGCTTACTAGTGCGCAGCAATTACTAATAATGACTGAAATGACTTGTAATGATATGAAATGACCAATATGTCTAACGACATCTTGTAATGACTACAACTGATTAGAAATTACTAAACATGCTTGGTAACGACCAGTAATGACTAATAATGACTGAAATGACTTGTAATGGCTATTAATGACTACAAAATGACCAGTGTGTATAACGGCAAATTGTAACCACTGCATTGAATTAGAAATTACTAATATGTTTAGTAATGACCAGTAATGACTAATAATGACTGAAATGACTTGTAATGACTACTGATGACTATGATATCACCACCTTGTCTAACGACAACTTGTAACGACTACAATTCATTCGAAATGACTAAAAAGGCTTAGTAATGACCAGTAATGACTAATAATGACTGAACTCACTTGTAATGACAACTAATGACTATGATATGACCAGCATGTCTAACGACGGCTTATAATGACCGCACTTCATTAGAAATGACTAAAAATGCGTAGTAGTGAGCAGCAATCACTAAAAGAAAGAAGAGAAAGAGAAGAGGCAAAGAGAAAGAGGCGAATGATAAAAGGAGAAAGAGTCGGCTCTCGCTGTTCACCTCTTAAGAGATATTTTAAGAAACCCTGTGATTTTTTCTTTGATGTCAACTAGAATGTCAGCTATCCCCGTTTGCTCTCTGATCTACTCTGATTTATTTTCTCTAAGTTTCCTTCTCATGATCAGGGTCCCCTGTGAGTAGTTGACCTAGATAAACTTACTCCCGTACAGACTCTGGAGGCTGAATATCGAGCCTGAATTCTTGTTCCCTTGCCAGGCTATGGAACATTATCTTTGTCTTATGCACATTAATATTCAACCCCACTCTTACTCTTTCTCGGTTAAGGTCCTCAGTCATTTGTTGTAATTCGTCCCCAGTGTTGCTGAACAGGACAATGTCATCTGTGAACCGTAGGCTGCTGAGATATGCACCGTTTATCCTCACTCCTAAGCCTTCTCAATCCAATAGCTTGAATAATTCTTGTAAGCGTGCACGGAATAGCATTGCAGATATTGTGTCTACTTTCCTGACCCCCTTTTTGATAGGTAACTGATAGGCAACGAAGGTGTAGGCGGGGCAAAGTCACAGAAAAAGCACGGCGATGGAAACGCTGTATTTTTAACGCGATAGCTTAAGGGCCCCGTGTCGCAGAATGTCGGGCGTCCAGCGTCTGACGTCGTTCCCGCAAAAATAATTTCGACCCACGCATACCCAGGCCCTCCATCTGGCGCAATAAAGTTACCGAACTAATAAAATTTCTCAAGCTAAAATACGTAGAAAAATCGTAGAATACGGCTTATACGCAATTTCCAGACATGACAGCGTCAGAGTGTAATTGGAATATATGAGAAAACCTAATTTTCTTACGCGATAACTGAAACAAACCCCTTTTCCAGCGTTTATATCATTCATAAGACCGGCACGCGCAAATCTTGAAGGCCACGGAGCGGTGCGCCCAGTTCTTTGCAACACCTCCAGATGGCGCTCGCATCCGCCGCATCGCGACCCACGCAAGAGGCGGAGTTTCTACCAGAATGCCCCCTTCGTGTGTAGCATTCGCCGCCAGCGTTTCCCGGTAAACATCACAGTTACATACGCTGCAGTTGCCGGTAAGCGTGAGAAGCATTCAGGGACCTTCGAATCCTATCACGTTCCACTCTTAACGGCAAAGTTTAAGCGTCCTCCAATTTTTTTTTTGGTAATTTAATAATTAAGTACGCAAGAGCTAAATAAAAGAGCGGTGTCTTGTTAACACGAACCGCAAATATTTAGGGTGAAGTCAAAAAACAGCTTGAAGACAAAAAGTAGAAGCTAGGTCGCGGATGCTATCACACCTTTTCAAAAAACATTGGTGTCATCCACCGGCGCATCCATCCATCCATCCATCCATCCATCCATTCATCCATCCATCCATCCATCCATCCATTTATCCATCCGTCCTTCGCACCTGACACAACTATTCTCCTGCCGACTTCCAGCAGAGATGCGATACCCGCCAAAACACTCATCGGAGCGCAGTTTTCTGAACCCGCCGGCTTCCCAGAAACATATACGCAACGCCTGACAGGAGTCCCGATCGCACCATCGCCGCGCCCTCAGCCTGAGATCAAACGACTCGACTCGCAGAAGCACAAGCTGGCGAGCCTTTTGTGAAGGGGGGGGGTGGAAGGAGGAGCTCGTGCGGTCCAAGGGGAGGGGGGAGGAAACAAGGACCCTCCACTGAGTGTTGACGCTAAGACTGGCGGCCAAGTTTGTCGCGGCTTCGATACAAACACGACGGTGCGACCACCACGGAGGCGGCATGAGCGCTGCAGCGCTGCCGCTTTGCGTGCGTGTATGCGCAACCCTCGCAGTTGCCAGGTGACGCGCGGCGCGCAAAGGCATTCCAATAGATGGCCGACTCTTGAGCGGCCATCGTTGTGCCCGCGCCGACCGTCGCCCGGTCTTCAAGAGAGGCGCGCCAGGCGCTCGTCGCGGAGATATAGGCGGGTGTCAGTGAGAGTGCGGCCAGCGAGAACCTTGAGGAATGCCGCCTTGCAAAGAAGAAATCTTGTCTTAGGAGGAAGTAACAAGCAGCAGGAAAATAACAATAAGAGAAGCAAACGCAACAGGACGGAGAGAGGCGCCACGGCTTCGTCCACTTGGCGAGTGACAGCCGCTCGCGGCTGCTCTCACTTGACGACGTCGTCGGCTCGATCGAGGCGTTGACGATGTAAACACGTCGGCGCGCCCGACGCACCTTTGTTGAGCGAAGACGTTGAGTCTTCGCTTAAGCCGAGCTTTTTTTTTTACTCGGTGCACGTGTTCCGGGCACGCGCCACGTGCGCGCAGCGAGACGAATCTGAGCTTGAACGGTTGAGCCCCCGGTTCCACTCGAGGAACCGGAATTTAAATCCCGTCGGGCACGCCTCACTTCAAAGCGCAGGTGCTTCTATCGGTTGGCCGGTGGTTATCAGAGTCGCGTGTATACTCATCGCTGGTGGTATCGTTGCTCATACAGTTTGATTTTGTTGTCTTCCGTCAACGTTGTTCAACGGAAGCTTGACAGAGACTGAACTGTATTCTAAACTTCCACGTCTACTTGTTGCTTTAGTATTTCGCAGCTTGGCTATACCAGCACACATTTTCCGTTCTCCCCTGTTTCAGAGTCCTGGCTCTTTCATTCTATGTCATTATCGTAATATATGGGACCACAGAAGGACAAGGAGACCGGTCATCAGCATGTTAACCCACCAGCCTTAAATTCTTCAATAACTAATTTCTTGCCATCCTGAAGCCTTCCGAGGAGTGTGAACTCGCTGGAGTAATCGGAACGACTCAACATATAATTTGTTGTATGAATCTTCTCATGCCATGTGAAGATTCTTCGTAATCGTCGAATTACTGTTTCGCGAGCAACGGACGCATTCCATTCGATATACGAATCACTGACCCGCTGAAAACCTTAGCACAAGACGCTGTCAGAGTCTTCTCAGAGCAGATTGTGCTTGAGCCTGAGAAAAAGAAAAGCAGCTTGCCTGGTTTCTTGATACGAAAACTACAGAGTAGTTTCTTTCCCACGCGTTTAATGGCGTCACCTTGTACCAAGGGGCAAGGAAGCCCACGCAACGAACCTGCCACAACCATCAGAGGAACTAAACTGGGTCTTTGAACATCTCCGAAATGCGTTCTCAACCCTTCGAGGCCAGCCCACGACTACTCTTCACGGGCCCGGCCTCAAATGGCATCCGTAATTACATCTCGCCACACCGCCGACCTCTTTACTATCTCCCTCGGCCCACACTTAAAGTCACTATCAGGCCGTCAAGTTTCGCAAAGCGTTCGCTGCCATTTCATCGGCAGCGGCTGCAGGAGGGGCCATTTTCGAAATAGTTATGAGGGGTGGGGGGGATTCCGGTTACTCCGGAGCTCAGTTTGACCGGCTGAATGGCATTCGTGCGACGGAGGTTACGCATGCAAATAACCCCGAAAATGGCTCGCCCCGGCAGCAGTGGAAGAGCTAGCTCTTTCGCCGGCACGTGGTCATGAGCAGCTCCTAGCGCGGTGGGTGTATGCACGCCATATAGAAAGGCGACGTCGAGGCGCGTGCGTCTACGGGGTCGACAAGGCGCGGGCGCCGATTAGATCTGCTCGCGGAAGGTCGAGCCCGTCGCAGTGCCTTTTTATCTCCGCCGCCGACGTCCAGGCGTCCGCGGCGACGTCGTAGTCGTCGTCCCAATAACAGCGCCGTGCGAACAATGGGCCCATAGGGGCAGACCCGGAGCACCGAGATGGGTCGACCTTCTTTTTTCTTTTCCCCTCGTTTTTCCTGTGGCCCTTTTCTCCGCTGCTTTCAGCGAGATGTGCATTTATGTTAGCCTCGGCTGGTCGCACGAGTGCCCCGGGAAGCCTCTGACATTTCCATCTTCTCGTAGTTCGTCCAACGATATACAGCCGCCGTTTACGATTGCCTGTGCATATTTCGAGAGGTCATGGCCGACCAGCCGCGGTGGCTCGAGTGACTGTGGCGCTCTGTGGCTCAGTGGCTAGGTTGTGGGTTCGATCCGGCGGCCGCATTCATATGAAAGCGAAATTGAAAAAAAAAAATAAAAGAAAACGTTCGTGTATCTAGATTTAGGTGCACGCTAAGAGGCCCCCGTGGTGGAAATTAACATGCAGCACTGTTGTTGCACGTCAAGCAGACCTTGCAAATGACTGGGCACGCATGTGCTTGTTTCATGGCAAGCACAACAGGCACCACCGTGTAGCGGACGAAGACGAAGTTGTTCCGCATCGGAAAGAAGTTGTTTTGGAGAAGACAGCGCCATTATGTGAGGAGCTGACAAGGAAGCAGTCAAGCAAGAAAGCAGTCTAGCTAGTTAGCTATAGCAACCAAACGATATGGCATTGACCGTAGTTAAAGCCTCCTGCTGCCGTGGCAGTAAATCCGCTGAATGCCACCGGAACCACAATGTTTGTCTTTTTTGTCTTTTTATTTGATGAGGATTCTAGATTTGAGGCAGGCACCTTAGACTCGTTTTGAATAATAACTACTCTTGCTTTTTTTTTCTACTATGCGCAATAGAGATATTCGTGCTTTAATGGTTTGCGTCCTGTGTCCCGTCGCCCTACCAACTCGAATATTAAACATTGTGGCTTCCGTATTCGCAAGCGTGCAAAGCAAACTATCCCCTCGGAACATCGGCCACAGGAAAGGGCGATTCGTTCAGCTTGAATGTAACGATTGGACAAACGGATTATGCACTCGCACAACGAAGGTGTCCGACGCTGTTGGAACTTCTTGGGCCTCAATGTGTGCGCCAGGCAACGATGCCTGACGGGAATCGTGGGCCCTGTGACGCACTCAGTGTGAGAAATACGGCACATAGAGTGAAGTGTATGCAGAACTTGCAGCATGCGGCGGTAAATGCCGCAAAAAATGGCAAAAATAGAGAAACGTATTGATGAATCTCTGTACAATAAACACTGGAACGACGGAAATGCTCAATAAGTAAAAAGGCTTACACTATTCACACACAAATATATTGCTATGAAAAACAGCGTTCTAATCGCCCAGGACGGGAAACACAGGTCTAAGAAATTTTCTGACGCCCTAGCTGGTTGGTTTCGTTTCGTTTCAATCAATCGATCAGTGCCCAGGAACAACCTCGAGGGTCTGGGTGCTGGCGCAGTTTAGATAATAATAATAATAATAATAATAATAATAATAATAATAATAATAATAATAATAATAATAATAATAATAATAATAATAATAATAATAATAATAATAATAATAATAATAATAGCTTTATTAACAAATCTTGCAAGCACAATTACAGAAATCAGGCTCGCCAAAGCCGTCGCAGTGGCTTGCAGTGCGAAACTCGGCAGTCAGCAACAAGCCTCAGCCACAATACATCGTATATTATAAAAAAAGAAAGGAAAGAAAAACAGAATAAGAGTGACACTGAAACCTATTTGTAGGCAATTAAATACAAGGCACAAAAGCGGGTAGAAACCGAAGACACGATTCATAATGACGCAGATGGGAAAATATGACGCCCATAGTCACTCCACGTATAATTTATAATTCCTTTAGTTAGTTTTGAGAATGTCGCGTATGTATTCACAAGAAGTGGTTCCGGAGGGAAAAGCATTGAATACGACGGGAACCTAATAGGCTCGAGTATATCTACCAAATTTAGTGAGTGTGTGAGGAACTGAAAAAGCGGTTGTATGAAGTAAAGGGCGGCAAAAGACAGTGTGTACTTAGGTATCGGTTCAGAAATGTTTGAGTACCACTGTTTGAAGAAAAAAGTGATTGTAAATTCGCCAATCCTAGCATCTGATAAAGTTTAACATCTTGCGGGCTGCACACGTTATGAGGGACTATTTTTAACATGCATTTAAAAAAAAATTTGGAGGGTGTGTAAGCTTCGTCTGTAAGAGTGGAACGCGATAGCCTTCTAAGTTCCCCGAGTGCTTCTTAAGATTCCCGGCAACTGCAGCTCATGTAACCGTAATGTTTACCGGGAAACGCTGGCGGCGAATGCTATGCACGATGTCGAGCTTTGATTCGGTTCTTTTCTTTCTTTTTTTTTGATGGCGTGCAAGGGACCGAGGGCGCTGCGCCGCTCAAGGGTGCCTCGACGCGCGCAATCCCCTCCGCCGCGAGAGGGCGCCCGCATCGAGGCGCCCTACGCCGCTACCGCTAAGAGGGACCTCTAACGGCAGCTGGAAAACGCTATCGCGTTAAAGGGGGTTGGTGTTTTGAGTTCCCGCGTAAGAGAATTGTGTTTTCTCGTATATTCAAATTACAGTCCGACGCTAACATGTGCGTAGGTTGTGTGTAAGTCGTACTTCGCGAATTTTCTACCTATTTTACCTTGAGAAAGTCAATTAGTTCAGTAATTTCATTGCACCTCATGTAGGGCTTGCGCGGTTGGCTATGCGTGGTTCGAAATTCTTTTTGCCAAAGTGTTGTCCAACGTCGGACGCGGGACGCCGACGCCGGTCTTTGTGGCCAGGCCAGGCTTTGGGTCAGCCAGGCTTGTGCCCTGCAAGACCGACATGGCTGTTCGTGTGTTGACTGCAGTCCCTCAGTTGGGCTGTACCACAACAGCCCCCTTGTCCAGGAAGGACCGTTGGCCCCAACCAAGTCCCCCCACCCAGGCAGCCCGGGTTGTGGGGGTGGGGAGCACCGGGGTCAATGTATCGAATGATGCTGGGTTGATGAATACATGAAAGCTCTGGGACGCGGCGCCTCTGGCTGCCAAGTCCTCTTCCCATCTGTCAACGGTGCCGGTCTTTGTGGCTTTGCGTTAGTAAATGTTGACTCCGACATTTCTTTCAAAACGTGCCATGTATACAATGCTTCGTACTTTGTATATGTTATCGTCCTGGTGCAATTGTACCGTCCTTGTGGCTCAGTGTTCGTATCGTCTTTTCTTGTAATGAACTTCTTTTAGGAGCCCTTAACGCTGTCGCGTTAATAACATATTTACACTTTGATGCCAAATATTAGAACAATGAACAGTTGTTGTATTCCATACCTCAGTACACTCTAGGCTAACGAGTGAACCTAAAGGTTCCTGACAGACAGAGGTAAAGACACTTTGATGCGATAAAATAAACAGACGACTCTACGGAACTAGGCGCATGTACGTACAAGGTAAATGAATCGAGAAAAGACCGCAAATAAGCCATATGACCAAATAGAATAATAATAATAATAATAATAATAATAATAATAATAATAATAATAATAATAATAATAATAATAATAATAATAATAATGATAATAATAATAATAATAAGTTATTATTTACATGGAAAAGTACAGTTTGGTGCAGTACGCTGTAGCATTTGAGTGCCATGACATGTTCTAACTTCAGGGTAATACATGTACATGTTAAATAGGGAATTTTAAAAATAGCGTAACCTAGTGGCTTAGCGTACATAAAAAGCCTAACTTCATTGTAGGCCTTTGCGTCCTCTTGTAGGCCTGACAGATTGCGCCCTCTTACTTTGGCTCCCCTATTTCTTAAACTTCCTAATGTCTGATATAAGCCCTACGGTACACGTAAAGTTGGTGCCTAATGAACTGACACTCTGGGAGGAGAGGATACAATTTGTGTCTATAGGGCAATCAATAAAGAAACATCAGAAAAAAAATACCATAGCTTTTGTTGCTAATTTGGTTCCGGCTGGACCTAGTCCGGACACACGCGAGCCCCCGGTGAACTAATAACGGCTCGACGTTTCTTTTTTTTTTTCTTCCCCGAGTATACTCTCGCTTAAAAGTGGCGTCTCTAAATCATCCTACCCGCAGTTCAGCTCATCTTCCAGCGTACACCAGGATATCTCGTACACGTGGGAGGAATCACGAACGTTTGACAACAAATTCCTCGCGCAGATTCGTGTTCCCAGATTCGGGGGCCCTGTAGCATTCACCATGCGATGAGGCGTGATCCGTAATTCGGATCCGTGTCGGCACGCCGATTAGGGCGAAGCTTATAAGGCGAGGATGAAAGCAGCTTGCCAGCTCGAAACGTGAAGTGGCCACCCGCAGAGAAGTCAGTAGTTGCTCTTGCGATTTTTCCGCTCGAGGAGGCGGACTCTTAGGCGCAGGTGCGATCTGTTAACGGTACATTGGGCTCCGCAGCTTTCTCTGTATTAGGAAGGAAGGAGATGGCGGAACGCAACTTACGCAACTTTTCACACACACACATATATATATATATATATATATATATATTGTAGTGGGGATCAAGCAACGCACGCAGTAGTGGACACTGGCTGGGCGGCAGGTGCGAGAGAATATCGCGAGCTGATGACGCCGGCTGAGACTGTGTTTGCTCTGCCCGTCGTGCGGTACTTCCGCCTGCCGTCCAACCTTAATAAACCACTCTTTCAAAGTGGTGGAGGTGCAGGGTGTTAAAACCTCGAACTCCGAAGTTGGACGCTACCAACTGGCGCGACAATGCCTGACGAAACCACCCAGCGGGCCGGCGTCGCCCGGTCCGGCGCGATGTGGGAGGGGCAATGTGCGTTTCACCGCGCGTTGGTAGCTCTGTGGAGCAATGTCGCGCGTCAGTTCTAGCTATGTTAAGGGCGTACCCACCAGCGTTTGCGGCTTAGGAGCTTCATACATTTTTTTCTTTCACTTACACGATTCGTTTGAAAGGAGAAGCTGCACGCTATCCAGATCGGGAGAAGGACGCCACTTCAACACAAGGCACGTACCCACTTGATTGCCGCCGTCTTCAAGCTCTTAATCCCTACAAATCTCGCCAGGTGCTTATATACATGCGCACTCAACAGTAGTTTGTTCTTCGCAAAAGCAAATAATCATCCAGGGAAAAAAGTTGCGGCTTCCATAGTAACAACGAAACTAGAGTGTACTAAACGGAACCACCCCACCGACGCCGCGCAAGCCGCACGCTTGTGCAGAGCCTCACTCACCGTATCCGCAAGCTGTCGTAAAGTCTCAACCCTTTTAAACGTTACAAATGGTGTACCTATTCTATTATCGAATAATAATAGAAAAAATTCGAATATTTGACTAGTTTCCATGTTGTTTTTATTTAACGATGCAGGCATGGATACTTTGTGAGCAAGAGGCAACCTTGCGCATCGCTGCGACGGATATCGCGCTGACGCAAACGCGTGTGAAAGCTGTGAGCGAAAATCGCTCTGCGACGTGCGCGGCAGAACGATTTTTTTCGCCCCAATAGCGCCATGTGAAACAGCCTTATACATCACGATACCGCGACTATTCTTTCCGGCGCCAGTATTACACGCCACAGGACGCGCCACCTGATGTGTACGCCAGAGACCCCGAGCCTGACTCCGCGTTTCAACCCTTCCCTTCCCGTCACTCATCCTCGGTCGCCACGTCGCCGTTCTTTGTCACCTATGCGTCGCCGAACCAGCGCTGAGACGCAAAACTGACGGCCGCAGCTCCGGAGGCACGAGCTGCGTCGTCGTCGGCCTGTTTAAGTCCTCGCTTATCCCCCGCCAATTATGTCCAAGTTTTTGTGGAAGGTGTTCCAACTCTTGCGCTCGTCTATACCCGTGCCACTATATCCGCAATTAGTCAGAAACTTCGCCGCTTCCTTCGTAAAGTGACAACGCCCCCTACAGGGTTTTCCCTCAGTACTGCGAGGGCATATTGAATGCATCCAGTTGCAGCAAGTACGGGCAAAGTCGTTATTGGAGATGTACTCTATACAACATAGAGTTTATTGTGTTGCCTTCGTGTTCACATGATGTGATCCTTAGGTGGTATTTCTTATTGCGCCATCACGCCGTTATAGACTGCGCTCGCGCTCAGGTGGAACTGTCTGTGTTTGGCGATGCACCTTCTGCCCATGTGCCCATGCCTGGTGTTGAAAAGCTTGTCGTGACTGCTAACACTACCCTTCCCCTCTCAGCGCCGTCGTTGTTCATGTTTACTTTATTGCCCTTATTGAAACTACATTTCTATTCGCGCCGTCTGACGAATTCAGTCGCCGCCACCATGCGTCGCTGCCATTTGCCGTCCTAGCACTTCACCAGGATACCTCCAGAATGCTTATTTCCAACACTATCTCGTGCCCTCTCACGCTACGCCGTAATGAGACGCTTGGCCACGTTCATTCCGTCGCCGATGATGTTATCGTGCTTATTGATTCCTCTGAGCCAATTCCGAAGCCTGAGCTGAACACGTTGACACCGCATCTTGCCTGACGTGTCCTCGGACATATTTTCCCTTTCCATCGATAGCAACCTCGCTCCGGATCAACGTGCGCAGCTTCCTACTATTCTGAACGAGCTCACAAGTTCGTTTGACTTCCACCAACCATCGTTAGGTCGAACGAGCACCGCTGTTTACAAAATTGACACCGGAACCAACACCCCTTTGTGACAGCGTCCCTACCGTGTATCGCCAGCGGAGCGTCGTATAATTACGGAGCAAGTTAACGACTTGCTTCAGCGTGTAGTCATCAAGCTATATAGTCCTTGGTCATCCCCCGTTGTGCTGGTCAATAAAAAAGACGGGTAAGTTAGGTTCTGTGTTGATTACCGGCGTCTCAACAAAATTACTAGAAAATATGTTTGCTCTCCTCCCCGCATAGACGACCCCCTAGACTGTCTACAAGGCGCCGAATTCTTCTCTTCACTCGACCTGCGTTCCGGTTATTGGCAACTCCCGATGGCCGAGTGTGATCGTCCGAAAACGGCGTTCGTCACCCCGGATGGTCTGTACGAATTCGCAGTAATGCGATTTGTACTTTGCAGTGCGCCTGCAACATTAGAGCGAATGATGGACAGCATCTTACGTGGTCTAAAATGGCAGATATGTCTGTGTTATCTAGATGACGTTGTCGTGTCCGCCCCCGATTTCGCTATACATCTCGCCCATTCGCACACGATTCTCCAGTGCCTTATCAACGCAAGCCTTCCACTCAACCTGAAGAAGTGTCACTTCGAGGCTCGCCAGCTCACCATACATGTCTTAAAACAAGGAATTCTTCCTGACCCTGACAAACTTCGCGCCGTCGCGGAGTTTCCTAAGCCGACCACCGTAAAAGAACTGCGCAGCTTTGTGGGCTTGCTCGTATTTTCGTCGCTATGTCCAGAACTTTGGCTCCATCATAGCAGCGCTTACGAAAAGACTTGCTGGCCGTGGTAACCTTTCAAATTGGACTAAAGCCTGCGACGACGCCTTCACTACATTACGGCATCTGCTTACCTCATCACCCATGCTGCGCCATTACGACTCGGCTGCACCAACCAAAGTACACACGGACGCCAGCGGCGTCGGCCTTGGTGCAGTACTCGCGCAACGCAAACCAGGCTTTTCTGAGTATGCTGTCGCGTATGCTAGCCGTGCCCTCACCAAGGCGGAATCCAACTACTCGGTAATTAAAGAAGAGTGTCTCGCGATTGTATGGGCAATAAGCAAATTTCGTCCCTACTTATACGGCCACACTTTCGACGTGGTGACTGAACATCACGTACTGTTTTGGTTGGCATCCCTGAAGGATCCTTCTGGTCGCCTTGGACGTTGGGCTCTATACCTGCAAGAATTTGGCATTCGCCTGGTGCAGCGATCAGGGCGGAATCACTCTGACGGTGATGCGCTCTCCCAATCTCCCTTGAAATCGACTGCGGAACCGCATTCAACTGACGCCTTTCCTTTGGATGCTCTTGCCGCCATAGACATGCCTTCTGAACAGCGAATTGACCCCTAGATCATCTCCCTCCTGAATGTTATTTCTGCTCCGCCAACTTTCGCACACCCACGTGCACTTCGCCGCCAAACCACGCACTTTGCGATACGGGACGAAGTATCATATCCTCGCAACTATCAACCGGATGGCCTTAATGGACTGCTTGTCATCCTTAGCCACATGCTGTCCGATGTCTGCGCATACTTTCATGCTGACCCTCAACATGCTCACGCTGGTGCGCTGAAAACGTATGAGCGGCTCTGATAACGTTATTACTGGCGTGGCATGTACACATATGTCCGCAATTACATTTGGTCTTGCCAATTGTGTCAACGACGGAAACCATGCATTTACCCCTTCGCCCGGCCTCCTGCAGCCTTTACCGTGTCCTTCACGGCCCTTCTTCCGTGTTGGAATCGATCTTGATGGCGAAGTTCCGTGCTCTGTCGCTGGTAACAGATGGGTTATCGACGCCGTCGACCACCTAACACGGTATTCGGAAACGGCGGCCCTTCCTTTGGCTGGTGCTTGTGACTTAGCGAACTTCATTTTGTCCTCCGCCATGGTGCACTACGCGGACAACTCAGCAACAGAGGGCGTGTGTTTTTATGCGATGTCCTTCAGGAGATCCTTCGTTCATGCCGTACAGTTCACCCGCTGTTAGGGTTGGCGTCTGACACCACGTGGCGACAGGTCATTCACCCTACCCCCAGAGCCGGAGCCCACGGGCGACCTCATCCCCTTCCCCTCCTCTCATGGTCGTGGCATCGTGAGTGCATACCTCATCCCCTTCACCTTCTCTTGGCCGGACCCCACGGCACCGGAGAGGTCATTCACCCGACCTTCTCCCCGGATTCGTCGAAAAGAGGATCGACTTCTCCCTCCTGTGCTCGGTATTGCTGGAGGAGGGGCCCTCTCTCCGTGCCTGTCACGTGTCATCGACGGAAGCAAGATCCCGCCCACACTTGTAGAGAGCTATTTAAGGGGCTCCGAAATGTACTTTGTTAGACTTCATACTTCATACTTCATGCTTTTCTTATTTTCTTTCAACTACCTTTGAATAAACAGTGCAAGTTTCGCACTAGCAAATCGTCTCGCCCCTGCTTGGTCGCCATGATCTACCGGATGCCTGCAGCCCGCCGACAACGCCACGCTACCCAATAAGTAATGTCGGTCGAGCTTCGATAGGAAGGCGCCGCTACTTCTCGGCAGCAGTACGGTACGCTACCCTGGAGTACGCAACCCCGCACACAGCCTACCACCGGCAGACCAACGGACTCATGGAGCGCTTTAACCGCACGCCGGGCGACATACGGTCCATGTACATTACTTCTGACCACTCCTACTGGGATGTCGTTCTTCCCTTCGTCATTTACTCGAATAATACCGCGACACAGTCAACAACCGGCTTCTCACCCTTCTTTATTTTATATCGCCACGAACCATGCACCACACTCGACAACATATTGCCGTATCGTCCGGACACCTCCGAATTCAGTCCAGTTTCTGAAATGGCTCAATATGCTGAAGAGTGTCGGAAGCTGGCCCGCTCCTTTACATCGGACAACAAAGCCCCACAAAAAGATCGCCATGACCGCAATCTGACTGAACAAGCTTTCGCCGTCGGCTTCCTCGTCTGGCTCCGCACACCATTTCATTCCCCTGGCCTGACTCCTAAGTTTGCCCCCAAGTACCTAGGACCGTTTCGCGTCATCGAATGCCTGTCTACCGTCACCTATGTTACTGAGCTGATCAACCCATCCTCCGACAAACGTCTTCGCATGTTCCTACACAACGCTTTCGCACTTTCCTGCACAACAGTTTCGCACTATCCTGGACAACATTTTCCCATGTTCCTACAAAATACTTTCGAACGTTTTTGCCCAACAGTTTCTCACGATCCTACAAAACATTTTCGCATGTTCCTACACGGCGCTTTCGCACGTTCCTAGACAACGCTTTCGCACGTTTCTATACAACAGTCTCGCGCGATCCCGCAAAACGTCTTCGCATGTTCCTACGCAACGCTTTCGCACTTTCCTGCACAACAGTTTCGCACCATCCTGCAAAACATTTTCGCACGTTCCTACACAATGCTGTCGCACGTTTCTGCACAGCCACTTTCGCACATTGCTACAAACCATTTTCCCACGTTACTGCTCAACGTTACCACACGCTCCTACACAATAGTTACGCACGTTCCTACGCGACGTTCGCCGGCCGCCGCCTGCGCATTTATAATGTACTGATCGCAGCACGCGCTGCCCCCTGCACTGCACTGCAGTGACGGGCCTCACTTTGCTATAAAGCATTACTGCGTAAATCGTACTGAAGAGAGACAGAAAAAAAACCAGAAAGACACGATGGGTCAAAGAAATAAACGGTCTCTGGGGGTAAAAGGGGAGACCGCCGGCGCCGCCCATGACGATAATATGCTGGGGCAGGCATAAATGCCAGAGATAAGGATACCGTTGGCCACAAGTGGAGCGAGAAATGCCCATGCAAACGAAAAAGAAAGTGACGAAAGGGCAGCGAGAACAGACGGCACACCTGCCCTTCCTTTAGCTCCCTTCACGGCTTCTCAACCCTATCTCGCCTCGCAAGGCAGTGGCAGTGAAGACGTTGACGACACATGCCAGAAGAAAAGCAGAAGTAAAAAGAAAATAACAACGAGACAGGAATGACGGAAGCGTGGGCCCGTGAAAGTGAAATCCGCGCACGAGGAGGGGACACTTTGGTGTTGATACTTCGTCTCGAAATGGCTGGCAAGGGCGCCGTAAAACAATCGCCTGTCGTTTCATTTTTTTTCTCTGCATGCTTTTACGCGAAGTGGCAGGTAGGGTGCATTTTAGATTATGGAGTTTTACGTGCCAAAACCACTTTCTGATTATGAGGCACGCCGTAGTGGAGGACTCCGGAAATTTCGACCACCTGGGCTTCTTTAACGTGCAGCTAAATCTAAATACACTGGTGTTTTCGCATTTCGCCCCCATCGAAATGCGGCCGCCGTGACCGGGATTCGATCCCGCGACCTCGTGCTTAGCAGCCCAATACCACAGCCCCTGGACAACCATGGAGAGTGGTAGGGTGCACTCTAGAGAGATCGCTTTGATACCCGTATGAAGTGAACCGGCAATGAACGGTCAAGGAAAGCATAGGAAAGTTAATTACATCTTTTTCTTCAATTGAAATGTATATTAAAATTGAGAGTTAAATTTTCTATGAGCTTCATATCTTTAGTAAAGATTTAAAAAGGGAAGGCGATGAAAGCAGAACGAAAGAGAATGAGCCTCCGGTGGGAGTCGACCCTGCAACCTTTGCATGACGCGTGAGCGCTCCACGGGCTGCACTGCAACGCTTAAAGCGAGAGCAGGCAAAGAATTAAGAACCGCAAGACATGAGCTGGCGAGTTCGTTCTCTTGTGGTAACTACAGAATAACAATTTTAGTTCTTGCGATTCTGATTTTTTTTCTTTTAGACTGCTAATGTACAAACTGCGCGGCTTAACAGAAGGCTGGCTATAGTAGCAATTCAGCGAATTTAGGAGGGAAAAATGCCTTTTTATGCCACTGAGTTTCATCGGATTAGTGTCGTTGGACAATCATCGCGCTTAGCATTGCTCTCGGAGCAGGTATACCGAACATTTCTAGTTCAATTACTGCTACGAAAGTGGAAAACCCTCTCGTGCCGAATGTGCCGTGTGCGACACGATCGCTTTTCAGTACGTCTTGCTTCCTTTTCTGAATGACAACATTGGTGTCGTGAATGTGCAAGGATAGTCTTGTGCTTGGTCGACTTTTTTTATCGTAGGGTTATAGTCTGATAAAGTAAGACAGGGCCACATCTTGGTGTCTAAGACACCACCTTTGCCATGAAGGGACGAACACAAACATGGCAGCTATAATTAGCTATAATTATTTGGACACTACGCTTACCATTCGTACTGTAGTGTTCATTTCTAAGTCGTATTGCTTCAATGCGCTTGATGTCATTTATTTTCCGCCACTGTAATGCCTGCAAAAGTGCTGTGGATATCGTACAAATGAAACAAAATAAAATAAATAAACAATTGGCTGCTAATTCTCTTGGCGAACGCTGGAGAGCCGCATGTCACTCGTGATGAAGCAAGGTAACAACAACCCGGTCATCACCGGCAGTTGGGCAACAAAGGCAAGAGTCCGCGAAGGTCCAGCCCCAATGTCAACGCAAAGAGACAGGTGGCGTAGCAGCCGACAGTCTCATCCACGGCACCCGTTCGTGCGCATGACGAATAGCGGGTCGTTCTCACTGTATCACTGTAACAATGCCCGGAGACGCTATGTTGATAACCGCGGGGGCCCCGGAGACAAAAAAAAAAAGGATGAAGAAAGAAGAGCGCCGTCGGAATGCATGGCAGTCCCGATATTAGACAGATTAGCGCTGGCGCCGCACTTCTCGTACGACGCCAGGCGCGTGCTGTGTATCTGGGAGCCATGCTAACTATACACGATATCTTTGTTCTTCTTCTTCACGCTGTGGCGACGTCAGTTCCGCGTAATGGATTTCCTCTTGTGGACTGCCTGTGGACAAACGTGGTAGGGGTAACGTCATCTGACGTGTTCGAAATGAGCTGCATGATAAGGTCTTAATAAAGGGAAAATCAGACAGCCACCCGTTCGTAGCAATTGCTACAAAGGAAACCCGTACGGGTTCCTCGAAAGAAAAGCCTCGAAGTTGAAGAAAAATTCCGGGACTCGAACGCGGGACCACCGCTTTTTCGGGGCAGCCGCTCTAACATCTGAGCTAACCAGGCGGCTAGCAGACGGTAGGGCGAATTTAAGACCTTACACGTGACTGGATATTCCTGGCGCCTCTAGATGTGTGGTAGTATGGTTGTGAGAATAGATCTGTATTTCTCCGTGCTCTCTCTTTCCATAGATTGATTTCCTATTTAGATAATAATTCTTATTTGGTTTCTGTACGATATTCCTTGGAAGTAAAAGCTCGAAAATTTCGGACTAAGGTGCGCGCGGCAGCCTCGAAATGTTAGTATCTTAGTCAATGCGGCATGGTTAACTCGGCAAAAAAAAAATAATAAAACCTAAACGCAATACCTGTCTTTCTTGAGCAAGGTCTGTGAGTTGGACACGAGTGCGAAGGGAGGGAAAGTACATTCTCGGTAAAATTTGACATGAGGAAGGGCTTGTTGTGGAGCGGGCATGTCAATTTCCACAATATCTTCAAGCCCGCCGCTATCATACCCGCACGAGTGCAATTTAATTATCCTCAGTAAGTAGCGTTTTCTTCCATTTGCCGAATCGAGAAAGGCGAGATAGCAGTCTTATTGCTGGCGATGAGACATCTGTACGATAGGTATAATCCGCCACAGTGAATCTTTGTGCCCACGGCGCACGTCCTCGTCTAGGCAAAAAGAGTCGCGGCTCGATTATCGGCTCTGATGGCTGCAATCGGAAGTGGGCTCAATGTCAAAGTGTCCGCACTAACTTGGGTTTGTCGATACAAGTCAGGTGACGCCCACGTAGTCGACAATAATCCGGACTCCAGCTTCACACCTCAAGCTTGACGGATCAGTCCAGTGACAAGGTCACAGTTGATTGGGTTAACCATGCGATCGATAGCGTTTATATAAATGGATGAATCAGTCAGCCAATAGATCAGGTTGCAAGTGCGCGTGAGACTCTCGTAATTCATTGAAAACTACGTTTATGGGAATTTGCATACCAAGATCACCAGCTGATTTCGAGGCAGGCCACAGTATGGGCGGCTCAGCGTTAATTTTGAACGCACGGAGGTTCTCTAACGTGCACACAATGGACGGTAAACGAGATTTTTTTGCCTACCAATACCGTTGGTGTGCGACAGTCATGGCGGGGATCGAACCTGAGACCTCGAACTCAACAGCACAGCGCCGTAGCCACTGGGTGCAACAGCGGTGGGTCATAATTTATTCGTGATTTATTTATTTAGATACTGCCATGTTCATAAAAAATAAATATAAAAGGTTGGGTACAGATAAAAGCATAACGTACATATATACACGAATGTTTAGGCAAACGAGGCAATGCAAGAGGGTAAGAATATTGGAAACAGTGCATACTTAGCAATTATATTAATAAATAAAGACACACGAATTAGATATGTACAGCTAACGTAGATTATAGTAGGTTCCTCAGTCAGCTATCCATATTATTCAAGTTTCCAGTTGTATAAGAAAAAAAAATGTCTGCTCTTTTCGTTTCACTTTGCTGGGTGCTTGAAGCCTCCGCCGCGGATCGGTCCGGTATTGCACTACCTCTGGGATCGGCCCACATTTTGTCTTACGTGACAGACTGAGGGCTTTCTCGTTGGGTAAACATAGAAAGGCTTACGGATTTAAAAGAAAAAAAAAAGAATACTTAAGACAATCCATGGTGTGAATTCTGTGGCGCTATATGCATAACCGATGGTCATTAAGAATTACGGAATGGATTCCAAGAGAAAGGAAGCGTAGCAGAAGGCGGCAGGAAGTTAGGTGGGCGGATGAGATTAAGAAGTTTGCAGGGACAACATGGCCACAATTAGTACATGACCGGGGTAGTTGGAGAAGTATGGGAGAGGCCTTTGCCCTGCAGTGGGCGTAACCAGGATGATGATGATGATGATGATGATGATGATATGTTCAACGAGTTTTTACTGCGCGTATTGCATGCGGAAGTGCTGGTAAGCGAGGTCGGTACTTCAGTATATCGTAAGTGTACTGGGAAGTCTTGTGCAGTGACATAAAACGTTCGTATGCGGGTCTCTCTGCCGTGCAGTGGCTGCAGCGATAAGCTTTGAGCGTGCGAAGGAGTCCGAGAAGTTTGTGTCATCAGTATCGCTTGCATGCGAATCTAATCGCCTTTATTAGCACAGCTTCAAGGCTCTCCGTGTATCAAGAATAATGAGGCGACCAGACAGTAGACGCGTATGTCGTGCACACTAGAGATTTATTGGTTTTGTTATATTTTAACTGCTGTTCTAAGTCTCTCAAAGCTGGCTGAACCACCACGCTCGTGCACAGTTTCCGTATGCACTAGCGCCCTCTATTTATCTCCTAACAATTTTTCTACGAAACACTTCACGATCAGCCCTTGTTCTAAATGGGAATGCCGAAAGTCCCGTAACTGGAGGAGGAAAACCGAAACTATGGCACGCGTTTGGCGCATCGTAACAGTCTTAGCTGTATGAGAAATATGCAATGTACCATACCTCCCAACAAATACGTTTGAGTGTTTTGCAATGGTTGCGCTCATTACACTCGATACGACTTCATTATGAGCCAAAGAGTTGGGCTGCTTGCATCGCACTTGCGGTTCTTGCTAACTGTCTGCTGGTTGCGTGCGTAGTCTGAACGTAATAGCTTTACTTTCCATAAGGTTCACCTTTACTTTAGTGAGTGTACATCTCTGTGCCGTTTAAAAGCCAGCTGCAGCGAAATGTTCTTTGTGCTCACTTAGATTAAAACTGATAGTAGACATCATGAAAGTAATAGAAACAATATCCTAAGGCTAATAGGCACACCCATTTTTAGTTAACAGCGCTCAAACTGCAGCTTAGCGGATAACAGGCAGCCTGAGCAGTGTGTCAACCAACAACATGGTATATGAGACAGATATGATGTGAATTCCAGAATTTCACGCGGCACCCTGGCAGCTGTCGCAGTTGCATTTTTTCACATGATGCACAAAGTGTACTGGAAGGGCTGTCGCATGCTGCATACAATATGCATCTGAAGAAGCGAGCAGACACGTTAATAGGAGCCTCGAAGTTTGGGTTTTGCGTCATTTCTGGCGTACTCTAATGGGGGCGCTTTTTTTTTCAGTTTCAGCATGAAAAACTGTGATTTTGCAGAGCCGCTTCTGTTGCATTCTTTTGCATTTCGCGCACAACGTTTTGCAGTATAGCCTTCTTGGCAGCTATACTATCGTTACAAACATTTTTTACTCAATGCAAAATTTTGACTGAAGTTCCGTTATACCGGTAAGATTCTGCGGTGCTCATTGGGCATACTGTAACGGTGTTATCTCGATCAGAAGTGCAACGTATGTTTGCCGCTAAACTTCAAATTTGGCTGTGAACTCGTTGCGATACATCTGAGCCCACTGAGGTGCTTCAGATCTGCAATACCCTTGTAAGTAACTCCATAAAAAAACAATGTTGTTTGTTATCGGAATGTGAAGCTTTGGTCAATTTCGTTCCACTCTTTCATTTAGCTGCTTTCACTTGAACAGAAGTGCATCGTGACAACAGGTCCAACTGGAGAATGCATTGAAGTTTTTGTGCAGCGAAGCTTTCATCGCGAATCCTCCCAGACTTCCTTGACACTGGCAGTTGGGTACTGCTGCTGTCTCTCTGATTAGCTCACACCTCAAAAAAATAAAAAATAAAAGAAACACAGGTGTTGAATTACGTGCCCGATACTGAGACTGGAACTTCGGTCTTCAACACAACAGCCCAATAGGTCATACACACCCGTATACTTCAAGTGTGCCAACGCCAACTATTTGACATGATCGCAGCGTGTGTCACATTGTGAAACACGAATGTGCATGAGCATGTGCGCGCGCGTCATATTACTTTAAGTTAAAGGCGCAGAAATGAAACGGGCAAACTTTACAACATTTTATCAACCACACCACGAAAGCTTCACTTCGCATGCATTTACAATATGCGCCCTCTGTGTGCATATTTTACTGCGGAACAAAAGCAGCGGGAAATCGTGCAAAGCCTGCTTTCAACAATCACTCTTTTTTTATTCATCCTGATGGTGCGATTGTAGATTGCCTCGACGAATGATTACGTCGGCACATATCAAAGCAGCCTGACCAACACTGCGAGTTCCGATAACGCGCGGCTCTCGAGCTGAAGCAGCGTATACGAGGCATATGGGAAACGCCTGCTTCGCTTCTTGCCTTTTGGTGCGCTGATATTTCGCAGTGAAGGAAATCGTTGGGCCCCAGCTAAGAAATGCGAATACCGAGTTCTTGCAGCGTCCTCGAATGCCAGCTTGAGTGCATTCAAAACAGTACTGCAAGCGGCTTGCAATCACGGTAACGGTGAAAGCAAACTCTCGAATGTTTGGGCACGTGCCATTCGATGATGGTTAGGCAGCAAGTCCACAGCCGCCGTGGTGGCTTAGTGGCTATGGTGTTAAGCTGCTAAGCACGAGGCCGCGGGATCAAATCCCGGCCGCGGCTGCCGCATTTCGATGGTGGGCGGTAAGCAAGAAGGCCCGCGTCTCGTGCATTGAGCGCGCGTTAACGATCCCCTGGCGGTCATAATTAAGCCGAAGACCCCCCAGTACGGCGTGCCTCATAATCAAATCGTGGTTTTGGCACGTAAAACCCAACAATTAAACGTATTGGCTGCGACGTCCGAGTCCCTGGCTTTCCACGGATAGTTCCCAGTGTTCAGATGTCATTAAAAACGACTACCCAACTTTCAACAGTGCACTCTTCTAGGGATCACACCGCACCAGGATCCAAAAGTGCACTGACCTGGCCACAGCGCGCAGATAAGAATGCTGTCCCTATGGGCACGATCCTGGACCATGAGCGCGATCGGTCGCTCTCGAGCACCTTGCGCTTTAGCTTTGTTTTTATCTCGTTCTCTCCTTCCCCGTCGTTGCCTTGTTCCTTTGTTTCGCGATATCTCGCTGCGCAATCCTCGTCACTGTCGAGTGCGATCACTCTTACCATAGTACTCGTGTAACAGGCGCGCCAGCGATCGCGATATTAACATGCACGCCCTTTCACTCGTGCATGACCGTCTCGCATTTAACTGCTTTCAGCATGATTCCCCTCCTTGCACGCTTGCGGTTCCTTATCCCGCACTGAAGCAGCCTTTCCCTGCGAGTGTATACAGATGGCGTCGCGGTGTGTAATCGTTATCGCACCGTTTCTAGGAAAAAAAAACGCGTGGCCAGTAAAACATCGGGTTAGGGAGATGGCGGACGCTTTCATAACACCGCCCGGCGACACTATGGAGGACATAGAATTTTATTGCTACTAAAACTTACCAGAGAGATCCCTGGTGCTGCGACTTTTTAGCTACCGGGACAATGATGGCCAGTATACACGGAGTTTTCTTCCTGCTTGTGGCTGCAGACGTTCTTGTGGCCTTATTTCCCACGCTTTATTCTGCCTTTATTGTCCCAAATTTCGAAGCTAATATATAGTGTCCACATCCACGCCCCAGCGACGGCTCCCTATGGGTAACAGAAGGTAATCTCGAAGGCCATGCTATTAGTAACTGCGTGCCCCGGAAGTGATTGCCGAGCTGGAAAGACGTCATCAACGCCATGTTGTAGACACCAGCTATTCAATTTATTTAAACGCAAAATGTAGTAAAGCTCCGAGCACATGCGTAATTGCTGGCGATTGTGGCATTTGCGGCGCAATATTTGGTTGGGGGTGATCAGTTTTCAAAGTACCAAGGACGTCTGAAGTCAGAAGGACGAAGCTTAGGCAAACGCATGTACTAATTATCATTGCCATGCTGGCTGAACCACATGTGCCTGCAGCTCCCACAGACAGTAGCGCGAGGGTTCCCGGAAGTAATTTTTGTAGGAAACTCTATGATATATACTTTAGAGTGGGCTTTCACAACTTAAGGGTTACCGCAGGACTTGGCCTCTAAAATTGTAGCACATTTAACGCGACAGCGTTAAGGGCTCCGCGTCATAGAAAATCCGGTGTCGGCGTACGCAGCCGGCGGCGTTGCGTGAGAAAAAATTTACCCCGAACCACAACCACGCAAGGCCTCCACGTGGCGCCGAGGCGTTACTGAACTAATTGAATTTCTCAAAGTAAAATGCTTCGGAAAGTTCGTAAAGCCAGACTTACGCGCGACCTACAGATATGATAGCGTCGCATCGTAATTTGAATATACGAGAAAACATAATTCTGTTACGCGGAAACTCAAACACAAACCCCTTTTCTTTCTTGCTTACGTGGGTATGAGCCATTCATCAGTGACTGCTCGTAGCCTTTGCCTTACGGGGGTATGAGCTGCCGGGATCGGACTCTTTTGTATCGGGCCCCGTGTCCGAATATATCCGGTGTTGGTGTCGCCGTCAACAGGGCCCGATAGCCCTATCGCGTTCCATTCTGAAGGGCGGGGCTTAAGCATCTTCCAAGTCATTTCATGAAAGATTTTTAGGTGGTGGAATGGTCACGATTAAGCTCTTAGGCTTAAGTAGAGTGGCCGGTCTGCTGTGGAGTAGCCGTCCCGCAGAAGCTTGGTACAATACCTAATCACCCTCTTTAGTGTCCCTCGAGGGCACCTGAGCAACAGGAAGTCTACAGACGGTGCCGGTGTACGAACACGTACAATAGTGAATACGTTACATGTGCTTGTCACATGCTCCTCATGTGGTCAAAATTTATCCGCATCCCGCCCCTCTACGGCATATCTCTCACATCCCATGGCAATACTTATGGACGTTGAGTCACATGGATCAGTCGATTTCTTTTTTTTCTGTCGTGATCCATGCGGCAGCGGAATTGGAGCAGACCGCGAAAGGTATATATAGTAGGCACGCAATGGCGATTTGTGTTCCACAGCATGCATCAGTGCGCTGGCCAATCACGACTGCCAAAAGACTCGGCAAGGGCCGCTCCATTCAAGCAAATACCGTTGTTCATGTGCCCAAACTTTACAACTTGGGTCCGTGTTTTGTCGAAGGAAAATGCAAATATGACGACGCAGCGCGGCTTCCGGAATACCGAGGATGGCTTGTTTGCTGAGCCATATGGTTGCTCTTTCTATACGAAGGATTCTGCTGGATTCAAAGTAATGAAGAAGTACGAACACAGTATAGGAACGATAGTACAACACGGAATTTGTGGTGCCCTTCTTGTCTTAGTGTGTTCGTGTAGTGTACAGTCGACCACAAAGGTTTACGGAGCACTGGATCACAGAAAACGTTGAATTTCTGAGCAGCCTGTGAGGGCAGCCATTAAAACCTTGCATCACAATGTTGCTCGCGTATACAAGGAGATGCGAATGGGCCGCGTTGTGAGGCTGCGGAGATATTCAGCTTTTTCTCGGCTTCCATGGTCAAGTAGGCATTTGTGGTCGACTGTTCGCCTGCCTTTCCTGGCCATGAATTCGTACCGCTTTCTTTGTTCACGTCATGCTCTATTTACTCGTCTTTCGGAGTGGCATATTTCAGATGCCCGCAAGACAAAGATAGCAGTAATACAGATGCCCGCCGCCACACACAAGCTTTTTCTATATTTCTTCTATTTATTTATTTATTTATTTCTTCTATTTATTTATTTATTTATCCATCAGACCTTTACGTTGATAACTCCTCGGCGATCACACAATAAGAGAACTCATAACAACCTTCTTTCTAGCAACCGAAGGTCTAAGAGTGGCCACAGTGAAGGACGCGCTGTTCTGAAGGAACATTACACGAAAACATTAATTCCGTCGAGCTAGATTAGAAGATTGGGCTGCTGTAATACGGAATTGGTCCTTCGTAGCGAGAACACGGCTTTTTGTAAACAACGAAAATGGCGAAAATGGTAAATCGGTGCGACGCCACCGATTCGGGCCTATGGCACCTTTCATGAGATGTCAGCTCTGGCTGATTCACAGAGAGCGCTGGAGAGGCAGGTCACATGGGGATTATGTCAAATCGTCAGTTTTGGCGCGGGTGGTTCAAATTGAGAAGCAGCAACGGGAACTGCAGTTGCGATTTCCCACGCAACAGTCACACGGGTACAGATTGGCACACATGGAACGATAATGGAGTTCTAGACGGATTGATAACCCGGCCTCACATTTTACTCCATGGTCTCTTTAAATAAGTTCGGCTCTGCTCCTCAATACTGCTTTCTTATCTAGGATCTGTTTGTGTTACCATTGAAAAAGCCATGTCGCGCGCGCGCGCGCGCGCGCGTCTGTGTGTGTGGGGGGGGGGGGGCGGGGGGGGAACAAATTTGCGCCGGCAGACAAAGACATTTAGACAATGGGTTAATATGGTCTACTCTAATAGACGGTGGACAACGTTCGCAAGAACTCGTTACCACCCCACCGCGAGATATCTCGCAAGATTAATTGGAGCGAGTGAGTAGGATGCGGGGATTAGGTTCCGCGGGAGTGGGAGTTGATCGCAGCACCGGGAAAATGCGGTAACGCCGCGGAGGCCCTCGTGCGGTGCTCCCGGGTAAGGGAGGCGCACGGATAACAAAACGGGCGTGAGCGAACGTGCAGGGCTCGGGACTCGCACGAGACCAACGCGTCGTCTCTCGCTCCGATACACATGTGTAGCTGCGGCTCCTTCAGGCCGTTCGCGCGGCGGGCCAGCACTGCAATCACGATCGCGCATCCTGGTCGGCCTAAACAAGGAGCGTGCATCTCTCTCGCATTATACGTCTCTCGCATTATACGTTTCTCGCATTATGCGGGACGAGAAGAAAAGAAAAACTGCCGCGCGCGCTCATCGGGCGCGCACCGCTGACACTGTTTTCTGGTTCCTCTCGCTGAACAAGGCTGCAGGACGTTCCTGCATGCAGAGAGAGAAAGGCGGGTGATTTTTTTATGTAAGTGTGGCCGGTCAGTCCCGGGAGCTACCCCTTCACGCCGATAGTGGGTGCGAGCGTGCTCGAGTGTGCTCGTATACGCGTGCGTTTGTGTGTACGCCAAGGTAGAAGAGGTGAAGGTCGTTCGTGTATTCAGGATGGAGGGTTCGCGGCAGGCAAGCCCTGTCCGTGTGTTGCGAGGCTGGCCCGTAGGAGTGGTGAGGGGTGGACGTGAGGGGAAAAGTAAAAAAAAAAAAACGAAACAAAGGGTGAAGCGCGTGTGAGTACAGCGTACGTGTGTGTGACGTGCCCAGTCACTTAGGCGGTAATTGTTAAGTAGCGCTATAAGCTTGATATTAGAAAAAGAAAAGGAGGCCTCCGCCAGAGCGGGCTTTAGCGTGGTTTGATCATCACGTATTACTGCCACGGTACCCTTCTTAGAGCGCGTATACTATCAGGCCGCTGGGTCGGCGGCGCGCATTTTGTTATGGGTGCTTTGTCTTCTCTGTGCCTTTGCATCGTCTGGGTAGCTTTGTTGTACTGGTACTAGGCGTTCGTTCTTTTTTTGTTTGTTTGTTTTGTTTTTATGCGTGTACTTGAGTGCTGCTTGATACAGAGGCATCGGCATTCTTTGCGTGGGGCTTGGGAGGAAGGGAGGGGGGGGGGCGCTGCTGAGACAGGTTATTCGAAGGCGGGAGATAAAAAAAAATCGTGTAGACGGGAGTAGCCGCTCCACCACCAGCCACCTTTCCTTCTGCTGTTCCGCCTTTTATGTATTCGGTTCGGTCCCGAAGGCTTGCCCCCCTAAGAGGGGCGCGGGATGCCCTCTTTTTCAGTGATCATGACGTGATCGTTAATTTTGTACGCGGTCTACGAATGTAGGTCTCTGTGGAGAAAGGTTCTTCTTGGAGGAGTCCGGCGTTAGCCGGTCGGACGTACGTGAGTTCTGGTTCCCTTGTGAAGGGGTAGGGGAGCTGGGGGAGGGGGGTATCTTTTGGTCAGATTGAAATGGGGCTCTGCTACCGTCACGTGGTCCTCACGATGGCTGCGACTCTTGGGCGCATGGAATGACTGGATGTTTCAAAATTGAGGTGACGTTTCGGTTTGTGGGACGCAAAGCAAATATGTAGAATCGGCAGAAAAATGGGCGCGCAAACGTCATTCTGCTTGACTCTTGGGCGCATGGAATGACTGGATGTTTCTAAATTAAGGTGATGTTTCGGTTTGTCGGACGCAAAACAAAGATGTAAAATCGAAGAAAAATGCGACCGCAAACGTCGTTCTTCTTAAGTTCAATATGTGCTGTAAAAATTAAAAAAAAAAACCACTACTGCGTGCTAGCGAAAATAAGTAATCTCAAGATGAAAGAAAGCCAGTTTTTTTTTTTTTTTTTAGTATGGTCACTACCTTAACCCACATTTCGGCTCATAAATTACGAGGAGAACATGATCAGCATGCATTTTTTCCCACCTTGCGCTTTTTACGCTTACTTTCATTGGCCTTTTTCGGTTTCGTTATGATGAATTATCTCGCTTCACTTGAAAAGAAGTTCGAAGCTTGCGAGTTTAGTTGTGGGCTATGGTTTGTCAAAAAGCCCGTAAAAGTGGGGGGGGGGGGCGTGGCGGAGGGGCTAGGCGCGCAAGTTGTTTCTGTGTAAATTCACCTAACTTATCATGTTTTATCGAGATTAAATTTATACCATGTCGAAACTCAAATAAAACAGTAATGGGCATTCAGGAAGTACCTGAAATGGTGTAGTACTAATGCTCGGCTTCCCGCGTAAACTTTAGACCTTCAAAGTGTTATGTACTGCCAACACGCAAAGGGATGGTTTTCTTTTTTGCATTCACATTTATTCTTCCGTTGCAGCTTCGTCATATCTTGCCGCCAGTGATCCGGCGTCGAACCCACAACCTTGGGCCTGAGTTTAGTCGTTCCATTTGACCTTTTTCGTCCCCAGCTTCCAGAGATAGCTTTATTAAGACTACCTCGCTCTGCTTCCTATCCCGGTGAGACGTGGATAAATTCAGTCTGTTGAAACTTTACAGTCTAACTACATTTCTTACATGATCAGAATCACCAAAAAGCGTACATCTACACAGCGGATTAGGAAGTTTCAACAATTCTTCAATGAGTTTTGTCAAGATCACATTATGTGGACTCGATGCCAGAACTCTCTTACAGGAACGTCAAATGCGAAAACATCAACTACTTCGCGTCTAGCATACTCGGAAATCGCTTATCCAGCCACTTTGAAAATCAGTCCGATGTTAAACATTGCGAAAAACAATGGAAGAAATGAAACCGTTGTACAAGACGATGTATCGACCCCTAGAAAAGTCAGCAGTCGAACTTCCCGCTTGTTTTACTGAAACACTTTACGCGTACCATATTATTCAAACTTGCCGCACAAGTTCAACCAGAAGTGTGTCAACATGTGTGCGACGACGCGTCTTCAATCATTGTATTCATCAGTGCTTTTGCTTTCGATACGGTATACCGGCGTGTGCGATTGTGCACAAAGCTTCAGAAAAGGTCTGTGCCCGCAACACCAAATCATTAACGTGTTCCTTCAGCTAGCCATTAAATAAAATAAAGTTGTTTTTTTAAAAACTGCCCCTCGTCGTGCTGGGTATACCCTCGCGGACTGTGTGAGACCATGCGCAAACCCATGGATTCTCATCACAGAAAGGCAGCTCGATGCACTGGTGTGCGGGGAGGAAAATTCATGTTAAGAGGAGGCGCCGCGGTATACCCGGCGGCTATGGCATTGCGCTACGGAGCTCGAGGTCGAGGGTTCAATCCCGGCCGGGGCGGCCGCATCCCGATGCACGTTGAAGAACCCCAAACTTAACCCGGAGCCCCGCCCAACTCCGGCGTGCCACACAATCAGACCGTGGTTCTGGCCTGTAAAACGTCAGCAGTCAATTTTTCGTATGCTTAAATGACATATGATTTAAAAGAATAGGTACATAGCCAAAAAGTACCTGTCAGGTAAAGTGGGGCGTGAGTTAGATCTCAGTTGTTTGCACGATCTTCAAAGCAAATATTTTCTCAGCGAAACTCCCTGTATTTTTCCTTTTTTTTTCATTGTCTATATAATGACGCTAGCCTAACCTTCATACAGTGCATGTGTTTTCTTTTTTTATTGGTGTCACTTTTATTTCTACGTCTTTCCTTTTCTACGTCTTTCCTACGTCTTTCCGTGCTTGTACGCTGCTTTCGAGTCGCGAACCTCGGCCACCTCGCCCAAATTGTCATTCTGGCCCACGAAAATGCGTAAGTCGGGCCATCCCGGCAGCGGCGGCGGCGGCGGCGAAAGCAATGTCTGCCGGCCTGTGTTTTTTTTTTTTTTTTTTTTTCGAAGGAGAAAGAATCTGGCCCGAGGTGTGGTCGGCTCGGAGCACCGTCCTCTCTGCTGCGGAGATCAAAAGTCAACAAGAACAGCGACGCCGAGGCGTTCGACGGCCCTCGGAGACTCTCGGGCAGCAGGGCGAGGAAGCTAGACCACCGAGAAGAAGAGCAAGCCATGTTGGAGGTTAGGGGAAACGAAAAGAAGAGAAAGTCGCCGAACGCAAGGCGGCAACGCTGCAATGGCCACGTGGGAAGTGCATCGCAAGCCGCTTTTCTGTGCGTCTCTCTCCTCGTGCACTGTCTGTGTATCTGTCTGCGTGCGTGCGTGCGTGTCTGCGCGAGCACGATCAAGTAGTAAGGAGAGGAAGCAGGCGCCGGAGAAGAGTTTCTTTTTTCTCCGCCAGGCAACGGGCGGCAGCGCCGCGTGGCGTCCGCGGCGCGAACTCGAGGAGGCACGCGCGGAGGAGCATTCCAAGGACAACTGCTGCTGAACCAGACCTATACTCCGCCTCCTGACACCCCTCGGGTTGCCGCTGCCGACGCCTCGCAGCTGAAGGCGCCGGCAACGACCCTCCCCGGGACAACCTAGTGAGCAAAGGATTGCCGCGCGACGCCTTCGGCCTGGACGCGGTGCTTCTTTATGCAGTCGTCATTTTGGGGGTAGAGGGGGAGGAGGGGAGGGAGGGGATGTAGCTCGCAAACGGTCACTGCACCGTGTCGAACACCGTTGAAGCAAGGTTCCCTTTGTTGACAAACAGCAAGTGCGGGCCAAAGAACGATGCAGACACGAGGCTGTGTCTGTGAGAATCTAAATGGAACAGAACTTTGAAGCAACAAAAAATAGGTGTTTATATTTTTTTCAACAATGGATACACGACCATTTCACTGCCCAGAGGCAACAGTGACGGTAATGGTAATGTTGTGAAAATCCCCCTTGAGATGGGGTGGTTACACGTGCCATCTAGGGGCTTTCTTTTTCTTCTGGTGTATCTTGAGCTTTAAATAATTTCACACGCTAAGCTGCATCCAATGTAAATTCGCGCAAGATGAAAATTGTTAGCTTGAATTTTCGAAAGATTACCTTCAAACTTTTTCAAACCTGTTGGTACTTACACAATAAAGCAAGAGCGAAACAAGTCAGTTCTTCCCTTGTCAGTTTACCGGGCCAAGGCTTGCCACTGGCTGCTGGTTTAATAAGTACGCAGCATCAAAGCAGCGCCCAACCAGCACTGTCAAAAGCCAGTCGAGAGTATGTCGGTGGGCCATTGCGTGGTGAACGTACTCAAATTTAAGGTACACAAGTAGGTTTACAGTACGAAGTAAGCTTACGATTGGCTGAAATGCTCAGGGGCACCAAACATTTCAGATGAAGCAATGTCTGTATGCCTGCCGCACGTTGTACTAGATGCAATCATACATCCCCTCCTCCCAAATTCTTCCACGCTAAGGCGCAATCTCCCTAAGAAAATATGCTTTCGCCATTGGAATTCTGCTCTACTTACCACAATTATCTTCTTTGGTTAATGATCGACGTGGCCCCTCGTGAGCAGGCGTCAGTGTCCCCACGTTCCACCGAGTGTCGCTGCGTAAGAAACGGGCAGGACAAAATAATTATACACTATTGCATGTTTACCCGTAATATCAACTTCATTTACGACATGTAAGGCCCGCATTCACCTAAATGCCATAGTTAAACTTTTAGGATATCATTTTCACATCTGTACGAAATACATTTCAGCAGTGCCAAAGATGCTGCATCATAACAATTTTTTTATTATTGTTCTTGTTAATAGCTAATCACGGATCTGCGTTTTTCCTTTAAGAACACTGCAGAAGAAAATGTGGTTACTAATGGTTTGTTCTCGCTTTATTTTCGCAGCAAGATTGCATTTTATGGTACGGATGGTTCGATAAGTTCAAGCACTTGGCGCTGTTATTTGCGTTATTTCCCACACACACACACACACACAAAAAGAAAATCAATTTTGCGTATGCCTGCGCCCCATACAATGAGGGATGCTTGAAATATGGTGGCTATGTAACTCCCGGAGTCTGCAGTACGGCAAAGCATGGCCTTTGAGATCGGTTTCCATTAATCTCTGGGGGGTGCCTCTGAGAGGCGCAGACGAAGGAAAATTCGCATTCTTTCTACCAACGAGGCCAATAACCATGCTTAAAATGATGATGGTAATGTAATCAACGAATGAAAAATGCAGTTCATGTAGGACACAAATGTTCCTGGGAGTTCACAAAATATTTTGGGCAGATGCGAATTAGGTGCCACATTCCAATCACAGCACTCGCAAACACGGACGCAGGAACTACGGAAACAATCGCCACCTGTGCAACATGGTCTGCATACATCGACTGGGTTACCTAGAAAACATTTCTTACATATACAGATAATTATTGAAGTTTATATTCTTGCTTCCGGTCGAATGTTGTATACAGGCTGTCCCAGCTAACTTTATCCAGAGTTTAAAAACATGCAAGTGTCACTTAGCTGGACAGAACAAAAATAATGTTTTCCGTCGCTTGGACATACTATAATTTATTGTTTTTCATTCCGCCGAACTACATAATTATTCTTAATGAATTAACCAGCTTCTCGAATATTATAGTTAGATGCAAAGTGTCAATGAGAAAATTGTAGAACGACATGAAAAACTTCCGATACAGGTGTCTGTTCGTCAATAAGTTTTACATAAAAGTGTTTATCCTAGCGTGAAAGGAGCCCGTAAAAGAAATGTGGAAGGAAAAAAATAGTTTGACTATCTCCAAGCGACGGCAAACAATATTATCTTTGTTCTGTCCAGCTACGTGGCTTCTGCGTATTTTAAGCTCTGGCTAAAGTTAGCTGGGACACCCTGTATATATGACCATATCCCGAGCAGTGTCAGCGCTAAACTGCGACTTAATTCTTTTGTATGTAATTGGAGGCACCCGGCGATCATTTTAGCGCCGGATTTTCCACAAACAATATATTGTTAAATTAGTAAAGGATGTCAACATGCGATACGACAGCTATCCAGCAATAAAGCACTTTTCACAAACATGCATGGAGTTATTTGAATACCGAAAAACAACAACAACAACAAAAATAACTCATGTAGAAACACACATGTTCTGTAGTGTCATGGATAGGATTCACGTCTTCCTGCTGGAAGAAGTGGCCATGTTGATGCTTTCTAACCAATTTCATAGAAAACATAACGAAGCATTCTTGGACTAGAGGAGGATAAGGACAGCTTTGTAGACAAGAGCACTGACATTTTTTTTGCCAGTCTTGTCTTATTCTCGACACAACTAACAATTCCTACCTTTCACGAAAAGTGCGGTTCTCAATGAACGCAGGTGTTGAAAAACTACCTGGTCTCAAATTGTTTCCAGGCATGCTTGCGAAATCATACGAATGTCTTTTGTAGGCTGACGGTAATTAACAGGGACAGTGCGTTCCAAATATTTAACTTGGGTCTGCTATTAGCACGTATTGATTTGGGATTAAGACACTCCTCGACCTGTCGACTTGAACCGCGGTCGAGAACAGGGTCAATCATACATTTGTGGCTGCCCTTGAGAAACAAAGTATAGGTGCTTACGAATAGACATGCACAAGATTATGTAGGTGACGCAAGTTATGGGCATTCAAGTGCGTCTATCCATCTAAAATTTGTATCATATACTCACTTGATTTTCCCGGTGAATTGTTCACGAGTTGTCGATGCTGATCGTAACAGGGCACAAAGCAAGGTTCAGTTGGAACTTGCCTCAGGATGAGAGTGAGTTTAAGGCTGCAATGACCACGTGACCTTCGTAGACGACGCTATGGATTTAGTGAAGAAACGTAGCCAGAAAAACTAAGCGAAGGAGTGCACGCACGTATAAGTCACCGTATCCTGCATCTGGCACGGTAGCACTGTATGCTTTAGCACAATGCATCGATATGCACGTTTCCGCACTGCACTAGAACTGCACGTGGAAAGGAGCTCAATGACGTCAGGAATACAAAAAAGAAAGGAAGGTGGCCTGAGTTTCTCTGTTTAAGGCACTGTCACACAATGAACAGCTGCTCACTCATGCCTGTAATGGGCAACATAAAACCTTGATTACGTCACTGAATACGGTGGTATAGCGTAATGGCATGAAAGCGCATGGACTGTTCCTGTCATCCTATCCAAAAAACCAGCTACCAGTGTAGAAATGTTTTAGAATTGGTAATACCGGAGATGTATCGCAAACAGCGCTTAATCGCGTCAGTAGCCTTGAAGTTCTCGTTTCTCCGAGGCATGCGAATGTGACTACACTTTACCTATGCCGTACTCTTGTAGCAATTCATACCTCGTTAACACACAGACGCATATATATAGGCTTTCCCCTGTCAAGCTGTCAAAAAGTCAACAACTCGCCTAACTTCACCTCTAACAAGCTTGACCTCTCAGAAGCCAACTTAGTCCCTCACAAAAAGAAGCACGAACCTGAGTGCAAAAGAACGCTCCGACATTCAGGAAATAAACACTATACATCACCGATAGGTTATTTCAGCATAAGCACTTTCGCCACCACGTCGAAATGTCATCGGAAGCTATCAAGCACGTTCAATCGCAAGGAAGTTTCCCGTCAAACCTTCTGGAGAGGTGAACAACCGGAACAGTACGGAATAATACTCGGCGTCATGAAAAAGATCTCTGGCGCCAACCGCTTAACCTCGCGGCACCTCCGGAGACCTTGTTCACGAGAAGAGAAAAAGAAGGCGCACACCGGACTATCTGAAGACTACGACGTCCTTCTCCAAGAATGCATTCTACATCGCTAGGGTCATTATATAAGCGCTTCCGCTGCCACGCCGGACAAGCATGCCTACGACCGCCTGCAGGTAGCGCTCACAGGGCTTTCCGCTCTCCCTCCCCCCTCACCCCCTGCTTCCCGTTAAGCAGTGCGTGTGTGTGTTTGTGTGTGTGCTGAAGAAATCGCTTTGGAACGGTCACTTAGGCGCCGTTTGACCGGCACACAATGGGCCATCAGCGCCACGCGGCGTCGGCTCCCAAGTCACGCTCTGGTGATCACAGCGACCAGCTGGGAGGGACCGCTGCGCCACTGTCCTCCCCGGAGTGTATACACACTTGCTGAAAAATCGGCCGCCCCGCTTTATACGCCATCCTTCCCGGCACTCTCCCATCTCTTATCGGCCCTTTCCACCATCTCAGAATCCCTGTTGTCTTCCAAGGAGATGCAAGAAGTTAAGGTGCGTCGATGTGCCCCCTCCCCCCCCCCCCACCTCGCCGCTACGTGCATCGATGCACCATACAAGAAGTGGGCACGCTGCGACGCCTGTGAGACACGTTTCTCGATCGCACGGGATCGCTTGGCCCCGTGAAGAACTGTCACGTCGGATTTCACGCCCATTTCAAGTTGATTGATCGCTCGATTACTGCATAGGACCGACAAAAGAAATGAAGTATTTCAGCGGAACTGGGCTGTGAGCTTTTGAAGGAAGCAAGCGCGTGCTTCGACATCCTGTTAACTGAGCGAAGGCATGCTGAAAGAACTTCGTCAAGGTGAATGATATAGTAGAGGGTTCTGTTTTTTTGCAAGATGAAAAGGATTATATTTTACGCCGTTGGTTTTTTGCCAAGGCATTTTTTAAATGTTTCGTCAGAGGCGAGTTTAATATCAGCTTATGACAAGTAACTCTTTTTGAGAGGGGGGGGGGAGGGGCGCTTACGGTTATGTGGGCATATACTTGTTCGGGTTCTCATTGTTACTTTAATCTCATTTGCACTGTGTACTTAAATATATGAGCTTGTCTTTTCATGTTTACTCTGTTCGCTAATCAATGTCTGCACTTGAATACCTTAAGTGACACCGTTTGTAACCAATGCGCCTATGAATAAATAAAGATCCTGCTATTTCTTACACGTCATTAAGCATCCTAACCACGTGACGAACGCGTGCCACCTCTATGCTCATTTACGCAAAGCCAGGCAGCCTTAAGGTGAAAACAAACTTATATTGAGATGAAGTGCAGAAAAAGTTTCGTTATTTTCCCTGTCACCATGGAATTTGTCCAGATCTCGAGTATGCTTGGTAAGAAACTATTGAAACCCCCTACATGAGATCTTACAGCTTGGAATTCATTCGCGGTCAGCACTGCGATAAAGTGATGGTTCCGTGATGTTTCCCCCATATCAATTCGCGGTAAAGGCCGATCGAACTGGCACCTTACATTAGCCGCGGCTTATGAGCCAACCAAGTACCACAAGCCAATCCCACAGTTATGGCCCGAGACAGGTCTGCTATCGTTTATCGTGCGTGCCATGTGGCAGCCCGTTCGCATCAAACTGCCGCAACGGACAGGACAGAACAACAACAATAGATTTACAGGTCCGGATGCTGCTGGAGAAACAGAACAGAGCCTGCGTCTCAGCTGAGCGCGCCGGAAACTTCGCACCTGTTCTGTACTCACGGGGTTGCTAAACAACGCCACCTTATGGCGGCGCCCTCCGAAACGGACCGGAACCCACCACCTGCTGTACAGCTCGGTAACACGCGTGCGGAGGGAGGGAAGGCGCGTGGTGGACGCGTGTGCCCCCTGGCGGACCGCAACAGACGGGCACCTGTTAGCATGCTGCTAGTGTTGGAGCAGAAGCTCGCGCGCTCGTTCCGCAGCCAAGACTAGCCAAGCGTGCGGAAGACGTCGTGGCCTCCGTGTTGGGGGAAGGTGTGTGTGTGTGTGTGAGTCGGGGGGGGGGGGAGGTCGGGCTGTTCGCGTGCCGCGGTTGACACCTGTTCCCAGACGGCTGAAAGCTGAAGAGGGTAAAGAAGAAGCCTTATTCGCGTGTCTCTAACTCTCGGGTTAACGGTCTGGCGAGACCTAGCGATTTAATTAAGAAAGCCTACTATGCTCTTTCTGCTTCTATAACCGATTTCGTCACCCTCTATTATTTATTTGTTCCTTTGTTTACTTGTTTATCTGCTGATTTATTCACCTATTATATTTATTTATTTACTTACTTATTCCGCTTCTAGAAGCAAAAAAAAATAATAAAGATATCTGACTGTAAACCGAACCCCGCGTTATTCTTGGGTCGAATTCACCAAGCCTTTCGTTCGCACGTGCTGTTTGCCATTGGACGAACGCCTCACTAATAGAAATATAATTTACATTAGTGTACATTATATATTATTATTATACATGTGTTCCCCGGCATTGCAAGAGACTCGTAGCTGCTCTTAAGGACAGCTTGAAAGGGATAACCTTTTTGTGAATGCGGGCCCTCTTCATATTCATCTTCATATTCTTATACATCACGTATTCTTCCGTTCTGAACATACGTGTTTGCTTCTACACAGAATTCACTGTTTGAACATCCCCTGCTATTTCTAAAGCTCAACTGATTAAGCAGTTGATTGGGCCCAACAAATAGCATCACAGGCACTGCCCCACGTGCTGGGCCCAAACTCTGTTTGGGTTGCTTCGTACGCAGCGCCGATAGCGTCCGCGGACTTGGTGTCCTTTGCTTTGAAGGCTCCCTAGTTTCGCTTATCATTGTCAACTGGCGCATCAACAATCTGGACGCACGTCAGCGTCCGCCTGAACTTTCCAGACAACGGTGTTGTTGCGGCCCGCGGGGTGTGAGAAATCAAAAACAGAGGAGCCAGGTACGACTGACGGCGACGATCCACGGGGCTTCTCGCCCCGACTTCGACAGTCGAGCTGTGAGCGACTCTGTGAGGGACCAATACATCCTTATGAAGCTTGCTTAATCCCTGTCCTGCCTACCGGGATTCGGGCTTTCCAAACAACCAGTGTTTTGGTGGTCCAGGTGCGTGATAAAACAGAGACAAAGATGAGCCAGATACGATTGCCGGCGATGATTCATGGGGCTTATATCGCCAACTGTGACATGTCCATCATGTCATTAAAGCTTTTATAGCGCTGTCTGTAATAGACGTACATTCTTATGGCCTAATCCCTGTCCTGCCCTCAATGTAAACTTCCAGGAAACCCTGGTATGTCAGATCAATCTGGAGCAGTGAGACGCTGGTCCAAGTGCAGAATAAAGATGTTTATTATACGTATATTTTCCTTTTCTTGTAGTGGAGCACTCTGGATTAATTTTGACGGCATATGTTCTTTATTATTTTTGATGACCATTAAAGTTTAGCTACACGAGACTCTTGCCACAATCTATGACGTCACAGTGGCGCAGAAACTTAAGGGTGGCGTCGTCACCTAACTTTTTGTTCGTTTGTTTGTTTGTTTGTATTGCGTCTTTCCTGGCTTACCATGGTAAGTTCCGTTCAATATGCATTGAGGAACGGAACTTGAAATATTAAGTGTTTTGATATCAAAAACATTGTGTGAGAATCATCAACGATGATGATGACGGCGTCAACAACAACACGATTTCACAAAATCATACAGTCTATCCAGCCTCCATCTTTCGATTCTAACAAACATGTTACAAACTTTTTTCCTCTTATTTTGTACCTTACTTTGACATACGCGATTCTTGGCCAATCCCCCAGAGTGGGTACCTGCCAGTATTTCGAAGGTTCTACACCTACATATATATCTACAACAACAGGATAGCAGTGTCTGCTACGAGGGCTACTGTTCTGCTACTGTTCCAGTAAATGAGTTCGGGGCGGGATGAATCGCAAAAGCCTGCTGTACATTACTATTTCGTGGCGCCCTCGCCTGCGTTACAGTACGTTAACGTCACGTGAGTGGCACCCCACATTATAGGGCTGCACTATACAGTTGCCCCGAGATCGTGGTTTGCCTGAAGCACTTTACGTACAGGCGGGAGTGTGGTGAGTCCCACGCTTATACCCTACAAAAGCGCGCCGAGAGACGAAGAAACTGATAGCAGCGTGTTCAATGGGGCTGGTTGGTTCATCGTTAAAAAAAAAACAGGAACAGCGCAACACAGGACGAGCGAGTAAAGGTCACAGGACACAGCGCTGTGGTTGTCAGCTGTAGGCGAGCTGTTCTGGGCTCTCTACTCCCTCGTCCTGTATTGCACTGTTCCTGTTTTTATTCTGAAAAAAGCGATATCATTGCATTCCTGCTTGGTTTGAAAGGAGAGGATGAGAGAGAGAGCAAGTACAGGAAAGGCAGGGAGCTCAACCAGACGAGCACCCGGTTCGCTACCCTACACTGGGGGGAAAGGGGAATAGAAAGAGGAAATAAAGGGAGAGAGTAAGCACTGAGTGCGTGTGGGAGGGACACACGATATGCACCTGGACACCAGCAAGACAGCCTTCGGCGTGGTGTCCCGAACCTAATTAGCCGCTTTTGCACACTATTATTTATTTGCTTTGCAGCATGGCGCTCGAACGCTTCAGGTAAGCGCTAGGACGTGTACGTATACGGGCGGCAAGCTCTCTAGGCTGGGAAAAAAGACGTCGTCAGGCAAAACGAGGCACACGTAGGACAGGCCTTGACCCTGCAGCGAATTGAGAAAGGCGTCCAGTTTGTGTTTTTTTTTTTTTTGGTCATCGAACTTGGCTGAAGCATCGGATCGGCCAAGGTCGTCGGCTGCCGTTATAAGCAGTGCGCGGCCTCCTCGCAGCGTTTCTTGTTTGCGTTCTTGTTTTTCGATCCTCGGCAGGGCAAGTCTGTTTCCTCTGGGAGTACGAAAAAAACGCGTTGCACTCCTCGCTCTGCGATCCGGATCAATTTCCCATGGGTCGCGGGCGTGTGAATCTGTCGGTGTGTGTGTGTGTGCCAGTGGCACGGATATGTATTCTTGCGGGTGTTTTTGTTTGTCGAAGACTCCGACGAGCTGTTTCTGCGCTCTCGTCAGTGGGTGTGGGCGATGCGCTGTCGTTTGTTACCGCCCGCACTGACGACAGGAAGTGGATGAATGAGCGGTGTGTATGCAAGAGAACTTAAGCGAGACTTGTGATTGGGCTAGATTGCACTCGGCGACTACTGAACTTGAAGCGCAACACAGACAGTCTGTGTTTGTCCTGTCGTCTCTGTCAACCCCCTTGCGCTTCAAACTTATTGGTCAGTAAGAGAACAGTTGGCTTCAAATGATTCCGGGAGACGAAATTTGCGAAAACAAATTAATAGAATGCTAAATTTCCATTTAGCCTGAGCAGATAGCCTATCAAAGTTATTTCATTTGTTTGCGCCATAGTTAAACTATGTTTTGGCGCTCATATATAGTGTCGTCGTCTGCTCGTTGTATCACGAACGACTGGTAGCACAATAACGGGTATATATATTTTTTGCGATGTTATCCACGTACTTTCGCGTGGAAAGACTGGGGGATGAAAAGTTGCTGCATGCTAACAAAAGCACTCCAGTGTAAAGCCAAAACAATAAAGCAACATTACGAAGAAATCTTCAAATTAACCTTTCAAATAAAAAACGAAAACAGCACTTATAACGTGCAAGGCGACAGTGCAAAGAAAAACAAAACACTATCGACAAAATGCTTTCTACAACACACCAGTCTGTAGAATAGTTCCTGCAACGTAGAAAGTGGTCCATTGAATTAGACGCTCTGTCCCTTCAAGAGGGCAGACATTCACGTTTGTCGTGGAACCCGCGCGCTGTGCCCTTTTGTTGTCGACTTTAAGTGGGCGCCTTTCGAACCCCCCACCAGCCTCACAAGATGAAAGCAATGTTTTTTGAATCGCTGACGTGATCATGTTTGCTCTACAATAGGCAGTTCTCCTTGGTTTATGATTACCTGGAGTAATCCACTTGTGGGTGAAAGTGTGCTTACGCAGTCTGTACTTAGTGACTCTTTATCCATAACTCCCTGGTTGTTGACCACCTTCTGATACGTCGCAAGCAGTGGAATAGTCCTGATAATACAAGTAATCTACAAAGAAACACGAAGGAACACTTCTACAATGTTTGAGGTGTCCTTAATCGTACTGGTAATATATACGTTAGCGGGAGAATATGCTATAGGTGGCAATGCGGTGCGATAACAAAAAACAAGAAAGTTGGGAAGTTGTGTTGCTTTCATTTTCTTTGCAAAATTATGCACGTATGTTTTTCTCAAACAATATTTATGGTGAATAATGTTCAAAATTGGTCCTGCGTAAGCCTGCAAGTTGGAGGAAAGTTCATGAAAGGGAAGAACTGACAACCATCCTTCTTGTGGCACGAAGCTATCAAGGAAATCAATATGGGTTTCTCAGAAAGACTTGCAGTTGAAGAAGATGTTGCCCTGGTCTGGGGTTTTGAACCCTGGACCTAAGCCATTTAGTGCTGTTTCCTCTACCGTCTGATCTAACTACAAGGATAGCCAGTCACAGAGCGCGGGCGAAGTAGTCAACAACTCGAAGAACTGGGACGCTGAATAATGTTCGTTGTCCTTGAATAATGTGTTGTAGGAATCGTTTAAATTTGTTATAAAATTCAAATGGAAATGAACGACGGAAATCGTGGAGTTATGAAATAAGGACTTTAAATGCTTTAAATGTATGTATAAATTGACTGCTTCTGACAGGTGGAGTTCTTAAATTGCAGGAACCTTGTGTTATGGACACAGTTCGTAGATTACATTAAACTATAGTGTTTAACGAATCGTAACTCCACAGTAAGTTATGAGGGACGTCGTAGTTGAAGACTACGGATGAGTTTTGACCGTCTGATGTTATTTAACAACCGCCTAACTATAAGTAGACCAGCGTTGTTTGCAACACGACCTCATCGAAATACGACCACCACGGCCTGTAAATCTAAGCTGCGACTCCGCGCTGAGCAGCGTTCAATCCACTACATATTCAAAGCTGTATTCTTGGAACGGATGCCTTTCTTCATTGCGCATTTAAGTTTGAACTTTCACGAATTCGAATGTATCACTCGGTCGGCCGATTGGTCGGTCGGTCGGTCGGTCGGTCGGTCGGTCGGTCGGTCGGTCGGTCGGTCGGTCGGTCGGTCGGTCGGTCGGTCGGTCGGTCGGTCGGTCGGTCGAGTCCTCATTTCACCTCCAAGAGAGAAAGGGGGGAGTCACGGAAAAGCTGCTTATGAACTCTTCGACGAAGCCCGGCCTCCACAACCTAAGTTTGTGCGCCTGTTAGTGTCACCAACATTTCTCAGTGCTCGCGTCGTAACCACAGGACAGTCCGCGGGGAATCGCTAACAAAAATAAGAAAGAAAAAAACCGGCCCGGCAAAGCAAAAGCTTCGCGATCGCGGGAACGTCACACTCGATGGACGCGAGCCCCTTCTCGCGTGAGCATCGCTTCGGAATCGGTGGTTGAACAGCGAGCTCCGCCCCATGACACGACGGGAGGGTGTGCGCGGTCATCGGCTGGCATAATGGCTTCCCCGGAAAACAGGGGCGCGCGCTCTTCGTACTTTCGGCGGTGGATCTCGGGCATCCCTCTCTAATAGGCACCACCGAAACTGCCAATGCATTCCCTCTGCACTACCCCGGCTGCCTCTCCTAGAAATGATAATAATAAAGAAGTTACTGTGGCGTAATAGGAAGGCGAAACTTCTAGTATACCCCGCTCTCATTTTGGCCGGGACTGCTGCTGATGCCGGCGAGCCTCCGCCACAGCAGTTGGCTGTCGGCATCCTATACGTCTTCTAACCATCACTACCCACGGCAGATACGTAATCGTGGTACAGCTGCCTAAGCGCAGATGATGTGTGCCCCTTGTAGCATATAAGACTCGAGTGGAATGGCATCGTGTTACGCATATTTTGGTCCACTATGTAGTTACGTGAAAACACCAGGCATGGACCGCATTACGGGTTTTTGCGGTGTCATCGGGTTAGGCGGTAAGTGGGGGGAGTTGGGTGCAGTCGCTCCTGTTTGGCTGTGGAATGCGAGCAAGAGTTCGGGTGAAGCAGTCACTGACGACAAAGAAAAAAAAAGCGAGACGGTTTTCTCGGTAATCTGACTGCCCCTGATTCACACAAGAAAAAAAAAACTTTTTCAGTGCGCAGATGTTTTGAAACATCGAAGCGCAGCACGTATGCCACGTCCAACCAGGTCTGTGTCATCGAGGGGACCGTACAGGGTTAGACAAAATAAACATAAACCCTTTCGTCTATAGACTCTGCAGTCAGTCGCCTATGGGGAGTGGTAACAGCTGTGCCACTTGTTCAGCATACCGAGAATTGCACACGCGATAAATGACGTCCTTTCAGAACACGTGGATAGTTGCCGCTCGATGTTTTTCCCACTGGACATTGGTTACGCAACATAATTGATCAGCTCTATTGGCTAAAGTCGATATTTATTTTTTCGTGAATCGTGAAAGTGGGCTTCAGTATGTTTTATAAGATCCTCAATTCGGTCCACTTATACATAATCAAGCTACCTTAATTTCAACATTTCTTCGATTTCATTTGGAGTAAATGTTCGATATGATGCATTAGGTAGAATATTTTGATAAAATATATTTCTCCTGGCCTTCTTGTGAAGCCTAGGCTGGTATTATAACGTAACACTTTTTACTGCGAACCAGTATATGGCTAGCCGATTCATCCGTCTGTCTGTCGCCTGCACGCCGAAAACTCCTCTGGCGCGACCCCATGCGCATGAGCTAAAAAAAAAGAAAGACAGGCGCGCAATTGGCTGCGCCGGTAGTGACGTCGTTGATCTACGTCACCGCCGACCGCGCGTGCAGCAGTTTCTCTCCGGCTCCGAAATGGGTAGGCCACGCCTCATACGCATTCCTGAGGAGCAGGCAGCTTCCGATCAGCAACGTTAGGAGCAGAACCGCGAACGAGCTCGTCTATGCCGCGCCGATGCCGCGCCCGGGCACAAGAACAGGCTCGTGCAGCCGAGCGAAAGCTGCAACTGCGTACCGATGATCCGGTAGCCTACCAAGCCGTCGTTTAATGAACCGTTGGAATTAACCGAGTGAGGAACACGGAAGCCGCACGTTTCAGCTTCGCTGATTAATCATATGTACAGGGTGCTTGGGCACTGATTTTTTTTGTTCGTTTTCATTCCTTTCTTACCATTTACCATTCACGACCCGCAGATACCGGTGATAATTAAATAAATGCGAAATAAAATAAGAAATAAATAATGTGGTCGGAGCGCTGCTCGGGCTACTGAAGAAGCGCGACAAGGTATAGCACTGGATTGAAATCGTTCCGTTTTCCCGCGCGTAAGCTATACTCTCAGGTGTGAAATACTAAATAAGTGCTTCATTTAAGGTTGGCCTAGTCTGTAAATCAGGCGCACGGTAAAACAAACAGTGAAAGAAATAATTACGCCTATTAGCAGGAATGCAGTACTTCAAGTTTGTCCCGCAAGTGCAATTTCAAGTTCGTTCAGTTAGGTGGAAAGCACGAGGATACCTAGGCGTACATACGCGTTCTTTGCAGGGCTCTAACACTGAAAACTAGCTTCAAAAGTGAACTAAATCATTTTCTAGTTACCTGAAGGTCATTTTCGAACATTTTGAATTTGGCAGACAGTGGGACCATACGCAGTATATAGGTTGTCAAAAATGAGGCTTGTTTAATATGGCAAAGCGTGCTGGTAGAACTTTTGTAAAGTGATCTGTGCAAGTTTAGCAGCAGACATTCATTGCATTTGTGCGTCTCTAAAACTCTTGCTTCCTTAATGTTCGTTAAGTCTAACCTGTGGATCGCAACGTGCGGTTTCCTTGCGGTACTTCCTCTGCTTTATGCAACTGGGTCGATCTGTGATAGTTCTTGTTTTTTTTTTCGTGTATTTCATTACTCGCGCAAAAACTTCGCATGCGTTCGTGGTCTTTGAATTTCTTAGCATATTTTTTGTGTAGTGGCATTTTGTGCTTTCATTCCTTGCAACGAACAGCAGTCAATACCTTCCAAATTCTTGTCTCTTTCTTTTTATTTGTATGAATAAGCAAGGCGTCTACAGATTTTCGATAGAGTGTCTAAATTTCATTTCAAGGAGAGCAATGATGTGCTTCACGCAGAACTTTACGCCTGGAACTGAACGGAACGATTTCCCCCATTCAAAAAGGAGAAAAAATTCAACGTCCCCAGCACGTCACTATCTGACAGCTATGGTCGTGCCAGGGGTTCTCCTGATCAAGGCAGGATGCTCGTTTGACGTATCAGTATCGGCAAACTCATTCAATGTGGAAGGAAGAATTGCTTCACCGCCACGGCGCGTTATGCGCTTGCGTCTCTCCACGTTGCGTTTCACTGCGCGTCTAGACACCCGCACGAACGCGCACACCAGCCATTCATACATGAAGAAACGCCCGGGCCAGCACGTCAAGGGCATCAGAGTCCGGAAGGAAGTGGCCGCCGTGCAACAGAGTGCGACAGCGCCCTCCGGTGGCGATCGGCGATGTCTCATCGCGGAAGGGAGATTGTTCGTGGCAAGGAGGAAAGGTTGTAGTAGAGACTTGTCGAAGCCTTGGGCAACATATTTTTTTTGCGGAAGCCCGGCATCCTCCCGAAGGAGAAGTGGCGGTTGCGCTAACTGGACGGACCCGGATAGGGGAAGCTAGAACTGCACTGGCGACGAAGAGATAGCTAGTTGTGCTGGCCTGCTGGGAGGAGGAGAGCGGAATTGTCGGCCCGAGCCGCGACTCGGGATATCTCTCTGTGTATATGTGCGTGTCGCCGGTTCCGCGTAGGCAGCCGCTACGCGGGCTCAGTGGCGCCTGGGCGTTGCGCGACTCGAGCACGAGGTAGCGGGTTCGATACCCGAGCCGTATAGGCAGCATTCCTGTGTGGGCGAAATGCAAGAACGCTCGTGCACCGTGATTTGGGTACACGTTGAGGAACCCCAGGGGACGGAAATTAATACGGCGCCCTCTGCCCGCAACGTCCCTCACAAAGAGTTCGGCGCTGTTTCGGGACTTTCAACACCATAATTAAATTTTTTTTGTTCGTGTATCGGCAGTGCCGAAAAGAGAACTGTTATAGACACCACAGGGTTTCTTTCAAAAATCGCTAGAGGGAAATTTGGCGCCAGTGTCTAAGAGAGTGCAGAGGTGACGGTTCAGCGGTCGTCATGGGAATGATAGCTAGCATTACGTTGATCTGCCTGAACTCCGATGTTATGGTTTCAAATAGATTTGTGACCTTTCTAAATCGATCATTTTTCAACGAAATATCAGCCTATAAATGCAGCGATTCACATTCGTTCTGCATGCGCGCATGGTACTCATCGCCTTCATCTTCTCAGAAAAAAAAATGCTATTACTAGTAATTCAGAAGGATACGGTGTAATAAATAATGATACAAGAACTTCTGAAACAACATGTGCGAATATTAGGCAAATGTATGCGCAGTCACTGACGATTTGAATACGTATGATGGACTGCGCGTGAAGCTTTCGTGCTAATATATTCGCGGCAAGAAAGAAGCTTGCGTTCACAGGAAAGTAACAGTGCAAGATAGACTGTACGAGTGGCTAGCTAAACCAGCTGATTTTCTTCACCTGTTCACGAAAATAACCAGTCTCTGGGCGCCTTATGCTAGTTCACTTAGGAATAACCTGGTTCCGCTCACAAAGTCAGCAACCATACTAACCGCGATTGTCGTGGTAGCAGATAGATCACAATGCCATAGTTCCTTGTAGTAATTTTAGAGCGCAGCTCTGAGGCCCCTGTTCCTGCGGCGTCCCTCGGCGTAACCGAGCGAACGAGCACAGCGAAGGATGAAAGAGCGAACGCGGAGCGCAGCGGGGGATGAGACACGACAGGAGGAAAGCGGAAGAGGAGGGTATGGCCAAAGCGTGAGAAAAAAGGAGCATAGTGCAGCGACGGTGGCTACGAGATGGCGCCAGAGAAGCGCGCGTCGTCTGTATAGAAACAAAGCGCTGCATGAGCGGAGGTCTGTCTGCGGCGGCAGCTGTGAATGGTGCCCACGTGTCACCCACACGCTGCCACTCACGATCTCCAGTTTAGCTACAGGCAGTCGCGCCGTACTTCGCTCCGTCTTCAACGTGCCGCACAAGACAGTCCATCCGCGCTCCCCGATATGTCGCGAAATGAAAACACGTATACAGCTGCGCTAGAATTTCGCATGGGGGAGTATCGTAACTGCGGGCGAAACTTTTGCAAGAAACTCTGTGCTTTCACTTCATCCTTTATTCCTCCTTTTGAGTAAGCCGTCGTTTCTGCCACTGGGTGAGCATAAACGAACTTACCAATAACAGGGCCCTTATTGACAAAACGCGTTTGTACGAAGAATGTTTGTGAGCGCGAATTCCAGCCAATCCTGGAAGCATTATTATTAGCCAAGGCTGCCGGCCTATGATAAAGATCGAGCACACCGAAACGAGAAGCTCTGTGAATACGGCCCCGGAAGAGCGGAATCATGGCCTCCGATTTTTGGAGGAATCTGTGTCTTCTGTGAGCTATGTGTCACGGGCCCACCTATATTGCGTTGTTTTCTTGAGTACTCAATTTTTCATCGCATTTAATTACTTGCTATATTCCAGGATATTTGTTGCCTTGCCATTTTTCGGTCACCTCTTTTTTTTTTGCAAGCCGTGTCAGTCATTTCCTATAATTGTCAATTATGTGATGTCTTTTTTTGCACCGAAGTGTAGGGTGCATGAAGAGTAAGTTACGAGAACGAATCGAATACGAATGAAATAATGTCATAAAGCTAATCTAATTGAGTATAGAATACTTTTCGAATAGTTTTCGAATAATGATTAGCCCTTTCCCCGATTGATCTAAAATGATGGTCGCATTCTAGGTAGTATTCATAACGTTGGCAAGTTTCTGTAATTATATGACACGTTATGAAGCGTGTTTTATCAAAAACAACAAATGGAGCGTTAGGAACAATTAAGCAGCCCGCAGGCGAAGGACTCTTCAGACACTGCGAATGATCGTTGTAAAGAAGGTCAAGTTTGGCTCCCTCCTCGACGTAGCCTGCTTCCTTACGCAAGTTCTGAAGTTTTATGCCTATACTATTTACATGAACGCCAAATTAGCTTACTTTCGCTCCAGTATTGTGTTTGATTGTGTCCTGTTGACGTTTTAATATGTTTGAAAACTATTCGAAAAGTATTTATACTTATGAATAGTAACAATTCGACTAGAAGGCCGAATTGAACAGCAATTATTAAATTCGTTATTCGAAAGTTTCCGTTATTAGCGTTCCACCTGCACAGGAGCCGCATATGAGTAGAGCTAACACAGGCCTAGCATCGGTCTTGTGCATCAATTGTTCAGTGTGCCCGCTTTACAGCGACATCTGTAGCTACGCGCGCGGGAAGCCGCAGATAGCTACAGTGACAGCTGAAGCATTTGGAAAGCGATAGCGACGCTCTTACACCCGTATTCTCGAAAGAATCTCAACCGAACTGACCACAGCGCCATCGCTCGACTGAAGAAGACGCTATGCTTATCAATAATTGCCGTGGCGCGTTCTTGGCGCCGCACTGACCACTTCTTGTGAGGGGCCACACTGCCATTCTCTTTCTCGAAGATTTGTGGTGCAGCAATAGCCTGGAAGCAACTCGGTACGCTGTAATGGAATGCCAAGGTATTCACCCAGCGAGGTGCACAGGCAAGAACCACCTTACAGTAGCGTTGGGGTTCAAAGAGGTTGGAAGGATTAACTGGTCACCAGTCGAGATAAGCAAGAGACGCCTGAAGTTCTGGTGGAAAAAATGCACGGAAAAAACTGATAGAATCGGAGTCGTTGCAAGGGTATAAGTAATGGTACTATATAGACGTAGAGGTTTCAGTGACGTGACCCCTTATGTAATACCCCGCAAGGGGTCTTTAAGGTAATAAAATGAATGAAAGATCTAGATAAGATAGGCGAAATGCTAGACGGCGATAGATGTAGTAAAGCTTGGTTATATCAAGCAGAAGGCTGGATGACTTTGCCGCCGCCCCGTTTCAAAGCAGGTGCCAATAAACACTATGATCATTATAATCATCATCGACTGAGGTGGAGGATTGAGTGTATACATATAAAGAACGTTCTACAATGCAATGATTAAAATGAATCTGCGCTTGCTAACCATTCTCTTCACTGCAATCATGATTCCTTCGTCGAACTCGCTAGACAACCCCATCTCTCCCCACTCCCGCTCCATACATAGCCGGTCCACACGACGTGAGAGACATCTTGTCGTTATCTTGACTTGATCGCCGTCGTCATGCCATCGCAGTCGTCACCGTCTGTACTGTTATAGTCGCCGTTCCTGTCGTCAGGTCTGCCACTGCTGTTTTGGGTAACACTTAAAAACTTCCTTGCAGCAATCCGCTTTAGCTCTGGTAACGTGAAACTCAGTCCGGCCGACAATTCGTTCAGCTTGTTCTATCGACTCTGCTTTCTTCCGCGTGTGAGCGTGCCTCTGGTTTCAAGACAAGCCCTTTCTTTCTCTGTCTGCACACTCGAAAAGCGCCGCCGGAAGCAAAGTAGAGCATGTTCAGCTTCACCATGGTGTACGTATTAAAGCGCGCTGGATATGCGCCAGCTTTCATTTCGACATGTAATGGCCGCTGGCCGACCGCAGAGCCGCGACATGGTGCCAGTGCTCGAGTTGCTGTGACGCTGAAATGTGGTATCGTAATTACTCGGTTTTAACACACCCTCAATTCTAAAGTGCACCCTACATTTGACGGCCAGAAGTGAAAAATGCCACGCTATGGGTTGTAATGCTCGCCCAAATTTTCACTCCTGAACAAAAAAGTGCAAAATGCAACAGGCTTGATTATTTCCTCATCATATTTTCGCGGTAAGAAAGAACAATTAGTGCGGAAATTGCCTGGAGGGATTGTACCGATAGCGCGTACTTCATGCTCTCCAGTCGCGCGCGCGCACACACACACACACACACACACACACACACACACACACACACACACACACATATATATATATATATATATATATATATATATATATATATATATATATATATATAATTCTCATCTCAGTAGTCATAAGGCAGTCTCATGTTACCCCCATGCACTCTACGAAAGAAAGGACAAAAAGGGGCATCGAGTTTACTCCTTTCAGAGAGTAACTTACCTGCCACAATCACTCGTCCTCTTAAGGTGTAACTGCGAGGCGATGAACTGTTACTCCCCCAAGCAGTTACTCTTGCAAGGACTAAGAGTTGCTCTCTTGCAATGCCCCTTAAGGGAGTAATGATAATTATTTCCATGCTCTTCAATGAATTAATTAACGACATTAGCCATTTATACGCTTATGAAATACTTGTTGAATTGAAAAAAAAATGAGAAAAAGCACCCCAAAGTAGAATGCAAATTCGCATCTTCCCGTTTACGAGTCGGATACTCTAACCACTACAACAATGCAGCTCGTTTGACGGTACGGAATACTGAGATCACGATAAGCATCTGAAGGCATGTGCGGCAATACAGCAGATACTCGACATTTAGTGTATGCTACGGGGGCAGAGTCTAACGTTGCGTGTACTTGCAATCATATGCGACTTCAAAACGAAAGATGCCCGATTATTCTTACGATGGTTTAACCTGAGACAAATCACGTGATGTACGTGTTGCGTAAACGGAACACGCAAGGCGACAGAGAAGGACGATTTCTCTGTCGCTTAGCGTGCCCCACTTGAGCTACAGATTGCTGCACTCTCCTTCGGACGGAAGCAATGTCACCAAGGCGAAGGCGATCGGTGAAGTTTGTCGATGGAAGAATAGTGATGAAAGACGCATCTCGAGAAAGACCATACACTGCAAAATAACCTTATTCAGTTCTAAAGGTCTAAAAATGTGCGACGGGAAAGGCGCCGGTTTGTTAAGGGCCTAAATTATTTTACAGTGTACGACGGGGACATACGCCGGTAAGTTTGACTACTTATTGACCTGTGTCATTCCTGCATATTTGTTCCTAATGGAAACCGGCGCTCGCTTACATGATCTGTGACGTGCTATACGCCACGTGACTCAAGCACCAGTCGTCTCAACGAGCTAGTTGACGTTGACGTGAGAAAAGTATACGCGAACGATTGTGGCCTAATGTTTAGAGCAACGTGCTTTCGTGCTGGAACACCCGCCGTGGTTGCTCAATGGCTATGGTGTTGGGCTGCTGAGCGCGAGGTCGCGGGATCGAATCCCGGCCATGGCGGCCGCATTTCGATGGGGGCGAAATGGGAGAACGCCCGTGTACTTAGATTTAGGTGCACGTTAAAGAACCCCAGGTGGTCGGAATTTCCGTAGCGCTCCACTACGGCGTGCCTCATAATCAGAAAGTGGTTTTGGCACGTAAAACCCCATAATTTAATTTTTCGTGCTGGAAGATCGAGGTTCGAGCGCAACCATCAAGCACGTATTCTTCTTTCTGCTTGCGAGCTATTCGGCGAGACAGTAAAGGCAACAGCACCGAGCAGCACTGCCACGGGCAGCTAAAAAATCTGGGAGAGTTGCAAAGAAAGCTGCGTTTAAAAAAAAGGGGGGGGGGGGGGGGGGACAGTCACACGAAAAGCCTTTCTTCCGCTACGTACTGTGTACAGCATCTGGAGCTCGTCAGTCGAGGCGCACAAAGGGTTGTTCAGGCCGTGGAACAAAGCTCAACTACGGCCCATTCACCTTGATGCCGAAGGGAAAATAGGGGGCGTGGCAGAATCGCGATGAACTCTGGCAGTGTGTGCGTGAGGCGTCTAGCAAGTGCGTGCTGGATGGCGAGGCCCGAGCGTTTGTGCACCGTTCATTACGTCGCTTGCCGAAGGAAAGAAAAAAAGAGTGGCCGACGGGTTCAATGCGACCTTGAGTCTCGTATAGGATGTACACGAAGGGCGCCGCCGGTGAAACGAGACGAAAGTGCGAACACAACGGAACGCGAAGGGCCCATTGCGATCGCATGAGCGGCGAGAGCACGCGCTTGGGCGGATGTGAAGGCAGGCACCAGTTGCTGTCAAATGAGTTACACACGCCGGTGGGAGACCCTGCAGGGCTTGTTGTTCAGGTGTAGTCGATCGTTCACAGAAATGCGCGCACCTGGCTCTGTATACGGTGCTGTGCCAGAGAATACGTTGCTCGCAATGTTGCCTCTTGTGTATCCATACTGCGTCGTTAGGTTATTGCAACTGCGACGAAGCATATGCTAAGGAGAAAACTAGCGCACGCGTGAGAGGAGACGTACAAAAGGAGGAGGCGTACAGTGCACGCCTTAGTTTCTCCCACTCGTGGAAAGTCTCTGCCCATGGGTCTTGATTGTCTCCATTATTTCCGGCTAGACGGCTGGCGAGCTTTCATGGATTCAAAGTGAATGTTCAGAGCATGGCTGTAAACTGATCATCTTTTGCAGTTAGCCGCCGCGGAATCTTGTTTTGAAATGAGCAGACTATTGCAGTTCCTCCCGCTCGGAACTAATTTACTGTCACAGCAACAAGCCTCTGCCTTGTTCGTGTTCCTTAGTGGAATGATGCAACTTACACTGGAAGATCGGTCGCTTTCAAGATGGCGACGATGATAATGATGATGGTGATGTGCCTTGAGAACAACGGGGTGAGGGCCATGAATCGGGCGGCTGTACGCACGATTATTAGGAGAAAAAGAATATGAAAAGGTATAAGTGCGAATAAAAAAGTATAGTGTGTAATTGAGACGTGAGACTAGATGAATGGGCCATTATAATTTAAAGAAAATAAATAGAAGAGGCATTGAACAAATTGGAATGACAAGAATTTAAAGAACGGGTGAGGGAAATTGCAAATAAATAAGAATTAGCATGATATACGTGTCATTGCTTGACTAAAATCACACACAGTTAAATATGCTCAAACGCAGTACTGAAGCTCTAAGGGAGAGTAAACAGAGAGTTGTAGCCAGTGGGTCAGCGTAGATGCCACTGCGCATGTTGTCCCGCACACGTGCACTGGCGTCTACGCTGGCCCGTTGGGCCCACTGGCTCGCTGAGCTACAATTCTCTATTGTGGGGTCCTTAAATTCAAGCCTAGTTTACCAGTCTCTTTCTTTGTATTAAAAGCCGGTGACAGATTAAAAATAATGATCAATAAATTTAATTTTCTGAACGAATTGGAATGGAGGCAATATAAACAGTTTCTAAAGAACTAATTCTGTGCCAAGCACACAATGTGGTCTTTGGCCGCCGCAGCCTTGCCTTGAACAGGCTATACTGTGGCTTCCGAAATCCATGCACACTTGCCACCACTCTCGGAGTATACGTGGCGAGCAGAACCTTGCATGCCCTAATGACCAGGAAGGAATGTAGCGTGGCATGTATAATAGATTGGCGGTTATCTGAGGATGAGGACATTGACTTGACGACGACTGAACTATAAATGGCGCATGATCATGGCGACGATGGCCCAATGGAAAACACAGACGGACACATCAATTAGTACAAAAGCAGGATAAAACTGGTTTGTATCAGCACATACTGTTGTAGAGAAACAGGTGTTGAGCGATGGTATCACGATTTTCGAACGGTGATTATTTCGCGAATATCTTCGTCTTTATGGTCATTTATCTGAGTCCGTATTCACAAAAGTCTCTTACACAAAAATTGTTCGTAGGAGCAAATCCCAGCCAATACTGACATATTATTAGCGAAGGCTGCCAGCCATTCGGAAAGAGTTTTGTGGATTCGGCCCCTGGTCTTCTGTGTTCGCATTCTGTTCTTGTTTATTGTGTCGTCCTATATGCCCTGTGCAGAAGTAAGTTGTCAATCAGCGCCCGTGTCCTCTGCTCCCTTGTCCAGGCTAACCTCGCAAGCATATTCAACTTTAACGTCTGCAGGAAAACGCCTGATCACGAATGTTTGCGCCCACAGGAACGCTGATCTTCGCTGTGTCCTGGCCGTGGATTGCGACCACTAGACCCAGACAAACTTCAGAGCGGTGAGTAAATACGCTGTCTTGAGACGGGAAGGTTTGTAAGCGCTGATGATTGGCATGGCCAAGTACGAACCGCATTTCTTGGCATTGCAACTAGTGTCATCATCATCATCATAATCATCCTGGTTACGCCCACTGCAGGGCAAAGGCCTCTCCCATGCTTCTCCAACTACCCCGGTCATATACTATCTGTGGTCATGTTGTCCCTGCAAACTTCTTAATCTCATCCACCCACCTAATTTTCTGCCGCTCCCTACTACGCTTCCCTTCCCTTGGAATCCAGTCCGTAACCCTTAATGACCATCGGTTATCTTCCCTCCTCATTACATGTCCTGCCCGTGCCCATTTCTTTTCTTGATTTCAACTAAGATATCATTAACTCGCGTTTGTTCCCTCACCCACTCTGCTCTTTCTTATCACTTAACGTTACATCCATTATTCTTCATTCTATAGCTCGTTGCGTCGTCCTCAATTTAAGTAGAACCCCTTTTCGTAAGCCTCCAGGTTTCTGTCCCGTACGTGAGTAGTGGTAAGGCACAGCTGTTATACAGTTTTCTCTTGAGCGAAAATGGCAACCTGCTGTTCATGATCTGAGAATGCCTGCCAAACGCATCCCAGCCCATTCTTATTCTTCTGATTATTTCAGTCTCATGATCCGGATCTGCGGTCACTGTCTGCCCTAAGTTCCCCCAGTTCCAGTGCCTCGCTACCTATCGTATGCTGTTTTCTTCCAAGACTGTTAAACATTACTTTAGTTTTCTGCAGATTAATATTTAGACCCACCCTTCTGCTTTGCATCTCCAAGTCAGTGAGCATGCATTGCGATTGGTCCCGTGAGTTACTAAGCAAGGCAATATCATCAGCGAATCGCAAGTTACTAAGATATTCTCCACTAACTCTTATCCCCAATTCTTCCCAATCCAGGTCTCTGAATACCTCCTGCAAACACTGTGAATAGCATTGGAGAGATCGTATCTTCCTGCCCAACGCCTTTCTTTATTGCGATATTGTTGCTTTCTTTATGGAGGACTACGGTGGCTGTGGAGCAGCTACAGATATCTTTCAGTATTTTTACATACGGCTTGTCTACACCCTGATTCCGTAATGCCTCCATGACTGTTGAGCTTTCTATTGAATCAAACGATTTCACGTAATCAATGAAAACTATATATAAGGGTTGGTTATATTCCGAACATTTCTCTATCACCTGATTGATAGTGTGAATATGGTCTATTGTGGAGTAGCCTTTACGGAATCCTGCCTGGTCCTTTGGTTGACAAAGTCTAGGGTGCTCCTGATTCTATTTGCGATTGCCTTAGTAGATACTTTGTAGGCAACGGACAGCAAGCTGATTTTTCAAGTTTCTGGCGTTCCCTTTCTGATGGATTTGGATTATGTTGGCGTTCTTCCAAGATTCCGGTACGCTCGAGGTCATGAGGCATTGCGTTTACAGAGTGGCCAGTTTTACTGGAGCAATCTGCCCACCATCCTCAACAAATCTACTGTTACCTGATCCTCCCCAGCCGCCTTCCCCCTTTGCATAGCTCCCAAGGCTTTCTTTACTTCTTCTGGCATTACTTGTGGGATTTCCAATTCCTCTAGACTATTCTCTCTTACATTATGGTCGTGGGTGCCACTGGTACTGTATAAATCTCTATAGAACTCCTCAGCCACTTGAACTACCTCATCCATATTAGTAATGATATTGCCAGCTTTGTCTTTTAACGCATACATATGATTCTTGCCTATTCCTTTCTTTTTCACTGCTTTTAGGCTTCCTCCGTTCCTGAGAGCATGTTCAATTCGATTCATATTATACTTCGTTATGTCAGCTGTCTTACGCTTCTTGATTAACTTGGAAAGTTCTGCTAGTTCTATTCTAGCTGTAGGTTTAGATGCTTTCATACATTGGCGTTTCTTGTTCAGATATTTCATCTCCTGCGATAGCTTACTGGTATCCTGTCTAACGGAGTTATCACCGACTTCTACTGCACACTCCTTAATGGTGCTGTTTGGGATCCGACTGCTGGAGCGATCCGATGGGAACTCGGCGCTGACGCCCGTGGTTGTACCTGGGTCGCAAGCCCCAAGGGTAGCGTTGGCCTGGCGGCCTGGGGTACAACTCGAAGCATCCGAAGGTCCCGGCAAAGCATGAGTCGACTGGTAACAACGAAACAACTTGTTTATTTTAACATCGCAAAGAGTTGGCGGTCAGGTTTGACCGAAGTAGAGAGACGGGAGAGCACCTCACTCAACAGAAGAAATCGGAGCCCTCCTTTTGGCGTCCGGGGGCAGCTGTTTTTATACTCTCGCAGTTGAGGGCAAGAAGGAACCCCTCAAAAGACGAGCACGTGAATGTACAATGGGCTAATGGTGACGCACACTGTCGTGGCGCTGCGCACGATCTCGTAGCACCCCGTCGTGGCGCTGCGCACGATCTCGTAGCACCCTGTCGTGGCGCTGCCGGTCGGACACAATGACTGTAACGAGAAGATGGTCCCTGCTTTGGCATCGCCTGTTTCGGGCACAATGACTGGAACGAGATCCCTGCTTTGGCATCGCCTGTTTCGGGCCCAATAACTGGAATGAGATCCCTGCTTTGGCATCGCCTGTTTCGGGCACAATGACTGGAACGAGATCCCTAGGCGGTCGCATCGCCGCAGACGCGCCTGGAAACACCTGGCGATGAGTGTTGCGGCGACGACGATCGGGCCAAAATGTCTGCCGCCCCGCCGCAGTCGCGCCGGCAAAACCACGTGTCGCAGGCGAAACGCAACAGACCGCCCCGCCGGGGGAAGGAGATCCCGATGGACAGGGGACTGCATCCGCTGTCCGGAGGGATGTCGCTCGATGATGCTCATAACCGAAGTCGGGCGTCCCTCGACGTTTCTTGAGCGCAGCGCACAGAGAAGGCCTCGTTCTCTCGTTCAGGTTCGCACGGGACACTGCAAAGTGACTTCGGGAGAGTTCACATTTTTGTTCTCGTTCCCGGCAAGCGTTAGAACTACGCTGAAACTCAACCGCTCAGTCAGCAAGCACGGCACAACCCTCACTAAGCCCTGCCAGGCTCTTTCCCCTTTTTATACCACTGCCTAGTTCCTTACAGTAGTCTAGCATCACTCAGAACGCGTCCACAAATTGAAAAATTGCACTAGAAAGCATATCATCACTTTGAAACACTAAACAAAAGCAATATGTTAAAAAAAAAATCCTGCCTCAGGAAGAAAAACATCAGTAACAAACAATTTTGAGGCTGATTCCTACGTTAGGGGCTTCGACTTAAGCCATCGGCGTTACCGTTGAGACTCCCCTTTTTGTAACGCACCTCAAAGGAATATTGTTGTAAAGCGAGGCTCCAGCGCAGGAGGCGGCCATTTTTGGGAGAGATGGTCTGCAGCCATTGGAGAGGGCAGTGATCCGTCTCAATGATAAACCTCGAGCCGGCTAGATAGCATGACAATTTCTGAACGGCCCACACGAGACACGCACACTCTTTCTCGGTGGCGCTGTACGCCTGCTCACGACTGGTCAGCTTACGACTAGCATACAGGACGGGGTGTTCTACTTCTCCATTTTCCCGTTGGCACAGTACAACGCCCATGCCTCGCTCACTAGCATCGCACTGAACAATGAACCCTTTTGTATAGTCTGGCGATCGTAGCACAGGCTGGCTTGTTAGGGCACTCTTTAGGGCGCTAAAAGCTCTTTCCTTGGTCTCGTCCCAGACGACTGTTTGAGGCTCTGTCTTTCTTAGAGCATCCGTCAGGGGAGCCGCGATATCAGAGTACTTAGGGATGTACCTCTGATAGTAGCCGGCGACACCCAAGAACGACCGAATATCGGTCTTGGTGCGCGGTTGCGGAAAGTCTCGCACAGCGGCCACTTTTATTTCAGAGGGGCGGCGACGACCCTGACCAATCACGTGACCGAGGTAGACAACCTCGGCCTGTGCTAACTGGCACTTAGGAGCCTTTACTGTCAAGCCCGCTTCGCGCAGGCGGGTTAGCACTGCCCGCAAGTGTGTCATATGCTCAGACCAGGATGCGGAGAATATCGCTACGTCGTCTAGATACGGTAAAGCGAATTCTTGCTGTCCCCGCAACACTTTATCCATGAGGCTTGAAAAACAGTATGGCGCGTTCTTCAAACCAAAACTCAACACTTTAGGACGGAATGTTCCCATTGGTGAAATGAACGCCGCATACCTACTAGCCTCTTCTGTAAGTGGAACCTGCCAGTAACCCCTGACAAGATCTAGGGTGGAAATAAACCGAGCGCTACTAACTTTCTCAAGGCGCTCCTCGATGTTAGGGATCGGATAAATTTGATCCTTAGTGATGGAATTAAGCCTGCGGTAGTCGACGCAAGGACGAGGTTCCTTGCCCGGTACCTCAACTAAAATCAAAGGGGAGGTATAATCACTCTCACCTGCTTCAATAACACCGAGCTGTAGCATTTTCTTTACCTCAGCCTCCATAATATCGCTCTGGCGGGGTGACACCCGATACGCCTTGGATCGTACTGGCTCTGGGGAGGTAAGTTCAATATCATGAGTAAGTACAGAAGTCCTACCAGGCCTCTCAGAGAACAGACCTTGAAACTCTTGTAATAGCTGGTGTTGTTCGGTTTTCAGCTCAGGCGACAGCGGTGCTTTACTGATAAGGTCACTAATGACTTGACCGGTGTCTTCCCCGTTCGTCACTGAGCCTAGTCCCGGAAGCTCGACCGGAAGCTCTTCAGGAACGTTTACCATCAGGCACACCACTGCTTCCCTTTGTCTATAAGGTTTGAGCAGATTACAGTGGTAAACTTGCTGTGCTTTCCGCTTTCCTGGCAGACTTACCACGTAGTTAACGTCCGACAGTTTCTGAACAATTCGCGCTGGGCCCTCCCACTGCACGTCTAGTTTGTTGTTTAGCGATGTGCGCAATATCATGACCTCATCGCCAACCTCAAAACGACGGGCCCTGGCTGTCCGATCATAATAAACCTTGGCCCTCTGCTGGGCCTTTGCCATTGCTTCACCTGACAACTCCTGTGCCCTTCTTAAGCGTTCGAGGAGCTTAAGCACGTACTCCACCACGACTGGATCGTCGCCCCTACCTTCCCACGATTCTCGAAGCATGCGAAGCGGAGATCGAAGCGAGCGACCGTACACCAGTTCAGCTGGCGAAAACCCCGTAGCCGCATGCGGCGCGGTCCTTAAAGCAAACATCACCCCAGGCAGACACAGCTCCCAGTCAGTTCGATGTTCAAAACACAACGCTCTCAACACGCGCTTCATGACGGAGTGGAGCTTCTCAACGGAATTCGACTGTGGGTGGTACACTGAGCTGTGTAGCAGCTTTACCCCACACCTTTCGAGAAAAGTTGTCGTCAAAGCGCTAGTAAACACTGTGCCCTGATCTGATTGAATTTCTGCAGGAAAACCAACTCGCGCAAATATGGACAGTAGTGCATTAACTATCTCAACTGAGCTGAGTTCTTTAAGCGGCACTGCTTCAGGGAACTTTGTCGCTGGGCAGATCACAGTCAAAATGTGTCTGTACCCCGTGGCTGTTACCGGCAGAGGTCCCACTGTATCAATAACGAGCTGTCTAAAAGGCTCCGTAATGATAGGTACCAACTTCAACGGCGCCCTCGATTTGTCCCCTGGTTTGCCCACCCGCTGACAGGTGTCACATGTCCTCACGAAATGGTCTGCGTCCCGAAAACACCCTGGCCAATAGTACTCTTGCAAGAGACGGTCCTTAGTTTTCTTAACTCCTAGATGTCCGGACCACGAACCCCCGTGCGACAAGCGCAACAGATCCTGACGACAGCATTGAGGCACGATCAGCTGATCGAACTCCACTCCTCTGCGGTCTAGATACTTCCGGTACAGGACTCCACCTCTTTCCACAAAGCGAGCATTTTTCTTGGCGATACCTTCCTTGACAATGCAGCGTATGTTTTCTAGGCTGCCATCCTTCTTTTGCTCGGCTATCAAAGCCGACCGGCTGACTTTTAGCAACCTATTAAGTCCGTCTGACGTAGGCGCGATGAGCAAATCTGCAGATAGCTCTTCTAACTTTCCCTTATCGGGCATTTCCTCTCCAGTATCTGGTGCCTTTAACGTTACAGACTCAAGTTTATTCAGTTCGGGCGTGCTCCGAATATCAGCTTGCTGCGCCTCTGACCCTTTTTCATTGTTCGATAACGTCGGCCCCGCAACTACCGCCTTTGCAGCGAGCTCCCGAACCTTCGATCTGGTTAAGGCCTGAACGCTAGCCTCACCAAACAAAAGCCCCTTCTCGCGCAGGAGGTGATCGGACCTGTTCGAAAATAGGTACGGGTACTGGGGGGGCAGCATAGATGACACTGCCGCCTCCGTCTCAAGCGCTCCGAAAGGTCCTTCAATAAGCACTTTTGCTACGGGCAGACACACACTATGAGCTTCCACGGCTTGCTTGATCCATGCGCACTCGCCCTTGAACATATGGGGTTCTACGTAAGAGGGGTGAACTACATCCATTGTAGCTGCGGAATCGCGAAGCACTCGGCACTCTTTCCCGTTCACGAGGAGGTCTCGCATGTAAGGCTCGAGAAGCTTCATGTTCTCGTCAGTGCTGCATATTGACAAAAACACAACTTTTGGTTTTGTTTCCGGACACTGCGCCGAAAAGTGACCCGGCTTCTGGCACGTATAACAAACGCGCGCTTGCCTCGTCTCGAACCGCTTTCTGCGTTCGGCTTCGGCTGCCGCCGTCTCCTTAGGTTCGGTCGCACTGCTTTCACTCGCATCCGCACTACGTGTGTTCCCCTTTGCTCTCATGGGTGTGAAATTCGGCCTCTCAAACTTCGAGCCAAATTCACCCTTTTGACCGTCCTTAGCCCCGCGAGCCCGACGCGTCACAAACTCCTCGGCTAGCTCAGCGGCTTTAGCCACCGTACAAACGTCTGGCCTATCCAAGACCCAGTACCGCACGTTCTCAGGTAACCGACTATAAAACTGTTCTAGCCCAAAACACTGCAGAACTTTATCGTGGTCACCGAACGCTTTCTCTTCTTTGAGCCACTCTTGCATGTTTGACATAAGCTTGTAGGCAAACTCTGTATATGACTCATTCTTGCCTTTCTCACTTTCCCGAAACTTCCGACGGAAAGCCTCGGCTGACAGCCTGTACTTTTTTAGCAGACTCGATTTCACTTTGTCGAAATCCTCTGCCTCCTCTCTATCCAAGCGAGCGACTACGTCGGCCGCCTCGCCGGGTAACAAAGTGAGCAAGCGCTGTGGCCACGTTTCCCGAGAGAACCCCTGCTTCTCGCACGTTCGCTCAAAGTTAACCAGGAACAAACCAATGTCCTCTCCAAGCTTAAACGGCCGCATCAGGTCAGTCATTTTGAACAATACTCGTTCTCCTGCACCGTGTGCCTGACTTCCATTACGAGCGCGTTCCATCTCTACCTCAAGACGCTTCATTTCCAAAGCGTGTTGACGGTCGCGCTCTTCTTGCTCTCGCTCTTTCTGTTCTTTACGTTCACGCTCTTCTTTTTCTTTCTGTTCTTTTCGTTCACGCTCATCTTTCTCTTTTTGCTCTCTAAGTTCGCGCTCCTGTCTCTCTTTTTGCTCTTTAAGTTCGCGCTCATGTCTTTTTGACCTCTCCTCAATAGTCTCAAGGCATTCCGACAGCTCGTCATCCTCAGCCTCTAACTCAAGAATAGCCTTTAGCAGTTCTGGTTTTCTGAGTTTGTCCGAGACATCCAGACCCAACTCTCTTGCAAGCTCCAGCAATTTCGGTTTGCGCAACGACTTCAAATCCATGGCTGCTCTGAATGCTGCTTTCTCTACTGCTTACTATTGTCTTGCCGCAAACTAACCCGGCAGCAACGACAACCACAACTACCAGCTCTGTTTCTGACACTAACAAAAGCCTGGCAAAGCTCAGAAGAAGAAAGTCCCGCACTCACCAAACCTCGTAGCCAAGAATTCAGCGCAGTCGTTCCGCTGCAGGCAACCAGTCATCACACAGGGCTCGTTGCACTGCTCCCGGATCGTTGTTGAGCTGCTCAGCATACAGTCAACTGCATCTCTTCGCTGCTGGCCTCCGTTGTCGCGATCTCACCGCTGGCAGACAGTTGTTTGAATCGCGCCGCTGGCACGAGTTGTTGGGAACTCGGCGCTGACGCCCGTTGTTGCACCTGGGTCGCAAGCCCCAAGGGTAGCGTTGGCCTGGCGGCCTGGGGTACAACTCGAAGCATCCGAAGGTCCCGGCAAAGCATGAGTCGACTGGTAACAACGAAACAACTTGTTTATTTTAACATCGCAAAGAGTTGGCGGTCAGGTTTGACCGAAGTAGAGAGACGGGAGAGCACCTCACTCAACAGAAGAAATCGGAGCCCTCCTTTTGGCGTCCGGGGGCAGCTGTTTTTATACTCTCGCAGTTGAGGGCAAGAAGGAACCCCTCAAAAGACGAGCACGTGAATGTACAATGGGCTAATGGTGACGCACACTGTCGTGGCGCTGCGCACGATCTCGTAGCACCCCGTCGTGGCGCTGCGCACGATCTCGTAGCACCCTGTCGTGGCGCTGCCGGTCGGACACAATGACTGTAACGAGAAGATGGTCCCTGCTTTGGCATCGCCTGTTTCGGGCACAATGACTGGAACGAGATCCCTGCTTTGGCATCGCCTGTTTCGGGCCCAATAACTGGAATGAGATCCCTGCTTTGGCATCGCCTGTTTCGGGCACAATGACTGGAACGAGATCCCTAGGCGGTCGCATCGCCGCAGACGCGCCTGGAAACACCTGGCGATGAGTGTTGCGGCGACGACGATCGGGCCAAAATGTCTGCCGCCCCGCCGCAGTCGCGCCGGCAAAACCACGTGTCGCAGGCGAAACGCAACAGTGCCCATAAGGTTGTCGTTCATTGCTTCAACACTAAGGTTCTCTTCCTGAGTTAAAGCCGAATACCTGTTCTGTAGCTTAATCCGGAATTCCTCTATTTTCCCTATTAACGCTAACTCATTGATCGACTTCTTATGTACCAGTTTCTTCCGTTCCCTCCTCAAGTCTAGGCTAATTCGAGTTCTTACCATCCTATAATCACTGCAGCGCACCTTGCCGAGCACGTCCACATCTTGTATGATGCCAGGGTTAGCGCATAGTATAATGTCTATTTCATTTCTAGTCTCATCATTCGGGTTCCTCCACGTCCACTTTCGGCTATCCCGCTTGCGGAAGAAGGTATTCATTATCCGCATAATATTCTGTTCTGCAAACTCTACTAATAACTCTCCCCTGCTATTCCTAGAGCCTATGCCATATTCCCCCACTGACTTGTCTCCAGCCTGCTTCTTGCCTACCCTGGCATTGAAGTTGCCCATCAGTGTATTCGATTTTGTTTTGACATTACCCATCGCCAATTCCACGTCGTCTTCATAGAAGCTTTCGACTTCCTAGTCATCATGACTGGATGCAGGGGCGTAGACCTGCACGACCTTCAATTTGTACCTCTTGTTAAATTTCACAGCAAGACCTTCGAGTAGTGTGCCCCACTCTTCAACCTAGCAGTTTACTGGTAAGAGGACCTCTGTAACTCGTTTAAATGTCCAAATTTATCAAGAGCTGGCTGGTGACATCTTTGACATTCGTGCGTGCATAAACATTTCCCTGCAAATCTCCATACCAAATATGGGCTGAAATCGATGGAAGCGGACTAACTGGGCGTTCGCTTAAAAGCATTGTGCTGAAACGTCGACAAACTCGGGGCCGGTGCAGGTGTGATCGAGACGTTATTGAGAGCACTGTTATGGCTATAAAAACTGTGTTCAGATCGCGCAGTGTGCGGTGCCTTGCTGACAAAATGAGAGCTTCGCGAAGAAACGCTGTAGCCCAATGATCACTAGATGCGGACAACGCTCCACCTGGATGTGCGCACAACACTCTTTTGTATCGAATTCACGTGAATTAGACAATCCCGTGCCGAGAGTCATGGGAACGCACTTGCATGACCGACTTCTGAAACTATACCAGAGACAGATATTAGGAGCACGTACGCGCTTTGGAGATCTACGCTAAATCCTCGAAATTGAATCTTAAAAGCACGTTCTCAACCGAAGTCAAAGGGAAGCGAACTATTGCATTTTTTTTTCAGATTCGTTGCACAATTCATTAAACATCGGCATTCGTTCGTTCCGGCTCGCGCAAGCAGCGCCCAATTTATGCGAGATTGACCATGCATCGAAAGCGGAATCGTTCATTTTGCGACTTGATACGCTTCCCCGGTGCCAAGGGCACAAACCGAAGACACGACCGATACTGATGGAGGGGGACGGTAGGGAGAAGTGTCTCAGGAAAAACGGGGGTGGCTGCAAGAGGGGGAGACGCAAAGGAAGGACTACATAGGCTGTAGCTGAGGCGTGGTAGAAGGTTACAGAGCTTTCCCACGAGTGATCGCTTGACCAGCCATGCGCGAACTTGCTCTACAAGGTGAAAGCTCGTACTCCGGCCCCCTGGTCGCGCGCGCACGCATGTATATACGGGGGCAACATTTCTGTCTCGTCAGGTGAGGGCGGACGCCATCTCTAATTTAATCGATGACGGATCGGGTGTACATGTGACCGCGCTTACCCCTGCTCCCCCTTTCCCGCTCCCTCAATCTCTTTCCTATTCACCTGCGCCCCCTAGCGGTGCTGGCGCGCGTCGTCGTCGCAGTTAGGCCTATAACTGTGTCGAAGTCACGCACTCTGCACGGCCATTCCGCTACTGAGGCTTTGAGGGGGACACGCTTCGATGGTCTTCGTCGTGGAGAAGTGGCGGAGAGTGGGGGGGGGGGGAGTGAATATCCTCGCTGTACCGATTCGTTTGTCGACTGGCATTCAGCGCGCACCACTGTAACGCCTGCACTGTAAGGAAGGGTTGAGTCAGCTTTTTTGGCCAGGTGCTGCGTGTCGTTGCTGCAGCACGAATGAGGAGGGCTCAAGGACGCTGCGGCTTGATGGCACGTGTGATGACTCGTGTGTGATCCCGGATTGAAGAAAGGGTTGAACATCCTCTTTCTTTCTTTTTTTTTTTTTTATTCGGATAAGCTCCATAGTGCGGCTATCTCGATTCGGTGCGCGCTTTGATTATCCTTTTCCTGCGCCTAGGTGCACTAATGTCGCTGCGGCGATGAGAAAAATGACGAAGCTCCGGAATGTTTGTTTCCTTCGAGGCCGTTCCTCTTTGCTGTAATCTGTTCGGTGTTGTTATTGCTCTTTCTTTTCTTTTTTTTTTTTTTTTGCTGTTGTGAGGACGGCCACCCGACTCTGTTTCCTATAGGCCAGGAGCCGCACAGGAAGTTAAAACGCGCTTCCTGCGATTAAGGACGCTAGAGCCTGTAGTTCAAGGGCGGTTCCGCGGACAGTAGCGTGCGTGGTGTCAACCAAGAGAGAGAAGGTAGGGGAGTGCCTTGACTTTTGTAAAGCGGAAGCAGCGAGCACAACAACCACGCATGCGAGCGCACGGCCTCGGCGTTGATGTGACCGAAATGTCATTGCCTCAGAGAGTGCTCAGAGTGGTGTAGCAATGTACTACGTACACGCGGATTATAGCAAAAAGAAAGCACGACAGGATCTTGACAGCAGAGCTAGTCACTGTTGCATATTCCCGATTATAACGCGATCAGTAAAAAAATCCCATTGTTGTCCTTTCGAACACGCAAACGCATTACCCCCCCCCCCAAAAAAAAAGAAAGAAAGAAAGCAAGTCTAGTGAAAAAGAAGGGAAAATGAAAACGAACATGTGGAGTTAACTATACAAAAATCTCGTCGACACAACTGTGTGGATATATATATATATATATATATATATATATATATATATGTATGTATATATATGATCTTTCAATATGGCGCCTAGGATGAAGTCAGTGCATGATATTCTTCGGCTTCGAGTAACCTGCTTCCATGGAGGAAGGACAGTTCAGGAGAGGGCCTTGTCCTACCGGCTGTTGTGGAGAGTGCTGGAGCCAAGCGAGATATCAACAGACGCAGCTGCTTACCGTGCTGGTCACCAATATGGCGCCTAGAATGACGGGCTGTGCAAGCCGTCTATATATTGCCTGCCTGTGGCCGCATTCTAATGCAAAGGGAATGTAAACAAACTCGGGTACCGTGTTAGGGTGCTCGTTAAAGAACCCTGGATGATTAAAATTAGTTCGTCGCCCTTCACTACGCTATCTCTCACATAGCATACTGAGCCCACAACGTCGGGTCTTTAAAACCACCCAGTTTAACTTCCCACTTCTACAGCTTCTGTTGTCGGGAACAGACGAAACGCCGACACGTTGTGTAGAGCTTAGGCCTAGCTCGGTGTCATCCGCTGTGGCTTGATGCTGCACGCAAGCCAGCCGTTTCGCCTTGTCTTGACCAAAAGGCATTCACCTGCGGCGCCTAAGCGAAACACTATCGCAACGGCAAGCCCTCCCATCTGTTGTCAGCTTCTTCACTTATTTCTACGCACGCTGCGGCCCCTCCAACGACAGGAAACCCGTTCTTACAGGACACACCGTTGCACGCTAGAGAGGATGCCGATGTCTTCCAGCCTGCTTCTTGACAGGAAGCTAGCTCTCCTGCCAACTACAGCAGCGCCGGCGCGTACGGGTTTAAATGCCTTGGCCAGAAGGGAAGACGACCGGGCAGGCGCAATTACAAACGGTCATTGAATCGCTTTCCTGGCCTCCGCATATGGTGTCCGTGCATGAGCAACGGTCAAGGCACCCGGTGGTGAATCTCAAGGCCTCTCGAGAGCAACGTCTTGTAGCGGTCAGTGACTAACAGGCACTTCCGGCGCCCCGTCTTCTAACGGCTTGAACTTGGCGGATGCAGCTGGGGATGCACTTGTGCGTCAAGCGCATGCAGGTTAGAGAGTGTCCAGTAACCGTTTTAGACACTGCACGGGGTTCCTATTTTACACTGTAAACTAATTCACGCCACCAAAGGTGCACACGGGTGTAAATTTGTCCAACTCGCACCTTTATACCTTTACAGGTGTGACGGGGTGACTTAACACATTTATAACTTTGTATACCCTTAAGGGAGCAAATTTGTTTACAGTGTGTATCGTTTTGTGTGGGCTTGCGTTTAAGGTCTGAGCATACGAAGCATTAATTTGTGAGGATTTCATACTTTACCATTGTATTGGTCACGACTGTTTAGACCTGTCGCAGTGTGTGGCTCTCTACCAGAAATATCCAGTTACGCCTATCTTGCGAAAGTTTATTCTAATAAAGAAAGCGCTATCCTAAGGTGCCTAAGGATGCGCCATCGTAAAGATTCCTAAAAAATGGGCCGAAAGAAAAAAGAAAGCTTACATTAGGTTGGTGCCCCTCAATTGAAGCAATTTTTAAGGTGACAGGGCAACCAAGATATAAAAGATGTGACAGTGGATTCAGCGAATAGGCAGAACAACGACTCCGGAATCTTACACCCAGTCATCTTCTAGAACTGAAATTTCTTTTTGTTCAAACACTGCATCAACACCAAGGCGCATACCTCTTATAAACCTGTCAGTTCACTGGTGCCCGTGTGCACACGGGCACCAGCGAACTAAACTTAACTCCTTCGCCTTTACACCAAGGGAGTTGCACTCCGTGTCACGTGGTCTCCCTTGCGCCAACGGAGTTAAACGAAGATTTTGGCGAAGGTAGTTCGGCAATGACCATTACGGTTGGATGGAGTACTCTCGTTTCCAGATAGCTAAAGCTAAGCAGAAAACCACGCTATAATAATATCGTTGTAACTGGCTAACTTACAAATTTTAGCATTCTTATTTAATTATTTTTACTTGCATTATACGCCACGTATTGGGAGTTTTTAATTTTGTTTTAAGAACATTATGCGCCTGTACCATCTACGCCAATGCTTAGTCATGCTGCATGGGGAAATGTCGCACCGCCATTTCGTTTGTTTGTCTGCTTCGCCAGTCACCTGGAAGCAGGTGAGCTAAACGCGAACACACGCACACGCTCGATTACACAGCACAGAATCACAACTCAAAGCGCACCGGTCGAACAACGTGACCCATGCGCCCCTGCACGAAAGTAAGAGCGCAGTGTGGCCAGCATCACTTTCAACTTCGCTGTGCTTGGAAAACAAAAGCCTTGCGGTAAGATACAGCAAATTTTCTCGCTGTGATTTTATTGAATGACATACTGCGTTTAAAAAAAAACTACGTATCGATTACTTCAACGGCTACTGTATATGTGAAGTCTACATGGTCTACGCGGAAGTAAGCGCAGCAGCGCCGCTTCTTTCCCTTGCGGCGCCCGTCGAAAGCTCGCACTTTGCCGTGTATTACGGCCGCTACTCCACTGCCGCAAATCTCCATTAGGGAGTTACACGCTCCATGGAGTTCGCGGATGCCCTTGTAACAGGGGTATTGCTGTTGTTTTGGGAAGACGAGGTCCTTGTAGCATTTGTAGTTTTACCAGTACACTTATACGATGTGTCGATGGACGTATTGAAGAACGCTTGTCGGAGCAGATTGATACTTCGTGCTTCATACAAGAAGCGTAGAAAAGAGTGACAACACATATTAATTCTTTGTTCGGCAAACACCCATATATTAGCCGGCCCGTCCGCTGAGGACTACTACATACTATTGCCGACAATTTCTCCAGCAGCAGCAACGTCGCGAAACTAGCGGTGAAAGTCGTGCTTCCGGGTTGGAGCTATCAGAAGCACATAAAGATGTTCTCTGCGTAAGGAACGCGTGGCACCACTCATGCACCTTCGTATGACAAGGGTGTCTCTCTTGTTGTGCACGGCTACTAGAAGAAGGCATAATGCAAGCACACGTTCCCACTGAAAGGGACAATCGCTCTTCGGAGCACTTTCTCACTTTCACAGCCAAGGCCTGGCGCCCTTCTTGCAACCCTTCACTGGCCCAATGCGAGCATAGGTACAATAAGTTAAAGTTGGTTCTGAAATTTTTAGGAAACTTTTGTTTTCACATCATTAAAACGTTAGTTATGCAGTGCCAAGATGCCACCCTGAGTGTGAGTTCATTTACAGTGTGCACCAGCATGAACGGGGAAACAAATGTAGCTCAGATTCTGCGGCACCGGCAAAGACCCGCGCAGCAGTGAAGATGATGTCTTAAGCCCAACGGCGCCGTCTGGAATGTGCACGGATCCATCTCGAGCGTCCTTGAGTCAAAAACCGTTTCAACGGAATCGTCCACTCAATCTCCCTTTCACCTCCTTTCCGAAATGACTCCTTTAATTCTTATTTTTTCCGCGAACGGGGGCCCTTCCTCCATCGTTTTGCGACTCCCTCTACAGGGAGTAAAGCAGAAAGGAGGGGGCGCATGCGTGTAACGGAGATGGTGGCGGTTATAATGGGTCCCCCTTATGCCGTCGTTGGAACATCCCCGGCCACCGAGCAACTGCCACCTCAGCGGAACACCCCGAGAGTCCTTGCTCGAAGTCTTGCCTCGAGTGCCTATCGCTTCTCCCAACCTCTCGGCGCGTCTCTTCTCTGTGCGGGTCCCCATTGATGTCTCCTCCAAAAACATTACAGTGTTGCCTAACAGGCCCGCAGCTCTTATGTCACGCTTTTGCCCAAGTCCCGCCGCCATGGAGAAACAAACAAATGCGAGAGACAAGTGAGAATCCGTCTCGAAACACGAGAAACGCACCTGTTGCTGCCTGCTGGAATGTGACGCAAGACCGGAAGCAGAAGTCATTGGCGTTTTGTGTTTTCATTTCCTTGGCGTCGCTTCAACAAGCACCCAACATTCCTACCGAGAAATAAGACCCGAGAAAAGGGAGGGAAGCATACAGGGTCTAGTTTAAGCCACAGATGGGTGGGGAGGTCTTAGAGGGAGGATGTAGAAGATGGTTAAGGTGGTTGAACGGGGGCGACCTCCGAATGTAACAACGCGTAGACGAACTTCAGTGACGTCATTACGAGCACGCCCTGGGTCGACGAAGGCGTCGACTCATCACCGGAAACGGCAAGTGGCTCCCCCTGTGCGTGCGGCTGAAAATAGCGTGCTGCGGAGATCGGAGCGGAGATGTTACACGGCGTGGCAGATTCTCTCCCTACCCACGTTTTTTTGCACGCAACGAAGTCCCACGGGCAGCACGTTTTTCTTTTTTTTTTCGTCGTGGTTCTTGGTCTTACCGCGCAGGGGTTGGTGGCTACTATTCGCAGCGGCCCGTTTAGCGGTGCCACGCCATTTATTTGTCATTCTTCTTTCGTTTTCACGGTTCTGAATCAATGGCTATGAATGAGCGGATGGCGGAAGCTGCGTCGGGAAACAGGTGAACGAGAGCTGTTACGTCGGCGAGAAAGAATCGTCTCGAGTTGTAAAGACAACAATTTAAGCTTGCTGGTTTCGTTTGAGACTGTAGCACGGCCCTAGCAAGAAACAGGGGCAGACAAAAGAGGCTAACAACGGCCTTGACCAAAGAAGTTTATATTTAAATATTAGTGCATTCTCCAGGTTGTCCCCTTGGTCTGTTGTTTCAAGTCTGCAATGAAACCGTGTGCCTGGTGTTTTCCTGTGGTCTCGTTCACTTTATCAAGGTGGATGTATGGAAATATAGTGTGGTGATGGTAATTAGTATGAAACTTTAGATGGCTATTATCTTCCGTCGCGTTGCCTTCTCCTTCTTTCATGTAGATTTATTTCGGCAACATTCAGCATTTGTAAGCATAATCTATGAATTCATCTACAAATGGATTGCTGCATGTGGCGAATATGGGACTACCAGCGTACCTGGTTAGTGCTCTGGAGTGACAAGCTCCCTTATATATACCTCTACTAATCATTACTATGAGAGATTTCAGTGTACTAAGACTTTGCCATGCCAAAAATTATCAACATTTCATTGTCCTTTGTACCGAACATTAGGCACGCTGTGTTACAATTTGACACCTTTCCTTGAAAATCCGTCATTGGTTCCCCCTGTTCTTTCCCGAGCCCCACGAGAACTCACGGCTAGCTCCCTAATCCCCCCTCATTTCATGGCTATCTGGTGATACCGAAGATGTACGCAACGTTTAATTTACAAGCACTATATTTTACGCTGGAAGCAGTATACATTGCCCGACTATGCTGGGAAATCTGTAAGATGGGCAGGAAACAAAGCTTGCCCGCGAGCTAAGGTTAGGAAACGTGTTTTTCCTTTCTTTGGCGCTGCCGACTGTGGAAAAAAGGAAACACACAGAATGGGATAAACGACGCCCGCACTCCCTAATAAAAGGCGGCAAATTAGCTTTTAAGTGCCGTTTCGCGGATTGTGAGGGAGCTGAGCAATGCGACAGCATCGCTGAAGATCAGAATAGGGTAGGGGAGGGCACGTCGGTAATTTGTCTACATGTCCAAAGTAGAAGTTAACGCGGGGATGGGCAAAAATAAAGTAGAGCATGAAAGGACTCCCCTGAGGCTTTCACGCGAGAGTATAGTTCGTAGAACGCTTGCTCAAAGCCGCCTCTGAGATAAAGACGGTTGGGGAAAGAGAGGCGATCGGATAGCAGAGAAAACGAAGATAAGAAAGAGGGAAGAAAGAGGAGACGATTCGGAGCTCTTCCGCAAAGAAAACGGCCAGTCTCGAACGCGCTTCCACGATCACGTGGTGATGCTTCAAGACAAAACAACCGCTCAGCAAGCGGGAGGGGGAGACGGAAGAAAAGAAAGTCGGAGATTGGGAGAGAGCTCGCGGCAATCTAACACTTGTTCGTTCGTGCGCGGAGAGGGAAGGAAAGGGGAAGAAAGAACGCGGGATGGGGCGCGAAAGCGCGCCAAAACAAAAGGGAAGAGGCAGAGCGGCGTGTGAGAGCAAAACGCGCAGTCGCCGAAACGTCGGCTGTGCGCGGGCTGGAAGAAAGGCGCGCAGGGAAGTCAACGAGGGGAAAAATACAAAAAAAAGACACATTGAAAGGAAGAAACGGTGTATGGGCGCGACGATTTGTCAAGTGTCGGCAGTTCCGGGCGGTGCCTTTTGAAGAGGCTGCGGGCGCGCGATTCGGGAGAGACGCCTTCTATACGGAAAGCATCGGTCCCTTCGTTGTGTTTCCCGTGACTTACTGTGCGTGCGCGTGTGTGTTAGTGTGTGTGTTCGTAAGCATGTGTGTGGGGACGTGCGCGTGTGTGTTGAGGCTGCGCTTGCTTTTGCAAGCTAACTCCTCCCCTGCTCTTAAGTAGTGTGACATTCTTTAGGGAAGTGAAAAAGGAGAGAATGGGCCGCAGGCGTGCCCTCCTCTGGTGGTGCGAAGAAGAAAAGATAAGAAGGCGCGGAGCGCTGATACTGGCGGTGAGAGTTCCGAGAGGGCGGAGCCTGTGAAAAGGAACGATAAAGTGAGAAAAAAAACTAATAATAAAAGCAGAGAATCGAACGGAGGAGCGGAAGAAGCGGCTTCGGATAGCGAGAAGCTCGAAACTGACGATAGCGAACGTCCGCCCCGACAGAGGAAACATGTGGAATGCTTTCATTTGGGTGTTCCACAAAGATGTTAATGGTCGAACTGGTTGTTCATCAAGGGAAAAATATACTAAAGATTATTCGCATAGAACTGCTGCTGTAAGTGTTACGATAGCAAGTTCGGACCACTTGGCGATCCACTATATACCATTGACATATGCGCAGCCTCTGACTAAAAGCCGCTTCAGATGCATGCCGGCGAACTTGCGATAGAAAGGCGTAGATTTTGCGTGTCTTGGTGGAGTCTCACAGCTTGCTGCGGAGGGGTATTCTGGCGCCATCTGGCGTGCCGCCCAGCAAATGACGGTGGTTGCCTTCGAGATATTGGTTCATGCCTTTCCGCCTTTTTGTACTGGTTAAAAAGAATTGATTATGCATATGACACACACAGAGCTTCAGGTAAGATTCTACAAGCTAGCGCGAGGACAAAGTATTACTTGATCTCGCGAATAATAATTTTCATGATTGCGCATCTCGGGGGCACATATGGCGCACCAGAAGCTTCGGACAAGCTGATTGACGAAAAAGCAATTAGTAAGCATGACTTGCAAATAAAAAATGCATTTATTGTTTGCGAAGATCAGGAAGTTAGGAAAGCCATAACGGCTATTTATTTGATCAGTCCTTCACTGGGGGGGGGGGGGGGCGTATTAAAAGCGCGCTTAAATTACTTAAACCTATCAATTGTTCAGGAGAGGAGGAGGGGGAAAAGAGTAAAGAAAAAGCAGGCGTTTGACATTAGGCTCGTGCCTCTAATATTGTGATGAAACCTGATACCTGAATAAGCACTAATACGCAGAATACTTCTTTGGCGTATAAATAAAAAAAATTAATTCGTCTTCAAACCCTTTATTCGAGCCACCTGCTTTTCGCAGACTGGAATCAGTATCCAAGACTCAAAAGGCCTCACCTGCAACGGTAACTCAGCACATATATCTCCTTCTGATTTTGAGCACGAAGTCGCACGTTCGACTCTCGCATGCACAGTAGAAAACTATCACGGTGATCAAATTTAGTCTGGGACCTGGGGCATCTCACGCGGCCGCAATACTACTTTGCGACGTTAAACTCCAACCACACAATCGCTCATTGACTCAATCAGTCGGAGTAGTCAATCAACAAGTAGAGACTGAGTAAGAGCCCGTACAGACAGAGGACAGCATCGTGGGATCAAGTGTGATCACACAGTACCTCATAGGAGTGGCAAAGTAGCGAAACAAGCTAGCACGTTACAATTTATAGAACAGCGTATTCTCAGGAAAATATAGATGATTATGGCGTGCATCTGCGTGTCTGTAACTTCGGCTCTGGTTGCTGTAACGTGATAATTACTTGACTCGGAAAGACCACTACGGTGAGGATGAAAGCCGCTTTATTGGTAGAATATTTTGCATTATCTTTGTGTATTTTCTATTCTACTTGTATTTTGAGCGGCCACGCTGGCACAGTGCCCATGCGGCGTTCTGCTGCGCTGAGCAGCAAGTAGGTCGTGGGTTCCATTCCATGACACGGTGGGAGTGAACTGACAAATCAGCAGATCGATAAATAAATGCAGAACTCCTTGCGAAGTGTTCAACACTAGGTAGTGTCCAGATCTACACTCCAGCAAAGCTCCCTTTGGATAGCAGACGCGGATCTCGAAGGCTATGCTTCTGCTGGCTGCTTGCGGCGGAAACGATTGCGAGAGCCGGAAACACGTCACAGACTTAAGATTTCGTCCATCGCCTATATACGCGAAGGCGACACGGCGCGTGACGCACAGCGCGACACGACTGGCGCATGCGCAGCCGAAACAACGCCGTTGCAAGTAGACACCAGGCGTGTCAAAACGCTGGAAGCGATGAGCACAGGACGCTCGATGACGTCACCTCGATGGCTGACGGAAGGCCGTCAGCGTTCGTGAACGCCAAGCGAAAGGATTGCTTAGATTTGTAGTTTGATGTTCACTGTCTGTTACGCTGAGACCAACGATAATGCACCACGGTGCGGCATATACACGGGGGGCTGTGTGGCGCTAGAGCGCTAATTTGCGGCGCGCGGACAATTATCATGCCTGCAGCGGGAGCCGGAACACTGCCGTGGCTCTGGCACAGTCGATTGACCTGGGTGTGACAATAGAGTTTCACATAATAATTATTGTATGAAACTGTATGGGTGTGACAGCGCGTTCGCTTGGCTTTGTCTTTTTTTTTTCGCAGCCACACGCAATGCGCATCTCTGGAGCCCTTCTAAGCCTCCACGCGAGGGCTGCGCATGCGCACTCGATACCAGGACAGCACGACGGCGCAGACGGCGCGAGCAGTCCTGGAGCGTCTTAAAATAAATAAATAAATAACCGATTGTGTGTCGTGCTTCGGGAGCACAGTAACAAGCCCCTTGTGGTCAAAATGAATCCGGAGCCCCCACGCTAAGGCGCGCCTGCTGTGACCCGTATCTTTCTTTTTTCATTATTATTTCTGTTATGTAATTTTTCGAGAGCTATTCGCGGCGTTAAGCAGTCAAACGTCATTATAAAAAAGTGTTTGGGGCCTCTGGAGACATTCGTTATACAGGTCACTTCCATCGTTGTAACAGTCGCCAACCGCATAGCTCACGATAGAACCGGGACATCATAATAATTCTTTCACTTCGTTTCATTTCGTTGTAGAGATGTTCGACTAATTTCGAATTGAATGCTTTTAATTCGACCTGTAAACGTATATACGGGCTAGTTTTGAAATGAAGTAGAAACGTCATTACAGCTGCTCCGGGCAAAGTAGATCATTCATGATAATAAAAGCCATGCTCCCAAAGACGCTCGTACCAATGACGCCAGTTCCGATTGAATTGTTTCGATTGCTACGGCAAAGAAACAAACATACCACAAGGTTCGGCGACAACAGACAGCGGATAGAAGCATCGATAACATTCCAGAAACTTCCTATACACGCAGGCGCGTCCTGCGCTGTACAATAACATTTGTTAAGCGGTGAAAAGTGATCACCCGAGAAAGATCAACATGTACACGTGTCAATATGTACCGGATGCATATAAATTCAAGCGCGAACATTTCTGAGAATACTACAGTGCACAATTGCCCCATTTCTCGGTTCAATTGCATTTCGAACGGTCACTGAATTCAGACTCCCGAACGTACTCCTGCGACCACTACACGCATGAGAAACGTGCGACAAAGCGATCACACGTCGTACTTCCGCATAATTATGCGTAAAAGGTCTTCTGATCAAGGCGATGGTCTGGGGCTAGATGGTAAACGATACTTATTAGCGTTTTAGCGCAGAATCTACAAGGAAGCACGGAGAGACACGAACTGAACAGGCGCTAGCTTCCAACTAATGTTTGATGCCGGATATTCTGAATATATACAGCAAAACAGACAAAAAAAGAAAAGAAAGAACATAACTAACTGATCATAGTGTAACTGACTTGCAGATCATAACAGACTTCTGATCAGTTATTTCCTGCTCATGTTTCAATTTGTGCTGTTAGTATACAGTATGTACAGACGCCATATTGACCTATTGTTTCCGATTCGCCCTCACAAGTTCCTTACTCTAACGTAAAAAAAACTGAATTTGTCTACGTTTTTTGCAGCTCAGCCGATAAACAGTTTTATAAGATGATAAAACAAATTTTGTTGGCTGTACAATTTGCGTGATTCCCTTTGTAGTTTCCCGCTATAGCAGACATTGTGCCCTCCAACGACTGGCTTACTGCAATGGGTTTCTACTGTGTCACACTGATCGTAGCGAAAAGACCGAAATGGATACGAAATGTTTGCACAAAAATAAGAGAGTGGGATGACCACTCTGCCCTTCGTGAAATGTATGAGATCCATTGCACACGTCTTAGGTGATTTCAATTTATTTGCACTGCAAAGGATAGTCTTAATTGAACTGCGTATACTGTGTTATGTGTGTGTGTTAAGTATCGTATGTCCTGTGTGTACAATTTCCTTCATTATGGCATTCACCTGCAGTAGCCTGCTTCTACGACTAGCACTCTTAGGATGTATACTTCCCGCACTTTCCTGCAGCCACGTATAGCAATCTATCTGTCAACGGCTCTAACCATCTTTAGCCAAGTTGGGTCATTGGGTATCGTCCTATGGTCATACGGGTACTCAGCACAGTATCGGGCTCCTGTGCTGAGTACACTCCTATATACGCCTTACGCATGATGTGTTTTGACTTCGGCAATATGGTATATCACCACATTGCTTCACTGCTCATAACGCGTTAACGTAGACATTCGCGGTCAGATGGCTTCTGCCGGAATTTCTTTTGTCCAAGTGAAGACAAAACGCCAATACCGTATCGCTGCTATAGTACAAAATAAAGTGGCTAGCGGAATATCAAGGGCATCCCATTTATAACTTCTTAAGGTATCAAAATCGGGGGCGCACGTTAAAAAGAGAACAAAATACGTTTAATTTCTTGCTGTCACAATTCAAGTCTGCATTTACAAATGAGGACGCGTTAGAATCGAGTAACTACGGTATGCTTTGTTTTCAGCGTGGAAGCAAAAAGGGAGGATTCCGTGTGGTATTGTGGGCGGAGCTCGTATACTGAATCTTTAGGTTGTCACCCAGTGCAGTGGATTTCTCTTCACAGGTCGGCCGGCTACTGCACCTGTTTGTTATTCACGCTGCGCGCTCTGCGTGAAAAAACAAAAAAAGAACGAGTAAGCCAGTGCATTGCGACGGCCGCGGTGCACTGCAGTGATTACTTCTGGGCAACATTTCCGGTTCTTGCAGCACAGCAAGGACGCAAGCAGCCGCGCTTTATGGCGTAAAGCAGAAGCAAGAAAGACACGCACACATTCCTAGCGAAAGTGCACACACCCTTGCCTGCACTGCGTGCAATGCGATGTCGCAAAACCCCCGGAAGAAAAGAAGCAAGAGGTACGCGCTCGATATACGCCTGTGCGCACTGCAGACTGAAGCAGTTCCAAGGAACGAGCGGGTTGCAACACGAACCGAAAACGAAACAAAATCGGCGAAAAGATGTCTGGGACGGAAATGTAAAAGAGCTAAACTAAAAATAAAAGACCCTTTCGACCAAACCGAATCTCGAATTCCCGAATCGAATGCTTCAGTTTGAGACCTACACTAAACGTGATTTGTATTGCACTTATTAGATTTTTCTTTTGCAAGGTCGCACAACACTGTGGGCGCTTCTCCGGTGGTCTCCTGGCGTAGCAGTGCAACGTAACCAGTGACCCTTTCTCTCTAACGTGAGATGAGAGAGAGAGAGAGAGAGAGAGAGAGAGAGAGAGAGAGCATGAACGTCGCCCACTGTGGCGAGATGGAAACCTCAGTGTCGGTCTCTTGAATAAATCGGCGGCTTCTCCCTAAGTAGCAAAGAGTGACAGTGACTCCTTGCTCAACTTCGAAGATTCGTCGCTTCTCATGGATGGAGCCAAGCCATGGCAGCATCAAGAAGGGTTGGGTGTGGGGCGGGAGTGCTTGTCCAACCAGGCCGAATAGAACATTAAACTGGGCAAGAGGAGCGGGAGCGTGAGGACGATCACCCCACTAAGTAAGTGGAACTTGTTCATCTCGTTCCACTTAAGCTACAATGAGTAACTGACGCATGTATGCAAAAAAAGAAAGAAAAGAAAAAAGGAAAAATGCAAATGCGTTCCTAATTTAGTGGAGTATGTGAGCGATTTATTCTGACGAAATTGGAAACGTTGGCCACTGTTGTGTCGGCCAGCTGCTCTGCAAAAAATATATCCTCCAACTCATGTGAAATGGGATTAAGATCCAGTGTGCAAGCAAGGCAGGTGGAAGAGGGAGGCTGTAGGGCTAGTGCCTCGAGTGGGAGTGGGGTGGGGGTGGGGGTGGGGGTGGGGGTGGGGGGGAATGGTCTTTCCCTCTTGATCCGCCGGTCCCTATGAACACATTAATGACGCCGCCTGGACTAGGTACCTATATGCATATCGTGCGACGCGCTGATATTAGAAAACTCCCAATACAGCTTTCTGGTGCTCAATACGTGATACATAAAGGTGTTGTTCCGAGCGTGAAAGAATCCCGCGAATACACGCAAAGTGCCTCGAGCGGCCAGTCGCGCTGCAATTTTGCGTGCATTTGCGGGCTTCTTCCACGCTCGGAAAAAAAAATTATGTAGCATGTATTGAGCACAGCCGAAAGCTGTAGCGGGAGTTTGTCGTGTCGCTCTACAATTTTCCCACTGAAACTTTTAATCTAATTGTAGTATTTGAGAAGTTGATTAATTAATTAAGACCAGTTATCTAATTAGGCGGAATGAAACAAATAATAATTTGAGTGTCTCCAGACGACGGCAAACAACATTACCTTTCTTCTGTCCAGCTACGTGGCATTCGCATATATTTAAACTCTGGCTAAAGTTAGCTGGGGCATTCTGTATATCGTATCGCCCAGTACGTAACCGGTGTTAACTTATATGCGTTTTGGACGCGTTATGGCAGAGCCCGATGACTATACGACTACGGACTGATCCGAGTTATAGTGAACATCCTCCACCAGATGTCGCTGATATGACTGACAGAGGCCGGAATGGCCAATAGGAACGTGGAGAGAACCAGTTGACAGAACGAGAGCCGTAAAAAAGAGATAAGTTAAAGAAAGTTTGCTCACAAATGTAGCGGCGCTGAAAAATAAAAGACGGCATGAAATACAACAACAGAAGAGGTGCAGGAATTCCAGCGCGTCGGCATTCTCGGGCGCTTCTTCTTCTTCTTCGACACGGCGGACCGAGCGGTGATGAACCCTGGAGATAACGGAGACTGTTACTGCCGCTGCGGGAGAGCGGCGCGTTGTCGACTCGGGCCCTGGGAACAGAAACTGCCTGCCTCCAGAACAGGCGTCATAAATCCGCTCGGCGCCTATGCTTCGACCATGCTTCGACGCTATCGCTCAAAAAGCTTCCGCGAGAACGAGCGCAATCCTGGGTGGTCGTTTATCATGTGACGTACGTTTCTTCGGATATGGTCCAGCCCACGTTTAACGTGAATCTCTGCGGAAGCTACTAAAAGATCATCGTAATTCTCGTCACCATCATGATCCTAATTCACTGCAGGATGAAGTCATCTCCCGGTGATCTTCCAGCGTGAGTTGGCTGACGGTTGACTGGCGTTAGCCGACTCCGTGCAATACATGTATATACACCGGAAAAGTTTCCTAATCTCATCCCATCCCCTATTTGTCTGCCACCATCGAGTGAATACGCTGCTCTTGGCTCCTCTTCTGTTACTCTGTAAAAGATCAGCGGTTATCTACTCTCCGCATTAAGCACCCTATACCCGCCGACTCATCTTTCCCGCTCAATCTGTACTAGAAAATATCGACTACCCCCGTTTGCTCCCTAATCCGCTTCTCTGTCTTCCTATCCTTTAATGTGGAAACTATATCGCTCCATCGCACGTTGCGCCGTACTTAGAATCACGCTGCACGAATTGTGTGCTATTTGCCTGATTCAGTTTTTTTTCTTTAATGCGATGACGTTAAAGGCACCGTGTCACAAAAAAATCCGGTGCCGGTGTCGGCGGAGTTGTGAGCGATAATTTCCTCATATATTTAGGTATATGTACATGCCACGCCTTCCTATATGACATGCGGTATATGCGGGTTATATTGCCTTACCGTTATAGCACTAAAGTTGCACATACCTTGTCTTACATTCTTCACGAAGTAATTCTCGGAACTTTGAGAATGACAGCCCACAAACAAATGTCATGAAACAAAACGCCGACAACGCATGCCTTTTATGTTAAATATTCTCAAACATAAATATTAAAAATGCGAAATAATGACAGAAACCTGACAATCATTTAATTTTCTTGCGGGGCTGTGCACTGCCTCCGAGATCAGCGCACACAAGCAGCCGCGTTTCCACCAGAAAGCTCGCCTTCGTGCATAGCGTTCGCCGCCAGCGTTTCCCAGTAAACATTACGGTTACATAAGCTGCAGGTGCCGGGAAGCGTGAGAGGCAGTTAAGAATGATATCGCGTTCCACTCCTAAAGGCGAAGTTTAAGCACCCTACAAAATTTTTTCTGGCGGGTCGTCAATAGTTATACCGATTGTTTGGCTTATTCTATAGCGTAAGATTTTTTTTAAAAAAAGCTTTGGATTCGAAAGTTACAGCCCAAAGCCTTACTTTCAGGCAGACTGACTGACTGACTGACTGACTGACTGACTGACTGACTGACTGACTGACTGACTGACTGACTGACTGACTGACTGACTGACCAATTGATTGATTGATTGATTGATTGATTGATTGATTGATTGATTGATTGATTGATGTTAACGCTTAAAAGCAACCATACGGCTAACAGCCACGCCGTAATGTGGTTCTCCGGACTAATTTGCAGCGCGCGAGTTTGTTTAACATGCACCGAAAACACCATACACGAGCATTTTCGCATACCTCCCGCATAGGAATGTGATCGCCACGACCAGAAATTGAGCCTGCTCAGATGCACACCTGCTCTGAAAGCAACAGCACGTTTTTTTTCTGTCGTTCCATTTCACGGAGTGCATATCCCATACTTTACGGATAACGGTAACAGGCGTCCGGACTCTCGTGATCGTTTAACTGTATGCGGGTTCGTACCGGCTACTAGAGCGTTCTCCTTGCACGTCCACCACCACTTATACTATAGGAAAGCCATGTTCGATCCCGACCCCGGTGGCCGCATTCCTATTGGGGCGTAATGTAAAAGATAGGCTCAACCAAGTGCCGGCGCTAAACAAACCAAAGTCAACCTATATACATGACTGTAAACATTCTTAGGTGATTAATGCTTATTATATATTTATATTCTGTATCTCTTTCATGTAAATTATTCTCTTATCCTAATCGTATTGTCCTGCGACGTGGGAGACGCTCGTTGTATCCTTTAGAAGAATCGGTAGATACGCGTGCGTTGGGCGAATCCGTTCCGCTCCAGCGCCTCCAAGCGCTTATCGACGTCCTGCCGCTCCTATAGTGACCACGATACGAATCACGCATTTAGGCGAGACGGGCCACACGAGCTTCGGCCATCTTCTTGGCATGGCTGGCGCGTGTTTTGGCCACACAAAATTTCACATGCATCGGCACTCTCACCGACACGTCGTGCGCACGCGGCTTCGGCGCGCTCACGTTTTCTCTCTTGAGCGCCGACAGCTGTCGTGAGACGCGGCGGCATGCTGCTGTACGAACACCTCACACACACTGAGTCACCGCGCGGCGTTAAGGGTCCGTCAACGGCGGCGTGCCTCGTTGTCGCTAGCGCGCTCTCGGGGACAGTAAAAGCGCGTGCGCATTCAGAGGCGCTTCTCCGGCCCAGCTCTCCTCCATCCCCAACGATAAGTAGCGCCACGCTTTGAAAAATGCCGCCTCCTCCTCGCGCGCTCTGGTCGAGGCCGACGCCGCGTCGCTATTGGCCTAATAGCATCACGTGGGCCCTCGCGCCGTGCTTCAGTGCCATTTTCGCTCGAGAAGCGTCTACGGAGTGGCGAGGAGCGCATGTTGGCGCCGTTCATACGCTCGAGCGGTGTAGTCGGCGCTACGGTCTAGGAGGGAGCGTGAAAGAGAGGAGAAACGAGGAAGGGTGAAGGCGGAGGAGGAGAGTGTCGCTACTTCACAAAATTTAAGGGGCTTTAAGGGTGTCTCGATGCGAGCGCCCTCCCTCCCGCAGTGCGCGACAGCGCGCGCGCATCGACGTACCCTACCGAACATAGAGGGAAAGAGAAATAACATTTATTATTACCAAAGGAGCTAAAGCTCGGCTCAGAGCCTCCTGGTAGGCTCATTTCCCCTGGTCCAGCACGTTCTTGACGTGCAGCACCAGAAGCAGCCGCCATAGCTTTTTATCAAACTTTCGTGTCCAGGGCCAAGGAGGCAGCGAAGGCCATAGGGTTCCTGGAATGAGGAGACCTCCCACCGAGAGTAGAACCAGGGCTTATCCCGGCATACTCTTTCGAAAATAAAACTTTATTCCTCCTCCTCCTTCGTGGGGGAGTGGTCCAATCCTCCCAGCTGCCGGTACGCTAATTGCGTTTAGTTTCGTACAATTTGTAGAGGGAACTGTGGCGTGTTGCGTTTCGCCTGCGACACGCGGTTTTGCCGGCGCGACTGCGGCGGGGCGGCAGACATTTTGGCCCGATCGTCGTCGCCGCAACGCTCCCCGCCAGGTGTTTCCAGGCGTTTCCAGGCATGTTCCGATGCCACGTGTCTTCATGTGCGTGTGTGAGTGTATGTGCCATTGTGCCTGAACCAGGCGATGCGAAAGCAGGGATCACCCTCTCATTCCAGTCATTGTGCCCGACCGGCAGCGCTACGACAGTGTGCGTCACCATTAGCCCATTGTACGTTCACGTGCTCGTCTATTGAGGGGTTCCTTCTTGCCCTCAACTGCGAGAGTATAAAAACAGCTGCCCCCGGACGCCAAAAGGAGGGCTCCGATTTCTTCTGTTGAGTAAAGTGCTCTCCCGTCTCTCTACTTCGGTCAACCTGACCGCCAACTCTTTGCGATGTTAAAATAAACAAGTTGTTTTGTTGTTACCAGTCGACTCATGCTTTGCCGGGACCTTCGGATGCTTCCAGTTGTACCCCAGGCCGCCAGGCCAACGCTACCCTTGGGGCTTGCGACCCAGGTACAACCACGGGCGTCAGCGCCGAGTTCCCAACAGATCGTACCAGCGGTGCGATCCAAACATCTGGTTGGCAGCGGTGAGATCGCCTCCGACTTCAAACAACTGTCTGCCAGCGGTGAGATCGCGACAACGGAGGCCAGCAGCGAAGAGATGCAGTTGACTGTATGCTGAACAGCTCAACAACGATCCGGGAGCAGTGCAACGAGCCCTGTGTGACGACTGGTTGCCTGCAGCGGAATGACTGCGCGGAATTCCTGCCTGCGAGGTTTGGTGAGTGCGGGACTTTCTTCTTCTGAGCTTTGCCAGGCTTTTGTTAGTGTCAGAAACAGAGCTGGTAATTGTGGTTGTCGTTGCTGCCGGGTTAGTTTGCGGCAAGACAATAGTAAGCAGTAGAGAAAGCAGCATTCAGAGCAGCCATGGATTTGAAGTCGTTGCGCAAACCGAAATTGTTGGAGCTTGCAAGAGAGTTGGGTCTGGATGTCTCAGACAAACTAAGAAAACCTGAACTGCTAAGGACTATTCTTGAGTTAGAGGCTGAGGATGACGAGCTGTCGGAATGCCTTGAGACTATTGAGGAGAGGTCAAAAAGACAGGAGCGCGAACTTAAAGAGCAAAAAGAGAAACAGGAGCGCGAACTTAAAGAGCAGAAAGAAAAAGAAGAGCGTGACCGTCAACACGCTTTGGAAATGAAGCGTCTTGAGGTAGAGATGGAACGCGCTCGTAATGGAAGTCAGGCACACGGTGCAGGAGAACGCGTATTGTTCAAAATGACTGACCTGATGCGGCCGTTTAAGCTTGGAGAGGACATTGGTTTGTTCCTGGTTAACTTTGAGCGAACGTGCGAGAAGCAGGGGTTCTCTCGGGAAACGTGGCCACAGCGCTTGCTCACTTTGTTACCCGGCGAGGCGGCCGACGTAGTCGCTCGCTTGGATAGAGAGGAGGCAGAGGATTTCGACAAAGTAAAATCGAGTCTGCTAAAAAAGTACCGGCTGTCTGCGGAGGCGTTCCGTCGGAAGTTTCGGGAAAATGAGAAAGGCAAAAGTGAGTCATATACAGAGTTTGCGTATAGGCTTATGTCGAACATGCAGGAGTGGCTCAAAGAAGAGAAAGCGTTTGGTGACCACGATAAAGTTCTGCAGTGTTTTGGGCTAGAACAGTTTTATAGTCGGTTACCGGAGAACGTGCGATACTGGGTCTTGGATAGGCCAGACGTTTGTACGGTGGCTAAAGCCGCTGAGCTAGCCGAGGAGTTTGTGACGCGTCGGGCTCGCGGAGCTAAGGACGGTCAAAAGGGTGAATTTGGCTTGAAGTTTGAGAGGCCGAAGTTCACACCGATGAGAGCAAAGGGGAACACGCGTAGTGCGGATGCGAGTGGAAGCAGTGCGACCGAACCTAAGGAGACGGCGGCAGCCGAAGCCGAACGCAGAAAGCGGTTCGAGATGAGGCAAGCGCGCGTTTGTTATACGTGCCAGAAGCCGGGTCACTTTTCGGCGCAGTGTCCGGAAACAACACCAAAAGTTGTGTTTTTTTCAATAGGCAGCACTGACGAGAACATGAAGCTTCTCGAGCCTTACATGCGAGACCTCCTCGTGAACGGGAAAGAGTGCCGAGTGCTTCGCGATTCCGCAGCTACGATGGATGTAGTTCACCCGTCTTACGTAGAACCCCATATGTTCACGGGCGAGTGCGCATGGATCAAGCAAGCCGTGGAAGCTCATAGCGTGTGTCTGCCAGTAGCAAGGGTGCTTATTGAAGGACCTTTCGGAGCGCTTGAGACGGAGGCGGCAGTGTCATCTATGCTGCCACCCCAGTACCCGTACCTATTTTCAAACAGGTCCGATCACCTCCTGCGCGAGAAGGGGCTTTTGTTTGGTGAAGCTAGTGTTCAGGCCTTAACCAGGTCGAAGGTTCGGGAGCTCGCTGCAAAGGCGGTAGTTGCGGGGCCGACGTTATCAAACAACGAAAAAGGGTCAGAGGCGCAGCAAGCTGATATTCAGAGCACGCCCGAACTGAATAAACTTGAGTCTGTAACGTTAAAGGCGCCAGATACTGGAGAGGAAACGCCCGACACGGGAAAGTTAGAAGAGCTATCTACTGATTTGCTCATCGCGCCTACGTCAGACGGACTTGATAGGTTGCTAAAAGTCAGCCGGTCGGCTTTAATAGCCGAGCAAAAGAAGGATGGTAGCCTAGAAAACATACGCTGCAATGTCAAAGAAGGTATCGCCAGGAAAACTGCGCGTTTTGTGGAACGAGGTGGAGTCCTGTACCGGAAGTATCTAGACCGCAGAGGAGTGGAGTTCGATCAGCTGATCGTGCCTCAATGCTATCGTCAGGATCTGTTGCGCTTGTCACACGGGGGTTCGTGGTCCGGACACCTAGGAGTTAAGAAAACTAAGGACCGTCTCTTGCAAGAGTACTATTGGCCAGGGTGTTTTCGGGACGCAGACCATTTCGTAAGGTCATGTGACACCTGTCAGCGGGTGGGCAAACCAGGGGACAAATCAAGGGCGCCCTTGAAATTGGTACCTATCATTACGGAGCCTTTTAGACGGCTCGTTATTGATACTGTGGGACCTCTGCCGGTAACAGCCACGGGGTACAGACACATTTTGACTGTGATCTGCCCAGCGACAAAGTTCCCTGAAGCAGTGCCGCTTAAAGAACTCAGCTCAGTTGAGATAGTTAATGCACTACTGTCCATATTTGCGCGAGTTGGTTTTCCTGCGGAAATCCAATCAGATCAGGGCACAGTGTTTACTAGCGCTTTGACGACAACTTTTCTCGAAAGGTGTGGGGTAAAGCTGCTACACAGCTCAGTGTACCACCCACAGTCGAATTCCGTTGAGAAGCTCCACTCCGTCATGAAGCGCGTGTTGAGAGCGTTGTGTTTTGAACATCGAACTGACTGGGAGCTGTGTCTGCCTGGGGTGATGTTTGCTTTAAGGACCGCGCCGCATGCGGCTACGGGGTTTTCGCCAGCTGAACTGGTGTACGGTCGCTCGCTTCGATCTCCGCTTCGCATGCTTCGAGAATCGTGGGAAGGTAGGGGCGACGACCCAGTCGTGGTGGAGTACGTACTTAAGCTCCTCGAACGCTTAAGAAGGGCACAGGAGTTGTCAGGTGAAGCAATGACAAAGGCCCAGCAGAGGGCCAAGGTTTATTATGATCGGACAGCCAGGGCCCGTCGTTTTGAGGTGGGCGATGAGGTCATGATATTGCGCACATCGCTAAACAACAAACTAGACGTGCAGTGGGAGGGCCCAGCACGAATTGTTCAGAAACTGTCGGACGTTAACTACGTGGTAAGTCTGCCAGGAAAGCGGAAAGCACAGCAAGTTTACCACTGTAATCTGCTCAAACCTTATAGACAAAGGGAAGCAGTGGTGTGCATGATGGTAAACGTTCCTGAAGAGCTTCCGGTCGAGCTTCCGGGACTAGGCTCAGTGACGAACAGGGAAGACACCGGTCAAGTCATTAGTGACCTTATCAGTAAAGCACCGCTGTCGCCTGAACAGAAAACCGAACTACACCAGCTATTACAAGAGTTTCAAGGTCTGTTCTCTGAGAGGCCTGGTAGGACTTCTGTACTTACTCATGATATAGAACTTACCTCCCCAGAGCCAGTACGATCCAAGGCGTATCGGGTGTCACCCCGCCAGAGCGATATTATGGAGGCTGAGGTAAAGAAAATGCTACAGCTCGGTGTTATTGAGGCAGGTGAGAGTGATTATACCTCCCCTTTGATTTTAGTTGAGGTACCGGGCAAGGAACCTCGTCCTTGCGTCGACTACCGCAGGCTTAATTCCATCACTAAGGATCAAATTTATCCGATCCCTAACATCGAGGAGCGCCTTGAGAAAGTTAGTAGCGCTCAGTTTATTTCCACCCTAGATCTTGTCAGGGGTTATTGGCAGGTTCCCCTTACAGAAGAGGCTAGTAGGTATGCGGCGTTCATTTCACCAATGGGAACATTCCGTCCTAAAGTGTTGAGTTTTGGTTTGAAGAACGCGCCATACTGTTTTTCAAGCCTCATGGATAAAGTGTTGCGGGGACAGCAAGAATTCGCTTTACCGTATCTAGACGACGTAGCGATATTCTCCGCATCCTGGTCTGAGCATATGACACACTTGCGGGCAGTGCTAACCCGCCTGCGCGAAGCGGGCTTGACAGTAAAGGCTCCTAAGTGCCAGTTAGCACAGGCCGAGGTTGTCTACCTCGGTCGCGTGATTGGTCAGGGTCGTCGCCGCCCCTCTGAAATAAAAGTGGCCGCTGTGCGAGACTTTCCGCAACCGCGCACCAAGACCGATATTCGGTCGTTCTTAGGTGTCGCCGGCTACTATCAGAGGTACATCCCCAGGTACTCTGATATCGCGGCTCCCCTGACGGATGCTCTAAGAAAAACAGAGCCTCAAACAGTCGTCTGGGACGAGACAAAGGAAAGAGCTTTTAGCGCCCTAAAGAGTGCCCTAACAAACCAGCCTGTGCTACGATCGCCAGACTATACAAAAGGGTTCATTGTTCAGTGCGATGCTAGTGAGCGAGGCATGGGCGTTGTACTGTGCCAACGGGAAAAGGGAGAAGTAGAACACCCCGTCCTGTATGCTAGTCGTAAGCTGACCAGTCGTGAGCAGGCGTATAGCGCCACCGAGAAAGAGTGTGCATGTCTCGTGTGGGCCGTTCAGAAATTGTCATGCTATCTAGCCGGCTCGAGGTTTATCATTGAGACGGATCACTGCCCTCTCCAATGGCTGCAGACCATCTCTCCCAAAAATGGCCGCCTCCTGCGCTGGAGCCTCGCTTTACAACAATATTCCTTTGAGGTGCGTTACAAAAAGGGGAGTCTCAACGGTAACGCCGATGGCTTAAGTCGAAGCCCCTAACGTAGGAATCAGCCTCAAAATTGTTTGTTACTGATGTTTTTCTTCCTGAGGCAGGATTTTTTTTAACATATTGCTTTTGTTTAGTGTTTCAAAGTGATGATATGCTTTCTAGTGCAATTTTCCAATTTGTGGACGCGTTCTGAGTGATGCTAGACTACTGTAAGGAACTAGGCAGTGGTATAAAAAGGGGAAAGAGCCTGGCAGGGCTTAGTGAGGGTTGTGCCGTGCTTGCTGACTGAGCGGTTGAGTTTCAGCGTAGTTCTAACGCTTGCCGGGAACGAGAACAAAAATGTGAACTCTCCCGAAGTCACTTTGCAGTGTCTCGTGCGAACCTGAACGAGAGAACGAGGCCTTCTCTGTGCGCTGCGCTCAAGAAACGTCGAGGGACGCCCGACTTCGGTTATGAGCATCATCGAGCGACATCCCTCCGGACAGCGGATGCAGTCCCCTGTCCATCGGGATCTCCTTCCCCCGGCGGGGCGGTCTGTTGCGTTTCGCCTGCGACACGCGGTTTTGCCGGCGCGACTGCGGCGGGGCGGCAGACATTTTGGCCCGATCGTCGTCGCCGCAACGCTCCCCGCCAGGTGTTTCCAGGCGTTTCCAGGCATGTTCCGATGCCACGTGTCTTCATGTGCGTGTGTGAGTGTATGTGCCATTGTGCCTGAACCAGGCGATGCGAAAGCAGGGATCACCCTCTCATTCCAGTCATTGTGCCCGACCGGCAGCGCTACGACAGTGTGCGTCACCATTAGCCCATTGTACGTTCACGTGCTCGTCTATTGAGGGGTTCCTTCTTGCCCTCAACTGCGAGAGTATAAAAACAGCTGCCCCCGGACGCCAAAAGGAGGGCTCCGATTTCTTCTGTTGAGTAAAGTGCTCTCCCGTCTCTCTACTTCGGTCAACCTGACCGCCAACTCTTTGCGATGTTAAAATAAACAAGTTGTTTTGTTGTTACCAGTCGACTCATGCTTTGCCGGGACCTTCGGATGCTTCCAGTTGTACCCCAGGCCGCCAGGCCAACGCTACCCTTGGGGCTTGCGACCCAGGTACAACCACGGGCGTCAGCGCCGAGTTCCCAACAGATCGTACCAGCGGTGCGATCCAAACAGGCGCTAGTGTCTACGGGAGCTGCAAGCAGAGCTGTTCAGCCGGCGTGGCAAATAAGCCCGATAGTGAAACCATCACGCCTCGAATGCATGGAGAAGCGAAACCACTGCAGTCAGCAGCGATTATGCGTGATTGCTGTGTCTTATTATCCTCTGCATTAAAAATATATAATTCTTTGAAATTTAGGGCACTTTAGACCCAGATAAAACGTGATTGACGAAGCTACAAGAACGTCTGAAGCCGCAAGCATGAAGATTAGATAAATCCATGCACGGCCCGCGATGCTCATGATAGCTGAACGATCGCAACGCCAGCGTTCCCTCGAGTAATTGCAGGAAACTCTGTGCTACCGGATGGATAGATGGATAGATGGATTGATGCAATGAGCGTCGATCCCCTTTGAGACGGGGTGATCGGTTGCGCCATCAAGATCTTTTTTTTCTTTTTTTCCTAATGTCTTACCCATCTTATTTTTGTTACTTATTTAACAGAGAGAACCCCATTCCCAGCATAACGTTCTAAACTATTATTGGGAATTTTGTTTTTACTCGCCTCGGCTACTCCGCGACATATTGTGGAGAGCGTGGCAGTTAGCTTAGGTGGCACTTGGTGGCTGCATTGCAAATGGTGACAGCAACACAGGCACACATATCCCATCCCGTTTACGGCTAATTAGACCCGTTGTATATTAGATCCTCAGTCGCCGGCTTATGCTACGTCTTCTAGGCGTGAAGTGGTGTCATTTTATGCCATTTTCGTGTTCATGCGACATCCACAAGTCACCTAACCGGCTGCTTTCTTTTTCTAGAAGTGGTTACAAGATACCCATATCCCATATACGCCAAATCGGTCTGAATTAAGTCACTTAACAAGGCTTTGTCTTCAAAATTGCTCGTGTATACCGCATACTGGGTGCACGTTAAAGAACTCCACGTGATCTAAACTAATCCGCAGCCCTCCATTACGGCGTACCTCATAGCGCGATGTGCAGTATTTGGCTACGCTAAACCCCACCCATTTCTATGGGTCCACCAACATATATATGACCGCTCGTAACTTCGAAAACGATGAATGTTTCAGCGCTGTTATGACCAACCTGTCAAGTGGGACAGACATTCAGGCTTACGTTCCCATGACAAGATGATTTGCCTCGCCTCAGAAAAAGGCTGTTACGGCAAGCCTGGGCATCGCCCTGTCAAGTGTGAAGCGTTCAGGTGGGCGTCCCCATGTCGACATAATTGCTTTCTTCTCCGAAACAGCGCCACCCCTTTTATTCCCCGAGCTGACACAAAGGGATGGACGAAGAGAAGACAAACTGACGGGCAGGAAATCGTCGACGACAGGACCTGACGAAAGCATTAATACTTCGACAGGCTCCCCAAGAACACTTCGACAACCACAAGACCGCAACGGATTATTAAGGCCGTCCTGGCCCCCGTTTTAATCAGAACCGCTCGAGACTCGGATGAGAGTCACAACCATGTACTAGTGAAGTGAATACGATATTTCCCACTTTTTTCATCATCCCGATGCCAGGCTTTGTCACCGTTTCCTGATTCTTGCGGTAAAAACCCACCTCACCCCGTCGAGACCGTATCGGCGCGCATGTGCGGGCGTCCATGGAAACTCTTCTCTCCTTTTCACCGTTCAATGCCCTTTTCCCCTTCACCAGTACCGGGGTAGCCGAACAGGCTTTGCCTGGTTTATCTCCGTGACTTTCCCTTACCAGTTGTCTTTCTCTGTCCGTCATGTCCATAGATCAGCGGTCCAGAACGCACCAGACTGCCCTCTTTAAAATGAGTTGAGATATGCAAGCGCGGGGTGGCCGTTCTTGGTGTTGTACGCACTCTCCGGGGTACTGCGCCCTCTGAAAACGCGGGTAACTGAACGAACCGCAGCCGTGTCTCCCGGCATGCATGCGCGTATTGGTGCATTAGTATTTCGGCTGCCCTTTTTCCCGGCTGTGCACGGCCAAGCAAGAAACTGTGCGTTCCGGGTCATCTCTGCCTCTCGTCGGCAAACACAACACCAGCAGCAATTAGTCGCTTTGTTTAGCCGCTTCTCGAGCAGAGCTTGGTGCGAGCGCGCGCGCACGATTAGTTATCCACGTCACGCTTGTTCCCGCGAACCACGCACACAGAAAATACGCACTTTGAGAGCGGAACAAGTTTGCGAGACCAAATCGGAGGCAGTTATGACGCGTCCGCGAAAGACCCTCGAGGCGGAACCGTGTAACGTACGGCCTGTATGCAGTTTCGCACGAGTCTCCTTGACCCGAGTTCCGTGCAGTGTATGTTAACCTTAGGAGTATATAACGGCGCGCACAGCCGTGAATAAAGACGTACCTGAGCACAACATCGCCGGTTATATTGACCAAAAGAGCTCACTGCGGGGCAAGTTGTCTGATACTGGAAGAATGCGCGCCTTAGCACAAATCACGAAGTATATAGGGGACTGGACATCGTCGACGGTATGAACTCGCGACTAGTAGTGAGTGTAGTTTAGCTGATGTGAATCAGTCGTGAACCTTGCGATCATGATGTCTTCTGCACTTTGTGATCGCGTAATTTCACGAAGGTACATTCCGACTAAAGGTAAACTGAGCACAGTGCCCTGATACCATGAGCGAAAGTGTACAGGCCATGTATTCCACGATATAATCAATTTTCTTCTCTGTCTATACACGTAAATTGAAATTGAAGGCTGCAACCCGAAAACATGGCATTCTGAACGTTCCAGTGCGCTCGTGAATTTCGGTGTGTGCTTCTGAATTTACGAATAAATTAGGTGTATTGGCGAGCTTGTAGTCTGGCCACTTTCGCTCACGCGTGTAGTACGTCGCCGGGTTCCTATCACAGGATCCTTGATAAACCCATCTGGCGTCTGTTTTCCGAACATTGGCTTTCAATTAAGCTCTCTTTCTTTTTCTTTGTCATTTCATCTGCAGATTGACGCGAAAACGTTCTTTTGTTTCCAACAGAGCGGAATTTTGACGGAGCTATTTTGATTGCTAGCAAAAGCCTTTATCGCGGCGGTCGAGCCTGTGTTCTAATTGCTGTAGTACCAATGTTGTAATTGCTTGCTTCCAGCTGACAGAAAGGCAACTCCCTCTTTGAGAGGAAATGTGTGTACAGAGTATCCAACTATAAGGCTTTCAGCTTTCCTGTATGCAACTGGTATAAACGGAGCTTGCTACGCGCTATGGACACCCGGTACAAAAGAGTGCAGTAAAAAAAAAGGAAAGAAAGAAAGAAAAAGAAGGCATGTGCAGTTGCTCAGCGGGGATCAAACACATCCTGCTTCGTGAACCTGCGCCCCGAGCGGCGAAAACGAACAGTTCTATAGAGGAACGTGATTGCGCGAGAGTGCCAGAGGCATGCAGGTGACGTAATTAGACCCCCCCCCCCCCCCCCCCACGAGCGTGCATTAACGAGCAGTGTTACGCCCGCTCACGAATCTCAGAATCGCAAGCGCCGGCGCAGCTCCTGCAGGTGGATCGGAGAGCTCAGTGAGGTGTGCGTACGTGAACTGAGCGCGGGCTATCGCGTGCACCGAACTGCGAGGGTGATGTTTTAACCGCGCTGTGCACTGCCTGCGCGTAATGCGGATTGGCTACGCAGCACACCGAGCCTTCTTCGATGTGCAGACGAATGTGCGAATGGCTTTCGCTTCGGTGCAAGGTAAATGAAATGCTGGAGGTTGAGAAGCCGGGCGGCTCGTATGGGACTTTGATAAACGGGGTGAAAGTCGTTTATTTGTTGACCGACTGACTAGACATACATACATACATACATACATACATACATACATACATACATACATACATACATACATACATACATACATACATACATACATACATACATACATACATACATACATACATACATACATACATACATACATACATACATACATACATACATACATAGAGTGATCTTTCTTAGTTTTACGAAGTTATTAAAAACCGTCTTTGGCACATAGCATAATTCTTGTCCTTGAGCTGGATTATTCGAAGAGGTGGACATTACTAGCACGAGAAACTGAAGCACATATTCAACTAATTTTCAACATATTCAACAAACATTTTCTAATTATCTTATTAACTACTTGTTTTACAGCACGTATGGTAATTTACAGATTGCGGCCCGCGAGTTTGCAAGACGCAACGACTTGAAGTGAACTTCCAGGATGACGCCTATCTGAATATATTATTTCCCAATGTGCGGGACGATATTGCCGCGTAGTAGTGACGGTAAGAACGAGTGCGCGTGTCAGCATAAATGGGCGTTCCAGTTAGTTTTGTGCTTCAGTGCACAAAATAGCGTTTGGTTAAAGAAATAAGTGGACCAACAGGGCGTTTTTAAAATGAGTTTTATGGCGCATGTGTGCCTCCAAACTAATATCATTCTGGAAATTCCGCCTTAGGAGATATGCCTGACAAACTCACCGGCTACAATTAGTAAATTGCAATGTCCGCCGTAAAGTCATAATAAAGAAGTTAATTAGTATGTTTTTTATTTATTTTTAATATGTATTCCGATTTTTATTGCAAGACATGTCCGCTTATCCGAACAGTAAAATTGAAGGACTAGAATTATGTTATCTGCAACAGGCGATTTTTAAACAATTCATATAAATTAAAAATGATCACCCGGTACATAGTTTGTCATGACAGTTTGCGGTGACAAAATGTTTTATAACCTGGAAATCCGTGTCATAAATCTGTTCGAAACACAGTTCGTGTGAACACTCCTTTTTGTAGATTTATTCGTATGGAAATGTTGTCGACTGCTTTGACGCCAGCGTCTCAACAAAAATTAACTTGTTCGATGACTAACAGCAAGAGCAGGACGTGATGTTTAAACGCTGAAATTGAAATTGCTTGACATTGCGCCAATAAATCAGTTTTCGAAAATGTGCATAATTACACAGCAAGAAAACGGTACGCTCTGCATTTCTCCGCTTAGACACAAGTCAGTAAACAAGAAGCAATAGAAAATAACAAAAAAGAACAAAGGATAAACCGGCAATGTCAGTACATATTAACTAGATTATCGATGTGATTAAAAAAGCTTATTAGGACGTTTTCAACAGTGGTCGACCTCACGATCGAAGCTTTCGCTCATATCTGCTCTTTGTCATTATCCATTCGTCTCCGCTAATAACACATGTCCAGCACCAGGATTTGACAGAATCCATTCTTGTGAACAATTCCAACGTAAGATTTTATTTTTGCGAATACGGACCTAGGGGACGAATTTAACAAGCTTTTAGTTAGCAAGTGCTCTCGATCTTTCATTGGGGGGGGGGGGGGGGGGGGGGGGCTTCGCTCCTATCCCGAGCATCAGGATTGCCTAGAAATTGTCCTTACGAACAAATTAAGCCTAATAGATTTTTTGTGAATATAGGGTTAAACGCCTGGCACTTTCGCTAGAATCACTTATTTATTTCGTATGATCTGCGCCGATGCTTTAATTGTACGCGGCTTTCGCTGTCATCATGCTTCTTGCGATTCAAGAGCTGTTCGCGCAACCCGCAGGGACGGAATTCCGAAGGGTTTTTATTTGTAAGAACAGTTTGGGGGCCATTGGCCTAATGCCTTCGCTAATAATATGTTTAATGTGACAGTTTCCTAGCATCGGCTCTTATGAATAGTTCTAACTTGCGAACTTCTTTTGCTCAACATGTGACTTGATAAGTATACTGCTTGGAACTTCTATTATTCTTCGCTGTTCAACGTTTTGAATAATATCTGCTAAGCAACTTCTGAAACCTTCTCCACGTCTGGTTACCATGCTTTCTGGCAAAACGGACAGCGATAAGTTTATAGATAGCTTATTCTTGCGGCGCGAGATTTGATGACAGCGCCAACGCATCTTTGTGTCATCGCTTTGTGCTGCGCACCAATACAGAAGCATGGTGTACAGTGACCATCTTGACGAGAATGCCGGAAGAAGAGAGAGTTCATTTAGGGACGTCACTTACTTCAATAGAGCACTTTTACTTTTACTACCATTGGAGAGTGGAATAAATGTCCTAGACATAGTTGACAGTGAACGCAATTTACTAACAGTCAGGCAGCTCCTCACTGCTCATTTCAGTAAATAACTAGTTGCTTATTACGTTTATTGGGGCTACCATTTGTTTTTATTTTTTTGTATTGTGCGTTCTTTTCCAGAATATTCTTGGTTAATGTTCTTCAAGCATTTGATTATGCGTTATTTATTTTCTGCGTTATCATGCATTTGCTCTCTCTCGTTATGTAATGGCCCGACTGGGACCTTTGAAAACGTAAGCGACAATGATTCTTTTTATGATTTGTGACTAATCAGGCGAACTGCTAACCCTGCCATTTTCTTGCTATGTACGTATTTCTTATTTTTAAATTTTATGCTCACTGTCCACGAAAGTTTGTGCAAAATTACTATAATGCCAGAAGGTGTAGACAGTGTTAACTGGGATATAACTGAAGCGGTTGGAAGCAGCATGATTTCAGCTGCTGCACTTCATGAAAGAAATTTATTTTAAAAATAAAAACAAAAATTATAATAGTTATGCAAAAACATTGAAAAGACACCTGAGCACACGCGAGCACTAAGGTACGCTTGGAAAAGCAAGCTAAAGCTTCTCTTGTGGCCTCGTGTTATAGTGCTTTTGTTCATTTACCAAATTCATATTACTGGGGAAGCTAGCGGCAGAATAGTTTTCATCATTTCCATTCACGTACAGCCTAATACACCAAATCAAATCACGGGTATAACATCCCTATAGGCAACTCGCGGACTGCGAGGGATACCATTGTTGGGGGTTCCGGATTTATTTAGCCCACCTGATCCTGATGTCGGCTGCCGCAGCGCCGGAAATCAAGCCCTCCACGTCGAGCTCGGAATCAGAACGGCGCACAGCCAATGAGCCATAGCTGCGGGTCACTCACTCACTCACTCACTCACTCACTCACTCACTCACTCACTCACTCACTCACTCACTCACTCACTCACTCACTCACTCACTCACTCACTCACTCACTCACTCACTCGCTCGCTCGCTCAATATATACAAGTCACTCAATCATTTAATTAGTCGAAACAGTTAATATGACGCCCAGCACTCTGTCAGAAATGACAACACACTTCCGTCCCCAAATCTGAAGGTCAATCAAGGTGAAGGCGAGATCACGAGACCTCCGCTTGTTCGTGTATACACCACGAAATAGTGCCACACTCCGCTTATTGTAAACGAGCGCGCGCAAACCAGGAGCCGAAAACAGTGAAAATAGCTACCGTAATGCAGTGCGCCTGCAGGTAGCAGGAGCCGCCGTAACGAGTTTCTCCCAATAATAACGGGTGCGACCTGAGAGGTGGCAGAACGTGATGGAGGGGGGGGGTTGCGGGGGGAGAGAACAGGGTCGTGGTTCGAAGCCGCCGCCTCTACACCGTATGTATATATAGTACGTTGCACTGCCGAGCGGCTCAGCAAAGAGAGAGGTGGCCTGGGGGCCAACAGGCATCCAGCCCTATACACACCTCACCCGCCATGCGCCCCCCCCCCCGCCCCTCCCTGTCCTCCTCTCCTTGCACTTTTCGTTGGCCGCCCATCGTCGAAAAGAAGGTCCGCATTCCAGAGACGACGTCCCACCATCACCACCACAGGAGAGGTGGCTCCCCGCCGACACTGTGTTCCCCGCTGTTTACACGCCGCCGAGACGACGAAATTTGCGTGCAGCGGGCGAGCGGCGTATAATACGGCGACAACGCACGATACACGGCAGAATCAACGCTAATGCGCAGCTATAATGTACGCGATGCAGCAGAAGAGACAGAAGCGTTCCGCACCTTTGTGCACCGTACTTCTTTCTACCGCGAACTAGACCACACTACTTAAAGCCTGTCCTAACCAAACCTAGGCTAACCTGACCTAACCTAACCTAACCTTGACAACGAGAAACAAGGGAGGAGAAATACAGACGCCACATCTTTCGTGTAATAAGACGCAACTCGGGTGAATTTTTAATACTTCGTAGGCGGACATATATTCGCTATCAAATATCACATAATTGTGTCTTCGATTTTGTTGTCTCATGGATCTCGCTCTTTATATTAGGTTAGATTTAATTACTATGGGCTAGTCAATGTGGCCAGTCAGCCACTGTAAGTATTCACCAAGTGGAGTGTCAATATCAGCGCGCACTGATCGGATACAGCTTGAAGCCGGTAGAGTAGAGGCGCCAGTCGTCAAGACCGGCGCTCAAGCTCCGTCAATTCAGTGCAGGCTTATATGGACAGTCTGCTTATAGTGGACACTTACATAACACTTACCCTTTGGTTAACCTCCCTGCCCTCTCTCTCTCTCTCTCTCTCTCTCTCTCTCTCTCTCTCTCTCTCTCTCTCTCTCTCTCTCTACACGGCAGCGAAAATTACCGATCGCATCAACCAATCGACGAGAGAAGCAGAGAAATTGAACTTGCACTGTCTGTCTGTGATCGCCCTCCACGCGCGACACTTTAAGGAAGGATTATTAACGCATAACGGGGGATCCTTTCTCCGAAAACCCAACAAGATCTCGTTACCGATGGGCCGTCGCCAGCATTATCCTCCTCAGCACTACACACGGAGGTGGGACGGATTACGGAGATTGTAACCTCGGACAAGTGCGAGCTTCTACTGCAAAGGACAATGTTAACGATGCTTCAACGTAACAATCAGTTACGCGTACCAGCCCAAATTTCCGGGTTAGATCGATATCCTCCAACTATATCGGACGCTATCCTCCGACTACCTCACTCACCTAACCATCTTCCACCTTACCTCCCTAAGGTTAGTGGAGGTGCGTCACGCTCTATATAACCTAAGTGATAGACTAAAAAACGAAAAGCATCACATTCCACGTCGTTGCAGTGGGCACGGACATTTCTTTGATAAAGGGCCTGACCCTGATAGTGTGACCAGTCCAGAAGCGGGCCGCCTGTATCAAATACGCTCGGCTATCTATCACTGTGGGGCCAAGAACGAATGCAATTAAAGACTGTAGATGTGTATACGAAGAAGCGACTGTGGAGTCCGGCTTCGGTAAACGGAAGCCAGGAACAACGTGACGGCTTATGCGCCTTTATATGAACTTCCATGGGCGCAGGATGTGCCGCAACAAGACGATGAGTAAGTATTGTAGTAATAGTGTGCAGGACCCTGCCATGAACAAGATAATGCGCATCTACATTTTTAAACGCCTCTCTCTCTCTCTCTCTCTCTCTCTCTCTCTCTCTCTCTATATATATATATATATATATATATATATATATATATATATATATATATATATATATATATATATACAGGGCTCGAATGGTGCACAAATTCGACAAATTTTGCAAAGGGTCTATAAAAAAGGATTTCAGAAACGAGCAAAAAACTGTTGAAGTGGGCCCAGCGTTGTCCGGAAGGCCGTGAAAACACAAAAAGGACGATACAGGATCAGGATGCCACCCTACCTCGTGCGGAACTGAATGCACATCGCTCATGTGCGAAATTTTCTTGTGCTCAGTGACCGCTGAATGGCTCTTAAAATGAAAGCAGAAGCACTTGGTGTCGGAAAGTTGTCTGTCCACCAGATATTGACCGAAAATGTGGAAAACAAGAAGGTTTCCGTAAATGATGTTGAAACTGCTGCCTCGCGAGTGCAAGTATCTACAAAGAAAGAAAAGAATGCTGCATTAATTCGAAAACTTAGGCCGACAACGATGGGTTCTTGGAGAGAGATAGCGTAAAACTATTTGAATGTATTTTTAGTCCAAATCCGTCATTAGCTCTCCTTGACAGGTCAAACTGTCTCGGGCCCCGCACATACGGGCTGGGCCCGATACATTTTGACTTGACAGGGAGAGCTAATGACGGAATTCGAATAAAGACAGACTGGAATAGATCTACGGTTATCCCGGCCCTTCAAGGGATCGCCACGGGTGCCTGAACTTGATTTCATACGAATACGACATCCAGCTGAAGCCGCAGAGCAAGGAGTGGGGAATATAAAAAAAGATGAATGAAAGGAAAGGAAAAGAAAGAAAACGAGGAAAGGCAAAGCAATCTTCAATTACGTTGATCGTGTTCTTTCTTTCATTTTTTTTCACACCATGGCATCGTGCACCGCGAATGTGTATCTGAAGGTAAAACGTGTCAATCTAACTTTCTACCTGAAGGTACTGAAGAGTCTGAAAGATTGCGTGCGCCGTGCGCGAACAAATTTGTCTAAAAGATGAGGTGCTGGGTTGTGCACCACGATAATGCACCTGCCTACTCCGCATTGATAGTGCGTGAGTTTTTGGCACCCTATTCTCCATCACTGTGCGGGGACACCCTCCCTACTCGCCCAAATAAGGCCCCTATGATATGTTTCTTTTTTTAAATATTTATATTATATTTGGTTCCTCAAGCGTAAACTGGCGCTCGCGGGCAGGCGTTTCGGGGATTCGACGGCAAATCAGAAAAGGAAACGCATCGTTGCTGAAGCGCTTAAGAGAAGAGGACTTCCAAGTGTGCTTCCAGCAGTGGAAGAGGAGGTGGAACCAGTGTATAGTGCATCTAATGGGAAGTACTTTGGAAGGTGAATACCTGGATATGTGTGAAAGCTTGTGAGATTATTTTTTGTACTTGCCATGTAGAAACTTTTGCGGGTGATTTCACACGTCGCTGAAGGCGCGATTACAGAAAGTTATTTCTGGCAGCTCCAATATTTCGAGTTCTTATTATACAAGAAATTGTTCTCGACGGAGTTAGCAGTCTCTCCAGCTATCTGCGAAGGCGTTTGCATAAATGGCCGTTTCTTTTGCACCTGGATAATTGGGAAGAAGAGAGAAGAGAAAGAAAGGAGAGGAAAGGCAGGGAGATCAACCAGACGAGTCTCCGGTTTGCTACCCTACACAGGGGCATATTCAGGCAATATATATACAAGCGCTTGCTGTAGTTATCTCCTTGTTTATTTCCCACTGCTGACACGTGACTTCCTTGGTCCCGCAAAAGGGCTCTTGAACATTTCGCTTCTAGAACACTTGCTCGCTGCTTTTTTTTATTGAGACTAGGCTGCAATCGCACTGGCTAGCCTCAGAAGATATCTCCGCTGATCTAGTTCAATTACAGACAACTACGAATCCAATGTTCGGGTCAAGAAAAAGCTTAGATTTCTAGATCTATTATATATAAAGTCCCTAAAGCGGCAGCGAACGCTGACAGCTCCTACAAAGCTTCAGAAGGAGCTCCGCCTACACACATGCTTGGTCAATTTATTACTGTGCGATCGGCTTTGTCACTTTTGTATTATGTGGTGAGATCGATGATGAACGAATGATGATGAATTAATTAATGAGAGGAAGCTCAGCGTGACGGGCTCCCGAGCCGTACATTCGGGGAGGTGAGAACATGAGGTGAGACACTTCGTCGGGTAGTTCGCGCAGTTTGACCTGCAAAAAAAAAAAGAGAGAGAGAAGCGTTGTCAGACAGGCTTCAGAACAGAAGACGGCCTTGCGATGGTCTTCCACACGAGAGCTTTGAAAGACGCATTGTTCCCTGAAGGTCCCCGAATAATCAGGAAAGCAGTTTTACGCCTGCCGATTGCTTTCCTCCGAGACACCGAGTTGATGAACGCTTCGCGAAACAACCGCGCAAACGACGTAACATGTGCTCAGGTGGAACAGTTGCTGGCCGAGCTTGCCATACATACGCCGGCATGCTGCAACCACCCCACAGACTGGGCCGACTGCTGTACATAGTTCAGCGAGGGCATATGGCAGTTTGTGTGGAATGTCGTGCATCATGCATGTTCCGGAGTGTGGCAGCATCTGTGAATGTATTTAAAAGGCCGGAGGAGGCATTAATATAACGGGCGAATATGGCAGTGTGTGCATCGCACAGGAGATGATCTTAAGAAGGTGGGAGTGTCAGCAGCGAGAGCCCACTGCTGTCGCCCTAAACAGGTACATAGCCGGGAGCATCATTGACGTCTCGCTTTATGTTATTTATTATTTATTTTATTAAGTTTCACACAGGGATTCAGTCGCAGAAACGTGTCGTGCCTCAGGAACGTGCCATCCGCTCAACGCGTGATGGCCGAAGCGCGCCGCGAAAAATCAACGTACAAAGAAGCGTCATGGCGAGAAGCGCCGCCTGGGACCGGGGCGATGCACCACGTCTCCACGACGGCGGAGGCCGGGCCTTCGCGGCAGGCTTTTATTTTATGCAGAAGGCCTCGGAGCGGGCCGGACCACCGTACGCGGACTGGCGGCGGGAGGATAATAACCGGAGACGTCTTCGCTGGCTGAACTCCTGTCGAACGCTCCGTGTCCTTGAAGGTGACGTCGGCGTCTAATGACTGAGGGTCGCGCCGACGGCGCGGAGGGGTCCGCCCAGGGAGTAGAACACGCCGTCGAACGAAGCAGACCTGTCTGCTGCCGCAGGGGCTTGCGTTGCGGCAGCCTGTGCTGCTCGCTGCTCACTGCGGTGGTGAGCGCTTGGAAGCTGAGCCCTGTGGGAAGATGTGCGTCTGGGAAGCGTAGCCACCGCTGCGAGCACCGGCGGTGTTGTGTGAGAGGCGGCGTTCTGGGTGACGTGTATATGGAGGAGACCGGCGGAAGAGAGGAGCAAGAGAAAGAATGAGATTCCGGGAGGGGCCTTTGTCTTTTGCGATGTTCGAAATTTAAGCCTCGGCATCTTTTTGTGCACGCGCCGGTCGTTTCTCGGCTATTGTCCCTCACATTGGATGTTTGTTGTCGGAGAAGTCGCTTTCAGAATAAATGCATTAAACTGACTTCCGTGCTTAAATTTCATTCGTACGTTATGCCGCATGGTAACCCAGGCAAGTAAAATGAGCAAGCGACTTCACGGACTGCGATCAGATGTAAAGCACGCAAACCTAAGAATAAGCTCAACGTCGTGGCGTATGGCACTGTTTAAATGGTCAGAAACGGTAACAAAATAACCAACTATCAAGAAGCTCTCACCACTGTAAAACATAGTACTCTACAAGGGTTGGAATCTGTATGGGCCTAGTGATTGCCTTGTAATGTAAACGCTTGGATAACTGTTATGCGGACTGTAGAGAGTGTCGATTTATACTTCATTGACTACTGTAAAGACTAATCGGTGGAGGCATGCTCAAGAAGTTTCAACTCCGCTCTTATAATGCTAACAGTAAGTGCTGTCTCGCAGTGAAACACTGCTGCCTGCTCATCAAATTGAGAAACTATGCATGTTTAGAGAAAAATGGCCCAGATTTAAATGTCGCCCGGGAGTAAACATTGGAAATTGCAACCAAATTTACTTTTACTGGCTTATGCTGGATATTCGAGGGGGAGGGGGCATTTGACATCGTTTATAAAATAAAGTTCGTTCTCTCTCTCTCTCTCCCTTCATTTTCGATTACGACGCAGCATTGGCCTCGGTTCCCCGAGATGGCATTTTTAGCCTTGCACATATTTTGCCACACTGTGTCTGTGGAATGGAGGTATTAGCAGCATAAGCGAGATGGAAGGCATGAAACTATGCACCGAAAAACTCTCTCGGTGACTTGGTTGCGTGTATTAAAGGAATGTTGATGTAGTAATGTCCATGCACGAGGACAAACGGTCCACACAAGTTCTGGGGACCACAGATATCTTTAATTGGCAAGCATGCTCTCCCATCACCAGTCACATTTCTCTCCATCAGCACCATCTCTGGGCCGTCCAGCGAGCCGAGGAAGCCGCCAAGGGCCAACAGCACTTGACAGAAACTTAGGCAGGGTCCAGGCCCACCCCTCCAAACCGCAGGGTACTCAATAATGTTACCAGAATGAATGAATGAATAAATGAATGAATGAATGAATGAATGAATGAATGAATGAATGAATGAATGAATGAATGAATATGAAGGGGGGGAGGGCTCACGACAATTAAACAAAGCGCGATGCGCCACTGCTTCTGCGAACCAAGAAAGGAAAACTACGAGCATGAAATGTTGCAAGATGGGAAGCGTGAAAGCATATGACCTGACGAAAGGAAATAGAGAGGACATCCCTAATTTTCACCTGATATAATTATTTAAAATAAGTTGCTCATAAAGTACGAAGAAAAACATCGGGAAGAATATGACAAGGTACAACAGTGATGATAGCAAACCGCGGAAGATATAGTAGGCTATGGTACTCCGGGACTGCTGCCTTGCTTGTGGGTAGATGCGACGTTGAATGTTTTCCCAGCTGTTTTCCTGCTTTTGCAGTATGTGACCAACGCAACAGGGGGAAGGGGATATTTTATAGTGTCCACGTATTGACCATGCCCATTTAGTCTGCTGCTGAAGTACTGATTGGCTGGGGGTGACCTGTCTCCTTTTCACGCGACCCCAAGCCGAGCCAACCAGAACTTCAGCAGCAGACAAAATGGACATGTCCATTACGTGGACACTTAGAGAAAAGACACCCTTCAGGTTGACTTCGTGCCAGTTCTATGCGGATACCGTATTTCGAAAGCAAAATAAACGATAAGCTTAGCAGAACCAACCAAGAAAAAGAACGTCGCAGTTCTTCCCAAAAGGCGAAACATCGATTGCGATAGCAAACTGATAGATAGCTATACGAAGTAAGGATGGCAGTTTTATCGGCCGTATAAACTTATAAGCATTGTCTTATTATCTATATTAACGATCCTGATGTCACGGGCGCACAAACAAACATGAACTCATCTCACTCGATGGCCGCGGAAACTTTCTGTGTAGAACAATGGAGTGAGGAAGCGCGGCAGCTGCAGCGAGTAAATTGGCCTTCGTGCTGTCTCTCGCTTCAACGCGAACTAAGCGCCGAAGACACAGCGCGCGCGGAGCTATCAGCACTTGGTGCATGCATACTCTCGCCGTCGCAGATCGCTCTCAAAATAGAGCCGCGCGGCCGTGCCATACGCAGCAGCCGCCAGAGTAGAAAGCTCCCCCCCTCACCTCCTTATTCCCAGTGGCTTGTGCGTGACTGAAGACGGCGCGCTTCCTCCACGCTTTCCTCCCTTGCGCGCGCGAGATTGGGCAGCCGTCCTCGGCTCACCCTCGCATGTTTTCACTCGCACATACAGCATACGGAGCGCAGCGATGATGCGGAATACAGAACGTCACGACGACGGCGACGGCAAAAGTGCTCATGGAGTGCCCACATAATTGCTATCGGAATAATAAACAAAAAAGAAAACAAAGCTAAGAAAGAAACGATAATGTTAATCACTGTTGCTTTTGTCTTCTTCTTGTAATCTTCGCTCGTTGAACAACCCGCTCATTTACGCACCCAAAGAGCGCTTGGAAAATTAACCCTACACTCCTGCCAGTATAGTGAAGTCAGGTCTTCTCATTGTGATCTTCGCTCGTTGAACAAGACTCTCATTTTTCCACCCAAAGAGCTCGTGGGAAATATATCTTAAGCCTACCCTCCTGCCAATGTAGTGAAGTCAGTTTGCCCCTCCTCCTTTAGGGCGCGGCAGAGACGCGACATTCACCGGCCTTCAGCACGTGTCTCGGCGCATGCGCACTTGCTACAATCGGCGGGTGAGTAGAGCCGCGCGACGTCATAAAACACTACGCCTTTAGTGACCGTAGCGGAGTCTTGAGTGAGGTAAACACTTCAGCTGCCTGGTCGCTCGCTTTCGGCGACGGACATTTAAAGGGAAGGGCAGGCGATATACTTGGCCTGGGTATTTACCCGCGCTTAGGTCGCTGAGCTCGGCGACCTTGGAGCGCTGAGAGGATCGGCGCAGTGGATCTATGCGTCAAACGCTGTCGGGTGGCAGGCCCGTGTCTTTTGAGAGTGAGACGTGCAGCTGTAAGCTGTCTAGCTTACGACGGCGTAATCAATGTATTGTGCAGATATTAATGAATCAGGCCCAAACTCCAGCTGGAACAAAGAAAGTTGACGCCAGCGACTCCACAACACGAGAAGCATAGGAAATAATAATAATCCCAGCACAAAGCTTTACCGGAAGATGGCCGCTTGATTTTGCAAATGCGTGTAGCCGATGCTCAAGATTAAGAGAATGAAGCGGAGCTGGGCACCTCGTATAATCCTCTGAGCATAGGTATGGGCATTCGATTCGGTACGTCTATTTCGCTCCTTAATTTCTGAAGTGCTTGCTAGTTCGTATAAGTCCATCGTAGCGAGTTCCCGCACTCTCTGATGAAGAGTACTGCCACTGGGCTTGTGTACCTAAGCATCGGAGAAAACTTTTGCTACCTGCGGAAATGCATTATTCTTTTGTGCCTGAAGCACTTGGTCGAAGATCATGGCTCGTCTAAACAGAAACGTGATTCGATAGCCCTAAGGAAAGAAGGAAAGAAAAAGTGGAGAAGGAAAGGCAGTGGAAAGGAAAGGTTAACCAGTTTAGCTTAACGGCTTCCAGGTCCTCTGATAGCCTTAAGAGATCTCCTTGCGCACAGCAACGTAATTCGCTATGATTTTTAGATCCTCTCAACGTCTACTTACATTTCGTGTTTGATTTTAGGATAGTAAAACAATTTAACATTTTTATGTGCGCATATAATAGTTTTTATCCCACAGTGCATCAACCTATCCTGCTTTTTCTTTTCTCTGTTTACTTAGTGTGCAGCTGTGTCTGTTGAATGCATAAGCGTCTCATAAAGGTGAAAGGGTCGCTTCAAATTCCTAACTATGCATTTGGTATATCCGGCGCTAACGTAGTCTGCCACCTTGTTCCTCATCAGTTATAAGCGAGAAATAGGCGAAGTATGTGACAGGCGTTCTACATGTGTACAAGGAGCAGCCGCGGGAAATTTCATTAAAGTCTAAGCATAAAATGTAGCAGGGCTTTCACATGCGCGCTCCAGAGGTTTCGAGGGTTCCCCTTCTGCATGACCACCAGTCATTGGCCGTTAATCTTTTGATGGCAGACTTAGTCACCGAATTGCGCCATCAGCTTCTCAATCCCGAGGGGGAGCATCTTCGTTATTTCATGTTTTTTTTTATTTACCCAGCACGTAATAGTCGTCTGATATCACTGATCCGCGTCATCCGAAAAACGGTGTCGCTAACCTCTCCAGGCAAGGAGGCCTCCAGACCCGTGCGGATTCCACGCATGCACGACGACATCTCGCCGTTCAAACAATCTAAGCAGCCCTTTAAATTTCTTTCCGAGAACACCGCACGGGAAAACACCGAAGAACATCAAAAGACTAACTATATGCAAGGAGAAAAAAAACGTCATTGCAAAAGTTACTTTAGCAGTTCCTTGCACTCGTAATTCCTACAAGGCGACGGCCTCCCTAAGCGCCGGTGTTCAAAGGCTCCGAACCGACGTAGCACAGTACAATCGTCTCGGCTCGGTCAGAACAACTCGTACGCGTAGTAATGGCCACACCGCGAGAATAGCGCAAGCCTAAGCGTGTTGCGAGATGAAAGCAAAAAGTAAGCCAAGAAAAAAAAAAGGAAAGAAAGTAGGACGGCTGACGAGAAGGTGGCGAGCTCCTCCTTGACGCCGCGCTCTCCTGGCTAGCCCCCCTTTCGCTCGAGAGCCCAATCGGAGTAGGCAACGCACCCACGCAGCTCGGTCCCATTGGCGCGGGCGTTGGTCGGCGGCGGTACCTGTACATCGCTGGCACACGGACGCGCTTGCACAAGGGTGTGTGCGTGCGGTGCGTATGATCTCGCCGCCACAGCACCACCAGCCTTGCTGCTGCTACTACTACGACGACGACAAGGAGAGACGAAGACACGAAAGGAGTAACTGCGCAGTGTATACCGTCCGCGAGGGGGGGTGTCGCCGAAAGAGTAAAAGGAGCCTTGACGCCCCTTCTCCTCTCAGCCAATCACGCTTTCGCACAAGGTCAGCGGGTGCGGATCGGAGGAACGAACGCGCCGGACGGCTTGGCGAGGGAACGGCTTCGCGTTGTAGTACGAGTGTGTACAGGGAAGATCGCCCACGTTTACGTAGCTCTCGCTTAGCTTTTGTCGACTGTCCTCGCTTTTGCCTCATTTTATGGTTTGTTTCTCAGTCCGGACTATATACGCTTTAGAAGTGACCACCGTGCAAGGCTTAGGAAGGTGCAGTGAGCGAGCTCAATCATAAAGCCGGTCGGTTTGCTGACTTGGGACATATGCTCCATAGCATTGGTTTTTCTTCCATTCCACTACACATTTGTTCCTTTTCTTTCAACTTTTTTTTTCTTTTTCGAAATCATGTTACGCTTTCAATTCCAGTTTCTTGGCATGTTGAAGAAGCTCCAATGTAACAACATTATCATACTGCCAATAGTTCTGTCTATGTAACATCTATCAGCGTTTGTTCATTATATGTGCTTATGTTATTTTCTTTTTCTTTGTCAGCTGATGTTATGCTTCGCGTACGTACTAGTTCGGTGCAGCACTGAAGAAGGCCAGCGTACGAGTGTGATGCGTTGCGCGCTGCGATCGTACGCAGCAGAAGGAGACGAAAAAGCGTTGTCGTGGTGTTTGTTCACCATTGCGTAGAGTTATTTAACCGGTACTGAATTAAGACGAATTTTAGACATGAGCATCTCAAGTTCTCTAGAGCAGCGGCTAGCTGTACGCTGACGCCCCTGTATAAGTGAACCAGTATAACACATCCGTCGCTGTAAATCCATTCTTTTAGATTGTTGTCGCTGAGATCTAGTGAACGACATATACGCGAAATAACCGTCACTAAATACACAACAACGCATGGCCCATCACTTCCCTATACGGCAATCCGATATGTTCGTACGGCACGTTACGTAGAGTCGACCGCAAAAGTTTACGGGACGCAGGATATGCCAAGAAGCTGAGTTCTCGCGAAGCATGACCATACAGCCTCGAATTAAATGCTCCAGCATGTAGTAGCCCTCGCCACCTACCCAGTGATTCATTAAATACGAAGTGCCATGCCCTCACAGTGCAGGAATTCACATTCGAAGGGGAAACCGCATCCCGTAAACTTTTGCTGTTGACTGTACGTTTATACAGTATTCCCTATTATATGAGATTATTGGATATGGAAGATCAGAGGAATACAATTTTTCTAAACTATGGAGTTTCTATAGGGTGCCCCTTGATCAACGGCGAAGCGAAAAAAAAAAATGAGTACTGTTGCGTTTCGCCTGCGACACGTGGTTTTGCCGGCGCGACTGCGGCGGGGCGGCAGACATTTTGGCCCGATCGTCGTCGCCGCAACACTCATCGCCAGGTGTTTCCAGGCGCGACTGCGGCGATGCGACCGCCTAGGGATCATCCTCGCATTCCAGTCATTGTGCCCGAAACAGGCGATGCCAAAGCAGGGATCTCATTCCAGTCATTGTGCCCGAAACAGGCGATGCCAAAGCAGGGATCTCGTTCCAGTCATTATGCCCGAAACAGGCGATGCCAAAGCAGGGACCATCCTCTCATTACAGTCATTGTGTCCGACCGGCAGCGCCACGACAGGGTGCTACGAGATCGTGCTCGACATGGTGCTACGGCATCGCTACGACAGTGTGCCCATTGTACATTCACGTGCTCGTCTTTTGAGGGGTTCCTTCTTGCCCTCAACTGCGAGAGTATAAAAACAGCTGCCCCGGACGCCAAAAGGAGGACTCCGATTTCTTCTGTTGAGTGAAGTGCTCTCCCGTCTCTCTACTTCGGTCAAACCTGACCGCCAACTCTTTGCGATGTTAAAATAAACAAGTTGTTTCGTTGTTACCAGTCGACTCATGCTCTGCCGGGACCTTCGGATGCTTCCAGTTGTACCCCAGGCCGCCAGGCCAACGCTACCCTTGGGGCTTGCGACCCAGGTACAACCACGGGCGTCAGCGCCGAGTTCCCAACAGATCGTGCCAGCAGGTCGGATCCAAACATCTGGTGGCAGCGGTGGGATCGCCTCCGACTTCAAACAACTGTCTGCCAGCGGTGAGATCGCGACAACGGAGGCCAGCAGCGAAGAGATGCAGTTGACGGTATGCTGAGCAGCTCAACGACGATCCGGGAGCAGTGCAACGAGCCCTGTGTGACGACTGGTTGCCTGCAGCGGAACGACTGCGCGGAATTCCTGCCTGCGAGGTTTGGTGAGTGCGGGACTTTCTTCTTCTGAGCTTTGCCAGGCTTTTGTTAGTGTCAGAAACAGAGCTGGTAATTGTGGTTGTCGTTGCTGCCGGGTTAGTTTGCGGCAAGACAATAGTAAGCAGTAGAGAAAGCAGCATTCAGAGCAGCCATGGATTTGAAGTCGTTGCGCAAACCGAAATTGTTGGAGCTTGCAAGAGAGTTGGGTCTGGATGTCTCAGACAAACTAAGAAAACCTGAACTGCTAAAGGCTATTCTTGAGTTAGAGGCTGAGGATGACGAGCTGTCGGAATGCCTTGAGACTATTGAGGAGAGGTCAAAAAGACAGGAGCGCGAACTTAAAGAGCAAAAAGAGAAACAGGAGCGCGAACTTAAAGAACAGAAAGAGCGAGAGCAACAAGAGCGTGACCGTCAACACGCTTTGGAAATGAAGCGTCTTGAGGTAGAGATGGAACGCGCTCGTAATGGAAGTCAGGCACACGGTGCAGGAGAACGCGTATTGTTCAAAATGACTGACCTGATGCGGCCGTTTAAGCTTGGAGAGGACATTGGTTTGTTCCTGGTTAACTTTGAGCGAACGTGCGAGAAGCAGGGGTTCTCTCGGGAAACGTGGCCACAGCGCTTGCTCACTTTGTTACCCGGCGAGGCGGCCGACGTAGTCGCTCGCTTGGATAGAGAGGAAGCAGAGGATTTCGACAAAGTAAAATCGAGTCTGCTAAAAAAGTACCGGCTGTCTGCGGAGGCGTTCCGTCGGAAGTTTCGGGAAAATGAGAAAGGCAAAAGTGAGTCTTATACAGAGTTTGCGTATAGGCTTATGTCGAACATGCAGGAGTGGCTCAAAGAAGAGAAAGCGTTTGGTGACCACGATAAAGTTCTGCAGTGTTTCGGGCTAGAACAGTTTTATAGTCGGTTACCGGAGAACGTGCGATACTGGGTCTTGGATAGGCCAGACGTTTGTACGGTGGCTAAAGCCGCTGAGCTAGCCGAGGAGTTTGTGACGCGTCGGGCTCGCGGAGCTAAGGACGGTCAAAAGGGTGAATTTGGCTCGAAGTTTGAGAGGCCAAAGTTCACACCCATGAGAGCAAAGGGGAACACGCGTAGTGCGGATGCGAGTGGAAGCAGTGCGACCGAACCTAAGGAGACGGCGGCAGCCGAAGCCGAACGCAGAAAGCGGTTCGAGATGAGGCGAGCGGGCGTTTGTTATACGTGCCAGAAGCCGGGTCACTTTTCGGCGCAGTGTCCGGAAACAACACCAAAAGTTGTGTTTTTTTCAATAGGCAGCACTGACGAGAACATGAAGCTTCTCGAGCCTTACATGCGAGACCTCCTCGTGAACGGGAAAGAGTGCCGAGTGCTTCGCGATTCCGCAGCTACGATGGATGTAGTTCACCCATCTTACGTAGAACCCCATATGTTCACGGGCGAGTGCGCGTGGATCAAGCAAGCCGTGGAAGCTCATAGCGTGTGTCTGCCAGTAGCAAAGGTGCTTATTGAAGGACCTTTCGGAGCGCTTGAGACAGAGGCGGCAGTGTCATCTATGCTGCCACCCCAGTACCCGTACCTATTTTCAAACAGGTCCGATCACCTCCTGCGCGAGAAGGGGCTTTTGTTTGGTGAAGCTAGTGTTCAGGCCTTAACCAGATCGAAGGTTCGGGAGCTCGCTGCAAAGGCGGTAGTTGCGGGGCCGACGTTATCAAACAACGAAAAAGGGTCAGAGGCGCAGCAAGCTGATATTCCGAGCACGCCCGAACTGAATAAACTTGAGTCTGTAACGTTAAAGGCGCCAGATACTGGAGAGGAAACGCCCGACGCGGGAAAGTTAGAAGAGCTATCTACTGATTTGCTCATCGCGCCTACGTCAGACGGACTTGATAGGTTGCTAAAAGTCAGCCGGTCGGCTTTGATAGCCGAGCAAAAAAAGGATGGCAGCCTGGAAAACGTGCGCTGCAATGTCAAAGAAGGTATCGCCAGGAAAACTGCGCGTTTTGTGGAAAGGGGTGGAGTCCTGTACCGGAAGTATCTAGACCGAAGAGGAGTGGAGTTCGATCAGCTGATCGTGCCTCAATGCTATCGTCAGGATCTGTTGCGCTTGTCACACGGGGGTTCGTGGTCCGGACACCTTGGAGTTAAGAAAACTAAGGACCGTCTCTTGCAAGAGTACTATTGGCCAGGGTGTTTTCGGGACGCAGACCATTTCGTGAGGACATGTGACACTTGTCAGCGGGTGGGCAAACCAGGGGACAAATCGAGGGCGCCGTTGAAATTGGTACCTATCATTACGGAGCCTTTTAGACGGCTCGTTATTGATACTGTGGGACCTCTGCCGGTAACAGCCACGGGGTACAGACACATTTTGACTGTGATCTGCCCAGCGACAAAGTTCCCTGAAGCAGTGCCGCTTAAAGAACTCAGCTCAGTTGAGATAGTTAATGCACTACTGTCCATATTTGCGCGAGTTGGTTTCCCTGCGGAAATCCAATCAGATCAGGGCACAGTGTTTACTAGCGCTTTGACGACAACTTTTCTCGAAAGGTGTGGGGTAAAGCTGTTACACAGCTCAGTGTACCACCCACAGTCGAATTCCGTTGAGAAGCTCCACTCCGTCATGAAGCGCGTGTTGAGAGCCTTGTGTTTTGAACATCAAACTGACTGGGAGCTGTGTCTGCCTGGGGTGATGTTTGCTTTAAGGACCGCGCCGCATGCGGCTACGGGGTTTTCGCCAGCTGAACTGGTGTACGGTCGCTCGCTTCGATCTCCGCTTCGCATGCTTCGAGAATCATGGGAAGGTAGGGGCGACGACCCAGTCGTGGTGGAGTACGTACTTAAGCTCCTCGAACGCTTAAGAAGGGCACAGGAGTTGTCAGGTGAAGCAATGACAAAGGCCCAGCAGAGGGCCAAGGTTTATTATGATCGGACAGCCAGGGCCCGTCGTTTTGAGGTTGGCGATGAGGTCATGATATTGCGCACATCGCTAAACAACAAACTAGACGTGCAGTGGGAGGGCCCAGCACGAATTGTTCAGAAACTGTCGGACGTTAACTACGTGGTAAGTCTGCCAGGAAAGCGGAAAGCACAGCAAGTTTACCACTGTAATCTGCTCAAACCTTATAGACAACGGGAAGCAGTGGTGTGCATGATGATAAACGTTCCTGAAGAGCTTCCAGTCGAGCTTCCGGGACTAGGCTCAGTGACGAACAGGGAAGACACCGGTCAAGTCATTAGTGACCTTATCAGTAAAGCACCGCTGTCGCCCGAGCAGAAAACCGAACTACACCAGCTATTACAAGAGTTTCAAGGTCTGTTCTCTGAGAGGCCTGGTAGGACTTCTGTACTTACTCATGATATAGAACTTACCTCCACAGAGCCAGTACGATCCAAGGCGTATCGGGTGTCACCCCGCCAGAGCGATATTATGGAGGCTGAGGTAAAGAAAATGCTACAGCTCGGTGTTATTGAGGCAGGTGAGAGTGATTATACCTCCCCTTTGATTTTAGTTGAGGTACCGGGCAAGGAACCTCGTCCTTGCGTCGACTACCGCAGGCTTAATTCCATCACTAAGGATCAAATTTATCCGATCCCTAACATCGAGGAGCGCCTTGAGAAAGTTAGTAGCGCTCAGTTTATTTCCACCCTAGATCTTGTCAGGGGTTATTGGCAGGTTCCACTTACAGAAGAGGCTAGTAGGTATGCGGCGTTCATTTCACCAATGGGAACATTCCGTCCTAAAGTGTTGAGTTTTGGTTTGAAGAACGCGCCATACTGTTTTTCAAGTCTCATGGATAAAGTGTTGCGGGGACAGCGAGAATTCGCTTTACCGTATCTAGACGACGTAGCGATATTCTCCGCATCCTGGTCTGAGCATATGACACACTTGCGGGCAGTGCTAACCCGCCTGCGCGAAGCGGGCTTGACAGTCAAGGCTCCTAAGTGCCAGATAGCACAGGCCGAGGTTGTCTACCTCGGTCACGTGATTGGTCAGGGTCGTCGCCGCCCCTCTGAAATAAAAGTGGCCGCTGTGCGAGACTTTCCGCAACCGCGCACAAAGACCGATATTCGGTCGTTCTTAGGTGTCGCCGGCTACTATCAGAGGTACATCCCTAGGTACTCTGATATCGCGGCTCCCCTGACGGATGCTCTAAGAAAGACAGAGCCTCAAACAGTCGTCTGGGACGAGACCAAGGAAAGAGCTTTTAGCGCCCTAAAGAGTGCCCTAACAAGCCAGCCTGTGCTACGATCGCCAGACTATACAAAAGGGTTCATTGTTCAGTGCGATGCTAGTGAGCGAGGCATGGGCGTTGTACTGTGCCAACGGGAAAATGGAGAAGTAGAACACCCCGTCCTGTATGCTAGTCGTAAGCTGACCAGTCGTGAGCAGGCGTATAGCGCCACCGAGAAAGAGTGTGCATGTCTCGTGTGGGCCGTTCAGAAATTGTCATGCTATCTAGCCGGCTCGAGGTTTATCATTGAGACGGATCACTGCCCTCTCCAATGGCTGCAGACCATCTCTCCCAAAAATGGCCGCCTCCTGCGCTGGAGCCTCGCTTTACAACAATATTCCTTTGAGGTGCGTTACAAAAAGGGGAGTCTCAACGGTAACGCCGATGGCTTAAGTCGAAGCCCCTAACGTAGGAATCAGCCTCAAAATTGTTTGTTACTGATGTTTTTCGTCCTGAGGCAGGATTTTTTTTAACATATTGCTTTTGTTTAGTGTTTCAAAGTGATGATATGCTTTCTAGTGCAATTTTTCAATTTGTGGACGCGTTCTGAGTGATGCTAGACTACTGTAAGGAACTAGGCAGTGGTATAACAAGGGGAAAGAGCCTGGCAGGGCTTAGTGAGGGTTGTGCCGTGCTTGCTGACTGAGCGGTTGAGTTTCAGCGTAGTTCTAACGCTTGCCGGGAACGAGAACAAAAATGTGAACTCTCCCGAAGTCACTTTGCAGTGTCCCGTGCGAACCTGAACGAGAGAACGAGGCCTTCTCTGTGCGCTGCGCTCAAGAAACGTCGAGGGACGCCCGACTTCGGTTATGAGCATCATCGAGCGACATCCCTCCGGACAGCGGATGCAGTCCCCTGTCCATCGGGATCTCCTTCCCCCGGCGGGGCGGTCTGTTGCGTTTCGCCTGCGACACGTGGTTTTGCCGGCGCGACTGCGGCGGGGCGGCAGACATTTTGGCCCGATCGTCGTCGCCGCAACACTCATCGCCAGGTGTTTCCAGGCGCGACTGCGGCGATGCGACCGCCTAGGGATCATCCTCGCATTCCAGTCATTGTGCCCGAAACAGGCGATGCCAAAGCAGGGATCTCATTCCAGTCATTGTGCCCGAAACAGGCGATGCCAAAGCAGGGATCTCGTTCCAGTCATTATGCCCGAAACAGGCGATGCCAAAGCAGGGACCATCCTCTCATTACAGTCATTGTGTCCGACCGGCAGCGCCACGACAGGGTGCTACGAGATCGTGCTCGACATGGTGCTACGGCATCGCTACGACAGTGTGCCCATTGTACATTCACGTGCTCGTCTTTTGAGGGGTTCCTTCTTGCCCTCAACTGCGAGAGTATAAAAACAGCTGCCCCGGACGCCAAAAGGAGGACTCCGATTTCTTCTGTTGAGTGAAGTGCTCTCCCGTCTCTCTACTTCGGTCAAACCTGACCGCCAACTCTTTGCGATGTTAAAATAAACAAGTTGTTTCGTTGTTACCAGTCGACTCATGCTCTGCCGGGACCTTCGGATGCTTCCAGTTGTACCCCAGGCCGCCAGGCCAACGCTACCCTTGGGGCTTGCGACCCAGGTACAACCACGGGCGTCAGCGCCGAGTTCCCAACAGATCGTGCCAGCAGGTCGGATCCAAACAGTACCATAGAAGAAACGAAATATAATAGTTGAACCAGTCCAAAATTCAGTGGTATACTGTAATGTCACATAATCCGTGCGGTTAAGGAGTAGAACCTGGCTGCTAGAGCGATATCTTATATATATCATGGAAACTATGGTAACTTCTCCAAGAGCCGCCATTTTATTTCGCCACCTGCAGACACCTTAGGGGCGAGGACTGTACTCGTCGTGTGCGCAGGCCGAAGATTCACCGCGCAAACATCGTCTCTTGTGAACGTGTCAGCAGCAATGCGAAATGGTGACAGCCACGGTTGCCTTACCCGTTATTCTGCCTGCCTCCAGCAATATCCAGGGCTCTGTCTACAGCTTGGCGTCGTGACCTGCACAAGCAAAAAAAAAAGAAAGAAATGCACAAAATTCATCGAGCAACCTTTACCAGGCGTAGCGCTATGCGGCATTCATTTTGCATTATTTGATGATGGTCGAAGAAAAATCCGAATAGCGGCTCAAGTGCGTAGCTTCGCTCCTTGTACCTTCTTTCTTTACAGCACTTAGCAACATAATTAAGTAAACGCACTTACTTTTACAGCCTTAACTTTGACAGGAACTTTACGCCTGCGTTAACAGTTTCGCAATATCACGCTTAGCAGATATCATCAACATCATTATGCCATGACAAATGTCAAATGAAAAGACTGGCGACTGCAGAATGCCGGTAATGAACCTAAGAGCTACATGCACAGGAATTAATGAGCCCCATTAACTTTTACCTCCGTCCTCATACGATTTAGTATACATGGTGTTTCCGCGAACCCTTTCAAAATTTGTTAAAGGCTGCCTGTGGCAGATAGGTCAATTCTAGTTCATGAGGTGGTCTACTCGTAGTGGCGGACACTACTTGCAGAAAAACATTTAAATGGAAAATCCACTAATTAAGATAAATTCACTAAGTAACTTTTAAACTAATTACCTTATGACGCATATAGCAATTTACAAATTGTAGCCATAGAGTTCGCAAGGCGTATCCACTTGGAACGAATTCTCAGGACGACAGCAGTTTCGAGATATTAATTATCAAACTTTGCGGAGCAATGCAGTGGCGTTCCACTTAATTGTGTGCTTCAATGCATAAAACGACGTTTTGTTAGCAACTTAACTGGAACGCCAATGCATTTCTCCGCACAGTTCGGAAATTTATATATCGAAACTGGTGTCATCCTGAAAATTGCTTCTTAGTGGATCCGCCTTGCGAGCTCTACGCCTAGAATTTGCAAATTACAATATGGGGCATAAGATAATTGGTTAAACGTTAATTAGTGAACATTTGCTAATTAGGTAATTATACATTTCAAATTTTTGTGCAAGTATTCTCCGCCTCTTCGAGAAGACCAGCTCACGAACTAGAACTGTGATATCCGAAACCGGCAACCTTCAAAGATTTTTCAAAGTTTTCGCTGAAACACTCTGTGTAGGGTATATCACAGCTAGAAGGATTCTGCGCGTATTGAAATGTAAAAATATAATCATTTATACCGTTTTGCAAAGCTTCAAGATAAACAAAAATATTTTTTTTTCATAAAGTTATATAGCTTATGCATGCATGGCTTCCTACATTTGTAGAACGGAAACCGTGTCAAAACTGTTCGAAGGGAGAGGCGCCGTTATTACGAAAAAAGAAAACATGTGCTCCACAACGTGGCCGGTGGGAAGGTTGCTACTAAAATATAGTATCGGCGTTGAACGTTTACGGAGCGCATTCGTGAAAGCAACGAACATCGTTTTTTTTTTTGTACTTCATAATGTGAACTCTCGTATTCTCCCTCTTTCTTTCACTCTGCCGTCCCCCTCTGCACGTGTAGGCTAGCAAAGTGCACGAATTCTAGTTAACAGTCCCCGCCTTTGATTAATTTCTCTCCTTTCTCTCTGCATGGGGCGCTACCTCAAAAAAAGAAAAAAAGGAAATTACAAGCGGAGTGTCCTGTGGGAGTTAGGTAAATTATGTGTAAGGATTTGCTACTAATCACGTGCTGTTTGGTGCTGTGTTCGGTCTAATTGCGAGAAACACTGCGGAAGAATCGTGAAATGGAGAAGCGGGGTTGCGACACCGAAATGTTAACTGCGACCAGCATGCGATGTTGAAGAAGAAGTGGAGGGATGGGGGGGGGGGGGTGGAGACATAGTCCATTTTCCGTGCATGAATGTTCGTTTGGTCGCACAACTGCTCGAGTGCGTCGGTGACGCCAGGTTCAAGGCCAGTATCGCTGTATTTTCGAAAATGCGATAGTCGAAGGTGTAACAAGTGACCCCTGTCAATTAACAGCGTGCAACTGCAGGAAAAGACAAAGAAATACACCCGAAAGCCAACAAGAAACTATACCGCGATGAAGCTCGGCGCCACCGGCTAGTCGCAAAAGGTATTCCGGCCTCCACTGTCTGTGCCGCCGTCATACGTGACTGTGAAGTGCGCGTTCAATTTCATCGGCATTAGTAGCAGCTGTCACGCACGTATGTCGTGTAGACCCTCTGTCGCGCATAGAGTCAAGTTCATTCGTGAAGCTCGGTGGCATGCCATCACTCTTGTGGCATCTTAAAAACATGTCAGGTTTCTGCTCGACGTTCGGCGACGTTACGGGCTGCTCTTTAGTGGCTTTATTTTGTTCTGTTTTTTTTTGCATTCTTCTTCTCCCTGTCTTCACGATTCGTGTGGCGCGACGGGCTAGAGTTCTGGAGCTTCGGAGTCGGTCGAACTCGTACGGCTCAAAGACCACCCACTAGCAGTTGGAACGTCAGTGCTCTCTTCCCGCTTCTACTGTTTCAAATATATTTTTTCTTGCTTTGAAGCTAGAATGTCGATCTGCAGCAGAGCGTGTGCTTGCAGCAGTAATGTCATGTGCGCTTTGTCCTCGATCAACCGACATGACGGAACCTCCGTCCCGGCAAAATGCCACGAAATACGCGGGCACGCAGGGGGAATAGGTATATAACACTTAGGTACTTTGTATTATTGGTTCATATCTCTATACAGGTGTGTGCTGACGGTAGCTGTGGAACTACAGAGATTGATTGTTGCTAGGCAGCTCGGCTTATGGGAGTTACATATTGCGTTTCAAGTAGTCGCACTGCCCATATGCTGACCATGTGTTTTTTTAAAGCGACTCATTTCTTTGGTTCTTCTTCCCGCTTTGCGATTTGTCAGTTTCCCGGAAATTTATGCTCAACCTAGAGCACTAGATGTCATTAGTTTACACTAGCACTATAATAAATTATTAAATAAGTATGTCCAATGGTCGAGTTCGTCGGTTGCTAATGTCAAATCAACACGAAAGTAGAACGCGTTGAAAAGAAATGCCTAATTAAGGCTGTAAACCAACAAATTATTCTATTGCGTGTTGTTAATCTCCAGTCTTTACTTCCCAAAAAACTTGCGGTGTGAAATTTAACTTCATCAGCTGTTGTTCTAATTCGATGGTTATTTAGCAACTTCTGACCACTACGGAATGCGACTTTAAGGCCGAAGTATGCGCTACAGATATCCACGTCCTCCAATGTAGTGTGTTCGCTTCAAAAGTTTGAAAATCGGTTATTCCAAACAGTATACCCCTTATGACATATATTAAGTATATCTTGGAGTTTGCATACATTGCAAAAGTATGCGCCTTCGTTGAAACAGCTCGTTGAAAAAAATATCCGTTGGTATTCCGTGTATAAGCAAGATCTGCGGTTATTATTTATTCAACCAATGAGCTTAACGCAATCATTTCCAGCACAGCAAAATAACTTGAAGCGAGATCTCAGCAGTTCTGGTTGCGGAGCTGTTACGATGTAATCTGCGCATCAGACTCGTCCGACATTTGAAATTGCATTCCTTGCAGCGTCGTGAAATTGAGAACATCTGTTGGTATTTCTTCTACTAGCAACATCTGCGGTTATGTGTTCAACCCATAAAGTTCATGTAATCATTCAAGGCTTCTACTATTGCCAGCACAGCAAAATAAGTTCCAGCAAGACCTCAGCAGTTTTGGTTGCGGAGCTGGTACAATGTAATCTGCGCATCAGCATTGTCTGACATTTGAAATACCATTCCTCGTAGCTTCGGGAAATTTAGCTATACATCTGCATAATTATGACATTTTTACGAATAAGTTTTCGGTGGAAATCTTTTGCACAGGCAGCCATTTTAGAACAAAGTACGTCACGGTTGAGAGATCTGCAAAAAGCGACATCTGCGTGCGCGCGGAGCATTCCGGAGCTGCTCCACATATTCCCGACGTCGATCGACACGGCCGTATCTAGCTTTTCTGGACATCAGGGTTTCGTTTGCGGGAATGCCACCACGTGGCGTATTGACCTTAAACTTTTCAAATTTCCCGCGGTGACATAGTGATGACGTCAACGAAACAAAACATAAAAGAATGAAAAGTTATCCCTGAGCATTGAAATTCACCACAAAGCTTGTCCCGCCGGCGTTATCAGTGTTCTTGACGAGGCTTACCTGAGGTTGATTTCGGGCTTTTCAGAGGCTTCCCGAAAGTCAGCCACGTGTTCTTTTTCTTTCTTTTTCTTTTTTTTTAATGCTGTGAAGTCGACGGCCTATGATAATCGTCGAAGCACTTCGCGGTAGCTTTAGCTTGGGCCTAACTCCTATGTCGCCTATTCAAATACATGTAAAACGCACGAACGCTTTTCTGAGAAAACCACTGGGCCGACTTTAATGAAATTTGTTGCATTTCAAAGAGAACTTGCTCGCATCCTCATAGCGCCTAAATCGGTATCAGCCTTCAAAGAGTTACGCTATAGAGCGCATTGTACTTAATGTGATGGCGTCCGCGTCCCAAAGTTCAGACCGATGCCTCACCCAGGGAGGACCCACCCTGTAAGACTGACAGCTAAACATTTCGCATATATGTGTAGCCATCCGATAGTTGCCAGCCGCTGGCGTCGGCCATCCGACCTACTGGACCTCTGCTCAACACTTGCCGACATTGTCACCTTAATTTATAACGTCTGGTTCCAGCTGAACTGTTTCAACAGTCAATTTATTTCTCCAGAAATTTGGTCCCCCTAGTAACGTGCGTTATGGTTTTTTTTAATCTTTATGTTACCTTTATATTTAAGTTAGTGCTGTCCTGAGATTTCCATCGGTTTCACCTTTCACGAGATGCGCCCATTTTTGTCGGCCTCTGTTCATATTTTGGGTGATTTTCGATAGACGTTGAAGCCATAGCACAGCCCCTTGACCATGCCGCTCTAAAATCATTTTGTTTTCCTGAGGTTGTCTGCACGCTTCAGCCTTCTTGCCGCGCGTCTTCTTCCTAAGTTCACTATCAGTTGTAGCCCATTTTTACGATTAAATTCCCACGGAAGTCGGCAATCACGCAATGGCCATTCCATGGAGTGATGCCGTTTATATCAAGTTTACCATGGACACGACAGCCACTTTTTCCCACTTCGAATATAACTATTCCATTGATGAGCGCGATCCTCAAGCCTACAACTTCACAGTCTAGAAAATTATACCGATCCCACGCACTGTGGGAATCGATGTAAGCGAAGCTATCTGGGCGGTTTGCTTTGATTGACGATATTTAACGGGGATGGTGTTGCATTTCTTCAGCGTTTGGTGCACGAGAGTAATGAGTTGCCCGTAAATGTTACCTTGCGCGTACCACCGTTGTTTGTCTGCGTAGTACACAGAACATACAGGGAGACGTGTTTGCTTTAGGCGTTGTAGTTCGCCATTGTCTATAACCTATGAGAAGATCGAGCATTGTCATTGCCTTACACGGCACATCGCATCGCGGCAGAAGTGTTGGCAGAATTATGGGGCTGTACGTGCCAAAATCACGATCGGATTATGAGGCACGCCGTAGTGGCGGACTCCGGAAATGTGGACTATCTGGTCTTCGTTGGCGTGCACCTAAATCTATGTGCACGGGTGTTTTCGCATTTCGCCCCCATCGAAACGCGGCCGCCGTGGCCGGGATTTGAACCCGCGACCTCTTGCTAACGACGCTCCTTACGCACCACTTTCGTCTTATGCGTGGTTGTGAACCGGAGTAAAGGGCAGGAGGGTAACACGCCTTCCTGAAATTAAACATTCGGAATGACCCTTTGTTCGTACGTTGGACGTATGTCAATGGCCCACGATACGAACCACCTTCAAGTAGGTATCAATTTGCAAAGTGGGAGCTCAGATGAACCGTTTTCATGTAGATATATGCTTTTCATTATCGTAAGGATATTCTTATTGAAATTTCCTTCCCTGCCATGAGGTGAAAACTCACTAATAAGCATTTAAATTTTCTTTATTGTTAAGACCTCCTGTTAATATGAGGTTGCTGTCTTTTACTCCTAAATTAAAAAGTAAGTTATGAATAATAAGAAATTGCGTTGAATGTGTAAACGCACACGCATTAAGGTCCTAGTCCAATTCCAAGTACTCACTCAATGAAAATGCAGCACGTATATAGTGTCACGTTGTAGCGATGTGAACAAGGTAGTTCCAAAGAAGGGAGTCACGAATCTAACTCATTATAAGGCGAGCTTGCGCTGAAAAAAAAGATAACACTCAAAGCACAACGATGGCTGCGCGCAAATTAGTGCTTCCTCTGACTCTAATCTACGGATCAAGCCGTCGGTTCATCAGATTCGAATACTCGTGCATTGCAGCGCAATCTTGTGGGCTCAAATGTGATCGAGAATCTACGCCAGTGTTCGCTTCACGCGTGCCATCTGATTAGATAACGCTCTTTCGCTATTGAATTCGTGAAAACATTCTGGATATTAGAAATACATACAGCCGCGCTTTGAGCAAACCGATAGCTTTGGAACAGTGGTTAGACGCTAAACAAAGCTCACCCAAAGAAAAAAAATGTGCAGTTGCTTTAAATATTAGCTGAAACATAGTACTCGTGGTAAGAAGAGCCCCCAAGACTGCACACTGCAGCGGCGCCATCATACGGAAAATTCAAGAGTTAACACTTTCCGATTACTGGTATTTATCAAACCAGCACTTCGTGGCTCAATGTAGCCCTGTAGTCCAGGGGCCACTTCCACCACAGGTGGTGTCGGAGCTCATATTTCACGTGGCCGTAGGTATGTCAGCAGTAATTATCACAAAATCACAGCATTTTATTCAGGTTTTAACATTAGCCAGTCAAAATATATGCGGCAGAACCTTCATCATAATACTTCAGTACTTTTCGTTCCAACGTGCATGAGCACGCTGCTCCATATGTAACAAAGTACTGAAAATGTGTCCAATGCTTTCCCCCAGGCACTTGTTTTTATTCCTAATGACGCCTGGAAACGAAGCCTGATGAGAGCAACGCTCAGAAATCTAATCGGCAGCGCGCACAATGTTCTCGCACACCTTTTGTGATGTACCGTATATAGCACCGAGGCGCTTCTTGTAGAAGGTAGGAGAATCGATTGTAAAGGCAGAAGTACACGTTCGCGCACATTGCGCAAAGAAAAGATGTCCAAGCTTTCACACTTGCTTTATAAGAAGCCAATTGCACCATCAGTATTCCGGCCGCTTTTGACTGCACCAAATAAATCTAATAAATCAGTAAAAATATTGGTGACATCATTTTTGTCATTCGAGTCTTCAGATTAGTAACATCTATATACGGAGCAAGTTAAGAAGCTGTGTGCGTATTCAACGGAGCTACGTTATTTAACTTTTCAATAATTGATCTTAGGTGGCTAAAGCAAATGAGTAGTTTGGAGCCCGTCCTCGAGATTATCTAGCCGAGCGAAGAAATTTTACTTAAACGTGCTACTGTAAGAGCTATCCGAACAAACATTTTCCAATTAAACGCTCTCTGAAAGCGTAACTGATGCAGAGAAAGGCACCTCTGTAAATCAATACTGACCGCACTGAGCCTTTTGTGATATTGCCATCAGTAGTATTGCTCAGTGAGCATTTTCCTCGCGGCCATGCAGTCCGCTTTCAATTTTTATTCGCGTTGTTTTTTTCGAAGGCAAGCAGTTTGTAGCTTTAATGTCAATATAGCAGTACACGTGTGCCACCGTCAGTTTGCTTGGCCGCAGAAGCGACAAATGACGCATTGATGGCGCACAGTTAGCGCGTCGGTGGCAACAAGTCAATACGCTGCCGCCGAGGCTCTGGAAGATAACGAAGGTGAACAGCTGGGAACCTGCTCACGGAACCGTGGCGATGGTGACAGTGCCATCGTGACGAAATCTGGGGCGGTGATATTGATGGCTCAGGCGCTTTCCTTTTGTTTTTTTTTTGCATTGATTTTGCCTTCATAAAGAGATACTTTATGAAGGCAAAATTATACTTTATAAAGGTACCGGAGCTCACCGTCAGGGGGCGCGCAGAGGATAGGAGCGTTGGGCGCTCACGGGAAGACTACAAATTAAGTTGTGCAGGGCAATATGAGCTGGACTAATTTTGAAGTGAGGGAAGCTCACAGTAAAATTGTTTATGAAGAACGAGTGAAGAATATGCAAGAAAGTAAGTGGGCTGGGAGAGTGTTGAGGTACCTGCGCAGGAAAAAACATTGATTTACAGTGTAGGAAAACAACTAGGAAGCTTACCAGCAAGTATGCGGCATGTAGGGTGGGCAACACAGCAACAAAGAACGTAAAGCGGAAACTCGGAGAGGCTGAAATCATCTCATGGGTGGTGGGCAATGGAAAAGAAACCTGCTATGAGCAACTACTTGAGAGGAAAAAAAACGAAATCAGGAGAGAAACGATTTATGATAACTCAAAGGGAAGCTTATTACTTTTCGAAGCGACATTGGGATGCCTTAGAACACGCACTTATAAAGCGATATATAAGAAGTATGAAGAAGCATGTACTTACTAAGGTAAATCTAGGGAAACAATGGAGCATGTTTTTTTTTAGAATGGGAAAATATCTGCCCAGCGATCGATTTAGGCATCTCTGGCCTCTTTGAATCCCTTGGGTTCAGCGAGAGCAGGGGAAAAATAAACATCTCCGGAGTAGAGATTAGTAAGCGCTGATTGCAAGATTGGTGGAAGACAAGTGGGAAAACGACAAACGACGGAGACGTACAAAAAGAAAGTTTACAGTAGGGGTTCAAAAAGTTTGGATATGGGAATTCATAGTTTTTTCTTTCCTCTTTTTCTTTTTTAACACAGCTAAGACATTAGGCAACTTAATTAGGCCACATTAGGCCACAGCATAAGGCCACAAGAGCTTGGTGGCGCAACGCACCACCCCCTTCCAAAGCGGATGCTTATAGCATCCCTCCATACATTCATCCATCCATTCGGGGCCCCTCCGAAATGGGAGCGGACCAATCAGAGCGATCGCCGCGGGAGGGGGGGAGGATGGGGATATAGGAGTAGGTGTTACGCCGGTTCGCGCGCTTTCGCCCCATGGATTCCACTTAGCGCGAGCGGTGGTGGGAGCTCGCACAAGCGGCAGCGCTGGCGTCGCGAAATCCCGAGCTTCGAGAAGGAAAAGCACAAGCAAGGCGCCAGGGGAAGGAAGCCAACCCCCCCTTTCAAGAGAAGGCACTCCAAACCAAGCGCCAGCAGTTACAGGCTAACCCCCAGCTTAGAGAACGGGAGGCCAAGCAGAGACATCGACACAGATTCCTCGCAAGGAGGATGCCAATGGACGGTTCAAGAGAGAATCCCTCGACCGTGAGTGCAGCCACATCAGCAAGTTGTGTGATAGACTGTGGTTTGATCACAACCTCGTGCAACTGAAGCATGTGCACAATCGGGAACCGAAGCTCGAATCTAGCAATACGAAATCAACGAGACAAAGGACTTTCATGAAAATTGCGCCCAACACGAGTTGAGAAGACGATCACAAGCTTCGCTGTTTCGACAGCTTTCACTCCATGGAACTAACTGGCTTTACTTTTTTCTTCTTCCATTAATGTAACACACCAATATACGCATGCTTTTTATGTTGTCCCAGGAATAAAATCTAATTATAAAACTGATAACTTAACAAAAGGAACAAAACATTGCTACCTTTTAGGTACGAAAAATAGGAAACAACATGTTAAGAGCACCAGTGAAAAACCAAAACTAAAACCAAACCTTGAGTTTTGTGTTGCTGCCATCTAGTGTGAGAATGTGGAATTAAGTCTATGTGCGTGAAAAAAAATACCATGGAGCATTCAACTGTTACCAGCATTACGCGGGACGATAGGCGCTTGTGATTAAGCCACTCTGCCACGGATTTCGACGTCGCCGCAACGATACGCTTGGGGTTATCAAGATACCACGTGAATATGCGCGACTGTGTTTCGAAAATCACTTTTGGGAACAGTGTTGCGCTTTTTGTAGAGAGTCGAGATAGGCATCAATCGAAAGCTGTCTCCAGAGTACGTACGCTGTAGCAGCTATTACGATAGCAGCCATAGTTTTATTTCAGCTACCATATGCGTCTCAAAAATTGAGTACACATTTCCGTCGTTTCCATAGTCTTCCAATGCTGAACCTTTAACCGGTCTGGGAACAAATTTCTAGCTTTCAACAGAACGATCACTGCATTTGTCTCCCGTGGACTGTCTTCTAGAACATATCCTTCACCTGTCTTTTTCAATAACCGACCTGCACATTTAATCATTCGCGAAAAACTCGCTCGTTCCATTGAAAGCACGCTAGCTTCGTGCCGCGGCCGCTGGGGGCGCTAGTTGGTACGTGTCTAGAAAAGTTGGATATGTGAAGTCGAGTCGCAAAGAATGTCGCATTCCATCCTATTTTTCAGCTTTCACTTACGTTTTTCGCCTGTTTCCACGCATATATGAGCGACGCTTGCACGAATAACTTATAGAGATAACGAAAGATAGCAGTTCGCGCTCCGCGTCCGTGCTCCCGTCCACATCACCATTGTCTTCATTTTTTTTATCATTTTCACATATCACATACAGTATCTGTGCACTGCTTTAGCTAATACGTGTCCCAACGTTATTTTTTATTTGTTTATTTGTTTAAATGACAATGATTGAAAGTACTTGTATTTACAGGATATCAATGCAGGATATGAGAAGCTGTCCTCGTTCCCTAATTTTCCTTAAATATTCGGAACGACTTAGGAAGGAAAAGCTTGTAATGTTTTAACCTCACCCTCGCCTATCCCTACTTCGTCAAGTGTGCTGTTACCGCAAGTATGCTACGCTGTAAACCTGAAAAATCTGCTGCAGGCTAGACGCGCTCGGCACAAACCGCCTACGCCTCGATGTAGCGTACCCGTCCAGTTTTTTGCATCTTGTAAACAATTGAACATCACCTGAGTACTCGCACTGTGGCATAACGGAAATTTCTCTTGAGAACTGTCTCACTGACTGCCCGCGACGTGCTCGTCAGCGAAAAATATTTTGTAGTCGTCTGAACACTTTAACTAGGCGCCCTTCGTGCAAAAAAGTTATTCGACCCTAGTCGTGTTCCAACAAACGGGGATTAGCTCTTTAGGCCCCAAGGTATTTTCTTGCGGACAGTGGTTCCATAAAGTGTACGTGAGCATCAGTTTATGGGGCCTTTTTCTTAATTTTCTACATCTTTTTATCCTCTATTCATGTTCTTGCTGTTTTAGTTGTCATATAACCTTTTTTTTATCTATCTCAATATTTTTTCAGTAATCCATCAACTTGCTCTCTGTTATTGGAGTTAGCCTGTTATAGAATTTTGGCAGCGTTTTTTAATGTTGTGCGTGTGTGCGTGCGTGTGTGTACGTGTGTGTGTGTGTGTGTGTGTGTGTGTGTGTGTGTGTGTGTGTGTGTGTGTGTGTGTGTGTGTGTGTGTGTGTGTGCGTGTGTGTGTGTGTGTGTGTGTGTGTGTGTGCGTGTGTGTGTGTGTGTGTGTGTGTGTGTGTGTGTGTGTGTGTGTGTGTGTGTGTGTGTGTGTGTGTGTGTGTGTGTGTGTGTGTGTGTGTTTCTTAGCGGAGACATTGAGATAGCCGGCCCTTTCTGTGGCCAGACTTCACAAGCTTCCCATCTAACAAAAATCTGGAAGGCGTACACAAGTGCGACAGCATGAGAAACTGAGCACATAAGGACCCTGCCGTTCAAGAACGTTTCTAACTCGCAAATGACGGTATAAGGGCAAGAGATAAGTGCAGAGAAAAGTCACCCGAGAAACAATTCCCAATATCCACAAGAACCCTTATGCAGTAAATGAAGTTATTTTATAAATTCAACGACTCAGACAAGCAGTCGTTGAAATTAAGTATTTCTAGAACTCTAATTTAAGCGCAAGCAAAATACACAAGCAAACAATCACTCAAAAGAAGCCAGGTGGGCACGCACGAGGCAGGACATTTCAAACCAGTGCGCCTTTCTAAATATTAATATTCGCATTATGTTCGCAATTCATTGACATTTATGTCGCTTGCTCTAATCGATTCTTTCTGACAATAGCTTATCGAACTTTCTTGACAATATTTGTAAAAGCAGTGGCATTAAGGCCCTTCGGCTGCACGAGAAATTTGATGGAGAAGCTTCCTGTACGGGACAGTCTCGTTTTAAAAACGCGAACTACAACTGCCCTCGTTGTTGCCAAAAAAGGAGAGCAAAAAAAAAAAACGTGGAACAACAAGAACTTGGGGAGCAACGCCACGTTGGCCAAAATTAGCAGTTACGTCGGCGAAATTCCTCAAATTGGGAATGGCCGTACTGCGCAGCCAGCCGAAAGCAGGCGAAGAGAAAACGTTACCTCTTATTCAGGAAGGGCCTGAAAAACAACAACAGTAACAACTACTGCAATAGCAGCAAGAACAAGTACTACAATAACAACCAGAATGGAAGTAGCAGAAGAAGGAGTCGACCGGGACTCTCGAACAAGGCTTGTTTGTGGAATTGGCATCGCGGGGAGTTAGGGGCCGAAAGCACACGTAAGCAAAACAAAAACAAACACAAAAATAAACAAAGCCAGGAACCGTGAAAAAAAATGGAAAAAAATCCATCAGTGAGGCGGATAGTATGAAAGCTACGGTACAGTCCGCTCCCTGAGAACTGCGCGGTTGCACTGGAGTCCCGCTTCTCGAAGCGGCACTGCGGCGCAAATTACAGGACGCGGCTGAAAAAAAAAGCAACGGCGGCAACTTGCTCACTGAGTTTGTTTGCCGGTATAAGGCGCCCGGGAGGTGACGCCAGAGTCGCTGGATATACAAACACACGCGCCGGTTCGCCTTCTCGCGCGCGCGCATGCGTGGGCAACAACACCGTCCTGCCGAGTATCTTAACTGCGAGAAATGAAAAAAAAAGAAAGAATAATCGAGTAAAGACACCGGAAGGACGCGGGAGCAGCGCAGAGTTGCCGAACGCGGATGATGTCCGCCGTGGAATGGTCCCAAACCACGCTCCTCGTCCTACGTGGTGGGAGTCGTTTCGGCTCGTATACTGGCCAAAGGATGGTCTCCCTCTTTTGTTTCATTTTCCCCACGGTATTTGTATCTCTGTTTGATTTTGCTTCTTTTTACCTTCCTCCATACTTCTGTTTATCACCCCGCAGAGGGCGCCACTCGCCGATGCGCGTAATGGACAAACACTGACCACCACCGACCCTGGCGCCCCCTCGTTGCGCAGCCAGAACCAATGGAATGCCCCTCGCAGCGCGCGTTTCGGGACGTAATAATGGCTCCTTAAGGGGCGACGACCATCGGTTTTTCGGGGGGGGGGGGGGGGTCCTTCTATCGAGCGAGTATAGAGTGGGCGAACCGACTGTGTGCCTGGAACAGTTCCGCTACCATTTCGACGGACCCCTCTCTAATTCTTGCGCATGCTCGCACACGCCACCCCTTCGCCCCCACTTAAGCCTCCCAACTTCTCTCCTCCTTCAGTGGCCGCCAGTCCGCGCGCCCATCAACACCATCCTTCAGCACGCGAGAGGGCACCCTCGGCCCAACCCGGGTGTTTACTACAGCACGGTCCAGTTGGAGGCTTATTCGTATACGGTCGTAGTCCGGTTCCCCGCTTGCGTTGATCGGCGCCCACGTAGTTGGACGAGTTGCGCCTCCGCCAATGACCCTGCACGCTTATGTGGCGAAGAGGCAGCGTACTGTCGGCTTCGGCAAAGAAAGCCGCAGCAGACAGCGCGGCTTTTTCGAGTGGCGCCACACATTCGCCACGGGTCGCACCACTGTGCGGGACCCGGCCGGTCCGAGGTCTGGGAGGGGTTGGGTTGTTCCGAAGGGGTTCGGGCCAATCAACGCGTCAAGAAGCAGCGATCGCGGCTGCGGGCAGTGCGGATAGTGTGACCCGTATCCAGTGTATCCATGGGACGGCCGCCCTTGGACGAACGGATGGACGGACGGACGGACAGACAGACAAACAGACAGACAGACAGACAGACAGACAGACAGACAGACAGACAGACAGACAGACAGACAGACAGACAGACAGACAGACAGACAGACAGACACTGCCACAAGCTTAGTCGGAATAAGGCGACCTCTTTCAAAATACTTTCACTGCGTCTCCAAGCAATTGAAATGTTTACTAGTAGTATAAATAAGGAGCAAAGTCACAGCTCGTGCGACAACGTGATTAGGGAGTTTTAGCTTGTGATTATCCGCACTTAGGCGACGCAAACCGCTGGGCGTGCGAAAGAATGGCCAGAATGCTAAAGAAAAGAAAAAAACGCAAGAGGAGTACAAATTAATGCAAACAGAGCGGGGACTTTGGGTACGCAAAGCCGCTTGGGTGAGCTATTTCTAAACCTCCGTTGTGCCTGCTGCCCCTATGTGTCCTCTGAATTTCTTGTGTTTCTCTCTTTGTCCGTACACGTCTTTATCACTGTCTGATGCCGGACACGCAGTAGATGGCATGCGGGAATTCGAAAAGCGGGGGTGGCATATAGTGCCGGTGATCGTTACTGAATAAATTCTTTTTTACAAAATCGAATCATTAAAAATTGGCTTTTTAATCTAGGCAGCATGACGTTCATTTCCGTCAAGAAAACTAAAAAGCGCTGAAGGGTTAACATATAAATTGAAGCTGTCTACGAAGGAGAGGCTTCGTTTAAATGAGCATTATTGTAGATTGTACAAATACCACTTCCAACTACTTGCAATTTGTATAGAAATACTATCCGCTTAAATAAGCGAGCAAACAAAGAGAAGTTGTTCAAAATTTGATATTTATACCTTCAGAGACGCCATTAAATCATGGATACCGGTAATTGTCCGCTAACTTGACGTACCGCATAAATATCGAGCGGTAACAAACCTCTTCAGCTGACAAAGCTAACAGCTGTGTACTCAGAATCATCGATTACACGCTTGCCGAGCAATACGTCGCGAGCCTGCGCACAGTCTGAACACCGCCGCATCATTGCCCACTCGAAGTTTTTTCCAAACTCTCCATTTGCACAAAAGGGTCACCACGGGATCCAGTCACCGGGTTCCGACTCCCTTCGGCACGGATCGTCTACGGACTATACACAGAGTTGTCAGCACAGAGAAACCCATAAAAATCGAACACCGCGAAACTCCCAGCGACTCGACTCCTTATCCGCGGCACTAACAGTAAAACTGCGCACCGTGTCACTTTGCAGCAGCCGGCAACAAAAGGTCTTATGTACGCGAGGACTCAAAGGATCACAGAGGCCTACACGACCAACACCGAACACGCAACGTGTTCGCACGTCAGGACGTCGATCGGCCACCAACGGTTTGCATTGTCCGAGAATAAAGAAGAACCAGCAGACGTCCCAGGGATTTGAGTGCACGGTGTACATACGAGAATTGGCGGCAACAAGTTGGCGGTGGGGGACTTTCGAAACGGCGCGAAAACTTTACGACCAGGGGTCCCGGACCCCCCCGCGTCGGAGCATTGCGCTCGCGCGCGCGCGCCCTGTAAAGGCGGGATACGGCACTGCGGCATCCGGTCAGGTCATGGGGGTTTGCGGCGCGCGCGGTTGGTTTTGCTCAACGGCGTCGTAAACGTACTCGGCGCAGTCCGGCCTACGACAAGCGTACACGGGGGCCCCAAGACCGCGACCGATCATCCGTGCGTGCGCGTGTGTGCGGCTTGTCAGGACGCAAGGACGCGTGGACAACCTGCTGATAGACGAGTCGTAACCTTCCGGGCGGGGTTCCATTGAAGCCCGACTTTCCGCTGCGCCGTCCATTTTTCTGCCCGTGTTTACTTGTTACTTTTCTGTCAAATATTTGAAGATGTTATTTTGGGCTCCACAGGCCCTTTTCTTAACTCCCCCACCCCCCTTCGCCGAACTTCAAATATTGTGCCCACAGAGCTTGTATCTTCTTTACATTCTTATTCATTTTATTTCTGTATCTCTCACGGGCAAGGGAAGCGTCGAACGATTACACTGAGTCTTCCATTTCTTGTTCCGGACTGCCCAGACTTTCCGGGATGGTCCGAGACGCTGCGAACGTCGACGCTTGTTGGCGGAAGCCAGTCTGCACAAAGCTGGTGTGTGTTTGGGAAAAGCAGGAGGCAGGGAACGGGGGATGGAGGGTGGGGAGGGTGAAGGGAGGGTGCTGTAATATTTTCTTTCCAGTAAATTTGTTCACAGTCGCAGTCTCAACTCAGCTAACTTCCTCATCTGTGCCAGACTGAATATTAAAATTCGCGAGTTAAGCAGCGACGGCTCCCACGTGACTGTTTGTCTCTTTCTCGAGAACCTAACCTTATGCCAATGTTCACAATGATCCTCTACGATGTCGAGGTACCTCTCTCGTCAGCTCGTTATCTTAACCTTGTGATTACTGTAAAGAGCGTCCATCGATCTCTTGGTTAAAAGTCGTTACCCTATGTCTAACCTTTTGTTTCGTCCATGCTGTGTACAGGGATGAAAGCGACAATTATTACAAGTTTAACATGGTTATCCATTTGAATATTAAAAGTCATGTCCATCCAAATAACCGCGGAGACAATGCGCTTTCTTTAAATTATGAAAATATTACGTAGAATAGATCAAGCTGGCGTTTTTGCCGTTTTTATTACTCTGTTCTTACATACTTTTATCGATTTTTTTTCTTTTTTGCGAAGCTTAAGTGAATTCTTGTCCGTAACGTTACGTATGCGGGCGCCAAAAACTAGCGTGGGCTTCATGCGCGAAATCAACATTTAAAAAACATGCCCATCACCCGCACATTCATTTGCTTGTATTTCTCTTTGTTCCTTTTGTTACAGAATTAGTGCTAATGCCAAGACAACCTCCGCACTTCTTCGACACTTCATTGGGAAAAGGGCGAAATATGTTTTTATATGTCGGTTGTGAACAATTTCAAGCAACTGCAAAGTGAACATACGCACGCACACACGCGCACACGCACGCACACACACACGCATGCGCACGCACGCATACACACACAAACACAAAGAAAGAGGCAGTGCAATGAGCGGTAAACAGGAACAGCCACCACACCAGAAGCTGCGAGAGAGGGTAAATGCGAGAAGTTGAGGGAGGAGAGCGAGTCGGGCTCTTGCGTGCTTGTGGAGGAGGTGTGGCATTTTTCCCGCGAAATTTTTCTGGGAACGCTGGTCCGGAGAAGGGGGGGGGGGGGGTGCGGTCGGTGGTCCAGTGGGGTGGGGTACGAGCATGGGAGAAAGAACGGTGCGAAAGAGCGCCGCGCAGAAATGCGCCGCCTCGTAGCAGCGACTGAGCTAAAGTAAGCACGTACAGAAAGTAGTCCGTTGCTACCGCTCTCACATGTAGCGGACACACGCAAGCAGCGCGTAAAGTCGTAGGGGCAACAGAAAGCACAAGGTGCATCGTACTAACGCGAGAATTCGAGCCGACAGCGCGGAGTGTCAAATAACTCCAGTGTACGCGCCAAACGAACGCATCAGTATGTCAAATCACACCGCTATATACTACCATGGCGCTATGCGAAGGAGGCGTGATCGAGCCATCGACGATGTAGAATTGTGGACCAACAGGAGGGGTTGGAAGTAGTACACTGCCTACAACTCCACTTCGCTAATAGAGAAAAAATATATCTGCTTAACCCTGCAGTGGCGCGCCGTATCACATATGTTAGGCTCAGTTTGGTAGCTCAGGATTCAGCATATGCATTGGAAATTTGTCGGAGAAGCGATCGTGGCGTTTTTGATACGCTGAAGCGAGTTTTTACCTGGGTGTAGTTCAACAAACGATTTAATAATTAATAGATTACTAAAATTACAAAATTTCTCACTCAGTTAACATTTCGTTAATGGTTAAGTCGTAAGAGCAAACTTATTTTGCAGCTTTCGCTTGCTAAATAAATTAATGTAATATCAATAACGGAAACCTTAGCATGCGAAAGCACACTTAACACACATAGAGGTAGAGAAAAAAAAGAAACACCAAACAACAACAAACGAACGCGAGTCCCTGGTTATAAAGTAGTCCTTAATATTTAGTGCAAATGTCCATTAAGATAGGCACGGCTGTTCACTGCAATGAAAGAAACGAAAGTAACAAATGAATTAAGGCGTCACGTCAAACTTGACAGGTATGCAACGTTTACTGTGGGCACGCCAGTTTAGGTTCTCTTGTTACTGTTCCTAGTAATGTCACCTGCCTAAGCTTACGGCGTACCGACTAGTGTAGATATAGTAGGCACAGCTAACAAAGGCAGTTGTAACGAGTCTATCGATGAGGGGGCATGCGTACTTAAGACATGGTTCAATCTTGTATGGAACGCACGATTAGTGTTCGCGCAGGCAAGAATTCAGAATTCCTCAACTTTTGGTGGCGAAAAAAGATGACTGACATGTATGCGGTTACATACATGCACATTGATAAAAAATATTTCTCCATTTCACAGCTGTTCTGTAATCGCCGGGCTGAAATACTAATTAAACGCAAACTATATTTTAATTAAACTTACATTGAAAGTAAATTAAAATTAAAAAAATATTTTCCACCTCGGAGCTTTGCTGAAAACAGGGCTGTAATACTAATTAAATCCTCTGCTTACCAGCGGATTTTGCCGTACGTATGCGCATGCGCACGCGAGTCTCGTGCTTGCATGCATACGCTCGGACACATACATTCCCGGACACATTAAGCAGCACCCCCCCCCCCCCAAAGCTACCCTCCCCCCTTTCCACTACCAAAAACTAGCCGGCGTGAAATGTCCTTCTGGCAGCGCCATCTTCATGGATAAAGTGCATAAAAAAAAGGTTCCGGTCGGGACTATGAGCCGTGCGAACTGTACCACGCGGAAGCATCCCAAAAACGCGAGAGCTTTCGAGACACTCGGACCGCCGTTCAGCGGCGATTTAGTTCCCACCGAGTACAGAAAGACCTCCTCCTAGTAGAACAGCGCTGACTGGGAAGGCGAAGCAGGACTACAAAAGCGACAAGAATCGAGATAAGTCCGGACTTTTACAGAAGCAGAACGAATATTATATATATATATATATATATATATATATATATATATATATATATATATATATATATATATATATATATATATAACAGAGCTAGATTGAGGGAGGGGAAAGGAGGAGAATGGAGTGGCAAGTGTTGTGATGGCAGTTAAAGGAGAGAGAGCCAGAGCGAGGAAAAGGTGGAAGAGGCTGAAAAGGAGAGAAGTGAGCGAAGAAGAGAGAAAGAACCTGCCGCGGCAGAAGGGCACGTCGACCGAGTGGCGATCTCTTAAAGTACCGTAAAGAGGGCCCGCACTCTTAGAAGACCTCCGCGGAATTTGCGCGCGAAGGCAGGCAAAACTGCGCAAAAAGAAGCGGGAGTCGGCAGAGAAGATGTGAGTGAGAAAGGGCACACCTCGAGTGCGCAGAGGGGATGAGAGCGAAAAGAGAGAGAGAGAGAGAGCGACAACAGCGCCACCTAGCCAGTGCCCCGGCGTCAGAAAACTCCAAAACAGGCCACAGCAGTAGGGGGGGGGGGGGCAGAGGGGAGGGGAGGAGGGAGGTGGTGGGAAAGGCATCGGGTGAGCGAAAGAAGACCTAGGAATTCTACAACTTCTCAAAAGTAAATACAAAAAGAAATAAATTAAGGAGAATGAAGAAGGTGGCACTTCGGCTTTCCCGCCAAATGAAGAAGGGAGGACGAAAAATGGAGAGAGAAGTCTTGGCGGTGGTCGTCGGCCACACTACTGCCGGGTGCGCTCTTTTGTCTTTTTTCGTTTCGGAGTGACCCGGTGTTGATTTTGAACCTGCTACCGCGAGCAGGATCTGCTTCGTCGTTAAGTCAAATTTCGGCGTGCCTCTCCATATTTTTTCTTTATTGCTTGTTGAACGGGTCAGTGGGGCTTCGGCCGGCCGAATCGACGGTTTCACGAGAGAGAGAGAGAGAGAGAGAGAGCAAATGATAAATGAAAGGTAGGGAGGTTAACCAGGATTGAGCCCGGTTGGCTACCCTACACTGGGGAAAGGGAAACGGGGACGGAAATGGCGGGGATGGAATTGGTGGTGGTGGTAGGTACTGGTGGATCTAGCGCCAGGTGGATCGAAGCCTGCAATTGCTAGGGCGTCACTCTCTCTTGCAATGTCACTGGAGTTTTGTCGCCACAGGTCCTGCAAAAGCGCTGTGGCTGCAAGAGTACGTGAATCTTCCCTGCAGTCTGTGGCGGACCCTTCTGAAACACAAAGTGTTGCAGGCACGCATGCCGAAGCTCTTCCCTTTGTAGGGTCTCATGAGGATCGTCCCTTTGAGCGCAATATAGCTTGGGCGCCATCAAAGAAAGTGTCCGACGTTACCTCTTTGGACTACGCATGCTTGAGGTAATGTTTAAGAGCAGTTAGTGGTGGCGTAGCTGAGATTTGGGCGGGTCCTCTGGGCATGAATTCGTATGTAGTCACGTCCTAGTGCCTGTTATCATGTTCGCCCGTCATAAGGACAATCAAAGGGTCGTTGCCGTTCACATTTTCTTTCTTGAGATATGTATGCGAAGATCACTTATTATTATTGCGCTTCTATTTGTGCTTCTATTTCAGTACGATCCTCATTCTTCATATACACCTAATCTGCTTTGTCGAACCGGTTGTAAGCTCGCACAGCATTCCTTTGTCCCCGTTTTCCTGTCCGCATGTCTTCGCACATTGCGTAAGAAGAAAATATGATCTCCCCTCATACCTGTTTCCCTACTCTTCTCTGAATAAATTTTTCGCTCCCCTTCTTTCTCCTCTTGGCGGCTTGACCAAACTAGGAGGGGGGGGGGGGGCGAGGGGCTATTCTGTAAGTGACCGCCTAGTTGACATGTCCATTTCATCTGCTGCTCAAGTACTGAATGGCTGGATCACCTGTCTCCAAATGACGCGTACACCAGCCCGGCTAATCAGAACTCCAGCAGCAGACAAAATGAACATGTCCACTAGGTCGACATTTGGAGAAAACTCTCCACCCCAACTCTCACCTACTGCTGTCTCCATAATTCTCGGCTCTTCCTAATGTTGACCCGAGCTGTAGCTAAACACATTGAGTGGTTACTCAAATTGCATTGACGGCAAATGAGTTCTGCGAAATTCCGCAAGGTGGAGAAAGGTCAATGAAAGGGAAAAGATGGTCAGCCACCTCAATGCAGCTCGAAGGTATGCATGGGCCTTGTACAATACAAGCTACAATACAAGCTACGTATTGAGGGTCCCTGTGCTTCGAGTGGTCGATTAATTCCTCCCTCTCGATGGGATCATCTAGCCTCGTGGTTAGCTCGGATGATAGAGCAACCCCTCCCCCCCCCTCCCCGGGATAGACGATAGACGTTGGTCCCGGTTTAGAGTTCCGGGCCTGGATGACTTTTTCCACAACTGCGAACATTTCTTTCTGGGAAACCCTTTGGGTTTCCTTGACAACGTGGTGCTACCTTCGGGCGGATGTCAGTCCCGCGTTTTCACAAATAACATTTAGTAGTTACAAATTACATTCAGTGTCGCTTATCGAGATCACTTCCGCGTTTGACACGTATTTAACTAAAGAAGCCATCGCTGGGCGCAGGCTGAACCTCACTCTTAAGAATTTATTAGCCTGCTGCCCCTGCTAAATAGCTGTGCCTTTTCATTTTTTCATTTGCTCTTTTCATTTGTTCATTTGTTTACCTTTGTTTCCTTACTGCTGACACTCATCCACGCTTACGGCATTGTTATGCATCCCCTCCTCTCCCCTTAAGCTGACTTCCCAGTGACAGGTGTCCCGTTCTCATTTTTCTTTCTCTCGCACGCATCTTGCTCCAGCTACTCTCCGTCTTCGTCATTATTCGCATATCATACGGGGTGGGGTTCCCAGCATCGGCAGCGTTTACACGCTCTGTCGACGAGCGCACAGGGACAAGCTGACGAACCTCGTATACGTTTTCGTTCATTTCCCACAGCCGTTCATTCTCATACGCTTCGAGCCTCGATCAGTGACAGGGCCCGGCGACCGAGTTTGCCTCAATGAATGAGTTTTTCTCCCCCAGAAGACACGCCGCTGTAGGAGAGCTGCGAACAACTTCAGCACAATCTCGACGAAGGAAAGAAAATAAAAGATGAAAGAAGACAGAGAGGGAAAGAAATACCAGAAGCGCTCGTGATGGTAGTCTTCTGGTATTAGTGAGGAGGAGGGATTGGCTGGACCTGGGCAAAATGGGGAGGGGGGTCTGCTTAAAGCCGCGTGTATTTTGGAGATATATAAGTTGAGACGGCCGAGGAGGCGGCAAGTCGTAAGAACCCAGGGTAGTGGTGGGATGTGCGTGTGACATGGCATTCGTACTAGGAAAAGCGAGTGGAAGATTGGGGAGGGGGGTATGGGAGAGACGTTGTGGTCGAGCTTGGCAGCGACGACAAGCTGTGTGCCATTGGCCACTAAACGTGAGGACAGTAGGCGCCACATTCCGGACTGCCTCTCAAGCAAGAAAAGAGCGACCATGTTCGGGGGGCTTTTCCTTGCGCGGGCCCAGATCGTATGGCCTGTTCTGTCCCCCCCCCTCTCCTCTTCACCACTACCGACGCTTTCAAGCATGCTTTCCTCCTCAATTTCCTCCTCCCCGCCGCAAGAACGGCGCCGTCTTGACGCTTGCGCACGTCGTATTCTTCTTCGTTCGTTGAGTCGTCGTCTGCTGTTGCCGCTGGTGCGACTGCTGTGCTCCGTCTTCTGTTTACGTGCGGTCGCTGGGGGGCGCTGCTTTTCTTAATATCTTTCTTTGCTTTCGGTTGCTCTCGGTGTCTGTACGTCTGCATCTTGTTTGCTGGCTTCCTTGGCCGGCGGCGCGGGCGAAAGAGCAATCTCCTGTTTCCAGCGGACTCTCATTCTGAACTTTCTTGCGGCCCCGGGTGGGAAACGCCGGCGAGGAGGAGGTGGGAGAGGATGAGGGCGACGGGAGCAGGAATTCCGCGCGCCAGAGAGACTTGACTGCGCCCCGTGACCCCCTCCCTTTCGACCGAAGGAGCCACCAGCATCCACCACCGCCGCCGACGACACCGCTGTGGGTCGTGGTGGCATGCGAGCGCAGAGCTTTGCCACGAGGTGTCGAAACGTCACTGGAAGGGCAGTGCTCGTAGCTCTTACGCGAAATGCGAACAGCTGATTCTCCTCGAAGTGGCTGCTGTTCATTTATCGACGTCAAGCCGGTAAAGTTAATGACAATTAGCTGGCGATCATTTCGCTTAGCTGCCATTTCCACGCTCCCATCACATGCCTTTCTATGCGACCTTCACTGAAGAGCTGCGGGAAGACCAGGCACTCCAGCATAGAAACTACTGCGAACCATATCGGGTATTCTAAAACATTCAACTTTGATTCGCCATCAAGGGCATATTTCAGAATTTAATTTGTTAGGATCGTCGCAGCTGCAGATTCTCCAAGAGGAAATGGTTCGACGAACTCATTAGGTCAAAGGCAAGCAAGGCAGCAGGTGCAAGTACAAGTGCGGTTTCGATTCTTTCGACTGCCGACGTCAGGCGACTTTGACTGCGAACGAACGCATACCCTTTAACATATTAGAGAACCTCTGCCGTAGAAGTAAACGTGCCCAGATACAAGCCCGACAGACAATGCACGATTCTGCGCACTGCTTTCCTGTCGGACTCCGTATGTCAGGATTCGAACCCTGGGCGTCGGTCGTACATGACCAGCGCACCGCATCACGGAGCACTCGATCTGCAAAACGCAGGGACGAGTACAGTGTTGCGCGGACGCTCAGCTGTTGCTGAAATTCGACGGCCCGTCGTCCTGTAGTCTCCGACCGTACGAAGAAGGTACGGTGGTCGTACGAAAGGGCGTTGTCCGCGTACGGCCGCTCCGTTAGATGGGACACCTCCTCCCTCAGCAGACGCAGTGTCCCGAACGGCGGCTCCCATGAATGAATGGAGCTGAGCCAGCGCGCGGCGGGGGGGCTTCGTGTCGTCGTGGCGGGCTTTTCCCTCCCCAGCCCCACACCCTCACCCTACGTCTCTCCCTTCAGCGGTCCGGTCTTTGCAGCGTCTGGCAACAATTTACACAGCGACATAGTAAACAATGTCGCCAAGGGCAAGCACGGCAGACGCACACATGCACTTGCGGCCCGCAAGGCCAACGAGGCACGGCTGCATCGGCTCTGCTTTGGTGCTGGCCGAGAGAGAGCGTGTGGGGAAGGGCGCGGGAAAAAGGCCGTATAGGCCTGGCGGGCGAGCATAAACCACGTCTAGTGTCGCCGTTGTTTTGAGCCGCGTATGTGCGTGCCGCAGCTGACAGTGTGCGAGCGCAACTCGCCCCTTTGTGTGCTCGCACATCTGTTTTTCGTGTGCGGGCGCGCTCCTCCGCGCAAGCCTTTAAGATCGCCGAGCACGTGTTTCCATTCGGAACGCTGCTAGAAATGCTAAACGGGCCACGTGATCGCGCGAGCACGACGGTACACGAGCACGTGTGTCCCTCCCCACCAGTGCTTGGAGAAGAAAAGAAATTCATTGGTCGTCATGCTGCGCCTGAACTAGTGCAATACGACAACGTTATCTGGATCGGTTCAGCTCGTTAAGTTTCCCGCAATATTCACCCGGCGGAAACTCCGGCTACTAAATCATTCTGCAACCCTGCATATGAATCGGGGCGTTTCCGTGAACTTGTCGGAAACGGGTCGAGCCGGCTTCTCGGGCCGCAATCGGCATGTCGAGTTGACGTAAACGCTACCCGGTCGAGCAAAACACAAGCCTCGAGTCTGGCCTAGCGAGCTCGATCGCGTCGAGTGTAAGTCGACCCTGACCGACCCGCTCGCAGATCGCATGTGAACGCGGACGGGCAGGGCCTCTCCAGCACTGAGACTTGCCCCTGCGACGGGAATGGCACCGGGGACAACTCGAAGACAAGCACTGTGCAATTCGAGGGGACAAGAGGAGCCATGAAATAGAGTTGTTGCAATCCGGCTGCGAGAACCCGGAAGCCTTGTTCGAACGCTTTGATGTCTCGGCTCGACTCCGGGTGCAGACGTGGCCCAGACCCGAGTTCGTGTGAACGCGATCGTGTCGGCCTCGGTTATCCAAATTTCTGAATCGACGTTCACGCAAATCCAACTAATGATGCTTAGTGACTGAGTTTGTTGTAATCTTCGTGCTAGTCGCTTCAAATGTTGTCGCGACTATTTATATACGTTTCGTCTTCCTAAATTTCCAAGTATAAGGCACAGAGCAAGACAATTACTCTCGGTGCGCCTGCGTAACCATTTCCGAGCTACTGCACTTATAGAGCAATGTTTCGTTGAAGATAAGCAGTTTCCGAAGTCGCAACGCCGTTTGAAGACATAAGGACGAGCTTTGGACAAATTCGGGGACTGCCCGCATCATTTGTTCCTATGCTTCCCGAACCAGCAATGCTTGCGGCTCCCGTAGACGCTACAGGGCCAGCGTGCACTCAAGTAACTTTTTTACGTTATACGATGTCGCAATAAACAATAATAATGATAAAAAAAGCAAAAAAAGAAACATTTCGTGCTAAGTGGGCAAGCCTTCCAATGCTGCATGACGCACGCGGTGCACATAGAAGGGGTTTACTAATATATGCAGATGGACACAAACGCAGCTATACCTAGAGAGATATATCGAGATAAACGGAAAGGCGTACGCGTCTGGTATGCAAAACACGCGTATTTGGCTTATCTGTAGCCGGTACACGTACGTCCTTGAAGTTTTAAACTCCAGCGCACTGCACCAGGAGTGAGGCCAGCCTATTTCTGCGGTTTGATGGCTTCATAACACGCATGTCATGCCCTCAAGACATGAACGCGCAAAACCACTTTTTTTAGCAGCATTGCCTTACGTTTCGCGGGAATCCTTACGATGGACTGTTTGGCCAGCTTACGCATAATAAGATAAACCACACATGGCTTGACGTGCGCTTGCATAAGTGTGCCCACTCGCTACACTCAGCGTCGAAGCAACCCTGTGAAAGAGAACGCAAGGAAAATAAAAAAGAAAATGTAGCTGATCAGACGCGCAGGTTGGAATCGTAACATGTAGCGAAGCTATAGTGAAGCGAGTTTTTAAATGTTGTACAACTAAGGTTGCGATGCGTACAGTTGCCCTTATTTTCATCTTATACGATGTGCAATCTCCTGTTACGTTTATGCATAGCGCAGGTCCCTACGCAATCATCTTGCAATGTTCTATGCTTATGCCCCGCACGGTTCGCAAGCTGTGCCGGAATGCAAACACCATGTTCGGGTGGATGCACACTGTGGCACGTTTGCGGCAGCGATATCGCGTGGTTCGCCGAGTCACTGATGGCGCCTACGAGATCGTTCCCAGTCAGCCTCGCAATGTCCTCGGCTTCGACCACCAGTGATATCGTCCACGTCACCAGGCTGAAGCCTTAATACCTCTCTGCTTGCCACTAGCGGCACCGGGACGGCGCTTTTGCCGCTGGGCGTTGTGTTGCGATACAACAGGTGCTGATGAGACGTGGCGCGAAGGAAGACGAAGATGGGCGTCTGGGCTTGGCTCGAGCTGCTTGCCATCTTGGGTCTCTCTGGCTGCGCTGCTCTTGCGAATGCACTGCAAATAGTGTCACGTGGTAGGGACGGTGAAGCAAGCCGCAAAGCTGTGAGTGACGAAACTAGCGTTTTACTGGCCGAACCTGTGCCCTCACAAACAGGCTGCGCTCAAAAAACAGCGGCAGTGGGGAACGGCGATCGTGGGGAATCTCGTCTGCCGGTCAAGCGTGTCTGCTATTATACACGAGCCATCGAATGTTCCCGAGTAATCGGTGGCGCCCGTGTGTCCTCCAGAAAGTTCTGCGCAATTCGCGTAGCACCTGCAGCCAGATTACACAAGCTTCGGTGACAAGAGAACCATCGATAACATTCCAGAAACTTCCGATACATGCGGGCGCGTCCCGCGCTGAGCGATAACATTTGTTAGACGGTGAAAAGCGCTCACCCGAAAAAGATAAGTCCACGTGTCAGTAGCATCTTTTGTCTGTGTCTTCCCGCGCGTAACACTATGTTACGAGGACGGGCGCAATGTATGATGCCTGTCGAGGGAAAGATTGTGATGACAGGTAAATATATGTGCGGAGATCGAAGTACGACACACATCTAGGTATATTTAAGGAACCTATAAAATTTGTGTCTTTGGCAAGTATCCATTCTGGAAAACTGGCCAAGGGTGCGTACATATCTACTGGCCAAGTAATGGCTAATGCAACGGCTAGTAATTAATCGCCCAAAGAATGAGGAAGCGAAGGGGGCGCTAGCGAAGAACGGCTTCGCTTCAATAATGCGAGCTATTCATTCCTTCTTCTTTTTTTTTAAATACAGAAACCAGAACGCCCGAATGTACGGACGAAATGACGTAGGGGTGTGTGGGGTGGCGGGGGAGGATGGTGAGATCTCCCTTTGCAAACGCACGTTCAGAAACAGGGACACGCAGGCTTTTCACACTAACACCTCCAGCACAGAACGAGAATACACGCATGTTTTGCATACGCATCTCCGGGGCGGGCGCACGTGCGACAGGAAGGACACCAGAGTTCGCTGCAATCCCACGCAGCTTGAAACATCTGTTGTGTCCGCTTTAGTAACGCCTTCTTCGACCACAAGCCCCGGATGTACCCTTTCACGTTTGACATCCCTATCGCAACGCGATCCTTATCAACGATAGCGCATGCGCATCAGCTGAGCGGGAGTGGGCGTGTAAACAGCGGAAGCTGTGTTTAGTTTGGCGCATCTGTGGCCGTTCATTCACGATAGCGTGTGCGCGTAAACGCAGCGACTAGGCGTGTTGCTCGCTTATTCAAACAATGAAAGTTCGAATCATATTTCGACTAAAGCGCGCATTCAGCCACATGCGCTTGTCTCGGGAAATAGTCATCATCATCAGCCTGGCTACACCCACTGCAGGGCAAAGGCCTCTCCCATACTTCTCCAACTACCCCGGTCATGTACTAATTGTGGCCATGTTGTCCCTGCAAACTTCTTAATCTCATCCGTCCACCTAACCATCTGCCGCCCCCTGCTACGCTTCCCTTCTCTTGGAATGCAGTCCGTAACCTTTAGTGACCATCGGTTATCTTCCCTCCTCATATGCCCTGCCCATGCCCATTTCTTTTTCTTGATTTAAATTAAGATGTAATTAACTCGCGTTTGTTCCCTCACCAAATCTGCTCTCTTCTTATCCCTTAACGTTACACCCACCATTCTTCGTTCCATAGCTCGTTGCGTAGTCCTCAATTTAAATAGAACCCTTTTCGTAAGCCTCCAGGTATAGGTCACGAAATAGTTATAAGCAGTTAAGCATGGATTCTTTATTAGCTGTGAAATATGGGAAATTTGGGCACCTGCAGGGCCGGTTACCTCGAACTATTTGCCAAGAGACAAAACAAAGTGTTACCCAGGTTACCCCAAGGCCTGATTGTGACCCTTAACAAGGCGTAGTCCATAGAAATACGTAAACGAAAAAATAGCAAGAATGTCGACAGAAGTTCATGAAGCATGGAAGAAAAACATAAAGAATGGAAGGAAGGTTACAGCGATATACACTGGTAAGTGATTGGAACGCGATAGTCCGACCACAAGGCGGCCGACGCTGTTTTGCGCCGCCAGAGCGCGCTAGATGATGCAACTGGATGATTGGTGGAAGAAAAGTTGGGAAACGACAAACAATACAAGCGTACAAAAATAAAGTTCACAATATGGGTTCAGAAACTTTGGTTATGGAAATTCATCGTGGGGTTTTTTTCCCCTTCTCCTTTTTTTCTTTCTTTAACTTAGGTAGGACATTAGGCAGTATAATAGCAAGAGCTTGATGGCGCAACCCACCGCCCCGTTCCAAAGGGGACACTCATAACATCCATCCATCCATCCATCCATCCATCCATCCATCCATCCATCCATCCATCCATCCATCCATCCATCCATCCATCCAGGACCAGATGCAATCAGAATGCGTCACAACTGGGACTCGCTTTCATTGTACGCCAGAATGAATCAGCTCGGTGCTTCCCAGCGAGCGCCGGTGGCGTAAAAGAAGCGTCGGTAGCCATGCGCTCGTTTCAATCTGTGAGCACAGAAAAAAAGAAAAAACGCAAGCACGAACGGGCCATGGAAATTCGGAGTGCGCGGCTTCAACATTCTTTGTACTACGGATGTTGAAGGTCACGAATGGTGCACACATTGGTGCGACGTCGTTCCACACAGAGAGGATGTGACGTTAATAGGTTCACGCGTGTACGCGGCTATAGGCACCTCAGATCCATCGTACGTAGTTCCTGACTTGGCTCTTTTACCACCAATGACGCAAACCCAAGGGGTGAGCAACCCAGACTGCCAATTAACGCCTTCGGTATGCTCGGAATTTCCGCTCCTTCTCTTAACCATCCCCACGGGGGCAGGTGAAGATATAGCTTATCGAAACCGAAATTGTAGCAGTCCTTGGCGAAACACCACGCAAGACAAGAAAAAGATGAAGAAAGTCGCCTCTCAGCACCTAGCCAAAGGAAATCGTAGCGACGGGGTACACAGACACACAGGCGCACTTAACGGGATCTTGAACTGGCGCGGGGCATCTTGGCGCGGTTTCGTAAGAAAACCTTGAGAACCGCAGTGAGGCCCAGACTTAAGGAGACATGACTGGGAGCGTCGGAAAAGAAGAAGGACGAGAAGAAAGAAAAAAAGAAGAAGAAGTAGACTTACAAGGAGAACAAGACCACAAAAAGTGGCAGCAGACAGACAACCACCTGCCCAAGTCTTCGTCATCGGCAGCATAACGAACATCACGCCGGCGCGAGAGAGCGAGCGGCAACGTCGACGGGGTAAACAGCTCGGCGCGCTGCTTGGCGCCCACGACGATGACCACCAGCGTCGTCCTATAGGACTCGCCGCCGCTGTCCACCAAGCAGCACCAAGACCGCATATATATGTACGAGTCGGCGTTCACACCTGCAGCCTTGAAAAAAAAGATCGCCACGAGATCTCCCTCTGGCTGCAGCGAGCGCGTAAGAGAGGAAGAGTTGAATGGCCACACACGCTACTTGTCGCAGGTGAAAGGAGTGGGGGGGATAGACACATGGATGTGTAATTGCGCAACGCGACTACACGTGAAGTTTTCGCGCCGACGCCCCGTCGCTGTCGGGCGGAGCTTAGGACAACCTCGTTTTATTCATCCTGCTCAAAAAGTAGAAAACAGCAGCAGAAAGTAAATAAACGATGCACACGGGTGAAAGGCGCGACCACAAAAACGAAACAAGCTCCCGGGAGGTTCCTGCGTGCGAGCGTCGTCGATTTTTGTGGCGCGGCGCCCAATGTGGCGCTGACTCAAAGCTGGCATGGGTATCGTGGTGCCGGGGAGTAAATAACGACCCCGCACGCTGCAGCTTCGGGAAAGTTACTGGAAAGACCTGGTTGCGACACGGCTGCTGCGCCGTATTTGTGCCTAAATGCGGTCGGAGTGGAGTATGGTAACTCATCATGGAGCTCAACGGGGGCAAATGACTTATTTGAGGAATAATTTTGCTTTCTTTTTTTAGATCGGAACTCGAGGCAGCGCAGAGTTGTATTAAATAATTATCTGTACTGTGTCATGCCTGCGCGCGGTGGTGCCAAGAAAAACAAAGGGCCCTAGAATGGTGGCCAGCGTCACTCGTGGACACGCATGGCTGCGGATATGGCGGAGCAGTTAAACCGCAGCCGCAACGTGACACGTGATCTTAGGAGCAGGTGACTGGCCAATAAATACTGTCGTGCTACCTCAAGGTACGATTGCTGCCAGTTACTTTCATATGGCGGTTAGTAAAAGCTGAGCACCCACTAGGTTCACGCTGTTTTCGCTCATCGTTTTACGTACTTGTGCTTGTGTGCGTTTGTTAGTTAGTTAATTAGTTTTGTTTGTTTGTTTGTTTGTTTGTTTGTGTGTTTGTTTGGAAGCTGCTTGCAGCAATAATTCGAGAGACAGACGTGTATCAACGCGGTCACTATTCTGGATTTTTTGAGCCAAGCATGCGAGTGAAGCAGAAAGCATTTGTGAGCAATGAACATATACGGAAAAACTGAAAGGATACAGACAAATTAGCACAGCTAGCCAAAGGAGTGGACAAGCAGTCGTGCAGCGGCAAACCTACCGAAATTTTTTTTTTTTTCCTCTTCTAGTCCGACATACACTGCTGTTTTGCCGCTGTTGCCACTGCTTGTAGGGCCTCAGGCCTCGTCAAGCTGCTCAATGAGCAGCTTTTTGTCTGGGGTCCATTTTTCCTTTCCTTGAGGAAAATAAAACTGATTCTGATTCTGAAATGTGATATCCACGTGCTCAGCACTTTGGCCTTTCCTGAACGAAAAGTAACCAGAGTGAGCGCATCTGCAAGTATCCAATATCTGCCAACTTAAAAGACCTACGCGGCGTGGAGATTGAAGGCGATTGAGGAAAGAGAACGACAGCGCAAAGAAAAATTTATTACGACAGTCTTTCAAGAACGCGTTGCGAGAAACATTACCTGAATCGGGCCTGCGATCGACAAGCAGTGTAGCCACTTCTAACTGGACCCGTAATCAAAAGAAAAAGAGTTCTTATGTTAGATAGCTCTTACGAAGTTGCACCAGCCAGTAGCGCGAGCGAACACATTATTCGCAAATGCAGCCGGCCAATGAATAACGGATATCACGAACCAAAAGCTCTCTGAAGTGGGACACTGCGCTCTGCAGGGCCAGGGCCCGTTTCTACGAAAAAATAAATATTAGAAATATATGCAAATAAAAGAAAGATGGACGTAAGCGTTCTTAAGAGTAGAAACAGAGATGCAATTGAAAGAAAGGCAGGGAGATTAACCAGATTTAAAACCTCCGGTTTGCTACCCTCCACTAGGGGAAGGGGAAGTAACGGCGGAAAGAAGAGCGGTGACAAAAATAAAAGCGTGAAAAAGAAAATGACAGGGGACGGAATGGTATCATTATAGTCTTTCTAATAGGCCACAGCCGCGTAAAACGGTCAACAAAGCCTTGATCGACTTTAGGTGCGACGACAGTTCATGTCGGCACCGTCATAGCGGTGCTGGATATAACACTTGGGGAAGGCAGCCTCCAAATGCCAAGCAGCTCTTACGAACGAAAAGCTTTCTGAAACTGGACCCTGATGGCCGGTTTCACAAGGCCATGCCGCCCGTTGCACAAAGCCGTGGCGGCGCCCACGGCGAAAAAGAAAGTGTAAGAATCACGGTCTACGAGGCTAATAACTGGCGATGACGAATGCCCTCGGCAATCCTTTCGCTTTTCGCTCCAGTCTTCTTCTTTTGAGTCCCGGGCGTCTTTGACAGTCGCCGAGCCGGTGTCACGACGGATGAGGACCTCAGGAGGCAGGCATCCGCGAGTGCGCGCGCACTTTCGCTTTCCGAACGCGCCGTAGGAAAAAAAGAAAGAAAGAACGAACGCACGAGGAAGAAAAAAGAGAAAGTAAGCGAGAGGCTGGACGGAAGAAGGAAGCCGGGCGAGCCTTTCATCGGTGCCGGCATCCGTGAAAGAAGACTGGACCGACGCGGGCGACCCATCGGAGAAGAAGGATGCACCGCGGAGGAGTTCGCGGCGCAAGCTCCAAGAATCCGCCGATGAGCCTTTCACCATTCACGGGGGGGGTGCTGCTGCTATACGCCGCAGGCTCTGTGGGGAGAAGCCGAGGAAGCGATGGTGGGCAGTGAACAACAGAAGAGCAGAGGGAAGAACGTAGGAAGGAAGGATGAGCGAGCCAAGATAAGACGAAACAAGACCGAGAAAAAGGCTATGCCGAAGCCTGGGATGGTTTTGGGGGAACTTTAAAAAAAAAATGAGGGGGCTCGAGTCGACTCGTACACAAATTCTCACCGCGGGACACAGTGGGTTCTTCGCCGCTGTGTTTCTTGTCTTATTTTTTTCTCGAGTTCTGGCGAGGACACATACACCACGAACAGCGCGGGCCCTTCTGTAGCTTGCCGCCTGACACTTTTGGTATGCGCGAGAACGAGAGAGAGAGAGATAGAGAGAGAGAGGGAGGAGGCAAGAGCACTGGCTTTCGGCTTTCCAGTCCTAAACCGCTCATCTCTCCACTCTTCTTCTTCACTCGGCAGCGGGACCAGGGAAGCATAGGTTTCCTGGAAAGACTGCCCGTTGGGAAAACGGGAAAAGGGTCGTGGCCAACGAGAATTGTCCAACCACCCCAACTGCAGGCTCCCCGAGACTCCAAACACAACCACAGAGGATAGACGCTGCAAACACACACACACACACACACACACACACACACACACACACACACACACACACACACACACACACACACACACACACACACACACACACACACACACACACACACACACACACACACACACACACACACACACACACACACACACACACACACACACACACACGCGCGCGCGCACGCACGCACACACACACACGCGGAAGGTCACGGGAGGACCTTGCAAAGTACTTTGCAAGCTCCAGTGCACCGGAGAAGTGGGGCTTTGCCGCTGTACACGCAGGGTTCGGTCTTTCTCTATAGAACCCAAAGAACGGCGGCAGCCTGATTGGGCAAAAATACGCTTTGTGGCCGCGGACAGGTAAGATCTGTCGGATCGTCGCGGGGTTGGCGGACTAGTTGATGGCCTCTTGCCAGTTTCTTCTCTGTGCGTGCACCTGTAGGAGAGGGCTTTCCCCGCGTTGCATTGTAGCGCAACAACGGAAAGAAGAAGCCGAACCAAAGGGCCGGGGCCGTGAAAAGGGGATAGCAGAGCTCTTTGCAGTGTTGCTGGGGCAATCGTTCGTCCCCTTCTTTTCTACCGAACTCCTCAGTGAGCGGACCGGAGCAGTGTTTATCTAGTTTTTCAGATTGCCCCCGTAGATGCGAGTTTTCCAGAGGTGCGAAGCAGCGGCAGATATTGTAGGAGAGAGACAGGCAGGCAGAGGTGTGGTTCAGATCTCCAGTAGTGCACTGCTAAAAACCCCTGTTCACTCCCACCCCGACTCTGTATTTTTGTACTTGCTGTTTTCTTCCTTGTTGCTTTTCAGGTACTTTCCTCTATTCTATCACCTCTCACGTTCGCGACCTTGACATACATTGCCTGAGCTGATCGGAGAGCGCAGAGTTGGAAATGAATCCTCCTTTCACTCAACACCCCCCCCCCCACACACACACACACATGCACAGTAACTGCTTGAACGAATGTCGCCACTGGATTCCTCGGGTACGCTGCATGCGATCGCAGCGCCGCCGCCGGTAGCAACTGTAGCAGCACTCGTTCCATGGAGTGGCAGCGGGTGTGCTTCGGCCGTGTGTTTGCAAACTTTCGCCGGCCGCAGGTGTATCCCGCCTTAGTAGCCATCTACGTAGCCGTAGAGGTGGTCCGGTACGCGGAAAATTCGCCGCTGTGGCTTTGTTGCCACCGCAGTGGCCTCTTCGTCACGCGACGTCATTGTAAGGAATGTCAACTGCGCGTTTCGTGCGGCACGATTCGGTGTGCGTACGCATCCAAAGAAGGTGCGGCACGAAGATGCACGTGCGTCGAAGGAATCGCGCGGTTACGCCTTCGAGTGCGGTATTAGTGCGCCCACATTTTTTTTCTTTCACCGCAGAAAAAAAAAAAAAGCGGCCTCAGGCCTACCCTGCAGTGTTCCCGCCTTCTTTTTCGCCGAAGTTACGGAAGAAATTCCAGTTTTGCGTTTTTCTGTCGGTGTCCTTGTTTGTTTAACGGCAGTAGCTCCAAAGCATACTACATCCACGTGCCACGAAGGCTGCCGCAGGACACGGGAAAGAACAATACGTTTATCGTGCACATGTTCACGCTGGGCAATACAAGTAACCGGCAATTAAAGTAGACTTTATTCGTTGTCACACAGGAATCGAATTCAGAGCCGCGACTCGCGAGCCGCGCTGTTTCTTTTTTTCTTCGCCATCTTGTTGTCGTCGTGCGTCCTCAATGCCTGTTTAATTGAGATCACCGTTGGGCTCTTCATCGTGCGCTGAATTCATGCTACACTGCGTCGTTCTTGCATTCGGCGCCCAATCGGAATGCGGATGGAAGTCGAACCCCTGACCTCGTACTCGGCAAGTAGATGCAGTATGTATATCCTCTGGAACGACGATGGTATCTGCGAACACTTACAAAGCCATCTGGAGTGACCGAATGAAAGGTGCGATTGTGCGTGTAACTAAATCTTTTGTACTGCTCTCACACGTGCCTGTACGTTTGCACTGAGAAAACATGATCTAAAGCGGATATTTGTGTTGAACGTCAATGCGTTATGATGTACGCATTGCTGATAATTTGTAATCAATGGATTTGGATGCAATTGAAAATGCTGGCAATGATTTTTTTCTCCCAGATGCTATACGCAAGCAACATACTCTTCTGGATGAATAAATGATCACAACGTGAATTTTTCTGGAAGCATTCCGAGAGTAAAACAGTTTTCGCAAGCCTGCATGTATATTCAAATAGGTTAAGAAAAAAAAACGGCAACAACATAATGTGCAATTTTTGCGGTTGTGCGCATCTCCAATAAAGGGGTTAACAGTACAAGTTCCACGGTCATTAGTACGCAAAACTGCCTGATAAAATCGAGTGCACAGAGATTACAGAAACACCCAAAGGAAATTTAGTGCATTCGAGAGAAGCCACCAAACGTATCGCCAAGCCAAGCATGTTATAAATTTCAAAACACTCCGGCTGCTCAAGTCATAAAACACGAAATAACAGAAAAGCGCGCCAGGTGTCATTATATACAGGCGTGTTTCTACGAAGACTTCTACCATTTTTTTAAAAACATGTATGACATATAGCACAATTGTACTCCTTGAGCTGTTCTACTCGCAGAGCGAAGATTACTCGTTCGACAAGGCGAAATACAGAGCGATTAATTAACAAAAACTCAATTTAGTTTTAAAATATAATTACCTTGTGGCATATGTTGCAATTTACAAATTGAAACCGGAGAGTCCGCAAGGCGGATTCACTTGGAACGAATTCTCAGACTGACGCCAGTTTCAAAATATTAGTTCCCGAACTTGGCCAAGACCTCATTACATTGACTGTTCGGTTACTTGTGTACTCAAGCGCATAAAAAAAAATTTCGTTATGTTCAAAAAGTAAGTGGAACGACAGTGCATTTTTACCGCCTGTTTGATGGGCATATTTCGAAAATGGCATCATCCACTGATCTCTGTTCACGTGGATATGCCTTGCAGTCTCACCGACTATAATTTGTAAACTGCAATATGTGCCGTCCGGTAATTAGTTGAAATATTCATTAGCGAATTCTGGTAATCTATGCATCTCGACTTCTAGTGCGATTATTGTCCGCCTCTTTGAGCAGTCCAGCGCAAGGATTGAAATTGGGCTTGATGCCTCAGGTGATTCTTAAAAAGTGCTAGAGATTTTCGCAAAAAACACCCAATGTATGCAGGGTATTTTATATTATCGTTAACAGAAATTTTAATAATAACCCCTGACATGTTGAAAATTGTACTTCTTGAGCTAGATTACTCTCAGTGGCAGAGCTTATTTGCAGAAAATATGAGAAGGAATGTTTGACTAATTAACAGAACTTTACTTAATCACTTTTAAACTAGTTACTTTACGCCATATATCGCAAAATACACATTGCAACTGGTGGCTTTTAAAGTCATATGAACTTAGAACGAATTTTGAGAATGGCACCAGTTTCCACATACGCGATAGCAAAGTGCGCGTCGAAATGCTTTCGTGTTCCAGTTCCTTTAGAGCATCAATGCATAAAAATGTGTTTTGGTAAAAAAAAAGTGGAACAACAATGGACGCATCTTTCCCACAAGTTTGACTGGGAATGTATAATTATCTCAAAACTGGTGCTGGTTTCAAAATTCGATTCAAGTGGATGTGCGTTGTGAAATCCCTGGCTTCAATTCGTGTATTACAATATGAGCTCTAAGGTCATTAGTTTAAAGGGGTAATTAATGCGGATTCGTTAATTAGCCAGGTATGCGTATTGGTTTCCAGTGTAAGTAATGTTAACTTCTTCGAGTTTTCCAGCTCAATAAGTAGATCTGTGCTGAATGCCACAAGTGATTTAAAAAATACTTTGTCAACGTTGAAATACAAGCACCCGGTATTTCCTCCATATCGCTTTCATTTAGAGTGAGTGAGTGAACAAAGACTTTATTGGAAAACAAGGTAAAAAAAAGTTATATAAGTTTTGAGAGCAGATAACCGCAATGAGAAGTCATTCCGAGCACCTTTCTAATCAAGATGATAATTGGAAATCACACGCTGGAACTCTGCATGCGGAAGTAGGGTACTTAATTTGCATTGTACCTTAAGACGATCCTGCCCCGTGCCTGTCGCTTCTGGAGGGGAAAATACGCGTTGACGTATAGGCGTGGCCGGGTCTTCCCACCCTTCGCTGTTTCATCGCGAAGCAGCTGCCGCATTATACATTGGAACATTAAGGGCGCGTATAACACGCCTGCACATACGCGCTGCGACGTCGGCAGCGTTAATCAGCAACTATGCACGCCACGCGTTCGCCCCGAGAAGCCGTGACGATAATGCGTCGCGGCCCGCCTGGTGCTACGCACGCTGTGAATTGAACGCCGTTCGAATTGCAGTCACGTCGTTTTGCCTTTGCTTCTCGGCAACTCATTCGTATACAAGCTGCCACACTATTCGCGTATCGCGCGCAATACACAAGAATACACCGCAGACAGAGCGAAAGGCAAGACAGTCAGTCGGCTGAAGGTCCAGAGCGTCGGTGCGTATTATCACAGCAACGCCGGCTCGTTTTAAAGGGCAACTCTGGCGATTTTTCGATGTCCGCTGATCTTAATGAAATTTTGAATTTATGTTCTCTTTTGCACTCTGATTGTTTGCGCCAAACTATATGGCTGCAAGTCATTTAGTTTTTGCTCAAAACGAATTTTAAAGGTTGGTTGCGTTCCCGACTCTTGACTGTCTACTGGCCACCCTGTGTTTGTGACGCCAGAGACTACACCGCCACTGCCGCTGAAATCGTCGCTTAAATCGCCGCTGTCTTGTTCGGAAACTTTGTGAAAGCTCCCCTTGTCGTCAGGAGACATCATCAGCTTCGCTTCTTCGGCGTTAGCGCCAAGTGTACTGCGTGTTTGGCACGCGTTCTGCGTGTTTACATTGTGGTAGTGTAGGCTCTGACGTCATCGACTCATCGTGCCGTCACACACATCAGCTAGCCGTTTCGGTTTCGGTATCTCGTTTATTGGTTATTTGAAGTTATTGACGAACTTCTATGCAAACTGAATTACCCAACTGGTGACAGGACTGTCAAGGCTATTTGAAAATGACACTCCTAATATGGTAAAAAAAAAAAACGGCGGAGATGCCCTTTAAACATTAAATGGCCTCCGAGATCGGGCGGTGCACGCCAACGAGTGCTGCTTATCTCGGAGGTCATGTCCCAGCTTAAAGTTTGTTGCGTCATACGAAGTACTGGGCTAGTTTGTGTGAACCTACGATTTAAAAAAAAGAAAAATTAATATGAATTAACAGCGGCAAACACGCGCATCATAACTCGGGTCGCTGACTTCTAGTTCTTTTCCCGCCTCTTTCCTGCTGCTATTTTAGCTTTTTTCGAAGCATGCATAAATATTTATAATGAGATAATTACACGTAAATCTGGGCGCTATCCGAGGCCGTCGCCAGTATTGATGCTCGCAAAACATGGGGATGATGCCCATGACATTACATTTTCTAAAAGGGTTAACTGTACTCCACCGGACAGTTCTACAAATTTGTAGTCCGCCGGACGAATCTACAAAGGAAACTGATAAGTCTCATGATAATGATAAGAATGGGAGCTCCGCCGTCCAATAAATACTGTCCATTGTCTGGGGATCGAACCCAGGGCCAGCGTCTTTCCGCAACGGTCACTGTACCGTCTGAGCCAACCGGGAGGCTAGGAGATGGCAGGACGAGGTCGAATTATTCGACAGATCGAAGCACAGTGCATTGATAAAAGTAAATCTTTGTGAATTCATGCTGCTACTAGGCGGATTAGAATTTTTACTCTCACCAAATTTTCTTCACCTTGCCGATATCCGCAGCGGATTGGACGTTGAACGGATTTTTTTCGAATTTTGTTCTTCTGGCTCAGAACGACCTCGTAGAAACTTACATCAACTGCCTAAAAGCTCGTTTTTCTTCGCGAGATCGCCGTATGTGGCAAGAACTCCAAGCGAAAAATTCGCCCGTCTGTTGCCGTTCCTTGTACGCTAAGCTACGTGCGAAGCCACGTGGCCAAGAGAAACGTTACATAAACCATTGGGCAGTGTCGCTTTCCGCGTTATCTTCGGTCTGTTTCCGGTGGTAGAGGACACGCTGTTATCATATGCTATTCCCACACGAAGCATTCGAGCGTGCTATCGGATTTCTGAGTGGGTCATCGAAATTCTTGTAGGCCTCGCCCGGAGATTTGCGTTGCTACGCCTTATCGCTAGCCTATAGTATACGTATGTGTTGACGACAATTGGCGTAACGCGACCGCAATGTTCTCGTATAACGGAAGATAACTGAGTTTCATCCGATCGACGAAATAAAATTCTTATGGTTTTTTGTGCCGTAGAACTTCGTGATCACGCTCGCTAGTGGCTCCTGCATGTTTGGTCACAACCCGCTGAGCAAACGTTTGTTCAGTGGTGCGTTCCACAAACGTGCTATTAGCCCTTTTAAAAATATCTGGAAAGTATTAAGAGTTGCTGCTGACTACTACAGAGAGACGCTGTATGATCTAAGTCAGCTATGTTTTTTACGCGCGTATTCTTGTGCTGCAGTTTTAAGGTTTCTGCGATGTACGCATAATATGTCCTAGAAGTTGTGATAGGTTTTGCTTAACTTCTGTATTGTATTCTGAATTATGCTTGCTTGAATTTAAAGTGAACTACCAGTGACTGCGCTTCAACCCCCCCCCCCTCCTTTTGTTGTTTTCGCAAACTGTCGTTGCTCGTTCTGTAAGTTCTGTGCGTTGTGATGTGAGGCAAACTCAACTTTTCTTTGTGAACTGTGTGTAAGCGCTTTCCAGTTTTTAATTAATCTTTAGGTTATTGTAAGTGTGTGTCTGTGTTTTTTTTTAGTTAGCTTATAACCTGTGTTTGCTATGTCTCGTGTGGCTAAGCGAATTGAGTAGCCGGCATCACCTTTAATCCTAATGCCAATCTGTACACACAAACATCTAGTAAACGAAACGGTATCTCAATTGGTAATTTCATCGCGCTGCAGCCATTCGAGTATTTCATTTGTTTTGACGAACTACTCAAATTCCTTTGTGTACTTCCAGTTCAGAGCTCGTAGCTGAAAATCACAGGCAACCCGAATTTCTTACAGCGTAAAACTGTATCGAGGTAGAAGAGGCCCGTTAGTAGAATCAATCTATCTATCTATCTATCTATCTATCTATCTATCTATCTATCTATCTATCTATCTATCTATCTATCTATCTATCTATCTATCTATCTATCTATCTATCTATCTATCTGTCTGTCTGTGTCTGTCTGTCTGTCTGTCTGTCTGTCTGGCTGTCTGTCTGTCTGTCTGTCCGTCCGTCCGTCCGTCCGTCCGTCCGTCCGTCCGTCTGTCTGTCTGTCTGTCTGTCTGTCTGTCTGTCTGTCTGTCTGTCCGTCCGTCCGTCCGTCCGTCCGTCCGTCCGTCCGTCCGTCCGTCCGTCCGTCCGTCCTGCGGGTCTTCTATGCGTTTCTATGTGAAAAGAGGTAGGCGGCACCACGTGAAGGCGTCCGCATCGTGTAAGTATCGTACATTCAAATAAGATGCGATGAAACAAGCGTTCAAGCCCATCAGCGCCTGCCGACGCTCCTTTGGCTCAACAGGCTCGGCTCGGTTTCTGTCTCAGGCCGCCGGCAGCTTGGGCGACCGACGCGCCCTCTTTCTGGCCTCCGAGCCGCCTCGCGTACGTGCCGCGAGGCTGGAGGCGCGAGCTCACCTTGCGGCGTCGCTCGCGAAGCAGCGCGAAGTCAGAGGGGGGTGGGCTTCCCACCGCATTCCGCGCACACGAGAGAAGCCGAGAGCGGGAGCCACGTGAGCCGTTCCCACCGTCTGCGTGGCCCGCTCTGCCGGTGCCGACTAGCCGAAGTGTCAGGAGGAATGCCGCCCCCACACCAAACACCCTAGTCAGCCAACCACCTTACGAGGTTCTCCTCCTTTTCATGCACCCTCCCACGCCTCCCCCAGAGGCATTGAGCACCCCTTGGGATGGATGGAAGAGACCTTCTTGCCCACTGCCTAGGCGCGTTCATCCGCCCGGACGTCGGCTTCCTGTGTGTGCCTTCGGTATACCTGTCCGCCGCTTTATGCAGAGAAGCTCTCGCTGGGATGCGAGAGAAGCGCGGAAGGAGCCGCTTTTGCTCTGCCGCCACTTCCCTTTCTGCGCCCTTGTGACGATGATGATATTGACTTTGTTACTGTGTCCAAAAATCACAGCGGCCGATAAGAGATGCTGAGGTAAAGACATGATGATGACGGTCGTTTATCGCATCCCCATTGACTTAGAGTGGCGACGAATGATCGCCTAGTCTATATGGATTACATGGCCACAATTAGTACATGACCGGGGTAGTTGGAGAAGTATGGGAGAGGCCTTTGCCCTGCAGTGGGCGTAATCAGGCTGATGATGATGATGATGATGATGATGATGATGATGATGATGATCAACCCCTTTTGAGTTCTTCGGGTAGCAAACCGGACGTTCGTCTGGTTGACCTCCCTACTTTCTCCGTTTCTCTCATTTTCTTCTTGATCACGCTGCGTAACGACGTAATAGTGCTCCAGGTTACACTCTATGGGTACCAGCTTTCTTGTAATGATGATGGTCATATTTATTGGCATCCCTTTTGAAACGGAGCAGCGACAAAATTGTCACCTAGGGTGATTGATGTGATTAGGTTCAACAACGACCTAACATATCGCAGTCTCTCATATTACCTCATCTATCCTAGAGTCATTCTTAGCGTGCCTCGACGCCATATATGTCTGGCCATTGAGGCACCCTATGTGGATGGATGGATGGATGGATGTTATGAGCGTGCCCTCTGTAACAGGGCGGTGGGTTGTGCCACCAAGCTCTTGCTGTTATGTTGCCTGATGTCCTACCTAGGTTAAAGAAGAAAAAAGAAAAAGAAAAAAAACTCGATGAATTTCCATAACCAAATTTTCAGACCCCCTATTTTGAACTTGGTTTTTGTACGCCTCTGTTTTTTTGTCGTTTCCCTGCTTTTCTTCCACGAATGTTTCAATCGCTTCTTAGTAGTCTCTACTGCAGACATGTTTACTTTCCACCTGATATAGCTAAATCCAAGGGCTTCAAGGAGGCAAGTGGTGTCTATATCGATCGCTGGGCAGATATCTTCACATTCTAATAAAACATGCTCCATCGTTTCCCTAGCTTCATCGCAGCAAGCACGTGCTTCTTCTTCCTTCTTATGAGGCATCCCGATCTATTCTGTCATTCCCGCGCCCCCTTGTGACCGTTGTGCTGCATCGTTCTCAACCGTGGCTCCCGTCAGCTGTTCCGACACCTTCTCCAGCACTGTTCGAATTCCTGCCCCTGTGATCTACACCCGCGGGCGTGTGTGCGCGCGCGTGTGTGTGTCTGTGTGCGTGATTTGTTTGTTTGTTTGTTTTTGTCAGGAGGGGACGTTTCTCAAACTAAGCGCGACGCGATGCCGTCTAGCGGACGTGTTTTGATTGCGTCAGCGGAGACTCTGTAGCTGTTCCGTCCGATGAAAAAGAAAGGAATAAAAAGAATGAGAGAGAGGCGAGAGAAAAAAGGAAGTTTGATAGATAGGAATGTGAAAAGGAGGAGGGCACCGTAGCAACAGATCGACACCAACTCTGCATGTCGCCTGAAGGCGCCGCTGGATTTGTACCGGTGTGACTGTCGGAACTGTGAGACTGGCGGTACGACGTGCAGCAAGGCGCTTGGAGCGCCTGAATATTTTCTGTTATTTCTTTTTTCGTGTTGCGGTTTGACAGAGGAGACGAGGGAGACGGAGTGGCTCTCCCCCTACCCCTCTTTATTCCCCGCTCTCGCTTGGTACTCTAACAAGCCGCAGAGAGGTGCGGGGATATTGCATCGAATTGCAGGAAGTATGTGGAGTCTCAAACCGTGGTCTGAGAGAAGGTTATTATATGTGTCGCGGAGAGTTCCGCACGTTTCGCTATCGGTCATGTGCTCTGTGACTCGATCTCTTTGGAGTCTTCGTGCTTTGATGTTTGTGACATCGACCAACTCAACCGCTTCCTCGTACGTGCGATCTATTATTTACGAGAAAATGTATTAGGAACACTTGTCAAGACACAAAGCGCCCACCGTGACGGCTTAGTGACTGTACGGTTGTATTCTGTCACTGCGCACGAAGTGTTGGTATTCGATTCCCGGCAGAGTGGCTGAAGTATTCAAATAAGAGCGAAATGCAAGAACCCAGTTTACAGTGCCCGTTGAGCAGCAACTCCATTTCATGAAAATAACGCGGAACACTCCACAACGGCCATTTACAGGGCCAGTTTTACTACTACTACTACTACTACTACTACTACTACTACTACTACTACTACTACTACTACTACTACTACTACTACTACTACTACTGCATGTGATATGCCATTGTTTTATTCGTGTGCTTGCACTACTAGACACACCACAGGAAAGAGAGAGAATAGCGGGCTATGTGTTGTTTCTTTTTATTTCACTTCTGAATTTATTCTTTTTAAAGCGTTTCTTCCAACCTGCTAATATATGTGCCATGTATGACGATCATTATCACCGCCATCATAATCACAAATTATTTTTAATTGTTAATTTCCCTCTCCAGTATATAACGCTTATCCTGCCAATAAACGTAATTCGAGCTTTGACAGTATATGCATAACCAGTCTGAATCATTTCGTGTCTCTCTTTAAAGGACCCTTAAAGCTACCTGATCAGGTAAGGTAAGGAGTAAATCCACGGCATTATTGCTCCCTGTACGATTATTGTTTTATAAATATTAGGTTTGCATACATAAAATTGTCACTGCGGGAAGAAAAAGCTGGTTTGATACTGCCACTAGACAGAGAGAGAGAAATGCCAAAAATGCACTCTGCAGTTCACGAAGGGGAAAGAGGGAAAGTAAAAGGAGATAGAAAGAATAACGAGGCAAGCAGTGTGAACGCACTTGCAGAGGATAGTTCACTGAAGTCAGGCGCGATCGTACACTGCAGTGACCTTTAGAAAGCGCAATAGGGTTCTTTGTGCTACGAGGAGCAGCACCTGCCTGCTGGAGAAGGAAAGAAATGCATTCGTGGTACTAAAAGCAAGCGAGCGGAAACTGTCAAAGCTTCAAATTTACAACTTTAGAGCACTACGATCACTCCACAACACGCATCTAGCGTGGTTGCCACTGACAAAATATTCTAGTTTTTCGCTTACGTGTGAACACTACCCATGTCTCGTACTCATTGGAAATCGAAGCCGATGCTCTTTTGTAGAATGTCAGAGACAAAGGTCGCTGGTAGGCTTGTATTCAATGATGAGCTTCCTGTTGCGTTTCGCCTGCGACACGTGGTTTTGCCGGCGCGACGGCGGCGGGGCGGCGGACATTTTGGCCCGATCGTCGTCACCGCAACACTCATCGCCAGGTGTTTCCAGGCGCGTCTGCGGCGATGCGACCGCCTAGGGATTTCGTTCCAGTCATTGTGCCCGAAACAGGCGAGGCCAAAGCAGGGATCTCCTTCCAGTTATTGGGCCCGAAACAGGCGATGCCAAAGCAGGGATCTCGTTCCAGTCATTGTGCCCGAAACAGGCGATGCCAAAGCAGGGACCATCTTCTCGTTACAGTCATTGTGTCCGACCGGCAGCGCCACGACAGTGTGCTGCGCAGCGCCACGACCAGGTGCTACGAGATCGTGCGCAGCGCCACGACATGGTGCTACGGCATCGCTACGACAGTGTGCGTCACCATTAGCCCATTGTACATTCACGTGCTCGTCTTTTGAGGGGTTCCTTCTTGCCCTCAACTGCGAGAGTATAAAAACAGCTGCCCCCGGACGCCAAAAGGAGGGCTCCGATTTCTTCCGTTGAGTGAAGTGCTCTCCCGTCTCACTACTTCGGTCAAACCTGACCGCCAACTCTTTGCGATGTTAAAATAAACAAGTTGTTTCGTTGTTACCAGTCGACTCATGCTTTGCCGGGACCTTCGGATGCTTGCAGTTGTACCCCAGGCCGCCAGGCCAACGCTACCCTTGGGGCTTGCGACCCAGGTACAACCACGGGCGTCAGCGCCGAGTTCCCAACAGATCGTACCAGCAGTCCGAAACAAACATCTGGTTGCCAGCGGTGAGATCGCCTACGACTTCAAACAACGGTCTGCCAGCGGCGAGATCGCGACAACGGAGGCCAGCAGCAAAGAGATGCAGTTGACTGTATGCTGAGCAGCTCAACGACGATCCGGGAGCAGTGCAACGAGCCCTGTGTGACGACTGGTTGCCTGCAGCGGAACGACTGCGCGGAATTCCTGCCTGCGAGGTTTGGTGAGTGCGGGACTTTCTTCTACTGAGCTTTGCCAGGCTTTTTGTTAGTGTCAGAAACAGAGCTGGTAATTGTGGTTGTCGTTGCTGCCGGGTTAGTTTGCGGCAAGACAATAGTAAGCAGTAGAGAAAGCAGCATTCAGAGCAGCCATGGATTTGAAGTCGTTGCGCAAACCGAAATTGTTGGAGCTTGCAAGAGAGTTGGGTCTGGATGTCTCAGACAAACTAAGAAAACCGGAACTGATAACGGCTATTCTTGAGTTAGAGGCTGAGGATGACGAGCTGTCGGAATGCCTTGAGACTATTGAGGAGAGGTCAAAAAGACAGGAGCGCGAACTTAAAGAGCAGAAAGAAAAAGAAGAGCGTCAACACGCTTTGGAAATGAAGCGTCTTGAGGTAGAAATGGAACGCGCTCGTAATGGAAGTCAGGCACACGGTGCAGGAGAACGAGTATTGTTCAAAATGACTGACCTGATGCGGCCGTTTAAGCTTGGAGAGGACATTGGTTTGTTCCTGGTTAACTTTGAGCGAACGTGCGAGAAGCAGGGGTTCTCTCGGGAAACGTGGCCACAGCGCTTGCTCACTTTGTTACCCGGCGAGGCGGCCGACGTAGTCGCTCGCTTGGATAGAGAGGAAGCAGAGGATTTCGACAAAGTAAAATCGAGTCTGCTAAAAAAGTACCGGCTGTCTGCGGAAGCGTTCCGTCGGAAGTTTCGGGAAAATGAGAAAGGCAAAAGTGAGTCATATACAGAGTTTGCGTATAGACTTATGTCGAACATGCAGGAGTGGCTCAAAGAAGAGAAAGCGTTTGGTGACCACGATAAAGTTCTGCAGTGTTTCGGGCTAGAACAGTTTTATAGTCGGTTACCGGAGAACGTGCGATACTGGGTCTTGGATAGGCCAGACGTTTGTACGGTGGCTAAAGCCGCTGAGCTAGCCGAGGAGTTTGTGACGCGTCGAGCTCGCGGAGCTAAGGACGGTCAAAAGGGTGAATTTGGCTCCAAGTCTGAGAGGCCAAGGTTCACGCCCATGAGATTTAAGGGGGACACGCGTAGTGCGGATGCGAGCGAAAGCAGTCCGACCAAACGTAAAGAGACGGCGGCAGCCAAACGCAGAAAGCGGTTCGAGATGAGGCGAGCGCGCTTGTGTTATACGTGCCAGAAGCCGGGTCACTTTTCGGCGCAGTGTCCGGAAACAACACCAAAAGTTGTGTTTTTTTCAATAGGCAGCCCTGACGAGAACATGAAGCTTCTCGAGCCTTACATGCGAGACCTCCTCGTGAACGGGAAAGAGTGCCGAGTGCTTCGCGATTCCGCAGCTACGATGGATGTAGTTCACCCATCTTACGTAGAACCCCATATGTTCACGGGCGAGTGCGCATGGATCAAGCAAGCCGTGGAAGCTAATAGCGTGTGTCTGCCAGTAGCAAAGGTGCTTATTGAAGGACCTTTCGGAGCGCTTGAGACAGAGGCGGCAGTGTCATCTATGCTGCCACCCCAGTACCCGTACCTATTTTCAATCAGGTCCGATCACCTCCTGCGCGAGAAGGGGCTTTTGTTTGGTGAAGCTAGTGTTCAGGCCTTAACCAGATCGAAGGTTCGGGAGCTCGCTGCAAAGGCGGTAGTTGCGGAGCCGACGTTATCAAACAACGAAAAAGGGTCAGAGGCGCAGCAAGCTGATATTCAGAGCACGCCCGAACAGAATAAAATTGAGTCTGTAGCGTTGAAGGCGCCAGATACTGGAGAGGAAAATCCCGACGCGGGAAAGTTGGAAGAGCTATCTACTGATTTGCTCATCGCGCCTACGTCAGACGGACTTGATAGGTTGCTAAAAGTCAGCCGGACGGCTTTGATAGCCGAGCAAAAAAAGGATGGCAGCCTGGAAAACGTGCGCTGCAATGTCAAAAAAGGTATCGCCAGGAAAACTGCGCGTTTTGTGGAAAGAGGTGGAGTCCTGTACCGGAAGTATCTAGACCGCCGAGGAGCGGAGTTCGATCAGCTGGTCGTGCCTCAATGCTATCGTCAGGATCTGTTGCGCTTGTCACATGGGGGTTCGTGGTCCGGACACCTAGGAGTTAAGAAAACTAAGGACCGTCTCTTGCAAGAGTACTATTGGCCAGGGTGTTTTCGGGACGCAGACCATTTCGTGAGGACATGTGACACTTGTCAGCGGGTGGGCAAACCAGGGGACAAATCGAGGGCGCCGTTGAAATTGGTACCTATCATTACGGAGCCTTTTAGACGGCTCGTTATTGATACAGTGGGACCTCTGCCGGTAACAGCCACGGGGTACAGACACATTTTGACTGTGATCTGCCCAGCGACAAAGTTCCCTGAAGCAGTGCCGCTTAAAGAACTCAGCTCAGTTGAGATAGTTAATGCACTACTGTCCATATTTGCGCGAGTTGGTTTTCCTGCAGAAATTCAATCAGATCAGGGCACAGTGTTTACTAGCGCTTTGACGACAACTTTTCTCGAAAGGTGTGGGGTAAAGCTGCTACACAGCTCAGTGTACCACCCACAGTCGAATTCCGTTGAGAAGCTCCACTCCGGCATGAAGCGCGTGTTGAGAGCCTTGTGTTTTGAACATCAAACTGACTGGGAGCTGTGTCTGCCTGGGGTGATGTTTGCTTTAAGGACCGCGCCGCATGCGGCTACGGGGTTTTCGCCAGCTGAACTGGTGTACGGTCGCTCGCTTCGATCTCCGCTTCGCATGCTTCGAGAATCATGGGAAGGTAGGGGCGACGACCCAGTCGTGGTGGAGTACGTGCTTAAGCTCCTCGAACGCTTAAGAAGGGCACAGGAGTTGTCAGGTGAAGCAATGACAAAGGCCCAGCAGAGGGCCAAGGTTTATTATGATCGGACAGCCAGGGCCCGTCGTTTTGAGGTTGGCGATGAGGTCATGATATTGCGCACATCGCTAAACAACAAACTAGACGTGCAGTGGGAGGGCCCAGCGCGAATTGTTCAGAAACTGTCGGACGTTAACTACGTGGTAAGTCTGCCAGGAAAGCGGAAAGCACAGCAAGTTTACCACTGTAATCTGCTCAAACCTTATAGACAAAGGGAAGCAGTGGTGTGCATGATGGTAAACGTTCCTGAAGAGCTTCCGGTCGAGCTTCCGGGACTAGGCTCAGTGACGAACAGGGAAGACACCGGTCAAGTCATTAGTGACCTTATCAGTAAAGCACCGCTGTCGCCTGAGCAGAAAACCGAACTACACCAGCTATTACAAGAGTTTCAAGGTCTGTTCTCTGAGAGGCCTGGTAGGACTTCTGTACTTACTCATGATATAGAACTTACCTCCACAGAGCCAGTACGATCCAAGGCGTATCGGGTGTCACCCCGCCAGAGCGATATTATGGAGGCTGAGGTAAAGAAAATGCTACAGCTCGGTGTTATTGAGGCAGGTGAGAGTGATTATACCTCCCCTTTGATTTTAGTTGAGGTACCGGGCAAGGAACCTCGTCCTTGCGTCGACTACCGCAGGCTTAATTCCATCACTAAGGATCAAATTTATCCGATCCCTAACATCGAGGAGCGCCTTGAGAAAGTTAGTAGCGCTCAGTTTATTTCCACCCTAGATCTTGTCAGGGGTTATTGGCAGGTTCCACTTACAGAAGAGGCTAGTAGGTATGCGGCGTTCATTTCACCAATGGGAACATTCCGTCCTAAAGTGTTGAGTTTTGGTTTGAAGAACGCGCCATACTGTTTTTCAAGTCTCATGGATAAAGTGTTGCGGGGACAGCAAGAATTCGCTTTACCGTATCTAGACGACGTAGCGATATTCTCCGCATCCTGGTCTGAGCATATGACACACTTGCGGGCAGTGCTAACCCGCCTGCGCGAAGCAGGCTTGACAGTAAAGGCTCCTAAGTGCCAGTTAGCACAGGCCGAGGTTGTCTACCTCGGTCACGTGATTGGTCAGGGTCGTCGCCGCCCCTCTGAAATAAAAGTGGCCGCTGTGCGAGACTTTCCGCAACCGCGCACAAAGACCGATATTCGGTCGTTCTTAGGTGTCGCCGGCTACTATCAGAGGTACATCCCTAGGTACTCTGATATCGCGGCTCCCCTGACGGATGCTCTAAGAAAGACAGAGCCTCAAACAGTCGTCTGGGACGAGACAAAGGAAAGAGCTTTTAGCGCCCTAAAGAGTGCCCTAACAAGCCAGCCTGTGCTACGATCGCCAGACTATACAAAAGGGTTCATTGTTCAGTGCGATGCTAGTGAGCGAGGCATGGGCGTTGTACTGTGCCAACAGGAAAATGGAGAAGTAGAACACCCCGTCCTGTATGCTAGTCGTAAGCTGACCAGTCGTGAGCAGGCGTATAGCGCCACCGAGAAAGAGTGTGCATGTCTCGTGTGGGCCGTTCAGAAATTGTCATGCTATCTAGCCGGCTCGAGGTTTATCATTGAGACAGATCACTGCCCTCTCCAATGGCTGCAGACCCACTCCCAAAAATGGCCGCCTCCTGCGCTGGAGCCTCGCTTTACAACAATATTCCTTTGAGGTGCGTTACAAAAAGGGGAGTCTCAACGGTAACGCCGATGGCTTAAGTCGAAGCCCCTAACGTAGGAATCAGCCTCAAAATTGTTTGTTACTGATGTTTTTCTTCCTGAGGCAGGATTTTTTTTAACATATTGCTTTTGTTTAGTGTTTCAAAGTGATGATATGCTTTCTAGTGCAATTTTTCAATTTGTGGACGCGTTCTGAGTGATGCTAGACTACTGTAAGGAACTAGGCAGTGGTATAAAAAGGGGAAAGAGCCTGGCAGGGCTTAGTGAGGGTTGTGCCGTGCTTGCTGACTGAGCGGTTGAGTTTTCAGCGTAGTTCTAACGCTTGCCGGGAACGAGAACAAAAATGTGAACTCTCCCGAAGTCACTTTGCAGTGTCCCGTGCGAACCTGAACGAGAGAACGAGGCCTTCTCTGTGCGCTGCGCTCAAGAAACGTCAAGGGACGCCCGACTTCGGTTATGAGCATCATCGAGCGACATCCCTCCGGACAGCGGATGCAGTCCCCTGTCCATCGGGATCTCCTTTCCCCGGCGGGGCGGTCTGTTGCGTTTCGCCTGCGACACGTGGTTTTGCCGGCGCGACGGCGGCGGGGCGGCGGACATTTTGGCCCGATCGTCGTCACCGCAACACTCATCGCCAGGTGTTTCCAGGCGCGTCTGCGGCGATGCGACCGCCTAGGGATTTCGTTCCAGTCATTGTGCCCGAAACAGGCGAGGCCAAAGCAGGGATCTCCTTCCAGTTATTGGGCCCGAAACAGGCGATGCCAAAGCAGGGATCTCGTTCCAGTCATTGTGCCCGAAACAGGCGATGCCAAAGCAGGGACCATCTTCTCGTTACAGTCATTGTGTCCGACCGGCAGCGCCACGACAGTGTGCTGCGCAGCGCCACGACAGTATGCTGCGCAGCGCCACGACAGTGTGCTGCGCAGCGCCACGACCAGGTGCTACGAGATCGTGCGCAGCGCCACGACATGGTGCTACGGCATCGCTACGACAGTGTGCGTCACCATTAGCCCATTGTACATTCACGTGCTCGTCTTTTGAGGGGTTCCTTCTTGCCCTCAACTGCGAGAGTATAAAAACAGCTGCCCCCGGACGCCAAAAGGAGGGCTCCGATTTCTTCCGTTGAGTGAAGTGCTCTCCCGTCTCACTACTTCGGTCAAACCTGACCGCCAACTCTTTGCGATGTTAAAATAAACAAGTTGTTTCGTTGTTACCAGTCGACTCATGCTTTGCCGGGACCTTCGGATGCTTGCAGTTGTACCCCAGGCCGCCAGGCCAACGCTACCCTTGGGGCTTGCGACCCAGGTACAACCACGGGCGTCAGCGCCGAGTTCCCAACAGATCGTACCAGCAGTCGGATCCAAACATTCCGAAGATTCTGCCCGTTATAAGTACTGAGGGTAGCCTTTATCATTAATCTGCTTCAAGGTCGTGGCTACATGTTACTGCACTATTTGGCTGCCTGGCATATACCATCAGACAAACAGAACCGGTCTCGCCAGCCACTCGTCGCTAAAGGTAGAGACAAAGATGCATAATAGCTGGAGCGGGGAAATAAAACGTTCCTATACCGAAGTTCTAGCCGCTGTTCTTGTTGATATCAAGGGAAAAAAATTGACTCGCCATCCCGGCCCTGCGAAAGCGTATGTTCAGCGAAACTGTTGACAAGCATCACTACAACTGCTGAGGGGGGCATGCAATGCTTTATTGCTTTAAAGTAGTGGTAGCAATTGTAGTAATGGGAGTATTGGTAGCAATGGGAATAATTGTAGCAATTGGAGTAATGGGAGCAATGATAGTTTTGACAGCACGGCGCCGCACATAGCAGTACTGCAAGAACATTGAAATCACTTGCTCGGCTGGTTGTTTTGTATATGAAAGGCTAGTGACGTCACTCCCCAGGTCGCAAGCTGCCGTCGGCGCGGTAGCTTGCGCAACAGTAATCTTTACCGGGAAAGGTATGCGGGGAGTGCTATACGTGTTTCGTATTGTTATCGGGAGCGCCTTATCATCAGTTATGTGGTACAGATTATAGTTTTGTGCTTGTTCTTTATTGAAAGATATGTTGTTCTGTACGTTGCATGCGTGATTCCAAAGAATGTATGCACTGTTCGCCGCTTCACTTTGCTGACTGCTTGAAGCCTTTGCCTTGCGGGGGTGCGAGCCACTGCTCCTGGCCCGGCACGGCACCGAGATCGGCCCAAAATTTTGGTGATGGACGCGGACCCAAAAATTGTCGACCAACTAGAGGCTAACAGCTTCGCTGTAATGAGCTGGGCAGGCCACGTAATGCATAGGGCAGATAACCGGTGGACCGTTAGGGTTAAAGAATGGCTGTCAAGGGAAGGGCAGTCCAGTCAAGTACTGCAGAAAACTAGGTGAGTTGATGAAATTAGGAATTGTGCAGGCGCAAGTTGGAATCGGCTAGTGCAACACAGTGGTTATTGAAGATCACTGGGAGAAGAGGCCTTCATCCTGCAGTGAACGTAAAGGCAGGCTGATGATTATGCTGGTGTTGTTGATACTGAATGATGATACTGGAATTTTGTCGCCTCTGTTGTAAAGTGTTGCGCTTTAAAATCAGTGAAAAAAGAACTGAGGGCAGCTTAATTTATCATGCTTCAGGAACAAATTATCAAGCATTCGAGTGAATATAGTGCACAACGACGGCAAAGTGAAGCATCCCGCTGAATTCCCTAAAATACTTGAAACAAGTGTAGTGGCCGAGATAGGTCAGCTCGTGACGCTCCTTGATATCGCAGTCTTATTTATATTAGATGTATTTCCTTCTTTCTTTCAAAGCCTCGTTCACTCGTTCTCGCGGTTGGTGGTGGTCTGTGCCGTTCATGATTTCAGCTCATATGCAGAGGCGCCGGTGCAACTCCCGAGTTGCCCCCGTGCAACCGTAAGTTGCGGGACGTGCGTAACATATAGGCGTACAAATACACAGGTAATATCCTTGCGCAGCAGAATGTAGTTCGGGGCATAACTCTTTGATTAACGGCGGGGTTGGAGCGCTTTGTTTTCTTCCTTGGTACATGACGCGTTAAAGCGACACGTTAGGACCTCTTGCGGGCGCGCACGTTGAAAATGGCGGATTGTCGCGGAGGTGAGCAGACGACGCGGCGCGGATGAACACGCATCGAGGGACGTTCTATTGGCTGTGGAGTTCCGCAGCTGCCACAGTGCTGAAAAACGACTCGTGGTGTGAAGTACAGTTCTTCGAGATTCGCGTGATGCCGCGCGAGAGCTTTGAGGAGTCGTTTAGATGTTGCGACGGAGAGCTCGCATAGGACAGCCCTCCTCTTCTCCCGCCACCATCTCTCCCTGTAAGGAGCTGCGGAAAAGAAGGAAAACAGCCGCTATCCACGCCGACGCACTCACGCTGTTGGAGACATCACGCATGAAGAATCGGGTTCTAAGTTATAGCCACTGCACTACTACAGTTGGAGATATGCTGGTTGACGGTTCTGTTCTGCTGGAGGATTACGCAATGAAACAACATGCGCAGCCTAAAAGTCCTTACTACTAAAAAGATACGCTATCAACTGCATCGTTGCTTTCATAAAGCGAATTACTCTCTCGAAGCGCTCGGCTATCCGCTCGTACTGGCAAGCATCGTCGGTGGTTTCTACGTCTTTCTTCCTTTCTTTCTTTCTTTCTTTCTTTCTTTCTTTCTTTCTTTCTTTCTTTCTTCGTCACTTTGTTACTGGTCCTTTCAGAATATCCGCTTGCATTTGAAATCTGTTCAGCAATACGGCAAGAAGGATTTATGCCCTCACAAATCCCAAACTGTGGAAAATCTCTGAAGTGGGCTTCACTGCACATAGAGTGCTACTGCGGAGAAGCCAGTTTGGGCGAACGATGTAACCACGCACGAACACACGGGGAGCTTGAGGGGCACGTCGCATGCATGGTTGCCAGATGAATTATGCTTGTGTACTTCTGGAATTCCACCTGCTTTTTATGTGTTCTAGCAGAAAAATATCGGACTGATGCGAAATTCTTAAAGAACTTCGTTCTAATCAACATGTTTTACAACATTTCGTAATGATTCCGCACAATATAAAAGAAGAAGAATGAAAATGTTTAGGAAAACGTATGAAATGGTTGTACTGCAAGCAGAACGTTTCGCTTTCAATGCACGTGCGTTCACCGGCGATATATAGAACACAGCTCAGAAGCGTGTGAGTTTGGATAAGTTTCCCCACACAACACCTTTACGGCTGTCACAACGCAGAGCATGCAAAGCAGGTGAGGGTTGGTAGTGTTCTTCAAACGAAGTTCAAAGGCGAGTGAAGCAACAAAAATTAAAGTAATAGATTTTAAATAATAGTCAATTTCTGTGATTTGCCCGGCTCTGAAATTATTTACTGAGTCTGTACCTATTCCCCCAACTTCCTCCAACTCCCCGAAATTTGCGCGATATGCCTGCCATCCAGCGAAAACATCACCACTCGTATGCTACGAAAACGGCACGACCAGAATGACCACGCGATTGCACGAACAACTTCCGAGAGAAACTGATTTGAAGGTAGTTTCGGTTGGAAACACTATACCGGTACTACCGACTGCAACGGGGCTACCGACAGTTCCGGTGCTACCGGTACTACAGTCGTCGGTAGTTACGGCAGGCGATATGCTACTGAAACTACAGTTATTGCTCGTTGATTCCACCCTCAAGTACGTTACCGTTCGATCTCGGCAATTACCCGCGTCGCCTTTCTATTTTTTTCTTTGTATAAAATCCGAAATGCGTCAGAAGCGCCGTCGTGGCTGAACTCCACGGGTGGAATTCCGTTCTTAGTCCTGACTGAGACGCGTGCACAAGAGAGGGACGTAAAGCAACGACACGGTCCCTTTCTCACTCTCCTGCGAGCGTCGGGTGCTCAGCGGCAGGTCGGCTTCGCTGCGAGACACCGACCCGTTGAAAGCGCGCCGACTACCGCTATACGCCGGGAAAAAGCACATCGCGCCGAGACAACGGGTCGGCTTTGTTTCCCGCGTTTTCGGTGAACGCGTTCGTCGAACAGAGACAGATGAGAGATAAACTTCTCCATTTTCAGAAGGAGCGTAAACAGTGGGGAGGTAGGGGGGGGGGGGAGTTGAGGCGGAGGGTGGGGAAGGGGGCGGGGGGTGAGGATGCGCGTTGCTGTACAACTTCGGGCAAAAATGCGACGATCGTGCCCTGGCGCTCCTATATAAACGTGCAGTGCCCGTTGCAGCTAGTATAATACACGGCCTTCCCCTTTGAGTCACGAAAGTGGGCGTGTCGAGCAAGCTTCGCGCGGTGCGTAGAGTTGAGGAAGAGGTAGGCGTCGCTCGCCTTCGCTGCGGTTTTCACCGTCGTTCACCCATGACCGCGGCCGGTCCTCGAAACACTGCTAATGCTCGCCCACTTGTCGTTATCTTAAACCCTATCCCGGCTCGTGCCCTTTTCGCGAGAAGTCGTGAACAACCTCGCCGGAAAAAAAGCGGGTGCACGACTGTTGAGAACCCCTGCTAACTCAGTTTCGTCGCTGTTCTTTTTTTTTTTTTTTTTTGCCACTCCACATGTGTCGTGGTTCCGCGAATATAACCAGGCCCGGCGTTTACCCCGATGCCGTATTAATGTCGTTTTAAATGGTAACCGTTCACATGAACTAAACAAGCGTCCTGCGGATAGGTTAGCACTGACGGATTTTTTTTTTTTTTTTGCAACATATTGCAGGTACATCACTACACTTGAAGGAGTGGGTACGTGAACAGATTTCGTTGACGAGGATGAAACAAAATTTTCCGTAATCATTAGCAATGCTAAAATGTTGTAATGAGAATTGAATACGCGTTATGTTGTTTACAAGTGAACGAATGGTATCTAACACGCAGCAGTGTTTGGTACATTATTGCAACTAGATATAGCCGACAGAAAAGCGGAATACTTTGGGCATGAACGCGACTTAAGGGCTGCAGTGATTCAGGCTTGATAAGAGCTTAAAAGCTTCATCTAGATAATAAAATGGGGGCAGTTTGAAGGAACTGTGGTGAAAATTCCTTTTTTTGTCTAGTAATGTCTTTAGTCTAGAATTCACTAACTAACGTCTAAATTCACTAACGATTTTCTGCTCACGATCCGCGGGTTCTCTGCGACTACGTGCCTTACACAGGCGTGCCTCTCTACGGCTTCAAGATGAGTGAAAACGAATCGCGATGATTGTTCCCGTGCCAGGCTTATTGAACGTTACTTTAGTTCTCTGCACAATAATTTGCAAATATACTCTTCGATAGTTTGCCGGTTGAGGTCCTCAGAGGTGTTTTAAAAACCATTCGCTGCTTTACCGAACATGTCTATGTCATCTGCGCACCGGCTGGTAAGGAAATATTCGCCGTGGATCTTCGACCATATCTTCCTCAATGCTAGCCTTCTGAATGATTATTATTAGCGCGCGGTTAATAACAGATATTACCCTCGTTTCCCGGTGGCGGCGGCCCCATTTTGTAAAACATTGCACGAGCTTAAAGTTGTGACCTTTGCGGTGTACAAGCGTGATCGTCGCATGATGTTGCACGCTGCATAAAATGAAAGTAAGCTGAGTTGTATTTTAACTGAATTAAATATGCACCGTTTCACTGAAGCTTCCCTTCACACGGATAGCAACATGAGCGTTGGATCCGTATAAGTTCGTTAACCGTTGATATACCATATACTATTGACTTTATAAACTGTTCATTCCGCGATCATTGAAGTTGCCCGTGTATTAGCCCCTACATCGCTATCGGGTGTTCAGAGCATCGGTTCGAAGGCCTTCTACGTAACGTTGTGAAATCAGTATAAGGTAGCTTGTAGTGACAATGTCCATAGCGTAAGGGGCGATAGGTTAGAAAAAGGAAGTGCGTGCTCAGCGATCCACCCGTAGCATCACCATTGACAAAACGATTAACCGTTGCGAACTTAAACATTTATCGACTTGAAGACGCGTTTAGCTCCTACTTGAAAGTTGGACGAATTGGTTGCAGCGCTCACACGACAACCATAGCTGATGACATAGCATTCGTTGTCGGTTAGGGCGCAAAATAAGGTAGGTGTATCCCGGAGGTCATGCAATCGAACGGGTGTGTTTGGGACGCTGGCCGACCTCGGAGGCAGTGTAATCAAATTTGCGTGGGTAGGCCCATTGAGATAACAATATCTCCTTGCAGTGTCTGAGGGTTATATCATGATGGCCTGCGAGTGTTCCCCTCTCAATGGATACTTTTACCAGCGCAAGCTAAGCCGGGATACTAAGAAAAGCCACAAGCCATAATCACTCTGTGCGCGCGCGCGCGCGCGCGTTTTTCTTTTTGTGTGTGTGTGTGTGTGTGTGTGTGTGTGTGTGTGTGTGTGTGTGTGTGTGTGTGTGTGTGTGTGTGTGTGTGTGTGTGTGTGTGTGTGTGTGTGTGTGTGCGTGTGTGTGTGTGTGTGTGTGTGTGTGTGTGCGTGCGCGCGCGTGTGTGCGCTCGCGCGGAGGGTCTTTAGAAAGACGAGATAATCAAGTTAGCTTCGTAAGAAAACAATACGCAAACAAATGTTCTGAAGGATCTCAGCGAAAGGCTGCAGGAAGCCCTACTGTTTCAATTGTTATAAGCGTTGTAATTACTGAAATGGTATTATAACGTTACTAAACGTAGCCGTATGTTGCAAAAGGACATCAACGCAGAAGTAGGCAAGAAATGCGCACACTATTCACATAATGAACGACAAATATGAAAAGGCAGCTGTGAATCTTAACTATTCAGTAATCAGACAAATAGTTGGGAAGCAGGTGGTGGGAACGCCATCGAGAATATGATGACGTCTTCTAATGGAGTCCCCTTTGAAACTGGGCCGCGACAAATAATCACCTACCCTGAATGATCTAATCAAGTAATGAGTAGCACTCCAGCATTCTTCTGTTCTTTTTCTTCACCAATAGATCTATTTCTATATTGCGCATGTACCTGTAGCCAGTGACACCGCCCCTCCTCTCTTCCCTGCTTTTATTATTTAATTTTATTTCACGAGTACTCGTAACGTTTGCTCCTTCGCATCGGCTGCTGTCGAGCTAACGCTCCGAATCTCAGGTGGACGCTCCCTATACTGTCCTCGTCAAGTGGCCTTCCTGGCTGCGCCACCTTTCGCCTGGTAGAGGAACCATTCATTTTACTTAGCCGCCAGCGTGTAGCGCTGCACACAAACGATCGCAATTCCCGTGCCAGAATCGTCTTTTTGTAGCCGCTCACCTCGCCTCCCCGCTTTGTGATGGATGCCTCCTTTTCACAAAAAGTCACGACCCTGGACGGCCCACTCGGAGATGGAATCTGGCTACCGCCGATTATCGGAGGAAAGGAAAAAAAAAAAGACCCGCTCGAAGGGAGCCAAGAGATGTATAATGTCGAATGTTGTTGGAAGGCGGTGCCTTCTTTTTTCTGCTCTTCGGCGCCTATGACGTCTCCAACAATCGTGACTGGACATGTGAGGTCTTCTTCTTCTCGGGCCAGTCCTCCGACACGAATCGCTGTCTTGTTGCAATAAGTTACTCCCTTTTTATTCTTTCTTTTTTCTTTCTTTTCTTACGTAGATATGTACTCGGGGCCCCTCCACAACACTGCTTGCGCGGAGTAGTCGCCTCCGTGTACCGTGAAATTGTGGACCTGCCGTAACAAGTGCAAGATTATTAACATTAGGTCGCAGTTTCTTTTTTCCCAACCTAGCGGCTTCGTCTAAGATTGGCGTGATCACTTTAAGGAGAAGAGAGAATTTATAATCGTTATTATTTGAATGCAGGTAGTGCCGACCACTAGATTGACGGGAAGTAACCGGGACCAATGCCCCCTCATGGGTACGTGCGATATGTTGAAGGCGACAACAACAACAAAACTACACTTCAACATGCCGGATACTGCCGAACTCGTGACAAGAAAAGCGTGCCCGTATCTGACACCTCCTTTGGAGTAAACCCAATGTGGAGTACTGTGTTAAATCTCTATCAAATTGCCCATCGCACTATATTTCCAGACACGAGCGATCAAACCTTTCCTTCCTGCCTCCCCTTTCTCTGCCATTCACAGTCCTTCTTGTGCTACTTACTGACCAGTTGCCGCCACCCAACTCGATCACTTACTCGTGACGCCTGCGGCAGAAAGGATATTCCACATCCGCCACCAAGGCTTGTGAGAGGTGGCGCCGGTTAACACTTCCACGGTTAGTTATGGTAGTAAAAAATCGCAAATACCCCAGAAAGTGGATGGTAAAATGGCGCCGCGGTCGCTCAACTTGTAAGAGCATCGCACGCGTAATACGAAAATGTTGGATCGTATCCCATGTGCAGTCAGTTGTCTTTTTACGCACTTTCAGTTGCAGTAATTTATCATTTCTTTAACTCAATTAGTAAGTACAAGTAATTCTCCCAATGGCGTCCTGGGTGTCTTTGTTTGTTGGCTTCTCATGATAAGATTAATAAAAATCAGACCCCTATATATATATACACACAGTTCGTGGCGTGTTCTCCTGACACATCTGCAAGGGTCTGAATTGACGACGTAATGGTAACATGGTTTTATGACACAGAGCCTCACACTCTGCCAAAGCAGTTGCCGTGGCACTCTGCCAAGGTGATGATGATGACTGACAGTTTCTATTAGCATTCGTATTGAGGCGAAGCAGCGACAAATGACCACCTAATCAATTTTTTTACTACATCTCGTCACATCAGCTTGTCAGCTAATCAAGTTTTACTACGTTTATTGCAGTATAGCATTTTGCCTATATCTCCTTGATCGTTTGTCTCTTCATTAGAACCTCCGTCTCTATATTGTAACTATGGCGATAACGACCCCTGCTTGATCGATGTCTTCTCTGTGTTTTTCCCATCAATATTCCAAATGTCTCTCACATATCTCCACCTCTCTCCACTTAATACTCCCATCTGCTTTGAATCGCATCGCTTCTGGGAGGTGGTCATTTTCTCTGTGATTTGCTGGGCGACAATCTTGGCATTCCATTGCAATGTGCCAAGACGACTTCGGACTTTTGCTGCAGTAGACACACGCCTCATCCTGCTGCGAATATTTGCTCCGGTATGTATTTGCTTACTCAAGGTGACCGCACCTTTAGCACCACCACCGAAAAGTAAGGGCGCCCCTTCGATGATTAACGAGTATACGTTCGGAAAGGAAGCGCATGAGTCACTAAAGGCGAATAGTCAGATATGGTGCCTTCATAGAGTTAACACAAAAAATACCAAAAAGAATACGCAGCTCTTATCCTGAGCTACGACGCATTTATGCCGCAATCCCAGAATTTCCTCCTCACTCTCTACACGACTTCAGAGATCTAGGCTGCGTGTGCTCTAGACCAACTGATTATTTATCGGTAAACAATGATGCAAACATATATATGTATAGTCTGGTACATTGAAACTGGTGACGTCACACTATGGTCCTGGCGCTGCAACCGGGCTGCGAAATTCAAGAGCAGAAAAGTTGGTCGCTGTTCCCGCCGCCGGCAGCCAAAATTGTCTTACCATATAAATGCATACAGAAACCTAGATGAATGTTTAGCTAAGAATACGATCTCTAGCTTTATGCTTTAGCGCACCCCTCTTTAATATATATACACGAACTCTGGCACATTGGAATTGCCAGCACTCTGTAAAGCTCACGCACGTTCCCTTTGAATCTGTTGGTCTTATACATGGCGTAAGCGACTACAATAATTTTAGGACAAGTGGTTTTCTGGTTTTTATACGTTCGACGGCTGAGGGAGTCTAGACACTTAAGTAAAAGATTATGACATCAATTCAGTAATCTAGCCGTATTTACTTGTCGAAATCCAGTGTTCAGTTTTATTCATGTATCTTTCTTTTTCCTTATTCAAATACATCCCTATAACTGAAGTGCCACTTGCTAGAAATTTAGCTCTTTAGGGGCCACACAATGCGCTGCTGCCAAATTTTTCAATGGGTCACATATTGAGACTCGAAAGTCACACCGCTTACCAGTGCCGCTGCTGTGGTCCCGTTGCGAACGCAGCTGCCCTTCACGCACAAAGGACGCGGGTTGGAATCCGAGCTTCGGCGCTCGTAGTTTCTTTTTACATCACCGTTAGCATCCGGTCGCACACTGCCTTGCACTGATGCAGCGACAATGGCACATATAACCGTCGTCGATCCGGTCCTGCGGCTTTTTCGTGTGCCACAACTTACGAAGGCACACACCGTCTTCGTATACGTCCAAGTTTTGAAAGTAAGAAATTTCTCGCGCGGGGCTGTAATCACCTGTAGAGTTTCTTTTCACCGCCCGTCTTTCCAGACTCTTTCACAGCCCGATCAAGCCTTCACCACTTGATCCAACACATCCGTTCACTCGACAGACAAATGCAACGGTGGCGACTTGTGTCTTAAGGTAGAGCATACTGCAAGCTGACTGCCGTGACCCCCTTAATTTTTGCTATCGTGAATGCGTTGGAGGCGCTCTATTCCCGCCTGTTCTTTTTTTTTCTTTTCAGCATCATTGATTAAAGTTCACACTATTATGTGTAGTTTGAGCAAATCAAAGCTTACGATGTGACGTCTCACTGAAGGCGTAGGAGGGCATTGCCCCATGCTTTATGTCGTCAGTGAAGGCATACGTCACTTTTCCACGTAGGGGAACGTTCGCAAGGCAAGTGCTCCAAATGCCATTTGCATATCCCAGAAGCCGTTTGTGAAGCGGTATCCTGCCGTCATTTCCTCGTTTCGCTTTGGTATTAGCGAAGGTCGTGCTTATCCATAACCTAAGAACGTATAGCAGTACTCCGACCCCTTACAAAAAATATTTCTCGGTTTTTCTACATTTCCACCCGTTACGTTTACGAGAATGATTCCGTTGTTCCTACATACGCTTTAAATATGTTCTCCGATCTATTGTCAAACTTCCAAAAAAAGGAGGAATATTTGCACAGAGATCTTGGTTTTAGGAGTTGAAACGTACCGACCAATCGGGCTACGTAGAAGTCGGGCTATATACAGCGGAAAAGATATATATATATATATATATATATATATATATATATATATATATATATATATATATATATATATATATATATATAGAGAGAGAGAGAGAGAGAGAGAGAGGGAGAGAGAGAGAGGGAGGGAGGGAGGGAGATAACTTTAGTGATACTGCAAAGTACTCAGAACCAGTAGTTCATTTTATTATTTTGGTGCTAACCCAGATGAAGACCTCTCCACCGGTCAAAGCTTAACTACTTGCTTTGTTTACCTCGTAGTAACGCTCAATTCCTTACATGTTGCAGCCTACCTTTCAAACGTATCTTAATGCGTGATATATATATATATATATATATATATATATATATATATATGCAATACATACAGATATCCTGCATCAAGATAAATTGGAGGAAATTGTTGTTCACCTCTATTGCGAGGCATAACTTACTTAGCATAGCATATATTTAATTAATAATTCATTTGTTGAGCTATCCATGACTGAGACATTATTATGGCATATCAAAAACACAACATAATCATTGCGTTAAGTTTACTCTACACAAATAAGCCTGTTGAGGCATCAAATCCAATGTGGTATAAATTATACGTTGTACATTACAGAGGTATATATCAGCGATCTTACTTTTGAACACGGGAGAGAAAGTTCTCAAGATTTGTCTAATACGTTCTTCAAATGAGTTTTTCTTTATCAGTCTATTTCCCGAAAGAAAAGAGGAGCTCAGTAAAAGAACTGCTGACTGGTGCCGTCGCCAGTATTTTGCGAAGTTATTCTTATTTTCGGGGAAATTTTTTTATTATAATCTTGGTAAAACGAGAAGAATGGTTTGTATGTGGTAGTCAGACATCGCAAGACCTTTCGCTGTGGCTTTCCTGACGTCCGTCTGCAATCAAACCAAGCCTGACAGAATCCACTGAGAGCCCCTGCGAGGCGACTGGGGGAATTGATTTCTTCTCTTGGAGGGCTTCGAGTTGGCCTAAATCTATCTAGTCATTTTCAGAGAAGGCGATACGCTACTGCTGAGCAACATTTACGACTTTGACGTAGAGGTTCTGTGAACAGCCTCCAACAGTGTCTCCTGAAGCTTCTCCTCAATTGTTCTCAGTACTTGTGTGCGACCTTTATTATTAGGGACATCCTTAACCTCCATCGGTTATAAATGATTGTAATGCACGTGATTTTCTTTCGCCTTGAAAAAGTGCCCTCCTCCCTCTTTTCTCTGTCTTTTTCGTTTTATCGCCGTCAAATGTATCGTCGAACATATATCTCGAGTTCTCTTGACGAAATTCCCAGTAACCTACCACTAGGCGGCCTGTAGATGAATGATACGTAGTCAGCCTGTACTTTCCGATCTTCTCTAACTTACGACAACGTATGTTTGCTGACGAACAAACACAAAGCATGCCAGGCGGTATGTTTATTTCATATTTGCATATGCCCTATTGCAATGCCACACTCCATTAGGCATTCTCACAGCGCGGGGCATCATGACCAGTCTATTTAGTGTCGTCTGCCGGAGAAAGGCCTGTCACAGAGATTTCCAGTCATCCCTGTTTTGCGTGGGTTTGTGTTCCTCGCTATTCTTGAAGATGTTCTAGTTTTAATAGCCGACCGTTTGCCGTGACGGCGCTTCGCGTTTGTTACCCTGATAGGAGGCAATCTACTGTGTTCTGTGCGAGTTGCACATCCTACCCAAACTCGAGTTCTATTTCTCGACGAGGCTACCAGCCAACTGCGTCTGTTTTGCAATGCATCTTGCGGTTTTCTTGTATTTTAACGGTACACCTGCCATGTACGTTGCAGCGATAGCTGTTGTTGGTTTCCTCCTTGGCTGCGTGGTTGCTGTGACGCCCGCCGGTGTCACAAGCAAAAAAGGATTAATAATAATAATAATAATAATAATAATAATAATAATAATAATAATAATAATAATAATAAAGGAAGAAAGTCAAGAAAAATTGAAAATATATTACCCAAAGAACATCGCTACACACTCGAAACTCGGGTAAATGCACACACGCACGTCCTTCAAGTGCACCCAGTACTGTGCAAGTTCTTGCGCAAGCGCGAGCAATTCTTACATAAGCTTCACTTTCACGATAAAATGATCTTGCAGACCGTGGGCTTCCGACATGGCGATCACACAGTCTATACTTTCAGAGGCTGTATAGACCGAACGATATATGAATAACATCTCACTGGCAGGAGCGGCAGTATCTTTAAACTGTAGAAACCCAGTTGAGTCTGGCGTGATGTCGATATCCTTTCTAGGCATACCCTATTCAAACCTAGTTAAACTGAGGAGGCTGCTTTGTGCCGTGTCCACGCGCCGAGACTGTTCTCTGTGCTGAGACCATGGATAATTGTTTTATGGACTGCAGAAATGCGACATGTTTCCTTTTTTGAAGGGGGCGGGGGGAGGGACGCTCTCCGAGGAATACTTTGAAAGGACTTTGCCGATGCTGCACAGCCGTAGAGAACACTGATTGTGGAGAGTACAATCCTGCCAGCAGCGCCCACGATTGGCTAACGCCCGCTCAACATCCGGGCACTGGATCGGACTGGCGTCCCCGCCTTCTTCGTGTGCTAGCAAGTCGCTTTCCAAGTTGCGGAAGCAGTCCTAAATTAAGTTTCTTCCTCTACAGGTAAGAGCTATGATGCTTGATGCATGAAGGGCTATGTGCGCTTCGTGTTCATAATGAATGTTCTTCTGGCGCTGAGCAGCTACGAGTCCAGAACTACGAGTCCCACCACCTGAAGGCGCAACTACCGCAAATAAATACGATTCACGCTTTCATTTCTCGAAATGAGATTACTCGCTCACACCCGCGAATGTTCGCTCCAACGTACACCGCACGAAACATTCTAAGGCTTACTTTAATATATTTTGCAGAGTATCGCGTTACTGGTTCGCTGTATCCGTGAAATTGCAACATCTTTTTTTTTCCTTTTTTGATCGTTCATTATGCGGAAGCTTCCTGTCAAGTTTCTTTGTTAGCTTTTCAAGTGTGAACACCATATCTGATACTACCGAAGGAATGCACTGATTATTAAGTATACAAAGGAAAACGAAATGTGGTTACGTAACAAGAGGAAAGCACGTACGTAATAAGCTGTCACGGCGCTTGCCAGAGAACCCTGAAACGTATAAATTGACCCCATAGTTTCAGGTATGTCGCGCATCGTGGGCCATACTTTGGGACGCGAAATCCCGTCACACGAGCTTGTAGTCAGTGTGCATTAATCATCTTCCCATTGTAACCGGCTATTCATTTTCAATTTCAGTGCACTTCTTCTTTGTCATCGTCATCATCTTTTACGTACACTGTAGGAAACCTCTCCATTCACTTTAAAGCACCGTGGCTGTTGTCGAGAGCTAAGAGCCGCGTGAAAATAGCTCGATCGGATCCAGGCAGACCGTTACTAGGCGACCTCTAACGAGTCACTGTTTCGAAGACATTGCGTGAAAATGAGTGCGCAACAATAGCCGTGAACAATGAAATACTTATACAAAGCTACGATTTTGCTTACAGTAATAAAAACGCGTTTTGGGCTAGGTATTGTAGCCGCCTCACTAATATTCACACTAGAAACAGCAGTTTGACTTAAGATTAAAACCAAGTAGGAACTACTCAGAAAGAGACCCAAGCTGCCAATCAAGTGTACAACGCATGTATAATAGCAATCACAAACTGTAGAGTACTATTATTGCAAAAATAAAAGATGTTTTCTTATGCATTTGTCATAATATTGCCGACTTCTAAATTATATGTAGGCCAAAGTACAGCTGGGAGCATCACGTGAAGGAACGTTGGATTCATATTCAAGGAATGACTCCTAACGGTGGCATACAGATTCCAGTATAACTTGTGAATCTAGCTTTCGTGCTAAACATCTGTGTTCTCGTGGAATATGTTATGTAGTTCTTTCACCGCGAGCCGCCGCGGTTTTTCGATTGTAAATTTGGGTTCTTCCTTATAGACTTATAAATCTACAAATTTATATAGAGTTATAAATTTACAAATTTGCAAGTGTCATTGAGGCCTACATCCAGCAAGAATGCTATAGGCACCTTAGAGGAGCGAAGTTCATTGTCAGGATGCTGCCACGGCCCAAGAACGTCCCACTGCTCAAGTCGCGCGTGTGGTGTCGCATGTGTATAGCGTTCCTCAAGAATGAATGTATGTATGTATGTATGTATGTATGTATGTATGTATGTATGTATGTATGTATGTATGTATGTATGTATGTATGTATGTATGTATGTATGTATGTATGTATGTAAAATCTTCAAAACCGCACTTCACCATTCTGCTGACCGGAAATGCATGCTGAAGTGTCCTTTTCTTTCGTCCATGCTCCTTTTCAGCTGATAAACCCCCACTACAGCACATTTTCCTCTCGCGCATGTCTGCTAGCTGATCCCTCTCCCCCGCCCCCCTCCCGCACTCATCCTGCGTGCCTTCTTTTTGTACCCCCTACTCACGTATATCGCTTCTGATGTACAGTAGCAAACCACGTGTTATCAGCTCTGGCTATCTCCCCCGCCTGTGGACTTCCACACCTCCCCCTTGCAAAGAATTTGAATCGATATCTGTGGCCTCCACGCCCACACCATCCACAGCCTCTCGCCTCGCGTGTCATGATCGCTGATTTTCTCGCAAAAGTGTAGGTGAGAAAGTACTTGAGAAGGAGAATGCCAACCTCCAGTATCATGAGCCTAATTACCTCTTTCACAGACGCATCTCAACTTGAAGCTCATGCTTGACTTGATCAAAAAGTGACGCCTGTTTTGAACGCACGGAAGGAAACGCAATGAGCGTCCTGGGCACGTTTATTCTAGGCGTCATTTAGATCAGCTTAAGCATGGGCTCCAAGTCAAGCTGCATTTCTGAATACGGCACTAAGTGACGAAGCACTAAGCCAGCGTTTCTATCAACCTCACATCATCTCATTCATGGCCATTCTTTGGCGGGTTGCTTCGTGCATTGATCGACTGTCTTAACCATCCTTTGGATTAGTGTTCTCACGCATTCATTCATACGTCCACGCACTTGGTCGTTTCTCAAACCTATTGCTTCTCACTTTATGCTAATTTGTTGGTGAAATTACTGACTCATCTGTTGAATGTCTGACTCTTTCATTCACGGAATCGCAGTCTTGCAGCTGGCCGAGTTGCCACGGTTACAATATGAGGACAAAGGCGACAATGTGTGGACGACAACTCCCCATGCTTACTTGTTCATTCATTCATTCATTCATTCATTCATTCATTCATTCATTCAGTCAGTCAGTCAGTCAGTCAGTCAGTCAGTCAGTCAGTCAGTCAGTCAGTCAGTCAGTCAGTCATCTGGACTGCTCAGAGGATACTGTTGCGTTGTGCACTGTTACGATTGGCGTATAACACGCCGGGCAAATAGGATGCTAAAAGACCATGCCTAATCGAAACGGAGGATGGATCCCTAATTTACCATGGTTGTCTCGAGTGGTTTCCGGTCTGGCAGGCTCCCCGCAGTGATTACAGGCCCCTTTGTGTGTGTGCGACTCAAGGGTAGAACCCTTTTCACAAACTGTGCTACTCTAGGGGAGCACCCTTTCCGCGAACCAAACAGGACCCTCGGGTTGCCGCCAGAGGAGGCAAGCACGTGAAACGTCGCCTAGGAGAAAGGATCAGCCGCCCATCCCCGACCAGACTCAGTGCAGATCACGTGACGCTGACGTGAGCAAGATCCCGCCTACGATTTTAGTGGGCCTATTTAAGCGACCCCGCAATGTATTTTTAATTCATTCATTCTCTTCTTCTATATCCTTCACTACCGTTGAATAAACAGTGCAAGTTTCGTACTAGAAATCGTCTCGTCCCTGCCTGGTCGCCATGGTCTACCGGACGCCTGCAGCCTGTCGACAACGCCACGCTACTCTGTAGTAACGCCGGTCGAGGTTTGAGTAACCGGCGTCGCAACAGCACACTATGCGCTGAACCTGTTCCGCAATGTGAGCCGCACCGAGATATTGATAGGCTGAGAGAGAGGGAGCGAGAGATACTGAAATTAAGAAACGAAAGCAACGCACTGTGTACTGGCGAAGCGCCTTGCCCGAGAGAGTGAACGGGGATGTCGTGGTAAGGCCCGGGCACGCGTAGGTGGATACAGCTGTGACCGCGTTGGCGCCGCCACCGGCCAGTGGCGTTTCCAGATCGCGCGTGCGCTCACTGTCAAGCCCGCTGCCGCCACAGCCAAAGCAGCTGACGACTGCGTCGCCCGCTAGGCCCGAGCACCCGTCTCTCCGACACTGACGTCGTGGTCGTCTCCCGATAAGCGAGCGATAGCCTGATACCCCCTCTCCCCCGCGCGTAGTACGTCGAGCCTGTGACGGACGTTTCCTCTTTGATACGAAGCTGGCTCGAGCGAGTAGCGACGCTGTAATTGCTACGACGGGAAGACGAGGCGGAACACCGATACCCTTCCAAACGCTCCCAGCGGCAGAAATTTCGAAGAGATAACTTTTGAAATTGGATTCACACGGGAGCATACGCCGTACGAGGGCTTTTGTCACGCTTTAATGTTCGGATACGAAGCAAACAGATGGTGAAGGCAGAGGAAGCGTAGGGGAAATTGAATGTCAGGGGAAAATGTAGAAATAATAAGGAAATGGCAAACGAAAGGGTGGACGAAACGACCATTTGCCACAGCTGGAAAATGATAAAAGGTTGAAAGGATGCTCATAAATCCGCCGCTATGGCCATGCGTGGCGTTGGCTGACACTCCCAGGGTTAATCTTGTACACGTACGTAAATACCCGGAAAAGTTCATGCTGGACTGCTGCCACCGGTAGCTTATAATGGTGAAGAGGCACGCGCAATCGTGTAGACGCGGGTTCGCCTCCCACCCTGGAGCAAGGTTTTTTTTTTATTTCGCCCACTTTTATTTCCAAGTTTACTTGGTATTTGTACATTTAATATAAAATTGGCAATTATTTTTTCCCTGCGATTACTCTCATTTAGTTGTCCGTTTGCTTCGCGTGGAATTTTAGACAACAGAAATCGAGCCCCTCGTTGCTTTCGTATTCTCGCTCAACAGTTATTGTAGTCAGGCGCGATTTTGTACACATATTTGATGCACATTGCCTTCGGTCCTTTTCAATATTAACTCGGTAGCGATATTCCGGGAAAATATCCATCGCGGATTGTGTATGAAGTTGGCTTAACCAACCGTCTTGTCATCAGGTTTCGGAAGGGCCCGCCATGGTATCTTAGTAGTTATGGCATTGCACATGATGAGCTCGAGGTCGCGCGTTCGATTCCTACCGGGACGGCCCCACCATTTCGTTGGGTGCGAAAGGCAAGAACGCTCGCTTACTTTACATTCAGTTGCCCGTTAAGGAGCCCCAGGCAATAGACGGAGTCCCGTGCTTCATAGTCCGATAGTGGTCTGGCAAGGCAAGCCCCAGAACATCATTAATTTGATTACACTTTTGGATTAAGAACATCACCATACTTCATTCGCGGCAACGGTGCAAAGGAACTGCGTACTCTGTATGGGCCGAGCACTTGTAGGGCATGTTTTCCAGAAAGTGCTTTCTTTGAATATTCTCTCGGTGGTGTACTTTTAGGTAATGTTTCTACCTATCGCCGGAGAGAAAGGTAATTCGTTGAGACCGGCCTTTTCAACGACCGATGCACGTATTGAGACAATGCATATAGCATCTCTGCTTGGCTTGGCGCAGTAGTTCTTCCAGCGTGATTTAGACGCACGTTCAGAAGGATGCGGACAAGGAAGATCAGCTTTTGATTTCAGCGCCGACAACTGGAAGCGCGCAACTTAGAACGCAGGGGACGTATTCTGAAACGTTCGCCGCCGCGAAAGTTTCGCCCTGGCCACGCCTCCGCCGTTGCGGCGCGCGCTGAATGGCTGCTTTGACAAAACCGGAAATTCACTTGCGCCACCTGAATTTCCGGTTTTGTCAAAGCAGCCATTCAGAGCGCGCCGCAACGGCGGAGGCGTGGCCAGGGCGAAACTTTCGCGGCGGCGAACGTTTCAGAATACGTCCCCTGTACACACACACACACACACACACACACACACACACACACACACATACATACATATATATATATATGTATATATATATATATATATATATATATATATATATATATATATATATATATATATATATATATATATATATATACGTTTGAATGAACCGTGTCAACAGGCGTGTGAGGTGAGGTCACTCACGCGGTGAAAGCAACAAAACGTGAACGACGCAAGCCCAGGAACCCTTCACGGGGATTCTCTCTGTCCTTCGCCGTATCGTCGCTTCAGATATCAGCTGTAAATAACTTCAGCGGCCCCTTGGCCCCTCCGGCCCCTCCGCAGCGGTCTGGAGTGTGACTGATATCGCCTTTACCCTTTGGGCACGCAACAAACAAACGAACGAACGAACGAATGCACGAACGAACGAACGAACGAACGAACGAACGAACGAACGAACGAACGAACGAACGAACGAACGAACGAACGAACGAACGAACGAATGAACGAACAAGCTGATATCAAGAGTCTAGGCACGCAGATTTATCGAATCGGTTCATCGTAAATTCAGCTTGTCAATATTAATGTATACCGTAAATTATCGAAATCGCAGACGCCTTCAGATAGGGCTTTTGTCTGGAACCTCGTATGGCTTCCCGTTTCTTTTACGCGGGCTTTCTTTTTTTCCCGAGGTACCACGTCACAGCGTTTTGCACTCGTGGCTTGTCGCTCAGCGGCAGAACGCCGGAGCCACCGAGATCACGTGCCGGTGTAGCAACCTTTCTCAGACCTCCTTGAGACGCTGCCTAGTTCAGCAGAAGCATGGAAGCGACGTGCCGAGGCGTTTCAGGCGCTAGCGTGAGGCTCCTCGCGGTAAGATAATGGATTTCACGAAAAGGCCTGCACCCGACGACAGTTGCTGCCGCGGTGCATCGTGACTAGAGTCTCAAGCCGAGATAACGTCGGATACGTCTTTCCGGGTTCTCTCGGCGCCATCTCAGTTCGCTTTCCTGTTATTACGCACTGATGAGTCTGCAGTTTACTTGGTTCACGAGGCGTTGACTGCCAAAATGCTTAGTTAGGCTGTTTCACATTGTTCATAAACGAAAAATGGTTTCCGACAAAAAAAAAGAACAAACGCTCCGGGTGCTTCTGCACTCGATTTCAAGCTAGATTCTACTTAGTCTGAAATAACTCTCTTCGAGATAAATTAGAATCAAAGGGCACGTAGGACATTTCCAGTTGCAGTGTTTTCCACGTGGACGAATTCACTTTTCCAGGTTCTCGCCGTCTGTCCCTCTGACAGCCGGCGTTGGCCATTCTTTGCAAATATGCGTGATGCCTTTCCTCCACGCAATCGCCCACCTGTGTTTCTTATGGGAAACCAGCCGTCACTGAAAAAATGCTGACACCGTCTGGCAATGATGTCACAGAAATGGCGTGGCATCTTGGTTGACAATCGGAACGCTTCCGTAACGACACTTGGTTTTACCCAATGTGCTCAGCCAATCCCTACACGTCTACGGCTGTGTTCGTACAAATGACACAAGTTCGGGCACGCCGGTGTATAGTCAGGTGGCCAGCTGGACGCAAATGGGCCTCCTGATGAGCGGTCAACTTGCCGGTACGAAATCGCAGATGGTGCTTCTGAAAACTGGGCCCGTATCCAGAAGAAAAGCCTCTTACAAGCTTAGAATTGCTCGCAGGGGAAAACTTCAACAAATCCTCATACCGGACGCATTCTTAGTGAAGGTGGTCTGGCCAGTGCTAAAAGCGCTGAAGAAAAAGCTTTGTGAATTCGGGTCCTGTTAGCTCCACTCGCTAGAGTGTGTCTAATGCAGCAAATTCTAGCGATTGACTCGCCGGCTCTGCTGGCTCCCAAGTTTCCTTCAGCGACTAACTCTGGTATCGCTGGTACTGTTAGATATACGCTATGCGTTAGTCGACCTTCATTGCTGAGAGCACCAGAAACGATTCCACAGTGATGACGTCGTTTTAATATCACCCAATGGTCACAGAAAGTGTGCTGCTTGTCATTACAGGGTCCAGAGCCGAGCAGCTGCAGCTAAATGTTGGAACTCTCGTTTGTTTGTCACATCTGCATCACTTCGTGTGCAGTTATCGTGTCACATAATAGTGTTATAAATGAGAAGAAAGGGGTTAACCGAGGGGCCCGATTTTATTAGTCGTATCATAAGAAGCCAACAAACACTGACGCCAAGGACAACATAGGGGAAATTACTTATGCTTAATAAATGTTTGTTACATAATTATTACAGAACCTGGTTTATTACATAACAAGGGTCTCGAATCCGGCAACATTGATGCCTTCAGGTAGCATGTGTGGGTTTATTGACCAGTTGTCTTCACCCAGAAGGATCACGTTCTCGTGACGCCTGCGGCAAAAAGGACGTTCCGCGTCCGCCGCCAAGGTCTGCGAGTGATGGCGCTGGCTAACACTCCCAGGGTTCTACTAGGACACTGGGAGTGTTACCCAAGAAAGTGGATGGAGAAACGGCGCCGCGGTAGCTCAACTGGTAGAGCATCGCACGCGAAATGCGAAGGTTGTCGGTTCGTTTCCCACCTGCGGCAAGTTGTTTTTTCATCAAGTTTAATTTCCTATAATTTACCGTTTCTTTATTTTATTTATTAAGCACAAGTGATTTCCCCTATGTTGTGCTTGGTGTCAGTGTTTGTTGGCCTCTCATGATATAATAGTGGTATGCGGCACTGGTTGCCTGGCAGGCTCCAACATCTTCTCAATGCATCGCTAATCAGTCTGTCTCATTCTTGTGACATGAAGTGATGCGCTATACCTAATCGCATAGGAGGGCACGAACAGTGAGTGCTCAGACACAAAACACGCCAATGGGCCCAGCAAAACAACTTGCTCGTTCCATCTTGTTCTCATCGCGCTAAAACATTCCCAAGTGATTGTGTATATTTTGGCACTACCTTCATCTACTAGTGCATCTTACACACTAGGCTGCGAAAAAAGTTTTACTGTAGTTTAACACTCTCGTGCCCTTTCGCCCACAGTATACAGCACGGGCAACTCACTTCACCTTTCCTTCAATTTCGCTTGAACTCTCCTCTCGTGAGATCGAACGACGTGGAATCTCCGTGACACTTAACCCGAACATGCCTTATATGTCTTGCTTTATTCCACAGATGGTGCAGGGGTGTTAACTAGTTGTGGCACTTCGAAAATGTGTCACCTTAATGCGTCTTCATTCCTAAGCATTCGATGCTTGCTCCTTAACAGACGTGCGTTTGATGAATAAATCGTGCCCAACCACAATGTCAAGGTTTAGAAAACAGAAAAACACGACCTGCGTTTTTTTTTTTCACCCTCACTTCCTCGGTGACCGCAACGTCTTCATCGTAGCGTTACCTGCCCAAGCGAATTTCCGTCGAATCCTTGACTATACGCATACGTTTGTAGGAGGAAGACACTATCTTTCTTGTTCGGGTTAATATCTCGCGGCGGCTGCGCCGCAGCGCCCGAACCTATCTGCGAGATGTCGCGCAAGATAAACCCGGCATCGTTCCAACGACTCCAGGAAGTGGCCCTGTCGAGGGTTAGCCAATGCTGGTCGTAGCATGCATGTTACATACGTTATCTTACACGCACACAGCTTCCGATCATCCGTGTCCTCACTCACGCACACACACACTGCCAGCTCTACCCGACCAAGGATTGAAAGGAACGCGACGAAGTCCTCGTCAAGGAGGGCCGGCGCTTACTACCAGTCGCAAAGGAGATCAAGAAAGGCAGGGGGGGGGGAGGGGGGCGTGCGGTGAATGGAACTGCTCGCTTCTTACTCAGGTCCGTATCAGCCGCGCTTGAGTTCTGCAAGCACAGGCACGCGTGTGTGGAAACCCCGAGCGCAAACAAGCAGAGTTGCAACTTCTCGAGGACCCTTCTCGCCCTTGGAAGATCGCCGCCGGCCAATGAGAGGCCCCCTGATGCTGCCGCCGCCGCCGGCGCCACTACCGACGACAAAGAACGTTGACAGCGGACGCTGGCGGAACGCGCGATCAAGGCTAACAAAAAAAAAAGGAAGGGGGGGCGGAACGCTGTCGTCGCCGACACGCAGCGACTCGGCTTGGCTTTGAGTCTCGGTGAGCGGCCGCATCTCGTTCGGTCGGCGTTTCGAAACTTTTCTTTTAATGCGACAGATTTCTTTGGCCCTACGCCCCAGTTTGGGTTTGCCAGTTGCTGGCCTGTTTACTGTATAGAAAAGAAAAAAAGTTATTCCAGTAACTGACGATACGGACACTGCGGGACATGATGGTACGACGACAATATAGCGCTAGTGTGGTACGATATCACTGTCTATCTGAGAAACTTGGTGTCACTAGGTGCCACTAGGTGCCACTAGGCGCCAATTGAAAGTACTAGCTAATTGACTCATATAACGCTTCTATGCTGATCAAATATGCCCACCTGCTATTCTAAGGAAAATACTTCCTACATAAAATCTGAACAGATAACATCAGCTCATGAGCATCTCTAGAGGCATTGACCTGTTAATGAAATGGTGAATTCAACGGATTCTTTGATTTAGCCCGTCAGTAAGTGACAATGGTTGTTTGCCCGTTCATGGCCAGACCTACCGTATGTACATGTACCACTACAATTCCTGCTATAAAACTCGTCAGACCAAACCGAAACAAAAGCAGTTACCTTGTATAGCATCAAACAGGCATCAGCAATAAGCAAAGCTTCGCCAACTTGGGAAGAAGTGACGAAGGACGGCAATACCAGCAGATTGATTTTGCCCATATTGATTTTGTTGAACAATATCAACACATTGATGGATGAAGTTTATTGGTCGCTGTATAGGCTTAAGGCTAGACATCATACTTTGGAACTTCCCGCCGCAAGCTTTGCGCCTGTACGTCAGTATGACCGAAAGGACCTCACAGTTGGGATAGCTAGTTCACTTCTGGCATAATGGCGCCACAGAAATTAAATGTAGACGGAGAAAGACACGGTGTGCACAAGCGCCAACTTTCAAGTCAACCTTCAGGAACAAATAGAATATACCACAGTAACACGCAACAGAACCTTATGCATTGCAGCCGATGGGTCAGTGTATGCACCCATTGTTGGTTGGTTGGTCGGTTGATCGTACGTGTTATGGCTTAACCCTCTACAAGGGATAGGCCATGAATCTTGGAGTAGTAGGGAGTAAAAGAGAGGATATTAAGGATATAATAATTATAGGCATTAACGAATAATCATCATAAAGGAACCTAATTGTCTGAAATATGTTTACATGGATTTTAAGGATATGGTAAACAGGTGCTATTAATATTACTGGACATATATGACGCGAGAAAAAAAAAAGAGAAATATTGCATGGCACTTTATCCCGCGTATAAAATTAAATACGGCATAACATACGCTCCGTTTGCAGCAATCTTGTCGATGACAGGATAGCACGGCGGCGGCGGGGCCAAGGCGCCTCGATTTTCCGTGTGCAGTCGAACCTCTTTATAACGCAGTTCTTTATAACGCACTTCGTTATAACGGGCGTGCACCGCACACCTCAAACCAGAACCGAGACAGAGTTAGTACGTAATTTTACAGGTCATATCGTTATATGTGGGTACTCGTTATAGTGGCGCTCGACTGTAGTTACTATAGCAGAACAGCCTAATACTATTACTCCCCAGTGCCCCTTGAAGGAGCTCTACATCACATATACACGGAAACGGAAAAATAACTTGATAAGCGTGTCACCTGCACCAAATTTGATTAGGTACGCTCCATTTGAAAGTAGAAGTCCAAGTTTACTCTGAATAGGAAGAACATCATTGATCTCGACTATCAATGGTTTAAAATTTCTGAAGAAGCGAATTTTCGTAAAACTGAACAACCGAGTTTAGACAGCTCTGTAACCCAGCAATAAATAAATACTACTCCATTCCACCCTGTGAAAGTGAATGTACAGCGAACTTGGTGCGGTCGTTAGACGACGTTACACAAGCACCACCGCCACGTGTGACGTAGGTCACGCGCATGTGCGGAAGCGCAGCACACATCCTCATTCTTCTGGGCCGTCGGCCAAACGCAAGTGCCTCATTGAACAAAATTTTTTGACGTTTAAAAGCAAATTGCGTCAGAAAATGCGTATACTACGACTTGCACACATGCTGCAGGCACGATAGCTTCGGATTGTTATTAGAATATACGAGAAAACATAATTCTGCTACTCGCAAACTCAAACCCCTTTTGCAGTTGCCGTTTTATGGGGAAACACGCCACGAAAAATCTCGACCATCTAGAGGCTATCAGCTTCGCTGTAAAAAGGTATCACAATTCTGTAAACTGCACTTACTCAGACATGTAAAGTGGACAAATTTGATGTTTTATAGACCGCTTCATGAAATATATCAGTAGTTTACCAATAAGGATTTTGCAAAACCTTCGGAAACGTGGTAGGAATTTCGCGTGTGCTATAAAATTACATTTCGCATTCGTCCACTCTAGATGCACTAACAGATACAGTTGACAAAAGTGCGATATCTGTTCTTGGCGTAGAGTTGCGAATTCGTAAACTTTCCTGCTTCTGTTTCTTTAACCTGCAATATCTGGCAATGTTCTTAAACTGCGTTTTTAAATCGACATTATGCCTAATCCATAGAATTCAGTCCGTATAACCTTCTTTTCTCTCTTAAATGCAACAAAATTCATTCAAGTTGGTTCAGCGGTTCTCTAGTCAGAGCACTTGTGTTTTTTTACATACATTTGAATACGGAAATTAGAATTTAGCACCGAGATAAGCCTTCCTCCAAAGGTAAAATACATCAACTCTCGTCTGCAGCTGCAGAAGACTCCTTAACGGGAATATTAACCGACTATACGCCTGTCGCCGAGGCACGTGCGTTGTCCAGACTCTGAGATAGAGATACAGCTGAGCACGCAACAGATGAGGGGCTGCGGAAGCCCTGTTGTCAGCTAGAACAGCGTCAGCGTCGGAGAACTGACGGGGCAACAGCCCCGTCACCTTCTCAGCCCTCGCGCTGCGTTCATATTTAAGGTCACGACGCATATCATCATTAAGGTGTTGTACGAAAGTGCAGAGCATGGAGTTCAGTGTTCAGGGTTTATTATGAAAACGACTAAGGGCTTCAAATTCTGCAGCCGGGATGTCTCTCTTTACGGCTATTGTCAGACGGATATAGTATGCCTACCCCTGCAAACGGAGTTAGGGCGTGTTGGGGATGACGCAACAAAAGCATGATTGTTCTACACGTCTTCGTTAAGTTCGTGCCTCCAGCTAAAAAAGGGTTCCGTCTTTAGCACGTGTTGATCGCCCGCATTACCAGCTTGGGCACACGTGTATACGAGCTTGAAGGCTGTTGCTATGGGAACAAAAATGGAGACGTGTTTCGCGAAGATGCACTGGGCGATTTCGTGCATTCTCGAGGACTGCCCACTCATTCAGGTACCGCGATACCACCGACGTCACAGCATATTATATCGTAGAAACACGCCGTTTTGCGCACACCAGCAGCGAGGGTTGCTAAAGGGACACTGCCGACTGAGGATCGACCTAATACCTACTGGGATTGCGTAAAACTCTCGCAAGAACCCACGGTCAATTTCCCAACCAGACAGGCAATTCTGTCGAAATGTTCAGCTTCAAGTATCTTTCTGCAACTTTAAATAGTCACCATCAGAGCAACCGCGAAGTGAGGGCATCGCTCCTGCATCACCCACATGCAACCTATAGTCGCCACAGGCCGGCACGCCACTTCCTATCCCCTTCCGGCAGGGGACGAGTAAGTTTCGACCAGTATAGTACCTGTTAAGGAACACCCGATAGTGACGTTTCTCAAAGAATTTCACCCATCTTTTTATAAACTTGTTCTTATTAGCTCACTCATTCGTTATTTCTTCCTTTTGTTTCTTAATATTTGTCACTAGTTCGGTCGTTATTTATCAGCCTGTTCACGTGTTTGATTGACAGGAGCACGCGCTGTAGGCGATTGTCACAGTGAAAATGCTGAAAGTCGTTGTCGGGCGGGAGACGGTGCGACAGGCCCTGCGCGTCTTCAGCCGCGACATCAAAGCTCGCGGAATCTCGGAAATCGTGAGCTGAGTGACACAGAACGAACAAACGAAAACACCAGACCGGTCCGAGGGAATGCCAGAAACGCAACCGCCTTCCCTACCCCGAGGCACACCTTTTCTTCTTCGTCATTGTCTATGCATAAAGCGAGCGTATACCCCTCCGAGGAAGCGCTCCTGCTGCCGCCGAAACAGTGGCCCGGGAGGTGGTTCACGTGCCCCAACGTCGGGAGTGGAATAGGGTCACGTGCGCGTGGAGACATAAAAGGGTGGAGAGGCGACTGCCCGCGCTGTTGTTTCTCGCGGCGGTGCCGCCGCCTGGGCGGATTGTTTATTTTACGACACCGTACGCGAACCGTCGGCGAACGCGTTACGCAAGCTGCGGGACTCGCGCTTGGAAGCTGCCAAGAACGAGGGTGAAGAACGGAGACAGTGGGGGTGGACGTATGGGGCGGGGGGGGGGGGAGGCGTAGGGGGTGGGGGTGGAGGGTAGGGGAAGTGCAGAAACCTTTAGCCTGCCTGTTTCGCGCAGAAGATCAAGAACAAGAGGAAGCCGGTCTGCTTGCTACTGCCGGGCGAACGACCCCCAGCCAGCAGACCATCCAAGGGGAATACGGGGCCAAGGCGCGGGGTGTAACATAACTGGCGAAAGTGAAAAAAGCTCTTCTTCCCGGCCCATTTCGACATGCCCGCCGCCGCCTTTCTGTGTCGTGTGTGTGTGTGTGTGTGTGTGTGTGTGTGTGTGTGTGTGTGTGTGTGTGTGTGTGTGTGTGTGTGTGTGTGTGTGTGTGTGTGTGTGTGTGTGCGCGTGTGCGTGCGTGCGTGCGTGCGCACGCGCACGACTGTGAGCCTCAGAGTCTCTTGTCGCTGCAGTTTCTTTGCCAGGAGAGTATACGTCATCAGTGTCGTGCGTGGAGTGGAAGTGCATCAGTTTTAACCGTTCGGCGAGGGCATTTGATCCAGTTAGGCGCGTTGACACTGTACCGGGGGAGCCAAACACTGGCAAACCTGAAAGCGCCGAAATACTTGGCAGCAGTCTTTATTGCATTATTTGCCCATCTATAACCCTCGCCAAATCCTCGCAGTATTTGCTGCAACGTTTCCCTTCTGTCCCTGTTCCTTTTTCGCTCGTGGGTAAGATGGACCACTCTATGCTCTGTCGACTCACCCTCCATCACATTCAGACAATTTCCCAACCCGACAGCTCCAGATGACAGCTTGGTACCAGCAACCGACGGCTCGAACAGAAACTAGTTGGCTGAGAAAGTTGCTGGGAACTGCACCAGATAACTGACTTTCCGACCTCTTCCACAGAACGTTTCGTCTATCTGTAGATTGCTTTGAAGGGCGCGCTATTGTGCAGTTGGACAATGTGGGTCAGTTATGTTTTCGACGTTGTCCGCCCTGCCGAGGGCTAGCTGGGTTCTTGGGACTATCTGCCGTACTTCCACTCCGTGTCGTGAGACTGGCGCATCGCCACACGTCGATATCCTTCCTTACCCCGTTCAAACTCCGGCCCCGTCGCGCGACCGGTCAAAGTCCTCGTCTCGGCATGCGCCACAAGTATACACGCCTTTTCCCAGTTCGCTGCAGCCGCCTTTGAAAATTGCGCCACGGGCACTATCCTCCAGTACGCCCAAACCTCCCTATAGGCTCTACCTGCGGACGCGGGTCAGTATCCTCTGGGATTCCGCCCTTTAGACGCTTTTCCTTCTCTCATACGACGTTCCCTTCTTTCGAGAAAAGAGAAAAGGGCTAGGGGATCTTTTGTTTAACGGATTACGCGAGCATGGCTGCCGTGGCAAGAAGGCCTGGCCATTTGCGAGTATATGGATGGGTTGTCGCTGATCCGACGTGCCGTTTCCGTCTCGGACGAAGTTGCGTGCAACACGAATGGCGGTGCTGGCGCGGCAGGGTATGGGCTCTGAACCGCTCTGACAAGCTGGCCGTCATGTCGCCAGTCCGATTGGCAACAATCACGTGGCTGTGTTCCTTTCCCCATAACTTGAAAACGCCGTCTTGCGAACCATCGGTTCGAGCATTGAAAAGCATTGCGAACCCGCAGCTGCGCCATTCTCGTGGCCCAGTAGTAAGCTCCACAGGGGCAGTCCGCAAGCCACGCGAGGCATATGTGTTAACTATCAATCAATCAATCAATCAATCAATCAATCAATCAATCAATCAATCAATCAATCAATCAATCAATCAATCAATCAATCAATCATTTTCCCATTATCAGTGTCGCCCCACCGACGTCGCTCTCTGAGGCCAATGTTGGGCAAGCGTTGTCCAGTCTAGAGCCAATGCGTCCCAACATCGAGCATATTACCACTGCATTCTCCGATACTAGGATTCACATTAAAGAATATGATCGAAAGTCTCCATTGGCCGAGGCTCACACGACGCCAAGCAAAACGCTTTTGTGCCTAAGCCCAAATAGTAATCCCAGACGATTCCTGAAATGAAGCAGCCAGCAGGAGATAGAAGCATGCAAATACCTTTGAGAGAAGTGATGACTGCAGATAGGCTTTGCTTGGCACCACACTCATTTTAAAGCACTCATCCTCTGCAGCGCACTTCAGAGACACCGTATATATTATTGAAGGCAGAACCTGGACGACGACATAGGTGGCGGGAGTAATACTTGATGTACTCTGACGAATTGTCAGAGCAGCCTCTAAGCCACTGATAGCATACTTATCCTTTCGTCTATCACCATCATCATCAGCAGCAGCTGTGGCAGCCTATTTTTATATTCTCTGCGGGACGGAGGCCTGTCCCAGGAATCTCCACTTACCCCTCTCCCCCGCTAGCTGATTCCAACTTGTGCATGAGAATTTTCTAATTTCACCATCCCACCTAATTTTCTGCCATCCACGACTGCGGTTCCTTTCCTTTGGCATCATTCTGTAGCCCTAACTCTAATGGTAAACTGGTTATCTGCCCTATGCTTCAAGTGGCCTGCCCAGCTCTTTTCTCTTAATGTCAACTAGAATATCGGCCACCCCCGTTTGCTCTCTGATCTACACCGGTCTTCCTGCCGCTTAATGTTACGCCTGCCATTTTTCCTTCTGTCGCTATTTGCGCGGTCCTTACCTTGTTCCGCAGCTTCGTTGTTAGACTCCAAATTTCTGATCCATATGTTAGCACCGGTAGAATTCAAAGATTGTACACTTTTCTTTTCAACGACAGTGGTAAGGGGGATCCCAGTCAGGATTTGTTTATGCCTGCCGTATGCACTCCAACCCATTTCTCTTCTTCTGTAAGTTTACTTCTGATGATCAGGGTTCCCGGTGAGCAATTCACCTAGATAAACGTACCACTACACAGACTCTAGGGGCCCTTCGTCTATTTCAAGGTTATTCCTCGAGACACCCGAAAAACTCCTTCCTATCAGAAGTTTTGCAACTGAAGCATGCCGTGTCGCAGTTGCTTAGTCAAACTGCGTATACTTGTGAAGTCGTTATTCTGTTGGTCTAGTTGCTTATTCGAAGCCGTTGCCATTTGTCACAAATCGCAATCACTGCTCAACGACGACTGTAAAGAGAGCAGCAGTCTTTCTTTGCTGTCGGCGAAAGGTGTAAGACAAGTACTAATGACGTAGAACGCAGTGCAGGTCACTCAAAGCCCGCGACAAACAGTTAGTATGTCATCAACGTTATTTTGTGGCCTGGGCCGGCATAACGTAAAACTATTCCAACGTATATACTTTGAAATCTGTGACTTCACACTGACGCACCAGTACTGTGATTCCAGCGCCAGTTTTCAATAAACGGTGCTCTCATAATAATATTTGGGGTTTCACGTGCCAAAACCACTTTCTGATTATGAGGCACGCCGTAGTGGAGGACTCCGGAAATTTTGACCACCTGGGGTTCTTTAACGTGCACCTAAATCTAAGCACACGGGTGTTTTCGCATTTCGTCCCCATCGAATTGCGGCCGCCGTGGCCGGGATTCGATCCCGCGACCTCGTGCTCAGCAGCCCAACACCATAGCCACTGAGCAACCACGGCGGGTAAAAAACGGTGCTCTCAGCTTTATTTTATCTTCTAATGATCACCTCATTTAGTGTTTTGTCTTTAGTGTCTCTTTAAGGCCCCAGGTTCCAGGACACTGAAATCAACGGGAACGTGCCTTCGCCCTTCTGTGTTTAGGTATAGCCGCATACATCTCTAGCATATGGTGCACGCTACTATTTGCACACTACGCAAGCCGAGCTACACGCTGAACGCCACGCAGGGAGCGCCAAAAAACAGGCATCGCCATCATGTGAGCAAGGTTCAACGAACGCATCACCCGTCGCCGCCGCCGCATCGGCCGCGGCGAGGCTATTGCACCAGGTGAGACGTGAAGACGCTCAGAGTCCAAAGAGGGCATGGCGAAAGGTTGGGCGTCGAATAGGTGGGAAGAGGACGGCGGAGGAAAGGTGGGCTGAGGGGGGCAACCCCCTCCGACGTGCCTCACTTTGCGCAACGAAGTCACCGAGTTGCGCGATTTAAGTAACGCTCCGTGTACGATACGGGACGAAGAGGGGGGAGGGTTGCGATTCGTGAGGCCCCGACGCTCTTCAATGCGTGTGCCCATAGTTCTCGAGCATGCTCTCTTCCGGGTCTGCGCAGACTGCCTTGTCTCGGACGCCGCGATGAAGAATGCGCTTGCCGCGCAGGTCTTGGGGAGCACCTCTCGCCTGTGGCGCCGCCAGTCAGCGGGCCTTCCCAGTGCGTCTTAATCCCTGTATTTATATCTGTGAGATGGCTGGAGAGAATGCGGGAGACTATGCGATTTGGGTAGCGACGACGCAAGATACCACCGGCACTAAAATGATGCCGGTTTTACATCACCATGATCTGCATACAGAGCAGAGGGCGGCAGAAAGTTAGGTGGGCGGATGAGATTAAGAAGTTTGCAGGGACAACATGACCACAATTAGTACATGACCGGGGTAGTTGGAAAAGTATGGGAGAGGCCTTTGCCCTGCAGTTGGCGTAACGAGGCTGCTGCTGCTGCTGCTGCTGCTGCTGCTGCTGCTGCTGCTGCTGCTGCTGCTGCTGCTGCTGATGATGATGATGATGATGATGATGATGATGATCTGTATACAACCCTCCTGGCCGATACTGGCTTAAAGCAACGCATATAATCCGGAAAGTAGATCAAAATTTCGACGCTTATAAATGCTCAGGTCGCAAGTGGTGTACTGCATGCAGCCCAGTACTATGCGACCTATTTATATGCGGCCCGCTTATAAGCGGCCCCATCCGCTGAGGATATGCATGGGGGCAATTTGAGAGAGCCGATTCCTCGCCAATTCAGACCATCAAAAATTTAGTTTCGCCGCGTTTTCTTTTTTTCTTTCTTTTTTTAGTCTTCGGAGTCATGAAGAGCATACAGCTGCAGAACGGATTAACGATTTTCAATTCCCCATTCTGGTTCGTCAGGTTTACAGAACGTGAAAGCCACGCGAGAATCACAAACAGATACGTTGGATATGACAACGTCAGCTATTCCATGCCTAGAATTACTTGGAAAGTACCCATTCAGGAACTGTGGTGATCGCAACTTTTACGCAATATGTATAATTCTGTTTTGTACTTGCAGTGCATTACATGTGTTGTGTGTTTTGACTGTTCCAAACATCTGACTTTATGTAAGCGTACATGGACTGAACTAATGCACAGAACTTTGCAACTCATGTACTGTTGGACTGTATATTTTTTTATTCATCCAGTGTTCTACTGAGTGCCATATTTCTTGCCGCTATTCTCCCTTTTTACGCAAATTTGGTTCTTTTGCCAAGTGACAAGGAGTAGCCGGTGCCACCATAAAGGCGCCAACCTCTCCTAATATTCATTTAAAAAAAAAAGCTTAAATGCCGGATCTAAAACATTGTCAAGAGACAATGATAGAAGTAAACCCGCTACATGATGTGCTTTTACCGAGAGCAAACGCACTGACGTCTACCTTCCAAATCGTTTTACTAAAATACCTTATGCACGATATTCAAACTGACAGCACAGGTACATATATTACCTTCGGGTTAAAAGAGAAATGTAAACGAAATTACTCCAGCCCGTGCTACTAAGTATAACGGTCATTGCAGCACAGGTACAGTCAAAAGGGTTTCAAGATATTTGCGACACATTTTAAACATATTTATTTTATATAAGTGGTTCTTATTTCAATACACAATCTTGGCGCACAATTGTGCACGCACCCAGTGCCTGAGTGGGTTAAGTCAGATCTTCGCTTAATTACAATTGTCGCTCTGATGTCATTAATGGCCATTTGCGGTTCCCTTTAACGAGCACCGAAAGCTGTATAGGAGAGTTTTTTGTATTACCTTCTCGTCGGAAAACGGCCAGCGCAGCCAAAAAAATGGAAAGCGGGACCTCGCCATCAAAATGGCGTCAACGTCATAAAATGAGGAAGACCACACGCTGTCGCCGAGCCGTTTCAATTTCATGGGGAAATGGGAGAGTGAGAGAGCTAGAGAAAGAGAGGGGGAACAAAGTGATAGCTGGCGTCGTTACTCAGATGGCAGTATTCAGTTTACTACCCCGTGCTGGGAAAGGAGGAAAAGGGAGAAGAAAATGCATATGACTGGGAGAAAGTACGGCACAACATAAGCCTGAAATAGGAAGAGAGAGAAAAGAAAGAAACCATGCGGGAAATGGATAAATGGGGAAAATGGGAAGTGGGACAGCCTGCCCATGACTTACGAACGAGGAGAATTTCGATGAAGAAAATCTAGGCTTAATAGTTTGCATAAGAGTTGGTTTGTAATCAAGACTATAGGTTATTGGAGCTCAAGCCTCGCGACAAAACACGGCAGTAGGTTGGAATTGAGTGGCACCCGTGTGGTCTGAAACGAAAACCGCGTCGCGAAGACATGGGTCACAAGCGCTGGTCACCGTCGCGTGTGTAACAAACAATGTGTCTCAAAGCGTTCTTCATTCAAATTTCTTTTTCTTACTTTCAGGACAGGAGGAAGAGTTTCTGCATCATTTTGAGGATTCAATTCAGGTAAGAAGTTCTGAACAAGACAGAATGTGAGAATGAGGCTTTAGATGCTAATTTACGCTATCTGCCGCTTGATATCAAAAAGGTTTGTATTTGACTGACGTATTGCCATTATAACTTAGAAGCGACAATGTGCGTAAGTTGGTGTTGTTGGACAGAGCAGTGTTGCGTTTCGCCTGCGACACGTGGTTTTGCCGGCGCGACTGCGGCGGGGCGGCAGACATTTTGGCCCGATCGTCGTCGCCGCAACACTCATCGCCAGGTGTTTCCAGGCGCGACTGCGGCGATGCGACCGCATAGGGATCATCCTCGCATTCCAGTCATTGTGCCCGAAACAGGCGATGCCAAAGCAGGGACCATCCTCTCATTCCAGTCATTGTGCCCGAAACAGGCGATGCCAAAGCAGGGACCATCCTCTCATTCCAGTCATTGTGCCCGAAACAGGCGATGCCAAAGCAGGGACCATCCTCTCATTACAGTCATTGTGCCCGACCGGCAGCGCTACAACAGGGTGCTACGAGATCGTGCTCGACAGGGTGCTACGAGATCGTGCTCGTCATGGTGCTACGGCATCGCTACGACAGTGTGCGTCACCATTAGCCCATTGTACATTCACGTGCTCGTCTTTTGAGGGGTTCCTTCTTGCCCTCAACTGCGAGAGTATAAAAACAGCTGCCCCCGGACGCAAAAAGGAGGGCTCCGATTTCTTCTGCTGAGTAAAGTGCTCTCCCGTCTCTCTACTTCGGTCAAACCTGACCACCAACTCTTTGCGATGTTAAAATAAACAAGTTGTTTCGTTGTTACCAGTCGACTCATGCTTTGCCGGGACCTTCGGATGCTTCCAGTTGTACCCCAGGCCGCCAGGCCAACGCTACCCTTGGGGCTTGCGACCCAGGTACAACCACGGGCGTCAGCGCCGAGTTCCCAACAGATCGTACCAGCAGTCCGATCCAAACATCTGGTTGGCAGCGGTGAGATCGCCTACGACTTCAAACAACTGTCTGCCAGCGGTGAGATCGCGACAACGGAGGCCAGCAGCGAAGAGATGCAGTTGACTGTATGCTGAGCAGCTCATCGACGATCCGGGAGCAGTGCAACGAGCCCTGTGTGACGACTGGTTGCCTGCAGCGGAACGACTGCGCGGAATTCCTGCCTGCGAGGTTTGGTGAGTGCGGGACTTTCTTCTTCTGAGCTTTGCCAGGCTTTTGTTAGTGTCAGAAACAGAGCTGGTAATTGTGGTTGTCGTTGCTGCCGGGTTAGTTTGCGGCAAGACAATAGTAAGCAGTAGAGAAAGCAGCATTCAGAGCAGCCATGGATTTGAAGTCGTTGCGCAAACCGAAATTGTTGGAGCTTGCAAGAGAGTTGGGTCTGGATGTCTCAGACAAACTAAGAAAACCTGAACTGCTAAAGGCTATTCTTGAGTTAGAGGCTGAGGATGACGAGCTGTCGGAATGCCTTGAGACTATTGAGGAGAGGTCAAAAAGACAGGAGCGCGAACTTAAAGAACAGAAAGAAAAAGAAGAGCGTGAACTTAAAGAACAGAAAGAAAAAGAAGAGCGCGAACACGCTTTGGAAATGAAGCGTCTCGAGGTAGGGATGGAACGCGCTCGTAATGGAAGTCAGGCACACGGTGCAGGAGAACGAGTATTGTTCAAAATGACTGACCTGATGCGGCCGTTTAAGCTTGGAGAGGACATTGGTTTGTTCCTGGTTAACTTTGAGCGAACGTGCGAGAAGCAGGGGTTCTCTCGGGAAACGTGGCCACAGCGCTTGCTCACTTTGTTACCCGGCGAGGCGGCCGACGTAGTCGCTCGCTTGGATAGAGAGGAGGCAGAGGATTTCGACAAAGTAAAATCGAGTCTGCTAAAAAAGTACCGGCTGTCTGCGGAGGCGTTCCGTCGGAAGTTTCGGGAAAATGAGAAAGGCAAAAGTGAGTCATATACAGAGTTTGCGTATAGGCTTATGTCGAACATGCAGGAGTGGCTCAAAGAAGAGAAAGCGTTTGGTGACCACGATAAAGTTCTGCAGTGTTTCGGGCTAGAACAGTTTTATAGTCGGTTACCTGAGAACGTGCGATACTGGGTCTTGGATAGGCCAGACGTTTGTACGGTGGCTAGAGCCGCTGAGCTAGCCGAGGAGTTTGTGACGCGTCGAGCTCGCGGAGCTAAGGACGGTCAAAAGGGTGAATTTGGCTCGAAGTTTGAGAGGCCGAAGTTCACACCCATGAGATTTAAGGGGGACACGCGTAGTGAGGATGCGAGTGAAAGCAGTCCGACCAAACGTAAAGAGACGGCGGCAGCCAAACGCAGAAAGCGGTTCGAGATGAGGCGAGCGGGCGTTTGTTATACGTGCCAGAAGCCGGGTCACTTTTCGGCGCAGTGTCCGGAAACAACACCAAAAGTTGTGTTTTTTTCAATAGGCAGCACTGACGAGAACATGAAGCTTCTCGAGCCTTACATGCGAGACCTCCTCGTGAACGGGAAAGAGTGCCGAGTGCTTCGCGATTCCGCAGCTACGATGGATGTAGTTCACCCATCTTACGTAGAACCCCATATGTTCACGGGCGAGTGCGCATGGATCAAGCAAGCCGTGGAAGCTCATAGCGTGTGTCTGCCGGTAGCAAAAGTGCTTATTGAAGGACCTTTCGGAGCGCTTGAGACGGAGGCGGCAGTGTCATCTATGCTGCCCCCCCAGTACCCGTACCTATTTTCAAACAGGTCCGATCACCTCCTGCGCGAGAAGGGGCTTTTGTTTGGTGAAGCTAGTGTTCAGGCCTTAACCAGATCGAAGGTTCGGGAGCTCGCTGCAAAGGCGGTAGTTGCGGGGCCGACGTTATCCAACAACGAAAAAGGGTCAGAGGCGCAGCAAGCTGATATGCCGAGCACGCCCGAACTGAATAAACTAGAGTCTGTAACGTTAAAGGCGCCAGATACTGGAGAGGAAACGCCCGACGCGGGAAAGTTAGAAGAGCTATCTACTGATTTGCTCATCGCGCCTACGTCAGACGGACTTGATAGGTTGCTAAAAGTCAGCCGGACGGCTTTGATAGCCGAGCAAAAAAAAAGGATGGCAGCCTGGAAAACGTGCGCTGCAATGTCAAAGAAGGTATCGCCAGGAAAACTGCGCGTTTTGTGGAAAGGGGTGGAGTCCTGTACCGGAAGTATCTAGACCGCCGAGGAGTGGAGTTCGATCAGCTGGTCGTGCCTCAATGCTATCGTCAGGATCTGTTGCGCTTGTCACACGGGGGTTCGTGGTCCGGACACCTAGGAGTTAAGAAAACTAAGGACCGTCTCTTGCAAGAGTACTATTGGCCAGGGTGTTTTCGGGACGCAGACCATTTCGTGAGGACATGTGACACTTGTCAGCGGGTGGGCAAACCAGGGGACAAATCGAGGGCGCCGTTGAAATTGGTACCTATCATTACGGAGCCTTTTAGACGGCTCGTTATTGATACTGTGGGACCTCTGCCGGTAACAGCCACGGGGTACAGACACATTTTGACTGTGATCTGCCCAGCGACAAAGTTCCCTGAGGCAGTGCCGCTTAAAGAACTCAGCTCAGTTGAGATAGTTAATGCACTACTGTCCATATTTGCGCGAGTTGGTTTTCCTGCAGAAATTCAATCAGATCAGGGCACAGTGTTTACTAGCGCTTTGACGACAACTTTTCTCGAAAGGTGTGGGGTAAAGCTGCTACACAGCTCAGTGTACCACCCACAGTCGAATTCCGTTGAGAAGCTCCACTCCGTCATGAAGCGCGTGTTGAGAGCGTTGTGTTTTGAACATCGAACTGACTGGGAGCTGTGTTTGCCTGGGGTGATGTTTGCGTTAAGAACCGCGCCGCATGCGGCTACGGGGTTTTCGCCAGCTGAACTGGTGTACGGTCGCTCGCTTCGATCTCCGCTTCGCATGCTTCGAGAATCGTGGGAAGGTAGGGGCGACGACCCAGTCGTGGTGGAGTACGTGCTTAAGCTCCTCGAACGCTTAAGAAGGGCACAGGAGTTGTCAGGTGAAGCAATGACAAAGGCCCAGCAGAGGGCCAAGGTTTATTATGATCGGACAGCCAGGGCCCGTCGTTTTGAGGTTGGCGATGAGGTCATGATATTGCGCACATCGCTAAACAACAAACTAGACGTGCAGTGGGAGGGCCCAGCGCGAATTGTTCAGAAACTGTCGGACGTTAACTACGTGGTAAGTCTGCCAGGAAAGCGGAAAGCACAGCAAGTTTACCACTGTAATCTGCTCAAACCTTATAGACAAAGGGAAGCCGTGGTGTGCATGATGGTAAACGTTCCTGAAGAGCTTCCGGTCGAGCTTCCGGGACTAGGCTCAGTGACGAACAGGGAAGACACCGGTCAAGTCATTAGTGACCTTATCAGTAAAGCACCGCTGTCGCCTGAGCAGAAAACCGAACTACACCAGCTATTACAAGAGTTTCAAGGTCTGTTCTCTGAGAGGCCTGGTAGGACTTCGGTACTTACTCATGATATAGAACTTACCTCCCCAGAGCCAGTACGATCCAAGGCGTATCGGGTGTCACCCCGCCAGAGCGATATTATGGAGGCTGAGGTAAAGAAAATGCTACAGCTCGGTGTTATTGAGGCAGGTGAGAGTGATTATACCTCCCCTTTGATTTTAGTTGAGGTACCGGGCAAGGAACCTCGTCCTTGCGTCGACTACCGCAGGCTTAATTCCATCACTAAGGATCAAATTTATCCGATCCCTAACATCGAGGAGCGCCTTGAGAAAGTTAGTAGCGCTCAGTTTATTTCCACCCTAGATCTTGTCAGGGGTTATTGGCAGGTTCCACTTACAGAAGAGGCTAGTAGGTATGCGGCGTTCATTTCACCAATGGGAACATTCCGTCCTAAAGTGTTGAGTTTTGGTTTGAAGAACGCGCCACACTGTTTTTCAAGTCTCATGGATAAAGTGTTGCGGGGACAGCAAGAATTCGCTTTACCGTATCTAGACGACGTAGCGATATTCTCCGCATCCTGGTCTGAGCATATGGCACACTTGCGGGCAGTGCTAACCCGCCTGCGCGAAGCGGGCTTGACAGTCAAGGCTCCTAAGTGCCAGTTAGCACAGGCCGAGGTTGTCTACCTCGGTCACGTGATTGGTCAGGGTCGTCGCCGCCCCTCTGAAATAAAAGTGGCCGCTGTGCGAGACTTTCCGCAACCGCGCACAAAAACCGATATTCGGTCGTTCTTGGGTGTCGCCGGCTACTATCAGAGGTACATCCCTAGGTACTCTGATATCGCGGCTCCCCTGACGGATGCTCTAAGAAAGACAGAGCCTCAAACAGTCGTCTGGGACGAGACAAAGGAAAGAGCTTTTAGCGCCCTAAAGAGTGCCCTAACAAGCCAGCCTGTGCTACGATCGCCAGACTATACAAAAGGGTTCATTGTTCAGTGCGATGCTAGTGAGCGAGGCATGGGCGTTGTACTGTGCCAACGGGAAAATGGAGAAGTAGAACACCCCGTCCTGTATGCTAGTCGTAAGCTGACCAGTCGTGAGCAGGCGTATAGCGCCACCGAGAAAGAGTGTGCGTGTCTCGTGTGGGCCGTTCAGAAATTGTCATGCTATCTAGCCGGCTCGAGGTTTATCAGTGAGACGGATCACTGCCCTCTCCAATGGCTGCAGACCATCTCTTCCAAAAATGGCCGCCTCCTGCGCTGGAGCCTCGCTTTACAACAATATTCCTTTGAGGTGCGTTACAAAAAGGGGAGTCTCAACGGTAACGCCGATGGCTTAAGTCGAAGCCCCTAACGTAGGAATCAGCCTCAAAATTGTTGGTTACTGATGTTTTTCTTCCTGAGGCAGGATTTTTTTTAACATATTGCTTTTGTTTAGTGTTTCAAAGTGATGATATGCTTTCTAGTGCAATTTTTCAATTTGTGGACGCGTTCTGAGTGATGCTTGACTACTGTAAGGAACTAGGCAGTGGTATAAAAAGGGGAAAGAGCCTGGCAGGGCTTAGTGAGGGTTGGGCCGTGCTTGCTGACTGAGCGGTTGAGTTTCAGCGTAGTTCTAACGCTTGCCGGGAACGAGAACAAAAATGTGAACTCTCCCGAAGTCACTTTGCAGTGTCCCGTGCGAACCTGAACTAGAGAACGAGGCCTTCTCTGTGCGCTGCGCTCGAGAAACGTCGAGGGACGCCCGACTTCGGTTATGAGCATCATCGAGCGACTTCCCTCCGGACAGCGGATGCAGTCCCCTGTCCATCGGGATCTCCTTCCCCCGGCGGGGCGGTCTGTTGCGTTTCGCCTGCGACACGTGGTTTTGCCGGCGCGACTGCGGCGGGGCGGCAGACATTTTGGCCCGATCGTCGTCGCCGCAACACTCATCGCCAGGTGTTTCCAGGCGCGACTGCGGCGATGCGACCGCATAGGGATCATCCTCGCATTCCAGTCATTGTGCCCGAAACAGGCGATGCCAAAGCAGGGACCATCCTCTCATTCCAGTCATTGTGCCCGAAACAGGCGATGCCAAAGCAGGGACCATCCTCTCATTCCAGTCATTGTGCCCGAAACAGGCGATGCCAAAGCAGGGACCATCCTCTCATTACAGTCATTGTGCCCGACCGGCAGCGCTACAACAGGGTGCTACGAGATCGTGCTCGACAGGGTGCTACGAGATCGTGCTCGTCATGGTGCTACGGCATCGCTACGACAGTGTGCGTCACCATTAGCCCATTGTACATTCACGTGCTCGTCTTTTGAGGGGTTCCTTCTTGCCCTCAACTGCGAGAGTATAAAAACAGCTGCCCCCGGACGCAAAAAGGAGGGCTCCGATTTCTTCTGCTGAGTAAAGTGCTCTCCCGTCTCTCTACTTCGGTCAAACCTGACCACCAACTCTTTGCGATGTTAAAATAAACAAGTTGTTTCGTTGTTACCAGTCGACTCATGCTTTGCCGGGACCTTCGGATGCTTCCAGTTGTACCCCAGGCCGCCAGGCCAACGCTACCCTTGGGGCTTGCGACCCAGGTACAACCACGGGCGTCAGCGCCGAGTTCCCAACAGATCGTACCAGCAGTCCGATCCAAACAGCAGACAACGACCATGCATTCGAACTGTGGAGGCGTGCTTAAAATCTAATCACCATTACATTCAATGATTTCTATTTCCGAATTGATGCAACTTCATCGTTTAGCTAAAACGGGACACTCCAAATTGCTCGAGCGTAGCCACTGACAAGGCAACGGCGTTATCCTCGCTCATGTATACATGCAGTGAAAACATGAACGAAGGGGCAGACATTGAACTGGACTTGCGATTTGACTGCAGAACATTTAAACTGTGCCTTGGCGCCCTTGCTGGTCATGAAGAACTGACCTTTTCGATAACAGGCAATTACGCACGAATTATACTATATGCTCACGAAAAATACGATCACTGCATGGGAGAATATGAGCTGTTTTAAATGTCGCTGTACGAGCGTCTCCTGACAGCTGTTTTATTTTTACATGTGTTGTTAAAAGAGCTACCCGTAGTGCCTCTGAATGACGTGCATAAAGTTCGAGAGGCATTTTACGGCCCAAATTTTGAGCACGTTCGCTGAAAATCACGCTAGGAGCAAATAAATGGAGATGGGGGGACCAGCCACGCTTACAATACATCTCGACTCTGCGACCTATATCGAAAGTCGTCGAAGTCTCCCCAGCTCATTATCAGCAATGCCGCCGAGGAGCCTGCCTGTGCTGACAGTAACGTCATTCGAGGAGCGAATGGAATGAAATTTGCGGAGTGACTGGCGCGGTTGGAAAAGGGGGCGCTGCAGAACCCAAAGCCACGTCTGACGCTTCAGCGGCAACAACGCATCGCGGTAGTAGTCGCTCATACTGTGTGGCATGCTCCGCCGGGAGATGCGGTGTCTGCAGCCTCCTTTGATCCGCGGGTTCCTTGTCGTTTACCAACGTGTTCCGCCTTTTGTTTCTCTTCGCGGCTCCTCCATCGGCTTCCCGTCCGTGAGCCAGCTGTTGCCGACGCACGCCGACTTCTTTGTGGGGGGGCGCCCGCGGCGCCGACGCAAGGAGACGACACCGAGCGACCCCTAGCGGACAGTGTAGCAAGTGCGCCGAGGCGGTATCGCTTTTCACGGCCGTTGTCAAGGGACTCGGGACGAGGCATCGCGATTCGTTCATTAACCCAAAGCCTCGCCGGAGGAGGGCCTTCGCTTATGTCGCGGGACCGCGTTTCCCACGCGCTTGGTGCGCGTATACGTGCGTGCGTGTGTCTGCGCGTGCGTATATGTGTTGCGTGCGTGCGCGCTCTAACGGGTGACGCCAGGCGCGAGCCGACGACGATGCGTCGCTGTACGCCGGCGAAGACACGTAGACAAAAGAGCGGCTCGCAGGCGTCTGTCGTGTGCGCGCGTACAAATTTTTCCAGTGTTTACAGAGTTGCGACAGCAGTTATACATAGGCGAGCATCGCCCGCTCTTTTCTTTCTTTCCCCGGCAGCTCGAAATGTCGATCGCCGAAATCGGGGCGAATGAAGGTCACTGAGCCACACAGCCGCCCCAGCGAGCGCTGGGAAAGTGGGGCTGCTGGGATGACCAGACGCTGCCTCGTCGTTGAACTCATTCCTTCTCTTTGCCTCTTATCTCTGCTTCGGGTTACCGAAGCTTTTACGTCCCCAATGTGAAGATAAGTGACTGGTTCTGGAAACGCTCGTTGTAACTCTGATCTGGAGCAGATGACGTATGGAAAAAAGGAGGTTATGGAGCGTTCGCGTGACGTCGCATAACGATGTAGTCTTGTCCTATCAACAGCTTCCAATGCGCTGCTGGAGACAAGCGAAGAGCGATAAGGCGTACCTTTTCACCGTGCTGACTGTGCAACAGTGTGGCTTCAATGCACACATGCTTTAATGCCTTGGTGGTTCGCGCTGTTGTCAGGAGTATTAGATACGGACTGAAAGTTTTGAATGTGGAAGCCGGACACGAGACATCTCCTAGACGTATTGTTTAGCACCTGTTATCAAGGACTAAGCCAGATTAACATATATATATATATATATATATATATATATATATATATATATATATATATATATATATATATATATATATATATATATGTATATATATATATATAAGAAATTAGCTAGTCTAGATCATTCACCGTTAAAATTGATGATGTCACAGTGAGCTGGTTCGGTAAGCTTCCAAACTGACGTCGCGGCGCTGTCACACCGGCCTCTTCTGTTCTAGCTCACGAGGCTTCTCGCGCCTAGAGTGGCTTTTGTTGACATTGTGGAAGGGTAATTCACTAATGCACCTCGAATAATCTTCGTTCATGTCCCTTCAACTGTCGTGGCAGTGAAAAAAAAAGAACAGGCGATCGGAACGCAATGGTACCGGCCACTGCGTCACTCAAATGTCTCACATTCGGGGCCGCAAGAACGCATACGACGCCCACGCCACTTTGTAACCACGCCGCCATCGGACAGGCTGCGGGTGAAAGAATATCGTTCTCCGTAAAGTACGGCACGTCGTCTTCCTCAGAGGTCACGGTGCCAGCAGTCTCGTTCGCATACACACACACAGCCAATCTCGTGGAAACTTTCTCCCTTATAGAAAGCAGTCGGGCAACTGAGCCAAAGTGATCAATGAGACAATTAAAGCGCGCCAGAAAAAAAGAAATGAAAAGAAGTGAAGGAAGACAACGTTGCTGCTGCTGCTTGTAGCACGTCGTATGTATAGCTGAGTGGGCGTAGAGAGGGGTGCCCGGCAAACTGGCGCTCTCGCAACCATTGCGTTTATGCCGCCCCCCCCCCCCCCCCGTTTCGAGCCAACGGTTTTTTTTTCTGTTTTGCTACGATGCATAAATACTCTCCGGCGAAGGCGGTCCCAGCTTCTCATTGCGCCTGCGCGATCCGCCGCCGTTGGCGCTCGCCGCTTGGTAAATGCGTGCAGCAATGTACGCATTTGTGAAGCATGTGTCCGCAAGTTTTCTTTTTTTTCTTGCTTGTTTTTCACACACACACACACGCCATGACGAACCTTTTGGAAGACGTATTTAATGTTTTCGGCTGGTGTACAAGCCTCCGTCAGAGTGCAGCACAACTCTGGCCTGTACTCTGACGAAGGCTGGTCCACCAGCCGAAAAAGTTAAGCAAATACGTCTTCCAAAAGGTTCGTCTTCTCTTTCCTGCGTATACATATACACACAACCCAGCCTTACTCTACTAACATACATAGTTTTCAGGATAAGGATTTAAATATTTTATATCATCTCATTTAAGAATTCAAAATCAGTATTTACCGCCCCAAAACTTCCATTTCATTTCGTAGTAAACGTATCCCTGCGAGATAAATCTTAGCACAGCAATGTTATATTTCATTCACTACAATTACATGACTTATTATGCAGCGCATAACGTAACATCGTTCAGCTGCATACTATATCTGCTGAATTACGTGGGACATCGTCGCGTCCAAGAGCAACGCTTCGGAATCAATAAGCAGCGAAGCAAGTTGGAAAAAAAAAACGAAATCCCCCGTGGCAAGTGAGCGAGAGCAAGTTCATGGTTTGCGTCAGTGTTTCTTGAACTTTTCCAGCACGTGACACATTTTAGCAGTGCACCCAGCCTTTCGTATGACTTGTAGGCCTTCTGAAAACTTGATTTTTTTTTTCATGACGCACATAAATTTACATTTTAGTTTATTTACAAGACATTAACCATAGCAGAGAGAGCTACAAAAGATTCTTGATGTTTCTTATTTAACAAGAATTGGTTTAATCTTGTACTTTATTGAGAAGAATGTAGTCTAGCCCTTGAGTCCCGGACATTTAAATGCGATAGCATTTCGTTGGCTCAATCCCAGGGCAAAATTTCCTCATCTCGCACCGATAAACGGACCGCGAAGAGGCAAGTGGATAGGTTTGAAGCTTGAGGACAAAGCTTGGCCGAAATACGAAAACATCCGTGTACTTAGATTTAGGTGCACGTTAAAGAACCCTAGGTGGTCCAAATTTCCGGAGTCCCCCGCTACGGCGTGCCTCATAATGAGAAAGTGATGTTGGCACGTAAAACCCCATAATTTTTTTAAAGTTTCCTGCGAGGCATTGACATCATTGGCGACAGTTATAGCTGGATCTCTCCATGGCCCCCAGGAAAAAGAAGGCTCATGACACATTTGTGGATCATGAACCGAAGTTTAAGAGAGGACGAGGAAATTTTTCATTTTTTTGTCAGGTGCTGGAGTTCTTCGAATTATCGGGTTATTTCTTCTGCCAGGTGGCGTGAGGTGACCGTACAAGCCACTGACTTTCGGTGGTCTCCAAAGCTCAGCTGTCGGTCCGCGAGCTGCACTGCGGTATCCGAGCTGGCCACCGCTACCTCCCAGTGCGAAGTGCTATTAAGTTGGAGTACCGCCCAGGGCTTTAGCCCCGGATCAGTTTCTCAATATGTGTGTCAGGTCTGCCTCATGGATGTCGCAGTTTTTGCATTTACTTTTTTAGAAACACTGCTTTACGTGTAGTTTATGAAACGCTGCTTTATGTATTAAACAAAAAGGAAGGGGATTAACCGAGGGGCCCGATTTTTCATAAGATTTTTCATATCATAAAGAGCCAACAAACAGTGACACCAAGGATAGACCTTGGCGGCGGACGTTCCACGTCCGCCGCCAAGGTGTGTCCGACAACGTCCGACTTCACGAAATCGGAAGGTTGTGGGTTTGGTCCCCACCTGCGGCAAGTTGTTTTTTCATCCACTTTCATTTCCATTAATTTCGCGTTTCTTTATTTCATTTATTAAGCACGAGTAATTTCCCCTACGTTGTCCTTGGTGTCAGTGTTTGTTGTCTTCTTATGATATGCTTTACGTATCATCGTTCAAAGAAGCGCTACTGCACGCAACTGTAGCGCAGCGCACCTGTTCTACGGGGCGCAGCCGCCGCTATACAACAGCAGCAGCAGCAGTGTCGGGCGTCAAGGTGGGCCGCCTCCGAGTTATATATCGTCCGTGCACGCCTTCAGACCGAAGGCCTTCCCTGGTAATAGCGAACCGGAACTCGTGGAGACGGCAACGGTCGACGGTGGCGGCGGCATCGAACGTGTACGCGGTCGGCGCGAATGCGGGCCGACGACTCGAACCCTTCTTTCCCGATGGCGGAGGCACGATGCGTTTCCGACAGCCACTCGTTGTGGCCAACCGCGCGACCCGCGGTTCCTGCGAATGTAGGCCGAAGATGTTCGGGGACAGGCCGCAAGCATGTATAGGTCCATGTATGTATAGGTATGTATAGGTATAGGTATGTATGTATAGCTATGTATGTATAGGTATGTATATGTATGTATGTATAGTATAGGTATGTAAGCATGTATAGGTATAGGTAGCAAGTACGTTGCGCGCGGGGAGGGGGGTCTGCCCGAATGCGTTTGACGAGCAAGCTGCACTATTCCAATGTAGAGTTCTTGCGGCTGGAACTGGCTGGTTCGTATGAGGACTCCCGACCCTGAGCGACAAACGCTGCGTGCTTTCCGGCGAAAGGTGTCCGTAGTGTAACGACGAAGATCGTGGAGACCTGCACAATTCGAGCAGCGAACACGACAGTGCCGCTGCAGCTCTTACAGAACTTCCGGCACAAATGAATAAAGAATGGGGAAAACAGATAGATAGATAGATAGATAGATAGATAGATAGATAGATAGATAGATAGATAGATAGATAGATAGATAGATAGATAGATAGATAGATAGATAGATAGATACTAGCGGAATCACCTGCAGCAGCGTTACAGCTGTCGCAATATATATATATATATATATATATATATATATATATATATATATATATATATATATATATATATATATATATATATATATACGATACCTCGTGTTGCGCATTTGCATGAAATCGGTTGACCTTCATGTGCCAAACGTTGGAGGAACGGGGCAAGAGTTCGGCTTAGTGAAGACATCGCGAAACAATGGAGGATAGAAGACGAGGACTAGAAGCGGACGGAATGCTAACACGCACAACGTATGGCTCTCGGTTCAAGCGTGCGTTTTTAAAGTGACGTTTTAACAGGGTACAGGGCGCCCACTAAGACTGTTGTAGTTGCTGTAGTTAAATGTCAAATGTCTCCGTAGTACAGCTGCTGTACACCACGCAGGCTTTCAATAAGTATCTCGTAACAAGACGCCAAGTCCATGATTTTGGGACCACCCTCAGCGTCAAATATAAATATCGTACGTTTCCCGATTTCCCTGGTTGCTTAGTGTCCTCCTTTTAAGTGCGAGGCGAGTGTGGTAGAATCTGTAGACCACCTCGAAGGTATATGTGCCATTTAAACAATACTTTATCGGTCTAAGTTAATGTAGTGGTTTTATTAAGTGTTTATTTAGCGGCGCTGGCCCTATACCTCCCAACTGTGCCAACACATGGTTATTAACATAGAACATACCAATTGACGAATACCTATATATGTCACACGAGGATGATATCACGTTATTTTTCTGAATAACTGGATCCTTAAAAAAATTGTGCATCAAATGCGAAACCATTTGCGTTTCAGACGTTCCAACATAAGCTATAATTAAAGACATTTGCCTATCTTCAAATTATTTGCAGAATTCCCGCTTAAATCTTCCTTGCTTTCTCTTTCAAAGTTTTCTCTCTATTCAACCAAAAGCTTCGTGACCAATCCCCTGTACTGGGCCACGGTATACTGAGCAAGCAAGCAAGCAAGCAAGCAAGCAAGTAAGATGAAGCTGTGGTACCTATGCAACATTACCCCACCCCCCTCCACGTTTGCTCTCTGTGACTGGAAATCACAGACCTGTGGACGACGCCTAGGAAGCCTTCGTGACCACGCCTGCACATCCTGGTTTAGGGTGGTGTCAGCCTTCGAAAGGGCATATATGGCGCTGTCCGCTTAATGCTGGGCGAAACCGCCCGCTAAACTTGGCGATTTTGAGACTCAACTGGAGAGATACTACACCGAGCTATTGCCATCGTGCTCTAGAATTTCCTGCTTTCAGTGTTTCACGACGGTGGAAATGTAAAGAACTAAATTTGATGTGCCGACCGAAGTAAAACAAGAAAAAATGAAACAAGATGTTCAGTGTTTGTCCAGGTTCACTGCTCTAATCGAAGTGTAACTAAATTAAATTAATTTAATTAACAGCGCGCAATTAGCGGCTCCTGTCAGCGCGTCACAAAAGGCGATAGCAACGCCAAGCGCCTTCTATAGGGGACTCGAGAATCGAAATGGTGGTCCGCGCGATTCGCGGAGCTTTTGGAGATGCCAGACGCTGAAAGAGCACTTGAACGTGTGTGCATATGCGAAGGCTCTCCAGCGACGCCGAGCCACCGCCGCCACCACCACAGCACCACCAGCAAAGCCGACAAGTATGCGCAGCTCGTGGTGGCCGACGAGACAGCTGTAGTAGACAGGCAGCAGCGTGGCTAGAAGCGGGCTTGCTCTCGTCTCGTGGGGATATCGAGGGAAAGGGAGTCGCTGTGGGGCCGAGCAAGGAGAACCATGCGAGACAAGAGGAAGACGACGGGCCGGGTTGGCTGTCGAAGCTCCCGCATTAGAGGGCACCGTTGCGGCAGTTTGCAATGCCCGGAAAGACGGAGCCCCCTTCCCCTGCGACTCTGCATAGGCCAATTAAGCTGTCCAGCACAGTAAAGGTTACGTTCCTCCCTCACTCCCGACACAATAGATTTTCGAACTGGTTCTTACTACCGGCCGGTGTCATTTGAAACGCGAGGGGGAGAAAAATTTATGCGGATCCAACGCATGCGTTCGAATTTATGTGAAGAGAAGCCTCCGTGAAGCGCTCGAATGAATGATCGCTAGACGAAATGCGAGGCGTGCAACCGCATTTATTTTATTGCTGCGCGGTCTGTACGCTCATTATGCAATCTCTATATTTACGCACCGCACAGGTGGCAATTTTAATATCATGCAACGTTCATCTTTGTGCACCACACTGTTCATACAATGAAAGCACCAAATCAGATGTGAAATGTGGGATATTGAGGAAGCGATCTCGCGAGAACGAAGGCGACTTCATTCATCCATTCATTCATTCATTCTTTATTTACAACATATTTTACAATATACGAAAGCAAATACTGGACCCATAGCCATTGGCTAGTCTCGGGTCCATAGTCAACTTAGGGTATAAAACCCTACGCAAAAGGAATGCTACGCATCGTTCAATGGCAGACCCAGTGCCACACAAATTTCGGCACGATGCTAAATATGGTCACATTGGTCTCGAAGATATGCACTGTCACGGAATGCTTCACGTCTACGCGTATGTACAGCGACACACTGTGCCATTTACGAGCATGGAATGAGGTGAAGAGTATGGTATGGAAGGGCCAGTCGTAAACCTGCCCGTTAGCCAAGGCTCAGGAACTCAGCCTGTTTGAAGGCCTTATGTAACGATTAGGGAAGCGGTGATTATTCGAAATTTCGAATAAGGATCTCGTAATCATTGCTATTCCGTTTGAGAATTCACTATTCCAAAATGTCAAATATTCGTTTCGCTTCGAGCAGAGCAACAACGCCTGTTGAAGTATCGAGGTAGAAGCACCGATTCAGGTAATGACTGTTCCGAATGACCCTGCCGCACGAGAGCCGTGGTTCCTTCCCAAATACACTAGTTCCGCACAGTAAGCTTCAAAGATTCAATAAGAATGGCTCGCTTTTATACAGCCTATATACATAATTTCATGTCTCGATTTCAGCAATGCAATTTGTTGTTGGCCACCGTCACTCAGTCTCGATCTCTTTAAAGCAACGTGCGCTGCTCTGGTACCACAATTTTCTCCTTCAACGAACACGACGCTCTACCTGCATCAGGTGTCGTGCTGTTGTCCTGTTTCATTTCTGTCATTTCAGCGGAGTTCAAGAAAGAATTCCACATTCAATTCAATATTCGGATATATATATATATATATATATATATATATATATATATATATATATATATATATATATGTATATATATATATAAATGAGATGCGAAAGGCAGGGAGGTTAACTGAAAGATAGAGAACCGGTTTGCCACCCTACACTGGGCAAGGGATGACAAAAAGATAAAAATGCACACACATAGAAAGAGAGGGAGATTAAAGAAAAGAAATAAAAAATAGAAAAGACTCACACACGCACGCACGAAGGAACTCGGGAGTGACGCAGTCGTTCACCAGAAGGCTACTGGAGTTTCTCCGGTCAAGCGACCTGTTGGAACGACTCCCAAATGAGCTCTCGTTGAAGTATGCAGGAATAACTGTCAGGCGTTGCCACATTCTCTATGCAACGACGCTGTTGTTCAGAGGTTAAGCACCAAAGATGAGCTGTGAGGTCAGCAGTGAACAGCTTTGAGTTGATTGTAGAAAGGTTGGTTCGTCCATGGTACACGTAATTGCAGAGAGCCGCTCTAAAAGCCGTAGCAACGATATTAAAAGAATAAATGCTATATATATATATATATATATATATATATATATATGTATATAATATATACACACACCGGAAAGAAGCGTTCCTGGGCTCCGACGTTCCTCAGAATACAGTGCACTTTATATACATGTACATATCAGCTGGATGAAGATATGTGTGTGTCAGTGGTTCTAAAGAACAGCTGATACGTGTATAAACAGATGGCGTTTGCAAACACATCATTTCAATATACAAAGCAATGATACGCCCAAAAATGAAGGTCGTAAGGACATTGTCAGGTGAAAGCACAAAATGTCGCTGAATATGTGCTACGTTACCAAGAAAAAAAATGAAGAAATAAAACTAAGCAAAACATAATATAGCGACGCGCTAGTAAAAAGTAAAAAAAAACACCGCCCATGCAATCCGTACAGATGGTTAACCAGCGAAGCTGAAACGTGCGGCCCCGACGTTTAGCGCTGGGTTAATCCCAATGGTTCATTAAACGATGGTTTGGTAGGCTACCGGATCATCGATACGCACTTGCTGCTTGCGCTCGGCTGCACGAGCCTGTTTTTGTACCCGGGCTGCCGCATCGGCACGGCGTAGACGAGCTCGTTCCCGGTTCTCCTCGCGACGCTGCTGATCGAAAGCTGCCTGCTCCTCAGGAGTACGTATGACGCGTGGCCTACCCATTTCGGAGCCGGAGAGAAACTGCTGCGCGCGCGCTTGGCTACGAAGGAGAGCAACGATGTCACTACTGCCGCAGCCAATCGCGCACCTCTCTTTCTCTCTCTCTCTCTCTTTTCACCTGCGCATGGGGTTGCGCCTAACAGGCGACAGATGGATGGAGGGACGAATTGGCTAACCATATGCAGCTTCGCTGTAAATATCAATTGTGTTTGCAAACGCCGTCTGTTAACTTAGAATTTTTGTCGATCACGGTAAAGGCTACTATAGCTCCGTTTACATCAACATTGCGCGAGCTGATCTTGCCAGAAGTCGAGTTGACTCGCCATCGCCGATCGAAGCAGGTTTACGCCTATCTTGCCTAGCATCTTGGGCGATGAATCAACTCACCCCTCATGCGGGAGGATTGACCGAACTCTTCTCAACGCACGCTCGGCAAGCGTCTCGCTAGTCTTTACCCGACGACCGGTTTTCAGTCCGTCAAGTCGGTTCAACCCGATTTTATTGGGTCCCTGCAAACGTGTCGTTCAATATCTCTAAATGAAAGTGGAAATTACTAAAAAGATATGTATCTAGACGTACGCTCAGCATACGTGAATTCGCCATCCTGATTGACTGACGCCGTACCTAAGCTTCACAGGAGTGCACTGCCGTAGGCGACGGCGTCTACGACGGGCTGCAGGCTTTGCAAGGGTGCTATGCGGCAACGCCGGCTGAGCTGGGTCCCGTCGCGGATTCTCAGTTTTCCCACGGAGCTTGGTGCAACCGCTTGCAGGTCCCGTTGCCGCGCGTTGGCTGGCTCCTTAAGCTGACAGGCGACAGGGTATTTCTTTCGCGAATGCATAACCAAGATGTGCGTACGGAAAGAGCCCGCTGAGGATGTAAGAAAACTTGCTGTCGCATTCACCGGCCACACCCTCGCGGTCAACTGGGTGGATTTTTCACTTAAGACAGAAACAATGTACTTAGTGTCGGTACCCGATCGTGAAACCACATGTGTGCTTCAAATACCACAAGTCACCTTCTTTGTCACTGTTCTCGATTTTATAATCAACGTCAGACTCTCCAGCGTGTTCTGAATAGACTGCACGACAGGCCATCTACAGAAGCAAAGATCTTGGGAGCCTGGCCTCACAGTTCATTAGCCAAGAAAGCATTTCGAGCGCTGCTTGACTACCTGAAGGCAACAGACTTGAGTGTCCGACTATAGACATCTTGCACCTAACTTAGTGCATGTGAAAGGGCACTTTAGACTCATGTTCTCTCTCTCTTTCACTCCCCATTCCTCTCCCCACATGTAGGGTAGCTAACTGGACTCAGTCTGGTTATCCTCCCTGCCTTTCCTTCTTCCCTTCTCTCTCACACACATGTGTGTCATATGAGCTTCCAAAATGTGCCTTTAGCGGCCACTCTTTCCGCTAGCATGAGGTGGTGGGTTTCATTTCGACGACGGCCGCCGCATTCCAAGAGAGGAGGTAATGCGAAAGCGCTTGTGTACCGGGAATTGGGTGCGTGTTACCGAGGTGGTCAAAATTAATCGAGAGACCGCCTCCGCTCTACACAGCATCGCTCATAAACCACTCTGATGTTTCAGGACTTTAGACTCCAAGATCGTTTCTTTTTTTTCTTTTTGCTTGCCATAGAAAGTTATACCTTGTGCTTGCAATGCTTCGTGGCATCGTGTGTGAAGCCTGTCACGTGTCATATGTCTAATCACGTCAGAAAGAGGTAGGAAGAAAGGCGCAGAAAGATGGAAAGGTGTGCACCTATTCGCCTATCCGAGTGGCTCCCCCCTTTGGGTCGCTCTTTAATATTGCCGTGTCCACTACGTGACTGACACCTCTCGGGAGCTGGCCGACGCAGAGCTTGTTCCACGGGTTCCGGAAGTCCGTATGACGCGTCGTTCTCACCCGGCTCCAGAAGAAGGGGGGCGATGCACCAAGGGCAATGACGTCAGAGGCGACTCGACGTGCGACGACGACCCCGGCGCGGTCGCCCAATTCCGTCCGAGCTCGCGACGAGAGAATTTGGCGGTCGCCAGACAGACACCCCTGGGAAGTGGGCACTCGCGGTCGCAGAATTTTCTTTTCTTGCACTCTTGTTCTCTTTGCTGCTCTATTTCTTTGTGGAGCTATCTCTTTCCGCCTCTTCGCTTCGTGGTTCTGTCTCCTCCTCCTCCTCAAGGCTTCACTTGGGGCAAGGAGGTAAGTGCGAGCACGCAGTCATTCATCCCGCTTTCACGCCCCGGGCGCGTCAATGGCACTGCGACGGGGAGACGCCGACCCCGTGAATGAAACGTTTGGTGACCCGGCGGGTGGGAGCGCTTTACGAGATCCCGCTGGCCACGCAGAGTGTAATAAGTCGTCGTGCGTAGGCGCGCCGTAATATATGGGCGCAACAAGGCGTTCCGCTTTGGACCACTCGCGCGGTTTGTCCGGCCCAGCGCGCTGGGTGCGCGAGACTCACGTTTTAATCCTCGAGAATGCAGCGACGCTGGGCACAAGGCAGAGATTTTAAAGCCCGAGGCTAAAGGTTAAACGCGTCGCTGTCTGCTGCACATAGAGAGTTCTATAGTTTGTCCGGAAAACGTGGAACCCTTCCTGGAGTACCAGGTTACAAGAGAGGCGAATGGCAGTAGCAACGCGGGTAGTTACATCTTATGATGCTTTGTACAACCGCAAGCAGGTAGGAACGCTTTTGTTTTTCTTTTGTGACATGAATGTTCTCGTCCAAGGAAATACGCAACGTGCATATTTTGGCGATTACATCGCTGCTGATACTTTACACCAGCGGTCAAGTAGAACATGGTCCCTCACTGCAATAATAGCTCTACTCATATGTGATTGAACTGAGTGCCACAAGATGACACCACCAACGCGGCCGATTACGCCTATGGTGGCGGTAACCCGGTATTCCGTGAACGATAATAGGTATGCAAGTTCAAGGTGTCTAATATCAAATTTTAGCGTGTACACAGACAGCCTGTCGACAGCAGCAGAAACGCTGATAGTATCTTTTGTGGCAGTTTCTTAAACCGCAATGTATTATAGACGCTCTCGTGCTTCTTCAGTGTTGTCGCTAAAGGCGAAGAAAAAAAAAAGAAATCCACTACACACTTATTAATTTGGCTGCTGACGTCATTGCGCCAGCAGAAATGTAAAAATGAATGATTTTGGTAATATGTGGGGTATTCTGGGAGAGTCCACCTAGTGCACTGTCCATTTCGGCCGCTACTGATTGGATGCAGCTGTACAAGCGAGCAGTATACGAGCGGCCATAGCCAATCAGGAACGGCAGAAATAGATAGTCTACTAGGTGGACACTTACAGGATACCTCCCCAGTACCCCGTGCTTCAGTAGACATTAGCGTCAAAAGATGGCTTCACTAGCGGTGCTCCACACGTCTGTGAATCCGGAGTTCTGCAGTGTACAGTAAACTGTAATAACTCTAAAGACAGGTTAAAATGCACTTGATATATGAGGTTCAACCTCGAATATTATGTGCTATAACGTAGTGCATAAAGTACGGCGCCATTATTACAAAATGTCTGGGGCTTCTGAAATTATTCGTTATTCAGATAACTTCGTTGTATAGGTACCGCAACGCGCAGCCTACAATAGAAATGGAACATAATTATTAATCCGTTATACAGGACATTTCGTTGTAGAGGCGTTCGAAGTTATTCCATTTTCATCGATTACATTGCAATTTGATTGACATTGTGTTCTAAGCCTTAATTTTTGATGTTATCCAGTAGCTTGCTCTGTTCATCTATAGATTCTACCAAACACAAGTATGGTTAAGCCGCCATGTGGACGCAGTAGGCCTTAGAATATCGAAGTGTCCTTCGATACAAAAAAAAAAGAAAGATTCTACGATTCTTGCGTAAAGGCTTCAAACTAGGGCAAATTGACCAACCACTCCCGTTGAGAAGTGGTCTGGAGGCCCAACTTTCCGTGCTTCCGATACCCTACATTGACAGATGGAGATCTGTCGATATGGGAATCTCATTCCGAGGACACAGGTTTGGGAACAGGCGAACATTCTGTGTAGCCTTTATTTCCCGAGTAAACGACGAGAAACAGGTATGCAAGTACGCCTCCGCCGATAGGCATTAGAGCAATGACGTCACTTCTGTCACAGCCGATCGCGCTCCTCTCTTTCTCTCTTTCTTTTTCGCGCATGGGCATGGGGTTGCACCGGAGGGGATTTCGGCGTAAAGGCGACAGACGGACGAACAAATTGGCAAGCTATATAGAGCTTCGCTGTAAAAAGTAATAATTAATTTCTTGAGTTTTGCGTACTAGTACTGTGATCTGATTAGGAGGCACGCCATAGTGGGGACACCGGATGGATTTCGATCGCCTGGGTTTTCTTGAATGGGCATCGAACCCACGACACGGAGCCCAGCAACGCAACGCCATAGACCCTGGGTTACCAAGGCGGGCGAGCAAAGAGACTGTTCGGATCGTTATAGGAAGGAGAGGCCTGTGAAATAGGCCTGTGAAGAGGCCTATTTGTCAAAAGTTGTGGAGCCACTACTCGGACATGTGACCAGATCTGTAGCGCCGGGAACCAGCTGCTTGCAGTGCTCCACCGCCACGTCCAGTGCTCTCAAATAAAATGTGAGAGTGCTGGACCTCCAACGCTTCAATGCAGGCAAAATGCAAAAAAAAAAATACGCCCGTGTACGTACAGATTTAGGCGCATCTTAAAGAGGCTCAAGCGGCCAAAGTTAAACCAGAGCCGGCCATTACGGCATCTTTATAGACCAAGTGTTGCTTTGAGAACTTAAACCAAATCAATCAATCGATGGATCAATCAATCAATCAATCAATCAATCAATCTACCAATCAATCAATGAAGGATTCGTCTTATCAAGCACGCAACAGCTTCGAACCCGTTGAAGGAGACTGTGCGGGTTGCGCCATCGGGTATACTATACGGTCCACGTCTCCATAAAAGTGCCAGTGCAACAGGCGTTGTATACAACTGTGAGTATTTCTCGCCGTTAGGGTGGATAACTTAACGGAGTTCTATCCAGTTCAGAAGAAAGAAAGAGGAAAAATTAGAAAAGAAGCGACCAACAGAAGTGATTGCCTCGGAGAGCATAGTTTCAGAAGCTGGCACCGGCGCTGGCATCCCTCTCAGCGCATCAGTCATAGCTTTGAGTATAAGCGTTGGGTGCATTGAATTTGCGACGAAAAAGTATAGTGGAAGGAACGCTGGCGCTATTGTACATCGGAGCTCCAAGTGTGGTGTTTCAGTCAGCGTGGGAGCAGTACGCGGTTTTGCCTGAACTTCGCCCTCCTGGCTTGAGACGGCTTTGCGACTTCTTAAATTGATCAGTTTCAACGAACTACTGCGTCGTAAGTGGAACAATTTGCACTGGTTATTCGTGTGCGCCGGGTCACCTATTGCCTTTACACGTATAGAAATACATATGCAGTTTCAGCGAACACTTTCAAAAATATTTAAAAGTTGCCTGTGACAGATATCGCAATTGTAGTTCATGAGCTGGTCTACTCGAAGCGGCGGACAATACCTGCACAAAAGTTGAGATCCAAAATCGATTAATTAACAAAAATTCACTAACTTTAACTCATTACATTGTGGCCCATATTGCAATTTACAAATTCTAGCCGTGGAGTTCGCAAGGCTAGAACTTGGAACGAATATTCAAGATGACACCGAGATATAGATTCCCGAACTTTGCGGAGAAATCCATTGGCGTTCTAGTTAATTTGTTAACAAAACGTCGTTTGATGCACTGAAGCACACAAGTAAATGGAATGCCAATGCATTTCTGCGTAAAGTTCGGTAATTCATATCTCGAAATTGGCGTGGTCCTGCGAATTCGCTCCAAGTGGATCCGCCTTGCGAAGTCCACTGCTAGAATTTGTAAATTGCAATATGGGTCATAAGATAATTAGCTGAACATTTAATTTGTGAATTCTTGTCAATTAGTCGATATTGTATTTCAATGTTGTGTGCAAGCAGTGTCCGTCGCTTCGAGTAGCCGGCTCATAAACTAGAATTGTGATACCCTACCACAGGCAACATTAGAAAATTTTGCAAGTGTTCGATGAAAAACACTGTATATATATATATATATATATATATATATATATATATATATATATATATATATATATATATATATATATATATGATTGCTCTGAGATCTTGGACGCTAAGGTTCAATGGGCAACGCCATCAAGAACATTGGCAGCCACAGGCACCAAGAGTACAAGACAAATCCGTCGGTACACCCATCACTCCCATGGTATATAAGTGAACAATCGCAGCGCCGGAGTTTCCGCTAGTAATTTTTGTAGGAAACTGGCTGTCTGGTTGGTTGGTTGGCTGGTTACACCGTGAGACGGGCGGGCCGGCCAAGCGACGATCGGCGCGTCTGTCCCATGCTGACGAGCCCGTAGCGTGTTACGCGAACAGGTACGTGCGAACGGAAATTCGAACGGCGACATTCGTGATTGAACGTCTTCCTCGAGACGGCTACGCCGAGCGATGCCTTTTGCGCCGGCTCGCCCGCTCGCCTCTGTCTGGTGGAACTCGCCGAGCGCCTGCTTTTCGTTCGCAGAATTTGCTGTTTTGTGTTTCTTTAGTTCTTTCTCTTTCTTTCGAGCGTGTGTGTGTGTGTGTGTGTACCATCTTTTTCCTCTTCGGCAGAAAACACAGCGCTGCGCATGACACAACGCCGGCTAGGCATACGGCGCCGCCAGATATTGCAGCAGGCGTCGGCAACGTGCAAAAAAGGGTCTCTGTACGAAAACTACAATTGACGGGTCGGAGGCCGCAGATTTCCTCGTATTCGTATTTGTAGTGTGTGTGTGTGTGTGTGTGTGTGTGTGTGTGTGTGTGTGTGTGTGTGTGTGTGTGTGTGTGTGTGTGTGTGTGTGTGTGTGTGTGTGTGTGTGTGTGTGTGTGTGTGTGTGTGTGTGTGTGTGTGTGTGTGTGTGTGTGTTTGTGGAGGCTCATTGGTACTTCAACCGTTAATACCAAACTTAGGCCGACTCAAACAAGCAAAAGTACAGAATAACAAACTAAAATATGAATAAAATTAAGTTTTCATCGGGGTCATTCATAGTTGGCGGACGCTTTACCTGTCTGAAATGATTTACTGTTTCTATTTAGCCTGCCTTTAAGGGTAACGTACTTGTTCGTGAAAGCAGCTTTAATGCTGTATTGCAGTTAACTTTTGTCGACGACTGTGGTGGGACATACGTGCCCAGTGTATCCCTCCTCAGTTGTCTTGTTCCTACCGCTCCTCTCTCAGTGCAGGGTAGCAGATCGTACTTTCTGTTCTAGTTTATCTCCCTTTCCTTTCTCCTTTCCTTCGTTTGTCTCCGCTTTCTTCCCCACTCCTGTATCTGTTTGAACGTGTCACCCTATGAAAACGCTACCGGTTTGTTAGTAAGGCTTTCATGCAGAGAAATTCGTCTCATACAAGCGAAATGATCACTCTCGGTGTTTCTTCGTATATAACTTTGCTACATAAGAGTTTGCAAAACTTTAAAGTGGCACTTGCCATAGCGCACGCGAGCGCGAACAAACGAAACGAAGAAGGAATCTGTATGGGCTCCCGAGTAAAGGTACTACATCTGTACATGTCTACCAGCTGGCGAGCAATAGCATGCGTAATCGATAGTTTTCCTTAAAGGAGAGGGAGGGGGGAAAGCGGCCAAGCGAGCGCTCGAGCATGCTGTCTATTTCCCTTCGAGCCACCGACCCCCGCAAGAAAAAAAAAGAAACAAGCAGTTCTGTAGAAACCATCGAATACCATTCTCTAAGTAAGCGGGGCTTATACTGCTTTATGAAATACCGTGCTTGTCTCTGTGTGTGCGTTCTTTTTTTTTTTTTTTTGTCTTTGTCTAGCCAGAGCGTCTTGGTCTTGTGCGGCATTTACGTGGCTGCACTTCAAAGTCCTGCACTGTTTCCAGGTTTCTCTCATGGATATTCCGGTTATCTGCAGGTTTTATGATGTGCATATACTGTGTTTTTCGTGTTTTTTGGTTTATGCTGTGTTTTAGAGTGCTTTACGTGATGCTTTCCTGTATCTTCCTTGTAGCGGCTACCTGGGCCTCCGTCAAGTTACCTATATATACAGTTTTTCTCTCACCAAGCAGTATCTGGTAAATAAAGGGAACCGAAGTGAATTCAATTGAATAAAAATAAAACATTGCGACAAATAGACTGTAACCACTACAATTTCCATTAAGAATGAGAGGAAGAGAAACAGGTTTTGGGCGACCCCTCATAAACGTCAAGATTGTGGGAACGTCATGAACGTTAAGAGCGTTGGCGAGAACCGAATCTTATACCGGCGTCACACGTAGACTTCTAACCTAATCGCGATCGGGGCCGATTCTTATCGGATTTCTTGATCGCGGTCGACAATGGTCGCTGCTACGCGGTCCAACGATCCGGATCGAGTTATCGTCGTCTGCTTACCGTTGGCAACTCTCAGAACTGGAAAATGCATTGGCTACAAATTCATATTTACAAAATATGGCTAAGTTTCGACAATGTTTCAATTTTTCAGCTTAGTATTGCTGATAAAAAGGCTCTGAAACGTTTTCATTGAGCTGCATCCACTTCTTTTTTTTAGCGTTTTGGTAATGCTGCGCTAGAGGGCGCAGACGTCAGCCTGCGATCATGGTCAGGAAGCCTAATCGTGATTCAAGGATCGCGATTGTCGGGGTCCACATCCCGCAAGAATGCGATCGCAAATGACCGTGTAGCAACACACGAACCTGATCAAGCTCAATCCGGATCGGCCCGGATTGCGATCAGAAGTGTACGTGTGACACCGGTGTTATATTCACGCGCGTGCCCGGTATAACATTCTACAGTCCTGAGTCGATCATATCTAATCTCGTCAGTCGACTACCATAATAGTTTCTTTTACGACTCGATAATGGAACCTTCCCTTAAGAAAAGAAAATATTACTAGTGTCCTTTGAAAGGACAATGAGTTTTTCCATGAGACCCTTTTTGACTCACGACATTGGGATATATTTTATCCTTCAGTTGTTGCGAAGTCCAGAGATATATTTTCCACCTTATTCTGACCAATTCGTGGAGCATCCTTTTCACGTCATTATTCTGCGTTTTGCTGATGATATGCAATTGGGAGCTCACCTCGGCACTTCATTAGAATCTTTTATGCAGTTCATAGCAGTGTTGACGCCACGTATAGTTGGTTATGCAGGCGATTAGGTTACGTTAAATAGATGCGCATATTACAGGGACTTCTGTTAAACTTCGCACATTTTCTCTCCCTGTGTAGTAGTTGTCGTTACCACTACCACGTATTTTCTTTTAACCGAAACAATGATCCTCTTTCGAGGTCACCACTACGTGCACCCTACAACTGTCTCGTACTGCCGAGTGGAACACTAGTCGAAGTGAATCAGTGGCCAAAAAAATTTTGTTAATAATGTACAATATAAAAAATGAAGCTGCAGAAGGATGTTCTAGAGGAGAAGATTCGAGCAGCACTTTCTGTTAGGTCGCAGAGAAAACCAATGACAAATGTTAAGCGGCAATTAGTATCGAATAAAGAAGGAACAATAATACATAGTAATAATGAATAAAAGGGACAGTGCTGATAATACAACGATCATAATACAAATTATTATAGCCGGCAGAATACGGGAATAATACAAAAAAATGTACAAGCAATACTACAGAATAGTACTGAACTGTGGTACAATGTAACGCAGATTAACTGGGGACCTAGTCGATATAATATTAGAGAAGGAAAAGCAATAGCAAATTTGCAGTCTGTAAAAAAAAATTAATCCTTCGTTTTTAAAAGTAGGTAGCCAGAAAGGTTGTTTAATATACGTCGCAAGATTATTCCAAAATGATATACTATAAAAGTTGGCTAATTCGAATATTTAGTGCATTAGGAAACTAATACTTCAAGCCCCAAGACAGTCGATGGCTCAAGTCTTTTATCTACGATTGTAGATCATAACTTAGGTTTTTATACTTAGAATGCGAATTAGCATTCTGTATTAATTTGTTTCCATTAATTTCACTTTCCAATAATAAAGAATCCGGCGCCGACAGTGTGGTATTTAAGAATACCCAGTACATGGATTTTCGGGAACTTTGCTCTTGAGCCTTATATGACGACATTGTGGATTCTCATATCCGCATTGAAGCGATTTTTTAATACAAATTTGTCACACGAAAACAATTACGCTAATTTAGCTTGCAATTTTTTAGCATTCGAAAGATATGATAGATTGTATGCACGCCGAGCCTAGCTTACGAAACACGTTCACAGAACTTGCGGTGCGGATAACTGAAGGTGTACGGACATTGTTATGGCCGTAAAAATTGCGTAATCATTGGAGTTCATTCTGAACACAACAAGCTTGACTATTCTCAGAAAACGTAGTGAGACTACAGCGCGGAGTGTTTTACAAACGCGAACAACAATATTAGATAATTACATGCTTGCTCAACGATACTACGAATTTGAAATACACAGGTTCAACGTCGTTGAAAAAGCCATAGCAATGGCGTAAAGGTAATATGAAGTTCGCGTTCGCTGAAGGTAATATGGAGGTAATATGGAGTACGCGTCTAGTATGGAGATCAGATTTAATGGGGTTCAGGTACTGTTCGGAGCAGTTCAGATAACGATAAAGCGATATCCTTGGCGTTAACCGTTAACAAATAGTATGAAACGTCTCGATAACCATTGTTTCCGTTACCCACAGATATATGCACAAAACAAAACGGCACACGTAAATAGCTGCATAATGACGGATGTGCTTGAGTAAGGTTCATCGCAATACGGATGAAACACAGAGAAACCGAGGCCTCTGAATCCAAGATTATAACAAAACTGGGAGGGCAAGATATCCAGGTCAAACAAGGGACAGCGGTATAAGTGCGGTGCGTGGGTATGGGCCGAGACCGGAATGTACCGGGCGGGTATTCGTACACAACGTTGGCTATCCGCTGTTGCGGACAGCGAATGTTATAGCCCTCCCACCGGCGAGGACCCGGAGACACGGCCAAAGTATACCAATAATGATTACACGTTGTTTACGCTTAATACGTGAGCAAATCCTCACTTCCATTCACGGCAATACGTTTAATACGCTCTACCGCTTAACATTGCTGCACTGCGGTGAAGCCTTTACTCAACGCGTAGGAGATTTTTTTTAGAGAATATATATATTAAATGCTAGCAGTAGACTGTGTAATTCAAGTATTCTACAGACTGAAAAAGCAAGACTACTTCTTGCACAGTTTGTTAATTTTGTGTCTGAATTTCATTGAATGGCCTTAATGTGGAATCGACGTTCTTACTCAACTTAGTACGAGAGATATATGAAAAATCAAATACACGGAAAATTTACAGGGGTGTTCTTTAAACTATACAGACTTTCTTTAAAATATCGCGTGTTGCAGGTGGCATAATTCTAGTCCTTTAGTTGGATTACTAGAAGATGTAGGCATTACTTGCACGAGAAATCGAGACGGATAATAAACTAACTAAAATAAGCAATATTTACGTTCCCAACTAGTAATTTTTTGCACATCTCGTAAGTTGTTAATTGTAGCCGGTGAGCTTATAAGGCATATCCACTTGGAACGAATTCGGAGGATGACGCGGGTTTAGTTATATCGCCATCAAACTTGCGGTAAAAATGCATTGTTGTTCCATTTACCCTTTCTTTTTAAATAAGACGTCGTTATACACATTGAAACACAAAAGTAACTGGAACGCCCATGTATGCTATCGCACACTTTGAGAACGAGTATCTCGACTGGTATCATGATATCATCACTGAGACTTCGGAGCGCATACAAAAGCCCGCGTGGTCAAAATTAATCTGGAGCCGCCCACTACGGCGTCCCGCAGATGTCACCGTGCCGTTTAAGGAAGGTTAAACGCTATAATTTAAGCTGCATGATTTACACGCAATGCAGAAGCTCTTGGCATCTAGCAATATCTCGAGTTAAGACACGTTTAGACGACGTCTTTGGGAGGTTTATGAATGGGCTCCGGCGACGTGCGCACCCCCTTCGCGAGGCGGCCGGCCGCGGTCACGGTTCCGAGCCGAGTCGGTTGTGTCAAACAACTTGACTCCAGCGCGCGAGTTGAAAGGTTACGAGATAGACGGGTGCTGGCTGATAGACGCTGGTCCAACATCCGGCGTTGCAGCCAGCTCGAAGTGCCGACGTGCCCGGTCGCCGGAAGCCCGCCCCCTTCAGTGTGCCGGCGCGAGCACCCTCGTCGTGTCCGCGATCAGTACCGTGCACCGCGCCGTACGCCGCGGCCAGAGCCAAGCCGAAGTCAGTCGGGAAAAAGAAAAAGGGTGCGAATGGCAGAATAATGTTTGTGTTACTCCGCGCCGAAGTCGTCTGCTTCCACTTTCGCCGTCTGCTCAGCATTATCGTGTCCCGCTTGGAGTTGACGAAGCCGTGGCGAACTACAACAAATTCGTCTGCAAATCGAGCGCAAGCGCAAGAGGCAGGACCTTTTGTGTTGCAGACGTACGTAGAGCCTGATGTATGAATGTCTCATACCCAGTCTGGGAGACTAATTGACCAAAAACTGAGTAGACTAAAATAGCAAAGTGTTACGAAGGAACAGCGCCAACGAAGACGATCACAAGTGGGGAGAACGACACAGGACAAGCGCCGTCATCGTCTTCGTTGGCGCTGTTCCTCCGTAATTCAAGTATGCACCATCTAGCCCAAATGAATGTTGTCCTGAAATAGCAAAGTGTGTTTGCTATTTGTTTGCAATATAATGTGCAGAAGAATTGGGCCACCAGCTGAGAATAGGTGGTTGAGAAACGAAAGAACCAGAGATTGGCGAGTGACGGAATGAAGGAATGTGCTACTGCGCTTCGAGTCGTCAGTTATTCCGTTAGCCGTCTTGTCCGGGAGTTCCTGCACCGCATTTTCGTATCCAGCTTGGAGTTAACGAAGCCGGGACAAACCACAACAAAATCATCTGCTACTGAGAGAAGAGTCGATATTTCAGCGTGCTTGAGTCATGAAGCGTCCATCTAGCCAAAGCAAGAAAGCCGGGCAGGACATAAGGATGACCAGACAGAAATCGCGCCTATTATACGAAGCATAAGGCATTGTGGGGGAGCGTTCCTGAAACTGAGATAATTTATTTAGTTCGTTGTTAATAAGCTGTTTAATCAACGCCTAGTAAAGCCATACAGGGTCGAAAATTCATCTGTAGTGATTGACGGCGCACCGAGACGATCCTTTAGATAAATTCTGTTAAAAGGTCAAGTTCACGCAGGTTCTTGTTTCTTTGGGACGCGTTTTTGTCGATGACGAAATGGCTAATGGCTGGCAGCATTCACGATTTGCAGGAAGCTATTCTTGCTAAATGTATCTGCCTATAAAACTTTCGTCGATTCGGACCTCTAGATTCAGCGATTTTATACAGTTATACATGTCGTTATACTTAGATGCGGACAAAATATATAGTATTTTCTACGAACTTACCCACGCCCGTTGTGCGCAAATTTTCTTTTTGTTAACCCTGATGCGATAGCAGCAGACGTACACGCAACATACAGGACTACTTTTCGCCGCGGAACACCTTCCACCGGCCTCGCGCGACGGGCTCGTACGAGCGGCCATGCGCTCTTGGTGCACGCAAGTCTCTCGTTTCTATGCCAGCATATCCCTCCCCGCCTTGTCTTCTTCCGCCCGCCAGTGATTTACTAGATCTCGCCAAACGAGACTCGAGGGGGCAGCGATGGACGCAGGCGTGCCTTGCCCCCGTGACTCGTGGTATCTCCGCCAGGGGGCGTAAGGTCATCGCGTAGTAGTACGCGCGGTTTCATTCACACACGGGACGCCCAGAAGGGAAGGGGGTCACATGACCCGCTCAGACGTCGGCGCGCCAGGAAGAAAGAGTGTGAGGATGAAAAAGAGATACAGCGACGGAAAAGGAAGCTTATTTATTTGTGCCTGCACCCAGATATATATGTCTGGAGGCGAAAATGAGAATAGGAGCAGAGAGGCCGCTTAGCGATTAGTGATAGTCGGAAAAACGTCAGCAAGACTCTTGGAAGTAGTGCCTTTCTAATTTAAGAGCAAGACTAGAAAAGGTCATAAAAGAGAAAAAAATAATAACGAAGAGTTCGCTTAACGCGAGGTGGTGGATACATAGTGTGAAGCTTCGCATAAAATAAAAGTGGCAATGACCTAGATAATGAATGCGATGTTGAAGGGGCAATATACGATGAAGCGCCTTTTCTATAGCGCCGTTTTTATACTTCACGGAATGTGTGCGCCAGGAAGGGAAGATCTGCCGTGAATCCTGTGTACAGAAAAGCTTCACAACATCATTCCCGTAAAGGCCTGTTTAAAACGACGGCTTGTTCCAAAACGGCGCTACGTATATCCTTTGGATTACGCGCGTCGTTTTTAGGTCTCAAACTGCTCAGAATATCAATCCCTACAGAGTATTGCCTCTGGCGGTGCCCTAAATTCAGCCCTGACTCCAGCTCAGCACTCTCTATGCACGTCAAGCCACCATCATGATGAGAATGTCCAACTCCACCGTTCCGCCTAAGAATTGTCTCCAGGACGTTAAATCGTGTTGGGTCAATTCTCGTAGGGGATATACGACGAAAGTTGGCGGGGTAATACATTTTTTTTAAAGCGAAGCTTTATTCATCTAGGTATGTCCCCTTCGTAGGGCGTGCCTTGCAAACTGGGTGGCTGGCTCAGCTGGAGGAATGGGGAGGGCAGGGAGGTGTTAGTGCAATCTCTATTTTGCGCCGTAGCGATATACATTCTGCGTGCAATGGTGGAATTTGAACCAATGTCCCTCATAGCAGCAGCCTGATGCTCTACCGATTAGGCTACAGCCTCGGACATAGGAGAGTATAACAAGTTCATCCCTCCTTGCATCGTGCAAGCTAGTGCTTTGAAACCCTTCGTACACGCATGGCGTCGTATAGCAACAACCCACATATAAAAGGTATATAGTGTGGCTGTTTCTCCCATCATTCTCTCGTGGCAGCTCACGCGTTGAGACCCTATGTTAGATTTCACATCCTTCGGTATCGGCCCAGTTTACCCAGCTGTTCACCCCGTTTACCTTTGGCATTGGCGATGGTCGGTGGCAGCAAGGACGCGACTGGCGCTGCGTGCTGTCAACACTACTACGACGAAAGCTAGACAAATGCCCGCCAATAAGATAACGCTGCAGGACTTCGAGGTGCAGGCGTGCGGCGGGAGCCCGAACTGACGGCGCCAAAAGTGGACAAGAAAGTATCACAGAAACAAGCGGAATACGGTGGGAAACGATATAACCTCCTCTTACGATGACAATCACTTTCGATTATCTATCCGGAGTTTTTTTTTCCTTTTTTTTCTTATCTGATGATCTCGAACGCAGCGCCCTAGCTCCGCCGGCAACATTACCTGCAGGTGGCGCCGTGAGTCCCGTGTTTGTTGCAAAGGCGCCCCTTGCAGTGATGTGCCGTTCACCTACATATAGTCGATGAAAACGTACAGGTGCAGTGAAAAGTGCGCCGCTGTCAAATTCAATGGGGATTTGCATTAGATGTACCAGCTAATTACGTTCACCTATTTCTTTGACGTCACGGCTGAAGCGAACTTATTTGTGCATCGGTATATCTTGAGAACATTTTTTGATGGAGCGCGGAATCACAGAAGGTGACAGGCGCGTTGCGGTTTCGTGGGCGGGGCTTGCAGTGATTTCTTACATTGCCACCGAGCACAGTCGTGCCCTTCCCAAATTGCACACTTGATTGTTCCTATTAAGAGGAAGCTTTAGTTCGGGTGCTCTTATCTAAATACATGTAAAAGAAGAATTCGTTCTTTTCGACAACCACGGCACCAAATTTGACGAGGTTTGTTGCATTTAAAAGAAGAACTTAAAATCTAGTGACTGGTGGTATCGAATTTCTGATTTAGGTCGTCAATTTTTTAGTGTATTGGCAAAAATCAAAAATTTTCATCAAGTTTACAACGCTGCAATTCAACAATTAAAAATGATATCACAATTATGTTAATTGCATCTATTAGTACATATAAAGTGGACAAAATTGATATGTCATACATGAATCTAAAAAAAAATTGAGTGATATGGAAACACAGCTCTTACGGAAGCCTTGTGCACAACGTAACAAATTCACGTAATATATATAATGACATATTAGATTTGCCCACTTTCAGTGATCTAGTGGATGCCGTTTACAGCACCGCGATATCTGTTCTTGACGCAGAGCTATTAATTTATAAAGTTCGTGTTTCTATATTTTCAAGCTTTCGAATTTTAGAAAATTAGTTTAACAAAATTCATGCCCTAAATCGAAATTCTGCTTCCAGCAGTCACTAGAATTTACCTTCCTCTCTCAAATGCAACAAATTTCATTAAGATCAGTGCAGGGGTTAAAAACGTTTTTTGCGTTTTGCATGTATTTGAATAGGCCGCGTCTGAGTTGGGCCCGAACTTAAGCTTCCTCTGAAACTTCATCTGAAGTATTACCCATCCACTTTTCTCTTTCCTACCACAGCGCAAACTAATTTCCTGAAAGCCAAGAATGGTATATCGAGTAGAATTGAAAACTTGGGCGGCTCGAGTAAGACTCGGTCGCATAAACTGTCAGCTTCAACGACGTGAGGCAGTTCGATAAAAAGAATAGTTGGTCGGTGAGCCATGCGTCGTGCCGCACGCAAGCCAGAAATTGTAAAGGACTGCTTACATTCATCACACTAAGATGCTTAGTTATTCCTTGAAAAGGCTCCTGCGAATCATCAGAACATATTCTAGCGTTCATATCGACATTCAGCGTATCCGTTGAAGAGAGTTTCCTGCATAATGAATCAAAGCTGTGCTTTTTTTTTTGTATGTGTCCGTATTGTAAAAGCCTGGCTCGCAGAATTGGTCGATGCGCTGAACTGTGCAACTTAATTGCAGACCTGAGGATACAAATTGCAACTGAAGATGATTGCGTCCTCGTCTTGTCTTTGTCGCTCTGTCATGCTTCGCGCTACACCAGTCGACATTATGGAAAACCAACTAGCCAAAACCAACACCCTTGAAGATGTGGCACCAGAATTTATTGCCCGCACTTAAGCGTGACATGCATCGTAGACTCTTATAATGCTTTCTTACCCCTTCTTTTTGCGGTTATTTCATTTTTCTTTCTCATTCCGGAGTCGTCTGCCAACCTCGTTCATTCATTGAATACAGCGTTGCAGTATGCGCATGTTTTTTTTTTCTTCTTTGGCAACCGTTTACTCTGCTCTACTTCTGATAGTTTTTTTCACTCCTAATTCACGTAAACATGTCTAATGCTTACAGACACAATAAATATGAATATATTCAAACCCGAATTAGCGAAACCGAGTATATATACTTATTATCTATATCGAAAAGTTATAGCATCTCCCTCAAAATCCCTTGCAGAAATATAACATGGTACTACGTGCACATCAAATTTCCGTTCGCTGTTTCATTCGATATGTATCGAACGCGGCGCCATGGTGCGCCCCTGCAAGTGCGCTTTTCCTAACGAACGTGGCGTCACCTGAGATATTCGTGTTCATGAAACGGCACTGTTTTGTCAGATAGTGCCCATGTTTTCAATATGAAGGGCAGTAAATGCCATGGAGGAAAAATTATCAAGGTCTGTGTCTTAAGATACGAAGGGCTCGTGCAGCAACGGTCTCATATGCACTCCGTAATGCCGGATGCGCTTTAGTAAGCTTAACCGCATCACAGACGTGTTATGCGGCGAAACATACTAGTAGCGGGGAGAACTGCGGCGCGCAGTGAAGCACGCTTCCTGCGGCCGTTCGTTATCGGAAAGAGAATCGCCAAGATGCTTAATTGTGTAGACGCTTCTCGCTAACTTCTATGTACCTTAGAAAGGCCTCTTTGTCCGATGCGCGCGCTCCATAAGACATTCATGGCACTCGATCATTTCACTGAGCAGCTCCGGGCATGGTATCGATAAATTCTTGCTTTTCACGTACTCGAGAGACTGACTGATATGTGCGCGGATTTCAGATGCGCTTGAGACAGGCCTAATTTATATTTCGAGTTATCGAAATGTTTACCTATTTCGCAATCTCCTTCGATCTCGATATATCTGGGTTCGATTGCATAAAGTCAAACTGTTCAGCAAATCGTGCTTTTGAAATAGCAAGATGTCAGCTCTAGCCGTTAGATTACAATGCCATGTGGTTGTAAATAAACCGCGAAATACCTTTTGTGCTACTTCCCGTCAGTCTAAAATGAAATACCTGCACTCTGCTCCGCTGTAGTCAAACTAAACGGCGGACCTTTCTCGTTGGACGAGATCTTGGCGCCGAGGTCATGCACATCACAGTCCACAAGAGACGCTACTGCGATTCTTGAAGTCAACAGGATTGAACTACCGTCTGAGGCAAATCGTTTACAGTTTGAATACGTTGGTTACCCCTGTACACATTACCCCTTACTTTTCTCTCCTTCTGCTTCTATTTTCCTACCCTTGATTTCCCCTTCCCCAGTGCAGGGTAGCCAGCCAGAGTCGTTCCTGGGGTGCTATTCTTGACCACTGTGGAATTGCGCAATTTCGGTGCTTCCAGCCAATCAGAGAGGCGGTAGCAGCCCCGCGAGCCAATCAGAAATGGCAAGGTGGCGAATTCCATAACGTGGCAGAATTCGACAACGTCCACGATATAATCACCGGTAACCTTTTCTTGCCCTTCATATGTCTTTATTACCGCTAGAGGAGCTACGCTAGGCAATATCTTGTGTATTGTTATATGTTTTATGTTGTAACTGCATGTTACAATGATGGGTTTCCTTGCATTATGACAAAAAATAAATAAAACAATAAAGACGCACGTACGAAAGAAGACTGGTGACGCCACGATGAATATTACCCAACAGTTCGTTTTAAGGTCATTGATATTTAAAGCGTCTACTATTGTGGAGTTCATCATTTATCGGAAAAGAAGGACAGTGATACGTCTTCTTGAAATTCATGACCTCACCCAGGCTTGCCGGCCCAGATGCATCGTTGCAAAATTCTAAAAAAAATGAAACTGTCAAAGTTTGCATTCCTAATCTCGTTCCATATAGGTTTCACTAGGTAATCGGAAGATACCTTCTAAAATGTTCCAGTTAGTATGTTAGGCAACAAGTCGCCTTGAGCGTCGGCTATTCCTTCGGTAGAGCTTCCTGTCACGCTCACTACAACAGAGCTTAATGCCGTTCCGCATAAATTTCGCTAAGTGGAGCATCTTAGTATCGCTCCACATACGGCTGGCTGCCCATACGGCCTCACACATATTAACAAAGCGGGGGGAACATGTGGGCGTAATTTTTCCATTTATCAATGCGCAACGTATGTTTAACGATATGCAGCAAAAGCCAACATTTTCTTTTCCCTACGAATGGAGGAAAAATCGCGATTCGAGAGGACACCACGACACCGGTTTAAACTTACGAAGTATTGATCTTTGGTGCTTCTTTAACATTAACGCGCGCACGCGAGCCTCTTCGACGTGTACGAGCTGTTCGGGAACAAGAGGCGGTGGCATACCGTGACTGTCAAATGCTAGCACAAGCGTAATATAGTGACTGCGTCAGTAACTACGCATGGGTTAGAAGGAAACCAAGTAAAAAGAAAAAGCAAAGATAATTTAAAGAAACAAGTACAAAAAAAGGACAGACAGTGTTCGGCACTCATAAAAAAACAAAAAACAAATGACAGCGGAGCGCATTGCACTTCAACTGCAGCATGTGTGTAGACTACATCCGCTACGAAATGTTCGGTATGCGAGCCGTGGACGTGGCGACGGCGTGCTAGCTTTTTTACCGGGCGTTTCCACCCGGTGAAAACGCCCGGTGTTTTCTCGGGCTGATTCTCCTAGAAATCGAAATCCGCAATTAACTATTTAAACAAGTTTCGCTAATTCACTTTAAGTGTTTCACGGAACATATTGCAATATAATTGAACTTGTAGCCGGTGAGATTGTAAGGTATGTCCACTCGGAACGAATTCCGAAATATGCACGCGGAACGAATTCCGATGCTTGCGTCGGCGGTTACGCAAATTTGAAGTCAGGAGATTGGAATAAAAACATATTGGAATAGTTTTACGTTATACGGCCCCTGCACTCAATCTTTTTCAAGTCTTCCATTGCAGTTATAGCGCACATTGCAATATCCACAATAATGAAAATAAGGTGAACCACTCCGGAGACTGTGCAGTTGTGGCTGCAGCGGGTGAATACCGAAAGATTGCATTATTTTTCACTGGCCTTTATTCTGCACTTGAACGTACAACTGCCTGTGCAACAATTTTTTAAATAATTGGTTCAAGCTCCGGCCAGCTTAATTACGCCATATTTCATGTTGTAGCCTAAACAAAATAATTCTACAGTTTTTTCGTGTAAATTGTACGTCACCTCTTTAACTAGGTTCCGTTATTGGCATTTCGCAATAGGAAATCAACATTATTTCATCAATAAAAAATTATTGCGTAGTTGCCGATAAAAATTTTGGTGAACTACCATTGTGCTGGCTCAATCAATGTTGAAATTTTGTGGAGTTTCCATTGAATCAATCATAGTACAACAGATCAACAATGGAAACTCAACCATAATTTCTGTAAGGGCTAGAACTGAGCTGCCTGCCGCAGTTCATCTTCTTTCTTTAAATTTTGGCAGTCGTATGCGAAAACACTCCGTATATATAAAAAAGTTCGCCAGCATGTTGCACTCCTGTAACACGTGAAGGCGAAAGCTTGCTGCACACATTGTAATGCGCTGACTCGAATCGTCGCGTTGCTGCTTTCGCAGTTCGGCTTCTTCAGCTCGTTTTGTACGCTCAGCTACAGCTACACGTTCAAAGCGGGGCCCGACTCGCGCTTTAACGTTTCTCTTCGATTTTACGTTGCATCCTCTCAGCAGGGGAGTGAAACGTGTGCTGTTCTGTGTGTTGTACGGGCGGTTTCAATGAACGTATGTACCACTCGCTTCACTTTGCTGAGCGCTTGTAGCCTGAGCCTTACGAGAGGTATCAGCCATTGCATTTGCTTGCTAAGACGTTATGAACTTTTGCTGACGTTGATAATTTTGGTAGCATTGGACAGGACGACGCATTTTTTTTAAAGGCCATCGGGGGTATGAGCCGTTTAAGGCTTTTGCCTCAATTATTCCGTATTAGCCAATCAGGGAAAGAGAGAGAGAGGAAAGAGGAAAGGCAGGGAGGTTAACCAGAGAAAAAGATCCGGTTGGCTACCCTACGCTGGGGAGAGAGGGGAGGGGGAGGTAAAGTGGTAACAAAGTAGAGATAAGGAAAGGAAGGAGCATAGACACACAATCACAATCGGTCACTGTCACCGAATACTGTCATCGCACAGGACAGTGACACTTGCAGCGAAGAAAAACACAAGGTCAATGGGCTCAGAACGCTTTGTCTGCATCTTTTATACTGTCCTTGCGCATTTTTTTCTTTTCTACTCGGCTAATATGAAATTTCGACAACTTGAAACCTACGCTCTTTAAGGAATTCTGTCTTTGTATTTAGTGCTATTCCGCCAGAGGCATCAAGTTTTGTCGTTTATTTTTATTTTATTTACAAATGGCCCCAGGACACTCAGTGAAAGTCAAGTAAAACTAGTCAAAGCAGGAGATTTCATAAAAGATACACTGTCTTTAGATAAGAAAACGAAATACCTTTATTAATCTTTGCTAGAGTCTGTCAGTAGATGTAAATATCGTCCATCTCTTAAATGACGTCCTAGTTAATTCACGCGCAGTGTCATTTCTAAAAAAATGAGCTTTCAGATAATGCCATTTAACTCTCACATGGATCTAGAGGCAAAAGTCTGTACTTAAATTTGCTTGACTTAGCTAGAATTGTGGCCAGCGACCCTTTCACGATTACATCTGAATTACTACAAGTTTTATGATTCTTAAATTATTTAGGCAGCTCTAGGCGAATGTTGCCTGCAACACCAGCAGAAAAATAAAGACAACTAGTTAACATATGCACGCAATTTGATGATGACTGATTATTATGCAGCCGCGGTTACAGAGTTGCATCGCTATGTGGCACCACAATCGCTCCGTTCCTCTGGAAGTCATGAGTAGTACGCGGATTTTTACACTGCTTATCATGGATTTATTGAATGAGCACGTTGGGCAAATTTCTTTATTGTTTCTGCTACTTCTACGTTGTGTGTTAACCTCGCAATGTTCCCTTAGACAGCTGGACTTTCAAAAACACACCTCTCCTTGCAAAACAAAAGTTAACTTTGATAAAATGTTGCTTGGTGTTTTTATGTAAAACCCACCGAAAGTCTATACAAAATATAACGATCTTGCGATTTAAGTGGACAAATGACTTGTTATGAGCAAAACAGAAACGTTTATAGACCGCAAACAATCTCTTGCGCACAGAATTTCTCGCGTTATATAGCCACTTGGAGAAGTCTGAAGACGTAAATTAGTTTCTAATAAATATCTTGACATTCTAGATCACATTCTATGTAAGACGGCTTCCAATAAATCCCTATAAATTCTTCAACGCTGTCTAAGTTCATCGTTCCACTGACATGTGTGTATTTTGACAAGGCATGATAGGAACGCAGTGACTAATCCCAGACAATGAACACGTAAGCACTGTAACAGAAAATGGCAGGCGCGTAGTTCCTTAGATTTTTATACCGACTGTTACGCTGTCACAAAAACGTGTTGTCAGCCAACCAGTATTAGTCAATTGGGCATCAACTGCATAGACAGGCTTCACTGCAAAGCAGGAGAGAGAGATATACGAAAGGTAGGGAGGAGGTCAACCAGACGCGGGTCCAGTTTGCTGCCCTGCGCAGGAGAAAGGGGAAAATAAATGAAAATAAAATAAAGGGAATTAAGGTACTAGTCGAGCGACAGGTGGGGTAGCCCATCACGCCTGCATTCGGTCACTGAGCCCAGTCGATCCCAGAAACAAACGAAACGCCTGCCTCGCTTTGTAAACATATGACGCATGGAGCTATGGACTATGAATCTTTGTCTGGGAAAATGGTCTGCGATGAAGCCCGTTAGATACAGTGCGAACAATGTCGCGTTCGACGTTTTATCGGTGACAAGAACACAATGCTGTATTGCATTTCAGCGACGACTTGACAACGCGGTGACGTTCATTGATCCTCCTTTCTGGTTATTATTGTTGAGCTTGATGTTAATTCTATAACGCACAGCCCGTGCACATAAATTGGATTCGCTTTACACCAAAAAATATCAAACAACTAGCAATAACAGTCAAATATCGCTCGAAACGAAAACAAAGATAATTATTTACATTTAGAGGATCGAGAAATGAAAATTAGTAGAAATGTATAAACTGCACTGAGGCTGCGGTCGAAATGTAGAGCTCCAGACATAAATTCGGAACTCACCGGAAATACAAAAGTTGAAGAAGAGGGAGTTGAAGAAAGAATTGCGCAAGCATATGAAACAGCAAGAATACACAAGATATACTACAATTTTCGTCATCGTTCATTGACGTTCTGCTTTTTTTCCTTTCGCGCGTAATAAATCTTGTCTGAAACATAGCGGCCAGGACGTGTTTCCGGCTCCGCGATCACTTCCGGCGCACGCAGCCCGCAATAACGCAGCCTTCAAGATTCGTTTCTGCTGCTCACAGGGAACCGTCTCTGGGGCGTAGATTCGGACACCACTTATTTCGTGCGCTGTTGTTCTTTCTGCTCTGTTCCACCTTACGGAAAATAAGTCCTCCTTTGTCATTCGTCCTAAGGCGACGTATAACGGGAACTGCACGCAAATTGTGATTCTTGCATCAGCCTCTCTGTCCCGACGTGGGACCGGCCCGCATCAGTCCCAGACTGATCCCTCAGGACCTAAATAAAGTTATTCATTCCATGCTGGCCGCTCGACTCCACAAGACTGCTGGAAACGACCCCGCGAAAAGCAATTATGTGAAAACTGACATCTATGCATCGCGTTTCGAATTCCGTTGTTTTTTATTCCTTCTTCCCTCTGTCAAGAAACACAGGAATATTCACGTTGGATGTAATTGTCAATTGGTGAAGGCCCCGTCAGGAGGCATTGTTGCCTCCTTTTGCCGCGCCTCGTGGACATCCTGTACCACCTATGTATGTCCAAATAAACTGAATTTAATTGAATTGAATCATCGTAATCGTCATTATCATTCGTGCATTGTATCGAACGCTGTTGCTGGTTTATGAATTTTCACTTGTTCAACGGCTGTTCAAGATTATTATTCTCTTTGTTCTTCCCGCATATGCATAAACACTAAGTATGCACTTACTACTGTTGTAGGGCACTGTTGCGTTATACTTTTTTTTCTATTGGCACTCGATTTGTTTTACAGCTTTTGCTACTCCCATTTATTGCCGTCGAACATTTAAGACTAAACTAAATGAAAATAAACGGAATAGGTCGGCCTAACTAAGTCCATTGCTGTCCCAAGGTCACCACTTATACGAGGCCTTTGTCAGCCTGCTGCATTCTGTGCCTGCCTGCAAACTGCCCCACTTCTCTTGTTGTTACCAACCGTGAAAGGACTACGGTACAGTCCGTATTATGCACCATAGTACTGTAATATCTCTGTGTCATGCGTCATGAAAACCTAACTTATATTTTTGTGATTTTGTGTAGTTATATAACCCATGTGAGTATGATTCACTCGTCTGGAGAGCTGTGAACTACGTGTTTTTCTTGACAACTTCAACTACTTTCACTAATTTATCGTACTGTGCGTGTTTGTACATATTCGTGCATGTTCCTGTACTATCTTTCGTGGCTTCCTTGGACTAGTGAACATAACTTTATGCATGTTCGTGTTGCGTGAATATTCAGTATATAATACATGCAATACGTTTTACGTATAATACGTATAATACCAAGAAACTACTATTCGGCGCCTCATAGTAGCCCCGTGACGTTCACTGCATATATGACACGCTTACTTCGCTAAGCTTGCAAACTTGCGACCGTTGACAAGCCGTCAATTATAAGGCGACCAGCTTATTTATGTAAGAATACCATGCTGCTTTCGAAAGGAATACGCTGTACGTCAGGACAGCGGCAAATATAGCGGAGCGGTCACGGAGTGTATGCCACCATACCATTCAATTCTTGTAAACGGATCGTCTGTAATAAATGCCACCTTTAAACGGTTATTCTGCAATGCTAACCTACAATCATGTGAGGGGGCCTTGGAGTTTTCTTTGAGCCGTATAGGCCACCTTGAGGTTCATAAAATATATCTAGGCCTAGTAGGGATATGTCATAAGTTCATGTTTTAACTCATCGAAATTGCGCCGCCACAAAGTACATTATCTCTGACAAGGGCAGTGTTGAATACGGTAACTGAGTAAATGATTTAGCGAATAGTTGGCGATAGAGTTCTTTAAGTGCACAGCAAGGAGCTGGAAATAAATTGGACGAATACTAAGTGATGAACCAAAGTCAACATTGAACAGCATATATTACATTTCTAATTGCGCCAGCCTGAGTGATTCCGACTTTGACGACGACGCAGTAGTGCATCCTGTCTGTCTGTCCATGTTCTGTCTCTGCAGGAAGCCGTACAGACGAGTGAGTCAGGGCGGAGCTTTGTCTTTGCGAAAGTCCTGTCACTAAGTTATGTGGGTTCCTTAGATGATCTAGAAAAAAAAAACGTCGATGAGAAGCGATCAAAGCTGACAGATCATGGCTTTTCTTTGGTGAAGTGGTAAAAGTGACATGCTTTCCTTGGGATGAAAATGTTCAAATCTTTCTCTTGTCCTTTTCCTTTTCCGCTAGCCGTTTACATGAATTATCGGTTGTAAGAATATCCTCGGCAGTAGTAGCTATTTATGAGTGGGTTGGACTGGTAGCCGGTGACTACCTCATAATGCAGTTATTGAGTGAGAGAGAGAAACAAGAAAATACCGGGAGGGTAACCAGACCAACGCCCGGTTGGCTATCCTACGCGGGAGAGAGGGTATTGAAGAATTAAAAGACGAAAGGAGAAGAGGGATAGTTAAAAACTAGAGAGGTAGTTCAATAACACACTAGCAGACGCAGGGTGTCTATAAGCGTCTTATCAGGTCCGCTGATTTCGGAAAAATTATTATAGCAGGAGTAGCTTTCTGGGTTGCTGACGGATTATAGTCCAAGCAGCCAGGATACCTGCCTTTGTAAGGGCTCGACCGTCCAGGTGACTGAGCATGCTGCGAAGAGGCTGACGTTGGAAGTCAAACTTGGTGCAGTGTTGGAGGTGTTCGATGGGCTATTCATATTTGCAGTGGTCGAATATAGAGGCGTCAGCCATTTCAATAAGGAAGAAGCATGGATTTTTGAAGGTAGACCCCGTCCATAGAGTTTCACACTATATTACCTAGAGGGAAATCTGGCGCCACCGTCTATGGGAGTTTCTTGGGGTTTTACGTGCCAAAACCACTTTCTGATTATGAGGCACGCCGTAGTGGAGGACTCCGGAAATTTCGACCACCTGGGGTTCTTTAAAGTGCACCTAAACCTAAGTACACGGGTGTTTTCGCATTTCGCCTCCATCGAAATGCGGCCGCCGTGGCCGGGATTCGATCCCGCGACCTCGTGCTCACAAGCCCAACACCATAGCCACTGAGCAACCATGGCGGGTGAGTTACCTGTCACGTGCCCTCGCTCAGGAACTGGTGCCTCTCTGCCTGGAGACCACAATTATTTCGGTTATCCCTCATATTCCAAGAGAAGTGAATATTCCAGAGCCTCGAATATTAAGTTCTCGAATCACACGCGAACCGAAGGACGAACGGTATTCGATTTGTGCTGGAACTTTCGAATTTTCGCGCACCCTTGTTCCACGCCGCTTTATTTGTTTCTTTTAGTATTACATAGATTCGCATTCTTGTATTGTACGTGTGCTTTGTGCAACCGGCTCTTCTGGGCAGCTTGAAACGATGTAACTTGCTGGCATCAAAAAGATACCTGGTTGCTGTGATTCACGTCAGAACTATGCAGCAGTGCCGTGGCCATGCCTTTGAAAATCATCAGAACTATTTGACATCGTTGAGCGCACGTGGCATAAATGCCGTCTGATCGCCGGAACGTTGGAGAAAAAAAAGAGAGAATGCTATACGAGATAGCACCGCCTATGTGCCTTTTTGAAGCAGTTTCAGAAATGCACATACAAAAGCAAAGCAAGTTCGCAAAAATCATTTCCGGCACAAGAGTGCTCGAGCAAAACAAAAAAAGTAGGCCACTTTCATCGAAGGCAGAAATAACCTAAATCAGCAGGCAGGATTCATCTTATTATTGTACTGCGAAAGCACCTGATTCGCCTGAGCGTATATCCCGCAGTCGGCGCTGCGAACGCCTTGTAGGCCGTGCGGACAGGCTGAGCCCTGAACAGCACCAAGTTCCTGGGACTAGTTCTGCGTTCATGTGCTTTGCGACTGCCATCATCAATGCGCGCCACAGCCGAAGACGCTAGCTGCTACGCTTCTATGCATCGGAACGCAACCAATCTCGGAAGGAGCCGTTTTGACCGTAATGTGTGACCACTACGCAACAGACAAAAAACTTCCCAGAAGTGTGTCAATCTAAGCAACATGACACATCAAAGACAGCAAAGCTGTATAAGCGACTTCTCGCACACTTCTTCGGAAGTACTATAGAAATCTGCTTGATGGCTTTCCTTGAGTGATGATTCATCACCGACGCCTTCGGCCACTGACGCAGTTCGGTCACCGACGCCTGTGGTCACCGACAGGATTCGTTCACCTACGCGAAGGTGTCGGCGACCAGCTTTTTGACCAGATTGGCGACCAGCATGACCAGTCTTCACCGACGCAGCCGCACGAATACCTCACGTGCTGCCGGCAAGACGTGAAGTGAGAAACAAAAATTACAAATTACTGGCAAAAAAAAAACGCAGGCTTGCGTAAGGTATACGCAAGGTAGCGTACCAGCCGACCTCTCTGCCCTTCCTATTATGAGTTCTCCTCTTACTGGCATAGCCGATATAAGCAGGTATCACATCACGCTCAGAACTTACTTTTCTTCTATATTGACATGTGCGTCCTTTCTGTTACGTTGTTGGCATCATCCTCGTAATCGTCTAGGAGCCGTTAGGCCACATCCTTGTCTTCAGCGTTATCCTCGCCATAGGCTCACGGAAAACAAAATTTTGCCACCATCGGTATTGGAGGATATAACTGATGCCGCTGCAGCAATGCGCAATTGAGCTGTACTCGCTAACCACGCGTAGCTTTTGTTTTCATTCGGTAGCAATTACACAGACGCTCGAGGCGCATTGGCACTGTTGTGATCGTGTGCTATCGACGGCTAATGCCGGGCTCATGCTTAAATCAGAAGGCCTCTAAGGACGTATCCATCTTGCATACCTTACCACAGAGCAGTGAGAAGGTACCCTTCGCGACAGCTCCTCCGAGGTCTGCCAGGCATTGATCCGACGGGCTATCGCCGAAGACCTCGCAGGAGCCCCGGACTAGGGCAGCGCCTCCTAGATACCAGGCCTGTGCCCTCTACTATATGACGTCATGTTACTTCGGCCGAAATTTCCATTGCGAAGCTCCGCGTGACGAAAGCGGTGACGTCAAAATCACCGCGGCTTACTCGGAAGCGTCTCCGTTAGATTCTATGGCAAGTCGGGTAAGGTAGCACGACGTCACGGCTCGAAGTGCGCAGGCCTTGTGATAGCTAGGAGGCATTGACTAGGGGCCCCCTTCCCGAGTTCCCCTTCCGTGATGATTGTTTTCATGATAGTTCAGCACAATGTGTTGGCGGGCTAGTTGGTGCGGATCCATAAATACTTCGTTTAGCGTAAAACAACGGACACAAGAAAAGGCGACAGGACAAAGCGCCTTGTCCTGTCGCCTTTTCTTGTGTCAGTTGTTTTGCGCTAAACGAAGTAAGTATGTTTTCATGATCATCATTCATGAATGCGCGGTGCGTTTGGCTGCGAAAGTGACGAGGCCTAACGAACGCACCGTCACCCATGTACCGCTCAATCAGCTCTGCTGGAGCCAGGGCAGCGTGCTCTGGCTTCCCCCTGCTGGCACGACCCCTCTGGGCACACAGTGTGAGGTTCCTGCTGAGCAGTTTTGTGCAAGCCATACCGTGGTGCTTAACACTGGTCTGAGCAGAATGGACAGCAAGCTAGCAGCTAAATCGACGCAATCTTTCTCTGGGCGCTTACGAACGCTAGCGCTAGCGACTACACCACCACCTTCATGCATAGCTTCATGCATACATGCATAACATAAACGCACCTATTTAACCCAACCTAACTTAACCTAACCTAGCTCAATTGACTCAACGAAACGTAACCTGAGAACGCATATATATATATATATATATATATATATATATATATATATATATATATATATATATATATATATATATATATATATATATATATATATATATAGGTTGCGGTTGTTCACGCGAATGCACATGCAGAAAAATCGCCTTATAGAGAACTGAAATTAAATAAATGAATTCTTGTGTTTTTTCATTGTGGAGGAAATTTCGCGCACGGAAACAATTGTTTTATATATTTCATACGTAGAAACTTAAGGAAGGTAGGCTAGTAACTGTTAGAGCCAGTTATTCCAAATTGTTCGCTGCTCAAGCACCAATAATATTGTCATATACCGGACCCCTCTAGAAATACAATGGCAGCCCTCTAGTTTCGTCTAAAAACGAAATTACAAATTCACGGTGTCACACATGACAATGCCAATATATTACATTATAAAAGGAGAATACGACATTGCGAAAAAGAAATAGGGATAATGTTTTTTTTTTTTTTTACTCTCTGTTCCATGTCCCAGCGTTTTTTGTATCGCGTGCTTCAAGAAGATGACAGCTGCCGGGAAATCCGGGCAACACCTGACGTTTCTTTCGATAGACTTCAGACGTTACAGGAGCTATAAACGCCACGAGAAAACAGAATGATCGTAAATGTCCATACGTGGTCGATTCTTGTGCACATATACTGAGTCGAAAATATTTTGTAGAATCCCGATGCTTAGGGGTGATTATATACTGTGTAAGGGTGAGATCGAGTTCCACCAAATTATTCCACTGATCGGTTGATTAAACAGTCGGTAAAATTATTGATACAGTGGCGCACGCAAAAGGAAACAAAAGAAAACATGTAAATCAATCACCATATTAGCTATTCGTCATGGCACCATTAATTAAACTCCCTTATGGTCACTGAATTCGCTAACGGCATGTTATAAAAAAAATATCGTGAGCAAGTCAACGTGCGAGTGTGATTTTTGAAGAACTTTAGCAAGCATTCTAATTATTTCTCATAAGACCTGAAATCATTTATAACATTTGTTCGCTTCACCTGCTGTAACAGGTGTGGTTTAAGCAGTAGAAACCTCTGTTCTTGGTCCGGAGTGACGGATTTTGTATCTTGGGACTTGCCGATTTTCCGCAATTTCCCTGATGACTTTGATGCCCTAAATAGAGTTTCTGCTTTATACAGTCGCTAGGGTTTAGCTTTTTCTCTCAAGTGCAATAAATTTTATCCAAGTCGGTTCCGCAGTCATTTAACGACAGCGTTTCTGGGTTTTCAATCTCATTTTCCATCTCGTATCACCCAGGCACGTTTTAAAGGCGGTCGAGTCGAAGGCCTTTGAAACTACCAAACTGAACCGAACTCGAAGGAGTTGTGTTGCTGCCGCCCGGCAGTGTTCAACGGTCACCGACAGTTTCACTTGTTCCACGTTACGCTGCTACATGTGGCCACGTGACCACCCATAAAGGGCCTTCGAGCTTTCGAGTAAGTTCCATGAATCTCCGTCGACTTGATTGACTTTAGCCTCGAAGGCCGCCAAATCTGATCGTTTACCGTGGAGTCGAAAGAGTATCGGTTCGAAAGGCCTTGGAAGTTCCCGTGTGACACAGGTATAACGCAGTGACTAGCCAAACGGGCTGGCAACTGAGAAAAAAAAGAAGAAAAGCAACACAAATGAATCAATAAATAAAAGTTATCTTTGTCTGTTTGAGCGAAGCGCAGGCTCTATGCAGGGAGTGGTGCGTCCACGATTACCGAAGTTTACGATCGCAGTCCCAAAATAGTTCGTCCACATTGTATTTCATTTATCGCATAGGCGGCAATAAAACTGTATTTTTTTTTATGGTTTAGGTTTTCCTGCACCTGTACACTACCAGCAGCAGATGTGAGTGGAGATGGAACCTGAGAGCGCGTTTTCGCTCTCGTGAGAGCATACGTCCATCCACTTCACTCGGTAATATACATGTCCAGATTTGTTAAACTGGCCGTTTTTCTTAGCCTAACCCGAGCCAAATCCCAGCGAAGAAAAAAAAAAGCCTATGCTTAAAACCTATATACCATGTGCAAGCTCTGCATTTTTGATAGTGACTTTGAGAGTGCAGAGACCCATAGACATTGCAGCGCTAAAAAGCTGCGTCTTTCCTGTGCGCACTTTCTTGTTTCGTTTTTTTTTTTCGTACTTCTGCTTTCATTTAACAGAGGCTCTTCACCCTTAACTCTTATCTTTATTTCTTCCTTTGAAGTAACGCGTGATTAACATGGTCGAGATGGCATCCCGAACGGACGTTCCGGAATGTGAAATTCTTCCCTAGTTTTCTCTTTCTCCAAAAAGTTTACGAAAAGCTTTCTAAGTTACGATAGCAAGGCTTCATAATGAAACACAGGCGTTCGTTTTGAACGCTCCTTAGGTTTCGCAGACTTGCCGCGCCATCTGAACTTGGTCATGCGAAACGCAACGGATAAAGTGCCGCTTTTTTTAGTTCTTTTTTCTCTTTTTGTTCACAGGTAAAGAAACAAGCAACTTCGCATTCTATGTTTCCTACTCGCGTTTCTTTTTTTTAATCTTCGTTTTCACGCGTGCAGGTTTTGACGCCATTGACAAAAATCCTTCAACAAACTCAGGCTACATTGTAGATCAAGCTGTGGCCAAGCAAAGCCCGCAGTATACACACAATGTACACACAATACACACAAGAAAAAAAATCTTAGTGCCCTTCCACTCTGTGAATAAGGATGACGAGCGAAGCTGTGTGTGCGGGCCCGTTAAAGGCGAACTGTACCTCCGCAGGGGTCGGGCCTGGTATTGCACTATCTTCGGGATCGGCCCAATATGGGGGGTTTTGTGTCTACACACGGACGCGATCCTGGTGGAACCAGCCCTTAACAGCTTCGCTGTAAAATTGGTTAAGTCATCGTGGTTCTTAATTAACTAATTAAGTCGATGAACGCGGGAAGAGTGGCACAAGCGTGGTAGCACCGAGGGGCGCCAACGAGTCAGCTGTGAAAAAAGACGAGGATGCTGGAGCCAATCACGATGATGATGATAGTTTTGTGTTACCACACGGACACCATCCTGGGGGAACAAGCCCTTAACAGCTTCGCTGTAGAAGAACTGATGAACGGCATTTGTGGAAACCCCCCCAGTGTGTGCCTCTATTGTTTCGTGTCAATCGCCGTCGTACAATCGGCACACAAGCTTCTGCGAGCAAGCCTGTTGTCCTACGAGTTTGAAGGTCGCTGCTATCCGCGCTTGAGCAGTAGGGCGTAGGCATTTCGAAACAAAGATGCGAGCTTTTGTTGTTGCTTGTTAACTGCGTTAGTGTGGAAAGCTTGCCTACTGAACATCGCGCTCTCTCAATATTTTAGGTATAAACAAAAAAAGGTAAAGCTAGAAAAGGGCATATCAAAGGAACAGATAGGAATAAACAAATCCTTTTACCATCGATGAGTGGGATGGAAGGAAACAAATTGCTAATAACTCGACATGAAGTTACGAATATATACAAATCCTGCGTAATGCTTCGAAATTTACCTTGCTTAGTGTGTTATAGTTCTATGCCATCGTTTTGTCTCGCATCATTTCGCATCCATTAAATTTGCAGACTCTTCTAGTTGCTGTGTTTTACGTTCCTGCCTTTGCTAGTTCTACCGGCAGTCATTGAATGCCACTCAGGTCTCACATTGCTTGTTTTGATCTTGTACTTGCGCGCGCAGTCATTCATGCGAAGAGCATAGAATGTACTCTGATAATAATTTGCGATAATTTTGAAGAGCAAGGATGTGATCTCAGTTCAGCAAACAATCGTCTTGATCATCAATGAATCGCTTTTCGGTGTAAAAAAAGATGTTTGGGCAATGGATTAACTCGTAAATACAGCGATATGTGCTAAAACCCTTAATACCATTTGATTACGGAGAGTGATATGCTATGTGATATGTTTACAACGACCTGGATGTGATAGCGATGATACTCTCCAACGGAACAGTACAGGGAGAAAGGAAACTCTACGTACGCACTCACGGTGAAAGCCCGGTTTGGTTCGTATCAGCACTGCAAACACACACGCACGCTTAACCCACAGCTATCTTAATGCACATAACTTCGATGTACAACGCAGTACAAGTGTCTCCAACGGAACAGTACAGGGAGAAAGGAAACTCTACGTACGCACTCACGGTGAAAGCCCGGTTTGGTTCGTATCAGCACTGCAAACACACACGCACGCTTAACCCACAGCTATCTTAATGCACATAACTTCGATGTACAACGCAGTACAAGTGTCTCCAACGGAACAGTACAGGGAGAAAGGAAACTCTACGTACGCACTCACGGTGAAAGCCCGGTTTGGTTCGTATCAGCACTGCAAACACACACGCACGCTTAACCCACAGCTATCTTAATGCACATAACTTCGATGTACAACGCAGTACACGTGTCCTGTAGACCTCTCTTCAGGCGAACCGTGGCACGAATTTATAAAACACAAAGCAAATGTACTTGCAAACTATGGCGCGAATGGCCATACCTGCGTCATTTGCTAAATCGCTAACCGGATGTTTACAACGGCGATCAGTTTTGCCCAGCCCCTACAGCCTTCGCTCTCTCGTAATCCCGCTTGTGAAAAGCGTTGCTTATATTTTAATTTCTTTTTCCAGCAACTAAAACCGGCCTCGACAAATCGGCGCGACGAGGGATCTAAAGGTGAAGCTTTCTTTATAACCCACGTCGTCTAGGGGCTGTTTATGAAAAACTTTTTTTTTCTACTATACGATTAGAATCAATCACACGCGCTCCCACTAAGATGCAGTCTGAGACAGAACTGAGTTACGCATCTTAAAAATGAAACGTTGAAGCTGTGTTCACGTTGAGTATCGTATTCAAGTTGCCAAATCAAGATGTTAGCTTTACATGCCATATTTCAGCCGTTTGACAACAGAAATTTGTGAAAAGAGCCTGTAACGAAGCGGACTTTGAAGTAGTAGTAGTAGTAGTAGTAGTAGTAGTAGTAGTAGTAGTAGTAGTAGTAGTAGTAGTAGTAGTAGTAGTATTAGCAGTAGAAGTAGTAGTAGCAGTAGTAGTAGTAGTAGTTGGTTGTCTGTTTAACGAAGGCATCATTAACAAATAACTAAATAAAAGAAAGAAGTGACCAATGCTCTGAAGAATATTGTGGCGGCGGGTAAGTTTTGTGGCGGCTTTCATATGCTCATTTTTAGAGGTTGAAGCTTGCAAAATACGAAAGACCGCACTCCTTAGGAGGCCGTTTGCGTGAAGAACAAAATTTAAAAAAAAATAGAGCCCATGCGTACTTAAAATTCCGACCTTCTACTTATCGGCATTAGGTTTCGTGATCATGGCCTTCGCTCTCGCATAGTTTAAATCAGTGTCAGTTTGGCGCTTTCTACTGAACCGCCTATTAATGACATTAGCATTATTTGCCTAACTCAGCAGCAACTTCTATCTATCTATCTATCTATCTATCTATCTATCTATCTATCTATCTATCTATCTATCTATCTATCTATCTATCTATCTATCTATCTATCTATCTATCTATCTATCTATCTATCTATCTATCTATCTTTACGTCGCTCCTCCTAGTGATTCAAGTTGTCTTCTAGCTGGGGTCACTGGCTATGTGGTATGTGCCGGCTGCTGTATCGCAAAGCAATGGAACATGGGGCAATGGGCATGGGCCCTAATAGACAACTTGCCGCGGGCTGCATTCTTACTTATTTACTGTACGAAATGGATCTTAGTTTCCTTGAATTTGGTAAGCTCAGTAGTTGTGCACAGTGTCGATTGGCAAACTGTACTAGTCTCTCCCTGTTCGGGCAAAGAAAGAATTGGGCGGTGGTGCAATGTCACGGGGGATAGTGTAATATGAGTGGTGATCGATGCGTCAAGAAAGACGGTTGGTAGAAATTATGCTTAAAATGACGCGATCGAGACGTGTGATAAAGCTTCATACATACATACATACATAC